>NC_073647.1:146361513-147640442 GCF_029407905.1 Bubalus kerabau | reverse complement strand
CTCTTTGTGGCCCTCCCCCCTCACTATGTTGGTCGGCTGGTGCGTCTCATGTTTGCCTCCGTTACATTAACTCAGTGACATGGATTCATTTTCAGGCCTCGTGTTCTCCAGAGAACATCTCCTTTGGAGTCACCTTCAATCACATTCTTTGGTCATTTTCCTCCCACACTGATATTTGTATTTCCGGAGAGACAAGGAATTCCCAGTGCTTCTCAGGCTCAAGGGTTCAGACTTCCAGCAGAGGGGCCTCGTCTCCCACTAGCAACTGCTCCTGAGGTCCGGCATCCCACCACCCAGCTGGTCAATCTGCCCCCTGGCCAGGGTTCTCTGCCCACTTGAGTGTGTGCAGAAGAGGTGGAGGACAAACCAAACCTTGTCCCCACCCCCCACTGTAAAATGGGGTCATAAATACCTTACAGGAGATGCAAGCTGGGTCCCCTTGGTGAGGACCATGAGAGGTCAACAAAAAGCGTGTTTTATGGGGGGGGGGGCAGGGACAGCCTCCTGAAAAAGAGGCGTGTGCATCCTTGCTGTCCCCGTCAGCTTCCTCGGGAACAAGACAAGATGCCCAGACTGTTACATCACTGCAGCCCCTCTCATGTACTCTGTATTCCCTGACTACATGTAAGAGATCAGCTGGACCTAAGACTGTTTGGACAGAGCTGGGAGCAGACGTGAGGATGGCCCAAGAGACCTTAAGAGACCCTGACTCAGCCATGGGGTTGCAGTCAGACTCAGCCTTTCTCTGCTCTATGAACTGCAGCTGTGTGTTTCGCCTTTTTCGCAGCCATAACACTTACCTGCCCAATGCCTCTCTTGGCTTGGATCCTACAAATGCCCAAGTCGTGCTAAGGTACAGTGTCTATCTGAGGAGGAAGGACAGGTTCAGGGCTGGAAGAGGTTGGGAACCCCTTCATGGTAGCATGGGATTCATGGACAATCCGGAGTCTCTTCCACACTCAGAGCTTAGCAGGGGACCTAGCAGTCATGTTTTCCTGGTGGCCTGAGTTGGTGGCTTTTGATCCGAGCCATCTATGAATGGCTCTAATGGTACAGGACTCCACAGAGGACCCTCAGGAGATTAAAAGAGTGACTTGTCAAGATACAAAGGAATTAAAATGAAAACCATCTGTTACTGTGCTTTGGGTCATTTCCTACAACAAACCACGGTGCACAACCCCATGTTGAAATATGCTGTGGTTTCTGAGTTTTGTTGTCAGTTTCCCTTCCTCTTGATTCATTTCAGAAGATGTTTAAGTTGTCTTCAAGTGCTTCATGGTTTATAAGTCACCAAAATAACTTAAACCTTGTATAGTTATGTGTTTTAATAGAAGAAATTTATGATGCCAACAGCCAATTTTTATGACGTTATCTTTGTTTTCATGTAGGTACCTATGAAGTACAATCTAGCTTACTGAGGCTGTCAGATCATTGGCTCTGTGGATTCCAGAGATTAATTTGGGAGTTTGTGACCCTTATTGATTACATGTCCTTTGGAAATAATACATATAGCCATCCTCAGAGTAAAACCTTTGTCTTTTCCATATATGAAGAAAACACAGTTATCTCCCAGATAATTTGAAGTCTGGGATTTGAAGCTATCTTCCAAAGGGCACAGACACCTCTGTAGATAACTTATTTCATGAAATAAAAACAAACAGGTCACATTTCAGACTTTGGACTCATGCAAATTTATACACACTTAGAAAGTATGTGTGTCTTCAGAACATCTTGGTTCTTTCTGGTGGTTTATTTTATTTTTTTTTTTTTTTGAGTACTGAAGCCAAAGCTCAAGACTGAAGCTTTCTCAGTGTTAATGGTGGTAAACCTCTGTTCCTCCCCCAGCCTCCAAATTTAAAGGAATCCATGTGACTGTCATCCCTGCTTGCTAACTCTAAATAAATATATTCTCTTGGGGTTCTCCTTTAGAGTTTATCATCAAAGCTGTCTGATGTTGATGGATCAAGTTTTCAGATAATTACAAGTATGCAGTATTAGTTAATAAAGCAGTTTGAAAGATCATTGGATGAGGCAACTTTTCTTTGGAAACAGTACTTTTCCATGCAGATAAAAAAAATCTGTCTTAGCTCAGCTGCTGTAACAAAACATCACAAACTGCATGGCTTAAAGAACAAACATTTATTTCTAACAAGTCTGAAGCATGGAAGCCAGTCTGGAGGAGATCAGAATGCCAACGTGATCTGGTTCTGCTGAGGGTCCTCTTCTGTGTTATAGACTGGCAGCCTCTCTCCATACCCTCACACAGTGGGAACACAGCAAGTTAGTCCCCTGACTGCTTCCTCTAAGGCAGTAATCCCATCACGAGGGCTCCAGTCTCATGACCTAACCAGTTCTTAAAAACCCCACCTCCCAACACCATCACATTGGGATATTAGGGTTTCAACGTACGAACCTGGGGGGAGAGAAACATTTAGTCCAGAGCCATATTTAAGCAGGTAAATTATCATCAAAAGTAAAGAGCATGACTTCGCATACAGAGCGCTTTATTCTTCTCCCACTTGTAAGTAGACTATGTCCATTGATGACAAAGATGTTTTTGTTTCCCCAAAGAACCCAATAACAGGCCCAGGAGAGAAAGAGCAAGGAGCACTTGAGCTGCAACCACCTGCTGGGGGCCAACACTTGGTCTGCACAGAACGGGGCACTAGATGGTTGAGTCAATTGGCTGAAGAGTTAACTGTGTCTTTATTTTTACCACTAATTAACTGGTACATTTTAATGCCATATAAGCAGCTCTGAGCCTTTTTTTAACCCTGTTTCTATACATACCAGTGCCTCTTAAGGGTAGAAGTGCAGTTCTTGGTGACTGTGTGTATGTGAAATAATCACAATTACATGAGAATCAAAGTCCCACATCCTCTACTTGCCACTCTTCTCCCAACAGTATTTTATGCAAGGGCAGAAGACAAAGACTCAAGTGCAAATGGAGACAGAGAGAGCTGAGAAAGATGACTTGATGCTTATATAAATCCCATTTTTCCACTTCCTTTGTCATGTATTGATGACTCCTCTCCAATATGGGCAATCCCAGGGCTTGAAGAATCTTAAAATGCTCTTCTGGCAACACATGGGTGAGCCGATCAAGGCAGCCACGCTTCTCCTTGGTAGCAGTCACATTCGGCAAAGAAGGGCTAGGCCGTCTCTTTGAACACCTGACTGTAGGTCACGTGATTGTCTGTGGCCAGAGCGTTTTTCAGACACTGCCAGAAATACGGGTGAGCCTGTGGGTTTGTTGGCCACTCAAGGACAGAACTGCCACAGAGCCTCTTCCGGAGTTGGAGAAACTTGGACTTCTGAAGGGGCTTCTCAAGGAATATCAAGATGATTACATCCACTTTTTCATCCATGAGCCTCTGATGGGATAAGTAAAATGCTATCTTAAAATTTTCAGTCTTTGCGTACTTGTCTGTCATCACAAACACTGTCTTTTTGCTAAGCTGTATGCTCTGGGAAAGATTTTCCAGAACAGGCTGCCCTGGTAACCAGTCCCTTTCCTCAAGACATAAATTAAAACACTTCTCTCTCGGGTCTTCCAATTTGGCCACCAGCTCGTCCAAAACCCACTCTGTCACTGCTGGGTCTTTAGTGTCATATACAATGAAAGCATCATAGCAAGAATTGGGTGATATCAGACGTCGATACCCTTTTATTTTGGCTTTACAGAAATGATAACTATACCACACATCCCAGAAATAGAGATGGTTTGCTGTTGTGATCATCATCAGAGAGAGAACTGCTGATATGGAAAGTGAGAGCAGGATGAAGTTAGTCAGATCTAACTCACAGGTATATAGATCCAGAGAGACTACACTCTGGCCCTTGTGTGCTCCTGGTCCCATGCAAGTCACATCTGTGGCCAAGTAAGGAATAGTCACCTCAGTATGGTTAACCCACCAGACAAACCACACAGCATCACAGTTGCACAGAAATCGATTGTGATGCAAAAACAAAATGTTCAGATTGTTGAGGACGTTTTCTGGAAAACTCGTCTTTTGGATAACCTGAATTTTATTTGAACTGAGGTCCAGATGTCGCAACTGGAAAGCACCTTGGAGAAAATACTTCGTCAGGCACCTGATTTGATTATTCTTAAGTATGAGTTTCTTGAGGCTGCGGGAACAGTTGGATAATCTCTCAGGGACAGTCTTCAGCTGGTTGAAGCTGAGGTCCAAAGTTTCTAGATTCTTCAGACTCTGTAGTTTTTCCCAACTGAAAGACTTGAGCCCATTTTTGGCTAAGGAGAGAGTCTTTAGATTTGGAGGCATACTATCAAAAACTCCCAAAGGTAAGAAACTCAGAGAATTTTCAGAGATGTCTAGCTCTTCTAAGTTTAGCAGATTCTTAAAGAATTTTAAGTATCTGTTATCACCATCTCTCCATAAAATATCCAAATGGTTGCCTCTGAACTCCAGGATTTGAAGAGATTCACTCTCCATGGTCCTGCTGGTGGAGGTAGCAATATCATTATAGTTCATCATCAGTTTCTTCAGAACCTTGAGGTTCTTGGTAAAATTTAGCATGTGAGTAATTCCTTCTGATTGAAAATAATGGCTGTTACTACTTATATCTAGGACTTCCAGGTTGTGTAGCTCCTCAAATGCAGTTGAGTAGAGTAAATCAAGCCGATTGTTAGAGAAGTCCAAATATTTCAACTCCACTAAAGGCTGAAATTCACTTCCATTGAGCGTCTGGCTAATGCTATTTCCTGATAAGTTTAGGCATTTGAGGAAAGAAAGATGCTGGAAATCAGAAGGCTTGATAAAAAATATATTATTTCTACTAAGGTCCAAGGTCTGCCCATACATATAACAATCTTCATTAAGAGGTAAGAAAGAAGGAGGCTCTTTGCTCTTGGACCGGCAACTCCTTGCATACTCATCATATCTGAAATAATGCAATGTTTCAAGGACCTGAGGCCCATGGCCTGCTACAGAAGTTCTCATGTTAGAGCAGAAACCACCTTCAGGTGAATCTCCCGAAGGTGATATTTTATTCACTGAAAGATCTATGAATTTCAATGTTTTAAATTGGTTAAAAATGCTGAGGTTAGCAATTTTTATAAAGTTAGTGCCAAGATCAAGAACTTCAAGATTGGGAAGATTATGTAATGGGAAGAGGTTTAAACTATTCAGCTCTTTAAAGACATAGCCTTTGATTCGCAAAACTTTCAATTTTTTCAGTGAAGAAAATGCATCTGATAGATTTATAACTGCATGGTAGACCTGAAGATCATAATTGAAAGACAGATCCAAGTTGACAAGGTTATGAAGAAGATGTAAAAATTTGGCATCCCCAATTTCTTTGGCCAAGAAGTTTTGGGAAAGATCTAGTTCTTTAAGTTTGTTAATGTTTTTAAACCATCTTTGGGGCACGTGCTGTAGAGAGTTACTGTGTAGACGTAAGACTTGCAATTCTGTCAATGCATCAAAAGCATTTGGATCAATCTGTAGGGGAGAATTATTTTCACAGGGTGTGCAAGGAAATGGAACATTATAACAACGAGGGCAATTTCCACTCAGATCAAGAACTTGTAGTTGACTGAGGTTATTAAAATCATCTTCTTGGATTTTTGTAATGATGTTATTGTAAAGATAGAGTTCTGTCAAACTAGATGGCAAAACAGTGGGGACAGCTGAGATATTGTTATCTTTTAGGGAGAGCAATTTTAAATTTCTCATATTTAGGAAAGCATCTTTTTCGATAGTAAATGAAACATTACAAGGGTTACGATAGTAACAGTTTTGGCCCAGGTAGAGTATTTCTAGGTTGGCCAGTTCTGTTAGATTCTCCTTCATGATCAAAAAGATGTTGTTGGCCTCCAGACTCAGCAGCTGTAAGCTGGGAGGAAGATCCTGAGGTATTTCTAGAAGCTGGTTTCCATCCAGGTAAAGAGATTTTAAATACGTGAGTTTGCTAAAGCTGTTGGGTTTAATCTGTAGCCTTTTGGTGCACACGTTGTCTTTTGGCCCCAGTCGAACAGGTATGCAGTTGCATCTGAAATCGATCTCCACCAGATGGTCCAGCCGGTGGAAGGAGGCTGGAGAGATGCCTGCTATGTGGTTAATGGTGAGGGTAAGGTTGGTGGCATTGGCAGGAATACCTCCAGGAATTTCTGTCAAATGCTTGTCTGTGCAGTCCACAATCACATGGGCATTTGGGGCATCCAGAGTGACATCACAGGGCAGAGTTTTAGGAAACCATCTAGCCCCAAGGAGTTCAGAAATTAGGATCATGTTAAAAAGGATAGGAAACTGTCTCTTCAATGTCCACATTGGAAACACCTGAAAGTATAAGAAAGAATAAATCACCCGTTTAAAATACACCAAGATCCAGAATTTAAAACTCCCGTTTGCTGCCTCTCTCTTGCTCCATTTGAAAAATCAACAGCTCAGGTTTATCGTTCTCAACTGTCTAAATAGCATCCCTGCCCCCACCCCATGACTGTAGTTGTCAATTACTGAGGTTCATAAAAACTTACATATTTCGCTTTCAGCATCTTAGCTTTTGTTATATCGCTTTTCAGATAGGGGAAGCAGCATTTTCCTATTCCCTGTTACTTATAATGTTACAATGGAAGAGCCGTCAATATGCTGCCAAAGTCTGAAATGCAACTACATCTGGTAAGAAAACCTTTAGTGCAATTAACATTTGCTTGTTAAGCCCACTCTGGTACACATTACAAGAGTCCTTTCCCACATCTGAGCTTCTTAATATGCTAAGTAGGGAAACACTTTACAGACTGAGACACAGCTCAGCGATATTAACTGATCTGTTTATGGTCACCCAACTCCTGATATTTTGGCACTGCTATCTATAAGCCCATTTTCCTCTTGGACTATTTTTGGAAATCATCTCCAAGATGACTTGGGGATGAACATTTTCCCTACACATTGGGTTTACGTTACACAGATTAGGAAAGGGGATAATATAGTAGGGTACCGCCTGGGTGATCCCCAATTGATCAAACAGGATACTCATGGGAATGAAAGGGGAGGGGCTTTAATAATTTATGCCAAGACTACAGGCACAAAGACTCTCTCAGACAAACTGGGACATGTGGGAACCTACTCTTATGGGTAATTCTTGGGCATCTATGTTTAGTATCAGAAACACCTGGACTCTGGGCAAAAAAGACCTTAAGAGGGAATATGGGACATAATGAAGAGTTTTACTAACCACCCTATTAACTCGAGCTTGCCTTGCATAGGGGGTAGTTTAACCATAGACTCGCTCTCAAGTTTCAGAATTTCTTTCAATATTTTCCTCCAGAACACTGGTTTTCATTTCGCCTGTGTTCATCCATGGGATGATCTAGCCTGGGTCTCTACAACAGCTTTCCAGCTCAATTAATGCTTTCATCCCCTCAACTGACTGAATCAACCAGTCATGCTCATATCTAATAAATCTACTGCCTACTTCCCTTAATTCCTTTAATAGGGGATAAATAAGCAAAATTTTCCCTCAGCATTTTCTCTACTGCAAGATGGTTAAAGAAGGAGTTCAAAGAGCTTCTTCACACATCTTTGCACACTTGTTAATTTATTATCATTTTATTAAGTCTTTTCCTCCCATTTCTACATGTTTTCTTGCACCTGTCCACTTTTCTCCTTGTCTACTCCCACCCCCTACTCCACTTTGCCAGGAGGTTTCCCCTGGACTATCATCACACTGGACTCAAACCTGGTCTCCTTGACTCCCATTCTCCTCTATAATTTATCCATCAAGAGCATCAGAGCAGTCTTTATAAACATGAATCAGATCAACCACAATGATCACTCATTATGTTTTGAATGAAGTCCAAAGTCTTTGCCATTGTTTACATCATGCATGTTCTGACTCTAGCCTACCACACTGACCTTGAACCACTTTCCCCCTTCTTTGACCACATGGCAGATATCCGGCCTGTTTTCTGTTCTGCATTTGAGTCAGTCTTGGCACTTGCTGTTCCCGCTTCCTGAAATGATCTTTCTCCTCTTCCCACAGCCAGGTCATTCTCATCCCCTGGGTGTCTGCTTAAATGACACATCCCCAGAGAGGCCATCTCTGAGCAACTTGTCTAAACACCCTCCCATGTAATAACAGTGATAAAGACAGGAGCAGTAATTAACTTAGATAGCATTTAGCATATGCTGGGCAAAGTTTGCAGTGCTTTACATATATTAACTCACTCATTTTATCTTCATATTAACCGCATGAGGGCAGCATTACAGGTCTTTGATCCCTTATCCACAACCTTTGCAACTAGATGTGTTTTGGAACTCAGAATTTTTCAGATTTTAGAAGGCAATGTGATGCATGTACCTCATATTATGTAACACTCCAACTGGAATCTGGGGCAGCATCTCATAATCAAACACATAAAAATTTGTGCAATAAAGCACAGGATTGTCCACTCTAAGTGGGATTTAAAAAAGAAGAACAAAAACAACAAACACTAGATCATCTGGTTCTGGTCTAAGATTCATCTCCAAATGAGTTCAGATTAAGTTGTGCTTACCGTCAGCTGAGTTAGGACAAAGCTTTCAGTTTAGGGATTCTGGAATTGTAGACCTCTATTATTATCCCCATTTTACAGATAAGTCAACTGTGGCAGAGAGAGGTATATGTACTCTGTATTAGACTACTGTGCTTTATTTCTTTCATAGTCTTTAGCACAATCAGAAATAATCCTGTGGATCATTTATGTGCTTCTGGTTTATGTGCTTATTTGTTTTATATATATTTTGCATGAAAATGTTAGCTTCGAGAGAGCAGGGTTTTGCCCTCATGTAAAACAATGTCTTGCACTTAATGCTGATTATGTTTGCAAAATACATGAATGAAAGAATAAATGCATAAATGAATGAACAGTGAAATACAGTAAAATAGTTAAAAGAAATCCTCCTTGGAGTAGGTTAGGTGTACAACATAATGATTTGAGATATTGCAAAATGATCACCACAGTAAGTTTAGTTACCACACATAGTTCCAAGTTTTTTTTTTTTCTTCTGATGAGAACTTTTAAGATCTACTGTCTTAGCAACTTTGAAATACGCAATACACCATACTTACATGACATTCCCAGAAGGCCAACTGCAGTTTTACTCTAAAGGGAAATTGCTTGACAATATTCCTAATGATGACATGTGATGATTAACTCCTAACTGTTCCAGGCAATTTTATGAAAGAAATGCCTTAGGACTGAAGTTAGCCTAGGGGGGATGGGAAGCTAACTTTATTTTTTTTTAATTGGAGGATAATCACTTTACAATATTGTGATGGTTTTTGCCATACATCAACATGAATCTGCCACAGGTGTACATGTGTCCCCCTTCAACTTGAACCCCCCTCCCACCTTCCTCCCCATCCTATCCCTCTGGGTTGTCCCAGAGCACCAGCTTTGGGTGCCCTGGAAAGCTAACTTTAGTTTTAGTTCTATAAGCAGGGATGGAAGGAAACATAGCTTCGCTAAGTGAGGTTTTCACTGCCTGCAGCCTGAATTCTAAAGATGATTAAGACTTCCTTAATTTGGGGCCTTCTGGGTTTGAAAAAGCCAACTGCCTTACCCCAAACAACAGCAGATGTCATGGATACAGCTTTAAGAGGAAGTAAGTGTATGTTCACACACATTTTTGTAGCACTTTCCATTAAGCATTTTCTAGAAGACAGTGAAAGCCAGCCCAGGGCCCCCAAAATCTGATTAGGAGTGCTGCCTTCTTCTTGACTCAGACAGCCTCTGGGAAGTTGATTAAATTGAGAGACAAAAACACTGAGGGAATACAGAATCTTCAGACTTAAGTGGTCTAAAGCTGCTCTGGCCAATGTGATAGCCACTGGTCACGTGTAGCTGTTTCAATTTAAATGAATTAAAATGAAGTGCAATTTTCAAATTCAGTCTCTCAGTCACACTAACCATATTTCAAGCACTCAAAGTCACCTCAGGTTCGTGGTTACTGTATTCAAGCACACAGATACGGAACATTTTCCACCACTGTGCAAAGTTCTAGTAGACAGAGCTGGTCTAGACTAGAGGTTGGCAAACTTCTTCTCTAAAGGGCCAGACAGTCAATATTTTAGACTCAGTTCAGTTCAGTTGCTCAGTCGTATCTGACTCTTTGCGACCCCATGAACTATAGCATGCCAGGCCTCCCTGTCCATCACCAACTCCCAGAGCTTACCCAAACTCAAATTTATTGAGTTGGTGATGCCATCCAACCATCTCATCCTCTGTCGTCCCCTTCTCCTTCTGCCCTCAATCTTTCCCAGCATAATTGAAGCTATTAATGTGGGTACTTAAATAACCACTTAGAGCATAATGAATCAAGGTGGTAAAAAATAATTCTCAGCTCACAAAACAGGTAACAGGACAGATTTGGCCCATGGGTCGTAGTTTTCAGGGCCCCGGTCTGGGCAAAAACTTCCACTTGCACATGGAATTACCTCAAAGCAAATTCAGTTCAAGTCTGCCAAATATGAGAAGAAATCATATCACCTATAAACCTCTAAGTTGCCTCATGGGCCACTAATTTCAACCAATAGCTTTTAGCCAATTATTTCATCCTCACCCCAAGAAATAGGTTCACTGACAATGAGGACACTGAGATGCAGAAACTATAGAACTTGCCTGCCAGGAGATCTGGCATGCAGTGCTGGCCCTCAGCAATTCTCCTGGCTTACCTTCCCAGAAGTCTAGGTATCAATTCACCCATCTCTCCCTCTAGGAGGTAAAACACTCTAGGGGCTGTGGCCTTATCTGTCTTGACCATTTCTGATGATGCCTGCCACCTAGTGAGCACAAGACAAATATCGGGCAAGTAAACCAAGGCTTTGAACGTTCTTAAAATCCCGTGGAAGGCTCACATTCAATGATCACAAACAGTAAAGTCTTTCCAAAGATCAGATTTTTGATAAGGTGGTGAGGAGGGACCAGGAGGGCTGGGGGCTTCTCAAGGAAGGAAGGAAGGAAGGAAGAAGGTGAAGTCGCTTAGTTGTGTCTGACTCTTTGTGATCCCATGGACTGTAGTCTACCAGGATCCTCTGTCCACTAGGGCTTGCCTAGTGGCTCAGAGGTTAAAGCATCTGCCTGCAATGCAGGAGACCTAAGTTCAATCTCTGAGTCAGGAAGATCCCCTGGAGAAGGAAATGTCAACCTACTCCAGTATTCTTGCCTGGAGAATCCCATGGAAGGAGGAGCCTGGTGGGCTACAGTCCACGGGGTCACAAAGAGTCAGACAAGACTGAGCGACTTCACTTCACTTTCACTTTGTGACCCCATGGACTGTAGTCTACCAGGATCCTCTGTCCATGGGATTTCCCAGGCAAGAATACTGGAGTGGGTTGCCATTTCCTTCTCCAGGAGATCTTTCTGACCCAGGGATTGAACCTGGGTCTCCCGCATTGTAGGCAGACACTTTACCATCTGAGCCACCAGCAAAGTCTGAAATCGGAAAAGAGCCACAGAAGAAAAGGGGATGGTATCCAAGGGAGGCCCTGGGGAGCAGACCTACAGAAGGACTCCTATGCAATCTGTTTTCTCAGAAGTTCTTCCCCCTGGAACCTGAAACCTGAGTGGGAGCACAGAACTCATTTGTCTCTCCTGGGAACAAGCACAGCCAGGATGGGACTGTCCCTGACTTGTATTCAGTCGCTGAGTCCCAGCCCAGGCAAGCTGGATGCCAGACAAGCCTTCTCGTGGCTCTCTGTGCCAGCTGCCTGGAACTCACAGATGGGTTCTGATCAAGCAGGAGAGGAAGAAAACTGAGTCAATGAACAAAGCCTTTTAAATGTGTTAATGAGAAATAATACCTTTCAGGCTTCCAAACAGAAAAGGTATGTTTGAGAAGATGATTGTAAAATGTGAAATAGTCCTTTATTCCCAAATTTCCCAAAGTATGGAAACTTCCCCTTTCAAACCATGGGGAACTACATGGCTTCAGAATTAAGCTAGGACCTTCGCTTCAAATAAAGGCTATTTTTAAATGTAAGTGTTCATTCAGCATGATATGAGGTCTGTTTTTTCATTTCATACAAATAACCCACATTTTTTTTTTGCAATAATTGCCAAAGACATACATCTTTCAGGAATTTGATTTGTAAAATAACATAATTCACCATAATAGGCCTGGCTTTAGTCATGAATCATAGCTGATTACACATGTAAATATACTGGGTAAATTTGGATGCTCAATTAGCAAGCTAATTATGGTAAAAATGGGACTGTTTGCTTTTGTACTCACAGGTGTTCTGTTCTCTCAGTAAATCACCTTTTTGTTAAAATGGAAAATGTAGAATTCACATTGACTAGTCATCAGACAGTCATTTGTGTGTGTGTGTGTGTTTTTTTTATAATGGTCAATTACCAGGTATTTATTATGTTCTTAGATGCCAAAGAAGATGCTTTGTTTATATTACATCACTGAGCCCTGACAATGAAGTTTAAAAGACAAATATTCCCATTTTGCTGATGAGAAAACAGGGATCAGAAAGGCAGTTTCAAACCAAGATTCAAACTCCGTTTTAACCAATCATCTTCCAGTTATTTCATATTGTTCCAACAAATGCACTTGGTATGCTATATACATGCATCTTGGTTAATTTCCTTTTCAGTTAAAGGATTTTTGGTCATCTAAGGTTTTGATATTGTGCTATTTGGAGTTTTCATAATAAAAATGTCCAAATATTATGAAAAGGTATTTATGATTTGAGTGGGACCAACTCGAGGGAAAAAAAGAGACTTTTCAGATCATATAGTTCTTAGGTGTGCATTCATATCCAGTAATGCTATGCTAGCATAGTTCATGGATTTATAAATTTAAAGGCAGACTGAGCTTTAGCTTCCTAATAAAGACATATATGCCAAGGCCCCCAGATGCAAACATGCTGGAATCACCACAAAAATGGCAACAAAGGAGGAATAGAGAGTAAAAGGAGATGAATTCAAAGAGGGAGGAGCTGTAGTCCCACATTGAGGGTTCCTACAGGGCCTTGTCAACCATCCCAACAAGGAATGGAAGATCGATCCATTGCAAATTTTTAAGTCAAAGAGTGCCATGGTCTGACTTCCATGTTACAAAGATCATGCTGGTTACTGCCTTGAAAGAGACAACAAGGGGTGAGGTTGGAAGTGTGGAGACCAGTCAAAAGGCTATGATGGTAATTCAAGCAAAAGCCCCAGCTGGCTGGGGTAGAGGTGGTGAGAACTAGCCAGATACTTGGATAGATTTGGAAGGTGAAGCCAAATCAAATAGGACTTTCAAGTTCTTGGAAGAAAATGAGAAGAGGGGTTGGAGGCAGCCAGCATTTCTGAGAAGCTTCCTGCAAAGGGGAACAAAGATGCTGGCAGTAGTTCCCACGGCCAAGAGGGTCAAGAGGATTTATTTGAGGATGGGAGGAATAACGGCACATTGTAATGATGGTGAGAGGGAAAAAAACTTTTTTCCAAAAACCCCATCATTAATAATAGTACCAATGACAATGCAGGAGAGATGGGAGAATGCTGGTGTGTGGAGCCCAGGGAGGGAAGCAGGGAGGTGACTCAGTGCACTAGTGGAGAGATTTGGCTTTAGCAAGGAGCCTAACAATTCCATCCTTAGTATAAGAGTCTGCAAACTGTTCAACTATCTCCAACCTCCTTAGAAGCTGGGCAGGCTTTTGGGACTGTCTGGAGGACAGCAGCAAAGTAGGACTGCACAACTTCCAAGGCAGGGACAGACAAGGTGGGAGACTTGCACGGCACCCGGTGCTCCATCTTTCCCTGTCTCTCTCTCCACCTGAACTGGAGTCCTAAGCCACCAGCCTTGGAAGAAGCCCAGGGACAGCACAGCTGCCATGCTGGGGAGACCACCCAGAGACAGGGGCAGCCTGCAGCTGCGGAGCTTGCCCATCTGGGCACCAGACCTGTGAGGGCGGAGCCCAGCCCCTGACATCGACTGCAAGTCGAGGGGGAACACACACCAGCGCCAGAGCCACCTTGCTGAGCCCAGTCAACCTGTGGGCCCGCCACTCCTAACACTTGAGGACAGTGGTTGTTTCGAGCCAGTGGGTTTGGGGGTGATCTGCTCCACTGTGGTGGGTAACCAGACCATAAGTCAAGCAGGACAGGCAGGTGTAGAAGCTGTAGGTGGGCACATAAGTGGGGAGGAGCAGGTGGGTAATCTCTTCCAATTGCTGTGATGCTCTCGGGGAGACGGTGAGCAGCCGGCAGGAGGGGCTGGTGGGGCGAGGGAGAGGGGAAGGTGGAGAGAGTCCTCTAGGCAGAGGAAGTCAGGTGTGATTACCTGGTGGCAGGGAAAAACCCTTCACCATTCGGTATTTCATCTGCATTCCCCTCGCAGTCTTTATTATGTAATTTTCCATAGCCCCTGATCTGGTTGGATGAAAGGCCTACAGAAAAATTCTTCACAGAAGGAAATTGACCTCAAGGTGAGAACGAGTGAGGTCAGGGAACACTCACGGTTACACTCAGTTAAGAGAAGATCTGCTCCCTCCTTCGCTCATCTACCCAACAGACTGTCTGAAAGGCCAGCATACTGGGCATCCTCTGTGGGCTGTGACATGCCAGCCTTCAGGGGACCACAGGTCAGTGCCCTCAGATACTCCTCCCATTATTTTCAAGATGAGACAGCAGGAGAAAAAAAAAGGCCACATTGCTTGAGTTGAAAAGGAAGTGTTGGAATATGCATTTCCAGTGCAGGGAGTCACTGAAGCCAAGCTACTAAAGCAAAGCAGACCATGGCGCAGTGGGGATCCCCCACATGGACGGGCTGGGTTAAAGCAGAAGTGATGGCAGGCTGCAGAATCATGAGACAGGGACCAGGAAGAGACAAGGAGTGGGGCTCAATTGTGGGAAATCCTTGAATTCGAATTCAGTAAACTTTTGTCATGTTGCCGTGACACTGAATTGTTTGATAACTAAATAAGCATTGTATATATCACCCTAGGGGCTAACCAAGGTCTGCGAATAATGGAACTTAACAGATGTGATATTGTTTTATAGGCCAGACTCCACTGGGAATTTCCCTACTAGACTTACAATGACCAAATATCCCCTTTTTGCAAATTTTTGAAATATTTCTAATTATAGGCTAACCCCTGAAAAGTGTAATTACCATAGACATCAAAGTTTCATTATATAACAACCAAAAGATTAAGTACAAGGACATAACCCATTTACTTAAAAAATAGACTTTTTATCATTTCCTTTCTCCCATTTTAGCCCAACAGACCTAGTTTTCAAAATAAAAGAGTCAAATGATATAAAGGAGTCTTATATAAATTAGAAATTCAACAGCTACTTTGCATCATAACAGGCACCAAAGACCAGAAGAAATTACATCTTACTTGACCTCATACCCTACCCTCTTTTTGCCATAAAGGAAAACTGTCAACTTGGCAGACTTTTTCAGTAAAGAGCCAGTCAGTAAATATTTTGTTTTGCAGGCCATACGGTCTGTATCACAGCTACTCAAATTTGCCACTGCAGTGCAAAAGCAGTTATAGACAATATATAAACAAATATGCAAATACTAAAGCTAATTGTGGGCACAAAAATTTGAATTTAATATAACTCAAGGGTCACAAAGCAGTATACTTCCTTTGACTTTTTCAATCATTTAAAGAGATTAAAAAAACCTCTTAGCTTGTGGGCTATACAAAAACAGGTGGCAGGCTGGCTATGACCCACACCCATTATTTGCCATTGCAACCTAAACTTTGAGGGACTTCTGAGATATACAAATGATCTATTCTTGGGGTGCAAAGATGCTGGTTCGTTGGTTGATCTGTAATGATTGCTTTTAATTTTAGTATGATTTCCCCTATTTTTAAATAATCAGTTTTGATTAGTTTAGTTAATGGACTGCTTTGTTTGGCCATGAAGGAGTGTGCTATAACTAAGAGCAGAATAATGTTTTTATTTGTAAAATCGCTTAACTACTGTTATATCTTGGCATGTTGCCTCTAACACTCATCTCCCCCTTCCTGTATCTATTTCAAATAGTGAGAAGCACTTCAATACTGCCAGGTGCTTCATCTAGTAAAGTTTTGATTTTAAGTTCTTATTCTGTCATCTAAGCTGTCTCTGACATTAGTGAATCACTTTCCCTCATGAGCCTCTGATTTCTCAACTATAAAATGGTTTGAATACAGGGCTTTTTTGTGAAACTATTGAGAAAACTATTGAGAAACTATTGAGAAAAACTATTCATGCAAACTGTCATTCCAGATGAACCACCATTTAGCAAGCATCTAGTATGTGCATTAAAAACATCAGGAATAAACAATACTTCACTACTAGATTGCTTTTTCCATTTACCATTTTATCATGAGTACTTTCTTATGTCATTCAGTATTCTTTTAAAAAATATGAGACTTCCCTGGCAGTCCAGTGGTTAAGACTCCAGGCTCTCAATGCAGGGTCACAGGTTTAATTCCTGGTTGGGGCACTAAGATCCTGTATGTCAACCAGCACAGCCCAAAAAACCAAAATTAAACAAATAAATAAACAGATGATCTGATGGTTATATAACATGCTACTTAATGTCAGTCAGTCAGTCAGTTCAGTTGCTCAGTCATGTCCGACTCTTTGTGACCCCATGAATTACAGCACGCCAGGCCTCCCTGTCCATCACCAACTCCGGGAGTTCACTCAAACTCATGTCCATTGAGTCGGTGATGCCATCCAGCCATCTCATCCTCTGTCGTCCCGTTTTCCTCCTGCCCCAAATCCTTTCCAGCATCAGAGTCTTTCTTTTCCAATGAGTCAAATCCTCGCATGAGGTAGCCAAAGTACTGGAGTTTCAGCTTTAGCATCATTCCTTCCAAAGAACACCCAGGACTGATCTCCTTTAGAATGGACTGGTTGGATCTCCTTGCAGTCCAAGGGACTCTCAAGAGTCTTCTCCAACACCACAGTTCAAAAGCATCAATTCTTCAGTGCTCAGCTTTCTTCACAGTCCAACTCTCAAATCCATACATGACTACTGGAAAAACCATAGCCTTGACTAGACGGACCTTTGTTGGCAAAGTAATGTCTCTGGAGGACCACAGTTAATGAACCCTTTCCCAACACTGGACATGAGATGTTCTCTTTGCTATGCTGCACCGACTACCTTCATAAATTGCTTGCGACATCCCTGATCATTTCTTTAAGAAGAGCTTCTAGAAGTGGAGTTTCCATATCAAAGGGTCTGAACTATAACTATTAATAAGATCGAATAATTTCCCTATGCTTTTTGACCTTTTCTGTTTTTTTTAAAAACTGTTTTCATGTTTTTTCTTATAAAAGGTATCCCAATTTTTTTCTTAAGGACTACATTATCGCACTTGAAGCCCACATTGAAGCCCTGAGTAGGAGTGTGTGCTGGGCTTGGTCTAGGTAGAACAGAGGGGTCTCCAGCACGGCTTCCAGGGTTGAGCTGCCCAGCCAAAACCACAAGCTCTTAGACTCTTGAAGCCCCGGCTCCCTCATCTATGACTTACAAGGCTGCTTAGAGGGTGAAATCGAAACAGAGACGTCCAGCCCTAAGCACAATGCTCACTGTAGTAAGCAGTCAATAAATGTGAGCTCTCTTTACTACCATCAATCCTATCACGCCATCCCTCAAGGGGCACAGGCAGATGTGGGCCTGGGTTTGCCTATAAACAGACATCTGAGTTTCTAGGAAATGAAACTCTACACTGTTGCTTCTCTGTCTCTTCACACAGTGTCCTGTGGTTAAGTCTTCATTAGACCTTAGACATGAAATGAGCCTGGGAGCCCACCTTCCAATCTAGAAGTCAGAGTGGGTTCCTGGTACAAGTACTCCATTGTGTCTAGTTGGGGTGACAAAATAATTTCAGCAAGAAGTCACTGATGTCTTTTTCTGATGAATTTTGTGGCATGCCTAATAACTCACACCACATGCAAAGGATCTGAATATACAATCTGTTATTTGAGCCTCCACAATGGCCCAGCAAGGCAACTAGAGAGCCATAGTAATGTTCATTTTATAGTATAAAAAAAAAGCTGAGTTTCAGGGGGCTTAAGTGATAAACCTAAGGATCACTCACTAGTAACTGGGATAGTGAACACAACAGAGTCTCTCTGTGACTAAACTTTAGTCAAGCTCCTCTGACTCAGCCTCGATATTTGGGCTTTTGTCTTCATGTGGCCATTTTTCACAAGGATCCTGTTAGGTTGGTTTAGGAAGAGCCCCTCACCACAGTTTCATTATCCTTGCTATCTGATCAAATACCCCATCTCTACCACTCCCCATCTTCCTGGCCTGCTTTCAGCAAGAACCCTGTCAGGTGGGTCGAGTCAGAACCACCCCACGCCCTGCCACCGCTGATGTTTCCTCTTAGTAATTTTCCACCCGCTGACCTTCACTCCACTCCTGGACTATAAATCCCACATGCCTCTGCACTATTTGGAACTGATCCCAGTCCTATACTGCAGTCTCATTTCCCCGATTGCAACAGTTCCTGAACAAAATCTGCTTTTACAGCTTTATCTACTGTCCGGTTCTGGTTTTCTTGGACTGCATGGGAGCCCAGGCTCCCTGTATTCCTAGTCCTATGCATCCTGCCCACTCCCTCCCCTGCATACTCGTTTAGACACCACCAAATGCTAGAAAAACACGAAGGAACCTCAGTAATTTGTATGGTAATAAAGCCCAAAACGAGGGCTTCCCTAGTGGCTCAGTTGGTAAAGAATCTGTCTGCAATGCAGGAGACCTGGGTTCAATCCCTGGGTCAGGAAGACCCCCTGGAGAAGGAAATGGCAACCCACTCTAGTACTCTTGCCTGAAGAATTCCAAGGATGGAGGAGCCCGGCAGGCTACAGTCCATGGGACCACAAAGAGTTGGACACGACTGTACGACTAACTTTCAAAACCAAAAACGTGGGGTGAAAAAAGTTAGACCCATAGAAGCTATTTCCCCAATTCAAACATTTGCTCCTCCTCAGGGCAGGATGCATTAATTCTTATAGGAAGGAGAACACAGCAAGTATTGATTAATCTTAATTAATCTTAATTAATTGAAATTACTACCGTCTGAGCCACCAGGGAAGTCCATAGGAAGAAGAACACAGCAAGTATTGATTAATCTTAATTAATTGAAATTACACAATACCCCCCTGATTAATCTTGGTTATGAAAGATCATGAAAGTTTTCCTCAGTAAATAACTGAAGTACAGATAACTTAAACATCTCTCTTGCTAGCCAGTTTCAGTTCTTCCACAAAAAAGGACAAATAACACTTTTTAGGGATCTCTTAGCTGTCCTTACCATTTTCAGTCTTCTTCCAAAATGAAACAGAGAAGTCTGGTTGAAGAGAGCAGAACATGAGAGGTGTCAAGATCAGCCTGAGATGGACCCAGTAGCATCAACTAAGATAAAGAGAAAACACCAAACTTTACCTTGCAAAGACAGCAAAGGATTGATGCTTCAAAACGTGCTGGAAAGGCTGCTTTAATATACGCTGTTGAAAACACCTATTAATAGTATTTACTTCCTCAAGTCCAAGTATCAAGCCCAAATATACAGACGAGAGACACACTCCATAAAACCATTTCCAGCATTATTGTAAAAATCTGACTTTATCTTCAAAGAAGTGACATTTGAGACTACCAAAACTCTTCTTCAGATTCTAAAAAAAAATTTTTTTGCATATTATTTGGGTCCCTTCCCCTCTCTCCCCTTCTCTCTGAGAATGGCTCACAGATCTAGGTGCTTAAATGATCTGAGTTTTTCCCAATGTTTAAAATACCTTTCTTTGCTGCATGGAGTGAGTCCAGGTCTGGAGTCTTCTGAGGTGAAGAGATGAGCTGTGGAAAACCTACCTAAGTCATGGAGACTCCAGGCTGCCAGTCGTGAACCTTCTAAGTGCAAAGACTGGTTAAGGGGTAGGGGGAGGAGTGTGACTATTTATGCCATCACAGACATGAGGTTTGCAGAAGCAGCAGGTTCCTTTTATTTCTACCACCACAGTCAGGGCAACCTCATGTCTAAATTCAAGCAACTTGGCTGGCTGATGTTTTTTTCTAGAAGTTTCTCAACTGGCGCACTCCTGCCATTTCTGGTGAGCTACATCTTTGTGGCATTTTAAGATGCAGAGCAGCAACCCTGACCTCAGCCCACGAGATGCCAGCCACACTGCCCCTCGACAATCACAGATGTCTCTAGACATTGTAACATAGCCCCTGCCCCTGACTGAGAACCGTCATTCTACAGGTATCTTTGAGACATGTCTACATTTCCCTTGTTCTCTCTTAGGCTCAGCTGAAAGGGACTCTGGTTTCTGAGCAGGGGCAGACTTGGTTCTCTCACTTGAGTGAAATGAGGGCAGCTATACTCGCAGTCCAGAGTCAGGTAAAACCGTTTCTCAAAGTGGGGTTTCTGGTAGACTCATTCCCTTCTGAAGTGATTACTGGGCCTTTTAGGGGGTAGAGTCAAAATATCGGTGGTTATGTTTAAAAGTCCACCTAGTCGATCCAGAGAGAATTTGAAAATTGCCAAGAGTGCCACAGGAAAACCAGTTGCTAACCATCAGTGATATCTACTGGATTGAAAAGCGAGCAGTGCCCTAGATCAGCTGAAAAACTACTAGATACAATAATAAATGATCTTTACTGGGAGTTTATTTTGAACCGGACTGTTCTAACTGCCTAATATGTATTATTTCATTGACTACTAAAAAGAATGAAGAAATATCTTCTTAACCTTAAAAAAAATTTTTTTTTTTTTTTTTACAAATAATGGAATTAATGCAGAAAAGATACTGGACTCTCCTCAGGTCACATACCATGTAAATGATATTCACACAAGCAAAAATTAAATGCCTTCTTATCAAACCATTTTGCCATGCAAATAATACATAAAAATTAATAGCTTTCTCACATATTTTGTTGTTTGGTTGCTAAGATGTGTCTGACTCTTTGAGACCCCATGGACTGTAGCCTGCCAGGCTCCTCTGTCCATGGGATTTCCCAGGCAAGAATACTGGAGTGGGTTGCCATTTCCTTCTCCAAATAAACATTTCCTTCTCACATATAGACAGTAACTAATCCAGATGCATAATAGAACTTCCATGTAAAAGAGCAACAAAAAAATATGAAATATTTGGGAAGAAAATTGTCATGAAACGCTTGGGAACGAAGAGGGTGGTAGATGGGCAGAGGTCAATGACGCCTTACCTCGCAGGCTGCTTCCTATCCATTTATTTGCCCCTCCGAATCCGCTCTCCATGCCTTCCTACCCAGCTATGTGTCTGGGCAGGCTGAGTTGTATGAACTTCATCACTAGCTGGCACACTTCTGGTTGAGTTCGGCCAAGGCAGAGAGAGGTCAGAGCACCCCTGGGCTCCCTTCCTCTCTAAGGCTGTGGGTTGGCTACAACCCTCCAATGAGGCTCTCATCAGGTGATGCTCCAGGGCCACTCTTTGTGAATTCTACTGTTTCCTCACCTCACCATTTTAGGCCTGGGGTTGTAAAGATTCAACCCTTGAAATGCTGAACCCTTGTTTCTGATTTCCCTATATTCTGTGCACACTATCAAGAATAGTGACTTTTCCCAATTCATCAGTTTCTTATTCTGAGTGTGCCACATGTTTTTCTTGTCAGGAACCTGGAAGACACAGAGAAGATGTAAAAAGATAAAGAGAAATAGATCGTTATTAGGGCTAGAGGTCACAGCAAGGCATTTTTGGTTTATCACAAAGATTAGGGTTATGCTATCCATAAATGTTATCTCCTCTGGATAGTAAAGGGTACATGACCAGATAGCTCTTATAAAAATGAGCCACTGGATCTGACTGGGTTAAGATCCCCAGTGAGAACAGCCAGAAAGAAAAAGTAACAAGGGGAGGATTTTTTTTCTTGATCTCTAAATGCTTCAGTGGCATAGTGTCGGCACATCAGTGAAAGGGATGAGACAGCAAATTTTAGTAAAAGCATATATGGGGAGACAACCCTGGTGGTCCAGAGGTAAAGAATCCACCGTCCAAAGCCAGGGACATGGGTTCAATCCCTGATCAAGGAACTAAGATCCCACACGCCACGGGACATCTAAGCCAACACACCAGAACAAAATATCCCGCATGCTGCAGCTAAGACCCCATGTGGCCAAATAGATAAATAAAAAAATGTTTAAATGCACATCTGGGGTATTAAAGTCACATCAATGGCAAAAGGAAATATTAAGATAACATTGGGCAACTGGCTTAAAGTTTGGAAAAAAATTAAGCTGTAGTCTTACCTTGTATCTTACATCAAAATTAATTGCATATGGCTCAAAAATTTAAATGTTAAGACCCTAATGCTGGGAAAGATTGAGGGCAGGAGAAGGGGATGACAGAGGACGAGACGGTTGGATGGCATCACTGACTTAATGGACATAAGTTTGAGCAAACTCCGAGAGTTGGCGATGGACAGGGAAGCCTGGTGTGCTGCAGTCCATGGGGTCGCAAAGGTCAGACATGACTAAGTGACTGAACAAGACACTGAATATTAAAAATACTAGAAGAAACCATGGATAAATGTTTATATAATCTTGATATGGTAAAGCCATTCTAAGCACAACAAGAACAAACAAAAACTCAACAGCAACAACACCAGAGTCTGAAAGAAAACATCAAAAAATTTAGCTACAAAAAATATATCTGCTTACTAATCTATAAAGTGAGGGATGAGGCCATGTGATCAGTAAGGGCATGCATTCATGTTTTATACTCTAAGATCTTGAGAGATTATGATACAATTCTGTGTTCTTGTATTGTTATTCATCTTTGATTCTGTCTGCTAGGTCCCCAGTGATATTGCAGACCCCTTGAGTCAAGAAAGTGTTGTCCCCAGCATCTTATCCATAATTGGTACTTACAAATCATTTTCATGATGATAAAATGAAAGTGATCATGAAAACCCACATAATTCAATCTCTTAAGTCAATTTTGAGAGGAGTCAGGGTGGCCCCCATGAGCTACCCACATTTGGGTGACATCGTGGGCCCAGGCTGCCGCAGGTTAGTTGGCTCAAGAGAAACGATTGGATGACGAGGATGTGCTGTGCATGCTAAGTCACTCCAATCGTGTCTGATTCTTTGTGGATGAAGAGGATAGAGTGCTTCTATTTATCTTGCAAGAACAGGCTTCTCGTTGGCTGGGACACTGCTTACTTGGTTTTCTAAGTCTCAACACATTTGTTTTTTCCTTTTGGATGCTCAGTCGTGTCTGACTCTTTGTAACCCTATGGACTGTAGCCCACCAGGCTCCTCTGTCCATGGGATTTCCCAGGCAAGAATACTGGAGTGGGCTGCCATTTCCTCCTCCAAGGGATCTTCCTACCCAAGGACTGAACCCACTTCTCTTGCGTCTCCTACATTGGCAGGTGGATTCTTTACCACTGCATCATCTGGGAAGCCCCTTTTACATCTGAAAGGAAAAAATCTACTTTTTCCTTTCAGATGAAAATAAAAGAAGATGGAACTGCCCTTGGTGGGTAGTTAAGGTTTAGGGTAAAGTGAAAGTTGTTCAGTTGTGTCCAACTCTTTGTGACCCATGGACTATACAGTCCATGGAATTCTCCAGGCCAGAATACTGGAGTGGGTAGCCTTTCCCTTCTCCAGGGGATCTTCCCAACCCAGGGATCATTCCAAAGTCTCCCACATTGCAGGCAGATTCTTTACTAGCTGAGCCACAAGGGAAGCCAAAGAATACTAGAGTGGGTAGCCTTTCCCTTCTCCAGGGAGCTTCCCAACCCAGGGATGGATCCCAGGTCTCCTGCATTGCAGGCAGATTCTTTACCAGCTGAGCCACAAAAGGTTGGTAAATGTAGCAAACTGCAACATGTGGTATTAAAAGAGTGTTTGTTGTTTGTCTGAAGTTCAACTTTAATTGGGTGTCCTGTATCTTACTTGGCAGTCCAAGCTTTGTGTCATACTTTCATCTAGAGAATTAAACACTGATGATTAAGTTTCTGAAATGAAAAGGCAGGCCAGACTTCTGCAGGATCCAGAGTGCTCAGTGAACAGGTATACAGCTGGGGACAGAAACCCAAGGTTTGAGCCCCAGCACTGCCATTTGATAGACGTAGACATCAAAGAGGTTGGGTGGAAACTTAACAACATGCATACTTTCCTAAAGCTGATGAGAACCTAAATAAATCCCTAAATCAATTGCTCTAGTCCACCTAAGGCTGTGGTCCTAGCATGGAGAAGTAGAACGTCTTAACATTTCTTTATTTGGGCGAGGATGGGAGTGATAGACCCCAGTGCTTCCCCAATTTCTGTTGCCTGTTTCCACTCTTGCATACTTAAAGCCAGGGCTCGCTTGAGCAAAAAGAGAAAGAACTTTAACGACAAGCGTCATAGTACTTTTATAACAAGGCTAAAATTTTAACCCTTTCAGTTAGATACAGCCATGAATGTCTTTCAAATAAAAAACTTTATTAGGAATTTGCAGATGCCATGAATGTGCTCTTTATAAAGGACACATGGAAACAGAACACAGCCTCCATAGTTCCTTCGTATATAGTATATTTTTAGCACTGTAAAGTCCCAGTGTCATAATTAAACTTGTCTTTTGTTTCATCCCCCCTCCTCCTTTAAACTGAAATGTGAGGCAGTTCTCTGCTTAGTCCTGTAAGTTTCATTTTATCTTGAAATGAAAGTGTTCTGAAAAAGTCCTTGACAGGATATGCAAATTCATACAACAAAAACCTTCTTTCATGTTGAGGACTGGTCCCATGTAAATATTAGTTTACCAGATGAGTCCAAAGGGTCAGGTGCTTTGAAAGAAGGCCCTGATGCAGATACTGGAGGGCAAGACTTAGAAAGAGAAAGGCTATTTATGGAGGTAGTGGTCGCTAAGCAGTTCTGCCTGCTGCCTTGGAAAATCAGAAGCAGTTTTGCCAGGTGGGCATCACAGATAATCCCTCTCACCATCTGGTTTGCGTAGATTCATAAGTGGATTCATTAGTAGTGAGGTATAGTGACAAGAACACTTGCTTGGGATTCGAGAGACATAGCTTTGTAGTAAATATGTGACCTCACACCTATACATTTCTTCATGTTTGAGTCAGAAGCACCATCACTCGAAAAGTCTAAGAATAAAACACCTGAGAGACAGCTATTGTTAAAACCTGGTTTGCCCATAAGGAAGTTGATACTCCAAGAAATCATATATCTAATATGCAAAACCAGTTGTAATTCATGTTTTCCCGACTCCATTGCCCATGTTCTTTCTGAAAGTCATCTAAACAGTGAAGACCTCAGCAATTTAACCAGATAAGAACAAAAAGTATGATTTTTGAGTTTATTTTCCATATGTGATGTAACTATTCATATAAGTGGTCATCTTTCAATGATCTATTGCTGTGTAACACACCACTCCAAAATGTTCAGCTTAAAACAGCGACCATTATATTTGTTTACCCTTCTGTCGTTTGGCTGGGGCTCTGCTGGGCTGTTCTTCTGTTTGTCTCAATTGAGGTCTCTCATGCAGATGCAGTCAGATGGCTTTGTTCACAAGTTTGGTGCCCCAGTGGGGACAGTTGGGAGGCTGTGACCTTTTGCTCTTTTACTTTCTATGTGGCTAGCTTGGGCTTCTTCTCATGGTGTTTGGGTCCTGTTGCTGTTGTTCAGCTGCTAAGTCGTGTCCAACTTTTTATGATCCCATGGACTGTAGCACACCAGGCTTCCCTCCACCATCTTCCAGAGTTTGCTCAAGTTCATGTCCATTGAGTCAGTGATGCTATCTAACCATCTCATCCTCTGCCACCCTCTTCTCCTTTTCCCTTCAATCTTTCCTAGCATCAGGGTCTTTTCCAATGAGTCAGCTCTTCCCATCAGGTGGCTAAAGTATTAGGTCCTAAGAATAAGCATTTCAATATACATAAGCCCTAATACGCAAGCACTGAGCCTTGTTTGCATCATCCTTCCTAATATTTTATTTACAGTAAGTCCCCTAGATACAAACCTTCAAGTTGCGAACTTTCAAAAATGCAAAACATGGAGCTTACTAATGAAGACTTGATGGGATTGGATGCCTAAACATCCAAGGACGAAGACAGACTAGAGGAAGGAGTAACTGAAGAACCAAAGAGATTCACAACTAGGGGAGTTTCTTTACTTGAAGAGGCACTGTTAGTTTTTGAGGCACAGGAGCCAAATGTAGAACAGTACACAAAGGCTACAGCAGCTGTTTAGAACGCAGTCCAGTGCTACTGTGTCATCTATGACTAGAGAAAAGGAGTTACTTCCCTCATAGCTGTCGGTAAAGAATCTGCCTGCAATGTAGGAGACCCTGGTTCGATTCCTGGGCCTGGAAGATCCCCTGGAGAAGGAAATAGCTACCCACTCCAGTCTTCTTGCCTGGAGAATCCCACGGACAGAGGAGCCTGGCAGTCTATAGTCCACGGGGTCTTATGACTTAGTGACTAGACACCACCACCACCACCACCCAGAAATCACTGGATCAGTTTTTTCAAGAGGGTAGATAGAATTGAATCCAGTAGAGTCAGAACCTGTGCCATCAACATCAAGTGTAAGTGACACTGCAGCTCTACCATCTCCCACCTCCTCTTCCTCCCCCAGTCAGTACTTCTTCTTGCCTGTTCACTTGATGCCAGCTCCTGTATGCCAGCTGTTGTACTGTACTACTGTACTTTTCAAGGTGCTATACTTTAAGATTAAAAATGTTTTATTGTGTTTCTGTTTTTTTATGTATTATTTGTGTGAAAAGTATTATAAACTTATAACAGTACAGTACTATATAGCCAATTGTGTTAGTTGGGTATCTAAGCAGTTGGGTATCTAAGCTAACTTTGTAGGACTTAGGAAAAAATTTGACTTATTACTACAAATGCATAAAATATATTATAATTTAGAACAGGAATTGGTTTGATGGAGCAATTCTATTCATAGGAATTATAACAAGGATAAAATATTTTTAAATTCTCCAAAATGTACGAGCTAGCTTGTACTGATTTGTGGCATTAATGGTGGTGCTTTGTTCTTTTATATACTCTCTGCTGCTCTTTATATTTTCTAAATGTATAAATGCTGATACACTCACATGTTAGG
This sequence comes from Bubalus kerabau, assembly GCF_029407905.1. NCBI lineage: Eukaryota > Metazoa > Chordata > Mammalia > Artiodactyla > Bovidae > Bubalus > Bubalus kerabau. The sequence goes on along the minus strand of NC_073647.1, from coordinate 147,613,385 downwards.
AAGAGCCAGCCAAACTTGAGAGTTTCTTTGTGGCTGTGACATTAAACCAGCTGAGGTTCTTAACCTCAGCTACACACTGGAAAGGGATCAGTACAAAGTGACTGATGTCTGGCACCCAAAGATTCGGATTTCACTACTCCTGGGTGAGGCTTAGGTTACCCAGAGTTTTCCAAGCTGCCCGATTCATTTCCAATTGACAGACAAGGTTGAGACCAACAGGCATAGTAATTCTCTTGATTGACCTTTGTTTAACATATGATTGGTTGACTTGCATTCTCCCTTCTATTAAAAAAAATGTTGACTCATCTCCAGGACCTATTTAACATTTCAAGTCAGTCGGCTACTAGTATGTATGCCCTTCTGTGTCCACCAGTTGAGTTGATTTCCAAGATTCAATTGTATTGGTTTCTAAATCTTTTTATGCCAGTTACATGTTTTTAAATAAATATGAGTATAAGCAGAGACAGAGTTAAATGTTTTTGACCGGCAGCCAAAGCAAGCTGCTTAGAAAAGAAAACCACAATGGTTCATTTTTTCTTCTCTTCTTAAAAACTTATTTTCATGATGGATCATTTTCTGTGTCAGGTTGGCCAGGCTTCAGTGATCCATTGTTTGGTCAAACATTAGTCTATATCTTGCTGTGAAGGTACTCTGTAGGTGCAATTAAGCTTTACAATCAGTTGATTTGAAGTAAGAGATTACCCCAGATAATCTGAATTGGCTTCAGAGCAAAAATCGAATGTTTCCAGAGGAGAAGGAATTTTGCATTAAGACTGTCACACAGAAATCCTGCCTGAGTTTCCAGCCTGCCACCTGCCCGGAAAATTTCAGATTCGCAAGCCCCCACAATCATCTGACCCAACACCTTACAGCAAATTCATATCTGTATCTATTTATCTTATTGGTTCAGTCTCCAAAGAATCCTGACTAAAAGCTGTCCGGTGAGATGTGGGTGAGATAAATGAAAAGGGGAAAGTATCTGAAAAGATTCTGTACTCAGACTGTTGTACACATGTATTTAAGTTCTCACTCCAGGCAAAATTTTAAAAAATAAAGGTATTCCAGGCAGTTTGTGGAAGACAGGTAATCACGGACCTGTACTCAAGGGGTCTTGGCTGTACCTGAAGACAACTGGTGAATATAACCGCCAGGCACTCTGAAAGCTTGCAGGTAGTGCTGTACTTGCCAGCTAACAAGTTCATCTGCCACAGGTTCCTGGATGCTGAGGGAATAAAAGAGACTCGAGGTCAGGCACAAGGACTTTAGTACTCAGAGCACAGCAGGCACTGATTCCCTTTATCCCACCAATGCCACAGACTGGCCCCGGGTGTATGCTATACACGAAGTGGGTTTGCAACACAGCTGAGGGACCCTGAGTATAGAGAACCCTAACATTCATGATGGGCTGCAAGCAAACCTAGCTGAACTTTGCCCAGGGGGAAATGCTGTCTTTATTAGACCAGACAGCAAACAAACCTGCCATCTGCCTCAGAAAGGGAGGCTATGTCTGTCTTCCAAAACTAGCCACTATCTTCTGCTTGCTATACAAACATCCTTGACAAGATGATCCGAACCAATGCTCTCAATGCCTCTGCTAATGAGATGTAGAGAACTGCAAGAGACCTCTGGAGAACTGTATCCCCAAATAAGTCCATTTATATAATTCAAGTTAAAACACAATATTTAAGTCATATATAGATCCTTTTTTTAAATATAAATTTATTTATTTTAATTGGAGGTTAATTACTTTATAATATTGTATTGGTTTTGCCATACATTGACATGAATCCTTTTTTAATAAGAGTCCTTGGGGAGGGAGGAGGGAGGAGGGTTCAGGATGGGGAACACATGTATACCAGTGGCGGATTCATTTTGATACATGGCAAAACCAATACAATATTGTAAAGTTAAAAATAACATAAAAAAAAAATAAGAGTCCTTGCCTTGGGTGTGGAGAAAAGGGAACCCTCCTACACTGTTGGTGGGAATGTAAATTGCAGCCCCTATGGAGAATAGTAGGGAGGTTCCTTTAAAAGCAAGAGTTGCCGTATGATCCTGCAATCCCACTCCTGGGCATATATCCAGACAAAACTATAATTTGAAAAGATGTATGCACCCCAGTGTTCACTGCAGCAGTATTTACAATCACAAAGACATGGAAGCAACCTAAAAGTCCATCAACAGCTGAATGGATAAAGAAGATGTGGTGCATATATACAAAGGAATACTACTCAGCAATAAAAAAGAATGAAATAGTGCTATTTACAGCAACATGGATGGACCTAGATTATCATACTAAGTGAAGTCAGTCAGACAGACAAAGAGAAATATCACATGATATCACTTATATGTGGGATCTAAAAAAATGCTGCAAATGAACTTATAAAACAGAAAGAAACTCACAGACATAGAAAACAAACTTATGGTTACCAAAGGGAAATGGTGGGGGAGGGATAAATTAAGAGTTTGGGGCTAACAGATACACACTACTTTATCTACTGTAGAGGACAGGAACTATATTCAATATCATTATAATAAGCTATAATAGAATAGAATCTGAAAATATATGTATATACACACAAATCTATAAAACTGAACCACTTTGCCCTATACCAGAAACTAACACAACACACTGCAAAACAACTACATTTCAATAAAAAAATAAATAATCCTTGAGTTAATTGACTTTTGGTTGTTGTTGTTTAACTGACTAACAGTATTGAAAAAAATAGTATTAAATAAAACTGCTTCTATTATTTTTCTCTTGGTTCCAGCTTCCTTTCTAAAGATACTCCTGTAAAAGAGATTCCCATATTAATAAAACCATTGGAAATTCCTTAGACATTAAGAAGTGTGTGTTGAACCCATTATTACAAATGATTAAGTACTGCTAATTTTTTAACATTTTTTGGTAATAACTATTTTTGCAAATGGAATCTTGTACTTTGTGTTTCTAGAAAATAAGCTTTGCTGTTTTCCATCCATAAAACCAAAGTATTAACAATAATTCAAATATTCCAAGCTACTAAGTACCTGACAATTATAGTTTGGAGGTAAGTGGAAACAAGTATCAAAAACTTCTAATCTAGGTACATGTGAATCTTCAGATAAATTGAAAGCTTCTATTCTTTCCAAATGTCCATAAGTAGGCATAAATGTCCAGAGTAGGCATAACTTTTCAGCTGAATATATGAATTATGATTAAGTATAATTAAATTGATTGTAACTTACTAGAGTCTTCTTTAAGAAGGAAAGGATCTTCTACGCAATGCGTGAACTCAGTCATCAGGGATGATTCAAGCTTGGCTGCATAGTGGAATCGAGTCACTGGAGGTCTTTAATAATCCTAATATCTGGATGCTTCATGGGTCAGTTAAGTCAGACTCTCCAGGGGCAAGGCCCAGGCATCAATTTCTTTCTTTCTTTTTTTTTTTTTTTTACTGAGGTGTAACTGACATACAGAATTATCAGTTTTGGCTATACAATCTGATGATTCAATACTTGTATATGTTGTCAAATGATCACCACTGTAAGTGTAGTCAACATCCATCACCACACAGAGCTACACATTTTTAAAATTAATTTCATTTTATTTTTTTTGTAGTTGTTTACAGTTGGTTTTTTTTTAATTTTATTTTATTTTTAAACTTTACATAATTGTATTAGTTTTGCCAAATATCAAAATGAATCCACCACAGGTATACATGTGTTCCCCATCCTGAACCCTCCTCCCTCCTCCCTCCCCATTCCATCCCTCTGGGTCGTCCCAGTGCACCAGCCCCGAGCATCCAGTATCGTGCATCGAACCTGGACTGGCAACTCATTTCATGCATGATATTTTACATGTTTCAATGCCATTCTCCCAAATCTTCCCACCCTCTCCCTCTCTCACAGAGTCCATAAGACTGTTCTATACATCAGTGTCTCTTTTGCTGTCTCGTACACAGGGTTATTGTTACCATCTTTCTAAATTCCATATATATGCGTTCGTATATTGTATTGGTGTTTTTCTTTCTGGCTTACTTCACTCTGTATAATAGGCTCCAGTTTCATCCACCTCATTGGAACTGATTCAAATGTATTCTTTTTAATGGCTGAGTAATACTCCATTGTGTATATGTACCACTGCTTTCTTATCCATTCATCTGCTGATGGACATCTAGCTTGCTTCCATGTCCTGGCTATTATAAACAGTGCTGCGATGAACATTGGGGTACACGTGTCTCTTTCCCTTCTGGTTTCCTCAGTGTGTATGCCCAGCAGAGGGATTGCTGGATCATAAGGCAGTTCTATTTCCAGTTTTTTAAGGAATCTCCACACTGCTCTCCATAGTGGCTGTACTAGTTTGCATTCCCACCAACAGTGTAAGAGGGTTCCCTTTTCTCCACACCCTCTCCAGCATTTATTACTTGTACACATTTGGATAGCAGCCATTCTGACTGGTGTGAAATGGTACCTCATAGTGGTTTTGATTTGCATTTCTCTGATAATGAGTGATGTTGAGCATCTTTTCATGTGTTTGTTAGCCATCTGTATGTCTTCTTGGGAGAAATGTCTATTTAGTTCTTTGGCCCATTTTTTGATTGGGTCATTTATTTTTCTGGAGTTGAGCTGCAGGAGTTGCTTGTATATTCTCGAGATTAGTTGTTTGTCAGTTGCTTCATTTGCTATTATCTTCTCCCATTCTGAAGGCTGTCTTTTCACCTTGCTAATAGTTTCCTTTGACGTGCAGAAGCTTTTAAGGTTAATTAGGTCCCATTTGTTTATTTTTGCTTTTATTTCCAATATTCTGGGAGGTGGGTCATAGAGGATCCTGCTGTGATGTATGTCAGAGAGTGTTTTGCCTATGTTCTCCTCTAGGAGTTTTAGAGTTTCTGGTCTTACGTTTAGATCTTTAATCCATTTTGAGTTTATTTTTGTGTATGGTGTTAGAAAGTGTTCTAGTTTCATTCTTTTACAAGTGGTTGACCAGTTTTCCCAGCACCACTTGTTAAAGAGATTGTCTTTTCTCCACTGTTTATTTTTGCCTCCTTTGTCAAAGATAAGGTGTCCATATGTGCATGGATTTATCTCTGGGCTTTCTATTTTGTTCCATTGATCTATATTTCTGTCTTTGTGCCAGTACCATACTGTCTTGATAACTGTGGCTTTGTAGTAGAGCCTGAAGTCAGGTAGGTTGATTCCTCCAGTTCCATTCTTCTTTCTCAAGATCGCTTTGGCTATTCGAGGTTTTTTGTATTTCCATACAAATTGTGAAATTATTTGTTCTAGCTCTGTGAAGAATGCTGTTGGTAGCTTGATAGGGATTGCATTGAATCTATAGATTGCTTTGGGTAGTATACTCATTTTCACTACATTGATTCTTCCAATCCATGAACATGGTATATTTCTCCATCTGTTAGTGTCCTCTTTGACTTCTTTCACCAGTGTTTTATAGTTTTCTATATATAGGTCTTTAGTTTCTTTAGGTAGATATATTCCTAAGTATTTTATTCTTTCCGTTGCAATGGTAAATGGAATTGTTTCCTTAATTTCTCTTTCTGTTTTCTCATTATTAGTGTATAGGAATGCAAGGGATTTCTGTGTGTTGATTTTATATCCTGCAACTTTACTATAGTCATTGATTAGTTCTAGTAATTTTCTGGTGGAGTCTTTAGGGTTTTCTATGTAGAGGATCATGTCATCTGCAAACAGTGAGAGCTTTACTTCTTCTTTTCCAATTTGGATTCCTTTTATTTCTTTTTCTGCTCTGATTGCTGTGGCCAAAACTTCCAAAACTATGTTGAATAGTAATGGTGAAAGTGGGCACCCTTGTCTTGTTCCTGACTTTAGAGGAAATGCTTTCAATTTTTCACCATTGAGGATAATGTTTGCTGTGGGTTTGTCATATATAGCTTTTATTATGTTGAGGTATGTTCCTTCTATTCCTGCTTTCTGGAGAGTTTTTATCATAAATGGATGTTGAATTTTGTCAAAGGCTTTCTCCGCATCTATTGAGATAATCATATGGTTTTTCTTTTTCAATTTGTTAATGTGGTGTATTACATTGATTGATTTGTGGATATTGAAGAATCCTTGCATCCCTGGGATAAAGCCCACTTGGTCATGGTGTATGATCTTTTTAATGTGTTGTTGGATTCTGATTGCTAGAATTTTGTTAAGGATTTTTGCATCTATGTTCATCAGTGATATTGGCCTGTAGTTTTCTTTTTTTGTGGGATCTTTGTCAGGTTTTGGTATTAGGGTGATGGTGGCCTCATAGAATGAGTTTGGAAGTTTACCATCCTCTGCAATTTTCTGGAAGAGTTTCAGCAGGATAGGTGTTAGCTCTTCTCTAAATTTTTGGTAGAATTCAGCTGTGAAGCCGTCTGGACCTGGGCTTTTGTTTGCTGGAAGATTTTTGATTACAGTTTCAATTTCAGTGCTTGTGATGGGTCTGTTAAGATTTTCTATTTCTTCCTGATCGAGTTTTGGAAAGTTGTACTTTTCTAAGAATTTGTCCATTTCTTCCACGTTGTCCATTTTATTGGCATATAATTGTTGATAGTACTCTCTTATGATCCTTTGTATTTCTGTGTTGTCTGTTGTGATCTCTCCATTTTCATTTCTAATTTTATTGATTTGATTTTTCTCCCTTTGTTTCTTGATGAGTCTGGCTAATGGTCTGTCAATTTTATTTATCCTTTCAAAAAACCAGCTTTTGGTTTTGTTGATTTTTGCTATGATCTCTTTTGTTTCTTTTGCATTTATTTCTGCTCTAAGTTTTAAGATTTCTTTCCTTCTACTAACCCTGGGGTTCTTCATTTCTTCCTTTTCTAGTTGCTTTAGGTGTAGATTTAGGTTATTTATTTGACTTTTTTCTTGTTTCTTGAGGTGTGCCTGTATTACTATGAACTTTCCCCTTAGGACTGCTTTTACCGTGTCCCACAGGTTTTGGGTTGTTGTGTTTTCATTTTCATTCGTTTCTATGCAAATTTTGATTTCTTTTTTGATTTCTTCTGTGATTTGTTGGTTATTCAGCAGTGTGTTGTTCAGCCTCCATATGTTGGAATTTTTAATAGTTTTTCTCTTGTAATTGAGATCTAATCTTACTGCATTGTGGTCAGAAAAGATGCTTGGAATGATTTCTACTTTTTTGAATTTACCAAGGCTAGCTTTATGGCCCAGGATGTGATCTATCCTGGAGAAGGTTCCATGTGCGCTTGAGAAAAAGGTGAAATTCATTGTTTTGGGATGAAATGTCCTATAGATATCAATTAGGTCTAACTGGTCTATTGTATTGTTTAAAGTTTGTGTTTCCTTGTTAATTTTCTGTTTAGTTGATCTATCCATAGGTGTGAGTGGGGTATTAAAGTCTCCCACTATTATTGTGTTGTTGTTAATTTCTCCTTTCATACTTATTAGCATTTGTCTTACATACTGCGGTGCTCCCGTGTTGGGTGCATATATAATTGTTATAGCTTCTTCTTGGATTGATCCTTTGATCATTATGTAGTGACCATCTTTGTCTCTTTTCACAGTCTTTGTTTTAAAGTCTATTTTATCTGATATGAGTATTGTTACTCCTGCTTTCTTTTGGTCCCTATTTGCATGGAAAATCTTTTTCCAGCCCTTCACTTTCAGTCTGTATGTGTCCCCTGTTTTGAGGTGGGTCTCTTGTAGACAACATATGTAGGGGTCTTGTTTTTGTATCCATTCAGCCAGTCTTTGTCTTTTGGTTGGGGCATTCAACCCATTTACGTTTAAGGTGATTACTGATAAGTATGATCCCGTTGCCATTTACTTTATTGTTTTGGGTTCGAATTTATACACCATTTTTGTGTTTCCTGTCTAGAGAATATCCTTTAGTATTTGTTGGAGAGCTGGTTTGGTGGTGCAGAATTCTCTCAGCTTTTGCTTGTCTGAAAAGCTTTTGATTTCTCCTTCATACTTGAATGAGATCCTTGCTGGGTACAATAATCTGGGCTGTAGGTTATTTTCTTTCATCATTTTAAGTATGTCTTGCCATTCCCTCCTGGCTTGAAGAGTTTCTATTGAAAGATCAGCTGTTATCCTTATGGGTATTCCCTTGTATGTTATTTGTTGTTTTTCCCTTGCTGCTTTTAATATTTGTTCTTTGTGTTTGATCTTTGTTAATTTGATTAATATGTGTCTTGGGGTGTTTTGCCTTGGGTTTATCCTGTTTGGGACTCTCTGGGTTTCTTGGACTTGGGTGATTATTTCCTTCCCCATTTTAGGGAAGTTTTCAACTATTATCTCCTCAAGTATTTTCTCATGGTCTTTCTTTTTGTCTTCTTCTTCTGGGACCCCTATGATTCGAATGTTGTAGCATTTAATATTGTCCTGGAGGTCTCTGAGATTGTCCTCATTTCTTTTAATTTGTTTTTCTTTTATCCTCTCTGATTCATTTATTTCTACCATTCTATCTTCTAATTCACTAATCCTATCTTCTGCCTCTGTTATTCTACTATTTGTTGCCTCCAGAGTGTTTTTAATTTCACTTATTGCATTATTCATTATATATTGACTCTTTTTTATTTCTTCTAAGTCCTTGTTAAACCTTTCTTGCATCTTCTCAATCCTTGCCTCCAGGCTATTTATCTGTGATTCCATTTTAATTTCAAGATTTTGGATCAATTTCACTATCATTATTCGGAATTCTTTATCAGTAGATTCCCTATCTCTTCCTCTTTTGTTTGGTTTGGTGGGCATTTATCCTGTTCCTTTATCTGCTGGCTATTCCTCTGTCTCTTCATCTTGTTTAAATTGCTGAGTTTGGGGTGTCCTTTCTGTATTCTGGCAGTTTGTGGAGTTCTCTTTATTGTGGCGTTTCCTCACTGTGTGTGGGTTTGTACAGATGGCTTGTCAAGGTTTCCTGGTTAGGGAAGCTTGTGTCGATGTTCTGGTGGATGGAGCTGTATTTCTTCTCTCTGGTGTGTAATGAAATGCCCAGTAATGAGTTATGAGATGTCTATGGTTTTGGGGTGACTTTTGGCAGCCTGTATCTTGAAGCTCAGGGCTGTGTTCCTTTGTTGCTGGAGAATTTGCTTGGTATGTCTTGCCCTGGAACTTGTTGGCCCTTGTGTGGTGCTTGGTTTCAGTGTTGGTATGGAGGCATTTGATGAGCTCCTGTCAATTAATGTTCCTTGGAGTCAGGAGTTCCCTGGAGTCAGGGTTTGGACTTAAGCCTCCTACTTCCAGTTATCAGTCTTATTTTTACAGTAGTTTCAAAACTTCTCCTTCTATACAGCACCATTGATAAAACATCTACATTAAAGATGAAAAGTTTCTCTACTGTGAGGGTCACTCAGAGAGGTTCACAGCGTTACATGGAGAAGAGAAGTGGGAGGAGGGAGATAGAGGTGACCCAAATGAGATGAGGTGGAATCAATAGTGGAGAGAGTGGGCTAGCCAGTAGTCACTTCCTTATGTGCACTCCACAACTGGACTGCTCAGAGATGTTCAGGGAGTTATACAGAGAAGAGAAGAAGGAGGCAGGAGACAGAGGTGGCCAGAAGGATAAAAGGGGGAAATGAAAAGGAGGGAGACAGATCCAGCCAGTAATCAGTTCCCTAAGTGTTCTCCACCGTCTGGAACACACAGAAATTCACAGAGTTGGGTCGAGTAGAGAGGGGTTAGGGAGGAGATACAGGCGACCTGGTGGAGAAAATGGAGAGTCCAAAGGGAGAGAGAGCAGTCAAGCCAGTAATCTTGTTCCCTAGTGAAAAAATGGGTCCTGAAGATTGGGTTCTTAAAGGTACAAAATTGGTAACAAATACATAAAAGCAAAAATTAAAAATCTAGAGTAGAGTTTGGGATTTCAAAAATGTGATGTTAATGAAAAGAAGAAGGAAAAGAAAGAGAGAAAAAACGAACAAAGAAAAACAAACAAGGTTGCGAAAATTATAAAGAAACTACAGGTACAAAATTGATAACTAATACCAAAAAGCAAAAGTTAAAAATCTAGAGTAGTTTGGAAATTCAAAAATACAATGTTAAAAAAAAGAAGAAGAAAAATAAAGAGAGAAAACAAACAAACCAACAAAAACAATGTCGCAAAAATTATAAAGAAAATACAGGTACAAAATTGATATCAAATACCAAAAAGCATAAATTAAAAATCTTGAGTAGAGTTTGGAATTGCAGATATACGATGTTATACAAAAGAAGAAGAGAAAGAAACAGAGGAAAAAAAAAAGTCACAGAAATTATGAAAAAAACTATAGGTACAAAATTGATAACATATACCAAAAGGCTAAAATTAAAAATCTAGAGTAGAGTTTGGAATTTCAAAAATACAATGTTAAAGAAAAGAAGAAAAAGAAAAAAGCAAAACAAAACAAAACACGGTCAAAAAATTATAAAATATATATATGAAGTTTGCTGAAGAAGAAAAAAAAAGGGTCTTTTTTTTTTGCAAAGTAATAGTTATAAAAGTGAAAATTAAAGGACAATAGAGGACTTAAATTTTTTTTTTAATTAAAAAAAGAAAAAAAAAGAAAGAAAGATTGATCGTAAAAATAGTAAAAATATATCTAGGTCTTTCTCTGGTTTTGTTGTGAGTATTGTGGGTTCAGTTCATTTTTGGCTAGTTCCTTGGTCTGACTTATATTTCTCAAGATCTATAGGCCCCTTCCTATGTAGTCTGTAGTAACCACAGGGTTTTAATCTATGGCCTGTAGCTTCCAAGGCGTTTCCCTCTGTCTAGCTTCTTCTGTTTGCTGGTCTCTTCAGTGTCTGGTTCCCGCCCTGACACAAAGGGGACGGTGGAGGACACTATTTTTTTTTATTTTATTTAGGCTCACTTGTTCAGCCGCGCTGTGGGGAGGGAGGGAGGGATGCTGCAAACAGAAAACACTGGCGTGCACTCGCAGTGCCTCAGCCACACTGGGTCTGCCCCCGCTCACGGCGCGTGTAGCCTCCCTGCCCACACTGCTCGGGCTCTAGGTTGTTCCGCCGGGAACAATCAGAGGCCGGCCCTGGGCTGAGCTCCCAGGTCCAAGCCGCTCAGGTTCAGGCACTCGGGTAGTCCTCAGAGGCGCAGACTTGGTTGGGCCTGCGTTTTGTGCTCTTCCCAGATCCGAGCAGCTCAGGTGATGAGGTGTTTGGCGGGCGCCAATGCTGCGACTTATCGCCTCCCCGCCACTCGGTTATCTGGGTGTAAAACCGGCGCACCTTCTCAGGCAGATGTTGACCGTCCAGACCCCCAAGAAGTCTTAGTTAGCAAAGAAGCCTGCTTACAGTTTTATAGATAGTGTCTCTCTTGGGCTGCGATTGCCCCCTTACAGCTCTGGCTGCCTGTCACCGGAGGGGGAAGGTCTGCAGCCGGCTATCTCTGTTCAGTCCTTTGTTCTGTGCGCGGGCCTGGCCGTGTCTTAGGTTAGGGCTGGCTTTTCGCGTGGTAGATATCCCACAGTCTGGTTTGCTAGCCCAAATTATTTCGCTCAGATAGCGCTCAGGACATTCGGGCCCGATTCTTACTCTAAGGGACACAGCCCGCGCCGTGCTTCCCTGCCCAGCCCCCGCTTGCTAGTGCCGTGTGCAGGCGTCTGCGCTGCTTCTCCGCTGGGGGAGTTACCGTAGGGCTCACAATCTGCGATTTTTAATTGTTTATTTATTCTTTTTTCTCCCTTTTATGTTGCCCTCTGTTCTTCCAAAGCTCGGCACAGATTCAGCAGTGAGAAGGTTTCCTGGTGTTCGGAAACTTCTCTCTTTTTAAGACTCCCTTCCTGGGACGGAACTCCGTCCCTCCCTCTTTTGTCTCTTTTTTTGTCTTTTATATTTTTTCCTACCTCCTTTCGAAGAGTTGGGTTGCTTTTCTGGGTGCCTGATGTCCTCTGCCGGCATTCAGAAGTTGTTTTGTGGAATTTACTCAACGTTTAGATGCTCTTTTGATGAATTTGTGGGGGAGAAAGTGTTCTCCCCGTCCTACTCCTCTGCCATCTTGGCTCCTCCCCCCTAATTTCATTTTAAACAATATTTTATTTATTTTTTTTCTTTACTTTCAACAAGGGAAAATAACTTTTGTGAGTACATTTTTGAATTTATTGCCAGCATCATCTCTATTTATATAATTGCCCACATTTCCTTCATCTGCTTTTATGTACAAAACAATAGTATCACCCAGCAGGACTATTTTAATTTTATTTTATTTAACTTTACAATATTGTATTGGTTTTGCCATATATCAACATGAATCCGCCACAGGTATACACATGTTCCCCATCCTGAGCCCTCCTCCCTCCTCCCTCCCGGTACCATCCCTCTGGGTCGTCCCAGTGCACCAGCCCCAAGCATCCAGTATCGTGCATTGAACCTGGACTGGCGACTCATTTCATATATGATATTATACATATTTCAATGCCATTCTCCCAAATCATCCCACCCTCTCCCTCTCCCACAGAGTCCAAAAGACTGTTCTATACATCAGTGTCTCTTTTGCTGTCTCGTATACAAGGTTACTGTTACCATCTTTCTAAATTCCATATATATGCGTTAGTATACTGTATTGGTGTTTTAAGCTCCTTGGGGGCCCCATATGCAACCAAGTTGCCAACTACTAAACTACAGGACTTAGCCTTGCAGTATAGCTCTCAAACTTTATTGTATGGAACCCCATGCCTGCCACACCTGTTTCTGATCCAATAGGTCTGGGGAGGGACCCAAGAATCTGCATTTCTCCTAAGCTCCCTGGCAATACAGATGTCACTAGTCCAGGGCCACACTTTGAGACCCACTCCCTACAGAATTATGGTTATGTTAAAAACATCCGTGCCCCAGGGTGGTTATTTCAAATCTCCCCACATTAGCATGACTCTGAGAAAGGACCAGGCAAATGCCATGTGTGCAACGAAGACTTTTTTTTTTTTTTTTGGAAGGAAAGTGAACAACCAACTCTGCAGAAGCAAGAATCCCAGGCTGATGGAAGTACCACACCCTATTTTGTGCTTTTCTTTTTTTACTGCCCTGAGACTTAATGATAAACTCCTTTAAGGACCATCAAAGACCCAATAGTAAGCAGTGGCCCAATACTTGGAAATCTCCACCCCTTCCCCAAAACAGCAGGAATAATCCTCCCACTCATCACCCAGCCCACATATTTCCAGCAACTGACACACACTCGCTTTCTGAGACGGCCCACACTGTCTGTGGAGTGTGTTTCTTTCCAAATAAATCAATGCACTTCTTACCTGTCACTTTGTGAAGGGAATGTTGGAGGAAACACCTGGATGAGAGGAAGGGCCTCCAGTGGAAGAGCACGAGGCCCATTGACCAACTACAGCATTTCTTCTAAGAACAGTGGCCTTAACTGAGCTGGTCACTTCATCCTTGGGCCTTAGTTTCTTCATCTGAAAAATGAGTCTAGAATGTTTTATCTAATTCCGAAATCTTATCAATTCCATGACATTTGACAAAAGAGGTGATGGGCTCTAGGACGTGACCATGGAAGACTCTGGCCACCTGTCACATAAGAGTTCAGTCACTGAAGGCCCAGGACTCCCATCACCTGGGCAGTGCAGAGGGATCTCTGCTTTCTGGATGTCACTGAAGTCAGACTAAAATCCAGCCACCTCTTTAAAGCTTACCTTAATCAGTTTCTTGACTCAAAAAACACATCTTGTGATCCATTCTAAAGCTGAAACCATTCTGAGAGGAAGTGGAGGGAGCAAGAAAGCACTTCATGATTTATTAAAATCTCACCATAATTCATGGTCGACGTAGGGATCACTGTTTGAAGCCCTGTGTCAAAAGGATAATGCAATTATTTTGGTGTAAATTTCACATTGTAGCAAGTACTGGTGTTAATATATTTAAAGTACCTTATGGGGACTTCCCTGGTGGTCCAGTGGTGAAGACTTAACTTTGCCATGCAGGGGGCGTGTATTCAATCTCTGGTTGGGGAGCTAGGATCCATATGCCTTGTGGCCAAAAACCAAAACCGAAGCAATATTATAACAAATTCATAAAGACATTTCAAAAGTGTGACTTATGACTACCATTGTCTTATCCACTTTGTTTTAAAATGCTTTTCTACTTGAGACTGAACCAGCAGAAGGATGGAGCTCCTCTGGAATTCTGACCTTAATGTCAGGACAGAGGATTAACAAAGAAGGTCCTGGTTAAAATAAATCTATGGTTCTCAGTAAGGAGCAATTTTGCCCCCAGGGAATACATGGCAATATCTGGTGACATTTTTTGGGTTGTCAAAAATGTGTGTCTTGGCCCCAAAGGAAGGAGGCAGGCTGCCACCGGCTTCTAGACAGTAGAAGCCCAGGGATGCTGCTGAACATCCCATGATGGGAAGGACAGCACTGCAACAAGGAATTCTTTAGTCCAAAATGGCAATAGCACTGAGGTTGAGAAACCCTTAAATAAACAGCACAGGGAATTCTACTCAATACTCTGTAATGGACTATATGAGAAAGAGTGGGTATATGTGTGTGTGTGTGTGTATATGTGTGTGTGTGGATATATATATATATATATATATATATATATGTACATAGATGTGCATGCTCAGCTGCTTAGTCGTGTCCAACTCTGTAATTTCATGCACTATAGCCCACCAGGCTCTTCTCATGGGATTTCCCAGGCAAGAATACTGGAGTGGGTTGCTATTTCCTGCTACAGGGGATCTTCCCAACCCAAGGATCGAACTCATCTCTCCTACATTGGCAGGCAGATTCTTCACCACTGAGCCACCAGAGAAGCACATATGTGTGTGTGTGTATATATATATATGTACAGTGTATATATATATGTACATGTATGTATATATGTACAGCTGATTCACTTTGCTGTACACCTGAAACTAACACATTGTAAATCAACCATACTCCAGTAAAAATAATTTTAAATTAATAAATATGTGCAATTCACCCACCCCCCCTCAAAAAAAGAGAAGAAATAGATTTTCTGGAGGCAAAAGGAAATGGCCAGAGGGATGAAGAGGGGCAGGAGCAGAGGGACTCTGTCCCTGAGGGGAGGTGTCTGACCCCAGAGAAAGGCTGTGCTCCTTTGTACATCTGGCTTCCTTCCCCCACCCCATCTTGAAATGCTTCCATCAGGGACATTGATTGAAGGTAAAATTGGTTCTGAGGAAAATACGTACTAAACATAAGAAGCTAATAAACACAGGGAAAAAATGATTAGCAGCCGAAGCACACCAGAAATGGCTATGAAAACAACAGAGTATCTTAAAGCAGGTATTTAACCTGGTAGAGATGTAGTCATGCACCTTTGAAACAAGCTTGCCTTTGTTCTATTTACATGTAATGCTGGGTATGAGCGTCTTGGTAGGCTCAACATAAACAATTCTGATTGCAGATTTGTTTTTTTACAATACTGAAAGAAAAATACACCAACAATATTAAAAACAAACACAAAAACACCCCACAGCACTGCCCTTGCTCCAAATGAAGGATTGTGTCTACCAGGGTGGGGCGATCATCCTTCCATGTTGCCCACATCACACACCTACGTATGAAACAATCCATGACGTGTTCCATTTATCTGGTACTTTTCATCAGAAGCCCATCCTAACACAGTGATCTTCTAGCAATTGCTCCACCAAGAATGAATGGGTGAGTAAGTGTGAGACCCCCTTCTTCACTTTGCCGGTGGAAGAAACCATCAAGGCAGGCCGGAAGACTCCAGATACAAATCTTCCATTTGACATCTGTCTGAAACAAAATGTTCCTAAGAGTCAAAATACAGAGAAGACATACTTCTAATGGATTATAGTTCCTATAACTTGCACCATCTCCAGTGACAAAGGTTGAGACTCCATTTATGGCTGCACCAACGCAAACCAGTAAGGAATTACTGACTGAAAACACCAGCCTTCTTTGCTAACTGGTTGTCCCCCATGTGCTCTTTTATCCACAGGACATTGTCCATGAATTGTGTCTTCATGGACGCGCTGCTCTTTGTAGGCTATGAAAACCATCAGTGGGGAAATGAGTGCACAGTTACTGCAGAGTGGGGTCTGTCCCTTTCAGTACTTTAGGAGGCTGCTCCACAGACCTGGTCCTAAAAACAGGATATTCTGAGACTTCAAGAAATTTGGGACCCTTCCTTGGTTCCTTGGATGAGTTTCAGTGGCACTTTCTGAGTTCTTTTTTGTTTAGTGCGGACCATTTTTTTTTTACAGCGTTTATTGAATTTGTTACAATATTGCTTCTGTTGTTGATGTTGTTTTTTTCGCCACAAGGCACGTGGGATCTTAACTCCCCAAGCAGGGATCAGACCTGCACCCCCTGCATTGGAAGGTGAAGTCTTGACCACTGGATCACCAGGGAAGTTCCCATGAGTTCATTCTATAGCAAACATAAGTGAAAATGTGCCCCCAAAGGATCACTCTGATGATCTGACACAAATTCAATGTTGCTGCTAAGTCACTTCAGTCGTGTCTGACTGTGCGACCCCATAGATGGCAGCCCACCAGGCTCCCCCATCCCTGGGATTCTCCAGGCAAGAACACTGGAGTGGGTTGCCATTTCCTTCTCCAATGCAGGAAAGTGAAAAGTGAAAGTGAAGTTGCTCAGTCATGTCCGACTCTTAGCGACCCCATGGACTACAGCCCACCAGGCTCCTCCGTTCATGGGATTTTCCAGGCAAGAGTACTGGAGTGGGGTGCCATTGCCTTCTCCGAAATTCAGTGTAAGGCCTCACAATTTTTCTGTAATTCATGGTCAGTCTTGGTGTTGAGGCAGGAAGATACTACATTGAATACTCCCTTCAAAGCAGAGGAGGGTAATGTCCGTCAGTGAACATTTGGGATTCTCTGCCTTCTACCTGGACTGTTCCCTGGGGTCTCTAAAGGTCACTTACAGCTTTAAAGGCAGCTCTACCAAAGGACTGGCAGTCAAGTCAGACCTTGAATATTTTTCCTAAGAGTACCCCTTTTTCCCTCTTTTACTTCTAACTAAAGCCTTCAGCTTCTACAGGTAATTGACAATGGATTTTTTAAAAAACTGTGATGCCACAGGTCACTGGCACGTTGTTAGGCTTGTCATATAGCCTCCTTTTTGTTGCAAATGGCACAAAGCCAGTTCAGAGCCACGAGCATGGGATCCTTTAGCCAAGCTGATGCTGGTAATCCAGAACCATCCATGTTAGAAGAAAGAGAATTCGAGTGACCAACCTGGCATGCCCAGGACTGCAGGATTTCCTGGGATGTAGGACTTCCAGAGCTAACACTGAGCAAGTCCCCTGAAAGCCCAAACATGATATTCACCTGATGGGGAAGGAACCATCTTTGCCACATTAGAACCACAGGCTTCAATTAGTAGAAACAGTCCAGCTAAACCTAGCATGAAGTCACAGCCTATTAAAACTGCTGGGACTTGACCAATCATCTATCTCCTCATTTTGACAAAGATACCAGACTCAGAGTGGTTGTCGACCTTTTCCCCGGGTCACACAGCTTGCTGGTATATCAGGAACCAGATCCTGGAACGCAACACTCCCAATTTAGGGCACTTTCCACTGCATCACATTTTTTGCTTTGCTCTTATCACTCTTGTAGAATGAGTTCATCTGAGTTTTCTTTAGGACTTGGCTTTTAAAATAGTGAAAATTGCTGTTTATATTGGGCAACACTTTTTTTTTTTTTTTTCATGTTGGGATAGTGAATGGCATCAGGAGGCTATAACTGGCCTCAACTGGCCATTCACATTACTACATGGCATCCATTCCTGTCATTTTACAGCCCAGTGAAAAATCTTCAGCACGCAACCACTAGTCATCACAAGATGCCACCCTTGGTGGAGATGGTCACATGCCAGGACGATGTACCCCTGGGTGACCAGCTGGTTTGTGACTAGCTCACGGGCACACAGATTAGCATCTACAAAGTGCATGAAAATCTTGCTTCTTCATACCTTAGATTCTTTCAGGGGGAAGACATAAGATGCCTGTTCTAAAAAGTTGAGGTTAATGTAGAAAACAATCAGTTTTAAGTACTTTACAGGTATCAACTTATTTAATCCTCATCACTTCCTCTGAGTTACCATTATCCTGTTTCAAATACAAGGGAACTGAGGCATAAAAGGGTAATTAGCCAGCCCTGAAAGGTTCTGTTGTTGTCGTTGTTTTAACTCTAGTAAGCAGTGGAGGGTTCTGAGCCTCACGCTCTTTCAGAGGAGAAAACAAGAGCTCAGGAGAGCAAACCAATCCAGAACGTGGACTCTGGAACGCAAGGGGAAAGGTGGAGGGCTGTGTTCCTGGGGTGCAGGAGATAAACCAATATGGTGATGATCTGCAGTGAAAAGGAGCAACTGTCGACTTCTGCGTGCAGCACACACAAAGGATAACGTAGTGCTTCGGCCCGACCTCCATCTTCATTGGCTATCCTCACTTAACCATAGTAAGTACCAAACACCTTATGCTGTCCTGCATCAGTCCATGCTGGAGTACAGCCACTGGTTCTGGAGAATCCCACCATGATGTACCATTGGTAACAGTCCCTTCACAAAGTTCCTTCTCAGCTCCCCAGCCTCACTCGATCCTCTGAACCCCTTAGTATCGCATCTTCCCCTTTGACTTTTAGCCCGTGCACCCAGGAACTCAGCCAGTGGGTTGGATAGGACCTACCACATGAAATCAAACACTTCTGAAGAAGTGTGACAGCATTAATGAAACTGGCAAGTTGAAGTGATTTTGATATTTCCATCTCTCAATTTTCTTCCTCCCTTCTAGTACATTCTATCCTGTTCTGTCTTAAACTGTGATCTTCTGCAGTCGGCTTAGTTTTAGTTCTTTATATTTAACTGGGAATGTATTTCACTGGCACCATTTAAGACAGAATGGTGCCACTCTCAACATTAGCCACACATTAAAGCTGAACTCTCCTGGGAGAACCATAATTAGAAACTTACTTTGTCCCCACAAGAGTAACTTAGAGCATCACAGAACAGGTAGTTGTTTTATGGGAGAACAAAACTCTTCCTGGTGCTTCTGAAATCAAAGCATGTGAAAAACTTTTAAGGGGCTGACATTTAGGTTTGATCAGTTCCAACTATGAACACAACTACTCTGATATGAAAACACACAGTGCAGTCTTCAATTTTATAGGAGACATCTAGAATTCTTAAGTGGCCCAGATACTATGCTTTGGGGCAAGGAAACTGCTCACCAGTTCTTCAGAAACACCTTCAAAATGGAGAAGAGCTGACTTCAATGAACTTCTGCTTTTTCTATAATTTTATATGCTGGGCTCTAGCCATGCTATAGCAAACACTTCAAGGTACCCCATAAAAAAAGTCACTCCATCAAAACATATTACTCCATAATGATTATACAAGGTAGGAAAGAAAGAAGGAGCATGATTTTATTGAAATCTTTTAGTACAGTGTTGGAAGATCTTCGAATCCTATATTCTAAAGCAATACAAGCACTGCAAATGATGTAGTTCCTGAATCTAGTTGACATCATCTCTACCACAGGAAAGTTATCATACAAATCTCTTGAAGTTGATGGATGTAATTTAAGTTGAAAATGGAGCAACTTTGGTATATTTGTATTTCTCTGGATCCCCTTTTTGGCTAGATGTACACCAAGTCAATTGCCATTCAGCAGAGTTGGATAGAACCAGTATGTTTGATGGTCATTGAAATGTTTCCGCACGAGCAGCAAGGGATTGCATGAGCTCAAATTAAGCAGCTCTCAAGGCCATCTTCATCATCTTTCTTTGAACTGGACCATCAAATGCCACTGCGTAGGGCTAAGTCAAGTCTAGTTAGTTGACAGATGTACCAGAAGTACTTTAAAATACAAAATGAAGCTAAATAACCGTGGAAACAATCAGCTCTTAATTCAGAGAATGACAATATCACTTTCTTAATATCTTTATCTGAATATCATTTTTGAAAATGAATTTTAAAATTATATGTCAGCTCTGTAACACATTTAGATCTATGTGTTGGACTAAATCTTCAATGAAATCACTGCTTTAAATCAACTGGTTTTAGTCACTGTTAATGTGTCTATGCTGGGATGCCAAGATGTCTAGCTGCGTGCATTCATAACTACATTTTCACTCCACAGAAATTGAAGAAATACAGATTATCACTCATTTTTCAAAAAGAATAATTACATACATCTCAATAGACTATATATCTCAAATCAACTCTGTCTAGATAGAGTCCATTGTATTGCATAGGTGACTTTAGCCATTTTAAGGTACAGCAAAATGCTAGTTTCTGCAATGATTAAAACAATCCTTTAAACTTTGATTTAACCTCTGCTGTGATGAAGTTTGAAATCTTAAAGATTGCTATTCAGGTTTGTTAATAATTTAAAGAGACCTCATTTTTCCACCCACTGAATTTAGATCCGAGACTTTGCTCTGAGTTTTGAGATCCAGCAGGAGGAGGAGACTTTTCTTTCTTTTTCCTGGGCTTTGTCTATGGAGGCACGTTTTCTTTTTTGTGGGTGGAAGCACTCAGCTGGTTGTCCACCAACGTGCCCTTAGTACAATTCAGAGTTGCTGCTTGCTGCCTGCCACCGAGGAGGGGGCACCTCACTCAGGAGCCGTCAAAGGTCACCTGTGAATAAAGCTCTCTTCCCTCCACCATCACTCCTTGGGCCACCACTGAACATTCACTTCATGGAGCAACTAATGCTTACCTATTTGTCCTTTATTTGGTAGGCCCTTCTCACCTATGTAACAGCTTTAGCTAAAATAATCTATTGCCTAGAAGGTCTGCTACTTGTGATTACAAAAGACCAAAAACCACGAGGTCACCCACCACTAAGGAGATAACGTTTAAACGTGTATTTGGAGGCACCCACCAAAAATGTACCCTTTTATCATGTCAAAAGCAAAATAGAGATGGGACTAGTAAAACTAAGAGGACTTAGGGAAGAAGTCCTTGTTGCAGTGGAGAGCCACAACATAAAACTCTTGAGGAAAAAGGCAGAGTAAAAGCTAGAGCTAAAAACAGGATGTTAAAAAAACAAGATGGCAGGACATGAGGTGCATCTGGATGGACAGAGCTTGAACGTGACCCCGAACCTGGAGATTATCTCAAAAGAGTTTCTCAATCAGATCTATTGCTGAACAAACTTTTGGAATTTTAAAACAGTGTATTTCACGAAAAGTGACAGTTATGCTTTTCAGAAGGGGCAATAAAAAATACACTGCTTCTGGGGTGTCTATTGTTTACCAAAAATAAACGTGCCAGTGGCCATCTTCAGCTATTGATGCATTTCATCCTAATTAAGCATAATGATAAAAATGGTATCCTGGAAACCTGACCACTAAAAACAAATATTCAAAATTCAGGGTATTATTAATTCTCTAAGGTTCACTCAAAAGTGAAAGACTAATTCTCTACAGGGTTTCACCCAAATGTCCATAGACATTATCATTTTATATTTACAAAAAGGCTTTAATCTGAAGTGACCTTTGGTAGCCCCGAAATTCTTAAACTATGAACTTCCACAAAGAAATTATAAACTTGAAAGTTGTGGCCTCAAAGTACTGACAGAACAAAGGGCGGGGGGAAAGGTCACTTATCAGAACAAGTCAAGGTAACAAAAACATTTCTCCTTTAAGACTGTTCACTTAAAAGATCAAATAACCACTGCCCTCCTCACTAAAGTGAAAATAAATGGTTGAGATCTTTAAGAGGGGGAAAACAGTGGCCTTGGAGTATACATAGACCTGATGCTTTCACATTAACATAACTGCTCAGTCCCAAAGCTAAAAAAATCAGACAAATGCACGCAAGTTAGAAGCCAGACCAGGCTTGCTCCACACCTCACATCTTTACAGTGGGACGTGGCTGAACAGGTAAGACACAGATTCACCGTTGTGGGTCCTTCGGATCGCCTCAGCCAAGATCATCGAAATGTCAATAACCTAAACACCAATGAAAAGACAGAAAAGGGGAGAGGAAAGTGGGACATCTCAGTGATGTTTAATTAGAAACGTAGAAGCCAGAAAGCCTAGAAAAGCTTTCTCCAGCACATAAGATATGCTACTAGTAAACCCCCAGCCCACATCCACTTCTTCTGAGAGGACAGTTTGTGCCTGTCTTCAGAGTACAATCCTGGGTGAGGGATCCTGGAAGTGAGATTTTTCAGTGTAGATACTTCAAAGGCTGTTCAGGGCTGCTGTTAACCAGAGACATCCTTTTCTTCGGGTGTTTGTTGTTTTTAAATTATTTTTACTCAATCATTGCATAGAGGATTTTTGTCTCTCGGTTTCTGAAAACACAGATACCATAGCATCTAACGATACAGCTGTAATCACCTAACTCCAAGGTCAGCATTAGAACAGCCATACACAATGGAGAAGGCAATGGCACCCGACTCCAGTACTCTTGCCTGGAAAATCCCATGGACGGAGGAGCCTGGTAGGCTGCAGTCCATGGGGTTGCTAAGAGTCGGACATGACTGAACGAATTCACTTTCACTTTTCACTTTCATGCATTAGAGAAGGAAATGGCAACCCACTCCAGTGTTCTTGCCTGGAGAATCCCAGGGACTGGGGAGCCTGGTGGGCTGCTGTCTATGGGGTCGCACAGAGCCAGACATGACTGAAGAGACTTAGCAGCAGCAGCAGCAGCAGACAATGCATAAATGCATAGGCATGGCTGTGTTACAATAAAACTTTATTTACAAAAGCAGATGGTGGGCTGGATTGGGCCTGCAGGCCTTAATTTACTGACTCTCAACTACTGAGAATCAGACATGAAAATCTAAGGCAAAGCTATTTTGACCATTTTCAAACAAATCTCCTGGGGCCAAATGAACTGCGTTGCTCCCTGATAGATGAGAAATCACAAGGCGGATCACTCTGATCCATCTTCATGCTCTAATGATGGGAACGGAGGCTTCCAGCAATGAAAGGACTTGCCAAGGTTCACCAAGCTACAGAGGCCAAACAAGAATTCAAACCGTTTGACTTATTTCAGGTCAACTGGTGTACAGCAATCATTGCCACCTCTCTGGGGGCCCCCAAGTCAGGAGGGATAGGAGTAAACCCTTGGTATAGCCTTATCATTTCAAACAGAAACCTTGCACCCATTAAACACTAACTCCCTAACGCCGCTCCTGGCAACCACCACTCTACTTCCCCTTTCTATGCGTCTGACTACTCTAGGGCCCTCAGGTTAAGTGGAATCTAGTTTAAATATCACACAGCATTTGTCCTTTTGTGATTGGCTTCTTTCATTTAGCATACCATTTTCAAGATTCATCCATGTTACTGGATGTGTCAGAATTTCCTTCCTTTTTAAGACCAAGGAATATTTCACTGTATGAAGAGACCACACTTTGGTTACCCATTCAACTGGCGGTGGACAGTTTGGTCATTTCCACCTTTTTATTGCGACTAGGGCCTACTATGAATGTTTGTGTACAAGGTTTTGTTGAACACCCGTTATCAGATTCAGGGGAATAATCCTAGAGGTGGACCTGGTGGATCATACGGTAATTCTGTTTAGCTTTAGCACAGTCTGTTTCTTAATGGTCTTTACTGTGGCTTTATTCACTTACTCTTTATAACTTTGACCTCTGTTGACCCCAGCTTTTCCCAGATACTAACATGTATCAGACCTTCCCATTACAGGAAGCTACAACCTCTGCCAACATCTGCCTTAGCAAGGGGTCACACATGCAAGATGCAATGCTATTTTTTGGGATGTGAGCTAAGTGTCTCACTGCATGGCTCTGCCAGCAGTGTAGCCAGTACCTGAATCTTGGAGCAGTGCTTCATCTTGTCCTCTTGGGGAATAGTATTTGTCACAACAACAGCCTCAAAGGCAGCATTATTTATTCTGGAAATAGCTGGCCCAGAGAAGATCCCATGGGTAAGGATAGCATACACTTTGGTGGCTCCAGCCGAGAGTAGTCTATAAAACAAAAGACAAAAAAGTTAAGTGCGCACAAATATTCTTGAAACATTCTCCCCTTTGTGTGAATTTAGAAGCAATAGTGTGCTCCATACAGGAAAACATGAAACCAATTTCACTCACATTTATTAGTCTAAAACATGATCTTTTAAGCTATGTGCTGACCAAACACTTTGTATTTCCTTACATCAGGGAGTATCACCCTTGGCTTTGGGCCCGGACACTTCTTTGTTGTGCAGCACACATCCCTGGCCTCTACCCAATAGCAACACCCCTCCCCTCAGTTGTCACAACCAAAAATGTCTCCCGACATTGTCAAATGTCTCCCAGGAAACAAAACTGCCCAGGTTTAAAAGAGCAAAGCCAAAACGTCCCATGTTGACATACAATCAATACAAAAAGGTGAGCTATTCTACACTCTTAGTTTTGCTCTGTCTTTGAAACCTTCTGTGCACTGGACCCTCCCAGCACATCTCAGTACATGCATGCTGCAGCCATGCACAGGTGGGCAGTGGCTCCTAGGCAGGATAGCCCAGCTCTAAGCCCCTGGAAGGCCACAGCTGAGAAAGCTGGAGTGAAAGCGAGCAAAGGAAGGGAGGGCCTGAAGAGGCCGAAAGACTGTCTTTTCCCCTCTGTGCTCAGTTTCAGAAGCTTCTTCTCTGAACTTTTAAAAAAATACACTGCAAGTAAAACCTTGAAAACGAACACCACGCCATAAAGGACCACGGTTTTTTCCCTACCAAGACAAAAAGAAATGGGTGTAGAAACTGACTTTGGTCTGAAAATCCACTACTAAGCAATCAGTAATAATTAGGAGGATGGAGCTCGGTTTTTAGCAGCTGACGCTTCTCCTTTCTTCATGAGATGGCCTAGCACTTTCCTGAAGGGTCCGGAAGCACCCTCATACTTGTCTGCAGCATGGCAGATGGTGCCACAGGTGTCGGCCATGTCATCCACAAGGATAGCCACGCGGTCCTTCACGTCGCCCACCAGGACCATCCGGTCCACTTCATTCGCCTTCTTCCTCTCCTTGTGAATCAGTGCAAACTCCACGTTCAACCTGTCCGCGATTGACGTGACCCTGCTCAAAGACATATACAAACACAGATTTAGTGAACACAGACTTCTGGTTATTGCAGGGGGTGGGGAGGAGGCTGGGAAGAAGGGATAGTTAGGAAGTTTGGGGTGGACGTGTATACACTGGTGTATTTAAAATGAATAACCAACAAGGATCTACTGTATAGCATAGGGAACTCTGCTCAATATTATGCAACAAACTAAATGGGAAGAGAATTTGAGAAAGAATAGAAACATGTAAATAAATAACTGAATCACTTTCCTGTACACCTGAAACTAACACAACACTGTTAGCCAACTATACTCCAATATAAAATTAAAAGTTAAAAAGATACATAGGGAAAAGAAGGAAAAGAATTACAGCTGAAGTCTGAAAACATATTCCCAAAATTACATTAGAAAACTCTCGGTTTACAAAATAAGAAAAAAAAAAAATAGACAGATGTGTCAAATATTGTCAAAACAAAAAAAGACTGTGCTCCTCACAGCTGTATTTTAGGACTATTGTAACCAGCCCCACTCAAGATAATGCAGGAATCAGGCCTCGCCTGAAAAGCTGGGCCTGGTGTGGGGTATGTGCTAAGCAACCAACACGGAGGAATGTGCCAGGACATGGCTTTGCGCCTGGGGCAGCTGGGGAAGAAAGCCAGGGCGCCTTGACCATGGTCTAAAACTCCTGACAGTCAACAGGCTGGTGTTTACGGGCATCTTGTAAAGTCAGAGGCCCAAATGAAAGTAAATGATTTAGAAAGTACTAACTGCTCAGTTTGGGGAGCAGCCATGAGGGACAAAGTCCTGTTTAGCGAAGCCATGTAAGCTGCAGGCTTATGACAAAGGGTTTGACTGCACTTGAGGCCTCTGAGATTGTAATCACAGTCCAGGCCTCTGCCCATCTACAGCAAATGCTCAAAGTTATCAGCCCTGAAAGGCCTGAACTGGCTAAAGGAGAAGTTGGCAGGCTAGGCTTGCTGCTGAGCCCAGGGCATTCTACATTTTTCCTGTGAAGAACAGACTTCAATGATGAAACTTAGCAATAAAATAATCCCACTGACATAAGGGAACATGAAATATCCTGTTTCACTTCTTAAAATGACAGCCTCTTATTATGCAATGCAGCTGAAAAAAATTTTTGAAGGACCAAAACACAGACTCAGACACAACCCAATTTTGTATGCAGTCACTAGAGGATACAACCTCTGGATGCTTAAGTCCTGGCACCACTCACTGTGTCCTCCTCAAATGGTGATCAAGTAGAGCCCGGCCCAATCATTGAGGAGAACCCACTTTCTGGGGCCAAGAGGGCAGCAGGAAGGGGACTGTGTACCATGGGTTACTCCTGCTTGTTTCTGAGAACATTCAACAACTGGTATCATTTGTAACTGTGGTAGACAAAGTTATACATATTATATACATAGAGGTATGTATGTATACCTAATAGAATTTGAACACTGACAAAAATTTTGCCCCATAATCGCCTTAAAACATATACTACTCTATTTATGCCAATTTCATAAAAGATATGCTCTTTAAACTCCAATTAAGGAAAGCTAGTTTCTCAGAACATAAGACAGATTTTGCCAAGAAAAGCCTCTTGAACACCTTTCATATGAGCATATAAAAATTTTGTTTCTATGTAAGGATCAGGAAGACCTCGGTAGGGCAGGGCCAAGGTCCACAGCCTCACACAGGGACGCACCACCACGTGGGGTGAAGGTGGCATCGCCTGTGTTCACATGTCTGCCAGGTGATCTGCTCTCCTGAGTCTGCGAATAAACACACCAGCAGGGGGCGCAGCGGCCCGAGTGGGAAGGAAGCTGAGCTATGCAGTTTGGTGGGTAGGGTGGGGGTCAGGGGGATAGAGGAAGGCATGGAACATGAGTGGGGAGCCCCAGGCACTTCAGGTACCCAATGGCAACGTCAGAAGCAAAAAATCAGGGAAACTATTCCTGCAAAAAAGCTCCAGGGTTGCGACAATATCCCTATTTCTCCACAGGTTCCAACGCTTCTCTTCCAGGTGTACAACTGTGACTTACTGCCTATTCCTAACATACAGTTGTTGATACAGGGTATTATACAGAAATCTCAGGCGGAAAAAGCTAGAACAACAACAAAAATACATAGTTCAACTTCTATTTCTTCTGGATACACCATTACAGTCTTTACAGAAGAAAAAGAAAAGGAAAATCTGAAATAGTTGCACCAACTTCCCGAACCAGTTTTATGTGAATATTGACCATCTCAACAGTGGCGTGCTTCCTTCCTAAGGTCTACTTTTTTCTCAGCTTCAAAGACTACCCACGAGTGACCTCTTGTGGTGATATTAAGTTTTACCTGGAACAAATTAAGCTTCAAAGTTTTTTCTACAGCAACAAGTCCCAATTTCTCAGACACCTATTTTTGTCTGTGTGTGTGAAAAACAACTTATCACATCAAGCAAAGAAGTCACAGATAATGTCAACTGCATGTACCATGTGTTACTTGCGAGGCTATTTTGTTGGTTGGGGAATAGCTTACTCTAGGATATGCGAGATGTGTAGCAAAAATTTAAGGGAAAAGAAACAGAGGTGACAAGAATTCTGAAATGCACACCCTTAAAAAGTTTGCCTTTCCCAGCAGAGAGGGAGCAGCAGGGTAGTCTGAGTGGAACTTATCTGAAGGGGCTCTGAACAAAAACAACATCTTGCTGCTGGCCGAGCTAGCTGATTCTGTTATTATTATTATTATTTTTTAGCAGGGGTTAGCAAGTGCATGAGGGAACTTGGCATATAATAAAAGATGGTACTTCAAGTCAAAGGGAAAAGAATTGATTACTTAACAGTTTGGGGACAATCTAGATAGCTGGGGACAGTGGAACTTGGATTCTTCATTCACTGTTTATTCCAAAACAAGTTTCAGATTGAAGAAAAATCAAAATATTAAAAAGGAAAAAAGCAACCCTTAAAATACTTAAAATCAGAGGAGAGGAAAAATGTTAAGGGTGAATCTTTCATAAACCCAGAAGCCATAATTTGAAAAAGAGATAAATATGACTACATAAGAATGTTTTAAGAGTCTTGCAGAGAAGAAAAACACAACAAGAAGTGAAAAACTTGGAGAATTATTTGCTACACAGAGAAGCAAAGATGTCACTTCCTGCCTGCATAGAACTTCTAACAAACCAGAGGAAGAGGCGTCCAGCTGATAGAAGAAGCAAAAGGTAGGAACAAAAAATAAACATGCTGGAAAGAGCGCTCAACCTTATGCACAGCAACTGGAATTAACAGGAAGACATGCCCTGTACCACTCAGCTGATCTGTAAAGTAAAAAGAAGTTTGATCAAGTGCTGAGCAAATGAGCCTGTGTATGAAGTCACTGGCATGCACAGTCGGGAATGTCAACTGGTCTTTTCCTTCTTAACTGAAGTATACTTGATTTACAATGGTGTGTTAGTTTCAGGTGTATAGCAAAGTGATTCAGTTATACATATGTGTGTGTGTGTGTGTGTGTGTGTGTGTATACTTTTCAGATTCTTTTCTATTATGGTTTAAGATATTGCATATACTTCCCTATGCTATACAGTAGGTTCTCGCTTGTCTATTTTATACACAGTAGTTTTATCTGCTGATCCCAATGTTTTATCTTCTTTGAAAGACCCAATTTTGCCCCCGTCCATCAAAACCGAAATAGCTCATGCTCTTGGACTTGGTGACAGTAGTTCTAGGAACACTTGTACTTCCACTACTTGCACATGTATAGGAAACGTGAAAGTGAGTGTCCTGCTGCAGGAACATGCCTAAGAACACCAACAACAGGACCAACTCAAGAGGAATGAGAGACTGGCTAAAGGAATCCCTACGCCTACACACAAGGGCCTATTACCCAGCCGCCAAAACCAAGAAAGCCGCGCTCCTGCACAGCTGTGGAACGCTTGCTAAGGTGGAACACACTTTTAAAAAACACAGAGAAGTATGTGCAGCATATTATCATCTGTGTGAAATAAAAAGGGAGATACATGTTTCAATAGCATTTCCAAATGCTATTGGAAAGACTGGAAAGAATAGAGGCCTCTCAAGAAAGAGGTGGGACACATCACCTCATCCAAAAAAAACAAAAAAAAAAAACAACAAAAAAAAACGGGAGGGGGCTGGGATGGGAAAAGACAAGGCCACACAAGTTTGTGGACGGAGCTCTCTTCACGTCGCCCTTCCTAACGGAGAGCCCTCTCCCCACCAGAGAAGCAGCTGTGCGCTTCTACCCAGGGACCGAGTCCGGAGTCTCGGCGTGCAGTACAGCACTCTATCGAATCGGCGTTCCACCGCCTTCACCCTGATCCTCAACTGTCTCTACTGACTGCTCAGTACACTTCCTGAGGCCATTCAGTGTGCCTGCGCTCTGTTGCTTTTAGTGCCAAGCCAGTTTCTGGCCAGCATCCTCCTTTTCCAGCCTAGCACTGTTCTGTGGCCCCACGAGGTGGGCTGCCCGCCGCCCAGTCATCTGCAAGCGGGGGCTCTCCGGGGGCTGCACCCTCTCGCTTTCCTAACTTGGATCATCAGGTGGTCTTCATCGCATGAGGTGGTCTTCGGCGGGGAGTATTTCCTGAACAGCTGGGCTTGTGGAATTCTCCCTCTGCCGTTCTGCAGCCTGGGGTCCATTTTCCCAGCACTGGGACCGCCACATCAGGGTGCAAGTGCAAATCCCACCACACATCCAGCCGTAGCATAGACCCTGAGCTGGCGCTCTCACAGGTGGCGCCTTTCTCCCTGCCCTCTCCCTTCTCTCCGGAGGCTCCCCTGTGGGCACTAGCCTCTGCCAAGCCACTCGTCTCTTCCTGGATCCGACCCATCACCCAGGTCACCCTGAGCGCAGCTCTCAGCCTTTTTTATTTCTTGGCCACAGTTATCTCCCTTTCCCTGGCAGTTCAGTTGGTAAAGAATCCACCTGCAATGCAGGAGACACCGGTTTGAATCCTGGGTCAGGAAGATCCGCTAGAGAAGGGATAGGCTACCCACTCCAGTAT
This sequence comes from Bubalus kerabau, assembly GCF_029407905.1. Lineage (NCBI taxonomy): Eukaryota > Metazoa > Chordata > Mammalia > Artiodactyla > Bovidae > Bubalus > Bubalus kerabau. The sequence goes on along the minus strand of NC_073647.1, from coordinate 147,583,448 downwards.
TCTTGGGCTTCCCTTGTGGCTCAGCTGGTAAAGAATCTGCCTGCCATGTTGGAGACCTGGGTTTGATCCCTGAGTTAAGAAGGGAAGGGCTACCCACTCCAGTATTCTAGACTGGAGAATTCCATGGACTGTATAGTCCATGGGGTTGCAAACAGTCAGACACGACTGAGCGACTTTCACTCACTCACACACTCACTCATCTCCCTTTCTCTTGGGGTGCTCTGTCGACAGGGATTTTAAAACTGTTCTATTTTGGCTTCCATTGCTAAGTGTTTGTAGTAAGAAGGCCAAGCTTGGTCAGTTGTGTTGTGAAGTGAAAGCCTTATTTTCCAATTAGGCTCATGGCTTCTATCACCAGAAATAAAAGCTTTTTAAAAACTCAGAACATTCTTTGCTGAAAATAAATGTCTATGTGTATTTTTTTTTTTCTTTCGTGAGTGATGAAATATTAAAGATGACAGCTCTCTGCTCTGGAGGTGAAGCCTGTTGGCTACTTACTTGGTCATCTGCAAAATAAACTGGTAAGTCATTTAAGACATGCTTCCTTACCTAACACATACAGCAAGGAAAAAGCAGTTAGCAAACCCAGAAACCTGTCTCGTGTCACCTGAGCCTGCGCAATACCTTTTGGCGCCCCCAGCATCAGGTGAAACAATGATACAATTTTTCCAGTCAGTGATGTTCTCCCGAATCCACTGCAGGACCGCAGGCTCTGCATACAAGTTATCCACGGGGATATCAAAGAAGCCCTAAGGGGAGAAGTGGGTGTCATGTTATAACAGGGCTTTTTAAAAAAGATCTTCTCTGCAATGAAATAAAATTAGAATTTTTTAGTCAAAAGAAGCCTTTTAAACAGATTCCCCTTTTACTTCTTTTTAAAAATATTTTTTCAATTAAAGTATACATTGTATTTCTTTTTTAAAAAATGTTTTTGTAACTGAAGTATAGTTGATTGACAATGCTATGTTAGTTTCAGGTATACAGCCAAGTGATTCAGATATATATATATATATATATTCTTTTTAAGATTCTCTTCTGTTATACCTTACTACAAGATGCTGAATATAGTTCCCTGTGCTATACAGTGGGTTCTTGTTGTATATTTATTTTATATTTTATCCTTCCCCCCACATTTTCCCTTTGGTAACTATAAGTTTCTTTTCTATGTCTGTACAGACTCCCTTTTCTTAATTCAAACGGAATTAAATCAAAAGACAGATATGTTCCAGAAGCAGATTTTGGTTTAGCTGGTATCTTTGGGGACATGGTCTATTACCTTATGATCACCGCTATTCTAAGAAAAGGAGACTGGCTTTGTAGATAAGTGGGGGAAAGATTTGCTTAAAGCTAATCTTAAGCATCTTATTGTAAGCCAAATAATTCACAGTTTACTGTACTGCAGGGCAGGCATACTGTAATTCGGCCTGTTTTATAGATGAAGGAACTAAGTTATGAAGAGTATTTAAAAACTTAACTCTCCCATTCTAATTATTGGCAGAAGTTGAGGTAGAATTACAGAGTTTACTACCAAGAAGCCATTCCTGCTCCTCCAAAATTGAGTGGAGGCAAGGTGGTGGTGGAGATGGGCGATATCAATGTTAAATTATCTAAGTTTGGTAAAAAAGACGAAAATCCCAGAGAGTCACCATATACAAACTTAAAAACACAAGTAGTGTTACCTCCTTTGAAAACTAACCTAACAGAGAGTTAGGATTTAACCACTTGCATTAAGCCCTCATTATAACCAAGAACAATAAAGCAAATGCTGGAACCTGTATCTGAGAGGCATGCAGGTCCATGGTGATGATGTGATCCGCTCCAGCGACAGACAGCATATTGGCCACAAGCTTTGCTGAAATCGGAGCACGACTCTAAAATACAAAGGCACAACTTTTATAATAAGGGAGAGATGGCGACATCCAGATTTCTCCCACTGAGATCTACAGGAGAAAGATGAATCACAGATGTGTTATTACATGTAAAAAGAAGTAACATTAATAATTTAATCCCTCAATAATTTGAATTTAGTAATTTAAATTAATTAATAAAGAAAGCTATAGGTTATAACAGCAAAAGAGACTCATCCCAGTTTTATTCACCAAATACTAATTATTTATTATTGGGAGACAGTGTGCCTGACACTGGATACAGAAAACAAATATCAAAGAAGCAAAAATTAAAGATAAATACACATAATATCACAATTTATGTAATTCCAATTGTGACAACTAGGTAGAATAAAAGGTACTGAGAGAGAAAGTGAGAGGGAGACAGAGAGAGACACAGATAGACAACAGCATGAAAGACAAGAAGTTAAAAGACATTAGTTGTCAGAGGCCCCTCTAAGGAAAGTGCTTCTTCTTTTTTTTTTTAAGTTCACAACTGAGCAATTTAAAAAAAATTTTTTTTAATATAAATTTATTTATTTTAATTGGAGGCTAATTACTTTACAATGTTGTATTGGTTTTGCCATACATCAACATGAATCTGCCACAGGTGTACAGGAAAGTGCTTCTTAAGGCGAGGCCAGCAGAGGCAGAGACTAGTGGTGCAGAAAGAGCCCATGTGACATCATGGAGGCTGGGAGGTCACTCACATCCAAGGACGGACAGAGCCTAGTGTGGCTACCTGGTGGTCCAGGATGCAGCACAAGGGGATATCTGAAGGGAGGCAGGGCTACATCTTCAGAGCCCCAAAGGCCAGTCCTTAAAGCTGAGTTTCTGCACTACAGCTAGAAGCAAAGGCTGTTACGAATTCAACAACAACCAGAAGGAAGAAAGAACAGCTTAAGGTGATGGATCAGCTGATATTTAGAGAAACAGACCGCAGTGTGACACTGTATCTTCTTGAAGGTACCTAAGTTCTTCATAGCTTTAGCTTCTACACCATAAGTGGACATGAACTCTGCCCACGTCAAAACAATCCAAGGGACTATACAGGCATGATTGGGCCTATGGAAAGAGTTCAGCACTTTGCTATAAACCAAGCATTCTTACATACAACAAAAAAGAAAATGTAAGCTTAATAGAAGATTTTATTCAAACTTACAATGTTATGTAAGTTTCAATTATATCTCAAAGCGGAAAACAAAGATTTCATTCAAAATAGTAATAAATGATCTCTGTTAAATACACAGACACGCATACAGTATATTCCTGTAAAGACACACACAGGAATTAAATCAAAATGTGAACCGATTATTTTTATTTTCTCTAGTATCATTCTTTTCTAAAAAAAAGAAATTATATTTTACGATAATTCACACCCCCCCACACACACACTTTTTTTTTTCACACACAAAGAATGAGAGGAAATATCCCAAATGTTAACAATAAATGTTTCCAGAAAGTGAGATGATGGGGAAATAGTTTTCTAATTTTTTGTGAATCATTCGACCTGCTCAACTAACTCAGGTTTTTTCATCATGTAACTCCCCTGCTCTGTTCCATGTTGTCCTTGAGATAAAAAGCCCTCCTGCCAGTGTGGCTCTAGCTACTTAGAAGTGGTCTGCCCTGCACCCTCAGCTTCAAGGAGGAGTCCTCCCCAGAGCGGGCTCTGGGCCCCCTCTCTCCCTCTTCTGGAGAACACTGTAAGCCTTGCCGTCTACACCCACACTCCCACCTTACCCTTAATCTGCCCCTACCTCTGCAGACCCTGTATGTCTGATCCTCCAGATCTGGTTCCAATCTCCAAACTTTAGGCACTTGGAGAATTCCAGAGGGGAATGATCTGTCCGTTATAAAGGGACACAGCATTTGGCCCCCACCATGAGGGACCACCGTAAGCCACCTGCTTAAAGATGGACATCAGAAGATCGTTTGCGTAGAATGCATACTTCACAACTAGACTGTGTGTCCCTCAAGCGCAAAGGACTGGTTTTGGAGATGTCTGCATCACCTGCAACCCCAGCTCTGTACCTTGCATATGACAGTTCTTCAGTGAATATTTCATAACAGGATTTCTAGAACACTGAGTTTCCAAGGCTTAGTCATTCACCCCACTGACTGGGAGAGTTACTTAGTCTAACAAAATTCCAGGGTAATTAAAAGAACAAATCCATCGCTGGGAATGTGATTCACTATGCTGATCAACTTCCTCTAAGTTGATAACCTGCAAAAAGATTCCTCTGTCTCTCCACGGCATCAAGCCATTCTTACTTCTGAGAGCTAGAGCACAGGAGCAATTTCTAAATCCATACTTTCTTCTCTCCTTCAAACTCTGTTTTAGAAGTTAATTTTCAGACCATCTTTCATGATTTGCCTTAACACCCAACTGCATCTTGCAAGAAAAATGATTTACAGGTTTTAACTGACTTTATGGTTAAGAAAGAGAAAAAATTAGTATGGCATTTCAACAAAGGTAGTCAAGGTACAGCAACTGCAAATAAAACGGTTGACTCCCCTAATGAAAAATGGTTAAAAATCAAATATTTTGTGAGCCAGACCAGTCTGGACAAAGATTCTCCAGAGAGTCCAGATTTCATTCAGCATATTAGCTGCTGCCCTGATAAAAACCGTAAACTTTGAATCAGTTCTAATGAGGTGGATGAAACTGGAGCCTATTATACAGAGTGAAGTAAGCCAGAAAGAAAAACACCAATACAGTATACTAACGCATATATATGGAATTTAGAAAGATGGTAACAATAACCCTGTGTACGAGACAGCAAAAGAGACACATGTATAGAACAGTCTTATGGACTCTGTGAGAGAGGGAGAGGGTGGGAAGATTTGGGAGAATGGCATTGAAACATGTAAAATATCATGTATGAAACGAGTTGCCAGTCCAGGTTCGATGCACGATACTGGATGCTTGGGGCTGGTGCACTGGGACGACCCAGAGGGATGGAATGGGGAGGGAGGAGGGAGGAGGGTTCAGGATGGGGAACACATGTATACCTGTGGCGGATTCATTTTGATATTTGGCAAAACTAATACAATTATGTAAAGTTTAAAAATAAAATAAAATTTTAAAAAAAAAGCGTAAACTTCACAAGCTTTAAAAATGGAGATTATAGAAATTTGTGTCAGCACAACTGTCCTCAATTTTTCCAGTTAAGAAATCAAAAGAAACAATGTGATCATTGAAAATAGGTCTTAACTTTGAAAATTTTGAAAAACAGCCCTCTGTGATTCCTTTTTTGCTATCAGTTATTCTCCAACAATACGGCGTACCATTTCTGAATTCTGGGTTCCTTCTACTACTACTGGTGCCAACTCTCAACTGCTATCGTGGCCTTGCTTCTGTGTTGCTGACAGTGCTCACCTTGTCTCTTCTACCAGTGGTTAAGTTCAGAAAGTCGTGGGATTGTCTGATTGAGGTAAAAGAGAAAAGTGCCCACCGTATTGTTTCCAAGAAATGTTCCGACAGCAAAGTGACTAAGTAACAGTGAAACAAAGGAAAGAAACTGGTGTTCAAAATGGTCTCCACAAGAAAACCTATCTAAATGTCCAATAATGGAAGCTGGATAAAGAGATAGTCGGACAAAGCAGATTCAGGGGATAGTTAAGCCCACTGGGGGCTCTGGAGGGCTCTTTGCCAGCAAGATGGCAAGTAGAGGCCAGAGGCCAGGAGTGACCTCACATCCCCTGTGGGAGCAGGAGATCAGCCACATAGACCCGGCTGGTGTCTCTATATCATGATGATCAAATGGAAGAAACAAAGTTTGAAAATACAATCTTGGAACAACAGGTAAGTTCCAATCAGATACTTGCAAACAAAAAAATGCAGGTGTCTCAGTATTTGTATCAGTTAAAAAGAAAGTTAGGATAAAAAAAGACAACCAAAACCCAAAAAACCAGCTAGGGTTCCAAACTGTTAACACAGTGGGAGATGGCCAAGTAATAATAAAAGTAGTAATTTACTGAGAAAGCAGTAATGTATCAAATGTCTTAGTGCCAAGTGCAAAGGCTACTAGAAATAAAAGGAAAATCTGATGACAAATGGCAGAATACAGAATTTACTAAACCTCCTGTTATGTAGAAGAGAGATGGTAGCAGAATATTAGCTTCTCTAGTACATAGACAAGAATGAAGATGCTGAATAATCCCATGGAAACGCACAAATGGGAGGAAGAGCTAGGACGACAGATTACACTGAGGGAACAAAAGAAATAAATTTAAATTTAGCAGCTAAAAACGCACATAAAACTTGCAAATCAAGTCTGGAATAAAAGCAGCTTGACAAATGATACGTGGGAGGTCATATGCCTCACCGGAGCAGATGGGACCTACACATAAACTAAAGCCAAGTTACAAAGTGAAAGACACACACACACCTCCCCACATACTACACACACTCCAATATTTCATGGCAATGGCAATTACCTGCTATTCAATATCCATAAACAAATGTTTTATGGACATATAGCCATGCCCATTCATTTACATTTGTCTCTGTCATACAATTAGAGCTTGGTAGTTACCACAGAGACCATGCAGACCTTCACAGGAAAACCTTGCTGACCCTTTCTAACATATATAATGAGTCACATTTCAAGTGCAGAATGGAGTTCTGGAGATCAAATTTTTAGTGGGCAATTCACTGACTAGGTGTCTTTAGCAGAGTCTGGAAACCACACCTGAAGGAGTTGACATTAAAATTTACGGGGACCTTGCTACAGGAATCCATATTTATAAACAACTTTTTTCACATGAGGGGAATCTTATGTACTGTTGAGAGATTTGCATTGTTTCAGAAAATCAATTCTGGAAACAAATGGAGGTGCACTGGAGAAAGTTTCTCTCGTAACTAGTTATCCAATCACAGGGCAACAGTGTGGCTGCTGAACTAAAAGGATTCACTTGGAACTGACCATCTATTCATAAAACACAAAGAGGGCAACAGCTTAAGTGTTGCTCCCATAGAGGGTTGAATGGTAACCCCAAAACTCATGTTCACCCAGAAGCTCAGACTGTGACCCCATTGGGAAATCAAGTCTTTGCAATTTGATTTCAAAGCAAGACGGTGATCAAGATGAGATCATTCTAGATCAGGGGGCTCCCTAAATCCAACGACTACCCTTTTATAAAAGGGGAAAGGACACACAGACACAGGAAGGTAGCCATGTGAAGACGAGTCGAGATGGCAATGACGCTACCAGAGGCCTAGGAAGGTCAGGAGCCCGCAGAAACGGAAGAGGCAAAGAAGGCTCCCCCTGGCGTCTCCAGAGGGAGTGCAGCCTGCTGGCACCTTGACCCCTGACATCTGGCCTCTAGGACAACGAGGGTGCACATTTCCGTCATTCTAAGCCTTCCAGTTTATGGTCATTTGCTTCCGCAGCCCGAGCAGAGTAATACGATCCCTTTGCAAGTTCCCCTCCACCTTCCCTGATTTTTCTTGAGGGCAGAGACCATATCTTCTTCAGTTTCTTCTACAACCTCACAGGGCCTCCTACAATGCCAGTGTTGCAAAAAGGATAATTCAACAATACCAACTTCATTCCTGTGGGGGGGTTAAAAAAGGGATACTGGTGTAAAGTTAACTTGGTATCCTGAGAGAACTGTAGACTCACACACAGCTGAGATGGTGCATCCTTACCCCAGTTTTTCATGGTGACATTTTGCAGCCCTAAGGAGGAAATCACAACCAGGATGCTGACATGGATACAATCCAGGGGTCTGCCTGGGACTTCATCAGCGTTTTACACTCAACAGTGTGTGTGTGTGTATGTGTTTAGTTCTACTCCCCACCACAAAGACACACACCAGTTTCATCACAAGGACTATAGTAAGAGTATTTTCAGACCTGCAAAAATACTCTTTACCTGTTTCTGTATCTACAAACATGACGGCTGATTCAAAGATAAACCTTAGATAAGGGCAAGAAAGCATGTTTACTCCATCACGACAGTAGAAGGCCAACATTTCCCAAGGAGTCGGAGGTATAAAGTGAGAAAATAAACGCAGCCATCAAGCCAGAGCCAGTTCCTCCAGCAGCTGCCCTGCACGCATACCTTGTCCTTCTTGTCTTGCCGGGCGTAAGGGAAGCACGGGATCACAGCGGTCACCCTGGAGGACGACGCAATCTTGCAGGCGTTGATCATGATGAGTAGTTCCATCAGGTTGTCGTTGATCTCGCCACAGCCACTCTGGATGATGTACACATCTTCCCCTCTCACACTTTCACCGATCTCCACGCTAGGGAAAGGAAGGTGCTGCTGTTAATAGCTAAGCCTCCCTGGGACCACTCCTAAGGGTTGCGACTCGCGAGTGCTCAGCAGGCGGTGGTCCTTGAAGGTAGGACATCTTCCACTGAGAGGAGACAGAGCAAAATCAGCAAAGGGGAAGAGGCACACGGGCAAGGTCTGGGCAGATTAGGCACAAGCTTCCAACACTTCTTACCCGAGTGGAGTTGCAGAGGACGTGTGTATTCCCCCCCAGCAACCAGCTGTGACAACACAATCATAGAGGAAGCCCTGTCATCCCGGGAAGCTCATTGGAGACTCCGTTGCCTTGGGTTTTCTTGGGGGCCAGGGACTCAGTGTTAACCACGTGGTTCACTATTCAGCAGGGACCCTTTTCCATGGGCAATGGGGGAAACCTTGCGCAAACTCAGTTCCCAGAAGCCAGCCAAGGGTCATCCTATAAAGGGGCCTTTTTCATATACGAGGGACTCTAATATGCTCTTTAGAAACTGTCTCTGGCCTGTTACATTAACTCTTTTTTGGCTCAGTACTGTATTCTAGTTTTTTACTTTCATTACTGTTACACGTATACATTGCTTTAAAAATTCCAACCATTCTGTAAGGCCTGTAGCAAATAAAATAAGCCCAGAGGCAGCCAATTTCATCTCTTGATGTGGTTTTAACATATTTATCTTCAAAGTCCCTCACTAATGCTTGGATTGCTTCATCTGGATTTTTCATTTTAGGCATCACGGGTTGATTTCTCACTCCGGACCATGAGGACTGACCCGTCCCCTCCCCATCCCATCCCCTGCATCAAGCGCAGCCCTCCCATCTCATGTCGCCATCCTCTCAGCACAGATCAGTTATCTGCCAACCAAATCTGAGGGCTGCATTTTAACTGTGTCGGTGCCATTCAGAGCCAAGCCGTACAGTAAACTGAAAACCAAGTTCACGTTGCCTTTCTATACACAATTTTGGGGGGTGGGTTGTTCACCTTGGAGGAAGTGATGCTACCTCTTCATCTACTAAGTTTTCCAATACAAATGGCAGCCTCAACACTGAGCTAACAAACGAAACCCCACAATGTCAAGGTCGAGGCCTCGAGCGTGCCCTCTATTCCACGGCCTGCTCAAGGCTCGCCACCCCCCCCCGCCTCCCCCCTCCCTCCGCTGGCTGACCTGGGTTCTCTTCCTGCCTGCACACAGCTGCCTCCTGGGGATTCCCTTCCCCTGTCTCCTGCCCTTGATTTCCCGCTCTCTGTACCCTTTCTTGTGCACTTGCTGGTTTTGCTGATGGACATCCTCTGGTAGCGTCTTGAAAAAAGCAAACAGGAGCTTAACTCTTTGAAAACTGCCTGCCAGGAAGTTCCAAGTGTAGGATTCTGGGGGTTCAACAAGAGAATGAGTGAATACAACACTGGCATACATATACAATCAGCTGTGCCCTTTCTCTTGTGATCAGAAGCCAATTATACCCAATAGTATTGGAAGAGCTGATTATTTCTAAAGAAAATGGAAATATAAATGGTATTTGGAATACCATATAGTAGGCTATCTGAACCAACGGAAGCTTCTATCCAACTTCAAGTAAAATAATTAGAAGATAAAAATGCCATTTTTCAATTTGACATGATCTGGAAACAGTTTTGATCATAGTGGGTCAGCCTCCCATGTACTCTGTGCTCTGCCATGGATGGAAAAGGTACAATGCCAGCCTCAGGATGAGCATATGACAGAGTTTGATGTACTCCTCTCAAGCTCAAGTACTAAGGAGCTAAATGTAATTCCTTTGTGAACATCACGTCAAATGTGAGGTGAAGTTGATTGGGAAATCCCGGTATTATAGCTCAGAGGTTGACAATCTACAGCCTGTGAGCTGAGAATAGTGTGGTGGGCAAAATGATGGCCTACCAAAGACATCAATGTGCTAATCCCCAGAACCTTTGAATATGTTCATTTACAGGGCAAAGGAGAAGCAAAGTGGCAGATGGAATTAAGAATACTAGTCAAGTCACCTGAAAACAAGAGAGATTATCCTAGACTATTCTAGTTGGCCCAATGGGATTACAAGGGCCCTTAAACATGGCAGAGGGAGAGAGGTCAGAGAAAGAGATCTGAGGGCCGAAGCAGGGTCAGAGATGTGCTATGTGGCTGGCCCTGAAGATGGAAGAATGGGCCAAGAGCCAAGGAAAGTGGGCAGCCTCTAAGAGCTGGGAAAGCAATGGGTGGATCCTGCCCTAGAGCCTCCACAAGGAACACTGACCCACAATGGATTTCTAACCCGCAGAACTGTAAGATGCAACAGCAACAGAGCTGCTATGGGCCCATGAAACCTAAAATGTTATCTGGCCACTTACAGAAAGTTTGCCAACAACTCCTGATGTTATGATTTTTTAGCCCCAAATTTCAGGGGGATAAACTTCTTTGCCCTATTTTTTCTAAGGAACAACCTCAATCCCCATGGGGAAGACAGAAACTACGTATGATCACCATGGCAACTTTTTCCCAAAGCTATTCCTGATTCTACTCATATAGATGGTCACGACTGATCTTTATTCCAGGTCTTTCAAAAATTGTGGGCAGAAGGCAGCATCTACTGTTCTTCACTGATCCTGAAATAAGGCTGATGAGTTTATCTGAGCCAACAACAAATGGGTGTGGTAATTAAAAGACAGCCGCGGACTAACACGTTTTCCACCAAGAAGGGCAATCTATGGCCCCTCCACGTGGACCTGGGAGGACTCTGCAATTGACAACACAATGTGACAGAAGTGTCGATGCCCTGACTTCGGGGTCCAAACCTTCACAGACTGGGAGCTCTGACTTCCTGTGTTTTGAAGTCCTTGTGCTTGGATGCTAGTTTCCACGCTCTAATAAGGAAGCTCCAGCAGCCCTGTAGGGAGAGGTACAGGGGTTCCCAGCCAAGCTCCCAGGCCAAAGCTACTGCCAACTTACCAGCCATGCAAGCCAGCCAGCTCAGAAGTGGATTCTCCAGCCCCAGATGCCAACACGTGGGACAGAAAGAAGCCTTCCTTACTGAGCCCTGCTCAAGTCAGTGTGAGAGTCAAAGAAATAACGATCGTACACAACAGATAACCAGGACTTTGGGTCTTACAATCCAGGTAGCCACTCTGGGCAGGTTAACTGACCAGCAGAAAGGGTTACAGACGCCATCATCCCTGCTGTTCTAGGACGTCATCACAGCCTTTCAATGGTCAACTGGAAAGCTGGAACTGACATCTCCCTGTGGAGCTTAAATGATTTAGAGATGAGAAGGTAAAATCATGAGGCTCTGTGTCCAATTAGGCAGTGTTTTTTAAATGGGTAATAGGAGGAGTTGAGGACCAGCAGATGCCAAACCAGATTTATGGTCCTGGCTCAGGAAGAGATTTAGGAAGGGGCCCCTGGACCTGAACTGAAGCATTTTTCTCTTCCTTTTGCCCTTCTGCTTTTCATCTTTAGGACCACACAGTAAAAACCAGATTACCAGATTACAGGGAGGCCTGTTTGTAAAAACTCAACCTCTGGGCCTAGACAGTTCATGGGGAAGAGGGAAGTCAGGAAGTTAACCTCTGATAGTCTAGATATTAAAAACATAAAATATAACTATACAGCAATTCCCAGACTTCATGGTGAGTGGTTTCTGATACCTCATGATTTCTAATTACCTGGCAATTATAAAATACTCAGAAACAATAATTTTTTCTTGACCTATATGACACCACCTCTGGAACACAAACTGTTATTCCTTTCTTCTGAAAGCTACTGAAACTTGAACAGGACTGCTAAATATTGTCGTATTCAAACCTAAATATACTATCCTTTGCCAGAGCCCTGACCATCCTAGGAGACTTCTGTATGGAACTCTGCAAAGTGGAATTCTTTAGCTGAAAGACTCGTGCATTAATACTACCTGCTACTCATTCACAAATGTGTCTTCACTTATATTATCACCAGGGTCATGTAATGGAAGAAGGAATTCATGGAGCCTAAAAAGCTGACTCAATAGCAAACACCACCTTCTCTCTCTGTCATAACAACCACTCCTCTGTAGCTAAGCAATCTTTGCCTATGCCAAGGTCATCAAGATTTTTCTCCCATGTTTTCTCTTAGAAATTTCCAGTTCTAGGTTTTACATTTAGATTTAGAATTTCAAGGTCATTTCTGAAATGGTAGGAAGTATGGATGGAGTTGTTTGGGGTTTTGGTTTGGTTTTTTTTTTTTTTTTTTTTTTTTTTTGCAGCTCACCAACACTTGTTCCAGCCCTGCGTGTTGGAAATGTTGGCTGAACTGGGTCTTTGCCAAAGATATTAAAATGATTGGTAACTTAAAAAAAAAAAAGATCAGTAACTGAGTATCGTGGTAGATATTTAAGGGGGGAGGGAGAAGGAATGGGACCAACTTGAAATGAGTTAAGAGCTGCGTGGACGCAGGCAAGTGGAAAGAAAGTAGCCCCTGGCCCGGCTTCCGAGGGGGCCACCAGCCTGACCTCACTGAACGGAGGTCACCGCTTCTTGCGGACCTGAGACATGGGGGGCAGCAGTTACACTCAAGCCATGGCCTTGCTGCTGGACACTGCAGTGTCCCAGGACGATGAAGAAGCTGGAGAAGGAAAAAAAAAAAAGTCCATCATCTCTGAGGCAGAAAAGTTAGCACAAGGGATCCCAGCACGTGAGCCCTGAAGTTCTCAGGCTCTTTAAACCCTTTGCAGGTCCACACCTGCTGGATAACTCAGGAGCTGGCACCCGAGCAACTCAGGACTGTCACCTGGGGAGCTTTCAACATGCGGACCCTCACAGCCCTCGGAAGAAACCTCCGGGAGCGCGGCGAAGCTGCATTTTCCACAGCCCAGGGCGAACCCAGCGCGCCGCCCGGACTGGGGACGTGGGCGGGACGTTCCCTAGCGCGCCCTGGGTTTGGGAGCAGCGCTGCCGGCAGGAACGCGGACCCCGGGGCGAGCACGCCCCGGGCCATGTCCCTGCCCGCGTGCCCCGCACTCGATTCGGCTCCAGCCGGCTGCACCCACCTAGCCCCGCGGGCCGCCCGGGGGGTCGCTGTTCCCGGCTGAGGCCGCTCTCCTTGGCTTCTCACGGACGCCGCGGCGGTGGCGCGGAGGCCGCGTCGTGGCCGGCCCGCCCCGGAAGGGGGAGCGGGCGGCCACAGAGGGGGTCTCAGGCAGACGCCGGCCCCGGCCGGGCCGCTCAACCGCGCGCCCAGAGCCCTCCCCGGCCGGGCCCCCACCTGGTCTCCTGGTTGCTGAACTTCTTGGTGATCACCTTGCCCAGCTCCAGGCCCAGCCGGTCGGCCACGCGCTGGGACAGGTCCTGGTGTGAGCTGCCGCTGAAGAGCACGATGTTGGGCATGGTCGGGCGCGGAGTTCCGAGCGGCGCTGGGCGGCTGAGGCGGCGGTCACTCGGCAACCGGTGGCGAGAGCGGGAAAGCGCGACTGGCGGACACCGGGGAGGAGCGGAGTTAAAGAGGAGCTGGAGGGGGCGGGGCTGAGGGGCGGGGCCTGGGGAGGAGGAGCTGGAGGCGGTGGCACTCAAGGGGCGGAGCTGCGGGGTGGGAGGAGTGGGAAAGCGCAGCCGCGGGCTTCGGGGGAGGAGCTGGAGGCGGGGCGGAGGAGCGGCAAGGCGCAGCCGCGGTCCAGGAGGCCGAGCTGAAGGAGGAGGAGCCGCGCGGTGGGAAGCGTGGGTTAAGCGCCGCCGTGAGTTCCGGAGGCGGAGCTGGAGGGGCGGGCCTGAGGGAGGAGGGGCTGCAGGAGGAGGCGGAGTGGGAAAGTGCGGCGGCAGGACCCGGAGGAGGAGCTGGAGGCGAAGGAACTGGAGGAACGAGGCGGGGGACGAGGAGCGCGAGGCGCGGAGACGATGGAGGCTGGACGGGTAGCTGGAGGAGCGAGGGAGGGCGGGGCGGGAGGGGGAGAGCAGGAAGAAGAGCCCCGAGGGTGTTGCAAGGCGTGGGCTGCTGCACACCGAGGGCTGTGGGATGAGAAACACTGGGTGGCCTGGCTCCGTGGGAGAGCTCCAGGCTCTAATCTTGATCTTTCCGTCCAGCTTCGCGGGGGAGAGTCAGTGAACCTGCTGAACTGCGCACAGATGGAGGGTGCGGGAAGGGGGGAGGGAGATGCCTCCCAGCAGGAGCGCCTCCCAAATAAAATACCCTCAAACCCGTTGCGGATCGCTAGGGCAGTTTACAAGGGTCTGCACACTGGCCTGCAGGCGAGATCCACATCCTGCCTGTTTGTACCAGAGAGCGAAGCATCGCTTTACACTTGACCATTTTTGGATGTACCTGATAACAGCTACCATGCCATTGAACCCCGATTAAGAGAAGTATTTTCCTTTCTCTGATTAATGGGTGTCTGCTGCAAAAAAACAAACAAACAAACAAACAAAAAAAACACAACACACACACACACACCAAAAACTGTAAATTAGAGTTTGGATTTCATCAATAAAAAACATTGTGAAGTTTTTCCCTCTCTTGTTATTTAAGTACCTCCATAATATCCTCTTCATTTTGCCTCTTGGCCCACAAAGACTAAATTATTTACCATCCAGTCCTTCGTTAAAGAGCAGAATTGCCCCGGGTCCTTGAAAAAGCCACAATATCAGCGATCATCTGAGCCCTGACAGCAGCTAAGGGGCAAAGTTGCTTTCGATGTTGGATGGAGCCAAGGCCCCTCCAGATTCCCCATCTTTAGGTCGACTCGGTGGCCCTCGTATCAGCTTCACAGCCTCCTACCTGTTGCTTTCTCAAGGACCTGACCCCAGGAGCAAGACGGCCCAGGTGACTCCCAGCCACAGCCCTCCACATTCCTGGAGGCCCTGCCTTCCCTTCTCTCCCTGCAGACAGAGCAGAAAGGTTTTCTCAAGAAGCAAATACAAAACTAACACAACATTGTAAAGCAACTATACTCTAACAAAAAATTAATTTTAAAAAATAATAAAATATATTTTTAAAGGACATGGCAGTAGTTCACTATTTAAGAATGTTTGTGGCACAGGGAACTATATTCAATATTTTGTAATAAACCATAATGGAAAAGAATGTGAACAAGAATATATATATATACATATATATGTATATATATAACTGAATCACTTTTCTATACATCAGAAACTACTACAACATTGTAAATCAACTACACTGCAATTTTAAAAAGATAAATAAAAAGCAAAATTTCTAAAAACAAAACAACAACAGGCAAAGAATCAAATACAGTCCCAAAGCCAACCTCTGGGCACAAACCAAATGCAGGGGAAAGGAGTGTGTTACACAGGGGTAGAGGGCCTATGCATTCATGATGCTAGTCACAGTTTAACGTTCTCAATGTAAACAAATTAAACAGGGTGGATAAATGGCTAGGTTTTACCTTATGTTGCCAAGAATTGACTCTCCATCAATAAGAGAAAGCCACTTGCAGGCAGGGGGTTCAGTTCAGTTCAGTCGCTCAGTCGTGTCCGACTTTTGTGACCCCATGAATCGCAGCACACCAGGCCTCCCTGTCCATCACCAACTCCCAGAGTTCACTCAGACTCACGTCCATCGAGTCAGTGATGCCATCCAGCCAACTCAGCCTCTGTCGTCCCCTTCTCCTCCTGCCCCCAATCCCTCCCAGCATCAGAGTCTTTTCCAATGAGTCAACTCTTTGCATGAGGTGGCCAAAGTACTGGAGTTTCAGCTTTAGCATCATTCCTTCCAAAGAAATCCCAGGGCTGATCTCCTTCAAAATGGACTGGTTGGATCTCCTTGCAGTCCAAGGGACTCTCAAGAGTCTTCTCCAACACCACATTTCAAAAGCATCAATTCTTCGGCACTCAGCTTTCTTCACTGTCCAACTCTCACATCCATACATGACCACTGGAAAAACCATAGCCTTGACTAGACAGACCTTTGTTGGCAAAGTAATGTCTCTGCTTTTCAATATGCTATCTAGGTTGGTCATAATAGGGGGTAGCCTGCCCTAATTCAACTTCATATTCTTGGGCTATGGGTGATTGTTGGGATTATTCATACCATTAGAAATTTTCATCTGGGTCCATATACTCTGTGAATTAGACTACCTAGCACATCAAGTGTTTCTTTTAAACTCCTGCATCTGCCTGCTCACCAAAAAATTGGCCAAAGCCTTAATTTTGGCAGCACCTCTGCCCCTTTTTCATTCCACCTGGAGATGTGCATGTGCTCTATTGTTTTAGGAGGAAAAACCCTACTTGGAATGACTTTTTATCTATGTGTTTTATGGATAATCACTGTAGCAATGAGATTCATACTCATACTCAGCCATATGCTTAAAGTTTTCATTGAATGACTTTGCCAATGTAATTATTTTAAGCTTGCCTAATAAAATTTACTACTAACAGTATTACTATAATTTTTATGTCCTTAAAGTTTCTCTCACAGACAAAAATATATACACATTCTCAGAGAGTGGCCTCTTGTTAGCATGGTGGGGCTGCAGTTCTTTGATAACAAAACATATGGACTCTATGAAACAGGAGAAGTTAAAGCCCTGGTCCTCAAAGTCTGTTCATGGTTGGGCATTTGGAAGCTATTATTGAAGTGTCACAAGCCACAACTTCAATACTACCAGGGAGAAGCAATATCTGAGTTGGGGCAACTAATAAAAATGGTTGTGGGCACAACACTTTGATGAGTTACTCTGCTTAAATGCTGAGTGTAAACAAGGGGAAATGTACCACTGGGATGGATCTGAGCTACCTAAAATCACTAGGAGTAGCAGACTGTCCAAAAAGCTGATTTTTATTTAAATGTGAATACTTTCTCTCCCAAGCCACTTCATCCTTGATCCATAACACCCAGGTTGTGGGGAAATCTTGGTCTAGAGCAGCTCTATCAGCTTTGGCACTACTGAAATCTAGACTGGATAATTCTTTGTTGTGGGCCCTTTCCTGTTCCTTGTAGGATGTTTAGCAGCAACCCTGGCCTCTACCAGTAGCAACTTCTCACCAGCTGTGACAACCAAAAGTGTCTCCAGACACTGTTAAATATCCCTGGAAGAGTAAAATCACCTCAGGTTGAGAACCACTTGTCTGAATGAACCACCATCCCTTTCTTCCTCCACATGAACCTCTCCTTGGAGCTGCTTGGGCTTCCTCACAGCATGGCTGCAGGGTTCCAAGATGGGTCACAAAAGAGTTCTCAATGAGTGAGAGCTTATCAAGCCTCTGATTTTATCCTGTTTGCTCAGGTCCCACTGGCCAAAGCAAGTCGCATTGCCAAGGCCAGTGTCCAAGTGGTAAGGGACAACATAAAGGCATGAATACTAGGTCTACCAGATGTCTACTCCAGTACACTGACTTCTTGGACAGAATGTGGGGTTGAGGAAGCCTCCAGGAAAACGGGACACACGTTCAAAGACTCAAGATTCAGAGGATGAAAAGAACATCTACTATGTTTACATATGATCTCAGACAACAAACATATTGTAAAATATTATTTTAGGATAAAATATTAATGGAGAAAATTAAAATGATAAGGTATTTCCATTGCTGACTTCTATTTTCACTGACTCATGGATAGGTTCACTGACTCGGATAGGGCTGAAATGGGAAAACACTGATTTGACTTTGTGTACTGTTTCTTACCTTATATTTCCTGCCAATCTTTTAGCCAATTTCTGTCTATATAGTGAGAGCTCTAAGTATTTGCTGAATGAATTTATTTTCAACTATCCTAAGGCTGAGAAATGGAAGAAATGGCTCAAGTCACATGGCTAGTAAAAGGCAGCAAGGGGATTAGAATGCAGGCCTTCTAGCTCAGCACTTTGTTCTCTGGAACAGTGCTGTCCAAAAGAAATGTAATGCAAACCATGTATGTAATTTACATGTTTAGTAGCCATATGTAAAAAGAGTAAAAAGAAACCACTGAAGTTGTCTTAATACACTATTTAATCAAATATATTCCCCAAATATTATTACTACTACTTATAATCAGTATTTAAATTATTGAGATATTTTCCATATTTATACCAAGTCTTAACATGATGTACACTTCACCTATAGCACAACTCAATTTAGACTCACTATAGTTCAAGTACTCAATATCCACACATGACTAGTAGTTGCCATATTAGAGAGAGAATCTCTAGAACACTGGTTCCTAAGAGCAGTGCCAAGACACACTAATTCATCCATTCTATCTTGTGTCTTTATGAGGAGTATAACAAATAATTTACAGCTAATTATAAAATGCTAATGCTTATAAATAACAAAGTATAAGTTAAAATGAATGTAAGTTTATTTTTCGAGTAGTGGAATTTTTCACTCATAATCAAGTATTTCTTCCAATTTTTATTTTGATATCTTTTCCTTTTACTTTCTATTATTTAAAGAAAAATACTTCCTAAATACTGAACACCCATAAACTGATCGCCTAGATTGAGCAGCTGTCACATTTTTGCTATATTTGCTTCATCTGTTTTTTTTCTGAAGTGTTCTACATTACAGTCATTGCATACTGACCTCAAAATTATTTAGTCTGCATCTATAAAAAGATATAGATATCACACAATAAACAAAGATTAACTCAAAACGGATCAAAGACCTAAAGATAAGAGCCAAAACTATAAAATTCTCAGAAGAAAACACGGGTATAAATCTTCAGACCTTTGGATTAGGCAATGATTTCTTTATTATGACACCAAACACAAGCAAGAACAACAACAAAAACAGAGAAGTTGGACATCAAAATTAAAAAATTTTGTGCTTCGAAAGACACCATCAAGAAACTGAAAAGACAATCCAAAGCATGGGAGAAAATGTTTTCAATCCATGTTTCTGATGAAAGACTTGTATCTAGAACATATGAATATGACCACAACTCAATAAAAAGACAAATAATTCAAAAATGGGCAAAGGAACCTGCAGCTTTATTCCTAAGTGCCAAAATTTGGAAGAAACCAAGATGTCCTTCAGTAAGTGAATAGATACATAAACTGTGGTAGATCCAAATTATATACCAGTATGTATTCAGGGATACAAAGAAATGAGCTATGGAGTCATGGAAAGATACAAAGGAACCTCAAAGGCCTATGGCTAAGTAAAAGAAACAAACAGAAAAGACTACATAGTGTATGATTACAACTGCCTGATATTCTGGAAAAGGCAAAACTACAGAGACAGTAAATAAGCTCTGGTTGCCAGGGGCTGGGTGGAGGGAGGAATTAATAGGTAGAGCACAGATGATTTTTAAGACATTTTTAGGCAGATTATTCTGTATGATACTATAATGGTAGATACATGTCTATAGATTTGTCCAAACCTATAGACTACACAACACCAAGAGCGAACCCTCATGTGAACTACTGACTTTGGCTGAGGATGACATGTCAACCTTGGTTCATCAGTTGTAACAAATGTAGTACTTGGGTACAGAATGTTGATAGTTGAAGAGGAAGGAGGTATGTTAAGAACTCTCTGTACTTTCCACTCCATTTTACTGTGAACCCAAAACTGCTCTTTAAAAAAAAAGTCCATTAAAAGAATGAGAAAAATAGGCCAAGGGTTTGAACAGATATTTTTTCAAAGAAAATGAACAAAAGGCTGGGGAGGGAGGAGGGAGGAGGGTTCAGGATGGGGAACACATGTGTACCTGTGGCGGATTCATTTTGATATTTGGCAAATCTAATACAGTTATGTTAAGTTTAAAAATAAAATTAAAAAAAATAATAATAATAAAAAAAAAAGGCTAATAAACACATGAAAAGATGATCAACAGCATTAGACATCAGGGAAAGGCAAAAGAAAACCACAGTGATACCACTTCATACCCATTAGGTTGGCTATAGTCAAGAAGACAGTGACAAATGTTGGTGAGAATGTGGAGAAATTGGAACCCTTGTATACTGCTTGAAGGCAGGTAAAATGGTACAGCTGCTTTAGGAAACAGTTTGGCAATTCCTCAGTTAAACACAAAATTGCCATATGACCCAGCAATTCCACTCCTAAGTATATAGCTGAAAGAATTGAAAACAGGTACTCAGAGAAACAATTTACATGAATGTTTCAGTTCAGTTCAGTTCAGTCGTGTCTGACTCTTTGTGACCCCATGAATTGCAGCACGCCAGGCCTCCCTGTCCATCACCAACTCCCAGAGTTCACTCAAACTCATGTCCATCGAGTCGGTGATGCCATCTAGCCATCTCATTCTCTGTTGTCCCCTTCTCCTCCTGCCCCCAATCCCTCCCAGCTTCAGAGTCTTTTCCAATGAGTCAACTCTTTGCATGAGGTGGCCAAAGTATTCTAGTTTCAGCTTTAGCATCAGTCCTTCCAATGAATACCCAGGACTGATCTCCTTCAGAATGGACTGGTTGGATCTCCTTGCAGTCCAAGGGACTCTTATGTTTATAAAAGCACTATTCACAATAGCTAAAAGGTGAAAACAATCCAGATGTCCATCAACTGATGAGTGGGATAAACAAAACATGATCTTTCCATATGTGGGATATTGATTCAGCCATAAAAAGCAATGAAGTTCTGATCTATGTGATGACATGGATGAACCTCGAAAATAGTATGCTAAGTGAAAGAAGCCAGTCACAAAGGACCACATATTGCATGATTCCATGCCTAGAACAGGCAAATCTATAGACAAGTACATTAAAGGTTACATAGGGCTGGGGTATGGGAGGATGGAGGGACTAGGGGTGATGGCTAAGGCTGTGGGGTTTCTTTGGGACTCAGGAAAATGTTCTAAAATTGATTATGGAGATGGATGTATAACTCCATGAATATACTAAGAGCCCTTGAATTTTATACCTTACAAGGATGAATAGTGTGTGAATTATATCTCTAGAGATTTTTAAAAGGCCATTTCTTTATGACTCCAATACTATCATATTATCTAACATATTAACTATCATCTAACATATTATCTAACATAACTATCATCTAACATATTAACGTGTCAGGTTGCCCTCCTATGAGGGATATTGAGGATGACCCTGGCTTAAGGCGGTGATAGTCCAATTCCTTCATTATAAGGCTCTTTTCTACCCTTGCAAATGCTAATTTTCTAATTCTGTCATCCCTTCCTGTCTACAAATATTCACTGGAATTCTCCAGTAAAAAAGAGCATCCTTTATCTTCTGAAGCTATGTAGTTACCCTCAAATATAGTTTGTACTAGAAAATCGAGACTAGAGTTTCATTTTCTTCCTTTTAATGACCAGTTTTAAGAATATGGAGTTCAGTAAGAATGTCATCTCCCACTGAAAGGAAGGCGTGTCCTTGGAGATCTGGCAGGCCCAAGGTCCTGAGCAAGGACGGACAACACAAGCCAGGAAACCCTGTGTCAGCTCTTTCCAAGGCAAGGAGAGAGGACTATGTCTGCAGGATCAGGGAGCCGGCTTAAAGTGGTTGCTGCTGCTGCTGCTACTAAGTCGCTTCAGTCATGTCCAACTCTGTGCGACCCCATAGACGGCAGCTCCTCTGTCCCTGGGATTCTCCAGGCAAGAATACTGGAGTGGGTTGCCATTGCCTTCTCCGCTAAAGTGGTTACTTCTCATCAAAGGTGGGACAGTGTGAACAGCAAAAAGTTGTAGAAGGATAATGGACTGAAATACACAAAATATCTAAAAACCAGCAAGTCCAGAATAATAGGCAATAAAATGAAAACCAGAACAAAACAGGAATAGAAGTAAATCTCACTAGAACCCAAGGAAGATGAATATTAAACTAACTCCTTTCCATGAAAATTGGTCATTAGAGAGTTTGCTTTCTTGAGAGGAGAGGTGAAGGTAGAATTAGCTGATTTCTTGGGTAATTACATATAATCTGATGCTGCCCAGGGGAATCTCCTTTTCATGTAGGTTGGATCAGTCACTTCTGGAAATTAGATCAAAGATAAAGACTTCGCTGCCCTCAGTGATCCTAAGACAGCTGGATATGGCATACCTAATTCAAGTAGAGGAGTCCAGCAAGTTAAGCAGCACAGGAATTCCCAACCAGGGCATAGATGGGAGTGTGAGGAAGTTTTATAATGGCAGCGCCAGAGGTTCTTCAAGCGAATAGAGGGTTTTCAGGGTGGTGAGAAGGTGGGGGAGCTTTCTGATGAGAGGAGCAACACAAAGTCAATTAAACTGAATTGAGTTTCATTTTACTGTGAGCCAGACAGATAGAGAAGGGAAGGGTCTAAACTAAGTAAGGACCAAAAAAGCAAGTTGTTGCAAAACCCTTTCTAGAATAAGGTAGTCATTGAGATAAGGAATAATATCGCACATGCATACAGCCAACACTTTGGCCACCTGATGCAAAGAACTGATCTGTTGGAAAAGACCCTGATGCTAGGAAAGATTGAAGACAGGAGGAGAAGGGGACGACAGAGGATGAGATGGTTGGATGGCATCACTGACTCAATGGACATGAGTTTGAGTAAGCTCTAGGAGTTGGTGATGGACAGGGAGGCCTGGCATGCTGCAGTCCATGGGGTCGCAAAGAGTTGGACACGACTGAGTGACTGAACTGATATAGCACTTGCTACATAGCAGGCCTTCACCTCAACCCTAACGAGGTTGGTCTTATGACTCTCATCTCCATTTCACAGGCAAAGAAACTGGGAAACAGAGAGGTTAGGTAACTTGCCCAAGGTCCCACAGTTATGTAGTGGAGTCAGGCAGCTTTTACTACTGTACCCACTGCCTCTTACATCACTCCATCATGTCAGTAGGAGAAACTGAAGAAGGCTTTCCATTTTAGATCAATGTGATGTACAAAAAAAGGTACTTCTTCCTTATGATAATATTTCCTGCTTCTAAAGAAATCACAGTAACACAATTTTGATAAAGATGATCCTGCCCACTGAACATTTCTTGGGATGTTGTTGGAATGCTTTGGCCTGCCTTGTCTCCTTTGATCTTTCTATAAGCTCTCTTTACTATCATCCAAGCCTGTGACCTGGAAAATCCTGATGATTTACATATTCACATCTCCAGCCCAGACCTCTCTCCTGAGGGCTAGGCATGAATATCCAACTCTATAGTGGGTGGGTAAACCAAGGCCAAATGCTGTTCATAGCCTATTTTGTTAATTAAGCTTTACACATTCACACGCAGATGAAAATGGTCATTGACATGTTGTCTATGGCTGCTTTGTGCCACAAGAACAGATTTGAAGAGTTGTGGCAGAGATCATGTGACTTTAAGGCCTCAATATTCACTATATTTTACAGAAAAAGCTGGGCCTCTTTGATAAGAAGTCTTATTCCCACCCCCACCCCCAGCTTTGTTGAGGTATAATTGGTATATACCTTGTGTAAGCTTGACATATACAATGTGTTGTCTGTTACACTTGTATATTACAAAATGATGACCCTTATAGTGTCAGCTAACACCTTCAGCACATAATTACCATTTCCTTCTTGTGGTGAGAACAACTAAAATCCATTCTCCCAGTAAATTTCAAATATATAATACAGTAGTATTGGGTTGGCCAAAAAGTTTATCTGGGTTTTTCCACATGATCTTACAGAAACACCTGAATGAACTTTTTTGGCAACACAATATTAGATATAATCATTATGCTGCACATGAGATGTCCAGATCTGGTTAAACTTACAGCTGAAAGTATGTTCCTATGGCTAATATTTCCTTTTCTCCTTCACCCCCTACTTCCCCAGACCTTGATTCTCATCTTCTCATCGCTTTTCATGTGCTGAGGTTGTTGGTTCTGTTTGTAAAGTCTCAATCTCAAAGTCTGATCTCTTCTGTCCATTGCCATAGCCACCAGTCAGCCCCAGCCTTGGCCTCCGTGATATTCGTACTAAGATCTTAGCCTCTCCGGTCCCTCTCCACACAACAATAAGAATGATATTTTTTAAAAATCAAAGCCAATTATATCACATCACTTTCCTGCTTACAACCTGTCGATGGCTTTCCATTGTGCTTGGAATTTGGCCCTGCCTAACCCTCCAACTTCACATGCCCTCACTGACCTTCAGCTTCTCTCATCTCCTGCCTACACCACAAACAGCTCTCTGACCACAGGACCTTTTCACATGTGTCTTCCTTTCTTTAGGAAGCTCTTTCAACTGACTCCTCCATCACAGGTTTGGCTACTTTGCTCTCTTGGGCTCAGTATATAACTGTCACTTCTTTAATCTCCCCACAAACCACAATTCTCTTTCCTCCCCTCGTTTCCACTCTACTTTTTCTATACCTCCTTGGTCCCTGCCTTCATAGCATTTATCTTAATATATAATTGTCATTGTGCTGCCTCCAGTTGCATGTTGCCTATTGACTAGACCATAAGTAACACAGTCCGGGATTGAGTCAGTCTTGGTCACAGATTTATCCTCAGAGTCTAGCACAGGGGTTGGCCAGATGGTAAATATTCTCAACTTTATGGACCATAGGGTCTCTATTACAACTACTTAAGCCTGCAATTGTAGCACAAAAGCAGTCATACATGTAAATAAATGCACATGGCTGCATTTCAATAGAAATTTATTTATAGACACTGAAATTTAACTTCTGTTATGTTACAAAATATTATTTTTCCCCAAATATTTTAAAGTATAAAAACCATTCTTAGCTTGGAGGCTGGACAGAAACAGGGGACAGGTTAGATTTGGCCTGTAGGCCATAAGGAGTTTGCCAATCCTTCATCTAGCACACTGCTTGGCAGATTCTCATCATTTTTTTTTTATTTTGGGGGGAATAAAGAAGACAGACTGGGAAGAACTTAGAAATATTCTCCAACCAATACTCCTTAAATTTGCATGTGGATAGAGCAAACACATGGTGAAATGAAAACGTAATTATTTTGCAACTGACATGAGCAACACAGACAGCAACCAAAAATCCCCTCATCATTTGGCATCCTCCTAAAGATTCACTTCTCTTTATGCTGTGCAGACACAGCCATTCTCATAAACATTCCGGGGATAAAACGGGAATTATAGTATCAAGTGACCCCTAGAAAATTCTTAGAGTGATAAGGAATAACTCAACAAAACATGTTTTTCTGATCATCCTGTAATAAGGGACACTCGTGCACAAACACACCCTTCATCTTTCCAGTTCTAGCAGTGATTTTTGTCTCTCTGGATCCTTTTCTTCTCTTTCCCCAGAATACTGAGTAGCTTTTCCTTGGAGGAATTGGTAGTGAACCCCAAAATAGCACCCAATTTAGTGGTGCTTCTGCTGTTAGTTGGGGTCATTTTATTCTTGGCTTAGTTCTGTGGACCACCATCCTCTCTTCCTGCCATCAGGGCTGTGATACAATACAATTTCTCATTATGCTGCCGTATTACAGATCTGTTTCTCAGGCTCAGAGGAGTCAGTTAAACAGATAGAAACTGTTTATGCCACCTAATTATTTTAGCAAAGGTGGTGGGGAAATGTTGAAATCAACGTTTTCTTGGTGTTTATTGAAAAAGTGTTTTGTTTTGAAAGCTGTTTATTTTCTTAAAAAGATAAAATGAATACTTTTGGAAGCCTTTTTCTTTTTCTCCAAAATAAAATTCTAAAGTACGTCAATGAGTTCAGCATGTACTTTCCGAAGGTTTATCATATGTAAGAATCTGATTTATGAGCATAGTTTTATAACAAAAAAGATGTTTATTTCCCTGAATGCTAACTGTATGATAACAACTATCTACCCCTCAGTCCTCAAAGGCATGAAGTGATTTTCTTAATCTTCTAAAAGAGGAATAATGTGACCTTATTCAGGCTTGAAAAAGCTTCAGCTCAAGTGTCTTTGGGGAAAGAGCCATACTTTGTCAATTATTAACTCCACTGGCACTCCTTCAGGGTTACACTATCATAGCAAGAGAAAGCTGCCGCAAGCCATGATCACAAATTGTAGTTCAAACGCACTCCTCTGGAATATTTAGGTCCTTAAATTGCAGGTGCTTTAAATTAATCCAATAAAATACATTTAATAAACACCCATCTTGTGTGAAATACAAAGCATCAAGTATAAATTGTATCAGTTTAATTTAGAAAAAGTAAAGCGGCCAAAGTTAGAGGTGGGCAAGGATTTAAACTCTCTGTTATCTGTGTATAAGTTTGATTTTTTTTAAAACATTGAAACAGAAGATAATTGCTCATTCTTAAATAACGGGTAGGGTAAGCAGTCCTTTGTAAACTCGTGGGATGCAAAATATCTGACTATAGGTCACTGATGAGATGAACATATCTTACAACTCTGATGGGAATACAATTAATATAAAAATCATACATATATAAAATTATAAATGTGTTCCCTTTTAGTCTCTAAATAAACTAAGTTGTATCATCCAAGAGCGCTTACCAAGTAACCTAAGGGGTACCATCTTGCTCCTTAATATTCTAATACTTTCCAAATTGTTCCTGATTTTTAAAAATTGTCCACATGATCTTTTCCTTGATGCAGCTATGACCAGCTAAAGGATGCCCCTGTCTGAGCTGTAATTTGACACAAGGAACCACATCTAACTCATCCAATGATGTCCCCCTTAAATGGGTATCACAAGGCGATGGCACCCCACTCCAGTACTCTTGCCTGGAAAATCCCATGGATGGAGGAGCCTGGTGGGCTGCAGTCCATGGGGTCACTAAGAGTCGGACACGACTGAGTGACTTCACTTTCACTTTTCACTTTCATGCATTGGAGAAGGAAATGGCAACCCACTCCAGTGTTCTTGCCTGGAGAATCCCAGGGATGGGGAGCCTGGTGGCTGCCGTCTATGGGGTCGCACAGAGTCGGACACGACTAAAGTGACTTAGCAGTAGCAGTAGGGCCCCAGGGTTAGGTAGCTCCTGGATTTGTTGCAGCCCAGGGGCCACCAGGCTGTGTGTTTCACATCTCAGCTGGCTCAGCCTGTAGATACCAGAGCTTTTGACATGGTATGGACTGTGAGAACCATGGCTCTTCAGACATGGGGCCACCAACACTCCCTGCTCCAGCCAGCCAGGCAGCCAACACTGGCACTACCCTCACGTGCCTTCAAAGCTGCCAGAGAGCCATACTGTCTGGGGATTTCTTATCTAATCAGCAGAGAATATATGTTAATAGCAACCATATTATTCTCAGTGCTTAATCCACTTTCAACTTCTGATGAAGCAATAGCAAATTAATAAAAACATTTTCCAGCCACTTTTTCTAGCTGGGATATGAACATATTTAATATCTCCATTAATTGACCAAGTCGCATAGCCACCTGATGATTGGTTTTCAGGACATTCAATGACATGGCAAAACCTGTCACTAAGTTTATACTGGAATGCATGTTATTAATGATTCTTATTAGTCATAGCAGCTACTGTCTTGCTATTTACCATTTAGTAGAAAAGTATAGCAATTTCAGGTTGAGACATGAAATGACTGATATTTAACCATTTATGACCTACAAAAATAGCTATGGCCTGTGATTCTACCTGGTAGTTCTAACAACTCAAACACCAGTACTGTGCAGTACACTCCCTCATAAATATGCTTTTCTCTTGGCCAGCGGTTCTCAATCAGGGATACTTCCCCCCCCAGAGGACACGTGACACTGTCTTGGGTGCTAATACTGGCATCTAGTGAGCAGAGACCAGTCTCAGACACAGCTAAACATCTTACATCACAGGACAGCCCCCCACAACGAAGTATCCAGTCCAAAGTGCTGAGAAATCCGGCTCGAGGTGGATTTAGAGACAGACAGTCATGTACGTGTGTGTAGCTGTGTCTTACAGCTACAGTTTTTTCCTTTTCTCCTGGCCCTTTAGTCATGCTTAATCTTTCGTAGTACACACCCTGTATTTCATTAACTTGGTGAAAGAAAAGCCATTGAAAATAAGAAGTTAGGAAATTGGCAGGCCACAGATGAATACAGAAGCTTTCCTGTGATTATGAAAGGGTGTTTTCAGAGAAATGAGCGATGCCATGATCTGCTCCTTACCAGTGCACTCTCATTTTCTTTCAGAGTTGTCACCTACAACCTTCCCTAGTAGATCTTCTGACCTACCAACATTGGTTTACCCAATCATCTAAAGATATTGCGTTGGCCATAAATTTCATTTGGGTTTTTCTGTAAGGTTTTGTGGAAAACCTAAATGAACTTTTTAGCCAACCCAATGTATTGTTCTTTTTGGAATTTTCACTTTCAGCCACCGCCCCCCCACTCGAACTCAGTTGTACACTAGCCCTCATTTCTGACTTATTTGTGCCAATACTACAATAATGCTTATGGACATTTGGCTTGTTCAATGTGTGTCTTATAGCTGAGTGGATGTATTTCACACCTGTTCTTTTATATACAGTTCAC
Source organism: Bubalus kerabau (assembly GCF_029407905.1). Lineage (NCBI taxonomy): Eukaryota > Metazoa > Chordata > Mammalia > Artiodactyla > Bovidae > Bubalus > Bubalus kerabau. The sequence goes on along the minus strand of NC_073647.1, from coordinate 147,555,069 downwards.
GGGTTTGGACTGTGTGGGTTCACCTCTAAGCAGATATTTTTCAACAGTAAATACCACAGTAAGGGGTAGATTGAATCACAGACGAAGAGGTACCTCAGATCAGGAGGGTCAACTAGAAGTTATATGTGGATTTTCAACTGTGAGGAGGGTCTGGCCACTAACCCCTGTTCATTGTAAAATAAACCCTGTGTTGTGGAATCATTTTAGATACACATAAAAGTTATTGAGCTTGCATAAAAGTTCCCAGAAACCCTTCACTGAGTCTCCGCTCACATTCAGATCTTACAAACTGGGGCCTACTTGTCAAAACTAACATTGTTTCAACACTACTACTAAACTCCAGACCTGATGTGATTTCACTACTGTACCATTATGTTTTTGGTTTTTTCCTTCGGTTCCAGGATTGGATCCAGGACATCATATTGCATTTAGTGTAGCTTCTTATCTTTTTTTTTAAATTGATGTATAGTTGATTTACAATGTTTTGTTAGCTTCCAGAAGGAAGCTAGATAATAGTTTGTAACAGGCAATTTTATCCTTCATCATTCAAAATAAGAGGCACAATTCAAACTGTTCTTTATAAAAAAGTGTGGGGGTTTTGGAAAGAAAAACTTCTAGGTAAAACCTTGTTTCTCTCTGCAGAAGTCTCCCCAGCATTTTTTCTGAATTTTTCTATCTTTGTAATGTAATTCTAGTCAAATACTAGTTTATTAAGATAGTTCAAGGTCTGATTTGCATGCAGTAATCTTTAATTCAAGACAATAAGATGCTATTCCTTTGGAGTTTTTTTTCCCCCAGTTTTAAAAATTGACAGTATATGATCTTAACAGATACCACTGAAAGAACCAAGAAGTGAAATATGTGTTAGCTTCGCGTGTACAGTTTTTTCGGATTCTTTCCCCTTACAGGTTATTACAAAATATTGAGTATAGTTCCCCGTGCTATGCAGTTCATTAGTTTTCTTCAATATTTCTTATAGAGAAGAGTTTTTTGACAGAATAGCAATTGCCTCAATTTTCTATTTCAAGGCGAAATGCAACCTGACAGAAAACTTCATAGTCTGGGCCAGAGTGAGGAAATCAGTGTCATAATTTCAGTCCTACGTTCTTTGGTCATCATAATGATGTCACTGCATTGTTGCCTTTCACTTGAATGACTTGCTGACTTTTAAAATAGAGAAGATTTCATCTAAAAGCCAGATCTTTGAGTTCACTTGAAAAATCAGAAGACCTGGCAGTGCTGGCCCTGCTTTTGTGCTGAGCCACAGTTGTTTGTTCCGGAGTCGAGGCTGACCCCTTTTGAGGGGCAGCAATCTCCTCTCTGCCGTGTCTCCGCAGGCTTTATTTTATCCCCATAGAGGCCAAATGTCAGTTGTCACTTTCCATCCCTTTGTGCCTCTGTTTGTCATTCTACCTGGCCCTCGTCACACATTTCCTTTGCTGTCTTGGCTCTTGCAGGCAGCTGATTTAGTTTGTCTACCTCCAAGCCTTAGGACCCACTTAAATTAGACAGCAAATAGCTGCCTGGCTCCAATTATCTTGGGCCTGCAACTCAGGACATGCCTGCAATCTGGAGAAATTTAATTATCCTCCTAGACAGTGAAAGTGTTTTCACTGTTGAAAGAAAAAAACACCAAAGAGCATATCACACAGGTCTGTATCAATGTTGCCTTAAGATGGAGTCTGTTTTTAAGCAGGGGATTCTGCACCGGCCTCAGCAGAGCCTGGCAGTCAAGCCTGAGATGGGGAATGGAGACCTGGGCTGCGCTCCTCACGGCCAAAGACCTGCATCCTGCCTTGTAAATGCTTGTAGAGAATTAAATAACAACTCAATTTCCAAGTGAATGATGCAGCCCTAAGAAACAGGTACCAGTAGCACGGTCGAATTGTAGATTTTTGTTTCAGATGCAGTTGGTTGGCAATTATCCTTTTCATTGGAATTGTATGTATGTGGAACTGGAGATTTGCCATTTTAGTTTAATTCCCCAAATAATCCTTATGTTAGAAATATGTTTATATTTTCGATTTCTTTCAGAGAAAGGCTTTTTTTAAATTGTATCATCATTGTTTTGGTAATAATTTTCCATTTTTATTCTGCATATTTTGTATAATTTAGAAAATCTAAAATATGGAAAGTATATTAGTCTCATGGAGAAGCCAATCAAAGGGAAGGAACTAGAGCTTCCTATTTTTCTGAAATAGTGTGACTTCCAGTGAACTTGTTTTTCTAACAGTAAAGGAAATTTACAAATATTTCATTTCTTGATTCTTTCAGTGGTATCTATCAAGATCATATTCTGTTGGTTTTTAAAACTGGGAAAAAACTCCAAAAGAATAGCATCTTATTGTCTTGAATCAATGTATGGCGAAACCACCACAATATTGTAAAGTAATTAGCCTCCAATTAAAATAAATAAATTTATATTAAATTTTTTTAATTAAATTAAAAAAATAAAGATTACTGCATGCAAATCAGACCTTGAACTGTCTGAATAAACTAGTCTTTGACTAAAATTACATTACAAAGATAGAAAAATTCAGAACAAATACTGGGGAGACTTCTACAGAGAGAAACAAGGTTTTTCCCAGAACTTTTTCTTTCCACAGCCCCCACACTTCTTTATAAAGAAAGTTTGAAATGTGTCTTTTACTTTGAATGATGAAGGATAAACTTGCCCGTCACAAACTGTTATCAAGCTTTCTTCTGGAAACAAAATTATAAAACTATCCTTATCATATTTGGCTTTAATGTCTATTAAGTCCATATTATGCATTCTCCAAGCACTGTGCTAAGTGTTTGCATTCATTATCTCCAATAACCCTCCCAAGAGCAGAAGAATTGTGAATTACAGGCTTCTACGATGGCTCAACGGGTAGAGAGTCCACCTGCCAATGCAGAAGATGCAGGTACGATCCCAGGGTGCAGAAGATCCCCTGGAGAAGGGCATGGCAACCCACTCCAGTATTCTTGCCTGGGAAATCCCATGGACAGAGGAGCCTGGTGGGCTACAGTCCATGGGGTCACAAAGAGTCAAACACGACTGAGTCACTAAACACAGCATCCCTATTTTATAGGCACATAAACTGCAGGGTGGGGAGAGTAGGTCACGTGATGGACAGCTGGCAAGGGACAGAGCTGGGATTAGAATGCATGTGTGTGCACTCTCCTGTCCCTGCCCACTGCTATGGCTTTATGTCCCATGCTTCCTACGCATTAAGAAAAAAACACAGGTACTTCCCTGGGGGTCCAGTGGTTAAGACTGTGCACCCAATGCAGGGAGCCTGGGCTCCATCCCAAGTCAGGGAACTAGATCCCACATGCCGCAGCTAAGACCCAGTGCAGCCAAATAAAGGAGGAAGCACAAGCTGGAATCAAGATTGTTGGGAGAAATATCAATAACCTCAGATATCCAGATGACACCACCCTTATGGTAGAAAGCGAAGAAGAATTAAAGAGCCTCTTGATGAAAGTAAAAGAGGAGAGTGAAAAAGTTGGCTTAAAGCTCAACATTCAGAAAACTAAGATCATGGCATCCAGTCCCATCACTTCATGGCAAACAGATGGGGAAACAGTGTAAACAGTGGCTTACTCTATTTTGGGGGGCTCCAAAATCACTGCAGATGGTGACTGCAGCCATGAAATTAAAAGACACTTATTCCTTGGAAAGAAAGTTATGACCAACCTAGACAGCATATTAAAAAGCAGAGACATTACTTTGTCAACAAAGGTCTGCCTAGTCAAGGCTATGATTTTTCTAGTGCTCATGTATGGATGTGAGAGTTGGACTATAAAAAAAGCTGAGCACCAAATAATTGATGCTTTTGAACTGTGGTGTTGGAGAAGACTCTTGAGAGTCCCTTGGACTGCAAGAAAATCCAACCAGTCTATCCTAAAGGAGATCAGTCCTGAATGTACATTGGAAGGACTGATGTTGAAGCTGAAACTCCAATACTTTGGCCACCTGATGCAAAGAGCTGACTCATTTGAAAAGACCCTGATGCTGGGAAAGATTGAGGGCAGGAGGAGAAGGGGATGACAGAGGATGAGATGGTTGGATGGCATCACCGACTCAATGGACATGGGTTTAGGTAGACTGTGGGAGTTGGTGATGGACAGGGAGGCCTGGCATGCTGCGGTTCATGGAGTCGCAAAGAGTCAGACATGACTGAGAGACTGAACTGAAATTAAAAAATAAAAAGGAACATAAAAGCAATTTTTTGTCCCTAACCCTAGCCACCCCTGCCATTACCATGAGCACGAAGGTGAGTTCAGGGGTCCCCTGGCCTCTGGTTTCCCTGGTGCCTGCCTCCAGACTAGATCTCAAAGGCTCAGCACTGGAAATATAATAAATGCAGATTTTTGATTCATGTGCTTGTTTATACTATTCTGCTTCCTAAAGGGATCTGGGACAGCACAGAAAGATAAAAACCAACATACTAATACAAGTTTTAAAAGACCAAGTGGATTTCGAAGAATTAACTTAGAAAGCCAATTTCAAAGAGAACATTCAAAAGAGCTCTGAGCTTCCAGGTGGGCAAAGGAGGCCAGGAACTCAAAGTCGTGTATATGACTCTCCTGAGAAACACTGCAGGGGTGAAGGGACATCTCCAGACTCAGGATTTTGAAAGAAGGCATCTGATACTTACTGAAGGTCTGGTTGTAGGAAGAAATGAAGGACCACTGGCCTTTCATTTGGACAAACTCAGCAGCTCTGTTCTTAACCCATCAATTTTACGAGCTGTTATACATGAGGACAGATAATCCAAGGCAGCAAAAAAGGTTCACTTCCTTCCTTCCCAGGAATTGCTGGGTGATCCCCAGCTGAAGGAGGCTTATGCTCACAAGTAAACACACTTCAAAGGCCATTCGAAACACAAAACTGACAATATTTTGAGAAGAGATCAAACATGTATTTGAAGAGAAACAGTCTTTGCACAGAAAAGGAAAGGCGAGAATGATGCTGAAGGTTGAGAAAGGGTCAATGTGGATGCTCAGGGGTATAAACAAGATCTTTCAATTAGCTGAGTTGTTCATGTTAAGAGTATGGGCATGATGTTCTTTTGAATACTGATGAGCTGAAACAAGCCTTTAAAAAAATGTTCTCAGAGAAAGTATTTTTAAAAAGAAGGAAAAAAAAAAAAAAAAAAGATGTTCTTCATATGCCTGGAGAAGTGACCTAGAACCAGCATGAAGCCATCACAGGAGAAGCATCACTGGCTTTGAAGTGACAATGATTAGGTTTGGCTGTGGGGTCTTCCAAGACTAAGCTTGTGAATTACAAGCTCTCAGGTCAGAAGCACAGGTCAGGGCAGGCGTTTCTATTTCTTCTGCAAGATCTAGAATCAGAGCAGCCCCATCCTGTTACACAAACAAGGGGGCACTGTGACTCACATGACTGTCCACGTGGTTTCTGGAGTTGTGCAGTGTACAACCTATGCAACTATACATGGCAACCCAGAGAGAGGGGAACCCAAAGGGGCTTTGGGTTCTTTTTCCTTTTTTTACTGTCTGCTGGATGAATAAGTATACACGTGAAGAGCCCATGACTTGGACAATATTTCAATGAGCTTAGCCTTAAATCAAAAGTGATCCTGAAAAGGTGAATGAAGAGTTGGGTTTTTAAATTGAGTAACTAAAAATACAGAAAAGGGTTTGGTATCTTAAGAGATGCTGTGGCAATTTTTGGCATAAAGAGAGGAAGCCTTTCACAGAGTACGAAATCATCTCATATAATTAGAAGAATCCAGATTTTCCTACATTCAATTTGCTTAAAATGAAGGCCATTGAAAAGCGTAGCTCCAACTCTGTGAGTGGAGCCCTCTGACCTTTTCACTCAGTCAACCAAAATCCCACTCAGACCCTCCTGCTCTCGGTCATCACAGTGCTACCTCTGTGAGTAGCTTGTGTCCAGAAAATAAGAGGCACCTATACAGATACTTAGAGCAGCCAAGGAGATGGTTGTGCTTGCTGCATGCAGATTAGATGAGAAAACCTCTGCCAAATGCTCTTGCCACCAGTGAAGTGCCATACTCATGGAAGACACTGTTACATGGGGACTTCCCGGGTGGTCCAGTGGCTAATACTCCATGCTCCCAATGCTGGGAGCCTGGGTTCAATCCCTGGTCAGGGAATGAGATCCCTCATGCTGCAGCTAAGAGTTCACATGTTGCAACCGAAAGATCCTGCATGCTACAACAAAGAACAAAGATCGTGTGTGCTGCAACTAAGATCCGGCACAGCAAACAAATAAGTATTAAAAAAGACACCACTGCATGGAAGTACAGGCTAATGACCCACAGGCTAGTAGACCCCATGGGAGTCTGTGTGTGAAAACCCCAGGGAAACTTCAAAAATTCTGATGTCTGGGTCCCTCCCAGACATGGAGATTTCCATGGTCTGGGATGCAGTCTAGTTTTGGCATTTTTTAAAGATCCTCAGGTGACGTTAATGTGCAGACAGGAACAGGCTTGCTCTGCAAACTTAGCTTCCATCCACGCCAGCGGTCCCTCATTTAGCTTAACAGATGTCAGAACTACTGCCACAGTTCATTTCTCCCCCGTTCTCCAAGCAAATCTATCATTGGTTCCTTTTGTATGGATGACGATGACAATAATGATGAAAGTGCATAGAATAACTCAGGACACTTGCCCACTTAAGGATTTCTTAGGAGAGACCTTTACTGGATTATAACACACTTGACAAAAGAGCATAGCCATCAATTTCATCTAATGTCTGTTTCCTTTCCTTTCCTTTAGTGTGTCATGTGCCAGCTTGAAACTTTTAGTGGAACTACATTTCATCTTTGCATCAAATGTTTTTGACCATCTGCTCTGCATAAGGCACTTAAATTTTACATTTCAGGAATCAGATCACAAGTCTTGAACAAAGAACAGCATGTTCAACAGAGAAGATGTGCAATTACTTTGGCCACTAGATGGCAGGAATCTTAAGCCCAGAGTTCAGTAAATCAGAGCTTTCTTCTACAAAAACAAATCAATGGCCCCAAGGTGAGGATGGGGCAGTCTTAGGTGGTGTTTTAAAGAAAATGCCATTTATCTTTGATGCCTCTAGATTTCTTTTCCCCCCATATGTTTGGGGACTCTGCTCCCATCAGGTACAAATTGACCCCACCTGGCTGCATGCCTCCTGGTTCTGCTCCACCTCCTGGTTCTGCTCCGCCTCCTGGGAGCTCTACCTCTCTCCTTTCAGTGTGAGTCATTACATTTTAGATCTACTGGTTAGAGCAATTTAGCTTATAACAAAGGATGTAGATGACTGCTGCTGCTGCGTCACTTCAGTCGTGTCCAATTCTCTGCGACCCCATAGAGGGCAGCCCACCAGGCTCCTCTGTTCCTGGGATTCTCCAGGCAAGAACACTGGAGTGGGTTGCCATTTCCTTCTCCAATGCATGAAAGTAAAAAGCGAAAGTGAAGACGCTCAGTCGTGTCCGGCTCTTCGAGACCCCATGGACTGTAGCCTACCAGTCCATGGGATTTTCCAGGCAAGAGTAATGGAGTGGGGTGCCATTGCTTTCTCCATGTGGATGACTATATCTCAATTAAAGACAAAATCACAAGAGTTGGGAACAAAAACAAGTGGATGCGGCTCCCCTGGTGACTCAGTGGTAAAGAATCCGCCTGCCAATGCAGGAGACACAGGTTCGATCCCTGGTCCAGGAAGATCTTGCAAGCCATGAAGCAACTAAGCCCGTGCACCACAACTATTGAGCCTGTGCTCTAGAGCCTGGGAGCCACAACTACTGAGCCTGTGTGCCACAGAATTTGTGCTCCGCTACAAAAGAGGAGCCTGCACAGCAACGAAAACCCAGCAACAGCCAAAATTAAATACATAAAATTTTATTTAAAAAAACCAAGTGGATGATTCCTGTTGGAACTCTCAAGCTTAGGCACCTTAAACCTCATTCTGGGAAAATGATAGATCTCTCATCAGCATATATACACTTTTGCAAATGAAGTGTTACTGACAACAAGCTAGAGTAATATTTTACAATGGAAAGCAAAGAAAATCACATTCAGGGCAACAATGATTGTGGGCTCAGATCAGTGTTCTTCTTGAAAAGTTTAGAAAAGTCACACACAGATTTTAATTCATGAATACCTTACTTCAGTAACTTTTAAAGACTTACCTAGATGGAAAGCCACTTGAATACAGCCATAGATGAGAAGGAGATAGCCACTTGGTAGTGGGTATGGATTTGAGAGGGGAATCAATGACCTGGGGATTTCTCCTAGGTTTCTCGCTACCCTAGAATTCAGATGAGCTATGTCACCTCTCAGAACCTAAGTTTTCTCACTTAAAAACCAACATAGTCGCAAATACTCTCATCATTTGTCTTTTTTTTTTTTCAATTGAGTTTTACTTTTTATCAGTTAAATAGTGATGGTTTAGAACAGGGGTTGGCAAAGTTTTACTCTGCAAAGCGTGAGATAGGACATGTTTGAGGTTTTCTGGGCCACGTGGATTATCCCAGTTACTTAACTCTGCCACTCTGTAGTGGGGAGGCAGCCAGATGTATTCACAAAGGTCCTCATAAGTGAAGGAGGCAACCAGGATTAGGCAGAGGCAGAAGAGATGTGACAACGGAAGCAGAGGTTGAGATGAGGCAGGGCTGTGGGTCAAGGAAAGCAGGCAACATAAATCATTAGGTGATACATCTTAAAATGCTGCTGCTAAGTCGCTTCAGTTGTGTCCGACTCTGTGCGACCCCAGAGACGATAGTCCACCAGGCTCCCCTGTCCCTGGGATTCTCCAGGCAAGAACACTGGAGTGGGTTGCCATTTCCTTCTCCAACATCTTAAACTAATACAATGTTAAATGTCAATTATATCTCAATAAAAATGAAAAATTAAAAAAAAACACCATGTTCTTTGCTTAGTGGGATTTGGAATGGAACAGTGCTTCATTTAACTGGCTACGTTTAATTGGAAACCCCGATCATTAAATTGATACTTGTGTGTTTCAGTAGAGACCAAAAGAAATTAATAATATGAAAATTTGATTTTTTGAAACTTAGTATCCCTTTGAAAATAAGTCAACTTAGGTATTGTATTCCATTTTAAGCATTCTAATAAATATATTAAAAGCTTTAAAGTGAGTAACCAGTCTCTGTATTTGAATGTATTTCTTTCTTTTCTGTTTTTTTGTTTTCTTTTGGCAGAGTTAACACTTTATTTTGTTTTTGGCACGATGCTTGGCTTGCAGGATCTTAGTTCCCCACCAGGGACTGAACCTGGGCCCCAGCTGTGAAAGCCCAGAGCTCTAGCCACTAGAATGCCAGGGAATTTCCAGGGTTAACATTTTACACCAAGTCTTTCTGATGCAGAAGCCCAGAGCCATCAAACTGCCCGATACCCAGAGGCAATATTTACACAACCTCCTTCAATCTCTTTTCTTCCTTCTAGTTTTATTGAGATACATGTGTTATTATACTGAGAAATAATTAGCATATAGCACTGTATAAGTTTAAGGTATACAGCATGACTTGACTTACATACATCATGAAGTGATTATCACAGTAAGTTTAGTGAACATCTATCATCTCATATAGATACAAAGTTAAAGAAAAAAATTTCCTTGTGATCAGAACTCTTAGGATTTACTCAATATTCAGATATATAATCAGCAGGGTTAATTACATTTATCATGCTGTACATTATAGTCCCTATAACTTATTACTTATCTTATTACTGAAAGTTTGTACCTTTTAACTGCCTTCATCCAATTCCCCCTCCCCCAACCCATCTGTGATAATCAAAAATCTGACCCCTTTTTCTATGAGTACGTTTGTTTGTCTTCAAAGTACAGTTGACCTACTGTGTTATTTGCTGGTGCACAACATAGTGATTTGATATTTCTATACATTTCAAAGTGATTATCATAATAAGCATACTTAGGATATGTCACCATACAAAGATAAGATGTAGTTATTGACTATATTCCCCACACTTTACATTTCATACTCCTGACTCACTTCTTTTGCAACTGAAAGTTAGTGTTTCTTAAATCTGCCTCACCTGGTTCTTTCCTTCATCCACTTCCCCTTTCTGTCAGGCAACCACTTGTTCATTCTCTGTATCTATAACTCTGTTTCTGTTTTATTTGTTTATTTGTTTTGTTTTTAAGATTTCATGTATAAGTGAAAACAAAGTATTTGTCTTTTTCTATCTGATTTATTTCACTTAGCATAATCTCTAGGTCCATCCATGATGTCACAAATGGCAAGATTCTTTTTATGAATAATATTCCATTATACATGCATATAGATATAGGTGGATAAACAGATCATAATTCCTTTATCCATTCAACTATTGATAGGCACTGAGGGCTGGATGAATCACAAGCTGGAATCAAGATTGCCAGAGTCAAATATCAACAACCTCAGATATGCAGATGATAGCACTCTAATGGCAGAAAGCAAAGAGGAACTAAAGAGCCTCTTTTAAAAAAATTAATTTATTTAATTGGAGGCTAATTACTTTACAATATTGTAGGGGTTTTTGCCATACATTGACATGAATCAGCCATGGGTATACATGTGTTCCCCATCCTGAACCCCCCTCCCATCTCCCTCCCCATCCCATCCCTCAGGGTCATCCCAGTGCACTGGCCCTGAGCGCCCTGTCTCATGCTAAAGAGCCTCTTGATGAGAGTAAAAGAGGAGAGTGAAAAAGCTGACTTAAAACTTAACATGCAAAAAACTAAGATCACGGCAACCAGTTCCATCACTTCATGGCAAATAGGAAAAAAGTGGAAACACTGACAGATTTTATTTTCTTGGGCTCCAAAATCACTGCAGATAGTAACTGCAGCCATGAAATTAAAATACGCTTGCTCTGGAAAGGAAAGTTATGACAAACCTAGACAGTGTATTAAAAAGCAGAGACATCACTTTGCTGACAAAGGTCTGTCTAGTCAAAGTATGGGTTTTCCAGTAGTCATGTATGGATGTGAGAGTTGGACTATGAAGAAGGATGAGTGCTGAAGAAATGATGCTTTGAACTGTGGTGTTGGAGAAGACTCTTGCGAGTCCCTTGGACAGAGAAGAGATCAAACCAGTCAATCCTACAGGAAATCAATGCTGAATATTCATTGGAAGGAATGATGCTGAAGCTGAAGCTCCAATACTTTGGCCTCCTGATGCAAAGAGCTGATTCGTTGGAAAAGACCCTAATGCTGGGAAAGACTGAGGGCAAGAGGAGGCAGAGGATGAGATTGGATGGTATCACCGATTCAATGGACATGAGTTTGAGCAAACTCTGGGAGATGGTGAAGGACAGTGAAGCCTGGCGAGCTGCAGTCCATAAGGGTGACAGAGTCAGACACAGCTGAGCAACTCAACAACAAGGCACTAAGTTTGCTTCTATATTTTGGCTATTATAATAAATGCTGCAATAAGGGTACATATACCTTTTCTATTCCGTGTTTTCATTTTCTTTGGATAAATAACCAGGAGTGGAATTTCTGGATCATAATCTTTGCAGGAATCTTTATACATACATAGAGGCTGCACCAATTTACATTCTCACCAGTATATGAGGGTTTCCTTTTCTCCACATCCTGGTCAACACTAACTTAACTGTTTTTTTTTTTTTAAATAAATAGGTATTCTAACAGGTGGGTGGTGATATCTCATTGTGGTTGAATGTATTTCTTTAAAGTCTACATAGAAAATGATGGATTCGTGATAATTATCTGGAGAACATGTGGCCAGAAAGCATTTTGATGTTTTAGCCTCCATTTAAATAACCAATTCATTTGGCCCACGTGAGTGCATTTTGCACTTAGTTTATTCTCACAAGTCCATCAAGATGATGTGCTTCATAAAGCTAGAATATCCATAGAGACGACACGGAGGTTCTTAAGTGGAGTACGCTATGAGAAAGCAACAGATGTTTCAAATGATCTTCAACCCAAATAGCATCTCTTCCGCACTGTTTGGCAGCAACTGTAGGGCCTTATATATCTTTTAAAAATATTCCAAGTTTTTGGCTGAGAAAAATTACTGCTCCTCTTCAAATGGGCCCCCCTATTTCCCACACTTTTCAGAGAGTTGATAATCCATGTAGCTGGAAGTAAAGCCGGACTTTTCATCTTTCTCAGATGAATGTGGATTCCATAAACCCCTCTTTCTCTCTAGTCTCACAGCCAAATCTTGTATCAAACAGAAAACCCTGTTTTGAAACACCTCCCTGGACAGGTGACTGCTGCTGCTGCTGCTAAGTCGCTTCAGTCGTGTCCGACTCTATGCGACACGGCAGCCCACCAGGCTCCCCCGTCCCTGGGATTCTCCAGGCAAGAACACTGGAGTGGGTTGCCATTTCCTTCTCCAATGCATGAAAGCGAAAAGTGAAAGTGAAATAGCTCAGTCGTGTCTGACTCTTCGCGACCCCATGGACCGCAGCCCACCAGGCTCCTCCATCCATGGGATTTTCCAGGCAAGAGTACTGGAGTGGGGTGCCATTGCCTTCTCCGGGACAGGTGACTACTGGTTCTTAAATTGGGGGCCCTGAACCAGCAGTATTAGTATCACCTGGAAACTTGTCAGAGAAGTAAATTCTTGTGCCCCACCCAGACCTAGAGGTCAGACCTAGGCTTCTGAAAGTCCTGGGGCTGGGATCATGTTGCATACTCCAGTTGGAAAAGTCCTGTTTTGGAGGACTTTGGGGTAAAGTGATGGCTATTTAAGCCCCTGGCACAGTGTTTGACATACTGAAGATAATAAAATTTTCAGAGAAGAAAACTAAGAAAGAATCACTTAAGACATACAATATTGGAGGAGATAGCCTAACGGGACACAGTACAGCCTTAATTATTTCTAAAGGATCAAAAGAATATATATGTATGTATAATTCAATCACTTTGCTCTACGCCTGAAAGTAACACATTGTAAATCAACTCTCCTTCAATTAAAAACACCCACAGAAACTTAATGTAGCCTTACTGGCTCCACCATCAGAAAGCCGAGAGGACTCCCTTTGTCCCCCTCCCACGGGGCCCTTTATTCTTGACTGACCCCACTGTGCCCTTGGCTTGATCATGTGCGCAGCCTCCAAGTCTTGGGAAACCGGCTGGGTATAGATTTGCGATAAGAAGGTACATGGATGGCTGCAGGCAGCCCCGAGGCCAGGGTCAGTGCACAGAAGGGAGGCTGGTAGTGACCTTTGATCACTCGGGCTTGGCATAAATACAAGGAAAAAGCAACATGCGGGGGCCGTTATCAGCCTGCACCTGACAGCAAGGCAGCTTGAGTAGGACTCCAGAGCAGTTGGTGAGGGGGGTGCCAGCTGAGCTGTGGGAACAGCAAACACGAACTTCTGGAAGGCTGAGATGAGCTTGTCTCTGATCGGCTGGACAACTTGGGGGACTGCAGAGCTCAGTGAGGCTTGTCCCTCCCCTTTGGGGTGCCCTGGTTTCCTTTTGTGGCCGGAACACTCATGGGTCCTCTATATTATGTAGCCACACTGCAGGAATTACTGGGATCTTTCCAGCAATTGTATCCTTGTCCTGTTGGGACAACCAAGCAGTCATTAGAAACAAAAATGACTGACAGGTGATGGTTTTAAAAGGTGCCTGGAGGAGTGTGGAGAAAAGGGTAACTTTCCTGCACTGTTGGTGGGAATGGAAATTAGTGGAGCAACTATGGAGAAGAGTATACAGGGTCCTTAAAAAACTAAAAATAGAGCTACCCTATCATCCTGCAATCCCACTCCTGGGCATATATCTGGACAAACTTTCAAAAAGATACTTCCCCCCTAATGCTCATTGCAGCACTATTTACAATAGCTAAGACAAGGAAGCAACTTAAATGTCCATGGACAGAGGAATGGAGAAACATATGTAGTGGATATATACACAATAGAATGTTACTTGGCCATAAAAAAGAATCAAATAATGCCAGCAACATGAATGGATTTACAAGTTATCATACAGAGTGAACTAAGTGAGACAGAGAAAGACAAATGTCATATGATATCACTTATATGTGGAATCTATATATGACACAAATGAACATATCTATGCAATAGTCTGATAGAATAGACTCGTGGTTGCCAAGGTTGATGGTGATGGGGGAGGGAAGGATTAGGAGTTTGGAATTAGCAGATGCAAACTATTATATATTGAATGAATAAACAACAAGGTCCTACTGTATAGGACAGGGAACTATATTCAATATCCTGTGATAAACCATAATAGAAAAGAATATGAAAAAGAATATATACACATAACTGAATCACTTTGCTGTGCAATAGACAATGACAACATTGTAAATCAATTATACTTCAATTAAAAAAAAAGCCTGCACTTTCCCACGAATGTGTTCATTTTACTTCATCTTAAAACACTAATGGCTAACATTATCAGGGCTTATTACAGGTCAGACACTCTCCTAAAGACATCAATGAACTCATGTATTTCTTATGAAAACTCTGTGATAGCAGCTGTTTTACCCCCATCTTACAGATAAGAAAACTGAGGCACACAAACATTAGGTGAACTCACCCAAAGTCAAGACTGGGATGCGCTAAGAGCTAGGAAAAAGGGAAATACATATTTTTAACTGTATTAACTGGAAAAGTGTTTCTGACTCAAAAATAAGTTCTAAAATCTACAAAACAAATTCCTAAGTACCAAAAGATTTCTTTTATTAATGAAAGCTTTTACAGTAATAAAAGACTCAGTTTATTCATAAAAGGAAGGCCCTACAGGAAAACTTTCCTTAATAAAGCCTGTGATAAAGAGCAGCAGTAAAATCTTACCTGCAAAAATAATTCCATGTATCATTAAATCTCAAAATTTTTTTAAAAAAAAGATCATTTATAGCTCAGCAGCCTAACCAGGGATTTGTCCCTGGAGAGTCGTATTAAGTACTGAATTATGTGTCGGTGTTCTCAGCGCTACCTGGTGGGGTACTCTATTCTAATCATACTTCAAAGCGGCTAAAATAGAGAATTAGCATAAAGCCAGGGCCTAAAGGGCTATTTGGAACCCAGGTTTATTACTTTTATTCACTCAATAGTAAACATTTAATGAGTATCTGCTCTTTGCCAGGGATATCTCTGGTTACTTGAGAATAAATACAGATAAAACTCATCTCTGCCCTCAAGGAACTCAGTTTTACTGCAATAAACACATACCACTGCAGTTCATGAGAGTATAAGACAAAGGTCTCAGGAGATGGGAGGTCAGACTTCCCTGGGGGAGATCCGAGGTCAGAGAGCAGGGCCTACTTCACACGAGTCATGAAGTTCTGGCAGAGAGACTGAAGTTTGAGGAGGTTCAGAAATGCCCCAAGGGGTTGTAAATGACAGCTTCAAGACCCAGAATTGGAAGCCAGGTCTTTCTCCACCTGATCCAATGCTCTTTCCTCTTTACCAACACGAGAACGAATCTTAAGTGTAATGGATGACCAACTCGCACGTGGCAGATGGTTCCAAGGCACTCCAGTTTGATCCTCCCATATCACCTGTCGGAATGTTTGGATTCTGGCAGTCATGAGGGAATTGGTCATTGAACACAATGGTTGCAAGGTGAGTCTTAGAGCAATGGTTTCCCAAGTGTGAACCCTGGACAAGCAGCGTCAGCCCCACTTGGGAACTTGGTAAAATCCAAGCCTCTTAGCCCCACCCTAGACCTGCTCACAGAACACTGACTGAGCTGGGCTTTAACAAGTCCTACAGGTGATACCGATGGAGCTGAAGTTTGAGAACTGCCATTTTAGAGACGTTTAGCAACACTTGTTTTCACATTTGTCTGCTTGCTGACCAGTTGTCCAAATGTTGGGGCTGTATTTCATGCCTTCAGTTAGCTGGGGGACTAGGGTCTTGCTGCTTGTGTAGCTGGTGGATGAAAAACATCCTGTTACATAGGAGCTTGTTAGAATTGCAGAATCTCAGGCTGCCCCAGAGCTCCTAAATCAGAACCTCTATTTAACAAATGCCCAGGTGATTCATATGCATTTTGAAGTTGGCGAGGTGCTGGGCCAGATAACACCCATTTCCAAAGTTCAGGTTGTATAGTTCTGTGAGTTTAAATGTGGTCACAAATCAGATTGTATTGAAAGATTTTTTTTTTTTTTAAGTACAACTTTGCCCCTGCTCCCTGGAACTGTTTCATCACTGTGGTAATACATTTTTAAAAGCCCTTGGTATTTTAGTTCATTTTAAAATTTTATTTATTTGACAC
Organism: Bubalus kerabau; assembly: GCF_029407905.1. Classification (NCBI taxonomy): domain Eukaryota; kingdom Metazoa; phylum Chordata; class Mammalia; order Artiodactyla; family Bovidae; genus Bubalus; species Bubalus kerabau. Next base: position 147,538,866 of record NC_073647.1, on the reverse strand, counting down.
TGGCATATGTATGACTGAGTCCCTTCACTGTTCACCTGAAACTATCATGATATTGTTCATTGGCTATACCACAATACAAAATAAAAAAGTTCAGAAGAAAAAATAATTATTTTATTTATTTTTGCTTTTTTGGCCTTGTCACGGGTCATGCAGGATCTCAGCTCCCTGATCAGGGATTGAACCTGTGCTCCCTGCAGTGGAAGTTCAGAGTCCTAACCATGGCACTGACAGGGAATTCCCTCAGTTCAGTTTTTAAGACAAGACATTTATTTGGTGCTTGCTGTGTGCTACATATTGTTCTGAGTACCAGGAAGACAAATGTGAGTACGATTCAGGTACTTCCTTAAGCAGAACAGATTAAAAAACAAAACCAAAGACCTAATGCTGTGTGAGTAAGGCAGTAATAGAAGTATTAAGACATGGGGAGCTCAGAAGAGAAAGCTTTGCTCTTGATTGGGGTTGGAGGTACAATCATGGAGGGCTGCCTAGGGAGGTGACCTCTGAAGTCTGATTGGAAAAACTAATAGGACTTCATTAGTTGGACAAAGCAGAGGAAAACTTCAAGACAGAGAGCTAATTTCCTTGGAAAAGGTCACTTAATATCGTGATTACAAATGCAAGAAGTATTTATCAAAAATCAATTGTTACTATACTTTTAATCTGTACTTATTCCTGTCTCAGGCACTTAGGAGCACTGCTCTGTCTTCTGCTCTATATTCTCCAAGTCAGATAAAAATGTCTTCCTGGATTTAGTTATTCTTTCCATTATGCTTTTTCATTTAAGATACGTTCAAGTGTGATTTAGTGATATTTTTACAAGATTAAATGTTATAATTATGTCTTATTCCACATCCATTTGCTTTTAACAGTATGAATATTGTATAATAGAAAAATAATTCTAAAATATAGAGCAATCCTTCACTTATAACAACATGAATGGGTGACATATACAGGCTGGGTTTCAAAAATAATTTTTTTTCTTTTCAAATTGCAGTTTACTCCCAGGAATGTAATTCTTATTTAATAAACCTGAAAATAAAACAGTACTTTCACCCCATCACACACTAGAGAATGCAATTTACATATATTGTTCAATTTCCCCTGACCCCATCAGCTGTGTGGTAATAAAAGGGATCAACTTAATGGAATTTAACCATGGCTTGGCTGCTTTTGTGCCCACCTAACAATGTAAGCTTTTTCTTCCCTTTTAATGTCTCATCCAGTTTTTCCTGGGAGTTCTTGATAGTATCTCACGTAAGTTCACCAACAGGTCTAACCAGAATGTGTGATATCTGCCTGTTCTTCTGCCTCCATTTGTTCTTATGATCTGCTCCCTGGAAGCTGGCGGACAGCACCTCAGGCTTACCCCATGCCACATCACCACAATGGAATCTGGCTACAGGTGTTCCCTCCAGGGAGTTCCAAGTGAACCAGAAGCAGAATGAATATAACTTAGATGGGATACACATCACCATCCCCAATCTGTCCACCCTGTGCTATTTTAAGCCTCAGAATATGCTGCTGTTCCATAGGATCTGATCAGAGATCTGACGCTGAGGAAAATCGTCTACACCCATGGAAAAAAATAAAAGTGGATTCCTACTTTGCCTTCATATTAAAAAAAGTTTTGACAGGTTTCAGATGGATTAAAAACTAAGTATGGGGGGGGAGAGAAATCAGGAGTTTGGGATTAATAGATACACACTACTACATATAAAATAGATAAACAACAAGGACCTACTGTATAGCACAGGGAAGTATATTCAATATCTTGCAATGATCTACAATGGGAAAGGATTTGAAAAAATATATATGTATATGTATATGTATATATATCACTGAATCACTTTGATGTACCCTGAAACTAACACAACATTGTAAATCAACTATACTTCAATTAAATAAATAAATAAAACTAATAAATAAATAAAAGTACATGTCAGCAAATGTTAAAAAAAAAACACCCTAAATATGAATGGTGAAACTACAAAGCAAGTACAAGAGAATGTGTGAGGATACATTTCTCATGAACAATTGAGGAAGGACTTTTAAACAAAACCTTCAAGGCCAACATCATAAGATTAAAGACAGATGGGCTTGATTATTTCCATACTAAGCTTTTCAGTTTTTAAAGGAAACTATGGACAAAGATTACAAACGATGGATTGGGAGAAAATATTGGCAATGTCCCAAACCAATGAGGGCTTTATATCTAAATGCATAAGAAATATCTGCAAATCAACATTAAAAAAACTTGATTGAAAATTGGGAAAGAAACATAAAAGGAAATTAAAGGAAAAAGAATCCATATGGTCAACAAATCTATGAAAAGAGGCTCAAACTCCTTAGGTATCAGAGAATGCAAATTCAAACAATAAAGAAGGATAAATCCATTAACCAGGCAAAGTCAGAAAGCTGGACAATGCACATTGTTGGTGGGGTACACGAATCAACATCTTGTGGGTATGTAGATAGGTGCCACCATCTTGGTCACATTAAGGACACACATACCTTATGAGCCAGTATTTTTGTGTTTCATGTGGGTGTGTTGCTGCTGCTGTTATATAGGAGGACAAATGTGTAAAAATGATGTTTTACATAGGAGGACAAATGATGTCTCAGCTTTGTTTGTAGGAGAAAGTTGAAGATCATTAGGTGTTCATCACTGAAGAAATGGATAAATAAAGGTGGTAGATGTACACTGTGGGATATTTTATAGCAATAAGAAACCATGATCTGACCAAAGAGTACACATAGCAACATGGGGCAGATCTTTCAATAATAATAATATGAAAATAAAGATCAAGATGATAATTGGAAAAGAAAACATAGGCAGAACACTTGATAACATAAATCAAAGCAAGATCCTCTATGACCCACCTCCTAGAATAATGGAAATAAATACAAAAGTAAACAAGTGGGACCTAATTAAACTTAAAAGCTTTTGCACAGCAAAGGAAACTATAAACAAGGTAAAAAGACAACCCTCAGAATGGGAGAAAATAATATCAAATAAAACAACTTGACACACTAAAATATATAAGCAGCTCATACAACTCAATATCAGAAAATCAAACTACCCAATCAAAAAGTGGGAAAAAAGACCTAACAGACATTTTTCTCCAAAGAAGACATACAGATGGCTAACAAACACATGATAGGATGATCAACATCGCTCATTATTAGAGAAATGCAAATCAAAATTACAATGAGATACCTTACACCGTTCAGAATGGCCATTATCAAAAAGTCTACAAACAATGTTGGTGGGGATGTAAATTGATACAGCCACTATAGAAGACAGTATGGAGATTCCTTAAAAAAACTAGGAATAAAACCACTATATGGCCCAGTAATCTCACTTCCAGGCATATACCCTGAGGAAACCAAAATTGAAAAAGACACATGTACCCCAATGTTCACTGCAGCACTATTTACAATAGCTAGAACATGGAAGCAACCTAGATGTCCATTGACAGATGAATGGATAAAGAAACTGTGGTACATATACACAATGGAATATTACTCGGCCATAAAAAGGAACACATATGAGTCAGTTCTAATGAAGTGGATGAACCTACAGCCTTTTATACAGAGTGAAGTAAATAAAAAAGAGGAAGATAAATATCATATACTAACATATATATGGAATCTAGAAAGATGGTACTGATGAATTTATTTGCAAGGCAGCAATGGAGAACCAGACATAGAGAACAGACTTATGGACATGGAGAGAGTGGAGGAGAGGGTGGGAAGTATGGAGAGAGTAACATGGAAACTTACATTCCCATATGTAAAATAGATAGCCAATGGGAATTTGCTGTATGACAGGGGCTCTGTATCAACCTAGAGGGGTGGGATGGGGAGGGAGATGGGAGGGAGGTTCAAGAGGGAGGGGACATATGTACACCTATGGCTGATTCACGTTGATGTTTGACAGAAAACAACAAAATACTGGAAAGTAATTATCTCTCAATTAAAAAATTAATAAAATAACATCTTCAAAGAAAAAGATGATAATTAGAATGAGATCTATTATACAATCCCATTTGATTAAGTCATGATATATGCAAACAAAACAACACTCCCTTTTTCTTTGAACTTACCAGAAGACGTGTTATTCAGATGATGTACCTCCTGTACTGATTTAATTTCTTCCATTCCCTTCCTTTCCCCTCTCCTTCTCCCTCCCATGTCTTGGTCTGTTTGATTATCCAAACTGTGTGTGTAACTGTCAGTAAACACCCACTAGGAATGTTTTTCTACACTCTAGCCATGCCATCATGAAGAGGAACAGAATAATGTATAGAAGAGTTTAACATGAGCCTAGATACTCGAGAGTACTTCTGGGTTCTTTGGTCTGTGTTAGTGTTAGGGAATACATAATTTATTGCAGAGAGAGCAATCAATCTCTTTCTCTCTTTCATCTCTATCTCTACCTTTATCTTGATCTCTCATCTCTCTCTCTCCCTAAGAAACCAGCCAGCCTAATTTGGTAGCCTGCTTAGAAGGAAACCTCAGAGAAAGCAGATCCAGACCATCTTAGCCTGCTCCTCTGATTGCTTTTCCTGCTCTTGTAATCGTCATGGATCATTGGGCCTGTCTAGGAGGGAATCAATATCTAGTGAAGTTGAAGAAAACCTATTTCTCAAATTCCACACTTCAGCATACCTCCTGAGAAAAATCATAACACGTATGCACAAAGAGACAGGTACAAGAATGTTCATTGCAGCAGTGTTTTTAATAGCAAAACAACAACAACCTAAATATCCATTAACAGCATAATCTAAATTCTAATATGCAATAGACAACTGAAAAGCCATAAAGGTCAATGAATGAAAGCTCTCTCTCTTAAAAGGCATAAATCTTTCGAAACTGATGTTGAATAACAAAATCAAAGTGTGGAAAGGATATGTACAGTATGATACCATTTACATAAAGTTTAAAAACATACCAAACAATATTACACATTTTTAAGGACATGTAATCATGTGGTAAATATATGAAGAATTGCATGGGACGGGTACAAAAGCAAAATCAGGCTTGATGATATCTGAGGAGGGAGGCACAGGGCACTGGGGAAAGTTACTCAGAGTATTCCAACTGTCTTTGATACTCATTTCTTTACAATCAAGATCCAAAGCCATATGGTAATTTGCTAGGATCTGACAAATCTGGGTGACAGGTACACAGGAATTGACTGCAGAATATTCTAGATAATAATGTATGCTTCAGGTGTGTCATACAAAAAATCACAATATTAAATCAATGTGTTAAAGTAGAGAGAGAAACAAAGTAACTCACACATGTAGTTGTGTACACCTAGAATATGGCCAGGTCATGTATTATTCACCTATGCCCTCCACACAGTCCATTGAGCACACTGTAACCAAATCAGAAGTGAAACCAGCACTCTGTAGTTCATTAAAAAGAATTTTATGAAAACAACATAGCTGATATCTCTGAAAAAAATATCAGTTCTGTTCACTACACACTAAATAATGACTACAGAGAAAACTGAGAGGGGAAAAAAAATAATAGAAGGAAAACAATCTAGAATTGAAGAAAGGCATAAAATCTCAGAAGGAAAAGATGCACTAAATTCCAAGCAAACTGAACAAAATACAATTCCAGATCTATAGACAACCTTGTGAAATTCACATTGTGAGTAAACAGAAGAAACAGATCTGTGGGGAGATGGCAGATCCGCTAAAGGAATGAGAACATTCAGCAAACTGACGTAAAAACATGATGGAACAATGACATCCATCCAAGGAATGTCATTTGGAACCTGGAATCCCATATGCAGCCAAATGATCAATTGAGCAAAAGGGCAAAGTGAAGGTATTTTCAGATATGCAAGATTCAAAAAGGTATCATTCCATGAAATCTTTACAAGAAAATTCCCCTAGTAATCCTGGATACAGGAAACTGTGGGGTCCATTCTAAGAAAGTTGGGAAGGGAAAGTCCTAGGATGATATTTATTCAGATAAAAATAGGTTTATACTAGAAAAGGAAGTCAGATGGCTCTAGCAAAGAGGAATGCCTTCAGGAGGAGCTTATTCCATAGGACAACACAATGGAGGTATTGGACCTGTTAAGGCTTTGATGGACCCACGAGGGAGAGATTAAAGAAGGCTGCAGGCTCTTTGTCACTCCTCCAACTGAGAGCTATAGCCTAATTCTCCTCTTCTTGACAATGGTGAGGCCTCAGGTGACCAATAAAATTTTACTGAGTGACTTTCCAGACTAGGTCATACGATTTGAAGTTTCTGCCTAGTTCTCTTGGGATCTGGTTCTCAGGTGACCAGTAAAAATTTACGGAGTGACTTTCCAGACTAGGTCAATAAGATTTGAAGTTTCTGCCTGGTTCTCTTGGGACCCTCGCTCTTGACATGCTCCATCTTGGAAGCCAGCCACCATGTAAAGGTGCTGCAATCTTGAAATTGCTATGTTGTGAGAAACCCAAACCTCACAGAGCAGTCTCATGAAGACTCTGTTTGACAGCCTCCAGTGAATTCTTGGCTAGTTGCTAGCCACATTAAGAAGTCATTGTGAAGCCCTGTCAAGCCTCAGGTGACTCTGGCCTCAGTCACCACTTAAACACAGCTGCATGAGACACTGCAAGTGAGAATCAGCCAGCAGAGTCCAACCCCAGACCCAGGGGGGATGCTAATAGTTCTTTAAGCTCCTACATTTTGAGGTGGTTTTTAATGCAGTGCTAGATATTCAGAATAGTGTATTTTAATTTCATGAGAAAGAAAAAAGGAAAACCTATAGAAACTTCAGGAAAACTTAAAAAAAAAACCTAGAAACTAAATACAAAGGAAGCTATGATATGATTTTGAAAAATCAATGCTATTTAAGGAAAGAGTCTATTTTATTTTGATGCTTTGAACATTCTTTCAAGTGACTTGGGAGCCATGATATTGAAGGTGGATAAAATGAATCCTCTTATCATCACAATACAAACGCTGATTATTGGCTTGTAAATTGTACAGCCAATCTAAGTCTAATGAATGACTTCATTTAATGACTTCATTTTCACGAGAGAAATGAAAATGCTACCAATCTTGACTAGGAGGAAACAGTAGGACAACCTTGCACTTATAAGGAGGAGGAATCAGATTTAGTTAAAGGGGCTCTATGAAGCAATGGCACCCCACTTTAGTGTTCTTGCCTGGAGAATCCCAGGGACGGGGGAGCCTGGTGGGCTGTCATCTCTGGGGTCGCACAGAGTCGTACATGACTGAAGTGACTTAGCAGCAGCAGCAGCATGAAGCAATGACACTGAACTTCTGTTAGGCAAATGTAGGGCAGAAAACTAGCTTGCTTTGGCATATATATGACCATTCTGGCTGCTATAGAACTTCTCTAGGTTGAATGCAATTCAAATTGTGTTCTGTCTACTTTCTCTTGTCTTATGAAACTTCTTCCCTTAATGTCTCCTGATGTCGAAAATGCAATCTGGTGAGAGTTCTCTTAAATATGTATGCGGCTGTTGTCATCTCTTTTGGATCTATTAATCATAGCCACTCTGTTTGTATTTCAATGTTTAAACACATTTTAAGTAATTTAAGCTTCAGTCACAAGAAAAAGTTTAGTGCAGAAAAAACAGTGATTTTCAGATGCGCACACTCATTAGAATTATATGGTGGCTTCTTCGATCCTATTAGTGGACTGCATCCCCCGCCACCCTCCCGCCCCCCAGAACCTGAATCAGTGGGTCTAGGTAGAACACAGGAATCCACATCTCTATGTTACCAGAGGGTGATGCTGCTGATGCTGGTCCAAGGGCCACACTTTGAGAATCACCAATTTAAGATACAATGAATTCACAGTAAACCCTTTCTTCTTTCCTTCCACATATAGGGGTCTCTGTTTTACCTTCTAGAAGAGCTCTGGATAATATCATGGTTTTTGCAAAAGCAGTTGACTATGATGGTTTTCCAGGCTGTAATGGTTTACAAAACATTGGTCCCTAAACATTGTGACCAATATTGCTTTTAATAACAGTGTAAATGATATCAATGTGGTGCTACTCATGGCCTAAAATAGGAGGAATGAGTGAAGAAGTGGTGAGGGGGAAAGAAAGATATGCTGGGGAAATAATTTGCTCCATTCCACATCAATGAGGAATCAACAGGGACCGTCTAAAGATGACTGAACAAGAAGCAGAGGTTTAACTGTAATATTTAAAGTTAGATAATGAAGACTAGAACACAGTAACACCCCTATTAGATATCGGATGGGGAGGAGAAGGAAAGGTGAGCGGTAACATAAATAAGTGAATTCCTCATCGTTCAAGAGGTGATTGGCAACGATTGTCCATAGTCGGTAAGTCAACAAATTGTACTATTTAGAATTAAGGAGAAAATCACTAGGAAAATTAAAAACAGAAACTGGTGAAATGGGTTGTCTCTTGGAACTGGGACTTAGTGGGGAGTTTGGGACGGGAGATGGTTGCTTTTTATTCTATAATTTCTTTGGTGGAATTTAAGTTTTTTAAAAATACATGCTGTATTTATTTGATTAAAAACAATTAAGCTAGCTACTTGGCCCAAACCTGGTGAAGAAAACTGCAATTCCTGAGTTCAAATTTTGATTCTGACAACATCCATGATTTAGGGCCAGTTATATTTGGATTCTCTAGCCTCAATTTTCTTTCTTAAAAAAGATAGATTATTAGGTATAAAATAAGCTACAAGAGGATATTGCACAACACGAGGGATATAGCAAAAAATGAAAAATAATCAAGGCATGATAATAATTTCTTAGAGGTTGTTCTAGGAAATAGATGCAATAATTATGCATGAAAATCATTTGGCATAGTACCTGGCACATTTGCCTGAATAAATGTTAGGTATTGTTATTAATGTCATTCTAATCATACTGGTAACAGAGTAGAAACCAAATTTGCAATAGTGAGGAACAGAGGCAGATAGGAGGCAGAAAAGACAAGCATGTATTTCTGGGTGATGTGACACTACATTTATTTACATCACAGGCATGTGCACGGGTGTGTGTGTGTGTTTGCCTTGTCTCAGCTTTCTCAGAAATCAACGGAGTATGAACAGAATACTTCAGTATAGCCTGATTCAACAATATAGTTTTACATAGCTTTGCAAAACAAAGGGAGAGAATCCATAAAGAAATGAGCCCTGTTCCATATTCATCTCTGCTGAAACCCACATGAAGGAAAGAGCATCCTTTCAGGGTACTCTGGCCAGCAGTGCCAAGTGGGCATGGAGGGCAGTTGAACTTCACTGTGTGGGCTCCACTTCAGATGAGTAACTTAGGAGCAGGTGACCTGGAGCCCATTCATCCCCCTTCCCATAAATACATGAGAAAGGCATGGTTATGCTGGCTGAAATTTAGCATCTTTAATAATTCATCTGCCAGTTTAATTGATTGATGTAACCTGACCTCAAAGTCATACTTGACTCTAAAATGAGTGCAAAGAAAAAAGTCATACTGCTGCAGAAAGTTTACCTGTGGACTCACCACTAATGAAATCCTGACCTGTACAGGTCAGTGCATCATAATTATTGGAGTTTCCAGCCCCAGAGAAGCCTGGCGTATTAACATGGAAGTAAATCTAGAGAATGGGCCAGGGCCAAGACAGAGCTGGCCAAAGGCTGTCCACGCGGCCTTTGATGACTTATGTCAGAGCTGTGGGTTCTGAAAGCCTTGGAAGTTTGTATTTCAAGTGTCTACACTGTATATTCTGTTCAGAGGAATATGTGACCTGTTGAGTTTGTTTGAAGGCTGAAGGAAAAGCCTTAGACGGCAGGGCTTGCAGCCCCCAAGGTGGTCCCCATGATTCCTGCCCCTGCTGTTCACGCCCCATCCAGCCCTCTCCCCTTGAGTGTGGGCAAGACCTGGAACATGCTTCTAAGCAACAGACTATGGCAATGGTGAAGAAATTTTGGAGATGTACTTACGGTCCCAAATCAATTTAATTTTGAGTTGATTAAATGAGTTTATTCTGGGAGGACCTGACTTAAACCTCTTTGCAAACTTGATAAAATAAGCAACCACGTTGGAGATGGCCCTGTGGCAAGCAGTTGTGGGCAGCCTCTATGACCCTGGGGTAGCCTCTGGTCTCCAGCCAGCAAAACAGCAGGAATAATGGCCAGTCCTAAAGCTGCAAGAAAATGAATTATTCTAGCAATCTGAATGAGCTTGGAAACAGAGTTATCACCAACCAAACCTTCAGATGAGAATGCAGCCCAACCTAAACCTTGTTTGCAACATTTTGAGACCCTGAGCAGAGGACCACTTAGGCTGTGCCCAGATGCCTGATCTCCAGAAACTGTGAGATACTAAATGTGTGTTATTGCAAGCCACTAAGTTTGTGTTAATGTGTTACTCAGCAATAGAAAAGTAGTACAGAAAGGTGGGGGCAGGGAGTGTCAGGGAGATAAAGAGGGGAAAGAAGACAAAGGCAATAATGAAGACAATAATGGATAGTGGAGATTCAAGTTAAGTTGGCTATACCTTCCTTTATTCCTTTCTACCTTGTATATATTTTAAACCTCAGAATGGATTGGGTCACATCTGAGTGGACTTGGGATCGGGCTTGGAACCCAACCAAGAAGGAAGTTGGGCCCAAGAACTGGTGGAAAGATGGGGAAAAGCAGGGGAAAGTTCCAGCTCTGGACTGAGGGTTGGTATGGCATCAGACTGTGTTTTCAGGAAAGACATATTTCAGGGAACAAACTGCATATGCTGCCTGTTAGGTCAGTATTTGACAAAATTTCCATATGCCATAGTATGTGGTAATCGTCAGAAAATAATCTATAGTCAAAATTCACAGCAGATTTTCAGATCTCGGGGAAAATGCAGTTATCCATGTAAATCATACATGATCATCTAAGGCGTCCAAAGGCTAAGAACAAGTGAGTGTTGTTTGAGTCTCTGTGTGTGTTGGCATTGTTCAGGGGCACTCTAATGAGGGGTACTCTTCAGCTACTACTGTTTCCATTATACACACCCTTTACATGTCTTTAGCACGGCCTGTATGAAGCCTATCAATTTCCCTCTTAGACTTTACTGCAATCTGTCACAATTATGCTTATTTTTCTACATTTTTTGTCTGTTTGTCTGCTAGAGCTTCATTGTCCAATATGGTAGCCACTAGCCATGGGTGGGTGTTTAAATTTAAATTAATTCAGTTGCCATGTTGGAAGTCCTCAATAGCCACATATGGCTCTTTGCTACTATATTGTACTTCAAAGATTTAGAAAATTTCCATTATTGCAGAAAATTCTATTGGACAGTACTGAATGCTACCTATTCAGTCATTTTTACCATGGGCTTCAGACCCTTTAAACACCTAAGTACAGAAAGTCTTCATTCTGGGTGGCTCTGATATATGTGAATCTCCATTAACAGAGTTTAGCAAAATACCAGTCCCCCAACATGGTTTAAACTTTGGTTACCATGGTATGTTAACTGTGAGTAACTCCATAAAGTACAAATTTTGCTACTAACTCTTTAATCAAAAAACCACTATATAAATAAAAGATGGGGACTTCCTTGGTGGTCCACTGGTTAAGAATCCCCCTTACAATGCAGGGGACATGGGTTCTATCCTTGGTGGATAATTAAGATACCACATGCCACGGAGCAAATAAGTCCTTGTCCCACAACTACTGAGCCCACGTGCCACAACTAGAGTGTCCATGCACTGCAACTAAAGATCCCAAGTGACACAACTAAGGCCTGATGCAGCCAAATAAGTAAATATAAATAAATAATAAAAGATGAGCATGATGATCAATGACTAATCATATCTCCTTCAAAGTCTGCCACTGATCAGTCAATGAGCATCTGGTATTCAGTTCATGCACAGACAGCAAAGCATGAAGCTGTGCTTCCTCCCTTTCTTCTGAGTGATAAAATGGAACCATATAACATTTTATAAAAAATGGATGATTACAACAGGGAACTGGCCAATGAAGGCAAAAGTGCAACAAAGAAATAAAAGTGGTTACTCTGGAAGTAGAATTATAATCGAATGTAAACGGAGTAACAGAACAAGTGGGTGACTGTGGGAATGTCATCACTGTCCTCATTTGGGATTACAGATATGCAGGTCGGCTGGAGGGATGCAGGGAAGGCGAACTTAGTGACATAAAAAAGGGAAGTGGTTGTGATGAAAAGGATGAAGCAGTCCCCAAGGAAGTGACACTGGGGAAAAAACAGTCACATTAAGGAACTCTTAGAGATATTTCACAACAAAGAAAGCACGGATGATAAAATGTTGGAAGTTGATCCATACTGAGAAAGGAGTATGGCAACTTGCTGAAGCATCGTTATCGTTAGTCGCTCAGTCATATCCGACTCTTTGCAACCCCATGGACTATGGCTCACTAGTCTCCTCTGTCCATGGGATTCTCCAGGCAAGAATACTGGAGTAGATTGCCATTCCCTTCTCTATGGCAACTTGCTAAAGCATACAAAGATGCTAATTCCATACTGTAAGTTGTTGTTGTTTGGTTGCTAAGCCATGTCCGACTCTTTTACAACCCTATGTACTGTAGCCCCCAGGCTCCTCTGCCCATGGGATTTCCCAGGCAAGAATACTGGAGTGGGTTACCATTTCCTTTTCCAAGGGATCTTCCTGACCCAGGGATAGAATCTGCATCTCCTGCCTTGGCAGGCACATTCTTTACCACTAAGCCACCTGAGAAGTCCATACTGTAAGTTACATGATGCAAAAAAGGCAAGTACTGTTCAAACTACTCTTTATAAGGTTTTACAAAAAGACTCATTTTAATTCTCAGAGTTTCTAATGTTTTAAATGACTGTGTACTGGATAAATAGGCATTTTATTATATTGTCGTATCCCTATACATTAATAATTGATAAGAGAATGATATTTTGACTAAAAGTCTTTATGGATCACAGAACAATTGTAATTTTTTCACAGTATTAAGATCACTTTATGCGTTTTGGGCCTGCACGGTCTTCTCTGCAGTCCTGTACTACCATACAAAGTGAAGACTGTCTGCACTGACTTACTCTGAGCCCCTTCTTTCTTGCGAAATAACAAAGGATTACCCATTCTAGAATGGGTGTTCCCTTTTTGGCAGAGACCATGTCAATCATATTGTACTCTGCCTCCAGAACCTAGCAGAGCGTGTGCCCAGACTAGGACATTGTTAACAGCTATTTGAACAAATGAATGGACTCACCCTGGGAGCTGGAAGACAGAAAGGAGTTATGGGTCATGTAGTCAAACAGCAAGATGTGCCAAGGGTACTAATTCAACAGGAAAACAGAACTATTACTTGGTTGGAGGTTACCAAGAAGACTCAGCTTCCCCAATCCCACCTATATTGACAGTCGAAGCTAATTCTTTCTAACGTTGTGAATGACGAGACTGCAAAGGACATCCTAGTCAAGAATTTTGGTTTAGACTGCAGAGTGAAAAATGAAGGGAATTCCCTGCTGGTCCATTGGTTAGGACTCCATGCTTTCACTGCCAAGGGCCCAGGTTCGATCTCTGGTTGGGGAGATAAGATCCCAGAAACCATGCAGTGTGGCACGTTAATTTTAAAACAACAGAAAACTGAGATGCGATTATAAATATGGAGGCAAGATTAGGGCAAGTTCATAAGAAGGCAGTGGGTTAATTTCAAGTTGAATGGTGAAATAAGTTATCCCAATACTTGGGATAATTGGTTATCTACTTCTTTCTGCTATGCAGGATTTAATTCCATTATTTTCTACAGCAGAAACGGTTGATAAAGACATGGATTGTTCTTCCATGGATTTCCTATGTATAGGCTTTGAAATTTATTCATTTTTTAAATTAAAAAAATTCTAATACAATTTCTGAAGTTACTTTCCAAGCTTTGAAATGAAAAAGTGAGAAGCGTAGGCTAGGGAATAGGTAGAATAAAAAGTACCCAACTTAGTGATGTTCAAGTTGGTATGAATAAAATTCGGTTCAAAAGGTAAGATTCCAACCCTTTGATCTTTCAAAGCTGAGAAGTTATTTCTGCAATCTGACTTGAAAGTTTTATCATAGTTTTTGGACTGCCAGAGGGGAAACTTGCACTGAAACCCACAAAACTAAACTGAAAACAATTCACACAGACAGACAGACACACATACATCTATATACTCAAACACCTCTTTTGCACCTCTATACTCTCAAACACACACCCTCCCTAAAATCAACCCCTTTCACAGCACAAAATCAGGTTAGAGAAACAATGTAATAATATCCATATATTTTGACTCCTGTGAAGATTCTCAACTGTTTAGAACAGAGAAGGAAGCAACTGAACATAGCTAATTTGCCTTGTTTTTCAATTTCAAAAATAGTTAACACAATTACGAATGGTGATAATCAGTCCAAGAGAACAAACATTGCCAAATTAAGAGTAAACCTGGAGGAATAAATCACAGAGCCATCCTGAGTAGCTCAGAAATAACATTCAGAGAATTACTGACACTTAGAACTATATAAAAGAAGAACAGAAATGCAAATTGTCTTTCCTAAGATGGAGCATGATGAAAGAGGAAATTCACAGCAAAAGGAATCGATCTATTGTAATGTTGTTGTGGCTGGTCATTTCAATATAGTCAGTTCTTCTTCTCTGAAACATAATTTCTTTTGTGATTAGACTAACTTCAGCTGGGCCGAGGGGTCTGTTTTAATTTTAATGTCTAATGCAATTGCATGATTTGTTGGATTTTACTGGCAGCCTAATGCTGTGAGGGTAATTCATCTGAGTCCTCCGTCTTTCCATGTCAATCAGATTCTTCCAGCCAATCCACTTACATAAGATATGGTGAAACTGAGACTCAGAAAAGGGGCAAATGTGTTCAGATTGAGTCAAAAGTTACACTCATAAATACCTACAATAATAATAACATTAGCATAGATATTGAAAAAATTGAAAGCAGATGTCCTAAATTGTTGACAATGATTGTCTTTGGGGGTTTCTTCATTATTTCTGTAACATTTCTTTGATGAAATTAGGGAATTATTAATTTTAAAAAGTGTAAAAATGGCATTATGATTATGTTTAAAAATTCTTATCTATAGTAAGTGCTTACCGAAATATTCATGGATTAAATGCTATGATGTCTGGGATTGGCTTCTACATACGCTGTGGAAGGAGGTGCCTAGAAATAGAGAAAATAAGATTGGACATGAATTGGTGTGTGATGAGTACATATTGAGTCATTATATGATTGTGTCTACCTCTGTATATGTTTGAAAGCTTTATAATAAAAGATTAATTAAAATGATAGGTGATACACCTTGAAAACTAGGCTTCAGACTAAGTGTAAAGGACCTTAGGGACAAGAAATTTTCATTCTCTGGTTCAGTGGTCTTCACACTTCAGTGAGCGCAACTCTGTCTGTGACAATATCCCATACATGCACCAGGCATATGCTTATTAATTGATTTATTTAAAATGATGTACATACACCACTGTGCTCTTAGGCCGTTATAAAACATACACAAATGTAAAAAAGGCTAGATAAAAATAAACACACGGATCATTCTAATACATTCTTCCTACACTCTAGTGGATCTGGACCCCACTTAGGAGCAGCACTAGCAACAGGGGAGCTTTTGAGGTTTTCTAAGTAGTAAAGAGTTTGTTTATATGAAACAAAAATTTATTGGTGCACCCAAAGGTTCTGGGAGATTGATTAGAAAGACCCAGAGCTATTTCACTGAGGCCTCCGAAAGAAATTAAATGGACTGGGACGGTGTTCTAACTGGAGATGTCACGTTCTTGTACAGTTCTTTTATACATATGCAGTACACTAATGTATTCTGCACAGTCAGGATACAATATGCATATAAAACAAACAGCCCCCACATGTTATCTTGGGCAATATATTTAATGCAATGCTTATGATGCTAATGATATATAACACTGAGTACTTACTGTCTGCCAGGTATTGCAGTAAGAACTTCATATACATATTTTTACTTAAAACTCATGACAATCCTATGGAAATAGATCTTATTACTGACTTCCATTTTACTAGAAGGAACTTGAGACTGAGAAAAATTGACTATCTTTCCCAAGATGAAAGGAATAGAAAATGGCAGAGCCGAAATTTAAATCAAGAAGTGTCTGACCCCAAATTTCATGTCCTTAACTATGAGACCATATTGCCTCCATATGGAATTAATGATAGCGTCCAAACCATGAGATCATTGTGATGATTAAATGAGATAATATATATGTTTCACACATTGTCTGACATAGAACACAATCCTATTAATATTTTAGTATACAGAATATTTACCAAAATTTTCCACAGTAAACACCATTAATACTTCTATCAAACACCAATATTTATAATTGTAATCAAATATTGTTTTATTAAACATTGTAATAACACATGTCTAAACTCCTTTTGTTTGCTACCACCTATAAATATGTGTGGCTTTTTTTTACTGAGTCTCTATGGAACGACTGATGAGAGAGATAGCAACTGGGGACTGTGTTATGCCTACAAAAATGGAAATATTTGCACTGGGCACACTCCTGTCATATTTTAAGAAGCCACCTACATAAATAAGAGTGTGTGTAGCTTGAACACTAAAAGAGCCATGAAGTACATATGTACATTATCAACTTTATTTTACAACTGCAGAATTTGAATCCTTTTGCTTTGACCCAAAGATACATTTTTAGAGAGACGATGGTTCTAAAAACTTCTTTGCATTACATCAGGTTCACTTAAAGCGGTCAAGTTTACCACTCTTTTTTTTTTTTTAATTTTTTCCCAGTTTACATATTTCTATCAGCCAATCCAGACTAGAACATTTCATAAATACTTCATTATTTATTTAAGTATGGCTTCCATATTAGAGTAACTATCTTTCCCTGATTTTCTGTAACATTCCAGATTCAAAACTTTGTCCCAGTGTTAGGCTGTCATTGCAAATTTGGTTGGAAGCATGGGCTCCTGCAGAGGGGATGCATGAAGCTCTTTGCTGAGAGCTGTGATTTGTGATGTGACTCACAGCCTGATGTGTGGTCTGCTTCAAGTTACTGGACCTGCATTTACTTGTGAGGATCATTTTATGTTCCTTTTTGTAGTTTTGCAAATACTTCTCTAAATGCTCTGTCACTCTGAAGGGAATCCTATGTTTCATGGCTGAAATGGCAGGCATAGAGATTGTCTTTGGTTTGTATATTTTGACACTGAGTCAAAACAGAGCTTTCTTTTCATCAAACAATTTAATTTTGGTATTCTGAATTACTTTCACTTTCCATAATTAGTCTATAAGTAGGTATTATCCAGAAACCTGCCCATCATTCCCTCTGTTCTTCTATTTGGGAAGTACATTCATTCTAGAAACATCATGAAGAACATTTGTGTTGACACAATAGAATCCATTCCCACCCCATTTCTAGCCCAAATGGCATAAGCCAAAATGAAATATGTAGGATTCTTAGAAAAAAGCATCAGATAACCAAACACTATGAGCAAAAATTAATTTATTATATATATTCTCTAATAATTCATAATAGCTTTTTGAATTTTAAATTTTTTTGCTATTTCCAATGCTTAAAAATCATAGCTTTAAAACATAAGTACTGTTTTATATACATTGTGATTTTTCTTTCCTTTTCTTTTCTACTTCTAAATATGAATGATATGGTCTCCAAGTATCAGCTTGGAAGGAAAGGGGGTAGGATTCATTGTTTTGCTCCAACACAGTAGAAATTAAAATTTCACATCACATACCTGGAGTTTTGACTATATGAAAAATAGCCAAATGTCACCACTTTCTTGTATATTTCTTTTACATGTATATATATGTATAATATAAACAGAATACATCTGGATTAGTACATTGCAACTTTTCATCAATGTGACTTTTATCTCCTATTTCATAGAAAATAACAAAATATACAGAGAGAAGAAAGGAGACGTCTGTTCATCGTACACATAAAGTAAATAAAAGTTCATGTATGGCTTTGCAAAGGTAGATTATGATGTGACTTTCATACTTTATTTATTTAAAAGCATCTTGAGAGAACGTGTTAGTGTGCTTACGAGAGCAGCCATGGTGGTTGAATGTCGCATCGAGAGTCCAACATTGGGATCACCAGTGGTCTTTCCAGTGGCTGCCTCAGCAGCTTTCAGGAGACAGATGTAGTTTATGACCACTTCATCGATCTTCGCTACTATTTCCTGCCGCTGTGTTTCGGAGTTCACGACTTTAACTAATCGCATGCAGGCTTCTGTTAGGCAACAGAGCACTTGAAAGCTGGAAGTCATAGCTAGGAGCATCTCTTCTGGGCTTTTCTCAGCCATTGCCATTTTCCGACAGGCACTTCCCAACTGTCTGGACTCAATGGATAATAGCTGCTTGTACTGAGAAAGTGTTAGGTCATATGCTTCAGGGCGTGACTCCTCTTTCTTTCCCTTGGTTGCCCTGACAAGGCAGAGCAGCTCATTGGCATCATTTTGGGCTGCGAGGAACCCATCGGGCATTGTATATGTGCTCTCCTTAAGGGCATTTATCCTTGCAATCTGGGCATCAAAAGCTAGGTTGCTGAAGTCCACATCATCTGGGCCACTCAAGTCTTCGGCCCAGACCTTCAGCACTGAACCTCTGGACAGCTCTCCTCCTTGCTTCTGAATTCCAACAGCCAGGGGTGGGCTGGTTGGGTCTGGCATGGCTTGAGTCATCTGTGGTCGAAAGAGGCAAGAGACTTGATGGGTGGCCTCTCCCTCCTCTTCATCCTCATCACCATCTTCATCCTGCCCTCGGTTCAGGAAGCAGTAGCTGAAAGGTCCCCGGCATCTCCAATGGCTGCCTTCCAGCTTCCGCAAGGGCAATGTCCTATACAGCTTTGAGTCTTTGTGGGCCACCGGGGACTTTTTGTGAACTTTCCCCTCAGAGCTAAAGTGCATCGAGCTTTGGGAAAAACTTTTGGTGAGCTTCTTCCCTAGGGGGAGTTCTGCTCGCCTTTCTGAACTGGTCTCCTGTGCTTCTGTGATACCTGGACACTTTAAGCTGACCGCACCCTGGCTTCTCTCCCGGAAGGTCTCCAAACTGACAGATCCTGAGAGGATACTGCTGCTCCGTCTCAGAGCCCTCTGGCTGGGGGATGTCCTGAGGCTCCCCCTTCTCAGATCCAGTGGCCACCAGCTCACAGCCTCTCCATAGGCCTGGTTTGCTTGGGAGAAATCGTTAGGGTCTTGATTTGGAATTGGCACCTTTGATTCCGAGTGAATGTTTGATGGTAGCAGGGTGGGATCAGCTTCAGGATATTGAGACCAAGCTGAAGGCATGCCTCCTCGTCTCTCCTTCCCAGGCTCTGTCAAAGCTACACTAGGGGTAGCAGAAAAACAGAGAATCATTAAGCACCTCATGGGTGGTCATTTTTACTAAATCTCTATGTGATGTCTGTTATCTCCCAAGGATATATTTGAGAGAACACATGTCTTACAGAGATTATTCAAGCATATTTATGGCTTTGAAGTTCCATTTTAAGGAGTTAGATTAATCCTGGCATTGGCTATCTTTTTAAAAAGAAGTGGCCTAATTTAATTAATGCAAATTAAATATACTAATCTTTTAAAGAGGACCCCATGAGGTTTTCCTGGTACAGGGTTTGAAGCTGAGACACTGGGAAAGTGCCAGAAAAGTTGTCATGTGAAAAGCACAATTTCCACTTCATAGAATTTTTGTGAGAAGCAAGGGGGTAAATTAGGTGAAAGCTCTTTGTAAACTGCAAAGTATCCTTTTACAAGTTTAGAGGAAAAGATGCTAGCTAGGAGACGAGTTAAGTAACATTCAGAGATGGGTTTCCCAAGGCAGGTGAAACTAGTGGTAAGTTTTGACAAAGGAGATAATCTTAAAAGGGCACGAATGAAAATTAACTGACATATACTGACTCAATGGACATGAATATGAGCAAACTCTGGGAGACAGTGGCGGACAGAGGAGCCTGGCATGCTGCAGTCCATTGGGTCGCAGAGTTGGACACAAATGAGCAACTGAACAAGAACAAGGTCTCACTGACATCTACTGACCTACTGGAAAAGACACTATATGAGGGTATAATTTGAAATTGGAAAGTATGAAAGAGCGTCTGTTTTTGTCCCATGATGGCCAGCCAAGTGGATCTTGGAGACTGATAAGTGCCCACCTGGTGGCAGAATGGTGAAGATGAGCACAGAAGATAGCTGTGCTCATGTTTCTACCTGTGCTTATTATTATTTTGGGGGAAATAAAACAGCTCATCATGTACCCCCAGACCTTCCTGACACTGCAGTAGGCCTGACACCTCAGAATACTCATCTTGGAGAGTTTAACAGAGTATGGAGAATCTGGAAATATTGCTGAAAGGCAAATGATCTCCCCCAATCCCTCCCAACTCCCAGATCCCCTGCTCTATTATCCTTCCCTGCTTCTCAAAAACGAAATGGCAAAATGAGAAATTTGATATCTTGAGAAGGAAATCAACATTTTGTGATTCTTATAACTTAAAAGTGGCACTGGGCCTGGCTAAAAGTCTACATTTAGAATTCAGGAAAAAAAATATTGCTCCATTAAATTCTAAAAGCAAGACAGAGCAGGAATCTAAAGGGCAAATGCCATTTCCGCTATTGCCCAGATCTAGAAACGTATGTATTAAACACTGGGGGACCAATGATTGAGAATTAACCTGGCCACAGTTCAGCAGCTTTTTCAAGAATAAAACCCTAACTTTTACTTTTCTTCCAGATTTTTAGTTTTAGTTGTAAATTTGTTTTACGTGCTCCTGGCGGGTACCGCAAAGTGCTAAATCAAGAATTTTCAAGAATAAAACACTAACTTTTACTTTTCTTCCAGATTTTTAGTTTTAGTTGTAAATTTGTTTTACATGCTCCTGGTGGGTACCACAAAGTGCTAAATCCATCATTGCTGTACCTGTGGTTTCCTTAATCTTGGGGAGTCGATGACATCCGTCTCTCAGTGTGCCAAACAGGGGTTCGGCATTAATGGCTGTATGCAGGGCAGGCACCGTCATCCGTGGACACATCCCTTCTGTCTGTGGGTGTAATTCCTTAAAGGTGGCCCCATGGTTGGGCAGCCCTGGGGCTCTCTCCTCGGAGGGAAGGTAACTCACGCCTTTTGCGGACGCCTCGGCCATCAGGTGCTTCCCCAGGGAGGGGCAGAGGGGGGACTCCACCGGAGTGGCGCACGTGCTGCTGCTGCTGCCCGTGCCGCAGCCTGCATCCACCGAGGAGCCTTGAGAGCTCTGGAGAGAAAAATGGCCCTCACTTTGCAACGACGACATCCTCTTGGCCAAGTGGTAGTCACAAAGGCGGCCCACGCCCTCCTCTGCTTCCGGGAGCTTGGCTGGACGGTCACAGCCGGATGGGTCGGCATCCTCCGGGTTACCTAAGTCTTTGGCGGAAGACACACAGGTGACGTCTGTTAAGAAGTGGTCCCGTGGGCCAAGTCCCGAAACCTCGATGGCTTCTCCCTCGGGAGCCCTGTCATCCTTCCCTTCGGTGTCCCTGCTCCCCACACCCGAAGCTCTGGGAAAGGTGATGCCTGGTGCTGCTTCCAATCCAGTTTTTTCAGCCACAACGCCCTCAGTGGCCACGTACCATCTTTGGCTGTCCTTGCGGAAGGCAGTTCTCTCCAGGTTAAAAGTGCTGAGGTGTTGACTGTCCCTTGAAGACACAGTAGCAAATTTACCACCTTTGGCGTCCTCTTCTGCCTCAGCTGTTTTGATCCCCTGCTGTTTTTTCCCTGGCATGCTCCCATTAAGGGGTGCTTTCCCCTCCCCATCGGCCGGCTGGCTTTTCCTTTTGCTGGTGCAGGAATACGCCATCGGCCCAAGGTGCAGTTTGCCAAAATAGTCAGTGACTGACTTGGTCTCCATGGTTTCGGGCTCCATCTCCATGTGGTCCGAGTGAAGCATCTGCTTGGAAGGCACAACTTTGGGCGGGAGGTCACTCACCGGACGGGCGGCCAGAGTGTGGGAGGCCTTTGGAGGCAAGCCCCCAGCAGGGCTTTTGGAGGCGGGGAACTCTGTCTGCTCTTCCGCCAAGGGGTGGTAGCCTTCGTGAGTGGCCAAGAACATGCGGGAGAGGTTTTCTGACTGCTTCTGGGCCGTGGCCAGTTCAGAACTCTCCGTCATTTCAGAAGAGTTAGTCTCATTGCCCGAGTCAGAGGAGGACTCGGGACTATAAGCCCGCAAGATGGCTACACCTGCAGGCCGTAAAAAACAAGAAGCGGTTAATGGATGCATCACAGGCACTAGGAGACACGTAAGAACATGGGATTCATTAGTATTAAAAACAATACCAAGTTTTTCCCTTTTCAGTAAGGACTCTGAGTTTATTGCACAGTTGTTCCGGAAATAGGGGGAAAAAATTGCCACATGTTATTAAAAAAAAAAAAATGGAAACCACATACACGAAAAACCCATGATGGTAGTTTCAGCACATTTGGGAAATGGGACATGCGTGAAATGAAGGACATATGACAGGATTCCAAGGGCGGATGGCTTGAAGGGATGGAAGGATATGGCTATCAGTGAATAAACGTAACAATCGTGAAAGAACCTGAATTGTCACTGGTCTGCGGATCTTCTGACACGGACAGAGCTTCCAGAGTGTCCAGTGTGGAAACGCCAGTGTTATCCAGGCCTGTGTCACACTTGCCCTCAGTGCTGGTGGGCACAGCGTCGATGAGGGACACGGGGATCTCGTCGTTCTGCAGGGTGCCACCTGGCTCCTTGTCCTCGAGGAAGGAAGCGGCTTGGCTCTGAGAGTCCTCCTCATCGGAACTATCTCTGAAGCCAGGTGGGGGCGCGGCGATGGCCATGTTCAGGGAACGCAACAGGAAATCATCCTCATTGTCGTCCCCTTCGGGAGGGGGCAAGGACGTGAGGTCGATGATGTCATCGCTTGAGCCAGAGAGGCTGAGAAGGGCCGGCTGGCTCATCTCTCCCACCACGAGGTCCTCCTCACAGCTCACCTCATCCTCGTCCTCCGCGTCATCTGTGTTCTCTGCGTAACAGATGTCGTGCAGCAGGGGCTCCTCTATGCCCTCCGCAGCCTCGAAGTTCTTCACGTCGCCTATGTTTGCGTACACAGAATTGGCCACGAACTGGACGCTCTCTGCGTCTGGAGTGAGACCCAAGCTCTTCATGTCGTTGGCACCGCTTATGTAGAGGTTGCTCTGCTTCTCCAGCAGTTCTGGACTCTCGTCCAATAGCCTTTCATAGCCGAGGGTGGGGGCAGTGACCCCCTCATCCAAGGCGAGATCTCCAAAAATAAAGGACACTTTGGCTCCTCTCGGAGACTCCTGTGCTTTCTTAAGAGTTTCTGGGCCTGAGAGGCTCAACAGGGACCGCTGAGCTAGACTTCTGTAGTCTGCCTCACATGGAGCCTCACCCGGCTGGGTCAGCTGCTGGGTCAGCTCATCTGAGTTATAGGTGTTGTCCACATACAAGTGCCGGTGGTGGTCTTTTGGACACAAGGTGCCATCCGGAATCTCAACTGCCTTCTGCTTTGCATCTATGTATGTTATCTGAGCTTCCTGCTCCTCTTCACCAATGAAGGTGGTCATTTGGGGTATACAGTTCCACTCGGGACCAAGCATGTTGTGCTTTCCTTTATTTTCAGTTCCTAAAGAGAAAGAGTCATGCAAAGACACATTACTGTGTGGGCTGGTTTCTGGGGGCACTTTGTCTCTGTTTCTTAACTTAATGGCTTGTAGCATTACTTTTGTGAATATGGTTATTATTCAGCTTTCCAAATAAGGGAGTAGTTGATTTAGGCTTCAGATATAAGGATTTCTTGGTTAGGAGAATTCTATTTTATCAAGTAGCAGAAAATAGAACTGCTACTTGATAAAATAGAATACCATCTGAGAGTAGGGCACTACAGCTTCATTCCATCTGATCTCTGGTTTTAGTATTTACAAGACCTTATTTATGTCTATAGATGTGAATATACAACATACCTTTATTTTTTTAAATTTTATTTTATTTTTAAACTTTACATAATTGTATTAGTTTGGTTCAGGATGGGGAACACATGTATACCTGTGGCGGATTCATTTTGATATTTTACAACATACCTTTAAAAAATCCTTAAAGGTGATAGTCCAGTGGGTTGTTATTCTGGGAAAGATTGCCCTTTTCTTTGGAAAGTGAAATCTAACATTTCCCACTTTGCATAGGGAGATGCTGGACTTTTTCCTCACTGAGTTAAGAGAAGGTCAAGGATCCTCATACTTCTATCATGTATTTCAGGAAATATTGTAATGACAATATAATAATAAATATATATGTATATAATGTATAGTAACACAAACTGTAATACTACATATTGCAATGGTAGCACTAAAACTCCTCTTTAGCCTTTTCCTGTCCTAGTGGGTTTGCATATTTTTACATATAAGTGCCAGCACACATGCCCATAAGCTAACATGCACACACAGGCAGGATGTAGAAGGTGGAGCATCAACAAGTCATGCACTCCTCTCTGCTATTTCTAAGCATAGTTAATACTTTGATGAATTTCCATCTTTATTTGTTTCATGAAAACTCCCAAAGATTTGTTTAATGTTCCTCCAGAATTAAAATGGCAAAATCCTAATTTAAACAGCATTGTGTTATTTGATCTTTAAGGGTCTTCCAATAGAGAATTCTGCTGTGGAAATTTTGCTCTGATATTTACCAAGACAGGGCAATGAGTCACTGTGTCAATATTGCTTTGTCAATTCCAGAGGTGACATTTTGAGGAAATGTTAGGGCCACATATTCTCCCATTTGTTTCCTCAAATTGCCCTCTGGCCCAAGTTTGATTAATGCCAATATCAGATATACAAGAGATAGAGGAAAAATAAAAACAAAAACAGTTTTACTGAAGAGGTTTTGGCTCTCTCCCAAATATATAATGGACTCAATGTTGAAGAATGTTCCAAGTCATTTTACTCAATATATATATTTTCATGAATACCAAGTAAAGATAAAATTTGAAGACACTGAGTTACACAACAGGCATATTTACATGTGACATAAATAAATACACCTGTGGGGGTTCAGCATTGTTTTATTAACAATGACATGAATTATGACTGGCTCTGTGTGTGAGAGCATGTGTGTGTGTGTGTGTGTGTGTGTGACTAGTGCAGGTTGTTGTGGGGAGGGAGAGTGGTTGAGCAAGGATGTAAGAGAGCTCTTGGTTTAAACCCAAAGGTTGGCAGATTTTTTTCTGTAAAGGGAGGGCCAGAGAGTAAATATTTTAGGTTTTGTGGGGTCAACAGCTCCATTCAGCAACTACTCAACTCAACTGTTGTAACATGAAAGGAGCCATAGCTGACAAATAAGCAAACAGATGCAGTGACTTGAATGGTGACCCTGCAAAAGTTATGAATGTGACCTTATTTGAAAGGAGTCTTTGCAGATATAAGTAAGGATCTTGAGATGAGATCATCTGGAATTATCTGTGTGGGACCCTAACTCCAATGGAAAGTGTCCTTATAAGAGAAAAGCAGAGGGACACTTGGGCCATACACAGAAGACGGGGAGGCTGAGTGAAGATGGAGGCAGACACTGCAGTCATGCAGCTATAAGGAATGCAGATGGCCACCTGGAGCCGGAAGAGGCAAAAGATTCTCCCCTAGAATCTCTGGAGGGGGCCTGGCCCTGCCAGTGCTTGGATTTTGAACCTCTAGGCCCCCAGACTGTGAGAGAACAAGTTTCTGTTAAGTCCTCAAGCTTGTGATAATTCGTTACGGCTACCCTAGATATTTAATACAATGTACATACCTGAGTTTTAATAAAATTTCATTCACAAGAACAAGACTTGATCCACGGGACATGGTTTGCTGACCCCTGGTTTAGACCAACAAGAAAACTGAATAGGTCAGCAGGCTAAAAGCAATTTAATAAGACTTTCCTAAGGCCCAGAGATGCTTAACTATATAGGTTCAGGGATTTGCAAAGTACTTGAAGGGTTAATTTTCAAGACAGTGAAGAAGAAAGAGGGGTTTACTGTTCCTAGCTAGAGGTCTTGATGAAGGTCTCTGATCAGTTTGAGACAAGAAGAAAACACACACTCTCTCTCGGCTTTCTTCTAGAAGGGTGTGCTGATTTGGCTTCTGGAATGATCTGGGAGACACAGAAGGATGTTTCCTACAGATGAGCTGGCCTTAACAGACTTCAGACTCTACAGGTTTTGAGTCTCAGGAGATCTTTGGGGGAATTTCTGAAGAGAAGGGAGGCTTTTCAGCCATTAGAGGAAGCTGAGCTCCGAGCTGCAGCTCTGCTTGGGTCAACCAGTTAGTTGCTTTTTGGAGTGTGCCATCTCTCTCCCTCATCCTCTCTTATTAAACACAAGCATGCACACATGCAGGCTTGTGTGTGCTATTTGGAACATGTGCCCTCACCCTCAGGCTTACTGTCAAACCAAGAGAAATGACCGAAAGGTTGAAGCTCCCTTACTTCCCTATGGTGATATGATACTTTTTGGAACTAAGTTTTTGCCTCATGAAACTTTATTCAACAACACATTGTGAGTCTCTATAAATTAGACAGAACTGAGGCCTCTATTACTGTAACCATTTGTAGAGTGGTAGCTTTGGCTTTCCTCTTGCACCTATACAATCTTAACCATCCATGGGGAAAAGGTTTGATTTTAACAATACACTTTAGGATTTTAAGATTTTCCAACGCAAAAGGAATATGTTAAATTGTGGAACCACTCTTCGTAATTTCAAAAGTCACAGTTCAATTGCTCTAAATCTCCTCGCTCAATGAAAACATGTGGTCATAAAGATATTCACCACTTAACCCAGCACACACATCCACCTCCTCTTTGATTCAATGTATTTTTAATCAAACAGACACTTCAAGGTGGGTTGGGATGAAATCTAGCTGCAAGTCACAGTCGCCTTCCATCATGCCTTGCTCAACTCTCTGGTTTTCCTTTACCCTTTGACTATAACTTTTTTCACTCAACAAGCTGTCACAATAAACTGTGTACCAGCCTATCTGTATGTGTGCCTAGCTTCATATTACTATATTTTCAGGGAATAATAATTTTTGTTTCCTGATAAGTTTAAAAGTAGATTTTCCTTCCCTTCTTTTTTCTTCCATTTTCTCTTCCATCTTTCAAAAACTGACAATGGAATTTGTTCCCTCAGAATTTCCTTTTCTTTTAAAATAAACTCAAATTATGGAGCCTCTGATTATACATTTTTCATGGCTCAGTATCTCTGACTTGAATGGTAGGCTCTGTCCATCAGCCATATTTACTGACTGTCCACTATAGATGGAGGAAAAAGTTCAAACACTGAAGAAAAATATGCAAACTATTCTATATAGAATGGATGAATGATGAGGTCCTACTGTACAGCGCAGGGAACTATATTCAATATTATGGGGTAAACCATAATAGAAAAGAACGTGAAAAGAATGTATATACATACACACACATATATGTATAACTGAATAACTTTGCTGTACAGGGGAAATTAACACAACACTGTAAATCAACTATACTCTAATAAAATAAATTTCAAAAAATAGTTCTAGAATAAATGAAAACCATCTTCCCTCAAAGAAACTCTCAGTTTAACAGCTACAACCCACCTTATCTGCACTTTTGGGGCTACTTCTTCGTGTCAAAGGGCTGAGATGAATTATTTGATCTTTGCCATTTCGATGCTTCTGCGAAAAAGCTAATATGATGTCCAGGGTCCCTTCTAGAGCCCCAGGTCCCAGGGTTGGACAATTTCCATGTCTTCCCAAGATAGAGGTCCCAGAACCCTGGACATGAGTCTGACGTGGGAGGAGGCACTTGGTGTCTGGATGTAGGGCACCTTAATGAGGGACCAGCTGCTTATAAAGTTGGAGGCTCACAACTGCTGGGCATTCCATCCTGAGTTCTCTGCACCCTGACTGAGTTCTGGGAGAATGAGGCAGTTACAAATCAGACATAAAGGCTGAGACCTACACCCTTCACAATAATTAAATCACTGCTTTGGAGCTAGGTACCCAATATTTGCTAAGTAACATGTGAAAGAAAGTGAAAGTCACTCAGTCGTGTCTGACTCTGCAACCCCATGGACTATACAGTCCATGGAATTCTCCAGGCCAGAATACTGGAGTGGGTAGTCGTTGCCTTCTCCAGGGGATCTTCCCAACCCAGGGATTGAACCCAGGCCTCTCGCATTGCAGGCAGATTCTTTATCAGCTGAGCCACAAGGGAAGCCCCATGTAAAATGTGATTTAAAAAAAAATCAACATTTTCATTAAAAAAATAGAACATATCAGAAGTATTTGGAGGTTTTTGTGTTAAATTTGGACATTAGATGCTTTTATGGGTATACTTTTTAATTTTTCAAGAAATATCCTTATTTTATTATTTTTTGAAATATTAATCACTTTAAAGTAAACAGGTTTGTTTCATATATGATATAAATGTTTCAATGCCATTCTCCCAATCATCCTACCCTCTCCCTCTCCCACATAGTCCAAAAGACTGTTCTATACATCTGTGTCTCTTCTGCTGTCTCGCTCACAGGGTTATTGTTACCATCTTTCTAAATTCCATATATATGCATTAGTATACTGTATTGGTGTTTTTCTTTCTGGCTTACTTCACTCTGTATAATAGGCTTCAGTTTCATCCACCTCATAGTGTATACCTGTGGCGGATTCATGTTGATGTATGGCAAAACCAATACAATATTGTAAAGTAATTAACCTCCAATTAAAATAAATAAATTTATATTAAAAAATAAAATAAAAGCGATACGGGTAAAAAAAATAAAGTAAACAGGTTTGGTCAACATGTCTTAGATCATTCTTTTTAATAATTCAAACCACAACAACAGCATTGTACCAGATTGGTTTGTCATGCTAGATTTTGCTTCTGCAGTGCTAACTCACCCCTAGTTTATATCAGCAATACATTGTTCAGTCTCAAAATATGGAATCCTTTTTACGTCTCCCTCTTCCTATATTAGCCTGTACGTCTATAATGATTAAATCTGCTCATCTCTCCTTAAAAGGAAACATCCTTATTACTGTTGTCAGTTGGCATGGGGAAGGGAGGCCGGTGCCTCGTGAGTGTGGGAAGAGAATACCTGTGTCCTGGGTCCCTGTGTTTTTCTTGTTGGCCATGTTAAATATCGACCTCCTGGAATCCACAAGCAGACGGTAGTATCCAGCCGTTAAGCAGGCCAGGTTCATGGCATCCGAAGACTCCATCAGGAGCGTGATGGGCTACACAGAAGAGAACGCTTTGGTTAAAACCATCCCCCCTTAATAACCTCCCTCAAGTGACAACAGTGACATTTGTGCTTATGAAATGTGAACAAACGAACTTCTGGAGTGACTGTTTCACTGGAGAAACACAAATGAGGGAAAGGTCAGGTGACACCATTTTGAAAGTCTAGACATTTGGAGTCTTTTCCAAGTTATATTGGGTTAAAACAAATAACACTGGTTTTGTTTCAAATCATTAATATTTTTAAAAGTCACAGGTAAGGAGTCAGTTAACAGATACGAATTCACCATCTGAAAAAAAATCACAGGAAGACTAAGTTTGGGTTCATGGTGAAAATTTGTTTTGAATTGAAGTAAAAATCAAGTGGAAATTACTGTTAAGACTGAATGAAAAGTGTTGAAGAGATCCAGGGAAATGATACTTCTAAAAGAAATTGTAAATTCACAGGGAGGGGAAAATAGACATGGGAGTTGAGAAAAGTCCTTGCCCCAACTTTCTAGAAACATAATTGGATGAGGATCTTGGGCATACAGGGAAGCAACTATTCTCGTTGAGAAAGGAAGGGTGGATATGCTGGTGTGTTCTTGTTGAAAAAGAGAGAAAGTGAGAGGAAAATAAGGGAGCAAGAAAAAAGCAGACAACCGGAGAGGCACAGAAACAGCGAGATGACAGGTCCCTTGCTTTCACTGCCAGGGGTAGGACACTGGCCAGGACGATGGCCTTGGGTGATGAAACCTAACTTCCGTCCCAAGGCCCTAATCAACTCGAGTTGCTGCCTTTTCCTTCCATTTCAATGGCAGTCTCCCTCCAAGCAGCCCAGCAATTCTTTTATATAAACAGGAAACCATCCACAGGTCTTGTCACCTCCTTCTGTTTGAGATAGATTATCCCTGTTATCAGGTCTGTGATGACTGCACCCGATACACCCATTCTTATGCCCCTTTTACATGACAGGCTATCTTGCTCTCAGCATCTTCGGTCATGGACCAGGACAGGTATGCCAAGTCTACCCTTGGACATTCACTGTCATGAAGTCAAGTGCAGTGCCCTGGATGCAGCCCATGAAACACCATGGGCCATGGCCAGCGTGCCTGAGCTCCACGCTCTCCCTTGATGTGTCCCTTCTGTTGTGTAGAAGCCCATTTCCACGTTCTCCTCTCACCCTCCCACAGCACTGGGGGGTGGGGTGAAGCTGGGAGTGGGTCCTTCCCCCGTTCTCAGAGCACAACTTCTCCCAGTTCAACCTGTTTCCTCTGCAGACTCACTGGGCCTTTTCTCTACAGAAATGTCACATACATTAATGCTGCCAAAATCCAATGACTCATCTATGACTGGGACAAGACGGCGGGGACAGGGGACCTGGATTGCTTCCTGTCAACTTCTGTTTGGGGAGGAAATGTCTGCCCTCTGAGGACAAACTCAGATGGCTGTTTCCAGTGAAATGGCCATGATATTGAAGGGGCCAGATGTTCGGCCACCACTAATTGCTACAGCGTGAAAAGACAGATTGACTGAAATAGTCAGTCTTTCCAAAAGAATGAGCACATATGCATGCTACATCAAAAAGGAAATGGGGAATCTAAACAAAGTTGGGAAGACTCTCCCTGACTCTCTACATAAGAATCACGTGTTCTAGAAAGTAAGTAGGGAAACATTTCCCCACTCCCCATCACTCTGGAGCCAGATGTGACCTTAGACCCAAACTCATTTGCTTTCTCACATAGAGCTGAAGAGATGGAGCTCAGGGAAAGAGAGGGACTTGTCCCCTAATCACAGAGCCATCTAGTGAGGACTGGAGCCCTCATGTCTGAGTTGAGTGGATTTTTTCTTTACCCATTTCACCACTGATGGGCTGCACAGGTTGAAATTTTGCTTGCTTTGTAAATATCAGAAGCACTATCAGGAAGCAAGGTCATATGTCAATATCTGAAAGACTTACCTTCACATCCAGCACATGGAGCTCCACCCTCACCAAGCTCTCCTCTTCAGTAAACATCTCAATCCTGTTGACATGGCTGAAGTCAGCTAAAAGAGCCACCAGATTGGTTTTGGTGTTTATGACGTGGCTTATGCCATAGCGGGGTCCCACCAAGAGGGTCACTTCTGAGCGCTTTTCTGCCTGCTGAGAAAGACATGTCCACAAAATTTTAAAAATACCAGACTTCTGGCAATTCCCTGGTAGTCCAGTGGTTAAGACTCCATGCATTCACTGCCCGTGGTACATGTTCCATCCCTGGTTGGGGAACTAAGATTCTGCAATTTTCATGATGTGGCCAAAACAAATAAATAAATAAAATAACAATGAAAATGCTCTGAAGCACCAGGCATAGTTGAACCTGAGAGTCTGTTTTTCTAAGATTACATTTTCTTTAGAAAGTATTCCCGGGTTATATTGTACTAAATCATCCAATTAGAAGAACCAGATATATGATTACAGCAAGGCTCTGATAAATTATGAATAATGTAGGAAGTAAATGTTATCATAGTATGCATATTCATTATCATCAGAGGCTATCGGAAATGAGGATTTTTTTTCTCTTTTTCAAATCATTCTGGCCCAATGATTTAAAAGGAGGCCATTGTGAGAGTGCACCAATTCTCTCGGCTCTTCATATTTCCTTTTCTGGGGCATTCTGCAGTGATATTATCTAGCTTAACATTTCTTCTGATATTTTCAGACTAGGGTGCAGTCAATTAGAAATGAGGGCTGGAAAAGATTCACAGCTGATTTGCTTTTGTCATCAAAGGCAGCTCATTCAAGACAGCCTAGGCAGTGACATTTTGAAGGCCTCTGTGACTTCCACAAAAAAGCAAGAAAAAGAAATTACCACTAATGTTGCCTTGAACACACGGCCCCCATACAGTCGGAGGTCACTGAGGAACTTGAGATAATGGACCTTGGCTTGCAGTGCGGAGAGCTAAGGAGAGAAAAGAAACCTCAGGTGTTCACTCCATCAGGTGTGATTTTGTTTCTGCTGGAGACCAGCCGAAAACAAAGGCAAACGAGAAGGATGCTTCCACTGCCAACAGATGGGGTGTGACAAGGGCTCTTCATGAGGAATGAAACTAAGCTGATCAAGGGCTGTAACAGGACATCTAGCTTAAAATTTTTTCATTGGGTGGGGGAGGGGGGGGAGTATAGATATGCTGGGCCAGGGCATTCAACAAGTCAGAACAAGATAATAAAATTCTCCACTGAAATGGGGTGTGCAGAGTTTGTGGGGGCTCTTTTGAATACATACCTTCAATCCATAGAAAGCCTTTTAAACAGGCTCAACCATCCCATCTTGTTTCTTCCAGTCTTTGTAAGTTTTTAGGGAAAATGAACTTTTTGAGCATCGATCATTGTGGAAATGTTTGAAATTCCTATCTAAGTCTCTAGTAATGTAATTCCAAGAATCTAGCGAGTTTCATAAATGATTGACAAATGAAATTTTATCCAGTAAAATTGATCCTTAAGAAGACTTAAAAATGTAGATTCCCATATCCTATAAAAATACTTGATTGAAAAAGTCCACATTTCAATGTAAAATATGATATAAAACTACTATATAAATATAAAATAGATAAACAACATGGTCCTACTGTGGAGAATAGGGAACTATATTTAATATCTTTATAATAATCTATAATGGAAAAGAATCTGAAAACAAATATATAATATATATACACACATATACATATAACTGAATCACTTTGCTGCATACTTGAAGCATTTTAAATTAACTATATTTCAATAAATCTTTTTTAAATTTAAAAAAAAATGAAAGAAAGAAAAAAGTCCACATTTCATAACAAATGTTCCAGAAGAGTTTGTTAGGGGTGAAATTTTCCAACAAGGTGCAGAATATCAAGTGGCAAGGGCTGTAAAACTTGTTTTCAACTGCAGATAAATTGCCAACTCATTTGTTAACTGTACCTCAATGCACTATCCTTCATATAATTGTAACTTAGGACCAATCATCCAGCCTACTTCTTTCAAAAATCCAAAGCACTTTGCAAATTGATGTGAAAGCAAAACACTCACTCTTAACTAGAAAAAATGACCTTTATAGAAGGACAGTGATAGACCGATCTTAGAGCCGTTATCCAAATTATTACAAAACCAGTGGGCCAGGCGTGGGGGAAAAAAAAATCACACCAAGTCAATTAAAAGAAAAGTAGCTTTGGGCAAATCAGAACTGACATTTAGAACATCTTGACCCATGACATCCTGCTATATTTTCATAGGCTGAATACTTACAGAAACTGAGAAGTAAGTCAAAGGTGACTGGTAGTGTGTCGAACTTGATTACATGTTTAAAAACAGTCATTGGGGTGATAAGGGAGCAGAAATAAGTATGTGTTAGCCAATAAAAAGGACTTAAAACCAGATACTAAGACCAAGAAATTACCCACAGAAATAATTTGTACTCCAGTCACACATATATCAATGGCCGATATCATTGAGAAAATGTTCTTGGGTTGGCAGGCTGCCTTCAGTTTTACAGTTTACATAAGGCTCCTTCTCTCTCTAGTTTCTAAAACCTTTTGCTTTTTATTACCAATAAACATAACTCTCTATTCTGACCAACAGTATATTTTTAAATGTTCTTTTTGTTTCTTCTACTCGATTAAAAAAAAAAAAAGATTTTAATGCTAATGATGGTGAGTGACAGAACTGAACTTATCTTCTCTCTAAAAGTACAATTCAGTTCATTGGTTGTCAATTGGGGTGATTTGGACAAAATCTGGAGACATTTTTGTTTGTCATGATTGAGAGGATGGGTGCTGACATCTCGTGGATAGAGACCAGAGATGATGCTAAATATCACACAGTGTGCAGGACAGCCCTTCTCCTCAACCAAAAATGATCTGATCCCAAATGTCAAGAGAGCCAAGGGAGAGAAACTTTGGTTTAATTAACGTGGCATCAAGTCTGCAGGGACCCTTACTGACTGCTGTGCACTTAAGCTGGTCTGAGTGGTATGCAAAACTATGATGAAAATATGAAATTATTTGGCAATTCTGTCCTCTAATCCCAAGGTCTTAGAGGCTTTGCAAGGTTATCCTGCATGCACATGTGAATGTGCACAAACTCTGTACAATAAGGAGTCTATAGTGTGCAAGGAATAAAGAGGTCTCCATAAGAATACTTATTTTTCATTAGTCTTAGAAACATGTGAATAGTTAAAGTAAGAGAAGGTTATATAGTGTTACAGCTTCTGAAAATCTGGTGCTAAGTATTTTATTCATGGGCTAATTTTAAACATTTTAAAAAATGCATGCAAGCCTCTCTCTTTAAAATCCATTTTCTATTAAGATGCAAATGTGATACCTTTTTACCGGGTGGTACCAAGTTTTGATTTGCTTTGACAAGGTGTGAAAGTGCTTTCTTTATGTTCTTCTCTTTCATGCTTTGCAGCACAGCAGAGGGAAGAAAAGTCTCTAATCCCCATTCTTTTCTGCAATAAAGAGCAGATCTTTAATTTCACATTCTCGTGATGATTAGTTATCTAAGACAAAATGGCGCTCTGATGTTTGTTGGAACAAATGAATTCTTAGGAAGGCAGAGAATGGAGACAAGTCCCCAATTAGGGAAGCAACCTTTAATTTACACTCAGGAAACATACTATTTGATCATTAATCCATATGTTTGCATTTTAAAAGAAATATATTCCTCACTGTCCAGAGAGGAGCATTTGGGATCAATGGAAATTGAAGAGACACTTTATCCATCCCACCTCTGAGTCTCTTAAAACTCACTCACATGTCTGTGTTTGTACTTCCAACAACTTTTCCCCATCCCTTTGTTTATTCTCATTGTCACCTCCCCTGTCTGCCCACGGTCGTCTTTCTCTATTCTCTTAGAAGGATGAGTATACCTCCTTCATGGTCCCAAACCATTCTTTCCTCCTCATCTCCCTCGCCAATGGTGATTTCTTTAGAAACACACAATTCTCTTTTCTCCCACCCAGATAATGTCTATCTAACTCCTTCCATCAATAGTTCTTGCTGAGGCGGGGAGCGGGTTGCCCATATGGAGTCAGGGCAGGGTTTAGGACCCTTAAGTGTGTTTGGTACTGAAAGGGAGATATAACCATCTCTCATAGGTGCGGCTATACTAGGAAAAAACAAACAATGGGACTGGATTAGTATATTCTTGCCAAGAATCTATTTCTCCAACAATGACTAGAATCCTATCCTAAGACGGTTCCACGTTTTGAATTCTAGGAAATTTATCCTAATTGGTCATGTGCCCAACCAGTATCTTCTAAATTATATGAAGACTTTTGAGAAGGCTCTGGTTATTTCTCCTGGTCCAGATTCTCTCTAAAGAAAAGTAGGAAGTCAGCCTCCCTCCACTTGGCCATTCACACGCTTTTCCCTAGTTAAGATGGTGTTTTTCATGATCACCATTTGCTTCCTCCTCCTTCTCCTCAACTTGTACTTATTTTCGCCCATCATTTGGCACTTCTTATGGACTACCTTGTAATTCTACTTATATCATTATTTTACATCATTATTTTTCATTCTATGTCTTGTCTTTATAATCAGATCACAAATTCTTCAAAGGTTAAGATAACAATTTATACTTATTACTATTTTCTCTTCTCCTAGTAGAAATATCATATAAAATGTTCAGTGAACATTTGTTGTGTGAATGAATTAATTAATGAGAACATTCATTAATCATCACAGGCTCTGCAAGATTCTTAGGCAAGCTAGGTATCTCTGGAAGTTTTTGACTGTACCATGTCCAACCTGGTAAAATGTGGGTACAGAGAGTAGGAACAGAGATGCATTTTGGTTGTCTGAAAATCATCTCAAGTTGTGCAGGCCACCTTTTCAAATGGGATCCAATTTCATCTGTCCCCCAAAACCTCAGAAAGCAGATTGGGTGAGGGTGTGAAGGGATCCACTTGGGTGTGAGACCTCTTTGTGAGCTGAATCTCTCTTGGCTTCCAGAGAAACTAAGAGAGAAAGAAACAAACCATCTGCAAAAAGAAGTGCACTGAGATTGGAAGGCCTATGGTTCTCAAACTGCACACAAGGATCTGTCCCTAGGCAGTGACAGGGCAACTGAGAATGGCAAGATCAGGGCGTTGGGAGTCCACAAGCTGGAAGCTCTCATCTTCCCCACAAAAGGCTCTCAAGCCTGCTC
Source organism: Bubalus kerabau (assembly GCF_029407905.1). Taxonomy (NCBI): domain Eukaryota; kingdom Metazoa; phylum Chordata; class Mammalia; order Artiodactyla; family Bovidae; genus Bubalus; species Bubalus kerabau. The sequence goes on along the minus strand of NC_073647.1, from coordinate 147,502,462 downwards.
AGAAGAAGCCATTTTGCTGTGTGGGAGGGTCAGCCTGCCACTGTGGAACCTGGGGAGGCTTTGCAGGCAGCCAGCCCATGGGAAACTTCTTTGGGATGGAGGGTTTCAATCAGCCATATACAACTTGGAGGTGGAACAGACACTAAGGCTTTCAGTGTCACATGAAGATGAGGCTTCAGCCCCACCGTAAACTTTGAAACACAACTATTTCTTTTTCTTAGCATTAGAGCTGCCAGGATTAAGAAAATGGTGGCTGCTTTAGGCAACTGGATCACCCACCAATGGGAAGTATACAGACTGGGAGACAGAGGGTTCGCTTTTAAAGGATGACTTATATGAGCTTGTCAACTGAGGGCAACATAAATTGCTTTTTTCTAAGAAGGCAGGCTCTTTTCCAGCTAAAGAGGTAGTATGCTATTATAAATGCCATATTCAGCAAGAGAAGGTATTTATGTTCCAAACTTTTGATTCATGAAGCAAAGTTTGTATGGCATCCACTCCCATGCTGTCACAGTTCTTTATTACCAATACCAACTTACCTGATTATGACTCAAGAAATTACTTTTTATATGGCATTTTGATCATCCGAAGGTACTCTCTGGTTATGCACACCGTTTTCTAAACCCAGGTCTTCAAATGATCACACAAACAACAGTGCAAAGAGGAGTCCTACTGCCTTGGTTCAAATCCTACCCTCCCTAGTTAATAGCCAGTGTGATTTGGATAAGTTACTAAGTTATTCTCAGCTTGCTCATCTGTAAAATGGAGTGACAGTTCTACACTTTTCATAGGGAGGTTGTGGGAATCAAACAGCTTAATGTCTGAAAAGTGCTGAGACCAGAGCTTGGCTTGGAGCCAAGTTCATTTAGGAATTTTAAAATGTACGCTTCATTTGCAATGTGACCTTCAATTTAACCATAGTTCTCTGAAGATGGATTACAGAAGAAATGGTCTCTTCCACCGAAAACGAACAGAACATTCATATATTTTGCCTCTGGTTAACAGATGCTCTGCCACAAACAAGATCAATTTTGGAAATAGACATACACATCAAAAATACCCTTGGGCATTAAGGAGACAGCATCTTTGTCTTCAAAATGGTTCGGAGAGTCAGCACTTACTCGATGTACTTGAGAGAGATTTTCTGCGTTTGCTTGGTGGTCACGGTTGCGATGTACATTTGCAGCGCTGCCAGCCTCAGGGCTATGTCATATTTCAGCTCCGGCCCAAACCTCTCCTGAACGACATCGTTACAACTCTGAAAAGACACCAGCAGAGGGCGCAGCTTGTCAAAGGATGCATCATGTCGCCCTAGAGTGACACGCGTTTCTTCTGTGTCCCACCTTCACGTCCACGTGAAAGTGAAGTGAAGTTAGTCGCTCAGTTGTGTTCGACTCTTTGCGACCCCACGGACTGTAGTCCATCAGGCTCCTCTGTCCATGGAATTCTCCAGCCAACAATACTGGAGTGGGTTGCCATTCCCTTCTCCAGGGGATCTTTCTGACCCAGGGATTGAACCTGGGTCTCCTGAATCGCAGGCAGATTCTTTACCATCTGAGCCACCAGGGAAGCTGCTTGGAATTGAGTCAGTATTTAAGTATACGCACACAGATCACACAAACATTGAACATTCATCACAAGTGAGCTGCTAATTAAATATTTAGCTTTTTGTAAAAATAACGAGGCATTTAGGAATGGAATTCCCAAACACAGGTGTCACGATGGAAAACGTGAAACCCTGGTAGCATGACGTGGCTTGTGGAGCTAGGCTACTGGGACTGGAATCCTTGGTTCCAATCCTCTTTCTCCACTTTCAGCGTGTGACCTTGGGCAAGCCCCTTAATTGTTCTGTACCTCAGTTTCCTCTTCTGTGAGTTGGGGATAATACTCCCCATTCACTGAGTTGTGAGGAGGATTAAATGAGTTAACAAGGTAAAGCCCTTAGAACTCCATCTGGTAAATTGGAAGCTCTCATACATGTTAAGAGCTGTCATCAGCAACATCACCCTCTTCCTAGCATCCAGAGAGGCTTCAGGGAGGCAGAATTAGAAGGCGATGGAGAGTAGCAGCTCTGGACCTACACCTGCTCAGGAGTCCTGGCTTCACTAATGGCTACCTCTGTGTATAACCTTCAAGCAGTTAACTTTGCTCTTGCAGCCTCAGTTTACTCATCTGTACAATGGGAATTCATACTAACAACGTGGCCGGAGTAGGGAGGGGAGTGAGGATGTGAGATGCACGCTTTGTCACAGTGCCTTGGTGCATTCAGTGAAGGGTGGCTCTTGAAATTGCCAGTCCGTTCCAGTGGGGAGTGCCCTCACTGTGACTTTGAGGGAGTCTCTTGGCTTTACTTTGTTCACATGTAAAAGGGCAATGCCTACCTCACAGGGTTTGGGGTGAGCATCAGATTGAAGAGGTGCTGAGACAGTGCTGTAACATGCCAAGCCCTTCAGGACCACACGGTTTGAGGGTGCCATTCTCACTTCCTCATGGATCAAACACTGAACCGAATGGTGATGATAAACATGGTCCCGAATAAGCATATTATGCATGTGTGTTTACTTATCTTTGTTATGGGAAACTAAACTCTTGGGCTAGAAAATACAGCCTCTCTCTGCCTTCTTTTATTCTTTGCCTTGCCTCCCAAATGATTTTAAACAGAAAACTGTACCAGGACTTGCTTGGCTCCTTTCTAAGATAAATACATTTATGACTACTTCATGCATTGATTTGACTGAATGGGAACATGTACCCTTGCAAAGGTTTGTCTAGTCAAAGCTATGGTTTTCCAATATATTTCCCAAATGTATGTATGTGAGAGCTGGATTATAAAGAAAGCTGAGTGTCAAAGAATTGATGCTTTTGAACTGTGGTGTTGGAGAAGACTCTTCAGAGTCCCTTGGACTGCAAGGAGATCCAACTTGTCATTCCTAAAGGAAATCAGTCCTGAATATTTATCAGAAGGACTGATGCTAAAGCTGAAACTTCAATACTTTGGCCACCTGATGTGAAGAACCAACTAGTTGGAAAAGACCCTGATGCTGGGAAAGATTGAAGGCAGGAGGAGAAGGGGACGACAGAGGATGAGATGGTTGGATGGCATCACCCATTAAATGGACATGAGTTTGAGTAAACTCCAGGAGTTGGTGATGGACAGGGAGGTCTGGCATGCTGTAGTCCATCCATGGGGTAGCAAAGAGTCAGACACGACTGAGCGACTGAAGTGAACTGATGGTTTCTGCACACAGTATCTGCCCTTTGGATACCTCCCCATGGCGCTCTGGCGCTATGGAGTTATGCCCTGCCTACCTGCTCTGGCTCTCTGCCTCTCAACCCACCCCTCACCCCCAAGAGTGAAGCCACATTCCCTCCCCTCCATTCTTCATATGCTTTTCCTTCTCCACTTCTCCTTAAAAGTCTTGTCTATCTGGACTGGACTGCACTCTGGTTGGAAATGGGTATAATTAGAGGCAGGAGACAGGGCGGCTCTGAAGGAAGACAGCCTCTGGGAGCAATTCCAAGCTGCCATTTTGTTTTTGTGGCATTAGATCTACCAGTTATTTCCAAGAGCTCAGGACTGTCCACAATGGGGCACCATGCATTTCAGGGTCCAGTTAGGGTCATTTTGAGGGATAGGGTGCCAGGCCATAAAAGGCATTCAAAGAACCATTTTTTTGATATATTACTTTATTTTAGGACTGCTAAAAGGACTTGCACAACAGATGTGAAACAGGATTTTAGCATAGAATTTAGAGACAAAAGGTCCAAGTGGGATCCTAGGCTCTGTCAACCACTAATCAAATGACTTTGGACCTGGCATTCCATCTCTCTTGAGTCTCAGTTTTCTTATCTGAAAAAAAAAAATAAGCTAATGACAGCTAACTCTCAAGGTTGCTAGTATACCTGTGAGGATGTTTCATAATACGGACTGTGCTTTATAAAGGTGAGTCATCACTATCACTTCTCAGAATTGCGACTGAGGTTGTTGTTTCCCACTCCTGTATTTAACCAGACTTCAATTTTTTTGTCTAGGTGATTAGTCACTAATTACATTATATAATTAGTTCAGACTGATCCCAGAGAACTACTGTGACATATGACTTATACATATTTTTGGTACAAATTATGCATTTATTACTCTCAAGTGCATTATTTAAAATAGTTACACATGCAAATGGTGGTCGCTGATTTGCTTAACAGAGATCTCAACAGACTCCACTTTAGACCTACAAAAATTCATTTATAATGAACATGTGAGATACTAAAAAAAAAGAAGATACTGCTAAAGTGTTAGAACACATTTTGTAGCCTGATTATCCTGTTTACCAATTGGTGTACCATCTTTTTAAAAAAATAGACGGTGGACAGTAAAATGTCAGCAGAGCTTATTATAATTATGAATTAGAAGAGTCTGGATTATTAGGGCTTAGTGTTATTAGATATGTTAAAATCTGTAAAATACTTCATGGTCCATTAATGGTTAAGACATTTCTATATATTATCACTATTGAAACCTCTGTGGTCATTGTCATGGCTCACCTCATCAATGGCCACTGCCCTCAGTAAGAGCTCACTAAGTTGAATTGATTTTTGGCTGTGTAATGTGATAGACACTGTTTCTGTTTCCTCTTTTGTTCTCTAGGCTAATTTTGTTGCATCCTTTTAGTACCTTAAAATCAACACTTGGGACATAGAACCATTTGCAGGTCCATGGACTCATGCTAGACACATACGTAATTTTAGACAAACTGCATGTTCTATGATACAAGGCATTTTGAAACAGGGGTCTGAATCCAAGAAATTTTCATTTCCTGTTCTCAGTGAAGGATAAATAAGATGATGATAGATTAATTTTGGTCTCTATCACCCACCATAACATGGTCCCCGCCCCCGCCCCTGCCCTGCTACCCATCACTGGCTACTCCTTGAAGGAGTAGCTAGTCCACCAGCCAAGCAACACTCAAGGTAAGAAAGCAGAAATATCTTCAGTCTTCAGCTAGTCCCAGGGCAAGAGTCCCAGCAGGTTTTCCTGTTCTCAGGACAGTTCCACAGATATAAAGGATGTATCTTTGGAATAAGAAAGATCTCCATGAACTGCATTCGATTTGAGCAAACAGACTTAAATAGAACCATGCTTAGCAGCACTCCCGGGGTACTTAAAAGGTCTCCCCTCCCCAAAACAAACACAACTGTGTTCTTCTTTTAGAAATGCAATAAATTTGTGATGTTTAAAACAGAAGCCGAGTAAATGGTTTTAAAGCATCATCTTGTTAATGGGATGAGTATATAATTACAAAGAATGACAACTGAATGCATATCGTGTTCTATAGCCATGTGCTGATAGGCACCAGTAACTATGTATTTGCAACTAATAAGCTTAAAACATAGTATATGGGATGTGAGTTGCAGTGGCAGAGCCCTGGGTCGGTTCTCAGTAGGAAAATGGGGAAGATGCAGTAACAAGTCAGCTGAGAATCAGGCTGTCCCATGCAGTCAGTTCTGGGTTACCTGGCCTTTGGGGAAGAGAGAATATTGTTGAGGGGTCCAGGGAACCAAAGTTTAACATTTAAGGAAGTCAAACTCATGGCAGTTCATTGTTCTGGGTAGAAAATGGAGTGAAGTGCACCGCACATCTCTCTTTTTGGAGTAGGACTACCTTTTCCTGATGATTTCAGGTTATCTACATGAACGGTAAACATCCTACTGAGCTCTAAATACCACAGTCTCCTCCAAAGAGGTGGGAAACATTTAACAGGCCTTTGCCTGAGTGCCCTCGTTGGTTGAAATGTTCCAGCATGTTCTGCTTTTCTCCTCCCACTTAATTTCTGCTCTCCAGGGCTTATTGCTACTTCATTTATGTCACTATTCCTAACCTCTGACATTTATCTTTTCTACATCTCTCTGCCAACTTCTATTTTCTTTTCATACCCAACTTTTTAAAGATCACAAAAGCTTTGCAATGTACAAGAAAATACTGAGAATAGTAAAACAAATACCAATTTATCCACTACCCAGAGTAAAGGAATATTTCTTTTCTTTTTCCTACATTCTTTGCTTTTTATTTCTTACTTAGGGCTCCAGCAACCTTTGACTTAACAGATATCCCCTAGCCAAAGAGAGCAGCATTTTTTTGCCTCCTTTTTCTGTGGGGGAAGGTTACATTAAGGTTTATAACCTCTTTGTGTAATTCTAATGTAGATGCTTAAGTATTAGGTAAGTGGGTTCTTACTGTTTAATGTGATTATATTGGGAATTTAAGAGTAATGGGAAGCGGTTATAGAGAAATATAGGAATATTGCCTAAATATCAAGTGGATCAATTCCCTTTGGGACACACTAGCAAAGATTCTCATTTCTGGAAGCCTTATTTTTTAAAAATTATATCCCAGAATCAGACAGAGACTGCAAAACATACTTTTACTGCCTTGAAATTAGTAATTCTACTACAATGAATATCCTGATGTTTTAGAACAATCTAAACACCAAATAAATGAATGAACAAAATACGTAAATAAAAGAGAAGGGAATTCTTACAGAAGAATGCCAATGAATAACTGAAGAAGAAATAATGGAATTAGGCAAATCATTTTCAACCATTACAATAATAATATTATTATTTGGGCAAGCATCATCAATGAATACTGAAATGAACAGGTGAAATGATAAAAAGGGAGTTGCAAAGTGACTTTCTGCAAATTACTTATTAACTAGAAAAGGGAAAGTAGTAATTTCTGGAAAACATTATTTAATGTTTATGTTGACAAGAGTCAATGTGTAAAACTTCCTAGGAAAAAAAAAGAGTCAGTGTGAACCTTACCACAGAGGGGACAGAACGATACCATGTGCTTCCTGATACAATGCACTACAGAGGGCACGGAGTTACTTGAGTTGCTTTTCTGCCCCCAGTGCAGAGCCCCATCTAATCACGAGAAAACATCAGAGAAACCAAAATTGAGAGATTTCTACAAAATAACTGATCAGCATTCTGTGAAACTGTCAAGGTTGGGAAAATTAAAGAAAGGCTGAGGTAAGGCATGCTCCAGATTGAAGGAGACTAAAGTGACATGCCAACTAAATACAAAATGAGATCCTGGAGTGGATTCTATTCTAGAAAAAATGGATATAGAGGACAGTTTTAGGACAATGGGCAAATTTTGGATATAAACTGTAGATCATATAATGGAAATGTATCAGTGTCACATTTGCTTATTTGGTTAATTGTGTAATGATTATATTGGAAAATGTCCTTGTTACTACAAAATACACTGACATATTTTGGGGTAAATGAGTATGGTTTTAGTAACTGACATTCATATGGTTCAGAAAAAATATTGTGTGTGGTGGGGGGCGAGGAGAATGTGTGCACACACTGAAGATAGAGTAACGTGGTATAATGGGAATAACTGGTGAATCTAGGTGATGGATATGAAAGAGTTCATCTACTACTCTTGCCACTTTTTCACAAGGATGAAATCGAAATCAAGTGAAAATTTAAAAAGCACCATGGAACTTTACTCAATATTTTATAATAACCTATAAGGCAAGAGAATCTGAAAAAATATATATATATATACTTTATATATATATATATATATATATATATAAAACTCAATCACTGTGCTGTACACCTGAAACATGATATTGTAAATCAACTATACTTCAATTTAAAATCAAAGCACCATGGAATCCTTTTATAATACATTAAGCTTGGGGGAGGTGAGGGACAAAGAGAAAGAAGATCCCAAATGAAAGAATTCAGGGAGGAAAACCCCACAGTTTATTCATCCCACAATGTTAGTATGAAACATGTCCCAGTTATCACATACCTGAACATACAGATACTCAAAAGCAACTGGATCTCGCCTTAAAAGGTCAATTGGATCCTTTGGGACAAAGCTGATTCGGAAAAGACATCTCATCTTATGGGAGCTGGGCCTCTGGGTGACCTAGAAGAACAGACCAATGACAAGACTCCTTCAGGGCTGGCAGAAAGGTCTGTGGGCAGAAGCGAAGGCAGCTTTCTCCAGACACTGAAGAAGGAAGTGGTTGAGGTTATTTTAGTATCTATCATCCATACTCATTCCCTGAAAACTGCACATACCTATGACTTAGGTCATGTTCCCCCACAGCAGTCCCTGAAATGAGTTTCAAAAAGGAACTGCTCCCAGGAGAGGCCAGTGAGGGAGGAGAGGAAGGATGTCAGACAGCAGAGGAACCAGCTCAGGTCAGCCCAGCAGAGATGGCTGTGGGGTGTCCCGGGGAGATTCTGGTGGGAAACTTACCCCATGGATCCCCTGGGTGCACAGATAAGTCACTGGTTTTGGCCTCTCCCAGGGGGATGTGAATTTCCAGGTATGGATAGGATGGGTGCCAGCGGTCTGAGGGCAGTCCTCTGAAGATGCTGGCTGTTATAAGTGTCAGTCACACACTCAAGGGAGGCTGGGGGCAGGGCACAATAGGAGCCCCGGGGGAAAAGCGCAGAGACGGTCCACTACTGTTTATTACCGCATACCACTGTCATGGCTTTCTCCCTTAGACTCTAGGATGACTGTAGCAGTGAAAACGTGACAGTGACAACTTGCATGACATCCAACTGAAAGGCTGGGGGACAATCGTTCTGGCCCAGTCACTAAATCTGGAGTCCAGAAGTTTCCAAAACTACCCCAATTTCTACTCTCATGATTTGTTCAGATTGTTCAAAGGGGCTGAGAATATACCATAGGTCCTTCAGGGTTAAGGACCGTGAATCCTTTTGAGTTGCTTTCCTTTCCCCTAGCATGCTGTGTGACACCTACTAGGTCTTAGTTTCTTAATTCTTTCTGTAACAAAAGGGAATCAGTCAATGGACAGTAGGTGATTCACATACAGCTGAATGAATGAAAGACACTGGACTTCAAGAAAACAGGTAAAAAATAAAATAAAATAAAATATTTAAAAAAAGAAGGTAAATTTAACTTCCCTTAAAGAGGAGGTCAGTGCAATGAAACTAAAAGCGTGCAACATGAACCCACACACTTGTTCGACTTGCAGCTTTCTGCATCTGGGTGTCCGTTCTGATGCACTTGCATGCAGTTTCATGCACTTTAACTACTTTTCTGCAGCAGAAAAATCTGGCAAAAAAAATGTCTGTGGACTGATATTTAAAAGTTCAAAATATGATGGGGATTTCCTTGATGGTCCAGTGGTTACAACTCTGTGCTTCCACTACAGGGGGGCACGGGTTCAATTTCCTTAGAGGAACTAAGGTGGGGCATGCTGTGCAGAGCGGACAAAAAGTAAATAAATAAATAAAAGTTCAAAATAGGGAGTTTCCTGGCTTTCACTGCCATTGCGTGAGTTCAGTCCCTGTCAGGGAATTGAGATCCTGCAAGCCATGCGGCGAAGCCAAAAAAAAAAAAAAAAAGAAAGAAAGAAAGAAAACAAAAAGAAAAAGATGTTCAAAAGAAAAATACTATTAATAACAGCTTTATTGAGTCCCTGGCTTCCATGCGCACACACTCACATACACTCTGAGAATCTACATTGCTGACTCTGCTATACAGAAGAATTTCAAAGGAAAAACATCCCACATGTAAAGGTACACTGGGCATCCTGAGAACCAGCTTTCCAGCTGTGGGCAGGATTGCAAAACTGAGTGAACTCAGGAGCCCATAAGCTCTAGGCTGGTCATCACTGGCTGATCATAAAGCAAACCAGGATGGAGGATATGTGGGACCCTAAGAGAGCTGGGTGCTGGCAGGGCTGCTGTTGCATGTAACAGTGACGTCACAGGGGGTTTGCCAGAAGATCTGCTCTGATGTTAAGTCAGGGGTCATCGTATCTCTGGCTCCTTTAATTAGTGGCGGAGACTGGGGTTTGATCCCTGGGTTGGGAAGATCCCCTGGAGAAGGAAATGGCAACCCACTCCAGTATTCTTGCCTGGAGCATCCCTTGGACAGAAGAGCTTGGCGAACTACTGTCCATGGGGTCGCAAAGAGTCGGACACGACTGAGTGACTAAGTCTCGCTTTTCACAATCTGTGCTGAATTTTCCATAAGCCACCTTGAGTCTATTTTTATCAGTAGTAGGTTACACTAGTTTTGGGAAATAAATGCTGCTGCTAAGTCGCTTCAGTCATGTCCAACTCTTAGCGACCCCATGGACTGCAGCCCACCAGGCTCCTCAGTCCATGGGATTTTCCAGGCAAGAGTACTGGAGTGGGTTGCCATTTCCTTCTCCAATGCATGAAAGTAAAAAGTGAAAGTGAAGTCGCTCAGTCGTGTGGGAAATAAATGAATGGAATGCAAAAACATGCTTTAGACTCATTAAAAATGGCAGTCCATAAGAGTTAAAGTCTCTAAAACAAGCGAAAACCCCAAATTCTTGGAAATTTTAGGTAGTATGTAAATAACAATATTATGTTCTAGATAGAAGTTTAGTGTCAAACTGCTAAAAACTCAGGTAGACTTGCTTAGCAGTTCCTTGGGGGTTTTCATCACAGGTAAATGTTTTAAAACAATTTTTGTTATTGGACATATTTCTTATACTTACTCCTCCTTTCTGTCATGCCTATAAATATTTTACAGGTCAAGTTTTCATATGTATTGAATTCAAAGGCGTATAGCCAATTTGTTTCAGGATATTTACACTACCAATTTTCTGTCTAGAGAGAATATTCAAGTTTCAGCACTTTGTTATTAGTTCTGATGAAAGACAAAACAAAGCCTTTTTTAGAAAGATAAGGGAAGAATCATTGTTAGAGGGTTTTTGTTTCCTTCTAATGTTTTAAGAGGAATTTAAAAATTGGAGATCAACCTGGAATGAGAAGTTATGATTACCTAGCATCAGAAGAGATTTTTGAAAGAATCTCTAGGTGGTAGATGGAAGTTCTGGGGGAAGGCAGGAATATCAAAAAGTTGTGGGAGGTTTCCATTAGACTCATAGTAACTGGCTGTCCACCCACATCCCTTTGGCATTTACTGCTCCAAGGTGAAGGCTGGTACTGCAAACACCTGTGACCATCTGCCAGTCCAGGGCAAACGAGCACAGCCAGGGAGTAGCTGTCCTTGGGAGAAGCCCACCCCCAATTATGGACAGGATGTTAGCAGACAAAACCCCAGTCCCCTTTCCCCTTGAGGGGGATACCTCTGAGGCGTGCTCTCTACTGGTTCCCAGTGTCCCCAGTGGGACTGAGCTCCAGCTGTCCACAGTGGGAACTGGCTTGAAAACATTCTTTAGTGGCAGCCCCTTATCCCATTTCCCCTCCTATTCCTCTCCCAGTATTTCCCAGTGTCGCCTCCCAAATAAACCACTGGAGTCTAAATCCTTGAAGGTTGGCTTATGGGGGAACTCAACAAAACACTGGCCTTTCACATATGGGGTTCTGTACATCAGGGGTCAGTCCCCTATACAGTGAATATATCAAGGGTCATTATCCAATAACGATGAAGAATATATCAAGGGTCATTACCCAATAACGATGAATATATCAGGGATCATTCCCCTATAATGATGAATATATCAGGAGTTGTTCCCCTATAATGACAGATGTCATTCCCCTATAACGAATAAAGAAGTCATCTGGTTCCAAGCATGTTTTGGTATAATAACAAACAATAATAAACAATTAGATGAGATTTAAAATATCAACAGGTAGATAAAAATAAAAGGTCAAGTTTAGAGAGAGGAATATAAATGAACACAAATACTGACTTTGTAAGAAAGTCATCACATTAAGTTTTACTAAATTGAAAGAGGTGAGAATACCTCCAGGTCCTGATGTGTGGCTTTTAATTGTGTGACAACCAAAAAGCAACTAAGCGTGATGACACTTTTTGCTACTCCATCCATGTGGGGGTGACTTGACTGCCTGCCTCTCCTGGTGTCTGCTCACACCCCTGTCCAAAAAGTCCCCTCTTCATTGAACTCTCCTACATAAGAGATATTTGGTGAAATCCCTTGTACATCCAACAAAGACCACGCCTGTGTGGAATCACAGGCAAAGTCATGGCGCTGTGCTGAGTTCAGCAGCAAAGCAGCCTGCCTGGCTCCCCAGCTAACAGATGGGGGTGGCACCTTGGTGACCAGGAGCTGGGACACATTGAAAAGTGAAGTCACTCAGTCATGTCCAACTCTTTGAGACCCCATGGACTGTAGCCCACTAGGCTCCTCTATCCATGGAATTTTCCAGGCAAGAGTACTAGAGTGGGTTGCCATTTCCTTCTCAGGGGGATCTTCCTGATCCAGGGATCAAACCTGTGTCTCCCGCATTGCAGGCAGATGCTTTACCATCTGAGCCACCAAGGAAGCCCCCTGAGCCACCAGGGACACATTGGTGGGTCACATATTTATAGTGGGCAGGACTGGGTCGGGGATTTCAGGCTTCCAAAAAAAAAAAAACTCCGAGGTAGGCACTCAGAACTTAAAAGAACGAAATATGATTTGGGCTTCATTTAAATAATCTCAGAAAGCATTTCTTTTAATAGTTTCTAGAGATCAATTAGCCACTCCAGTGTTCTTGCCTAGAAAATCCCATGGATGGAGGAGCCTGGTAGGCTGCAGTCCATGGGGTCGCTAAGAGTCAGACACGACTGAGCGACTTCACTTTCACTTTTCACTTTCACGCAATGGAGAAGGACATGGCAACCCACTCCAGTGTTCTTGCCTGGAGAATCCCAGGGACGGGAGAGCCTGGTGGGCTGCCGTCTATGGGGTCGCACAGAGTTGAACACGACTGAAGCAACTTAGCAGTAGCAGCAGCAGCAGAGATCAATTATCGGAATAGGTGAATAAGTCATTACCATCACATAACATATATTTCTGCAGAGCCACCGCCCCCAGTGAGTCACTGCTGAGCCTTTGACAATTCTGCTTGTGAGAGCAACTGACAGTCTATGAAAAATTGACGAAAAGGGAAACATCACCTTGAGGTGTAAAATCCATTATGAATGCCAGCACTTCCTTTAGTGGGGCTGCCCAGGGCTGTGGGGAAGGCGCTGAAAAGATTCAAGGACAAGGGAGCTCGGGGCTGGGCGGCCTCTGCTCGGCCGGGCAGCGTGGACCACAGGCAGCATTCACGCACCTGAGTTAGGGTCTCCTGTTCATGAAGCAAAAGCAGCTTTGTTCCGGCCCCTTCCGTCCTCTGCTCCAGCATGAGGGAGAAATGTTCGATGCCTTTGATGGAGAGCTTCTCTTGAAGGGTTAAGATGACATCCTTACAGAGGAAACATTGAAGATATGTCATCAAAATCAAGGTAGTCCTTTTAGATTCCACATATAAATGACCTTATATGCAAAACAGAAGCAGACCCGCAGACATAGAAAACAAACTTGTGGTGATCAAAGGGGAGAGGGGGGAAGGATAAATTAAGAGATTGCAATTAACCTATGCACCCTACTATATATAAAATAGATAACCAACAAGGACCTAGTGTGTAGCACAGGGAACTCTGTTCAGTATTTTGTACTTATCTCTAAGGGAAAAGAATCTGAAAAACAATATACATAGAAATATACATATCTATATTTCTCTATATAAGTGAATCACAGTACTGTACTCCTGAAACTAACACAAGATTGTACATCAATTCTACTTCAGTTAAAAACCAATCCAGGTACCCTCTGGAGTTAGTAGTCAAGATAGCCAAGGAGTTTACCATGACTGAAAAGTGTACAAATAGGCTGATTTTTCTGTTTTGTACGTTTGGTTGATTCTTAAGCTTGATGCTCCAAAGACCCCCCGAAAGATACAGATATGGGGCCTTCTTTCTCTGTTTGACCTTTTCCTGGCCAGCCCCCACCCCAATTCTTTATGGACTTGAGACACGGAGAGGCAGTCAGGTGCACGGCTAGAAGAGGATTTTACCTATCACCTAAGGTCTTAGAGAGCCTGGCCACAGATTGTGCAGTGAAGTTGGCTCAGACACCCTCATTCTAAATGGGGAGGCAACTGAACCACCCCTGAAAGCAGTCTACCCCAGGGCTTGGCCTGCAGGCCAAATCCAGCCCACCACCTGTTTCTATAAAATAAGTTTTGTTGGAACCCAGTCTCACTCATCTCTTTATGTATGGGCTGCTTTCGTGCTCTGCCTGGGCAGACCTGAAACTGGTGGCAACAGAGACTGTGCGGCCTGGGAAGCCCAAAATATCTGCTATCTATCTGGCTCTTTACAGAAAAAAGAAAAAGCTTGCCAACCCCTCTGTAAGCGCACATGGTGGTGGTAAGGAAATGGGTGGTAAGGAAACGGGTTCTGCAAACAGTCGGGTTTCTACCCTGGCTCTCTTCTGTATCCGCTGGCAGCTTAGGGCCGGTTACTTCACTTTGAGGTACCTTAGTGTCCCTGTCTGTCAACCAGGGATCATAAAGATACCTGCCGCAGAACAGATAGCAGGACTATACGAGTTCATACATAGACAGCACTGATTACAGCACTGCTTGGCACACAGTTAGGGTATCAAGTTGATAAAAGAAATTTTCACATAATGAGGTCTTAGGAAGTCATTCCAACTTATGCATGAGTTAACCTGAATTTTGCTAACTCGAACAGTCTGTCTGTGGCCTATCAAACATTGTGCACCTGCTTTAATTATTAAAGTAAAGGGCCCATTGACCAGAAGTCATGAATTCCCAGGTTAAAAATAAAGATGAAATGTATCCTTTCCTGGGATGCCAATGCTGGTCTTTCTTTGATGATAGGACTCCCTACTTGGGTGCCAAGGCCAGATTGACTTGTTGTGTACATGCTGGTCTGGGTTTGTTTTGAAATCCTGAAGCAATGTATTGCTGACCTGTTTAATGTTCTTTTTTTCTGACAAGATATAAAACTGTGCTGAAAACCATGATTTTCCTAAAGCATTCTGGGAAGCTGGCTTCAGGTCTATAGTCCTCAGTTTGCCTCAAATAAAACTGTTTTCTATTCCGATTTTTGATTGTTTATTATTTTCATCGATGTAACAATATACGTATATCAGCTTCTATTTTAAATCTCTGAGGAGGGTAGAATGAACAAGCTGTGTCAGTAATCCTTTATATGATTAAACACTTATGATCAGAAAGGTGTTCTATACACAAGCACAAGTGTACTGCAATGCAAACAAATGTCATCAACCATTACTTTTTCATGTACTTGAAAACTAGTAAATGATCTCTCTTCAAATATAATTAATACTCAGATGCTGAAAATCCCATAGAGCAGTGGTTTTCCACCCTGAGATTTTGCCCCACAGCAACATTTGGCAATATCTGGAGATACTTTTGGTTGTCACACTGGGGTTGGGGATGCTATTAGCATGAAAGGAATTATTTGATCCAAAGTATCGCCAATGTCAAGAGAGAGAAACCCTGCCATAGAGAAAAAAAATTTTTTTTAATTGATCTTTTTTGAGGTTTTGATTTTTCTCTGTGGATCTTTTTAAATTTCCTCAGGGTCCTTTAAAACAAAGATCCCCATAACTACTCACCAGGAAAAAAAAATCATTCAACAAAAATTCCATGACTAATACTGAATTTCATAAAGGGATTCTCTTTCAGAATTTTTGTTCAAGCCTCAGAAAAAAACAAAACCAGCCTCTGTGTGGCAACACATCCTTTATAAAACATTTTCCTGAATCACCCGGAAGGACATGTGATAGCAATAACATTACCCTATTGTAAATCTGTAAGCAAGAATTTTGGCAATTTTTCTTAAACAGTGTCATATCCCTTTCATACCTATACTATTTCCATTTTATGCCTACCAGTCGGCATCTATTGTGATAATAAGGCTATTAGGCACAAGCTAAGATAACTTTAATTTGATGTGAATTCTTCACATTGCTCCCCATCTTCTCACTGTCATCTGCCATTCTCAGGGAAATCAAACTTCGTCTGGGGTGGCTTCCTATAATAAAGAGGCCAGAAGGAATTAACAACAGGGCTCTCTCTCTCTTTTTTTAGGGCTCTCTTTTAAATTTAGATTTATTTCAGTTAAGAAATGCATTCAAATCTTCACCCATATCTTCAGATGGGTAAGGGGTCCAATGGCAAGGAGCTTTTCTGACCAGTTGGTATCATAGAACAAGACACAGTATCAAAGGGAGTATCTCTTTGGAGTTAGGTCAGGGGTCTTCAAACTAGAGCCTGGACCTTTCATTTCAAATCTGGCCATGGCCATTTATTTACATATTATTATCTGTGTAGTAAAAGATTAGTCTTGACTAAAGAAAGGTTTGCTTCTTTGCCCCTGGCTCTTGGGAGGTAACTTTTAAGCTCTTGGCAGGTCCTGCTTGATAGGGGTGTTTTTGTTCATTGGGGAGTCTTGGGCTATAATGGATAGTCTATGGGATTTATGGTGGGGATTTATGGGTATGGGATTTATAAATGGGATTTATGGTGGGGGCCTTGAGTCATGTGCTATCAGCTTATCTCTGGAGGGTCAGGGTACTAAGGTCAGCTACACAGGTGGGCAGCTGTGTTTAAGTGGCCAATCCCCAATAAAATTTCTGACCATCAAGGCTTGGGCAAGCTTCCCCGGTTGGCAGAACTCTGTGCGTGTTGTCATAGGTCAGTGCCGGGAGAAATAAGCATTGCTGGCACAACTTCATTGGGGGAGTATGGCTGCGAGCTCTCTGGCTGCTCTCTGCTGCCCTGGGCACCTTCTCCCCTTGTTGATTCTTATGTATAGGCTTCCGCTGTAATAAACTGTAACTGTGAGTATACCAACTGGCTGCATTCTGTAAGTCCTTTGAGTGACCTTCTGAACCTACCTGTCTCTGACTGCTTTCATGGCACAACAACTGAGTCAAGTAGTTGCAGCAGAGAACAGCTGGCCCACAGAGCTTAAAATATTCACTCTGTGGTCCTTTTCAGGAAAAGTTTGCTGACCTCTAAGTTACTTGATCAATAATTGGAGTCACATCTCCCCATAAATTGATTTTGAGAAGGAAAAAAAGGAAAAGGACTTTTTCAGTCATCACCACTTAAAATTAGCAGTCTTATACAAAGGAAGTTAATATTTCATCTGCAATGATTTAAGGGTGATTTAAATGCTCCATCATCAATCTAATATTGTCTGCTCTATTACCTGCTAAATCACTACCTATTTAAAGCAATTCAGAACAAGCTGCTTGTGGTAGCATAGCAATAAGAACGCATGGCAAGTTGGCCTTGGCAGAAGTGATTCCACTCATAAGGTCTATGCTGATTAATTAAAAAAAATAATGAGAATTAGAGGCTGACTATTGATAGACATTTTTAATACAAAGTGTATATTCTCTTGATACATTATGATACAGCTCATCACTAGGTACTTTTTATTTTTACCTCAATAAAATCTTTTTTATTGTGTCATTTGAAGAAAGCCTAATTTAGGCTGATGGAACATTAGGGAGGAATCAATTTCTGAACACACTTCTGCTCAATAAAATAGTGAATATGCACTTTTTTCCCCCAGGAAGGAAACATGGGGGAAAAGAATCCATATGCTTTGTAATAATCCCCATTAGGGAGAATTCACCTGTGGTTCTGAAATAAGAGGATTGCTCTGTGACTCCTCTTTTCACACCTGCCCTAAAAGCACGACTCACTTCTGCCTTTTTATGTATCGTTTTCATGAAATTGGTTACAGCAATTCAAAGTAAATGTTATCTTTACATTATTCTATCCCTTATTTTTGCTGGACACTAAAGTAGCAGGCATTTAATTAACAGCTAACATCTTAATCTTCTCTGTGGCTGACATGGCTGAGAAATCATGCTGGCTTTGGGCAGGGTGCCAAGGCTTCTTGGTGACAGTCACACTATTTTAATTAATTTTCAGTTGCATTAAAATGACTAGTTCTCGTATTTCATGACTGATAGCATATTATATTGGTTTGCAACACAGAGCAGAACCTTCTTCATTTAAATCTTTTGTTTGGGTCTGTATTTAAGTATTCACACACTACTGTATTTGGAAACAACCAAGACAATCTCAGATATAAACAGATAATTCTAAATGAAGCTGCCTACACAAAACTCACAGTGGGACTTTCATGTGATACCTGGTAGTCTCCAGGTACAGAGTTCAGTGGGTCCTCTTACCTTTATGGAGGTGCTGGAGTCAAAGCGAAATGATTTGGTTTGCCCATTTTCCAGATAGACTTTCAGGACATTTGGCATAAAAAGAAGTGAATTATCCTTAACAGTTTCCTATTTAACAAACAAACAAACAAAAAAAGAGTTACATGTCAGTCGAATTAGGATTCTGCCCCTTGTGGCAGCAGCAATTTATTGTAATCACAACATAAAAAAGAAAAAAAATCAAACTTTCTAAGGCCAACCAAACTATCCCTCTGGTGATATCTGAGTTCAGTTGTTTATAGCAAAAATCTTCTCCTCTAGCTACAGATAACTCAGTTGATTCAACTGAAAGACCTTTTCCTATCAGATGAGGCTTTATTTTAAATTAATTTAAATCAAGGCCTCCCACTGGAAAGCACAATAACAGAAATAATTCCTTTGTAATTAAAGCAAATGTTTGGGACCACAAGGCCAGATTTTAGCATAGCAACATGTCTTGAGCAGAATCAGGACCAGAAATGATATTGTTTCATGTGATGCCTGTTGGCAGGAGTCATGATGGCAAATCATAAACATTAATAAGCTTCGAGTTGAAAGTAATTTTGTGAAGTGATTTTTAAGCCACTTAGACATGTTCCTTGGGCTTCCCTGGTGGGTCAGCTGGTAAAGAATCTGCCTGCAATGCTGGAGACCTGGGTTTGATCCCTGGGCAGGGAAGATCCCCTGGAGGTCACAAAAAGTCAGACATGAATGAGTGGCATGTTCCTTAAACTCCAAGGGATATATGAGGAACAGGTTACTGTGTTAAAAGAATAAAACACTGTAACAAACAGATAACTTAAAAATAAGTCAAAAGAGATACTTGAAACACAAACAAAAGTAAACAAAAGAAATGTGTTTCTTTGAATTCTCTTTAACTGGAAGTAGGGAGGGATGAAATGCGGAATAAGAAGCCAACATGGGTAAGTTCCACAAACATGTGGTTGGTCAAGAAGTCTTAGGAATGGAGGGAAAGCCAGCAATCATGAAAGCATAAGTTCCTTGTGTTATAGATGAGGAAATGGAGACCAGATGGCCACAGATTTGCTAACGTCCATCAGTTGGTTCATGAGAATTCAGTTTCCAGGTATGCCTGAAACAGGCTTTGGCCTTTCACTTCCTGTTTTTTTCTCTGACTCCCCTCTCCTCCTCTCTACTCCTGTGGGTTTCACACATGACTTTCCTGCTGCCTTATTCATTGAGTGAGTGAGGCTCCATGTCTAAAAGGAAGGCCACACAATGACTCAGAAGAGGAAGAGGAGACTGGAAAGGAAGCCAGTCACAAGGCTGAGCAGCAGACAAGAGACTGAACGTCCCTGCCATGTTCAAGCCTGTGGTTAGTCCATGGTGGATGAAGGAGATGATCGACCCCCAGAGCTGTCCTATATCCTATGTCCAAGCGGAACAGACGCAGGGCAGCAAGTTTTGGCAAGAAGACACTTGCACCATGAGTGCCTTGCCAAGGATCTGAAGGCTTATATCTTCAAATTCACCTCCAGGACCACCCTCAGGGAAGAGTCTGTGGCCCATAGCAAGTATATCATGGATGACATTTTATCCCTGTGAGTTTACTTAAACAACAAAACCTCAACACCAAAAGCTGGCACTTCAAAGGTCCAAAAAATATGAGTGCCCTGGAGGGTAGCTTTCTAAAAACTAAAAACACTAGGCTCTATTTTGGGGGAGAAAACTGAAAATAAGCATGCCATTGATAGTTGCATTATTCATTTTGAAGATCAATTATGTGCCTGAGTAGCCATGATTCCTATCAAGACTTATTGATGGAGATCTGAGCAGTATTTCCTCAGTCCTGGTTGAATACAGGAGACTTTTCCATCATTTTAACTTCTTTCCCTCTTGATTATTTGAAATAATAGAGACATTTTATTTTGGATAAGAAAAACTTAGAGGAAACCCTTCTCAGAATATAGAAAGGGCTGTCACATGGAAGAATGCTTAGTTGGCAGAATGGGGAGAAGTACGTGAAAGTTTCAAAGGGGCATAGTCTACTCAACAGGAGGCGAGGTCAGAGATCTCAAATCAAATGAATTCCTTTGCAAAGTAGTGAGGTCCCTAAGCCTAGAAACATTCAAGGAAATAATGGACTATTATGTATTCTGGGTTTGGTTAAGAATCCACCTTACACAATTAAAAAAATAAAAGGAATCCGCCTTGCAACACAGGGGACACTGGTTCAATCCTTGGTTCAGGAAGATTCTGCATGCTGAGGAACAATTAAGCTCAGGGGCCACAACTACTGAGCCCATAGTCTGTGACTCCTGAAGCCCTCTGGCCTACAGCTCATGCTTCCCAGCTAAAGAAGGCACCACAATGAGAAGCCCTCACACGTCAATTAGAGAAAGCCCATGTGCTGCAACGAAGACCCAGCACAGCCAAAACACAAAATAAAGAATAAAATAAAATAAATAGATCTTTTTAAAAAAACGAAGGAGGAGGAACACAGCAGGCACAACCTGGTGATCTCTCAATCCCTTTACAATCTTGAGATTCAATACCCCGTGAAAGCCAACAACCGATTTTGAACTGATCATTCCAGTGGGGCAATTGGCTCTCTGTGAGTCACCAGTAGGTGACTGTCAACTCACCGACACTTGGCCATTGATGATGACCTCCTCGGAGAACCGTACTTTGACTGGATTGGACTTTAATCTTGCCTTTTTTGCAGCGCTAATAAATGCTGATTTGGGAGACTAGAAAAAAGAAAGATCTGATTATTGGTAACATAAGGTCAACCTGGTAAGAGTTGTTTTCTATCTTTATCTTCCTAGATATTTAACATTTTTGCTCAAAAGGGTTTGGTACATGCCCAATTCAAAGACTAAATATGAATGATGGATGCAATCAAAACCCTGTCATGCTCATCAAGTAATAAGTTTGATTTAGCCACCAGACCAGAACTATAAACAGCATATGCCATGTTCTTCCAGAGCACATTTCCAAGGATCTTTTAAAATGACAGTCATGGAAGTATGTAAATCCTGCCTTCAATACAGAGCTTTGAGGGCAATGTATCAATAGAAGGTGAGGGGGTGGCCAAATCTCATGTTCAGTTTATAACAAGTTGATCATTAATAATCTATTTTAACACAGTGGAGAAGAGCCACTGACAGTTCTAAAATAACTGATAATCTCATTGTTATTTAGGGCATATTAAGGGCATATGGGACCGTGAACAGGAAAGGGTACACACACACATATGAAAGATGCCACACTTTATGAGTCCAAAACTTGAGCTTCAGCCTCTTGTTGGTAACCTGTGATCCTATAATCTTACTGGGCAAGGTAGCAAAGAGGCCTTGATTTAGGATTGAAAGTCAACTAAATCACTTTGCTTTACAGCAGTAATTACTAACACAACATTGTAAGTCGATTATACTTCAATAAAATAAATAAATAAGAAATAATTATAAAAAATAGAAAGTCAACTTCATGTTCTGCCTCCCCTTATAGGCCCTTTGTCTTTCGTTGGAAAGAGGGGCTGAGAGATTCAGTTGTCGCCCCTCAGAAATGCAAAGGACAATGAGAAAACCTGCTCAGAGGATATGATCTTGGGAAATGGACTTCATCTGAAAAGTAGCCTCTTTGCACAGTTTTCATGAAGCCCAAGGGGAAGGGAATTCACATGGTAGGTGTCTACCACATTGCAAGTACCACCTGTTTATTCTGCATTCTCTATTGAACCTAATATAGAGGTAAATAGTTAGCCTGAATCATACAATTGCAATTTTAAAATCCTACAATTGCAAATACTGGATATACCACGTGGTTCAATCTAACGTTCTTCATACTATACAGTTCTAAGAGATTGAGGATGTTGTGTAAAGAATTCTAGCAATTAACTCTAGAATCAATGGAGGCTCAACCTCCTGTGTACTGCAATCATCTCAAAGCACGAAAGCCAGTTAAGAGTATCCCATATTTTGAATTTCAAATAAAATGAAAAAAAAAAAGATTTCCATCTTTTTCAAACACAAGTATACTTGAGATCAATTTAAAAACAATATATTGGAATGGATAAGTTAGGTGTGGTCTATCCATACAATGGGCTTCCCTGGGGCTAAGTGGTAAAGAATTCGACTACCAATGCAGCAGACTTGGGAAGATCCCCTGAAGGAGGAAATGGCAACCCACTGAGTAATCTTGCATGGGAAATCCCATGGACAGAGAAGCCTGGCAGGCAACAGTCCATGGGGTTGCAGAGTTGGACACAACTTAGCAAGGAAACAACATCCATACAATGGAATACTATTCAGCTACAAAAAGCATGAAATTCTGATACATGCTACAACATGAATGAACCTTGAAAACATCATGGTAAGTGAAAGAAACCAGACACAAAATGCCGCATATTTTATGATTTGATTCCACTTACATGAAATGTTCAGAATAAGAAAATCCAGAGACAGAAAGCAGATTAGTGGTTGCCAGAGGCTGAGAGGGTGGGGAGAATGAGGAGTGACTGTTTAATGGCTATGGGGTTTCCTTTTGGAATGATGAAAATGCCCTGGAATTCCAGAGTGTCAATGGGTGCGCAAGATTGTGAATGTACTCGATGCCACAGAACTGTACACTCAAATGTGGAAAATTTATGTTATGTGCTTTTTTTGTGATAATAAAACAAAATCATTGTTGGAAAAACTCATTATAAAATATGTATGTGTATTCCTGGGTGGAGTCTGCCTTAATGCTGAGAAAATTCTGTTATTTCAAAAGTTCCCCTGTGTCTTAAGGGCGGTATGGATGGATGGTTTGGCCTCCAGAATTTCAATTCCCCCATTTATGCAAGATGTTAAAGGGAATGGCTGCCCTTTAAAAACAAAACGAAGTGAAACACACCTGCCACCCTGCAAAATAATCTCTGAATGGCTGCTCCTAAAAAGAATAGCTTTGAGCATACTCAATGTGACTTAAAAGTCCTACTGCAAAGCTGAAGTCGTGGTACAGAGGTGTTCTCTTTGGTACCATAATTACAGGCCAAGCTTAGTCATAATGAACGAACAAATCATATAGTAGTGAGTTCATTTAGTTTTGATATGCCATTTTTTAGCTAAAGGGAAAACATTATTTTCCAGTAATGATTTTAAGCAGGGGATATTTACACTGGCACAATGTGTTTAGCTCCAGTGAAGCGGCTGTAATAAAGCTACCCAGAACAGGCATTGCTAATTAGATGAGATATTTGAATGTGGGAACACCCCACTTTCTCAGCATTGTTTGGGAATGATGTATTTCACATGTGTTCCATGCGCCAGATGCTGAGGTTTATTCCATTATGTATCTGAATTTCTAAATGTAATATTTTACCTCATTTTTCTAAAATGTTCTACATAATTCCTTGCCTCAATTAAAAGTATATTTAACAGAATGTAGTTTTCCACACATCTCATTTGCTGCATAATCTTAGAATGCAGTGATGGTCCTATGGAAGTACATAAGGTTATTGCCCTTAAAAGTGGCCCCTTAGAGCAGAATTGGTCAAGAAGGGGAAGGTTGTTTCATAGCTAATGCATGTCTACCTCTTGGAGATCCATTCCTGAATTTATTGGGTTGGCCAAAAAGTTTGATCGGGTTTTCCATAACAGCTTATGAAAAATATTGAACAAACTTTTTGGCCAACCCAAAGTTTCCCATGCCCTAATAACAATCCTGGTAACTTAGGAAAACCAGAAAAGAAACTAGATAGCCAAGGTAAATGTTGCTTTATACGTATTTTGAAGTCAATAGACTTGGGATAAAAGTCCAAGAATCTACACAAGTTGTATTTTGTTGTTGTTCTGGATTTGTGACTATTTCATATAATAGATACACATTCTAAAAATTACTTTTTGACAATAAAAACATAAGCTCTTCAAGTCTGAAGGTTATTGAATTTGAATCAATAAAGTAATGATTTCTTCCACTGACTAGAGTTACTTCTGGTACATGAGGTATGTAAACTAGTCATGACTACAGTTTTAACTGAGGCATTTCTCTCTGGCTAAAAAATATACAATGTGCACCACCCAAAAACCTGATGAATTAATTCCTGGCCACATGCTGACCAGGAGGTGCTGATCAAAAGCACTTCATATCCTGTGGTGGAAATGACAAATAATTACTATTTAGAATAATTATATTTTCTTGCTGTTAATTAATTTTACGATTAAAAGGCCTCTAATCAACCCCTGCACCTCTTTTCAAATTCCCTGTTGCAAAGATGGCCATGATAGATAGCTGACATTCTTCCGATGTTCTTAGATGTTCTAAGTCACTAGGACTTAGTTTGAAATAAAATTATATAAGATAAATTTTCTGAAGCTGAAGTGTAAGGTCTTGAACTTGCATTCCTGTAGCTCTAAAGTACTACTTGTATAGCAAAGATTAACTAGCTTACAGTTATCACTGGGTGACTGGAGTTCTTCCAAGCAGACCCTAGGACCAGAATTCATAAGATGATAGCTGATTTGGGAGATGCTCCTAGGAAGCATGGGCAGGTGAGCAGGGGAAGGTGAGGAAGCCAACTAAGCATTCATTGTTTAGTCAGGCACCACGGTCAGCAACTGGAGTTGAACCATGCTGGGAAGGTCTGAGAAACAAGGCAGGTTACATGCCTCGAAGTTGACTGAAGAAAGAGGGAACTGGGGTATTTATCTACCAGCTCCTGTTAATCAGTGATGAGAGGTGGCTGCTCTTCTGGGAGTGAGAATTCCTAGTGGAGTGCTCATAGAGCACACTGGCCTGCTCCAGGAGCATGGCCCTGTGGTGAAAGGGCCCACAGGCAAAGAATCCCTGGTGCTTTCAGTTGGAAATTGGGCCAGCATGCTCACATGCCAAGGGGATATGTTCTGGGTCCTGATAGCATCTACTAGAGAGGAGCTTCCATGAGGAGGTGTGTAGCCTCGCTCAGGCATGTGGAACACAGTAGAAGGTAGACAGGAAGTGAGAGGCAGACAAGTAGATCTCTCAAGTCTTTGGCCTAGAGGGAAGGTGAAACATGGTAGCATAGGGATGCCAGAAATGAGAGTAACTTAGCCCAATCCAAATGATCTGGGGTTATGTGAGGGGAGATTACACAGACTGTTTAAATACTCACTGTCTCAGGTAATGTTGGATTGGGATGCTCTGAAAGTTCTAGACTTGGAAACTATGGAAAGGAAAGAAGGGAGCAGCTGGCCAAGAAAGATCTGGAATTAAAAATGGTAACAGTATAAAGGAATAAGATGGTGTGTCAGAAGAAAACAAATAAAATCCAGAAGTAACCCAAATATTCCTCTTCTAAAATTCAATCCTGAGGAAATGTTACTAAATACAGATAAAGATTTACACACAAAGATGTTCTTTGCGGATTTATTTATAATAGAAATATATGAGAGACAGTGGGCCTAATGATGGATGCTGGTTAAGGATCTTGGTTCAATGTAGTGTTTTACAGACTATATATAATGCTTATATAGAAACCTTGATGACACAGGAAAATGCTTGATATACTAAGTAAACAAAGCAGAATAAAAATGTACATATGATATCAACTGCGATTCATGGGGTCACAAAGAGTCGGACATGACTGAGCGACTGAACTGAACTGATAGACTGGAAGTAAATAAGGCAAAATGTTTACTCTGGGTGTCTTTGAAGAAAAGTATTGCCAGCACATATTTTTCTGCTTCTGCATTTCCTTCTGCTCTTCCATGATTTTTCTCTAAGAAATAAGGTAAAAATGGTGGCTACTGAGGCCTCCATAATACTTAGAATAAGAAGGCAAAACCCATTAAGAATTATTTCTCATCAAATAATTTTGGGAATCCTGAGTTTTCTCCCAGACCCCATTGACCTGAGCCTCATTGGAGGTTGATTGCTATGGCTGGGTCATGTTGGGGTGTCCTGGGAACACATGGAGTGTGCCAAAAGGTGTAAACACTGGCTCTCTGTCTTGACTGGATCTTATTATGCAGAAGAAATACAACATAAAAACTGCTGACCAATAAGTTGCAAAGAAATTGAAATGCTAATTTCTCTTGTCTGTAATAAAAGCAGAATTAATTGACTTTCTTTTGGTCTAGTGAGTCCTTCATTTCTGTCAATTTTGGTTGCCAAGAAAATGTTTAGCAAATACATAAAATCTTTTTTTTTTTTTTTTAAAGCCATTTGCTTGCAGGAAAATCCAAACACAAAAATAAAAGTAAAAATCTACAGTCTCTTTTCTCATTTGCACTCCTCTCTTCATTTGATGTATCTATTTAAGTAACTTTAAGGTTTCAATTCTTTCGGTTCAGAGGAGGAAAAAGCCACTTTGGACTGGATCAAAAAGAGAAGGCTTTAGGTGACACATTGATTCCCAAATAGGGGTGATTTTGGTCCCCAGGGATATTTTTGGTTGTGACCACTTGGGACAGCATGCTACTGGCATTCAGTCGGTAGAGGTCAGGGCTGCTGCTAGACACACCTCCCAACAGAGAATTCTCCAGCCCAACAATGCTGATGTTGAGAAACTCTGAGGTAGCATGCAGAATCTGTACTGAGACTTGAAAGGTAAGAAGGATTTGGTGAGGCTGAGGAGGTGGCAGGTAGAGTATGTGAGGAGCATTTCAGGAGGAAGGAGGGTTGGTCAGAGGAAAGTCAAAGTTGAGCATGCATCTACAATAACTGGCCAGGAGCAAGTGACTCTGAAAGGTGCAACCTCTGGCCGTAAGAACAAGCAACACTCCTGAATGTTAATATAGCACAACAGCAGAAGCCAACTGAACTCCCAGAAAATTCCAGATTATCTGTTAAAAGTAAGTTTCATGATTCACGAATAGTAGTGAGTATTGATATGAATAACAAGTCATGCAGACTGAAAAGGCAAAACCAGCAAGCAAAGCCATAAGACAAAACCCTTAACTTATACGCAAAACTCCTCTAGGTTTACTGTGCTGGGTAAAGTGCTATCCCATGTTGGAAAAATAACGTGGTTTGGAGTACAATAGTTCTGATCTTGCATTGCTAATGGATTATAAAGTAGGGAGAGAGAATTCAGGAAAGACAATGTAAACTTAAAGTATTACCAGGAATTTCTGGTTGGTCAATCACTTCCATATGACAGACATTTACATTGGCTTTACCAAAATGTATCTGTTCACTGCAGAGAAATGAAGAAGAGTGGATAGATCTGAAGTAGGTGTGAGTGACTACTGGTTTAAATGAAATAATCTGAAGACAGATGAGCTGTACTTTCTAAGGAAGGAATCACCAGGTCATGAGGTAGTGGATGTGAAAGGCCCTTGGATGGGATGCCATCTGACCCTCTCCTCACACAGATGAGGAAACTGGGATTGGAGCAGCTGTGGGAGTCACCTGTTATACTGTTGGGAGCTAGATCTCAAATTTTGGTGCTTTTACATCCTACTGTCTCCTTAGATTTCAAATCCGTGTGTGTGTGTGTGTGTGTGTGTGTGTGTGTGTGTGTGTGTCTGTGTGTGTGTATCTAGTTGTGTCAAACAGTTGGTACTAAAAGTAACACTCAATATTAAATTTTAATATATGTAGCAATGTTCCCCCATGGCATACCTTGATGTCTCGTGATCTTACTACAAACTTGAGTACATATTTTTTCCTGCCTAAAATGCCTAGCCTATAGTGCTTAGGAAGAAAATTTTATGACAGGGGAGATGAAGAATTTGGTCAGAAGATGGAGACTGGCAAATACCAGAGCCTTTGAACTGATGTAGAAATCTTTATGGGGAAGAAAAAAGAAGTATAAGCAGGTTGGAATTTCTGCTGTTCTACCTGAAGGCCACACAACAAACATTTGGGGAAAAAAATCTGAAGGAATTGGACTTGGTATTTTTTAGTTCACTGCCCATGTGTAAAATTCACAAGCAATGGTAAGTCTATAGAAATAAATAAATAGTTAACCAGTGGCTGCTCAGGATTAAGGGTAGGAAAAGGGATTCACTGTAAATGGGAATAAGGAATCCTGTTGGGGTGATACACGTGTTCTCAGACTGGATAGGGGTGTAGTGGTGACAGTTGCATACCTCAATAAACTTTATAAAGATCACGGAATTATATACTTACAATGGATGAAGTTTGTGATATGCAAATTACACCATGATAAAGTTGTTTTAAAAAAAATTATGGGAACTCAAGGCAGTACAATTTTAATCATCCTCCACCCTTCTGACAACCTACTGAACTGTCCAACATCTGCACCAAATTATTATTATTCTTTGTTATTAATTATATATATATTTAAAAGTTTATTTATTTTTAATTGAAAGATAATTGCTTTACAAGATTGTGTTGGTTTCTGCCATACAGCAATTTGAATCAGCCATAGGTATACATATATCCCCTCCCTCTTGAACTTCCCTCCCACCTCCCACATCATCTCACCCCTCTAGGTTGTCACAGAGCCCTGGTTTGAGCTCCCTGAGTCATATAGCAAATTCCCGCTGGCTCATCTATTTTACATATGGTAGTGTGTGTGTTTCCATGCTACTCTCCACACTCATCCCACCCTCTGCTTCCCCGCTACCCCATGTCCACAGTCTGTTCTTTCTGTCTGAGCCTCCATTGCTAGATACCATATATATGTGTTAATATATACTATTTGTTTTTCTCTTTCTGACTTACTTCACTCTGTATAATAGGCTCTAGATTCATCCACCTCATTAGAACTGACTCAACTGTGTTTCTTTATATGGCTGAGTAATGTTCCATTGTGTATATGTACCACTGCTTCTTTATCCACTCACCTGTCGATGGACATCTAGGTTGCTTTCATGTCCTAGCTATTGTAAATAGTTGTTTTGAATGATATCTTTATTATTTTATACTTTTTTAAATTTCGTACTGGTCCTAACCACTTACTAAGGCCCATCAGGTGTAAGTCCAAGATATTTTCAAATCCATCCACCTCTTCCCATCATTACTCTACTTCAGATCACAATTATTTCTCACTGGAATTACTCCCACAACCTTGATCATCTGCTTCCCAGGGTCATATATCAGCAATCAGCATATTCCAGTTATTTCTCAACTTTAAAGTCCCACCAAATTATTTAGATGGGGATAAGGAAAATAATCATGCTTTAACTTCTTACAATTAGATATTCCCTTTAGACTTGTGATTCTCAACCTGGAAACTTAAAAGAATCACAAGGAAATTCTTGAGTTTTGTGTCATTTCCAGATGTGAGAGGCACATAGGACTGAAAAGCTGATTTCCAAGATATTTGGGAAATGCATCACTTTCTTTTCTCTCCAATGAAGGGTTTCTATCAGAGTACAAAATACATATAATCAAGATTTTGGAACTGGTACTATGAATGCATGCTATTTCTCTCTGCTGTTATTCCCTGGAGTGGAGTGGGAGGAGGAGACTGGAAATCTGAGAACACACACAGGCACTTTTACTCACAGGACACTTACAGGGTAAGGCTGAATAACAGTGAGGAGTATCGACTCTTTGCAGCTTCTGTAAGAGAGAGGAAAAAAAGTATTTATGACTTGCACAGAGCCTGGGCTCTACCGGTGATGGTGCTCTTTTGAAACAAAATGTGTGATGTTGGCGAATGTTCCAGGGCAGAGATTCAAAAGGCTCAGAAGTGAGCTTTCAGACCACAGAGAAAACCAGAATCAAATGTTTACCCAGTGGAAAGCCTCCTGTTCGATTTATATTGGGTGATATAATCTGCAACACTGAACAGCAGGGCCCTAAAATAAAACTCGCTGAAGGAAGGTCGGATTTTAAAAGCATCAACTGAGTCTCTCAAAATTGATTCTCCCCTTCCGACTTTCCTTTAGCTGCTTAAAATGTCTGTGCAATTTTCTGGAAGGGGATAGATTTTTAAAAATGCTATCAATTCACTGAACATCATTATCTTCTTAGGGTCAGCATCAGGAAAAGAAAAATGTCATTGTAGGTTTCTTATGTAAAAACAGGATCCCAGCAAATGTGACTTCCCATGCTGTGTGGCTTTCTAAGGCCAAGTTAACAATGCCTAGGATCTTGAGCCGATAAACATTTCAGAAGGGCACTCATTGGGAAATATTGGTCACCATAGTGAACACTGTGTACCAAAGAGCAGGACAACGTAACACAATGTCATGGTTTATTTAATTTCCCCCAAGTAACCCAAACCTTTCAAATAACTTGACCCCTTGAGGAAAAATCTTATTATAGGTTGCAATAGTTTTTCTTCCTTCCTTTGTTCCTTTTTTATACTGAGTAGGAGAAAGGTCAGTTGCCATTTTGTTGAGAAGGGGCTGACTTTTTCTATAGTTTAGGTGGTAATTAATTACCTGCTTTTGTGACGTCCTGCCCAAATGATTCAAGAGAAGGGGATCTATTGCGGTGCTGTTCCTTTGGAGAAGTTATGACAAATTGCATTTCTAGCGTTAAGTACTTTTCAACCCCTCACTATAAGCCCATTGCCTGGGGAAGACCATGTGATTTGCACAGGAGTGGTGGCGGCTGGGCCCTGATGGAGGGAG
Organism: Bubalus kerabau; assembly: GCF_029407905.1. NCBI lineage: Eukaryota > Metazoa > Chordata > Mammalia > Artiodactyla > Bovidae > Bubalus > Bubalus kerabau. Next base: position 147,471,933 of record NC_073647.1, on the reverse strand, counting down.
TGTGGGTGGGGAAGAAGAGAAATCAATGGGGAGGAAAAAGAGGACTAGAACTCAAGAACTGGATGAAGAATCAGAACATTTAGGATGATGTTGATGGTGGGAGAGGCCTGTCTGATCCCATCAATTCCTAGTTGCCAAGGGTTGACAGAAAGCCCCACTAACTGGAGTGGCAAGACCGTGTTCCCATTAGATGGAATAATAGAGCAACAGCGTAATCAAAGGAGAATTTGGTGAATGAGACAAATGACAGTGCATGGCTGGTGGCCATGGAGCCTCGTGGAGCAGTTTTGGGGAGAGTCTGGCACACCTAGGCAAACTGCAGCCTCACAGCACTAGGACCGAGCCATTCCACTCTGGTTCATATCCCAAGGAAATCCTCCCACTAGCCTCTGAGGGAAAGTGGATGAGGACGTTCCCAGTCAGGGGACGCATGGACGTGAAACACTGGAGGCAAGGTGGGCGTCCATCTCTAGGAGGGTGGGCATGTGGTGTGGGGGCCGAGTGTCATGTAATGATGTGGCAGGAAGAATCAGAGTGTGGTAGCCGTGGTGTGTACCTGTTGATCCTGCTTGGCCTGCTCTACCCAAGGCTGTCCCCAGAGCCCTTAGCAGTAGGCAATGGGCTCAGAACATATCCTGGGGGCACAGCTGATTGGACCCAAGTGTTAGAATGAGGCCACTGGATGTCCTCTCTCCAGAATCAGAACTAAGAGATACAGACAAAGAGCTGGAAGCTGAGTCACAATCATGACTGAATAAGAGGAAAGGTTACAGATGCCAGGGTCCCCTGAGCAGGCCTAGTTCCCACCATTCCTGAGGGCTGGTTGTTCATCATTTTACATCAATAAAATGACCAAAGTCAAATATCTCAGTATGATATCTGTTGTCAGTTCTGGCAATGGGCTTTTATTTTTCATTTCACTCATCTGTAAGTACTTAATTATCACCTGCCAGACAAAAAGAATTAACTCCATAGTGCTTTGTGTCCCTTAGGATTCTAATCCTAGAAGGAAAAAAAGATGGAAGTCACATGTGTTCATATATTAGAGAATGCCACAATGATTGAGGCAGGTTCAGCTGAGGCCTGATGCCAGTCACCCCTAGGTGCCAAAACAGTGTGTTATATACTTTCAAAGGAGAGAGTAAAACCACAGTTTGGGACCCTTTTTCATCTTGGGGTATTAATCATGACTTAACTGAAACAAAGGTAACAGGGAAAGGCCAGTGCAAGCAGCACATGGCCAAAGAGCAGAGGCTATGTTTGAAAGATTATTACCCTTCCACAGAGACAGACTCTAAGTGTGCAATTCCTGTGATGATATCTGGAAGACAGTAGATATGGTGCCCTGGGGTCATTTAATAAAGGCAGTGCTCAACTGAGCTTCTTCCAGGGCAAGAGGGCCTTATTGGAAAGATGTAGAAGCTAAGGAGTGTTGGACACAGCCAGTCACTGGGTACTCTCTGATTCAAGGGACCTGCAGTTGGAACAACCCAACAGAGAAACATTCTAGAAATCTGCACAGGTACCCATAAGTCAACTGTCATGATCTTCCATGGATAGAGGAAGCCAATACTGGATTACCTTGGTGTCAAAACAGTGAGAATTTCCTGCTTTTTACCTCACTGTCCTGTCCTCATTTCAATGTGGAAGGTGCCAAAGCTGGAGAAGAATCTTGGGGAACTTAACACAGTGCAGGCTTCTCAGGTTAGAAATAGGGGCAAGGGAGAAATTTTGTGGCATTGGCAGTTTTGACTATCATGTGACAAATGAACATATTGATGACAGAGTAAGAGTTGTTGTGATTATAAGTATTCAAATGACTGGAGAAATTTTCTGAACATGCTTAATATATTTGTGGACCTGCCTGAGATTTGAATGAAGACCTGCCCCTAGAGAGCTGTTCTGAACAGGCAAAGAGGGAAAAGAACAGTTGCTTTACAATTTTATCCTGAGACCTAACTGCTACATTTACTCCCAAGTTTACTTTATTTAAAACTGACTTGAATAGATCAGATTATTTGAATCCAAATAGTCCTTAACTAAGACAGTGAGTGCTTAAAATCTGAAGAAGAAACAATAAAATGGTAAGTGCAAGAATGAGGGGTCTGATGTGGTAGGGTGGGGGAGAATGAATGGGCCCACGAGGCTGTGGAAAAGATGCTCATTTTCCCTAGAGCAATGCTCACTGGCACTGTATTTGTTCATTTCCAGAAAAAGAAAAAAATATTCACAGCTCCAGTACAGTCTGTTAGGAGCAGACAAACCCCTGGGGAAGGACTCATTATTCATGTTAGATGCTAACAGAATAAGCATAGACTGCATTAGCTTCCTATTGCTGCTGTAATAAATTAGTGGCTTAAAACAGCACAAATTGGTTATCTTACAAGTCTGGAGGTTAAAAGTCTGAAATGGGCCTCACTAGGCTAAAATCAAGGTGTTAATAGGGCTGCATTCATTCTGGAAGCTTTTCCAGATTCTGGAGGCTTCCTATATTCTTTGGTTCATGGCCTCTTCCTCCATTTTCAAAAACAGCAATGTAGCATCTTCCAATTTCTCCTTGAGTCTCCTGCCTTATTCATTCACCTATAAGGGCCTTTGTGATTACATTGGGTCCACCTAGATAATTCAGGAAAAACAGCTCCAACCTTAACTGAATCACTTCTGCAGAGCCACAGGATCTGGGCATTATGATGTGGATCAGTATTCTGTCCTATCACAGAAGCCAGCTTCAGTAGTTATTTTGTGCTGCATAACAACTTACCATAAACTTAGCAGCTTAAAACAACACACATTTATTATCTTACAGTTTCTATGAGTCAGACATATGAGTATGAATTAACTTGGTCATTTTATCCAAGTTCTCTGATGAGACTGCCATCAAGTGCTGCCCAGGGCTAAGGTCTCATCTGAAAGCTCCACTGGGAAAGATCCAATTCCAGGTAGACTTTTTACAGTTTTTGGCAGGATTAAATAGTTTCTTTTGGGATTGTTGGACCAAGGGCCTCAATTCCTGCTGGCAGTTGGCTGTAAGTCACCGTTAGGTCCTCGTTACATGGGCCTCCTCAACATGGCAACTTGCTTCATCAAATCAGCAAAGGAAAAGGAGACAGAATCCTTTGGCAAAACGGAAGGTATAATTTTATGTAACAGAATCACAGATGTGAAATTCCAGCACCTTTGCCATATTTTTTTGGCAAGAAGCAAATCACAGGTCCCACCCACATTAAAAGAGAGGGAAATACACAAAATTGAGAACATTGAGAGACAGGGATCATCCATGGGGCCATCTAAGATTCTGTCTGCAATACCAACAAAGAAAGATTCACAACCAATTAATCTGTAAGTGTCTCAAAGGTAGTGTCCATGTATGACTTCACCTTACACAGAATATTTTCCTGTCAAGCATGTCAGAAAGAAGCACTGCTCAGTATACATTATTAATTTGAAAATGGAAACCATTTTCCAAAATATGTCTATTATATTTACAGGATTTAAATTCTGTGTCTATAGTAATTCCCTTTTACTCATCTGAAACATATCCTATATTGATTTTAATTTTACCACTTAATGAGTAAATGATGCTGTCTCAATTAAAATAAAATATTCCAATATGTTATTTATCATTAGAACTAGGGATGTGTTTTTAGTCTGTTTTCTCTCACCTATAATTATTTAATTATAATCTGCCAGACAAGAACTCCATAATGTTTTGAATTCCTTAGAATTCCTAACCCTAAGATCCTAGGAGAAAATAAAGAAGATCAAAGCCGTTTAAAAATAGCCACAACAGACAAATTAGAATTTGGAATGAAAAATGGCTCATTCAAGTAATCAGATAATTTCTTTTTATGAAGGCTTAAAACAGCTAGGGACTTGAAACAAATCCAGTTAGGAGCACATTTAGAGAAGTACAATTTCATACTGAATGCCAAGCGAATTTTCTACTCTTAAAGATTAATTTCAAATTAGAGTGCCAATATTTTTTTAAATGATTGAATTTGTGAAAAACACCACTTTAATCCCTATATCACAGTGCTGACCTGCATAGGAAAATATAGTCTAATCTACCCTAAAACACTCCTATAAAATTTCCGTTTTATTCCTCTCTTTTCATTCTTTTAACAAAAGTCTTTTCTTAGATTTTTTTTGATGGAAAATCCCTTGAAACATGTTTGGGACACCCAACGTCAGTGGTTACACGTCATTCTTTGGCATCACAACCCATTTTAAAATTTCACTGGATGGGATTCTGTTGCAGTAAGTGAAGAATCTCAGATTCTAATGAGGTTTTTGGTATTAAAATCCCTTTCAAAAATGAAGCTAAAGTTTTTGTTTGTTTTCCCTTAGAGCAGAATAGCTTGACACCTTTCTTTGACTTTCCCACTTGATATCTACATGATCTTAATACTGCAGTATATAATCACATTGGCATGCACTATTGTATATTTCCCTCATAGACTGAATAAACAGATTTCCTTAACTAATACAGAGATCAACATGAATTTACGTGTGAAGAGCAATGAGATTTCCTCAAAGATTGGGAAAACAGAATAAAATGAAGCAAAAACAAAACAAACTAAAATATAAAGAATATATTCCACGTCAAAATTCAGGAGGAGTCTTGTTTTTTTTTTTTTTTTTTAAAGGATCTAAACAAGTGAACAATATGATTTTCAACTTCTCCAGTAGAAGTCAGGAATCAATTCATGAAGGCTGAAAAGTTAGGCTTTTAAAAGGAAAAATAAAGAGGTAATTTAGGGCAATATATGAAAGATTTTGTGAACTGTAAAATCACATCTTAACATAATTCAAAAGACTTATAGGCAGTATTTTTATTTGGAAAGAAAGGTGGTAAGGCACAGTGAAATGGTGTTTGAACTCTCACTTCTAAGTACACATAAGTCTTTCTTCTTGTTGAACTTCAGAGTTTTTCAAAGAAGATAGAAAAATATCCTTTTCAGCTAGCTAGTGCATCTCAGCCCTTAAACTCTCTGCTGGTGGATAGTCACTCTTTATGGAAAGAAGACCAGATAAACAGTATTTCTCCAATGATGCTTTACTCAGAAGAATATCGCAATCCTAGGTGTTGGCTGAAAAGTTTGTTCGGGTTAATCTGTACCATCTTATGGAAAAATCTGAACAAACTTTATGGCTAACCCAGTATTTTCTCTTCTTACCTGAACCTGGAGATATGAAAAAAAAAGCAAGAGATTTCTGATGACTAGTCATAATATAAAGTCAGTTGCTGCAAAGCTGGAGGAAATAACACTGTCCCTCCATTTCAGAAAAGTCACCACAGGACTACTTGAAATGGAGGTTTAATGCTTCATCCAGTTGACCTTTCTACCATTCTCAACAGAGACTGCAATTATCCACTATATCAGTTCCTAACAGGTGCCGAAGCCATTAGCTGGAGAGGGTGGAAACAGCTAACAATCAAGCATGCAAACAGGGTCAACACATTAAGTGTGATCTGTCATGGACTTCATGAAACATCAACACTCCCCACTGTTGCTGCACATTGCCTTTACTTCAGTAACTGCAAAGAGGAAGAACCGGATTACCTGTCATTTTATTACTAAGGTTCAAGGGATGCGGAGAAAGGAAACAGGCATAATGAAGCCACCATAGTTATCAGGGCAGCAAAGACAGAGGGGATGGGTCAGAATTCACTTGTCCAGGAGCACTGGCTTGCCTTCTACCAATTCTACAATCTCTCTCACTACCATTTTCTCCTTGAATGAGGGGTGATATTGCTGACACAACCATATGCTGCCTGCAAGAGATGAACTTCAGCTTTAAGGATGCACATAGGCTCAAAGAAAAGGAATGGAGAATGATATTCCACGTAAACAGAAACCAAAACAGCACAGTAATATACTCATATCAGACAAAATAGGCTATAAGGCTAAAAAGGTAACAAAAAAAATCACTATAATGATAAACAGGATCAATTCATTAAGAAGACATAATAATCATAAACATATTGGGTTGGCTAAAAACTTCTCTTGGGTTTTTCCATAAGATGTAATGGAAAAATCCAAGCGAACTTTTTGGCCAACCCAATATATGCACCCAATATCAGAGCACCGAAATATACTAAGCAAATACTAACAGATCTGAGGGGCTTCCCTGGTGGCTCAGTGGTAAAGAATCTGGCTGCCAATGCAGGAGACTCGGGTGCAATTGCTGGGTTGGGTGGCTTAGACAGTAAAGTGTCTGTCTACAATGCTGGAGACCCGGGTTCAATCCCTGGGTTGGGAAGATCCCCTGGAGAAGGAAATGGCAATCCACTCCAGTACTATTGCCTGGAAAATCCCATGGACAGAGGAGTCTGGTGGGCTATGGTCCATGGGGTTGCAAAGAGTTGGACACAGCTAAGCGACTTCACTTCCAGTATTCTTGTCTGAGAAATCCCAAGGACAGAGGAGTCTGGCGGGCTACAGTACATAGGGTCGTAAAAGAGTTGGACATGACTTAGTGACTGAACAACAGGTTTGAAGTGAGAACAAGTTTGGTACCCAAAGCAACAGTGAAGAGAATTTAAGGAAAGATTCTTATTAAGTACTATGTTAAAGGGTTCACCCTGAACAACTGCATAATCATACTGTTTATCTTTTCCCATCTGTACGGAGGCTCCAAAGACGGTCCTCAATGAACCACGCTTTTGGGGACTCACATAACTTTGTGTAGTCTTCTCCCACTGAATCTGGACTAGTTCTGTGACGTACTTTTGACAAATAGACTATTATGGAAGTGACAGTGCATGACTTCCAGGCCTTGATTAGAAGAATCCCAGAAGCCCTGCAGTGTCCACAGGGGTATCTTGGAACATTCACTCTATGAGAAGCCAGCTGTCAGAGAAGCTCAGCAACCCCACCATCACCATGTTGTGAGGAAGCTAGCCCTGTGCAGAAGCAGCGTGGGGAGGGAGAAACTGGCCTGGTCAGACACAGTGGTGTCAGCTGTCTAAGTCCAGTGACAACACAGGTATGAAAAAGCCACCTTGGATAGCCAGTCCAAACAAGTCTTTATCCAGCTCCTGCTCTAGCAGTCGACTGAACTGAAGCCACAGGAGTGACAGCAGTGAGAACCATGTGAATGAGCCCCATCAACCCACAGCATCATGAGATAAGAAACTATTTTCTTAAGCCATTTCATTTGTTGGGTGGTGACAGAAAACTGAAACATCATCTGTCCATAAAGAGTTTGCAAACTATTTTTTTAAAAAACAGCCAAAGGAGTCAAAGGGATTTGAAATTGAACATGGCTCCCTTATCAAGGAAGGTTCAGTATCCAATCTAATGACTCCACAGGATATTCGAAATGGACACTTTAAAAAAAAAATTTGTCCTACAAACGTAAGTGGAAATGTGGAAAAGGAGGCTCTAATTGTTGGGCGTGGGGCTAGCACAATTGTAACATTAACTATGGGCTTTTGGAGATTGGGGTAGTGGGGAAAAGAACTAAAAGCTCAGGGGAAGGAAAAAGATCCAATCAGAGTCTTGGACTAAAAATGCTTCACTACAAAAAAGAATTTTGAAGGCACGATTGGTGTTACCTTGTGGGGTATGTATTTGAACTTGCTAGAGAAAGGATTAAAGCACATTATAATTTTAGGTTTAGAATTCATAGCTTACATACAATCAATGACTTGAATATAAACCTAGGGAGAGACCAGAATTCTTTGAACAGTCCAATTCACATTTGACAGATTGCATTAAAGGCTTAAGCTGTGCTTTTCTTTCAAAGAATATTAGGCTATTGGGTTAAAATCCATATAAATGATGCAGTGACTATCAAAACTAACATTCTAATGAAATTGTATCATTTCGAATTCTTTTCTTAAATTGCATTTTTTAAACCTTTGTATTAAAATTTCAGGTTAGGCACTCTGACTTTGTAAACTGCTACTACTAACAGTTTTATTTGCATAATAATATTTGGTTTTAGTTTGACCTAATTTTTTTGTTCAATTAAATCATTTCTTTTTTTTTTTTCTGAATGAATACTACTTTTGGCCTTTGAAGAATCTTTAATGGATGAAACTGGTACTTGCCTTTAAGATTGAAAAAGGGCAGCAGGATCTCTTGCAATAAAAATTATTTTACACATCTATATTATACTAAATGGTTCTCACCTCATTCATTCCTTCAGTAAGTATTGAGTATCTAGCAGAAGAGAGGCATTTGGGATATGGCAGGAGGGCATTTGGCAGTGTCGAGACATTTATGGTTGTCACAATGAGGGTGGCTGCTATTGTCATCTAGTGGACAGACACCAGGGATGCTGTTAACATCCGACATTGCACAGGACAGCCACCTACAACAAAGAAATTTCGGCCCAAAATGTCAGCAGTGCTGAGACTGAGAAACCTGAGGCTATGTCCGATGTACCTCCACCTCCCCCCCACCCCAGGAAAACTACTATCCTGGCACCGAACACAACAGAATACTTTGATCCCCAGTGGGAACTTATCTTAATATAATCACATAGCATAAACGATTTTCCTTTCTTCTTTCACTTTGAGTTGTGTTTAAGATAAATCCAAGTCGTTCTGTGCCACTGTGTGAATGTATCACAATTTCCTTATCCATTTTACCATTGAGGGATATTTGAGCGATTTTCAATTGGAGGTCACAAAGAATAGTGTTGCTATTAACAGTCTTGTGTATGTCTTTTGGTGAACATATGTAGGCATTATTGTTTGGTATATTCCTAGGAGTGGAACTGCCAGGTCATAGGGTATGCAGGTGTTCAAGCCAAGACCTTGTTTTATGGGGCTACATCATTCTTTCCAGAGCTCATGATATTCATATGTCTTAAATTCTATTCTGATAGTTTTCCTTTACCTTATTTCTTCTACTCTTCTAAGTGTGTGACCAAGCACTTTCTATTCTGCTGGCTCCTGGAATAAGCTGCAGTCCATCAATATATACATCAATATACATCTTACATCTGTAAGAGCAGGGAGCTTGGACTAAATCAGTAGTTTCCAAATTGTGCTCCATGCAACCCTTCTCAGACAGGGACACATGTCCGTGGAAAGAGCCCTGTATACCCCTGTATTTCTTCAACTGGAAATCCTCCACTGATTTATGCATTGAGACTGTGGGTTAGAGTTCTATTGAAAAAAGGGTTCTATTGCTAAAAGCAGTAGGAAAACCAATGGATAAAATGACTGCTATTGCTTTATCAAATTCCAATAAACCTTCTTAGCCTGCAAATCTAAATCCCATTTTGAGTTTCCATGAAGGTGTCCAGCATGCTCTGCTAATTTAAACTTCTTTTCCTCAATGAAAAGCACAAAGAACAAAGGTTTATTGGATTTTGTTGCTTTTCTATTCTTTATATTTTTAATAATGACAATAATATTACTTGCAATTTTATACTGCAATTGTAGAGCAATTCAGTAATAATCACGACACCCTAGGAGCTAGGTAATATTATTATCTTCATTTTACTGATAAGAAAATGAGGCTCAGAAAGGTTATAGCACAAAGGTAGTGGCACAGAACGACTTGGATGTATTTGACTTTTAATGAAGTCAAATGTCTGGAAAGTGGTGTTTTCTTCCTGGCTTTGGCCAAAAGAAGAGGTACATACTGACCAGAATGCCAGATCCCAGGTCAGAGCTTCCACTTCCAAAGGCCTTGTGTGTTCCTGCTTGCTTATTTACTCTTTCCATAAGCATAAGCACATCACACTCTGGTCCAAAGAGGATGAAAGGCTTGTGATGCAGACTTGCACCGAGCCTGCCTCTTCCAGGCAGGCCCTGCCAAGATCAATGGAGCTACTTCAACAGTTTCCAGATGTGTGAGAAAGAAATGCTTATTTCTAGCCACAAAAGGACAAATATTGGATGATTCCACTTAGATGAAATATCCGGGATAGGCAGATTCATGCACACAGAAAGTACACTGAGCTGACCAGGGACTGAAAAGTGGGAAGAATGGTGAGTTCTTGCTCGGTGCGTCCAGAGCTTCTATTTGGGGTGATGAGAGTTTTGGAAATAAGTAGTAATGAAAGTTACAAAACATTGTGAGAGTAATGAATGCCTCTGAATTGTACACTTAAAAGTGGTGAACATGGCAAATTCTATGTTATATGTATTTTACCACAATAAAAGAGACATGTTCGTTTTTATTAGCCCCTGAGATCTTGTGGTTATTTGTTATGAAGCAATTGCTGACTGATTGATACATCCTCTAATTGTGTGACAGGTGTCATGTGGAAAAGACTGAGAGTTTGATGGGACAATGAATATGAGTAAGAGAAGAAGACTCACTGTCTGGTCTGCCAAATGAAATCTCTCCATGTTAAAAATAACTCAGGGTGTGGGCCATGGAAGGAACAGATTGCTGGGCCGATTAACAGAGACCATTTATCAGTGGCTTATGGCATCTCAGGGTCATTGCCATGGATGCACTGCTGTCATGGGTTATGTGACATGACCGGAGGAATTCAGTAAGCTGAAAACACTTTGAAAACATTAAATAGTTTGAAGCCCATACACATTTGTAGCCTAGAAGAGACTAGTAAGAGACAGGTAGTGTCATATGCTGAGTTGAAGCTGTTAGAAAGTGTAGTTCATATCCTGAGTCAATTCCTGAAGAAAAAAATCATATTCTTATGCAATTCAAGTCAATTAGGCTTGACAGCCGCTTTCCATTTCCCTCTTAGTTCTCAAGACATTCATGTTTGATTCTGCTCTATCAGCGCTGACTTCACCTTCTGCTCAACAGTCCTGTAGTGCTCGCTCAATACAGGAATTTAATATATTTTTTAAGCGAAAACATGAAACAGAGGTCCAGGGATTGTCATGGAATACGTGGCACAATCACCAAATGGGAGGTGGCAGTTGAAACCTTTATACATACACTGAGGGGCACGAGATTGTTCAAAAACAGAGGCAGTCGCCAAAAGTCTCAGCAGCAAGTGATGTGACTGCAAATGGAAATAATAATAATAATCATAACGGTAATAATCATAATAATAGGCTTGTTCAGAGGATTGTTGTGAGCAGAAATTATAGATGGGGGAAATGCTTTTCGTATCTTGGAAGAAAGGTGCTATGTAAATTCCAGTTCTTTTTCTTTTTGTTATTTTCCCTTAAATACTGCCAAAAAAAAAAAAAAAGATCCAAGTGGGTGGATGAGAGCAGGATTTCGGGAGGAAGGGGAGAGAAAATAATTTAAATAAGCAAGTGATGGAAGTACTACTTGGTCATTGCCTTGGCTTTAATAACCTTCATCCACCTAGCCACACAGCTATGTAGGTGGGGGGTGATTGTGAGATTCTATTTCCCCTTCTTGCTCCTAGCCAGGAAATAACTAGATTTTATGTTCATTTTTTAAAGAGCATTCACTCTGTCTTGTCGATGTGGCTGTTGCCTTCACTTCCATCACTGTCTTCTGTGTTTTTAGCACTGACTGAGAATATTTCTCCCAGGGAACTGTACATGCCAGGTCCCAAGGGCGGACAGATACTGGGGCTCCAGGGCAGAGAGTCAGTGAGCAAAGGCCAGTATGTGCACCTGTTGTTTGGAACTCAGCATTTCAGAAGGCAAGGCTGAAAGGCAGCTTGTTGGACTCCATGGGGATGGCCAACTTTGCCAAGTGAGATGGTTATGAGAAGCTTATGGCTTTCATGACAAACAGGACATGAATTGTTTTTCAAATTAACTCATTCAATAATAACCTATAAGTGGTGTGTTACAGTCCCCTACTATTATGGTGTTACTGTCGATTTCTCCTTTCATGGTTGTTAGCATTTAATAATCTATAATGGAAAAGAGCCCGAAAAAATATATGTATATACAAATATACACACATACATGTGTGTATATTTATATATGTAATTGAGTCACTTTGCTGTACACCTGAAACTAACACAACATTGTAAATTAACTATTGCTATTGCTCGCATGCTTAGTCATGTTCGATTCTTTGCGACACCATGGACTGTAGCCCAACAGGTTCCTCTGTCCATGGGATTCTCCAGGCAAGAATAATGGAGTGGGTTGCCATTTCCTTTTCCAGGGGAGCTTCCTGACCCAGGGATCGAACCTGTGTCTCCTGCATTGGCAGGAGGGTTCTTTATCACTGTGACACTTCAGTTTAAAAAACGGTTTTAAAAAAAGTAAAAAAATGAATTCATTCAATAACCACATTTGGGGAAATGACTTTTCTTTCATCAAGCAGTGGAATGCCTCCTGTCTCCTTTCTCCTTGATCTACTCGGAAGCAATCTTGAACCATCTTACTGAGTCACACCATGTTCCTTCTCAAAATATGACGATTTCCAAAAGCATCTCAGATTCAAAGAAAGATTTTTCTCCCAGTAGTGGATACCCCTGGTAGCTCTCCACTTACACTTCAGCTTTAAAGACCACTGGACTTGATTAAACAAATGTTTGACATTCCCATCCTACGCACTGATGACTATTCTAGGCTATATGGATACACTAGTGAACAGAGAAAACAATCCCTGCCTGTCTGGGACTGTCATTCTCTGGAACTATCCAGGACTTGGGAATTTGAAAAGAGGATGCCTTAGCTGGCTGGCCTGGGTGAGGCCTTCCACCTCTGGCTACCTGTTTTCTCATTCAGAAGATGCAGAAATGGGACCAAACCTCAAACGACGAGTTTCTCCTAGAGACCCAAAGCTATTTAGCCTTCCAGTGGATGAGTTCCTTATATTAATTAAGCTGTTTTGTTCAATATAATTCACCTAAAACTTCCTGTGACCTCATCTTCAACAACAAGTGATACCCTAGGTTCTTCCTTCAGGACAGTTCCTAGGAATCACTCCTTTGAAGTCTTCCCAGATTACCTCATCTAGTTCCAGGCCTATTGGTGTCCATGGCAACCTGTCAACATCCATGGACAGCCCTGCAGGGGCGGGTGGGAGGAAAGACTCTGCTTTTCCCTAAAGAAAAGAGGGAACAAATTGGAAAAGAAAAGAAATAACTTTTTTGGCTCCATGAAGCCACATGGCTTTTATCAGAAGGTTTCAATATACATCGGAATGGGGATGGCCAGGATCTCTGTGGAGACAACAGTGATCATTTACTTCACACCTATTGTATGCTTTGTTGTTGTCAAGTCGCTGAGTCGTATCTGATTCTTTGCAATCCCATGGACTGCAGCATGCCAGGATTCCCTGTCCTTCACTATCTCCCAGAGTTTGCTCAAACTCATGTTCATTGAGTCGGTGATGCCATCCAACCATCTCTTCCTCTGTTGTCCCCTTCTCTTCCTAACCTCAATCTTTCCCAGCATCAGGGTCTTTTCCGATGAGTTGGTTCTTCACATCAGATGGCCACAGTATTGAAGTTTCAGCTTCAGCATCAGTCCTTCCAATGAATATTCATGGTTGATTTCCTTTAGGATTGACTGGTTTGATCTCCTTTCAGTCCAAGGGACTCTCAAGAGTCTTCTCCAGCACCACAGTTTGAAAGCACCAATTCGTCGGTGCTCAGTCTTCTTTAAGGCCCAACTCTCACATCTGCACATGACTCCTGGAAAAACCATAGTTTTTACTACACAGAACTTTGTTGGCAAAATGATGTCTCTGCCTTTTAATACGCTGTCTAGGTTTGTCACAGCTTTCCTTTCAAGGAGCAAGCGTCTTTTAATCTCATGGCTACAGTCATTGTCCACAGTGATTTTGGAGCCCAAGAAAATCAAATCTGTCACTGTTTCCACTTTTTTCCCTTCAGTTTGCCATGAAGTGCTGGGGCAGGATGCCATGACCTTCAGTTTTTGAATGCTGAGTTTTGAGCCAGCTTTTTAACTCTCCTCTTTCACCCTCATTAAGAGGCTTTTTACTGTATGCTAGAGACTGTGTAAAGCAGTTTGCACCCAGTATTTCTCATGTACTCCTTCAAGTATGTTAGGGTTTGGGTGCTATTATTCTCTGGAAATTAAAATACTTTGAGCCCAGGAGCCAGAAATAAAAGAAAAAATAATACTCATTTACCAAAGTACATATACTCTTGCTGCAGGAGGAGGGTCCTTGCTAGCGTGACCCCGAGGCTGGATAAAGTAGGATAAGGGATGAGAGATACCTTGACCCACATGTCTTCATAAACACTGCTGCCTGCTATTGTTGTTAAGCTATTATTGTTTTTATTATTAATTCCAGTTTCCAGAGCCCTGAGGGAGAGCATGTCAGAAGATACAGAGGAGAGTCTAGCCCAGTGATGGAGTTGGCTCATGTCACTGCTCCCCGCCCATGCACACTGCACATTCTTGGGGCTTCTGTCTGAGCTCATCATTGCTGAGGCTCCGAGAATAACTCCTGCAGGAGAAGATAGGATGCTCTAAACTGCTGTCAGCCGTGAGTCTGGATAGCCTGGGAGTGTGGTGTTTTGCAAAGCAGGTTTCTAAAGCAAGATCTTGACACCTGTCCAGGTCGGCAGCCTCCCAGGATAGAATTCAGTCTCCAGGGTCTCAGGCCTTGTCAAGTCATATAACACTGTCTGTTGCCTGGGTGCGTATCCCTATCAGCAGCGGTCCATGAGGGAGATGGTAAGGCAAGATCGGAAACCATCTGAGTTCAAGTCATCAGAGCTATGTCAGCTTCCATTCATTATTTATCACTGACGGCACCAGTCCTCTGATGGACTGCTTGACCCTCATCCTCTCTAATCTTTAAAATCACTCTGCAAGGTAGATTTCATTATTTCCATTTTACATGTGAGGAAACAGTCTCTCTTTAAAGAGGTTAAGTATCTTGTCCAAGGCCACACAGCTCATTCGAGGTCGAGTCAGGAATCCAACCCAGACTGCCTGTGTCAATGTTCTTTCCCTCTGTCCTTGGTAAAGTCATTATCAGTAATCAGAGTGTCCACATGCCCAAGTTTTGCCTTTCTCTGTTGGCTCATCTGAGCTTCCCAGAGAGGATACATGCTGTGTTCACCTTGACAGGCTGCAAAGCATGTTTCCATATTGTGTCTTTTAATCACCATAATGCCAGTGACAGGTAAGTTTCACTTCCTCCATTTGGTAATCGACTAAACTGTGGAGCAGAAAGGCTAAGCAATTGGATCACTTCACCCAGAAGGGCAGGGTTGGACAGTTGTAAAGCAGAGAAATGAAGAACGGGGAAAGAGCAACTTTAACTTGTGGGAGATGGGAGGCAGTTGACAGAGAGCCTCAGGGAAGGCAGCTCTGCAGCTGGGTCTCGATGGATGGGTAGGAGACTGACAAGGAAAGGGGTTCACAGGTGCACCAAAGGACCTAACAGTTCTGCAGGTAGGAATGCTTTGGGTCTGTTTAGGGAAGAGTGTATTTCTAAGCATAACTAGCACACAAGGTTGGGGTGGTGGTTCTTGAGGAAGAGAAGAGGTAGAAAGGATGCCTGGGAGAGCTGAGTGCAAGACACTGTTGATGCAAGGAATCCTGGAGAGAACCACTCTAGAGTAGCAGTGTCATTATAGAGGGAGAGGGTAACATCAAATGCTAACAGCTGGCAGAAAGCATTCTGTGCACAGGAAACGAAGTGGAGTTACAGGTGAAAATTTAAATGTATGAGTACAATTTGTGTTTAGTGGGTGTCTTACAGCAAAGAAAGCTCTAAAATGCCTGTTGCTACTACAGGAATTTACAAAACCCATTCATTTTTTTCAGAAAGAGGCCAGACACAGAATAAAGGTTTTGAAAACCAAGCAGCCAAATAGGGATCTCACTCATTCATAAATTCATTCACTTTTCTTTTCATTCAAACATATAGGTACCTGGGACCATGCTATGCTATAGGGAAATGAAGAACGTATCGGCTCCTTGTCCTCAAGAAGCCCGCAGTCTAGACGCAAGAATTAGCGTCACTGCAATGAAGGTGTCATGTAGAAGCATACATGGGAACATGGTGGTATGAAGGGGGAAGGGTCAACACTTCTCAGGGTTTATGTGAAGAAAGTTACACTCGACGAAGCATTTGCAAAGTAGGAGGTGCTTCAGCTGGTCTTCAGGGATGGAGGAGGAGTTTACCAGGTGGGTAGGGAAATGAAGGAATTCTGGAGCTATGGAAATAAGTCCAAAGGAACTAATGTAGGAGGGAAAATGGTCCACTTGGGGGCTGTGGAAAGGTGGGCATAAGGCCATAGCAGAGAACAGACAGGGAAAGAGGTTGCCCAGGAGTGTGGGCCTGATCACAGGTCTTCAAGCTATGTAAGCCGTGTGCACTTGACCTCAGATAGCTGTGACCCTGAGGTGGGTGCTTTAAACTGGGACTGGTAAAATAGTTTTATTTTGAAAAGTTGTCTGAGCCAACAGTGCAGGCAAATATTAAGGTTGTTGGGGAGAAGATGACTCAGTGATGAAGCCATGGTAATACCTCAGAGAAGGTGGAATGATGGCTTAAATGGAGTATGTAAAAATGGTGATGAAGAGGAAGGGAGATACAAACACGATTTGGAGGAAACCCGTGTCCAGAGGCCTCACCATCTAGATGGTGTCTACGAATGAAAAAGTAAAAGGCACAGATGGAATTAATGAGATGGAAACTATGAAAGAGGTTGTTCTGGTGCCAGAAGTAGCTAGAGCTCTTGGGTATTCCTAGCAGTTAGTGATCACAGCCACTACCTTCCAATTCACGTGGATCAGAACTGGAAATATGAAGAGCTCTAATGTGACTGAACTTGTCCTTGAATATCAATAATCAGGCAAATGGTACTATGGAGAACAGTACAAAGATTTCTTAAAGAACTGAAAATAGAATTGCCATATGATCCTACAATTCCACTCCTGGGCACACATTCATAGAAACCTCTAATTTAAAAAGATACATGGACCCAATGTTCATAGCAGCACTATTCACAATAGCCAAGATATGGCAACAACCTAAATGTTCATTGACAGAGAAATGGAGAAAGATGTGGTATGTACATACTATGGAATACTACTTAGCCATAAAAAAGAATGAAATAATGCTATTTGCAGCATCATGGATTGACCTAGAGATGATCATACTATGCGAAATAAATCAGAGAAAGACAAATATCATGTGATATCACTTACATGTGGAATCTAAAAAAAATGATACAAATGAACTTCATTACAAAACAAAAATAGATTTAGAGACATAGAAAACAAACTTATGGTTACCAAAGGTGAAAGAGGGGCAATAATTAGGAGTTTGGGATTAGCAGATACACACTACAATATATAAACTAGACAAACAACAAAGACCTTATGTATAGTGCAGGAAACTATTAAATATATTCAATATTTGTAATAACCTATAAGGGAAAAGAGTCTGAAAAACATATTCTTGCCTGGAGAATCCCCACTGATAGAGGAGCCTGGCAGGCTACATACAGTCCATGGGGTCACAAAGAGTTGGACACGACTGAGCGACTAAGCACACACATGTGTGTATAACTGAATCACTTTGTTTTACACCTGAAACCAACACAACATTGTAAATCAACTATATTCCTAATTTTTTAAAAAAGTCAACCAAGGAAAGATAAAAAAAAGAAGGCGGCGATGGTAAGGGCTCTGAACTCTTGTTTCAGTTGATAACTTTTACATGCATGTTAGGGAAGGGGGAAATTGTAAAACAGAGAAATGTTATTTCTAACCTCAGTAAGGAATAGAGACGATGCCACTAAAGAAGCTGTAATTCAAAGATGAGGGCTTTGCGTGGTGTTTCAGTGGTAAAGAATATGGCTGCCAATGCTGGGTTGATCCCTGGGTTGAGAAGATCCCTGGAGAAGGAAATGGCCACCAACTCCAGTATTCTTGCCTGGGAAATCCCATGGACAGAGGAGCCTGGTGGTCTACAGTCCATGGGGTCGCAAATAAGTCGGACATGACTGAGCTCCTAAAATAACTCAATGATGGCACATCCAGTGACAGCCTGTAACCAACTACAGGACAAAACACACCCTCTTACCAGGAGGAAAAATCAGGTTGAGGAAGAATAGGTACATAGCTCAAGCTACCTGAAAACAACACCCAAAATCTTATGAAATCTAGCAATGTTCTAATCCTCTGAGAGTTGACAGATTGTCAGTGGATGACGATCATATTTTCACTGATGGAAAGAGGTTGTGGGATTTCTATTAAATTTTTGAAGTGTGCTTTCCATGTTTGAATTTAGCCTCAACCTATGAAAACGATTTACTGTAATCAATGGCTATAATTTCTCCATGACAAGGTGTAGAGAAATCCTGTTTTCCTGTCTATTGGGAAATACTGCTGTGAACATGAACTTGTACCGTACTAACCTTGCAACTGAATTCTGAGACCTTTCTGCTTTGTATTAATAGGTTTATAGGCTGTACTTGGACTGACTATATGAAGAAAGGATGTATTTCACTCACACAACCTCTCCAATTGCTACATGAAGAATCATAAAAAGATAACTTTTCAAAAGCAGGTATCCACTGGGGATAAGAACAAGAAAAAACAAACAAATAGAAGTAGTGGAATAGCTTCCATGCTTAGGACCTAAAGGTCATTTCCCTCTATTACATGTCCCCAAATAGTAACAGATCAGAGTTTTGGCAGTATCATTGTTGTTTCTTCTTTTTACTTTCAAGGCTATGTAGAACGGAGAGGGTATAGGCTGGTGATCTCCATTTTTAATCATCCTATATTTTCTATTCTTACCACCATATGGAAGCTTAATCTCATTCCAGAACCAGAGTTAATTAAAAAGAATACAAATGAAAAACATACGCAACAATCTTCTAAAAATCTTAACAAATTTTTGTGTTTCACACTAATTATGCTTTTCTTGAGTTTCATTAATCTGCAAGGGGGATCAATATTCAACTAGGCAAAACAGAAAAATGTCCCATAAAGTGGTGAGAAGATAAAAGGCAGAAACTGAGTTCAAGAGTGAGAGTTTTCAAAATTACTTGATGTCTAACACAAAACTACTATGTATAGGAAAACAGTATGAAACAAAATATAACAAGGCCTGAATGGATTGTAATATGTTAGAAACACTGGCCAGTGATTAGCAGGAAATATAAAGTAGGTAGGAGACTAATGCTATGTGAAAATTATTTTGATAATATTATAAAGTCTAATTTTTCATATATGATGAACAGTAGCAACGTTAAAAAAAACCCACAAAACACGACTATACAAACACACATTAGGAGTTCTTTTAAAAAATGCATTTTCTTTGCCCAAATGAGACCTTACTGGCTGTTCTGAAACTCAGGTAATGTATCATATAAATATGTCTTTAAACATATGCCCTGTAGAACTGTTAGGAAAAGTCTGAAAAACAGAACAGCTGAAGGAGTCAATCTGCATAGTTAATAATTCACTCTACATGCTTTGCTCTTATTAACATGTAGTTTTTCCACATAGATGGACTGCTGTTCAATTAACGAAAGGGAAATAAAAGTCCACCAAGTAGATCCCAGAAAATGATTAAGCAGGAATGGTACTCTGAGCTTCAGTTGGAAATGTGACTATCTGGTCATCCTTCACCTTCTGAGTTGTGCCAGATTCTAACCTGGGCTGGGTCTGCAGATTGAGGAGACGTGGTGGGGAGTGGCTGGGGCTTAAGATTCTACTCGGCTAGAGTGGAGCAGCAAGGCCACCAAGAGAGGCCTCTTGTTGCCCTCTCAGCTACCTAGATGAGAAGATGAGTCAGTTGTGGGAGGTCTTATTCAAGCTTGGGGCCCTCAGAGCTACTGCCATCCAGTCTATGGCTAAGCACAGTACTAGAATCTCCTGATGGTGAATCATGACCGAGAAATGGGGAGTGTGTCCCGTGGGGATACTGGAGACAAAATAAATATTATGGTGACAGCAAGAGCCCTACAACTATTTTGAATCCTATACCGTACATCCTCAACAATGCTCTCTGCATAGTGTATGTAGTTAAACATTTAAGTCATGCCTGAAAGATTTTAATCAGTGCCTGAGATAGTAAGATAGAGCTCAAAATTAGCTCATTTTATGCATAATATAAACCATATATAAACTTTGTCAAATATAAAGAACAAGGCTACACAATTACAGGCGTATCTTTCTAAATCAGGTCACTTTGACCATTTCCCTGTGTCCCAATTACACAATTGCCCCAAATATTGGTGTGAAAGATTTATTGTTGGTGGTTTTGTGTGAAAGGCACTCCTTCAATTGAAAGTTAAACCCATGTGACGATTCCTATGGTAGGCCATATTGCTTATGGTAACAGCATGATGACATGGTCTCCAGTGCGGAGTCCATAACTTACTAACAGAATTCTTAGCAACATAAACTTATTTGCTGACTGAAATTATTTCCGTCAACTCCAGTTGTCTCATCTCATTGACTGGCACCATCATCTACCTGGAGTTCACACTTGAAATTTTTGGAACTTACCATCCATTCCTCACTAACCATCAATCTCCTCATCAAATACACCACCAAGTCCTACTAATTATTCCTCTATGACATACTTTGCTCTACTCCCAGGATGATCTGTGCCAGTCAGATGTTACTTCTCAGCTGGATTCTTCCAAGAACTTCTAATGGCTTCTCTGTTTCCATTCTTCTCTCCTTATTCCATTCTCCATGAAGCAAACAGCCAGGGTGATAGTTTACAGTGCAAGTTGGACGATTTTAACTGTTTAAAGCCTCTCAAAGGTTCCCTCTTTTTCCTACAGTAGACTGGATGCTTGGGGCTGGTGCACTGGGACGACCCAGAGGGATGGAATGGGGAGGGAGGAGGGAGGAGGGTTCAGGATGGGGAACACATGTATACCTGTGGCGGATTCATTTTGATATCTGGCAAATCTAATACAGTTATGTAAAGTTTAAAAATAAAATAAAATTAAAAAAAAAAAAAAAAAGAATCTGGACTTCTATTCAAGGAATATATCAAGGGGTCAGCATGTCTTTTCTGGAAAGGGTCAGACAGCCAACAGTTTAGGCTTTGTGGGACAGATCATCTCTTGTTACTACGTACCTTCACAGTTGTTGTACAGAAGTAGCCATAGACAATATGTAGATACACAACTGTGGCTATGTTCCAATAAAACCTGATTTACAAAAATGGGCAAGGGGCCAGATACACTTACTTACTTACAGATAAGTAAGTCAGAGAGACAAATACCATACAATAACACTTATATGGGGAATTTAAAAAATGATACAAATGAACTTATTTATGAAACAGACTCACAGACATAGAAATAAACTTAAGGGGAAAGGAGGTGAAGCGATAAATTAGGAGTTTGGGATTAACATATACACACTACTAATCACAATTGTGTGATCACTCACCTACAGCCAGACATCCTGGAATGTGTAGTCAAGTGGGCCTTAGGAAGCATCACTACGAACAAAGCTAGTGGAGGTGATGGAATTCCAGTGGAGCTATTTCAAATCCTGAAAGGTGATGCTGCGAAAGTGCTGCACTAAATATGCCAACAAATTTGGAAAACTCAGTAGTGGCCACAGGACTGAAAAAGGTCAGTTTTCATTCCAATCCCAAAGAAAGGCAATGCCAAAGAATGCTCAAACTACCACACAACTGCACTCATCTCACACGCTAGTAAAGTAATGCTTAAAATTCTTCAAGCCAGGCTTCAGCAATACGTGAACCGTGAACTTCCAGATGTTCAAGCTGGTTTTAGAAAAGGCAGAGGAACCAGAGATCAAATTACCATCATCTGCTGGATCATCGAAAAAGCAAGAGAGTTCCAGAAAAACATCTATTTCTGCTTTATTGACTATGCCAAAGCCTTTGTGTGGATCACAATAAACTGTGGAAAATTCTGAAAGAGATGGGAATACCAGACCACCTGACCTGCCTCTTGAGAAATCTGTATGCAGGTCAGGAAGCAATAGTTAGAACTTGACATGGAACAACAGACTGGTTCCAAATAGGAAAAGGAGTACGTCAAGGCTGTATATTGTCACCCTGCTTATTTAACTTAAATGCAGAGTACGTCATGATAAATGCTGGGCTGGAGGAAGCACAAGCTGGAATCAAGATTGCTGGGAGAAATATCAATAACCTCAGATATGCAGATGACACCACCCTTATGGCAGAAAGTGAAGAACTAAAAAGCCTCTTGATGAAAGTGAAAGAGGAAAGTGAAAAAGTTGGCTTAAAGCTCAACATTCAGAAAACTAGATCATGGCATCCGGTTCCATCACTTCATGGCAAATAGATGGGGAAACAGTGGCTGACTTTATTTTTCTGGGCTCCAAAATCACTGCAGATGGTGACTGCAGCCATGAAATTAAAAGACACTTACTCTTTGGAAGGAAAGTTATGACCAACCTACACAGCATATTAAAAAGCAGAGACATTACTTTGCCAACAGAGGTCCATCTAGTCAAGGCTATGGTTTTCCCAGTGGTCATGTATGGATGTGAGAGTTGGACTATAAAGAAAGTGGAGCACCAAAGAATTGATGCTTTTGAACTGTGGTGTTGGAGAAGGCTCTTGAGAGTCCCTTGGACTGCAAGGAAATCCAATCAGTCCATCCTAAAGGAGATCAGTCCTGGGTGTTCATTGGAAGGACTGATGTTGAAGCTGAAACTCTAATACTTTGGCCACCTCATGTGAAGAGCTGACTCATTTGAAAAGAACCTGATGCTGGGAAAGATTGAGGGCCGGAGGAGAAGGGGATGACAGAGGATGAGATGGTTGGATGGCATAACCGACTCGATGGACATGGGTTTGGGTGGACTCTGGGAGTTGGTGATGGACAGGGAGGCCTGGCGTGCTGCAGATCATGGGGTCACAAAGAGTCGGACATGACTGAGCAACTGAACTGAACTGAATATACAAAATAGATAATCAACAAGGTCCTTCTATAGAGCACAGGGAACTTTACTCAATATTCTGCAATAACCTATAAAGGAAAAGAATCTGAAAAAGAGTATATATGGATAACTGTATCACTTTGTTGTATACCAGAAACTAGCACAACATGGTAACTGCACTATATTTCAATTTAAAAAAATTAAAAACAAACAAAGAAAACAAGAAACAGGCAACAGGGTAGATTTGGCCCATGGGCCACAATTTGCCAACTCCTACTTTAGAAGATCATCTATCACCCGTTCCTGTCTCCCTCTGTCATCTTTTCACACCACTTTACCTGTTGCAGGCCAAGGACGACCACAATGCTCGTTTCTCTTCTCCAAGCCCTCTAAACTCTTTCTTCGCCTGATTGACTTTTCCCATCCTCTCAGTCACAGCAAAAAATGTCACATTCTCATCATTCTCCCCTACAGGGCCCTGCTCTTTTCCTTCATGTCACGTAACATAATTTGCTATTGTCACGTAACACGATACGTTGTTATATATTTATATATATATATAGTTGCTACCATTTTAGAGGTGGGGAAATTAAGACTCAAAGAGATGAAATATATTTACTCAGGAAATGTTTATTAGGCACCCGCTGTGTGCTAGGCAGGGAAGTAACAAGCACAAGCACCAAGCACAAGCACCTACTGCCCTGCCTAGCACACAGCGGGTGCCTAATAAACATTTCCTAAGTAATATATTTCATCTCTTTGAGTCTTAATTTCCCCACCTCTAAAATGGTAGCAACAATACTTGCCCTAGCAGATTGCTGTGTTGATTGAATATGTGAAGAACCCAGGTAAGTGCCGAGACCCAGACATCTCCTGTGTGTTTGGTTCTCTCCTGTGTACAGCTTTTTAGCGACTGGATGATGTCCACCTATTTATTTTTTCAAACAACATTCTGGTGGTTGGTGGTCTATCAATCCAGTCAGAACATTCAAGCTACGTTAGCTACATATTCATAATCTGAGTTAAAGATGAAAAAAGTATAGTTTTCTTTTTATAGAAGAAAACTTCATAGTTATTCAATCAATTCACTCTCAAGTCTTTTTTTTTCTAGAGGTAATTGTCAGTGAACTGGAAAGTTAGGTTAGAAACAAATGCTGGATTAGGTACAGGTGATCTCTGATATTGGATTTGATGGGTTTCTAGAGAGCACAACAGAACTTGGACTTCTTATGCACCTTTTTCTGCTTAAGATGTCCTTGGATGGTCTAGGATGTGTTGATGGAAAGCAGCAGGGATAAATCAAATGCAAGGACAGTGAAAGCACCGAGGTGATCAGTATACAGAGCACACACACTGATCCCAAGGGCTTTCATTCCTCTCATTCAGCACCTGGACTTGACTCTTTGTTGAAGAAATATCCTTACGCTACTGAGTCCACCATTGCCAGAGAACATGGAGGGAGCGCAGTGACCTTAAAGTACCTGGAAATTTATATTCCCCAGGGGGCAGTCACTACCAGGGAAGGCCCTGTGATAGAGGAGGAATACAAACATTCCTTCTTTTGGCCTCTGATGGGAAAACTATTAGGTGTGACCTAGGAGATATCCAGAACTCCCTGTGGAATGAACCAAACTTATCCACCCGGGACTTTCCATCTTTGGCTTCCTTTTCTTCAACATTTCCTAATTTATTTTTCCTGGGAACTCTTTCCATTAGATCATTTGCACATGAATCCTCATCTCAGGGTAAGCTTCTGTGAGCCCAACCCAAGACACTGAACAAGTGCTCAATGAAGAAAAACTGGTATTCATTCTATAATTGTCATTTCGAGCTCATGTCTTAATGGTCAAATTTTTGGTAAACTTCTTGTGGAAGGTATACACAGACAAGCCCAGCTTACTTGAAAAGTTTAACTAAATGCCATTCAACAATTTCTGGACAATAAAGAGTGGGAAAAGAAAGCTCAAAATATTTGGAGCTTGCAAGTAAATAAGAAACAGACCAGATTAAAACCAAAATCTCCTATGTCAGGGTCATGCTGGGAACATTTTCTCTCTATCAAAACATATTGAAATAACCATCATTAATAAGGATCATTCTTTTAAAAGAATGACTGGAAATGTTCTTTTAAACCAAAGAAATGCCAATCTGCATTAGTCTTACATAAAGACTTCTCTGAGCAAAGAGGTAATTACAGCCTGACAGGTTCCTAAAATAGCCTTGATTCTGTGTTTCTTTTTCAATCCAGAGGTGGGCAGATACCACCCTGGTGCCTCTCTGAATTACAGCTTATAAAACTTAGAAGAAAAAAACCCGAGATCTATTGAATTGTAATGTTGAGACTATACAAGCCTTGTAATACCTTCTACTGCTGCCTCGTCTCCTCACTGTCCTTTAAGGAAATGAAGTGTAAGTTTTCTTCTCCAATGGTCATGATTCCATCACTTCTTGTGTTGAAAACAGTGCTACACGATTTCTGTGCGGTCAGGTTCTCTTGGCATCCAGGTTTGACTCTGGACTCTGCTAACTACTGGCTCTGGGAAAATACTCCATTCCTTGAGCCTCTAGAGCCTCACGTAGAGCATAAAGAAAACCTTTTCTGTTAATGCAGCATTCTGTGAAGGTAAAAGGTACCCTCTATTCACATATTAATCATGGAAGATTCATATAGCATGAAAATAATACTGGCATAGGCAATACCTTCTGTGGATCAAATATTTCCCATGTTACTTTACAGATACTTTTGCACGAAGTCATTTTTTATTTAAATCTAGGCTTTGATGTCCACAAGTGTTACATTCTCAACCTTTGAATCTCATAAAGCAAATCACACATGTACCATAAAAAGTGGTCTGGTATTCACTTCTGAGAAAAATATAAGCCACTTAGTTGTCAACAGAGCATCTATGTTGTATTTTTCCACAATATAAGATTATTTCATCTTTATTAAAATAAAAAAACCACACAGGATTATACTTTAGCTTGGGAGAATCACTATTTGTTTATATTTGTGTGCTAGGTCTGCTCAACAATTACTCACATTTGAAAGTATTATATGACCATAAGAAATACTTTATTTTTATAAATACTTTTGTATAATTAAAACTTTTTGATAAAATTTGTAGCCATTGGAGGCTGATGTCAAGTGGGTAAAATAAATATTGAACATCCTTGAGTTATACCATAAATAAGAGAGAAAGTAATGAGGATGGCAAAGTCCAAAACCTAAGGACATCCCCAGTAAAACAAGGTGAGGACATATCGTTATGAGCACCAACTAGGAGCTGGTGGAGATAAACCACCAAGGCACCTGTTTGGGAGTCTAATGGAAGGAAGGGGAAAAAAGGAGCTCTGATAAGATACCCCAGAATGCCTACAGGCCCTCACAAGCAGTGGAGATGAGCACCCAGAGGGAACAAGATGCGGGCATCCCTCATCAACAGAGTTGACAGGCATCAAGGCAGAGCAGTCAGGCACAAGCATGTCATTCCCTGTGTAACTGTCATGCTGATGCTGTAAGAGGGCCAGGCAGCAGCCACATTGGTTCCATTCTGACAAAGTGGATGTAGCACACTGATTCACAGCAAATGGGGGAGAAATTAGAAAGTTTATGAAGAACAGAGGTAGGTAGCTTCTGGCCTTAGAGGCATTAACATGAATTATGAGTATAAAGTGGCTTTCCTAGTGACTCGGTGGTAAACAACCCGCCTACCAATGCAGGAGATGAGGCTTTGATCCCTGGGTCGAGAAGATGCCCTGGAGGAGGAAATGGCAACGCACTCCAGTATTCTGGCCATGGACAGAGGGGCCTGTAGTCCACAGGCCACGGGGTCCCAAAGAGTTGGACATGACTTGGTGACTAAACAACAACAATAAATGAGTATAAAGGTATTACTTCAAGTCAAATGTCCAGGGAGCGAGCAAAATGGCAAAGAAGAGGTTACTTAGCTAATTTCAAGTAATGTTCATAATAAGAAAGCAGGAGACAATAGCCAGAAAATTTTAAAGGTAAGTTAAGTGTGGGGGTGGGGGTAGACATGGCTATTACACAAAGGCGTTAGTCTAATGACAACCATTAGAACAAAAATATACATCTTTCTAATTACTACCTGTGTGAGTATGTATGTAAAAACATGATGATAAGATGCAGTGATTGGTAGGATATAGAGTTAAGTGAAAAAGCAAAGTGAATAAAAGTGTCTTGTTTACTATCATTTCTAAGAATGGAGATAGATTACACTATATGCTCATATTAATGCAAGAATGAACCATAAAATGAAAATTTTTAAAAAGTGTTAAATAAGTGGAAGGAAACAGTGAGGCGGGACAGATAGAATTTACACCTACTTCTCTGAATATACATTTTGTATATTTGACTTGGGAATCATGAAAATATACATAATTATAAAGCAAAGTTAAAGAAAATCCCTAAAAATTGATTGTAAAATTTAATAAAGTACCTGTGAAACCAGTGGGTGGCATGGTTATAGTTATACATAATTTTAAAACAAAATCAAACAAAAGAGCCATCCCTAACAATTGTAAGTAAAATGAAGTAATTGTAAGCAAACTGGAATTTGCGAATC
Source organism: Bubalus kerabau (assembly GCF_029407905.1). Lineage (NCBI taxonomy): Eukaryota > Metazoa > Chordata > Mammalia > Artiodactyla > Bovidae > Bubalus > Bubalus kerabau. The sequence continues at coordinate 147,444,609 of NC_073647.1, read as the reverse complement.
CAGTTAGAGGCAGAATGACACAGAGAGGCACAACCTCAAGTGATTTTAAAACAGTACTTTGAACATCCTTGTGGGGTATGCCATAAAAACAAATAGAACTGCAATAAACATATCTTACAATGTGTTTAGTAATTGGGTTATTTGCACTAGTGCTGTTCTGCTGAGACTGGTGTATGTGTAGAGTGGGATAAAGTGGAGAAATTATGATGAGAATTGGGACTCAGAGTTTGAGAAAAAGGAGACAAAGATTTAAGACAGATGAGGTTACATAATAGCTTTTGGTCCTGATTTTGAATCAGACATATCATTTTGGTATGAGCTCATGATGTATTTTATCTTGAAAAAGTTCGCAAATGTCTTCATTCTGTCCTTATCAACGAGCACACCAGCGCTCAGGTTACTAAATACAATTTCGAACTAGAAGGAGTCCTGGCTCCTTGGAGAAATGATAGATTTCAGATGTGGAGCAACAAACAAACAAGCGGGATCTTGAGTATCTTCCCTTGTCAGAGTCAAGGCACTAACAAAGACTATTAGGGTCCTGTAGGGAGGATTCAATAGCTCTCTGTGCAAGGCTTTCACTTACCAAAGAGGAGACAAATTGAGCTTCAAAAAGAATAATAATATCAATGGATTTAAATAGTCAAATATAATGAAATCCATGCATTCAGAAGGACACATAAAAACAAACATGGTTTGCGGGAATGCTGACAAAACAACTATTTTTAAAACTGGTTTTGAAAAGTGGTAAATAAAGGGATGGAAGCAAGTGACTGTTCTTCCTTTCCTATGAATTATTCCTCAGGGTAACCAAATACTTTATAGAGTTATTCAGCTTATAACTGAAGAAGAAATGATGGAATTAGAGTATCAGCTCTTTGTAATCATTCATGAATTGATAGCTCTTGGCAAGATTATTAACAACTGCTTACATCACAGAAAGATATTATCAGATACCATAGACGTTTAGAGGATGAAAATACACAGCATCCTCCATAAGAGAGCGGATGAGATTCTTCAGCAAACAGGAGGGCAGAACATGTGACATGACACTCAGGGACACAGTCAGCAAAATTCAGGCTCTGGGGATCTCTACAGGATAAATAAGTTATTTCTTTAAATATACACAAATCATATTCAAAGACAATTAAAGAAAAAGAGAGGGGAGTGAAAACTACAGATTAAAAGAGTCTTAAAAGACATACCAGCAAATCATAGTATATCGACTTTATATAGATCTTGATTCAAATATACTGTAATAAAGGTGTGGGGGAGAATGGCTACATGTATATGTATGGCTGAGTCCCTTCACTGTTTACCTGAAACTATCACAATATTCTTATTCACTATACTGCGACACAAAGTGTTTTTGGCGTTAAAAAATAAAAGTAAAAATACAGAAATAAATAAATAGTTGAATAAAAAAAAACACACAAATATACTGCAATAAGAAATTATTTTATGAAACCAAGGAAGATATTTGAGGACTGACTGAAAATCTGATTCAGAAAATACTGTTAATTTGTAAGGTATGATAATGCTATTGTGAATTTTATTTTTTATAAAGAATGCTATTCCTTAGAGATACATATTGAATTATTACAGATGAAATGATGCAATGTCTGGGGTTTGCTTCAATGTCATCAAACGATAAGGAAGTGTCTTGGGTATGGATGATTGGCCATGGGCTGATGGCAACTGAGCCTGGGTGATGGGAACACTAATTGACTATGCTATTCTCTACACTTAGGATTTTGTTCAAACTTTTTCATAAAATAATAATAAAGTAATAAATGTGTCCAAAACAACCTGCAGCCATGAGTGACTAATTGTAGTGGCAGTTTTTCCTTTGCAGAACCAACTTCCCCACCCTTCAGTTCAGTTCAGTTCAGTCGCTCAGTCGTGTCCGACTCTTTGAGACCACATGATCCGAAGCACGCCAGGCCTCCCTGTCCATCACCAACTCCCAGAGTCCACCCAAACTCATGTCCATTGTGTCGGTGATGCCATCCAACCAGTTCATCCTCTGTCATCCCCTTCTCATCCTGCCCTCAATCTTTCCCAGCATCAGGTTCTTTTCAAATGAGTCAGCTCTTCACATGAGGTGGCCAAAGTACTGGAGTTTCAGCTTCAACATCAGTCCCTCCAATGAATACCCAGGACTGATCTCCTTTAGGATGAACTGGTTGGATCTCCTTGCAGTCCAAGGGACTCTCAAGAGTCTTATCCAACACCACAGTTCAAAAGCATCAATTCTTTGGTGCTCAGCTTTCTTTATAGTCCAACTCTCACATCCATACATGACCACTGGAAAAACCATAGCCTTGACTAGATGGACCTTTGTTGGCAAAGTAATGTTTCTGCTTTTGAATATGCTATTTAGGTTGGTCATAACTTTCCTTCCAAGGAGCAAGTGTGTTTTAATTTCATGGCTGCAATCACCATCCACAGTGATTTTGGAGCCCAGAAAAATAAAGTCAGCCACTGTTTCCACTGTTTCTCCATCTATTTCCCATGAAGTGATGGGACCAGATTCCATGATCTTAGTTTTCTGAATGTTGAGCTTTAAGCCAACTTTTTCACTTTCCTCTTTCACTTTCATCAAGAGGCTCTTTAGTTCTTCTTCACTTTCTGCCATAAGGGTGGTGTTATCTGCATATCTGAGGTTACTGATATTTCTTCTGGCAATCTTGCTTCCAGCTTGTGCTTCCTCCAGCCCAGCGTTTCTCATGATGTACTCGGCATATAAGTTAAATAAGCAGGGTGACAATATACAGTCTTGACGTACTCCTTTTCCTATTTGGAACCAGTCTGTTGTTCCATGTCCAGTTCTAACTGTTGCTTCCTGACCTGCATATAGGTTTCTCAAGAGGCAGGTCAGGTGGCCTGGTATTCCCATCTCTTTCAGAAATTTCCACAGTTTATTGTGATCCACACAGTCAAAGGCTTTGGCATAGTCAATAAAGCAGAAATAGATGTTTTTCTGGAACTCTCTTGCTTTTTCGATGATCCACCAGATGTTGGCAATTTGATCTCTGGTTCCTCTGCCTTTTCTAAAAGCAGCTTGAACATCTGGAAGTTCACGGTTCACATATTGCTGAAGCCTGGCTTGGAGAATTTTAAGCATTACTTTACTAGCGTGTGAGATGAGTGCAATTGTGTGGTAGTTTGAGCATTCTTTGGCTCTTAGATACTGATAATCCAGGTGGGGCTGATCCCATTTGCATCACATGACCTGAAACTGGCCTCCCTCCCCCTACCACTCAGCCAGAGCATAGTCCACTCCCTGGGTGATAATGACTTGTTTAGGAGTGGTGTGCCAACATACCTGGCCAATGAAAGTCCTGTCTGGGAAGCGTGGGTGGATTTAGTAGGAAGTGATGGTCTTTCATCCACTTGGCTCTTTAGGATAGTAGAATGCAAGTCTAGCTGAGCTATTTAAAATTTGAAAAGATGATGCTAATTCTAAACGATGATTTAACAAGTGCTGCAATCAATATGCCAGCAAAGTTGGAAAATTCAGCAGTGGCCATAGCACTGGAAAAGGTCAGTTTTCATTCTAATCCCAAAGAAGGGCAAAAGAGCCTGATGCTGGGAAACATTGAAGGCAGGAGGACAAGGGGATGACAGAGGATGAGATGGTTGGATGGTATCACTGACTTGATGGACATAAGTTTGAGCAGACTCTGGGAGCTGGAGATGGACAGGGAAGCCTAGTGTGCTGCAGTCTATGGGGTCACAAAGATTTGGAAATGACTGAGCGACTGAACTGAACTAACTGAAAGAATGTTCAAACTACTGCACAATGGCGCTCATTTCACATGCTAGCAAAGTAATAGTCAAAGTCCTTCAAGCTATGCTTCAACAATACATCCACTGAGAACTTCCAGATTCACAAGCTGGATTTAGAAATGGCAGAGGAACCAGAGATCAAATTGCCAACATCTGTTGGATCATAGAAAAAGCAAGGGAATTCCTGAAAAACATCTGCTTCTGCTTCACTGACTAAGCTAAAGCCTTTGACTGTGTGGATCACAACAAACTGTGGAAAATACTTAAAGAGACAGGAATAACAGACCCCTTTACCTATCTCCTGAGAAACCTGTATGCAGGTCAAGAAGCAACAGTTAGAACTGGACATGGAACAACAGACTGGTTGCAAATCAGGAAAGGAGTATGTCAAGGCTGTATATTGTCACCCTGCAGAGCACATCATGCAAAATTCTGGGCTGGATGGGTTACAAGCTGGAATCAAGATTTCCAGGAGATTGCCGGTATCATCAGATATACAGATGATACCAATCAATCAGCAGAAAGCAAAAAGGACCTAAAGAACCTCTTGATGAGGATGAAAGAGGAGAGTGAAAAAGCTGGCTTAAAAATCAACATTAAAAAAATGGAGATCATGGCATCCAATCACATCACTTCATGGCAGATAGATGAGGAAAAAGTGGAAACAGTGACAGATTTGATTTTCTTGGGCTCCAAAATCACTGTGGACAGTGACTGCAGCCATGAAATTAAAAGACGCCCTTTGGAAGAAAAGCTATGACAAACCTAGACAGTGTAAAAGGAGAGACATCACTTTGCCAACAAAGGTCCGTATAGTCAGAGCTATGGTTTTTCCAGTAGTCATGTATTCCCATGAGAGTTGGAACGTAATGAAGACTAAGTGCTAAAGAATTGATGCTTTTGAACTGTGGTGTTGGAGAAGACTCTTGAGAGTCCCTTGGACTGCAAGGAGATCTAACCAGTCAATTATAAAGGAAATCAGTCCTGAATATTCATTGGAAGGAATGATGCTGATGCTGAAACTCCAATACTTGGGCCACCTGATGTGAAGAGCTGACTCATTAGAAAAGACCCTGATGCTGGGAAAGACTGAGGGCAAGAGGAGAAGGGGGCAACAGAGGATGAGATGGATGGATGGCATCATCGAGTCTATGGACATGAGTTTGAGCAAACTCCGGGAGATAGTAAAAGACAGGGAGCCCTGGTGTGCTGCAGTTCATCAGGTGGCGTGTTGTCGGACACGACTGAGTGACTGAACAATGCAAGTCTAGAGCTGAGGTAAGTAGTTTTACTGCTACTGGGATAGAGCTCTCCTGAGAAAGAAGCCAGGACAGGAAGTGGGTGGAGCTAAGAGATGGAGGGCAAAGGATTCCCTGTACCACATCCTTTTGAGTTCCACCAGCCAGCAGATTCCCTTTTTTGTTTAAGCCAGATTGAATTCCACTTCAGCTTGGCCTGAAAGGCTCTTATTAATCACAGCTCTGCTACTTTGAAGATATATACTGTATATTTGAGAGCTCAAAGAGAGGGACTTCACAGGGAAAGAAAACAAATTACAGGGGAAGGCTACTTTTAAGGGCCTCCCACATATTTTATTACTTTGTCAAATAATGGAAACTGGTATCTCATAGTGTTTAAGAAACATAATACACACAGGAAATTAAAGGGTGAGAAATGTGTGCTGTATTTTTTTTTAAATCTTCGCACTTTTGAAAGCGTTCTCCAAATGTGGTAATTTTTATTATAAATCTCGAAAGAGGTTTCTTTTGTTATTGTGTTTAGCTATTCAGTTTTAAAATTACCAAGCTCTAAGTTACCCGAATACCCCAAAGTGCTCTATCAGAAAGAACATTCCGAATGTTATTTCCTGAATTCAGAGTGAGCTGATGCTGTTGATCGGGTTCAATGAAGAACAGCCTGTTCCACCTCTAATATCCTTGATTTAACATTAAATATAAATGAAAACACCCTAGGGTAGGGTGCTCGGAGCCTGTGATGAAAACTCATCTCTGACATGCTTCTTGTAAAAATCCAAGAATGTCAGCCCACAAAGCAATCCCATTTTATTAGACACAGAGATGTAGACTATTTTGTGCATAAAAATATAAATAGAACAGCAGCAAGAGGCTAAAAGGGAAAGAAGGATGTTTAACAATGATAAGTTCTCACATGGGGGGAAAATAACAAATCTTTTGTTTTCAAGGTCTTTTATTATTTGACCTAGAATCGGTAACAAATTTCACCTTGGTTGTTTACGCTGGAAATTCTCAGAATACAAAAACCCACAGATGTTGAAATAAACGTGAAATCCTATTTGGAATCATAACATATTACAACTGCTTCTGTCTAAATGGCAAGATCTACACTTTGGGGGTCCTTTTTTGTCTAACCGTATATATCACATGGAGATAATGTCTGTTTTATCTTCTCAGTTGTTTTCAAATGGCTTTATTGACTGCTTTTTAATGTCTACTACATGGTGATACATAAATTTGGCACACTTAATAAAGACTGATTTAAAACAAACAGAATACTAATAAGCAAAGGTGTTGAAATTAAGGCCAATTTGAGAGACATGAGCTCATATGTATGGATGTGGAATTGAAAAGTATTTCAGAGTGGATAAATGACACTAAAGAAAGTCCCCATTTTCCTTGCTTCTGCATATCATCCAACATTTAAAAAAAGACTAGGTGTTTACACTGGTAGTAAGAACATGCCATTTCTTTGTATTACTAAATAATGCACCTTTACTCTGAACTCCTGACTAGTTGGCTGGTGGGTAACACATTCTTAGTTATGTCTTGGAAGAGTTCCCCTTGGCTGGGTCATGCAAGGGTCCTGGGGATGATAATCAGCTCTCAACATTCAGGAAAGATACTCTGATGGCTGAATCCACACATCCACCACAGACTGGCTTGCTCAATATCTAAGGGTCCCTTGGGCACTGAGGGGCAGCAAGGAGTCAGAGAACATGCACACCAAGGAAGCACTGGGCTGACTTCTGGCTTCATCAAGTATTGCTCAGCTGACCTTGACCAAATCACAGCACTTTCCAGTTGAGTTCAGAGCCTTGCATTTAGTTAGCACCAGTCCTGTTTCCTGAACTATGTGTGTGTGTGCTCCGTCGTCCAGTTGTGTCTGACTCTGCGACCCCATGAATTGTAGCCCGCCAGGCTCCTCTGTCCAAGGAATTGTCCAGCAAGAATGCTGGAGTGGTTGTCATTTTCTCCTCCAGGGGATCTTCCCGACCCAGGGACTGAACCCGTGTCTCCTGTGTATACTGCATTGGCAGGCTGATTCTTGACCACTGAGCCACCTGAGAAGCCCTTAACTATCAATGAGTCCAATCACAGAAATGTGCCAGAATTTGTGTATGTGGCCCAGAAAAAGGCTTAATAAATGGTGGCTGCTTTCCTTTCGCTTTTTTTAAAAGATATTTCCGAACAAGTGCCTCTTTCAACAGCTTCTGTTTCCATGAGAAAAAAAAAAAAGGTAGCAAAGACTGTCAGGGGAGTACAAAATCTCTCTGTATCTTACTTGTTCAAAGAATCCTTTTCTGCCTCAGATTTATGTCAGTACATTTTTATAGATACTATTTATAACTAAAATCCACTATCTTACCATTCTGTTTATGAACTTGGGGGTCTCTGCTACCATACCAGCTGGGTTCCCAGCAGGGAGAGGGCGGATGTTGATAATTGCTACCTCCCTGCTCCCTACTCCCTACTCTGTTGCTTGGGAACAGGGACAGGACTTTCCTCATTACCTCCTTCCTCTCTTCTCAACCATCTCCTGGATATGGTGCCATCTTGGAACATTCTACCCACTGGAACCAATCATCTGCAGGAATTTGAAATTTGCACCCTCTTGAGGAAAATGTATGATGCATTGTCTATTGACCACAAGAAGCTCACGCTGGAAGCATTTCATAATAATCATCTCCAGTGGTCCTCAATGGGGTGGGCGCATTCCCAGTGATGGGGGGAGCACCACCAGGTTTTAGTGAATGAGGTCAGTTGTTAACTGTCCTTTCATTCAAAGACAGAGCTGTGCCATGAAACATGATCTCGGATGGAATACCTATGGCTCTCTATCCCCACGTTTTGATGGGTGAGGTCTCTCAAGCCTATAGGCTAAATCGGTCGGCACTCTTGTTTGTGTAAATAACGTTTTATTGGAACACAGCCATGTATGTTTGTTTACATATTAATTATGGTTGTTTATGTGCTAGATGGCAGAGTTGAGTTGTAGCAGAGACCATGGCCTGCAAAGCCTAAAATATCTACTGTCTGGTCCTTTGCATAAAAAGTTTGCTGACCCCTGGTTTAGGTTATTCATAACCTACTCTCAACCTCAGGAGGGCACACGCCAAATATCCCTCCATCTTTCCACACCCCATTCCCCCATTTGACAAAACACTCTTGTTCCAGCCGGAATACACAGCATACCTCATCCTACCACTGCCCACCTGTGTGGTCCCACAAGTCAAGTTCAACGCCAATCACTTCTGAGTTCTAGCACCTGCAGCATGAGCCTAGCTACCTTTGAAAACTCTGAGGTTTAGGGCTTTTAAATTGCTCCCCCAAGATATGTTAAACCTGAAAGATGAGACTTCTACTCAGGGTCCTCTCTGGTTTTGGTTGACTTCTGGGTTTGTGCTCCAATCCCCAGAAGCAGCAATGATGGTATCTGACATACAGAGACGGAGAAGGCAATGGCACCCCACTCCAGTACTCTTGCCTGGAAAATCCCATGGACTGAGGAGCCTGGTAGGCTGCAGTCCATGGGGTCGCTAAGAGTCAGACACGACTCAGCGACTTCACTTTCACTTTTCACTTTCCTGCATTGGAGAAAGAAATGGCAACCCACTCCAGTGTTCTTGCCTGGAGAATCCCAGGGACAGGGGAGCCTGGTGGGCTGCCGTCTCTGGGGTCGCACAGAGTCGGACACGACTGAAGCGACTTAGCAACAGCAGACATACAGAGAACAGCAGGTGACAAGTGACAAAGTGCTCCCCTGTACATCACCTCCTTCGACCTTGAGGCAAAGCCTTCCAAGTGAAAATTCTAAGTGATGATGCTGATGGTAACCTGAACAAATACAAAAGGAACTCAAATTTATGAGGAGTGGGGTTTCTGATCTTACCCCACTAAGAGTTTTCAGTTCAGTTCAGTCGCACTGTCATGTCTGACTTTTTGCGACCCCATGGACTGCAGCATGCCAGACTTCCCTGTCCTTCATAACTCCCGGAGCTTACCAAAACTCATGTCCATTGAGTTGGAGATGCCATCCAACCATCTCATCCTCTGTCTTTCCCTTCTCTTCCTGCCTTCAGTCTTCCCCAGCATCAGGGCCTTTTCCAGTCGGTCAGTTCTTCGAATCAGGTGGCCAAAGTATTGGAGTTTCATCTTCAACATCAGTCCGTCCAATGAACACCCAGGACTGATGTCCTTTAGGATGAACTGGCTGGATCTCCTTGCAGTGCAAGGGACTCTCAAGAGTCTTCTCCAACACCACAGTTCAAAAGCACCAATTCTTCGGTGCTCAGCTTTCTTTATAGTCCAACTCTCACATTCATACATGACCACTGGAAAAACCTTGACTAGACAGACCTTTGTTGGCAAAGTAATGTCTCTGCTTTTTAATATGCTGTTTAGGTTGGTCATAACTTTCCTTCCAAGGAGCAAGCATGTTTTAATTTCATGGCTGCTTTTAACTTCACCATCTGCAGTGATTTTGGAGCCCAAGAAAATAAAGTCTCTCACTGTTTATATTGTTTCCCCATCTATTTGCCATGAAGTGATGGGGCCAGATGCCATGATCTTAGTTTTTTGAATGGTAAGTTTTAAGCCAGCTTTTTCACTCTCTTCTCTCACTTTCATCAAGAGGCTCTTCAGTTCCTCTTCTCTTTCTGCCATAAGGGTGGTGTCATCAGCATATTGGAGGTTATTCATATTTCTCCTGGGAATTTTGATTCCAGCTTGTGCTTTATCCAGCCTAGCATTTCACATGACATATTCTGCACATGAGTTAAATAAGCAGGGTGACAATATACAGCCTTGATGTACTCCTTTCCCAATTTGCAACCAGTCTGTTTTTCCATGTCCCGTTTTAACTGTTGCTTCTTGACCTGCATACAGGTTTCTCAGCAGACAGGTAAGGTGGTGTCGTATTCCTATCTCATTAAGAATTTTCCAAAGTTTGTTGTGATCCACACAATCAAAGGCTTTAGCATAGTCAATGAAGCAGAAATAGATGTTTTTCTGGGACTCTATTGCTTTTTTGATGATCCAGCAGATGTTGGCAATTTGATCTCTGGTTCCTCTGCCTTTTCTAAATCTGGCTTTCAATGAATAGCGGGACAATATTTTGAAATATTCACTGATATTCACCTCCAAGCCCATTTCTTTACTCTGCACGGTCTGCTGTTTTGTTTTTCCTATGGTCAGCCAGACAACATGTAATCATGACTGCAGGACAACACAACATACCTAGATAAATACCTAAATTTCAGGAGCTAAGGGCTAGGAAGGATATTCTATAAATGAGAGTGAAGCTCCTTCCTCTCCAGAATGGGGACTAGCGAGAGGCTGGGAGAGATGGGGAGTGTCTTGGGGAAAGCAGAAGAGCACCAACTTGTGGGTGCCTGGGAAAGGACAGGTGTGCTTCTCCTCGTTTGAGAAGCTGATTCTCCGGGAAGAATCACTTGGGAACCACCACATAGCCTTGTGAAATTAAAGACTACAGTGACCTATGTCTTCTTTCCTAGCAAGAAGCTGGAAAGTGACAAGATCACAGAAGGAATTAGCCTTGGAATTATTCAGTGTCCCATTATGGCTCCGGAGGAGCAAGTGTACCCAAAATGATAGAGACATGGCTTTGGAAGGGTTGAAGATGGTGAACAAGGGATAACAAGTAGCTCCCTGCCTATGTGAGTGATCAAAAGTGGACCAGATGGGCACAAAGATGTCTCAGTGAATTCTAGTGAGATCGATGATGAGGCCAAAAACAGAAACACACTTCACCTTTCCAATGCCTTCTCCCATTGCACCAAGCCCTGTAAATGTAGACTCCACACCACAGCAAATGAGATGAATTGACCATGCCCTAGGATAAGGATTTGGAATAAAATTTAGATTATGACACATAACAGATAAATAACAATGCACATCTGAGGGTATGGCCTGAGATTTTTGCCAACCACAGCCTCCACTGTGTTGCCTGTAAAAACACAATCTGGCCTTGAACACCTGAGACCCTCTATTAAAATATCTAGGGAATTAGGTTTATAGCTTGATCCTGAGCATGTTCTGACCACAGGCTCACCAAGATAATTTTTTTTTCTTTTCAGCTACTTATACAAAGGGCATGGAAGAATTTATAAATTGCTAGTTCTAAAGGATTAATAGAACATGGCATAAGGCCAATAATTATCTTTTTCCATTTTTGTTCTTAATTCAAGTAAAGTACTTGTTCTTACAAGGTAAGACATTCAGTAGTCTCAAACATAGAAGATCACTGAAAACATGCCCGACCTTACATTTTTCTCTGCTTCTTCCATCTCCAACATTGCTTTTCCATACATGAGTTGCTGTTATAACCTTTATAAACTATGGACTCAAATCTCCTTTTCTACTTTATCCATATTAGAATGTTTCCCCACACTTTCCATCTTCTAGAATCCCATACTTCTTTCTCCCCAGGCACTATAATTTGTAATTGTCAGAAAATGTGTACACTGCAAGTGTGTATTAGGTGAGACCACCATCTGTAACCTCAGCATACTGAGGGGCTGTTCCTTTGTGTTTTCACTGAAAGCACTTGCTGGTTTTACTACAGGGAGGCTTTATTATGTCATACACCATCATGCATGTTTTATTTGCGAGATGCTCAGTAGATGTTCATTGCTTTGTTGTTTTACTACTCAGCACCAAGAGGCATCTAAGTCCAGCTGAAATTAGGAAGGTGACCTTCTGAATATATTCTTCTATAGACACAACACTCTTGGAACATGATCTGATGAGGAGGGACTGACAAAAAGACAGATATTATTGTTAGATGGGTCCCTTCTAATTGCTTCATTTCACTCTTATTAAGCTTACCAGGCTCCCACTGACCGCAGCGAGCAGGTACTCCTGAGCTCTTCCTACAAAAATCAAGACAAGCATTGGGCCAACTGGTGATAGGAGACAGGCTATTTTGTCTAACCTAAAATTGGAGTGGAGGTGTCGATGGGGTGAAGGCACTAAGATCCAGATTCTAGAGCCCTTTCCAGCTCTGTTGTTTGCTGGGTTCACTAAGAACCTAATACACTAGATAGCTGGCTTGGTCCCTTTGAACTACCAGGGCCCAGTCATTTGTACTAGCTTTCTACTACTCCCACTGCATATCCCCTTCGTGGCCCTGAGCAATTGTCCAGGTTAAGCAAGTGCTTCAACCTCTCTAAGCCTCAGTTTCCACTCTATAATGAGGGTACAATAAACACTATGTGCCCGCACGGCTGTTGTGAAGGCTACAAAGGAGGAGCGGGTTAAGAGCATTCACTTAGGAGCCGGACTTGGTTTTCCTCTACTGCTTACTAGCTGTGGGATCTTGAGCATATTTGTTAACTTCCCTGTATCTCAATTTCCCCATCTGTGCATCCTGTGCATGCTAAGTGGCTTCAGTTGTGTCTGACTCTTTGCGACCCCATGGACTTGTAGCACATCAGGCTCCTCTGTCCATGGGATTCTCTAGGCAAGAATACCAGAGGGGGTTGCCATGCCCTTCTCCAGGGGATCTTTCCGACTCAGTGATTCTTTACCAGCTGAGCCACCAGGGAAGCCCAATAATACTGGAGTTGGTAGCCTATCCCTTCTCCAGCAGATCTTCCCAACCCAGGAATCGAACTGGGGTCTCCTGCATTGCAGGCTGATTCTTTACCAGCTGAGATACTAGGAAAGCACTGATGAGGGAGGACAGAAGCAAATGTTGAGATTGTGATTCAGGACATTTATCTAGGCAATGGATATTTCCATGTCTGCCAGTTGAAAAGTGAGTGTCTCTCAGGAGGGTTTGGAGTTCCCAGAGACAAACGTAAGATCCATTTTACAACTCCCTCTCTGTGTATAAACCTGCCCATCCAGGCAGGACCAACAGCCACCCTCTACCACCATCACTACATTCCTGCGAATTCTCGTTCACCCCCATGGAACATTCTCACCCAATACCCAACACGATCCTCCCACTAAATAGAGTGCAATTACTTAGTAGTCTCCTCTGTGAGGGTAGGAATCCTGTATTTATACACTACCAGCATTCTACATGACATTTGCTATCCCCTTAATGCACAATAATTGTGAGCCCTATAAATTAATTAAATAAATTAAAAAAATGAATCTAATTGGATTGGCTAGCCTTGGGGGAATGGAGCATGATTCCTAATGTCTATGAGCAATTATATGCCACAGTTTTTTAAAAATAAAAATTTGGAGACTGTTTTAAGTTAATTTGTCTAATTGTGAAAAGCCAAGGGAAACTACCCTTGGATACTTCTAAAGAGAAAAGATATGGTAATTTGCAAAGGGCATGAATTCTTCAAAGATTTCAGTCTTCCACCACTAGAAAGTATGAGTTAGAGTTAACAATTTAGAAAACTATGAAATGAACGGAATTCATCTAATTTCAGTTGCTGCAATTATAGTTCTTTTTGAGGATACATGAAAAAACCCAAATGTGGTTACTATAGCAGTAAATTGGTCTCCCAGAAACTCATTTTCTCAAGAAAAAAAAGTCTACAATAGAGCAGCCAAATGATAAGAAAAATAACCCACAAAGAAACACAAATATATCTAGAAACAAAAAATGATCCATGAGCAAAAGTGGCAAAAATGGGGGAAAAAAAAAAGACCAAAATAAGACCATGTAGGCAAGTAAGTGGATGCCAATTTTTAAAGGGAGAATTTTACGTGTTATTAAAAAGATGAGGGTTTTCCCAGATTTCCTCAATGGGTAAGAAAATGAGATATTTTATCAAACAGAAAGGGAATTCATCTTGTATAAGATACAGACGTTAAAACATGTATTGGCTGAGAAGCCCAATAAAAAAGAGACTCTTTTACAAGAGCTGAATTTTCAGTGCAGTATACATATGGCAGATAGAAGACTAAACTGGCAGAAAGACACATGAACATTTTCTAATGGATGAACTTTTTCATTAGTGAGAAATGCACTACTTGAAAATTCTGGTTTAATGAGTTTGAAGGTATCTGCTCCAATAACTACACAGCCAGCTGCATCTCACCTCTGTGAATTGCACTGCCACTGTACTTAAGATTTGTTTGATTAAAATAAAGTACCCTGTTACTTTTATAAAGGTACATTTACTGCCCTGAGATTAAAAGGGAGTAAGTTTAGGATGATGTGCTCACCCTCTCAGTACATCCAGGCCTATGTGTGTGTGTGTTTTAATTTTTTAATGTGTTTTATTTATTTTTGGCTGTGCTGGGTCTTTGTTGCTGTGAGGGCTTTTCTAGTTTCAGCGAGCCAGGGCTACCCTCTAGTTGTGGTGCTTGGGCTTCTCATTGCGGTGGCCACTCCTGTTGCAGAGCACATTCACCTACCGAGGACTTCAGTGGTTGCAGCACCTGGGCTCAGTAGCTGTGGCGCACTGGCTTAGTTGCTCTGTGGCATGTGGGATCTTTCCAGACCAGGAATGCAACCTGTGTCTCCAGCATTGGCAGGTGGATTCTTTACCACTGAGCCACCAAGGAAGCCTCAGGCCTATGTGTTTTTATCACTAACAAAACCCTTTCGAATCTGACAATCCCCCCATGTGGCTAAGGTGGGGGCTTGTCTGTCTTGAGGGGTCCCAAATGAATAGATGTGATGTAAGCTCCCCGAAGGCTCACCTGTCCCTGTAGATCGGGTGCCTAGCTCTGTGGCCTGCATCTAGAGTAGGTGCTGTAAAAACGTATGATAAATTGGTGAAAAAAATGTATGTTTTCGTGAGGCATGGATTCATTTATCTCACATTGAATCTCACGGAATAGCTGTAGGAGGGCTTGAAGAAAACCATCTAAATCGTCGTTTTTTGCAAAGAGTGCTGTTCAGACCCACTCCCTTTCAACACATCGTTAGTGGGCACCTCCTGCGGGCCTGGCATTGGACCTTGCTGTGGGGACATGGCAGAGGACAACACAGACAAGGTTGCTTTTCATGGAACTCGGGATCCAGGTCACCTGATTTGACAACATCAAGCATCACTGCTGAATCAAACTGTGTCCCTGTCATCCATCACTGAGACAGCAGCCAAAGGATGCTCAGACTGCATTCTAAAGTCAATTGCAAACAAACGGGATTCGTCAGAACTTTCTAAAAGGAGGCAATTGACTTTAGAATGTAGTCAGAAGCAATGCCGCTTCTGTCCTTCTCCTTCTAGAAAGAGTGGGGGAGAACCAAGGAGCTGTGAGAAGGGCCATGAGGCTGTGAGAGTTCACGTCCCTCTGTCAGGGATGAAGTCAAGTGGACATCTTAAAATATAGCCAGTCTGCCTGGTGCCGTACCCAAGAGGTCTTGCAGGAAAGCTAGTGCCAAGACACTGCCCTCCTCTTCCGCCACCAAAGAACCCACAGGTGAGTCTCACAGAAGAGCCAGTATGGGCACTTCAGGAACACAATGGGGGTGACAGCCAATGCTAATCAGAGGAGAAGCCACAGTTCACCCCAAAAGGGCTCAAACTGTGACCTCAGCTCACCCTCGGCCACCTTAGGGATGTGGAAGGGGGCCGGGCTGAGATAATGGCAAGAGAGTTTTATGTACCTGCTTAAAAAGCATGAGTGCTTTCCACGTCAACCCGTTTCAAACACCATGCCCCATCATCAAGAATGTGGGAATCCTGCAGTAATCATAACCCCATCCTGAGTAAAATCCAATACATATATCATTTGGATTTTAATCTAAATTTGGCTTAACCAAAGAAAAGGTGATTGGTTACCTTAAAGTTTCCTAAAGCAGGGGTCACACCTTTTCTGACAAGATCAGATAGTCAATATGAGACTTCCCTGTGGGCCCCAGGTTGCTCTGAAGGTACAGGGAGCAGACCTTCTTAGATCCTGCTCTATCTAAATGAATGGGTATGGCTGGTTTCCAAGAAAACGTTATTTATGGGCTCAGAAATTTGAATTTCAAATTATTTTTCTGTGGCACAAAATATTCTTTTATTTTTTGCCCAACTCTTTTAACATGGTGAAAACCATTCTTAGCTCCTGGCTGTCCAAAACAGGTGGCGGTTGGATTTGGATTGCAAGCTGTCGTCTGCTCTCCGCTCTTTTAATTGGTTCATCTATTCAACTACTCTTCACTGAGCTCCATTATATAAAAAGTGTGATACAGATTTTTGTTTACAGAGATGCCATTTTCTTTCACCATGCTTTAAACCAGAAGGGAAAAATCTTTTTCTGAAAAAAAGAAAAAATCTTTCTAAATGCCCTGAAAGGATGGCTAGAACATGATCACACGCTTAAGATGACTTTTTCTCCATCTCTGTCTTGCAGCAGGTGATTTAGTCACAGCAAACACAAACAGAGATATTTTATTTCTTCTGTCATCCTCTGAGCACAGAAATCAATAGGACTGATCACAGGAGCATGTGTTTAGGGGACAACATGAAGACCGTGCAACCTGTCATCAGCCCCACCTCTCCAGGATGTGAGCCCACAGAAGGCTCAGAGCCTGCCGGCCCGAGGTGTGTCCCCCCGACACCTACATGCATTTCAAGAGAGACTGGTTTCTAAACGGTCACATTCCAGCTCCCCCCAAGGGCTCTACATGGCGGCAGCACTCCTGACCCCTGCGTTCCTGGTCCCCAGGAAGAATGGCTCCTGCCCTAGGGTGACTGACATGCACCTCAGTGCTTGCTCCCCGGGAGGAACTCAAGGGGATTTGGACACCCCACGAGCACAGGCACTTTGCCATCCAGTTGGGAAGGCTCCACTCTGAGGCCAGCACTAAAGTAGGGTGACCAGACCAACCACCTCAGAAGAAGGACCATCTCAGGATGTGGGCCCTTTGCTGCTAAAACTGGGAGGGTTGGTTACCCTAAAAATAAGTGTCTATTTCTGTTTCTCTGTCTTCTCACCACTGTCCCAGTTCCTCCCAGGATGTGTGACCAGACAGCACTTCGGGGTAAAGCAGAAACTGAACTAAGCTTGGGAAAGAAAGTTTCTCCAAAAAACCCTAGAAATACATTTTTGCCTTTCTCAGGGTACAGATGTACCTTTCTGTTATGAGAGAGCGTTAAGTGTTAGAAGATTCCTATCTCAGTTTATTTAAAGTGTCCTGAGAGCCTTCCGCTTCCATCTTGCTTCAGAAGATCGGTTTATAAAAGATGTCACACAAGCTCGTTAGTATCCCTTGATGCTGGGCAGTACGAGGGGGTCCATTCATCTAACAGATACAGCTTCATTTGGAAAACTTCGCAAGACCCCTTTGCCCTAGATTCACCGTGGAAGTAGAACTCTTGTGGGCTTCAAAGAAGACTGTTGACCCTATTTTAACATCACATAAAATACATTTTCTGACACCCCTTTACGAATATCACATAACATTATTTACATCTATGCTGAAACTAAACCAATAAACCAAGCACATTTTAAAAACTGTTCTACTTTTGACCTAATGATCCTGTTACCTTGGTTGATGATTTGAAAATTCAGTAATGAATCACAGTCAGGTATGAAAAATTAGTGAACTGCATGTTTCTGTATCCATGCGATTACGTTTAGAAAAGTATTCACCACTTAAAATGAACTCAACAACGGCATGTTGATCTCCTTGATTATGGAATATCAATGTGTTAGTTATTTTGAAAGGAAACAAAAATGCAACACTTGGTTAGAGCAGTGGTAATACGACTGTTTCATTCAGCGTCTGCAGTCTGAACGTTTGCAGAACAGACAAGTAGGTGTCTATTTACAGAGCCTGGTGATTTACATTAGAGGTCAGTGTCAACAGCACTTTCAAGGTGATTGGGTCTGCTTGTGTTTCTGCTCTGAAATGGCCCATGGGAAGCCCTTCCTCTGCAGAGTGAGGTCTCAGAATTGTGCAGCCTCCTGATGGAGCCCGAGTGAGCAAATCACTTACCTGACTAAGTCAATGACTCGCTCCCTTGGTGCGGCGCTGACTGCCTCATCGTTGATCATTACAATCTGATCTCCCGGGATCAGCTTGCCTTCAGATGGGCCACCTGGAGACAAAGGAAAGTAAAGAGCAGGTGAGAAGCCCAGTGGTCATCCGTCCATGTGTAGCCTCGGCTCCTAGTCATGACTTCTTGCGAGCAATGGATGTTATCAGCAAAAACAAACCCCACCCATACATGGGTGTTCACTTCAATATCCTTGCCAACATTAGACAGAACTGGGGAGGTGGGTGGGAGCTTTGGGGAAGCGCCCAAGGCCCAGGGTGCACCCGGGCTGATGAAATCAGAAGCTCTGGAGGTGGGATTCAGGAATCAACATGGCTCTTAAACTTTCCAGGCAAGGTGGAGACTGGTAATGCTTCCCGCACTTTAACAGGCATATGAATCACGTGGGAATGTGTTGCCCTGCAGACTGACTCTGTACGTGAGGAAGACAGCAGGGGGACAGATGGCCTGTCCCACAAGGTCCTGGTGGCTGCTGAGGCTGCAGGCCAGCTGCCCACACTCTGAGTGTCAGGGCCCTTAGAAGAAGGTGTTTCCCTGACAGGTAGCTGGTCAGCAGGGCTGATGCCTGGCAGCCGAAGTTTCGACCACCTGAGCACACCTGGATTTGAATACAGCTACATTTGCTTCTTCTGTACAACAGGGAGACGGCACACTGTGGGGGCCTGGAAGACAGCTGAACACGAGGGTGCCAGGAAGGACCTGCGGGATTCGACTTTGTGTTATGCGTTTTGGGGAAGAGGGTTCAAGGAAGCAGGGCTTTGCTCTCAGCAACTGGGGGGAATTCTATTATGAGCATTTAATACGTATTGCCTGACAGGTGGGAGGAAGGAAGCTGGCTTTGGTAAGAAGCCGTGGTCTACCATGACTGCTGGGAGATGAGGGCATTGGGTTGTTTCTATGGTTTGGACTGTGTCGGGATGTTTGTGGTGGGGCTCACATGTGATTGCAGAGGATTTGTCATCCATCACAGCCTCTTTCAATTCTTTTTCCAAGGAGCAAGTAGAGAACAAATATTTGTTGAGCATTTATTGTGTACCAGGCAACAGGCTAAGTGCTTTAACTAGTAACCTCACTGAATGCTATAATCCCTTCCATATAATGACATGACTGAGGTTTACACAAGGGAAAAGAATTGCCTGGAAGGGTTGGACTGGGTCTCAGCTTAGGTCTGTGAATGCTTCCATGTTCAAGGTGGCCAGCATCTCTTTTGAACTTCCTCCTCTAACTCAAAACCTGGTCACTGACAGGTCTCTTGACACATAAACTGAAAGACATAGCTGCATGAAGCACACATTTGTACTAAACAAAACCTGAAAGCAAATACTTTGATAATATGAATTGCTTTCACATGTCTAATGGAATTATCCCCTAAATACTGATCTGGTGCTATATGGTACTGGAATTTTAATTTTTTTCCCAGAGGTCTATCTGGGTAATAGGTACAACTGAAAGGTTATTTTTCAAACATTGTCAATTCATGTAGTGATTGAAATGGACACAACACTCAGAACATGGAACTCAAAGTAATTCAGCTGTTGTCTACCCACCAGACATTTGGCATACATGTCTCTCAATCTGGAAGAGACATTTGTCTCCTTTCTGCGGAGTGAGATAGAAGGGAGAGCCTTTATGTGGCCCTGTATCAGTGATAGAAAATACTCATTTCCAGATGTGGGAACTGAGATTCAGTGTTTGCACACAAAAGGAATTCTGAAAGTCACTTGAGGGACTTTTAATGATGACTGGATTACATATGAGCAAGTCACTCAAATTCAAAGAAATGGTTAGAAGTCAAATGCTGTTCAAACACAGAAAAATCTCCAAAGTAAATGTTTGCAGAACGGATGTTAACTAATCTGATGAGAAAACCATATGCAGATGAACAAGACTTAGTCTTACATTTGACCTATGTTTTTTGATCACATGGAAATACTCTTTCTTAAGCAAGAATTATAGGAGGAAGCAATATACAGTGCCTTCCGGAACATGAAGTGGGGGAATACTTCAGAGGACTCTCATGCCCTTTACTCTGAAGGCTGGCTGGTCTACTATAGAATAATCTGATCTTACCATTGGAATCACTTGACTTCAATAGAGTTATTTTATGAGAGATACAATTTGTATGACTGCATTTTAATTCTTAAAAATGACTGGAAACAGTGCTCTTTGACTTTAGTTTTCGCTTTTTCTATTCTTCTCAAAATTGTCTTAAAGTAGGTAAGAGTGTAGGAAAGTTGAGGGCAAGGAAGGGAAGAGGCTAAAGGAACAGTAAGTCAATACAAGAAAATGAAAAACCAAACCCGAATCTCCAGTTAGCACTGAGGAGGACATATACATTGGAGAATTCCACAGAGATGTTAAAGTGTCCCACTATTACAAAACTGCATAGCCAATGGGACCCTGTTGAGGAAAAAATGTGTGTGCACACACATACATACATATAGTACTATGTATATGTTTATATATGAATGATACATAATACATGCAAATGTATAAACAGAATGGTCTTACTATATGTATGCTCTCCATGTATATGTTAATAATGGTTAACACTCAGTAGTTGGAACTCAGGTGATTTTTTAAAAACCTTTATCCTCTTACTACCTACATTTTTTTTAAGAAGAGTATATGGATTATTTCATTATTATAAAATACAAAAAAATCTCTTTTATTTTGAGAGTAAAATTCTCAAGTGCATCGAGTTCAACAACTATAATCTATAGCTAATAAAATAAAAAGCTCAGCAGACAAAGTATGAAGCTGTGTGATGAAGCAGTGGTAGGAGTGAACAGGAAACTTACTCTTCTCTGCACAAGTCTAAAGAGGTTGACTGTATCTGCAGTCCTTGCCCTGGGCCATATTGTGTCAAAATGAGGAAAAATGAAATCCACTTTAATGATCTATACTAGCCCACTAGTTGGCTTTCATTCCCCCTAACTGACAGACTCAACTGGCCGAATATTTTAGAGTTTAACATTAACAGATATTAATCTGGCATCCTTCCAATACATTTCGTTCCCTCCCTATGGTCCTCCTTATCCAAAGGATGTAGAGAAGTTACATCACCCTGAAATGGAGGGGAGTTAACACAGAAGCTAAAAACAACCTAATAAGAGCAGAGGCAGGATTCAAGTCCATCAAACCCAGGCAGTCTGATGCCAGAGTCTGCACTCTTGACTACAGAATTTTCCTTTTGAACTCTGTTACTGATTTGAAAAATACTGGAGAAAAACAGCATAGAGGATACTTTCCTTTTGTCTGAAAATAAATCCAGTACAAGTTCATTAAAATAAGTATATAAATACACATAATTAATAAATAATAGAAAGAGCATGGTTTCTGGCAAAGGCAGCCCACATCAGGCAATGATACTACAGTCCATTATATTCAACTGTGTTGACAGTGGGACATCTCTACACTGAGAATGACTGAGACCAAGTACATTCATTATCTGATCCTATGAGAGAATTTAAGAGATTTGCCACACACTGTATCAGTTAGCATTTACAGCATAACAAGACATCCCCAAACTCAGTAGGGTTTCCTTTCATGCATATGGGTCTTTAGAATGATTGTGGATTGGCTGATCAAGGGCAAAGTTAGCTGGGCAGTTGTGCTGTACACTGAAGGTAGTCTGTAACAGCTCTCAGCTGCAGGCTGGTTGCCTTACAGGTTCATTTAGGAGATCAGGATGAAGGGGTAGCAGCCACTTCAGGGAAACTCTTCTTACGTCTATGGCAGAAACCCAAGAAACAAGCTCAACTAGGCAAGCACATTTCAAGCCTTTGCTTATGTCATCTTTATGTCATCATCTAATATGACACTGGCCAAAGTCAATCATCTGGTTCAACCCAACAGCTATGGGGTAGCGAAATATCTTCTGCCTCTAGTGGAAAGAGAGAGGAGTACATTTTTGCAAAAGAAGGCAACCACTCCCAAAGACCTAAATCCTAGAGAAACTTAACGACGATTTTGTGGTAAGGAGTTTGTCCGGAGCTGACTGAAAACAGCACAATGCCTGCTTCTTAATACATGCATTCATACATTAAGAAGTGGGTCATCTCCATGGTAACAAATGATGGATGGGTGTTTTGCTAAGTCTGGCAATATGATGGATTTGGAAGTTTAAAAGCTTGTTTGCAGAGCCATTTTTGTACCTCTGCTGGTCTGGCTTTATCCAGGTGCTGGGAAAACTTAACTAGACTTCACAGACTGAGACGGGACAGTATGAAACTTATGAAATGGAACAGTGGTCGTGCTGGCAAAAGGTCCTGGAGACCAAGCAGAGGGGTTGGGTGCTTACCTGGTGTTACTGAGCGGACGACCACGGGCTTCTCACTCCCTGCCACGAAACCAAACCCCAGCACAGGGTCCCGCCTCATCTCCACCCTCCGTGGGGCTGGAGGGATGATTGGGCAGCTCTCCAGCCGAGGGTCATCAAATGGGATTGCTTGCGTCATGTGACTGTGGGCAAAGCACACACAAGAGAGAAGAGGCATCAGTGTATGAGTTTCAGGTCACAGCACCTTCTCTAGCTGCAAAACCGTCTATTCTCTGTTGGGGAGAGAGCACGGAAGACGTGGGGAGATGCACTGCCACGCTTCTTCCTTGAGCACCCCAGGCCCACATCTGCTTCAGGCCTTTGTACTGGCTATTTCTCACCCTGAAATCCTTGTCCTTCAGATATGTGTGTGGCCCAGTCTCATCTCTCTCAAGTCTGTGCCTAAATGTGGAGCTTAAAGAGGACTATCCTGGTTACACACGCACACTTAAAATCGCAACCCTGTCTCCCCCCTTTCCCTCTTCTATTTTTTTTTCTGTTGTTGTTCCAAAGCACTAATCACTTGCTAACATGTTATGGAACCTACTTAATCATTCTGTTCTCCACACCAGAATGTAAGCCTCATGAAGCCAAGGGATTTTGTTTCATTCTCTGATTTATCCCAGATGCCTAGAATAATGCCTGACACATAGTGGACTCTCAATAAATAATTGAATTACCGAGTAGAGAAAAAGACAACTCTTTATCAAATTATAGCTGATCTGCTGAGAAAGAATCTCAGAATATCCTGGACCTTTAGTGGGTAACACGTATGGCTTCTGACTCCAGTGAAATTGAAGTGATGGGGATCATTTGGGTGGCAATGGGTTATCCTGGTGTCAAATACAGTCCCCCTTTTCAAAGTTGAGGAATTAACTCTTGGTGTTTCTATTCCAGAAAAACATTTAAATTATTTAAATGCTTTTGTTAACACCTAAACTTTGGAAGGCTTATCGATAATCTAAACTTGAAATCTGTACAGCCTTCAAAAATTTTCAAAGTGCTTCCATAAACAGCTCATTTGATCCACAAAACAATCTTAAGCATGAAAGAGCAGAACAGGTATTACTATCTGCATTGTGCAGGGAGGAAACTGAGAATGCTGGCTTATTGTCACTCAGGGCCCATGTGCCAGAGAGTCAGGTCGAAAATCAGCTCCGGTAAGTCTTCACTCATGCACATCATCCAAGGCAGACTTCATTGGAGAAGAGTTATTAGTGTGAACACTAGAAATCTCCTTAAATATGTAAGCCAAGATTATTTCAGTGACACAGACTTAATTCAATTTTTCTCTCTCTAATCTTCTTCAATAAGGAAAAGAAGATCATTTTAAAATACCTTGAAAAGATGCTACTCTACACACCATCTGGACAATGTATTGTTTAAATGTAATCAAGAAGGAAAGAGAAGGAGGAACCCTGTGGTCCTTCAGTGTAATTCATAAGAGTTGAGAAAAATCAATGAAAACCCTCTTTTTGGCATATATCACTGGCTAGGAAAAGAGAAGTTTAAAATCCCTTTGAAACAGAAAGGAAGGAAATGTCTTTTCAATCCAGCAGTTGGTGATCTGGAACACCAGCAAAAAGAGAAGTCGCAAACTAACCCTTTGCAGGTCATGTGCTGACACTCATCTGTTACCTCCTTTCATCTTCACAAAGCCCACTGATAGAAGGAGTTGGACCCCACCACCTCCTCTTTGTAAATACCCAAAGAGGAAGAAGAACTGGGCCAGGATCACACTCTTCTCAGGTGTAAAGCCAGGTGCTATTCACATCACGTCTTCTGATTCTAAGCGTCACGTGCTTGACCAGCTACATCATTGGCAAGGACAGTGCAGAAGGAGAACGCGGGGCCCTCCTTCCACCAGGACTGAGAACTTCAGGACAGTAGAAGGTGAAACTCGGTCCAGGGTCCAGTGTGACTGCAGCATCACATGCCCATGAGTTTGGCCTTGGTAGGGTGCTATCTCCAATGTCTCACTGGAGTGGTGGCCTCCACAGCAGTACCTGAGGCAGATGGTCCCTTGCCTTCCTGGTGCTGGCCCCGCACTCCACTGAGGCAGGGGCTGCTTCCCTGCACCCCCCAGCTCACGGCCATGCCTAGCCACCAGGCTGGCCCGCTCTGGGGGCACCCGCTGACAGTAATCCTGGTTGATGGGCTCGTCTACCACTCTCTATCTGGTTACCCTGGTCTCCGTTGCCTGCAGGCCCTCCTCCATGGAGGGCTGGAGGTGGACATTGCTGGAGCACCTGGGTATTTCTTCAGACCCAGTCCCTTGCTGGACTTACACCTTTGTGCTCAGGATGTAGTGGCAGCAAGGCAGCCACCAGCTACAGCAGCCTCCTGCAGCCATTGGCTGGAGCCACAGTGGGCCCCTGGCTAAGCAAGAGTCCATGGGTGAGCAAAAGGTCAACCAGTGACTACTAGTGGCCCCGCTCAGCTATTGGTCGGTTCCACAGTAAGCTCCTCCCCCAACTGAGGGAATAATCGTAACTGTCAGTCAGGGAACTTTAGTGGTTCTGCTCAGCTATCAGTCGGTTCCACAGTAAGCACCTCTCCCCAGTGAGGGAACAGTGGTAACTGTCAAGCAGGGAGCTTTAGTGGCCCGGCTCAGCCATTGGTCGGTGCCACAGTGGGCCCCACTCCCTCCTTCTGACATAAAAGGAACCTGAATTATGACTGAGGGAAGGTGGTTTTTTGAGGTGCTCATATGCCATCTTCTTAGTCTGTCAGCTTTCAGATTAAAGTTATTCCTTGCTCCAATAACTCGTCTCCCAGGCCGGAAACAGGCGTGGCTGTTTGAGCCTGTGGGTGAGTGGGGTTACCTGGGGGTCACGGACACTGTGCTGTTCTCTTGTGTCCTCTGTAAGAGGGCTCCATCTCAGAGTGTAACAAGAGAGAAGAACAAACCTGACTCCATATTGGATCTGTATCTTTAGCTCTAACCCTTGTGCTCTGTTGTCTCTGCTTAGTTAAGAGGCCTCTGCACCTTTGTAAAAGAACATTGCCTTGTTCAAGGTTTATAGGAACATTGTAACCAGACCTATGTAAGAAGAAAGAATACTGACACCAAGAAGTTTGTAACAACCAGCCACACCCCTATTCCCTTTAGTATAAAAGAATTCTAACTCAGGTAATATGGGACTTCTGGACACTAGTTCACCATCTTCTTGGTTTGCTAGCTTTTTCAATGAAGCTGCTATTCCTTGTCCCCAAAACTTGTCCCTTGATTTGCTGGCCTGTTGTGTGGCGATCGATTTGAGCTTGGGTTCAGTAACATGAGTGTGCTGTACTCTAGCTACATTTTGAAATGCGTCTCTCCTTTTATCCCCAGAGGGAAGAAAGGAAAAAATGGAGAGGAAATACACATTCTTTGGCCCTGAGCTCCGAGTTTGCAACAGAATCCACAGAAGACATATTCTAAATGATGAAGAGATCACAGAGGTGACGTAGCTTTCTAATAGTCATAGAAGTTATGTTACAGAGAACCAAATTCTGGCTGGCATAACTCAGTTCCAAGTGTAGAGTGGGACTAGGGAAGATGAGTCCCCATGTTGCTGCCAGTACTGTGAGAAGCTTCCAGCAGTGGTGCCCAAACTTTACTGCATATTAGAATCATCTGGAGAACATTAAAAATCCCTAATGCCCAGGTTTCACCCCAGACTAACTATATGAGAATATCTAAGGGTGAAAGCCAGGATCACTTTTCAAAAAAGATTTCCCAGGGGATTCCAAAGTGTAGCAATGTTTAGGGATCATTCATCTGTGCAGTGGAGAAGGCAATGGCACCCCACTCCAGCACTCTTGCCTGGAAAATCCCATTGACAGAGGAGCCTGGTGGGCTGCAGTCCATGGGGTCGCTGAGGGTTGGACATGACTGAGCGACTTCACTTTCACTTTTCACTTTCATGCATTGGAGAAGGAAATGGCAACCCACTCCAGTGTTCTTGCCTTGAGAATCCCAGGGACAGGGGAGCCTGGTGGGCTGCCGTCTATGGGGTCGCACAGAGTCAGACACGACTGAAGCGACTTAGCAGCAGCAGCAGCATCTGTGCAGGGAAGGGTATGTTCTAGTACCTTCTAGATAACAGGAAAAGGGACCACAACTAATGTCCCTAGCAACCTCCCATAGCATCCACTGCAAATGTAAGTTAAAATATTTACAGCATCTCTAGAAAGATCATCTTCTTTCCACTTACATGATTAAGTAAGTCTCCAATTTTTAATTCATCATTCACTTAATAAGTACTACAATATTATTTTATTAATATCTGACATTTATTAAACACTAATTTCATGCTAAGCCTTTTTTCAAGATGCTTTCCATATGTTAGCTCATTTAATTCTCCAAAACAACTCTAAAATGCCTTCATTTATTCATTTCGTTAACAAATGTTTATTGTACGCCCACTGGCTTCTCAGTTCTGGGGACACAACAGGAATGAAAGCAGAATGAAAAATATGTTCACTCTAGTGGGCAGAGACAGGGAATAAACTAATGGATAAGACATATGGCTTATCAGGTCATTATAAGCACTAAAGAGAAAAATAATGCAGGGAGGAAGGCTACAGAGTTGGTGGGTGAGGGTATTGCCAAGTAATACTAGGCATCAGAAAATGATTGGAGGAGGTACATTTCAGCAGTGCAAAGGTCCTAAGGAGAAGTGAGAGTAGCCAGTGGTAGGGGGGAGGTGGAGGCAGTGAGGGGAGTGGTAAAGAACTGATGAGTGGTCGAAGATGACACAGATTCTAAGAAGAACTCTCTCTGTCTTTCGTTCTGAGTAAAAGAGGAAGCAGTTGGAAGTTCTGAATGGAGATGATGCGCCAAATACCATACTGAGAACAGACTGGAGGGCACCCCGATGAGCAGGGAGGGCATTTCAGGTCCCACTGCATCAGTCCTGACAAATCATCACGGTGCCCTGGAACAAGATGGGGGCAGATATGGCAAGATACCCTTGGACTTTTAACATATTTGGAAGTCACTTTGACAGAGGAGGGTTGGGCTCCTACTTTGGAGCATTCTTCCTGCACACACAGGAGGGTCCCAGTGAGGATGGACCTATGAGCCTGTTATCTAATGCAGGTCCCGAGTCCTGATGTACCCAAACTGCAGGAGACATTTACTCTTTAAGGAGCTACATGAAACACACAAATGCTCAGGTATAGGGCCAACAGGGGAACTGGTATGCTAGTCTGGGAATGAGACTCTGGAACCAGACTCTCTGAGTTCAAATCCTGGCCCTACCATTATCTAGCAGTGTCATGCAGACAAATAACTTCATCATCCTGTACCTCAGTTTCCTTCTCCAGGATAATAAAGGATAAGAAAGGTGATAATAAAGGAAACAATCTCGTCAGATCACTGTGAAAATTAAATGAATGAACAAATGTCAAGCACTTTGCAAACTCTCTCACATGTGGGAAGCACTCAAAAAGCATCCACTGTTATTTTCATCTCTTGAGTGCAATGAACAGAAAGGCATAGATTTCAGACATTATGAACTCATTCAATCTTAAAATATGAAAACAAACTCAATGTTTCAATTGCCTATAGCCCAATGCTCAGTGAGATGCCTCACAAATCCTAAGCTCTGAGGCCTTCAATTTGAAGAATCGTATCAAATGCAATGACAGTAAACACAAATATACATTGACATGCATGAAGTAAAACAGTATCAGAATACAGAAGAAGAAAATCTAGGCTCCTCTAGCAACTGAATCAAGATTAGTAAGTTTTCCTCTTCTGTGTTTCAAAGACTGTTAAGTGATCTTGGAGTGAATGAGTGAGACTTAGGAGCAGGCCCTTTCATCCCACAGAAGATCTGCCCTCAGTCCCTAATACTTCCCCACCCCAATAAAGTTTGAAACTTACAAGCAGGTGTGTATTTTGTGATTGCTGCCTGTTCTAGTATTTTCTCTTTTGTTTATTATTATTTTTAATTCTATTTGTTTTGCTTGAACTTAGTGGATAACGTTCCACTGTTATTATCATTTTCTTGCTAAATAAGTTATATTTTCAGAATACATTATCTATAAATAATCAACCCCTGTCTCTTTGCCAGTAAGAATGGATTCACACTAAAATGTTCCCCCGTGAAACATCATTTTGCCCTTTGTGTTATGCAAGTATATTTTGGCTCTCTCCCTGCAATAGTTTTTATAAAGATGCTTGAGTTCTTTTATAATGAGCTGAAAAAGCAACATCTTTTTACCTGCTGAACATGCTTCAGTGAATTCTGATGCTGAGCCTTGAGGAATACAAATGATGAGCTACACAAACTTTCAGCCCCTGCCCCAATCTTCTCCAAAAAACACACACAAATAAGCTAGACATCTCTGACCTAAAAATCCATAGTGTATTAACTGAGATGGAAAATGTGTCCACTGAGATTAAATGAACAATCTTCCTATTTTTGACAGATTCATTTCAAAAGGAATGATAGGAATTCTGCTGCCTAACTTCTCAGAACAAAAGGAAAGGGCTTTCTTTGAACTCAAGAAGCTTTTCTTCCTCAGCAGAAATAAAAGACTGATACATCCAAAGTATCACAAAGAACTACTTTGACTAGTAAAATGTGCCCTGTAAGAAAACCTATTAATACAGTAATTTCAGTTTTCCATTCACTTATTAGACCCAGTGAAGTCCTTTATTGGAATACGTGCTGAGCAGAAAGATCTTGGAAGAAGCAAAATTAGAAGCCATTACCTTTGGTGGGGAGTTAAAGAATATAGAAAGATGGCAGCAGGTGGGATCCCTAGGAAGTTAAGATTGGAATGAAAAGGAGTATAAATAAACACACATGCCTTAGTTGTGATTGAGAAGGTCATTGTTCATATTACCTTTCAGGGATGGGCAACTGAGAGCATGAGAGAGCATGAGAGCATTAAGCATCAACATATAATATTCCCATCTAGGTAGCACTGGTATGGGGTGGAGACAGAGGCATTCTTGATTTGCCACTGGATGTGATTTGCCACTGGACGCCACAGTGCTTTTCAGGGCCTTCTCACCGGACACATGACACACTTCTCCACCTCTTGACTCTGTTAACAGCTCATTGCCCAAAGCATGTCACATGGTTGAGCCCAGAATGACAAACAAAACACACCTGTGTGGGTGGAAATGAGCTCTTGCTTTTCTCTTGTCACCATGAGAAGACATTCTCAAGGTCTCTGTCTCCCCTTCAGCTTGGGCTCTGGAATGGACACATGTGGAAGAGACCAGAACTGGAACCTCAGTGAGGAACCAAGTGAAACACAGCTGCCTCTCAGCCTAGATCAGCCAGCTGAATGAAGAGTAACAAATGATGATTGTTTTATGACATCAACTTTGGGGGACGTTTGTTATGCACCAAAAGTTCACTCATACTATCTGTAGTTTGTATTTTCAGTAGTATTTAAAAACTCTGAAATACCACATCCAAAAAGGATGCATCCAAAAAGGATGCTCTCTACCAACCCTATTCTCCATACCACTGATGGCTAAATATATCACATTTTACAAACATTATAGGCACTTCCAAAGGAAACTTCTCCCCTCAATATCCCAGTTGACATGCTGGCACAGGCACTTCCTGCTCTGTTCTGCATGACTTTCTCATATCTCTGACTGGACTTGAGTAAGTGGTGGCTCCCAAGCCAACATTCCAGAAGCCCTGTTGTGACCTGTAAGGGGCCCTAATAAGAAAGGCTCTGAGCAAAAGTGCTGAGCCAGACCAACTAGAGTTCCCCAGAATACGGATGTCAGTAGGAAGGAAAAAGAAAGCAGAAGTGTGAATTATTGAAGTTGATAAGTTACAACTCAGAGGGGATCATGAGGTAGATTAGACCCCAGGAAATGTCTCCAGTAAGTCAAAATTAGGATGATGTGTGCAAAATAACACACTGAAATGAATTTTTGCTTTCTTCTCATTGAGGTTTTTTCTCTTCCATAACTAGTAAGGTAGACAGGCTTCATTCAGTCCCTTGCCTTAGGGAAGATGCATTTACAAGGGCCCAGAGCAAAAGCTGACACCAGAAACCCTCTCTCTTGACTTGTTTCCTTAAAGTCTGAGCAACTTGGCTTAGGAGTCAAGGGCAGAGGACCCCTGTGAGGTGGCAGAAAGTTCAGGAGAGTTAGCTTGGTGGTAAGTCTAGCAAAGCACCAAGATCCATAGGCTGAGCCTAAAGAAATGTCAGAGTCAGTGAACTTCAAGGGACCATGATGGCTTGGAATACAGTATCTTAGGACTGAAGACCACAAAAAGGCCTGCTGGAATTTCTGCTCTGCAGAGATTTCAGGGACTTTTGAATATTCCACATGATTATACTCGAATTGCTAATCAGCAGAAATCTAATATGACAACACACATGAGTTGAAGGATAAGATTTATACTGGCTATGTGAGTAAACTGCATCTTTGAGGGAAAGGTGAAAGGAGAATTGAAAGAGAAGTGATGCCACTGGAGAGAAACCATACTGTGGAGTGATGTCAAGCTAGGAAATTCAGGAAGTATTGCTAATGAGGGTCCTAAAACTTCTCTGAATCTGGAACTACCTCCTAGAGCTGCTTCTCATGAGGCTAGGAGGCTCTACCACACTGCATTTCCATTCTCATACATCCATGGGATTCCATGTCTTTTAGGATATAATGTATTTTTATACTCGACTGCCCTCAGTTCCTTTTTTTTTAAAAAAAAAAAATCTGGACAACCCTCTGTCTTCTGGAATGAAAAGAGCCCAAACAAATCCCACCCCTGGAGGTGAGTAAAATTTAATATAAACACATATAACCAGACATGATGTGTTTCCAGGACACATAACACAGTGAGTCTCAGGCTTTTTGCCTTCATGAATATATATGCAGATTATGAGTTCAGGGGAACTTAACTTTCACTAATCAATTCCACAAGCCACTGTCAGTCAATTCCCACAATATGTCAGGAGCATTTAAAGATTTAGAACTGTTTAGTCAAGCTTGGAAACTTACATAGTACTTGAAAAGACAAGAGAATCCAGAATCCTTACTTAAACTTGTTAGAGAATTTTAGGAGGGTTTGGGAAAAAATGGGGTTTTTTCTTAAAGGGTAGACAAAAGATGAAAAAATTCAATTCTTTTCAAATTAATTTATAAATTTTATGCCATCAAATAAAGATAACTCAACAGTTCTTTTAAAGAATTCAACAAAGAGAATTCTAAATTTTATATGATAATATAAAAGACACTCTGAACAAGAAAAATACTCTGGCCATAGAACCCTACAGGATACTGAGACACTGGGACAAATAAAGATAAGTATAAAATGATGGAGTAGCAGCTTTGACTACAACAAAACAAAGGTTCCAGGGTAAATTTAGATATAAATGCCTGCTTGAGAGAATTCAGTGCAAGCTTTGGCACCAAAGAAAGTGAAGTACTTTAGCATGTTAACAATATGGTTGCTTTCAAAACAAAACCATTAAGTGCAGTAGAGTGACTATGAAAATCTTTTGTCCTACTCAGGGGTAACTACCTGGTAACAGTGAACTAAAAGAGTTGTCTCTTCAGAATAAAGGGGGTATTATAATAATGAATGAGAAAGTAGCTTATTTTTTAAAAGAAACTTGGATTGTGGTAAGAATATAGGGAAACAGATGTTTGCAAATGATTCTAGCATTATGTGCTTGTTTTATTGAAAATTATGCAAATATGTATCTATCAAGACAGCAGCCTTTGAAAACCTGAATATGAATTTTTCTAACCTGTTTAAAAAACCTCCAAATGAAGCATTTCAGTGAACTCATTTGTGAAAATATGATAAATGGCAACATCTTCCATTTTGTTTGTGAGAACAGCTGAAGGACATCAAGGAATACAGAAGCTTTCCAGCTGAATTTCAACAAAATCCCTTGCATGGATGGAAATGTAAAACAGTATTTCCTGATCTAATAAACAAGCTGGTGAAACACTCTGTCCATTTGTCTCTTCTTATGTTTCTATAGTTCCCTCTTTTCTCCACTGACAGTGATTGAAACCAAGTAAAGAAATAGGCTGAACTTGCAGCCAAACCTTCAAAATTTATCCAATGAAGCGGTAAATCAAAATGCTCAAACACCCTGAATGACTTTGTTGTCATTTAAAATATTAAATACTTGTTAATGCAGCGGTAGTAGCAAAAATGATTAAATGATTACAAGTCATTAAAATGTGTATTTCATCTTCATCTGATTTTAACATCTATTCCTTATGGCCACATATATATTATATATACATAACATGAATACTGGAGAAGGCAATGGCACCCCACTCCAGTACTCTTGCCTGGAAAATCCCATGGATGGAGGAGCCTGGTAGGCTGCAGTCCATGGGGTCGCGAAGAGTCAGACACGACTAAACGACTTCACTTTCACTTTTCACTTTCATGCATTGGAGAAGGAAATGGCAACCCACTCCAGTATTCTTGCCTGGAGAATCCCAGGGACGGCGGAGCCTGGTGGGCTGCCGTCTATGGGGTCGCACAGAGTCGGACACGACTGAAGCGACTTAGCAGCAGCAGTAGCAGCAACATGAATACATGAATATATATTAAGGGGCTATGTGTTTAAAACTTTTTTACTAATAGGCATACAAAAGCTACAAATGTGGACATTTCTGTTCTGTATGATCTAGGGGGTTCCTGATTTATGGTGTGGCTCTAAAAGGTATTCTATATACTCAATGATTTGAGAGAATAGCATTGAAACATGTATATTCTCACATGTGAAACAGATCGCCAGTCCAGGTTTGATGCATGAGACAGGGTGCTCAGGGCTGGTACACTGGGATGACCCTGAGGGATGGGATGGGGAAGGAGGTGGGAGGGGGGTTCAGGATGGGGGACACATGTACACCCATGGTGGATTCATGTCAATGTATGGCGAAAACCACTACAATATTGTAAAGTAAAGTGGAGAGTGAAAAAGTTGGCTTAAAGCTCAACATTCAGAAAATGAAGATCATGGCATCCGGTCCCATCACTTCATGGGAAATAGATGGAGAAACAGTGGAAACAGTGTCAGACTTTATTTTTTGGGGCTCCAAAATCACTGCAGATGGTGATTGCAGCCATGACATTAAAAGATGCTTACTCCTTGGAAGGAAAGGTATGACCAACCTAGATATCATATTCAAAAGCAGAGACATTACTTTGCCAACAAAGGTTCGTCTAGTCAAGGCTATGGTTTTTCCTGTGGTCAGGTATGGATGTGAGAGTTGGACTGTGAAGAAGGCTGAGCGCTGAAGAATTGATGCTTTTGAACTGTGGTGTTGGAGAAGACTCTTGAGAGTCCCTTGGACTGCAAGGAGATCCAACCAGTCCATTCTGAAGGAGATCAGCCCTGGGATTTCTTTGGAAGGAATGATGCTGAAGCTGAAACTCCAGTACTTTGGCCACCTCATACGAAGAGTTGACTCATTGGAAAAGACTCTGATGCTGGGAGGGATTGGGGGCAGGAGGAGAAGGGGACGGCAGAGGATGAGATGGCTGGATGGCATCACTGACTCGATGGACATGAGTCTGGGTAAACTCCGGGAGTTGGTGATGGACAGGGAGGCCTGGCATGCTGTGATTCATGGGGTTGCAAAGAGTAGGACACAACTGAGCGACTGAACTGAACTGAACTGCATTAGCCTCCAATTAAAATAAATAAATTAATTTAAAAAAATGGTAAAAGGTGTTCTATATACTCAAACAGAATGGACAGAATCACCGATATCCCAAAGCTGCTCACAGCTCTCAAAAAATCAGGCTCTCACATTCAGAAACATTCAGCAGCATTTTTAGAAACCAAAAAAGGAAGTTGGAATGCTGTTGATGGGAAATGGTGCCTTTCCACCCAGTTTATCTGATCCTACCCCAGGCACCAACATGAGACAGAGTGGCTAGCCCTGGGTTTGAGTGCCTAAGGCACAGACAAGTTGGTGGTTCTGGCATGTGCTCTTGCTTTGGGCTCCACTAGATTGAACCCTTTGGGGTTTGGAAATCTAACCATCCCAAATCGAAGATGTCATGGATATCTGTTCCTTACAGAGCATGAAGTATTGTATGGCTGGGCAGACTTTTTCTTCTTGATAGATCACCTTTTTTTTCTTTTTTTATATATCTATAGGAAAATATATTTTTGAACAAAAGACTTGATAACAATGAGCTAAGCCTTTCTCAAACATGTTAAAATCATTACTTTAGGTCTGAGAGTTTGTCTCCATCAAACTGGATTCTACCCATATTTTAGTGTAGTATGTGGTGGGTGGTGAAGACACAGGAGGCCCCCTCCCCATCCCAAGGGGCAGATGTATATCCCTGTGATCTATGCATATTTGAAAATTTATTTTATAAGTTTGTACTTAGAAAGTGAAAACAATCCCATGGTTCTTTTACATTCAAACTATAAGAATGTGTGCAACAGAAACCCTGATCTAAGGCAATATTTTAAAACATGAATTGATTTTAATAAGATATTTTTAGAGAGATGATTAGGCACACTTTATAAATTTCATGATTTTCTAATCTTTATACAAAGGATTTCAAAAAGCGATTAAGTGGTAAGGGCTCACTTTGATGACTAAGAACTTATGATGGAAGTTAAAATGCACTGGTAAGGAAATCACAGAATCAAAGGTTTAAGCCAATAGTCCTGTGTTAATTAAAAACTTGTGACCTCTTAATCTTTTCTTCATTAAAATAATCATTCTTACCCCCTACTTAGAGCATTTAGTTTTCTTAGACATAAAACTACATGACTGCTTAGGGTTACACATCTGTTCTGTTCTGGGTTGGGTTTGTTTGCTTGTGTTCCCCTTGTTCTAAGCCCCATTACAAGGAAAAAGAACCTCAGCCCCACATCCCCTAGATCCACGCCTGGATCCTTTTCTATGAGCTCTGTGTGTTGGGATCTTGCTCCTGTGGAAGGCAGTAGGTGGGCTGCTGCTCTCTGGTTTCCATTGGTTTCAGCCAATGGAGGTACCTGTAGGGGAAAGCAAAGAGGAGGACAAAGAGATCAGGGTATTTCACTCTCCTGCTCCCTCCTTGGTTTGGTCCAGGTCTGAAGTGACTTCAGCCACTCTGAACACTGTTCCTGTCACATCAGGCCCCTTGCACAGCTCCAAGGTCACACCATGCTCCATGGCAGGCCTCTTGAGCCTAGTGATGATAACAGGTCCCAGCTGCTGCAACTCCCTGGGTGCCTCCATGACACTTGTTGGTTTCCTTATCTGAGCCCACATCCATCCATTTCCTGCCAGAGCCATGCATCAAGCCTCTCTCTTCCATGAAGCAACCTTGTAAGTCCCAGGAAACAAACTCTGTCTCTGGCATGGCACTAATAAGGAGTCTCCTTGTGCTGGCTTCCAGTGATCAATGTAATTCTAGCTTCTTTTTTGATTCTTAGCTGTGAGATAATAAACATCTCTGATGTGAGAGAAGCATTGAGATCAGTTGTAGGGGATTCCCTGGTGGCTCAGATGGTAAAGAGTCTGCCTGCAATGCGAGAGACCCGGGTTCAATCCCTGGGTCGGGAAGATTCACCTGGAGAAGGAAATGGCAACCCACTCCAGTATTCATGCCTGGAAAGTCCCATGGGTGGAGAAGCCTGGCAGGCTACAGTCCATGGGGTTGCAAAGAGTCGGACATGACAGAGCGACTTCTATTTCTTTCACTTTCTTTGAGATCAATTATTCAACTGATATTTAATTATAAGATAGCAACCATATGTGTATTTACACCAGTGCTTCTCAAAAACAAACAAAACCAAAAAACCTTCTAAAATTACTTATGAAATAAACATTCTTTCTGAATGAAACATATTTTCTGCATATAAACCTTTAAAGACAATGAAGACACTGAACTGATGTGCTGACCACTGTGGAATCCATTTCAATTTGCCTAATTTGACTGAGATGCAAGCTCTTTTTATCTTGAGGCATGCTCTCTTTGTCTCTCTGTCCAAGTGTTCTGAGTAAACTTTTATCTTTGGTCAGCATTACATACAGTCAAATTTGCAAGACAGAGAATATCACTGAATTTGAGAGCTGGATGATCCTGACTAATGTTTTTATGTTTTAGAAGAGTTGATATGCTCATTTGAAGATTTCATCTACCATTTTCCTTCAAGTTGGCAGAAGGACTTTTCAAATTCAGTTAACATCAGTCTCTTTTGTTATTTATGCTGGATCAAATCTATCAACCATTTATTCAACAACTATTTAACAGAAGCTTTCTATCTGACTGTGCCCAGAATAGGGCTATGTTTCAGACCAACAAGCTTATATTACAGTGCAGGCATCATCAAACTATAGTCCATGGGTTCCAAATGTGATTTCTGCCTGATTTAGTAAATAAAGTTTTATTGGAACACAGTCATACCCATTTATTTATGCATTGTAGCTGTTTCCATGCTATCATGGCAGACTTTAGTAGTTGTGACAGAGACTGGCCCACAAAATCTAAAATAACTACTATCCGGTCCTTTACAGAACAAAATTGCTAACACCCCTACCAATGGAAGGACTGAGACAATAAAAATCAAATAAATATGAACTATATCATGTACTGTCAGAGGCTGGTAGTTTTTATGAAGAAAAATACAGTAGGATAGAGAATAAAAGGGAGTGGATTGTTTCAACAAGATGGGAGTGGAGGCCTCTCTAAGGAGGCTATTTCTGAGATTTGAATGAAGTGGGGAACTAACCTGGGAAGGTACTAATGAGAAAAATATCTTAGGCAGAATAAATAGATGCATAATGAGACCTTGAGAGAAGAGTCTCAAGGCAATTGTTTTAATCAAGCATTCATGCCTTTAAGAAAGCTTTCATGAGCATCAATTTACTATGAAGTTCTCCTTGGTTCTATGCTTTCAAAGAAATTCACAGCCATTAAAGAAATCCCAACCCTGTAAGAGGAGCCAGATAGATAAAGACTTGAGTATAACAGATTGCTGACTTCCCTGGTGGCTTAGTGGCAAAGAATCCATCTGCCAGTGCAGGAGACCTGGGTTCAATCCATGGGTAGGGAAGATCCCCTGGAGGAGGGCATGGCAACCCACTCTAGTATTCTTGCCTGGAGAATCCAATGGACAGCAAAGCCTGGCAGGCTACAGTCCATAGGGTTGCAAAGAGTCGAACACGACTGAAGCGGCTTAGCATGCATGCATGCATAAGAGATTGCTAGAGGCAAATGTGATGGAAGAGTTCACTCCATACTTCAGGGGGACAGTTCATGAGAGTGGTCAGGGTACCTCAAGGGCAGTGAATGGGGACCGGGAAAGACTTCACACAGAAGATACCCATGAAGTGAGTCTATAGATATGAAGTGGTGACTACCAATAGGAACGGAACTATACTCCCATCCAAGGGAAGAGTAAGCAAAGCCATAGAGGCATAAAAGAAACTGGTGTTGGGACAGCTGTGAGTGTTGCTTGTTGGATAATGGGGGAGGGTGTTTAGGAGACAGCACAGTATCTAGGAGATAGGAGGTTACAGAGGAAAACTACAAGCCGTGTTAGAATGCTGCCCAGTATCAGCCAGACACCTTTATGTAAGCAAGAGCATGTCCTTCCTGGAAAGGTCAGAGGCTCTAAAATCTATCACACGATTAGGATCTGGTATGCAATGGGTTGAGGGAATAAAAATCCTGAAATTCTCTCCACATTCTAGGAGATGAAAGTAAGAAATCTTAGAAAATAAGATAAACATAGTTCTTAAATATTAACTTGAACACACATATTATTAATTTTATTAATGAATCAGAGTATTATTCATTTTGAAGGCTATAGTTCAAAGGACCACAAAATTTAAAAAGGACTCAGACTGAAACATTTTTCCAGTCATGTTTTCAGCCTTAGCAAATGAGATGCAATACATCTAGGATCTATTAGGGCTTGTATAACTTAATGTCCAAAATAGGTCCCACTAATTCAAGATCAAATTTATCCTTCAAGGACTCAGTTCTATTTGTCAATACCACCACAGAAAACCATTTCAACAATTAGTCTTTTATCAACATACAGTTCATCTACTCAGAGAGATTTTTGTCATCATTAAAGACGATGAATTTAGCGCCTACAAAATGCTTATTGACTGTGTCTTGTGAATCTAATTGTAGGATCTAAAAGGGTAAAATGTTTGTCAGTTTCCTTAAAGCTGCAAAATCTCTACAGCTAGACTGGTAATCAATTACTTTAATTGAGTTCAATTCAATGTGTTTAAGAGATGACTTTTATGTTAATGACACTCTAATGTGTCAGAGGCAATAACAGTCAAGTCACATCCTTGAGTTGATTGAGATGCTGAGCAGAGCTGGTGGCTCTCAACCTCGCCTCACACCAACTCTAGGTATGCATTACCCCCAAGACCACTCAATCTTAGATTGAGATTTACTGCTGATTAAAAATTTAAAAGATAGGTAATCTAGGCAGGTAGCCACATAATGAACACTCATAATGATATGCATTGTGTGGCAATAATCAATATGAACCGTGTGAGATCTGGGGGAGTGTAAGTTAATGGGAATTGAATTTGAGAGAAGGCTTTTGTGGTTTAGTCGCTAAGTTGTGTCTGACTCTTGTGAACCCATGGACTGTAGCCTGCTAGGCTCCTTTGCCCATGGGATTCTCCAGGCAAGAACACTGGAGTGGGTTGCCATTTCCTAGAGAAGTCTATAGAATACTTCAAATACCACTAGGGGAACTTATGGAGACTTCATTTGTACAACCACATTAGAAAAAAATTTAGCTGCAAGCCCAAGCTTTTTTATTCTCAGCCCTGACTTCAGAGCTGCTGGGTAGGACCTAGGAGCACAGATCTTGAGATCGTGTCAATGGTCCTTCCGTGACAGTTGGTGAGTGGTCCTGTGGTTTCAGGACTGCCTTCCAGCTAGAGTAGAGGTGCTAGTGAGCAAGCTCAACCTCACCTGGAAAGCACTGGGAGGAAACCAGAGTATTTCATTGCTCAGAACCCATTTAAGCAAGAAAGGCCTTCCATTTCAGTAGGTAGAAGAGAAAAATCACCGAGAGTAAAATGATCAGTATCTTCCAAGGTAATGATTTTCCCACCACCTGACTCTATTTCAAAACAAAAATATTAAACTAAATAAAGAATGTGAAACAGCATTATGATCAGGCTTGAGCTAATTCACTTCAGTTGTGTCTGACTCTATGCATCCCCATGGACTGCAGCCTGCCAAGCTCCTCTGTCCATGGGGTTCTCCAGGCAAGAATACTGAAGTGAGTTAGTTGCCATGTCCTCCTCCAGGGGATCTTTCCGACCCAGGGATTGAACCTGCACCTCCTGCACTGAAGGCATATTCTTTACCACCTGAGCCATCTTTCCATGATACCTACTTCGATGCTTAAAAATATTTCATTTTTTCAGACCCAACTTAGATGATAATGTAAATTATCCTTTAATTCTTTGCATTAGTTAGTCTAGTATTATTGAGGAATTTGCATTTTTAAAAGGCATTCGAGGTGATTCTGGTACAGGGTTCAGGATTACATTTTGAAAAGCCCTGGCTCAGTGGGAGACATCCAAGGAGGGAGCTGAAGAGATGAAACAGGCAGTCAACTTCATATATCTTGTACTTTGCAGTCCCCTCTCACTGG
The DNA here is from genome assembly GCF_029407905.1 of Bubalus kerabau. Lineage (NCBI taxonomy): Eukaryota > Metazoa > Chordata > Mammalia > Artiodactyla > Bovidae > Bubalus > Bubalus kerabau. The sequence goes on along the minus strand of NC_073647.1, from coordinate 147,404,716 downwards.
TGGGACTGTCAATCATCTTAATTCCCAGTGACTTTCTTGAGAATCTGAGTTCCCAGATGGAGAAGCATTTATGGGAGGCAACAGCAATTCTTGATGACAAATAATTTGATGACTTGAATAAACATTTGCCATTATGTGGGTATGAATACAGACCTCTGTTGAGGGTTGGAAAGCATATAGATTAAAGGCACTTGTTTTAAAACTCGTATGTTCCACTGTTGAGAACTGATGTACCATCGTTTGTGGACAAAGGAAACAGCTCTTCATTGTTTCATTTTAATTTCCGGTGTTGCTCGCACACAGACTGGTGGTACTGGGACTTGGGAACATTCCTACCCGAACATCTGGAGTGCAAGCCAAGTTTATTTTATAGACCTTTACTATGGCAATTTGCATTTCCCTTTGTCTCAGTAAAGAGAATTTTAGGAAAAATTTTACTTCATTTTATATTGTTAGATTCACTGGAATAAGCTCAAAATAGCTCAAGCTTTCAGAGGCCATGCATGCTTAATGGCGTATTGAAATTTTTAAAGAGCTCAATTATTTTCCAGAATAATTAACATGTGTCAGCAGTATCCATTTTACTAGATGCAGATTTCTTATGATCATAATTGATGTTTAACAAAATATGGAACATAGGCATTTTCAATGACATATATTTAGCAATTTTATGCATGCCTAATTAACTTGTCACAATAGTATTCATTTAATTCAATTTAACTGAAAGCTACTTTCAACCTTTATTAGTGTGACACTTATTTTCTGGGCCACACAAGCCACAGGGGAAAGAAATCAAAGACCCAAGATAAAACTCTGGGAGATTTTGCCCCAATCCCTCCCTACTTTTAAAAAAGGACTTTAAAACTTTATGATCATCTCTCTTCCTCACAAGTGGTTTCCATTCTCTTCAATAATTTATTTACCTAAGTTTTAAGTCATATTTTTAAAATCAGGCACTGTGCTAGGCTCTAAAGAAAAGAACCAGTACCATCATAGCAGCAGGTGCTGCTAACATGCACTAAGCTTGCCAAACACTGTTCTCAATTATATTGATATACATGCATTACTATATTTATTTTCACAACAAACTTTAGAGTATTCTTATCAATCATAGTTGAGGACACTGAGGAACAGAGTGGTAACATTCAAGATAAGAAACTAGAAAATTAAAGGCCATATTTAGAATCTTGGAGTAGGAAGGGCATTTCTCAATAAAATGTGAAATCTAGAAGCTCCAAAGAAAAGACAAACAGGTTCAACTACATAGTAATTTAAAGAGGTGAAAACATAAATTTGTAAGACAACACACTGGAAGAAAACATTTGCAAGATATAGAAAAAATATATAATATACATAAGAGATAAAGAGCTTACACAGTTAAGAAAAAAAAGGTAACCCAATAAAAAATAATCAGTGTGTGTGTGCCTCCTTAGTCACATCTGACTCTTTGTGACCCCATGGACTGTAGCCCTCCAGTCTCCTCTATCCATGGGATTCTCCAGGCAAGGATGTTGGAGTGGGTTATCATTCCCCTCTCCAGGGGATCTTCCCGACCCAGGGATCAAACCCAGGTCTCCTACACTGGCAGGTGGATTCTTTACCACTAAGCCAACTGGGAAGCATATGATCAGGCACATGACTAAAAATAATGATGACCACTTATTTTCCCTTAAACTGTAAGGTGGTGGTATACAACTGTTTCTGAAGGGTCATCATAAGTTTTGAAAATTTCAATGCTTATGATACGTGTCTTAGCAATCTCATTTCTAAGCCTATATCTTACATAATAACTGGGTAGAGCTATGTACCCAAGGATACGCACAGCAGCATTGTATTAGGGGGGAAAAGAAGAAAGAAATATGGGAATAAAGGAGTTCTCTTGGAAACTAAATATATAATCTCATAGTTAATTCAACAGAATGCTTGAAGAATGAATTTTTTTTTAAATCACAGAAAGTTGAACAAAAAGACAAAACACTGACAACAGAAAAGAAAAACAATTGCAGATGATTAATTCAAAATATCCAACATACAATTGATAAGAATTCCTAAAGTAGGTGTTAACTCTTCTCAAAATGTTAAAAAAAAATTCTAAAATAGAAAAAAAAGGGAGAAAAGGAATTATCAAATAAATGAATCTCAATAGTTTCTAAGCTAAATGACCTGAGATTTTAGCCTGAGAGCCCTTAGCCTGACAATAAAATCACCTTCACACCTGGATGCATCACAATGAAACTTTAATACAGCAAGGATAAAGAAATTATCTTTAGAGCCATAAAGAGAAAAGATACATTGAGGATAAAGGAATGAGAACCAGATCATTATCTGACTGCAGGACTAGAGGCTGGAAGGCAATGTAATTTGACTTAAATCTTCTGTGGGACAATCATTTTCAACCTAGATTTCAATGTCAAGTGAGAACACAAAATAAAATATTTCCAGACATACAAAGATATAGGAAGTTTACTTTCCACACATCTTTTTAAGCAAGTTATCTAAGGATGTGCTCCAACAAAATCAGGAGAGCGAAAGACCAAGAAAACCATGGCTCCTACTTGGGATAAGAAAAGTGAAAGTGAAAGTCACTCAGTCGTGTCCGACTCTTTGCAACCCCATGGACTGTGTATAGTCCATGGAATTCTCCAGGCCAGAATGCTGGAGTGGTTAGACTTTCCCTTCTCCAGGGGATCTTCCCAAGTCAGGGATCGAACCCAGGCCTCTGACATTGTAGGCAGATTCTTTACCAACTGAGCTATCAGGGAAGCCCTTGGGATAAGATAAGCCCTCATGTCACAGACAGTTTTGCAGTGGCCTAGGAAGGCATCCGGAGAAGGCAATGGCACCCCACTCCAGTACTCTTGCCTGGAAAATCCCATGGACAGAGGAGCCTGGTAGGCTGCAGTCCATGGAGTCGCTAGGAGTCGGACATGACTGAGCGACTTCACTTTCACTTTTCACTTTCATGCACTGGAGAAGGCAATGGCAACCCACTCTGGTGTTCTTGCCTGGAGAATCCCAGGGACGGGGAGCCTGGTGGGCTGCCGTTTATGGGGTCGCACAGAGTTGGACACGACTGAAGTGACTTAGCATAGCATAGGAAGGCATCATGGAGAAGGGCATGGCAACCCACTCCAGTATTCTTCCCTGGAGAATCCCATGGACAGAGGAACCTGTTGGGCTATATAGTCCACAGGAATCACAAAGAGTCGAACACAACTGAGTGACTAACACAACACAACAAGGAAGTCAAAAATCCAGATTAGAGCCGGGGGAGAAATTGAGGTGGGAATTGCCTGAGAAGAGGGTGGTTTGAGAGATCTGGTTCTATTATTCAGAAGGACAAAATATTTAAGGCAGGATAAGCAAAGGGGAAATGAAAAACAGAGACTGCTGGGGAAAAAAAAAAAGTAAAACAGTGGCAATATAACAGCAATAACTAGGTATACAGTAAATAATATTTTTTTTTTAGTAATCAAAATTAAAACTCTTAATTGAGTTTTAAAGTTTAGTTTCAACCTATAGATAAAGGCCAAAAGACTCAATAATTATTACAGGATAATTATACATGTTTCCATACTTTGTATTATTAAAGAAAAAATATGGAAAACAAAAAAAAGGGTTAGGAGCAGTAAGCAAGAAGGGTGCATGAGTTATATTTTCAACATACTAAGTGAAAATTACTAGTATCAGAACATGCTGTTTTCAATATAAGGAAAAAGAAATAAAAGTCTAATCAGTCAATTAAAACCACAAAGATAAGAGGCAGTCATAGACGTATACTGGAAGAGGTGTGGGAGGAGGTGGTGGATGGTGCAACCAATCCAGCTCTTATCTGGCAGAGTATGTAACAGTCAGTTCAGTTCAGTGGCTCAGTCGCGTCTGACTCTTTGCGACCCCATGGACTGCAGCAAGGCAGGCTTCCCTGTCCATCACCAACTCCTGGAGCTTGCTCAAACTCATGTCCATCGAGTTGAGTTGGTGATGCCATCCAACCGTCTCACCCTCTGTCATCCCCTTCTCCTCCTGTCTTCAATCTTTCCAGCATCAGGGTCTTTTCCAATAATCTGGCTCTTTGCATCAGGTGGCCAAAGTATTGGAGCTTCAGCTTCAGCATCAGTCCTTCCAGTGAATAGTCAGGACTGATTTCCTTTAGGATTGATTGGTTTGATCTCCTTGCTGTCTAAGGGATTCTGAAGAGTTTTCTTCAAAGCATCAATTTTTCGGCACTCAGCCTTCTTTATGGTCCAACTCACATCCATACATGACTACATAGCTTTATCTAGACGGACCTTTGTTGGCAAAGTAATGTCTCTGCTTTTAATATGCTGTCTAGGTTTGTCATGGCTTTTCTTCCAAGGAGCAAGCGTCTTTTAATTTCATGGCTGCAGTCACCATCTGCTGTTATTTTGGAGTCCAAGAAAATTAAATCTCTCACTGTTTCCATCGTTTCCCCATCTATTTGCCATGAAGTGATGGGATCGGATGCCATGATCTTCATTTGTGTATGTTGAGTTTTAAGCCAGCTTTTTCACTTTCCTCTTTCACTTCATCAAGAGGCTCTTTTTCCTCTTTGCTTTCTGCCATAAGGGTGGTGTCATCTGCATATCTGAGGTTATTGAAATTTCTGCTGAAAATCTTGATTCCAGCTTGTGCTTCAAGTAACAGTAGACAAGGTCTAAAATTGGCAATACTAGAAATAACAGTTTAAGCATATTACTGAGATCAGGAGTTGGAAGCTTTTTTTCTGTTAAGGTCTACAGAGTAACTATTTTAGACTTTTCAGGTCATATGGTCTCCATCACGACTATTCAACTCTGCCACTGGACAGTCATAAAGAATTCATATGACTGCTTCAATAAAACGTTATTTATAAAAAAAGGCAGAGGGTCAGATTTGACCTAAAGGTCATAATTTGCTGAGTCTAGATCTATATGGGAAATTACCACATTTACAAAAACAAAAGACAATAATTTTCCAAATTATCATTAGGGACACCTTACAGATTAACACTTAAATTTCCTTCTTCATTTAACATTTGGAAGGAATCTTTTCTCTTGCTGTTCAAAGTCAGGTGAAGACCACAAATGGTCTACTAAGATTAAACAATGGTAACTTTTTTTTTTTTTTAACCAACATAATTTTTATTTTATTTTTTTTTAAATTTTATTTTTAAACTTTACATAACTGTATTAGTTTTGCCAAATATCAAAATGAATCCGCCACAGGTATACATGTGTTCCCCATCCTGAACCCCCCTCCCTCCTCCCTCCCCATTCCATCCCTATGGGTCGTCCCAGTGCACCAGCCCCAAGCATCCAGTATCGTGCATCGAACCTGGACTGGCAACTCGTTTCATACATGATATTTTACATGTTTCAATGCCATCCTCCCAAATCTTCCCACCCTCTCCCTCTCCCACAGAGTCCATAAGACTGTTCTATACATCAGTGTCTCTTTTACTGTCTCGTACACAGGGTTATTGTTACCATCTTTCTAAATTCCATATATATGCATTAGTATACTGTATTGGTGTTTTTCTTTCTGGCTTACTTCACTCTGTATAATAGGCTCCAGTTTCATCCACCTCATTAGAACTGATTCAAATGTATTCTTTTTAATGGCTGAGTAATACTCCATTGTATATATGTACCACCGCTTTCTTATCCATTCATCTGCTGATGGACAACTAGCTTGCTTCCATGTCCTGGCTATTATAAACAGTGCTGCGATGAACATTGGGGTACACGTGTCTCTTTCCCTTCTGGTTTCCTCAGTGTGTATGCCCAGCAGTGGGATTGCTGGATCATAAGGCAGTGCTATTTCCAGTTTTTTAAGGAATCTCCACACTGTTCTCCATAGTGGCTGTACTAGTTTGCATTCCCGCCAACAGTGTAAGAGGGTTCCCTTTTCTCCACACCCTCTCCAGCATTTATTACTTGTAGACTTTTGGATCGCAGCCATTCTGACTGGTGTGAAATGGTACCTCATAGTGGTTTTGATTTGCATTTCTCTGATAATGAGTGATGTTGAGCATCTTTTCATGTGTTTGTTAGCCATCTGTATGTCTTCTTGGGAGAAATGTCTATTTAGTTCTTTGGCCCATTTTTTGATTGGGTCATTTATTTTTCTGGAGTTGAGCTGTAGGAGTTTCTTGTATATTCTCGAGATTAGTTGTTTGTCCGTTGCTTCATTTGCTATTATCTTCTCCCATTCTGAAGGCTGTCTTTTCACCTTGCTAATAGTTTCCTTTGATGTGCAGAAGCTTTTAAGGTTAATTAGGTCCCATTTGTTTATTTTTGCTTTTATTTCCAATATTCTGGGAGGTGGGTCATAGAGGATCCTGCTGTGATGTATGTCAGAGAGTGTTTTGCCTATGTTCTCCTCTAGGAGTTTTATAGTTTCTGGTCTTACATTGAGATCTTTAATCCATTTTGAGTTTATTTTTGTGTATGGTGTTAGAAAGTGTTCTAGTTTCATTCTTTTACAAGTGGTTGACCAGTTTTCCCAGCACCACTTGTTAAAGAGATTGTCTTTAATCCATTGTAAATTCTTGCCTCCTTTGTCAAAGATAAGGTGTCCATATGTGCGTGGATTTATCTCTGGGCTTTCTATTTTGTTCCATTGATCTATATTTCTGTCTTTGTGCCAGTACCATACTGTCTTGATAACTGTGGCTTTGTAGTAGAGCCTGAAGTCAGGTAGGTTGATTCCTCCAGTTCCATTCTTCTTTCTCAAGATCGCTTTGGCTATTCGAGGTTTTTTGTTTTTCCATACAAATTGTGAAATCATTTGTTCTAGCTCTGTGAAGAATGCTGTTGGTAGCTTGATAGGGATTGCATTGAATCTATAGATTGCTTTGGGTAATATACTCATTTTCACTATATTGATTCTTCCAATCCATGAACATGGTATATTTCTCCATCTGTTAGTGTCCTCTTTGATTTCTTTCACCAGTGTTTTATAGTTTTCTATATATAGGTCTTTAGTTTCTTTAGGTAGATATATTCCTAAGTATTTTATTCTTTCCATTGCAATGGTGAATGGAATTGTTTCCTTAATTTCTCTTTCTGTTTTCTCATTATTAGTGTATAGGAATGCAAGAGATTTCTGGGTGTTGATTTTATATCCTGCAACTTTACTATAGTCATTGATTAGTTCTAGTAATTTTCTGGTGGAGTCTTTAGGGTTTTCTATGTAGAGGATCATGTCATCTGCAAACAGTGAGAGCTTTACTTCTTCTTTTCCAATTTGGATTCCTTTTATTTCTTTTTCTGCTCTGATTGCTGTGGCCAAAACTTCCAAAAGTATGTTGAATAGTAATGGTGAAAGTGGGCACCCTTGTCTTGTTCCTGAATTTAGAGGAAATGCTTTCAATTTTTCACCATTGAGGATAATGTTTGCTGTGGGTTTGTCATATATAGCTTTGATTATGTTGAGGTATGTTCCTTCTATTCCTGCTTTCTGGAGAATTTTTATCATAAATGGATGTTGAATTTTGTCAAAGGCTTTCTCTGCATCTATTGAGATAATCATATGGTTTTTACTTTTCAATTTGTTAATGTGGTGTATTACATTGATTGATTTGCGGATATTGAAGAATCCTTGCATCCCTGGGATAAAGCCCACTTGGTCATGGTGTATGATCTTTTTAATGTGTTGTTGGATTCTGATTGCTAGAATTTTGTTAAGGATTTTTGCATCTATGTTCATCAGTGATATTGGCCTGTAGTTTTCTTTTTTTGTGGGATCTTTGTCAGGTTTTGGTATTAGGGTGATGGTGGCCTCATAGAATGAGTTTGGAAGTTTACCATCCTCTGCAATTTTCTGGAAGAGTTTCAGCAGGATAGGTGTTAGCTCTTCTCTAAATTTTTGGTAGAATTCAGCTGTGAAGCCGTCTGGACCTGGGCTTTTGTTTGCTGGAAGATTTTTGATTACAGTTTCAATTTCCGTGCTTGTGATGGGTCTGTTAAGATTTTCTATTTCTTCCTGGTCGAGTTTTGGAAAGTTGTACTTTTCTAAGAATTTGTCCATTTCTTCCTCGTTGTCCATTTTATTGGCATATAATTGTTGATAGTACTCTCTTATGATCCTTTGTATTTCTGTGTTGTCTGTTGTGATCTCTCCATTTTCATTTCTAATTTTATTGATTTGATTTTTCTCCCTTTGTTTCTTGATGAGTCTGGCTAATGGTTTGTCAATTTTATTTATCCTTTGGGTAACTTTTTAAAAAACTGTTTATTTTGTATTGGGGCAGAGATGATTAACAATGTTGTGATAGCTTTTGGCGAACAGCAAAGGAACTCAGCCATACATATACAAGACAATGGTAACCTTCCCCCAGTATTTAGGACAAGAACAGTCAACAGATGAAATGAACTTAAAATCAAAGCTTTAATCCAGCATCTCTCCAGGTAAACCACTGATAAATGCATCCTTTTGGCGATTTTAGAATTGAATACAACTGGATTCTGAACTCCTTGAAAACTGGGTAATATCTGTTTACTTTTAGTTTCTGCCACAGTAAGTAGTACAGAGTTGGTGTGCAAAGAATATTGGAAAATACAAACTTACTATACCTGTTCAGTTATTTTATGTTTCATTTACCAATATTTCATGGGGTTTCACAAAGAACTTCACTGGTACCATGCCCCATTTAAAATTTCAGAACCGTGGTTTCAGGTTTAAACTTGGTATAGTCAACTTGACTTTAACTAGTTAGATGAACAGAGAAGCTGTACATCCAGATTATGAATTAGGGCTAGAAACTTTTGCAAATAGGTGCTGATGGTAAAGAACCCACCTGCCAATGCAAGAGACATAAGACACATGGGTTCCATCCCTCAGTTGGGAAGATCCCTTGGAGTAGGAAATAGCAACCCACTCCAGTGGGCTACAGTTCATGGGTTCTCAAAGAGTCACACAGGACTGAAGTGACTTTGCACTTTTGCAAGGCTCCCTTCAGGCTTTAGAATTGCATGACAAGTAATGGGTCTTTTTCTACAGATATTTGAACAGCTATTAAAGATATGTTTAGGAAAAGAACCAAAATGCAATTGTTGATAACTGGCACTTTAAAAAATATTACTTATTTTTGGCTGTGCTGGGTCTTCATTGCTATGCACACATTTCTTTTTTTTTTTTAATTTTATTTTTAAACTTTACATAATTGTATTAGTTTTGCCAAATATCAAAATGAATCCACCACAGGTATACATGTGTCCCCCATCCTGAACCCTCCTCCCTACTCCCTCCTCCCTCCCCATTCCATCCCTCTGGATCGTCCCAGTGCACCAGCCCCAAGCATCCAGTATCGTGCATCGAACCTGGACTGGCAACTCGTTTCATACATGATATTTTACATGTTTCAATGCCATTCTCCCAAATCTTCCCACCCTCTCCCTCTCCCACAGAGTCCATAAGACTGTTCTATACATCAGTGTCTCTTTTGCTGTCTCATACACAGGGTTATTGTTACCATCTTTCTAAATTCCATATATATGCATTAGTATACTGTATTGGTGTTTTTCTTTCTGGCTTACTTCACTCTGTATAATAGGCTCCAGTTTCATCCACCTCATTAGAACTGATTCAAATGTATTCTTTTTAATGGCTGAGTAATACTCCATTGTGTATATGTACCATAGCTTTCTTATCCATTCATCTGCTGATGGACATCTAGCTTGCTTCCATGTCCTGGCTATTATAAACAGTGCTGCGATGAACATTGGGGTACACGTGTCTCTTTCCCTTCTGGTTTCCTCAGTGTGTATGCCCAGCAGTGGGATTGCTGGATCATAAGGCAGTTCTATTTCCAGTTTTTTAAGGAATCTCCACACTGTTCTCCATAGTGGCTGTACTAGTTTGCATTCCCACCAACAGTGTAAGAGGGTTCCCTTTTCTCCACACCCTCTCCAGCATTTATTACTTGTAGACTTTTCTCTAGTTGTGGCAAGCCAGGGCTGCTCTCTGGTCATGGCACGTGGGCTTCTCATTTCAGTGGCTTCGCTTGTAGCAGAGCATGGACTCTAGGCATGCAGGTTTCATTACCTGTGGCACGTGGACTTACTTGCTCCACAGCTTGTGGGATCTTCCTGGATTAGGGATTGAACTGGTGTCCCCTGCATTGTCAGGTGGACTGAACCACCAGGGAAGTCTGATAACTGGCACTTTTAAAAGTTTGTCTATGACCATGGAAGAGGCAACCATATTAAAGTTTCCCATTATTTTTCAGGACATTGCCTTCCTTCCAGAAATTTAAAAGCAGATTCTCATGGGAATTTAAACTGTCAGAAATGAATTGCTTGTTTGTATTCCCCCCACAAACATCATATCAAAGTTAAAGCAAAGAAATAAAACTCTGTGGTTTCAGTTTAAATAAAGTCTCCTCTCCACACTGGGGCATAACCACAATTCATCATTTAATTATACATCGTCTCATATGATAATTATGCAAAGCAGACTTTCATTACGTCTCAAATTGAGCCCTGAAAACTGTGGATTTGGTGTAAATAACTGGAAATCAATCTACCTTTCTTTTTCTGAAAAGTGTTGCCTTTGAAATGTTATGGCTATAAGTATTCTTTTATGAGCATTATAAAATCATGCACAATTAAGAAGCAAATTAAGCGTGAAAAGGCCACAACTCATTTTTGATAGCCATGTCTCAGAAAGGGTTTCATGGGTAAAAGTGTACAAAAATGGAGCCTGGGTAGGGAAAGGGTTTGAGCACCTGTTTTCAGATCATATCGAATTTCAGGGTTTCTAGGTAATAATAATTGCTAATACTTTTTTATCTTACCTATGCTGCATGAAAAGATATTTCCTGTGTGACTATGACTGAAAAGTAGAATGTAAGTCTTTCTGTATTCAATTTCAGAAATATTGAAATCTGAGATTGTTCACATATCTGTCCTCTGGGTTCTCTCCCCACAGCGTTTTCCTTGAATTCAGAAAATTCGTGAAGGACCGGTTGAGTGGATGGTGGCCTGATCTCTGGAAAGATAACTGCACTGCTTGCTTTCATGAATATTATCATTAGAGAATAAAAGGTTCAAATGAAAGACCCAGCTGGTGTCAGAGAACTGTTCCGTGCGCAGGGTTGGGAGGGTGGTGAGGGACCCCCGTATAGTGGAATGGGGTGCAGAATTGTACATTATGAATATCCTAAGTGTCACTAAGGGTAAATTTTAGGTTATGTGTATTTTACAACAGTAAAAAAATGCATAGAAATATTTCCTTTTGAGGGACTAATTTTCTCCCTGAATCTCACTCATTCCGTTCTAGGCTCCTATGGGGGGGCACTGGTAAGAGAGGAAGGGCAGTATTAAAAAGGAATGAAATCTCCCTTGCAAAGCAACAAGCATTCAATTTCCTGAACCACTATGCATGAGATCTTCCCTGAGGAAGGGAGTGGGAGAGGAAGGAGCGAGCAGGGTATCTCTGAAGAAAGAATCCGAAAGAAAAGAGGCTACAATGAGCATGACCTGGTAATGGAAGGTTTTGCAATAACATTCAGGCAGGTTTCTGGTCTGATAAATTGTGTTTGTCGTTCTGAGCCACAGACTCCTTGCTGTGGAATTAGCTTTTTGTCCTTGTAGCTCTTTGTATCATTGAGCCAACAAGTGACAGCTAAAGTCTGTGCCTATAAGGTCTGGTTAATAGTTTCAATAGCTCAATTAAAAAAGACTGGCTACTGATCTGGATCAAACTTACAGGCAACACTCAGCACTGAAGAATGTTCAACTCTGCAGTAAATACTAAGAGTATGCTAAGAGACCAAGATACAAATGTCAGATCCTAAAGAAGTCACTTTATTTGAGAAGCCATAGGAAAAGGTCTCCTAGGCACTGGATCCATACTTCCTGGGTTTAATGACAGCAAAGGCTAAGTTTTAAGTGAGGTTGAGACTGAAAATTAACTGCCTGGAACCAGCTGATTGGCAGAGGTTCTAAGTGACTGGGCTTAGTTTCCAAGTGGATTTTTAGCTTTTTGAATATTTGGCCAAAGCCAGTTCTCCAGTATTTCATCAACTCTTGGCTCTGGAAAACTGGAAAAGGAGGGCAGTCACAGCCTGCAGTATGAGGGGGCTTGATGGCTTTTGTCTACAAAATCCATGAAATGTTAAAAATAAAATCTCAAAAGCATTGTTACATAATGATGAAGACATAGAGCTAAATATTAGCTGCCAGGTTGAACAGAGCATGCCCAGTCCAGTCCCCGACTCATGATCACTGCACCTGGGCTCTGTTGGGAGACCACAAGGATTTGGAAACAAGGCCAGAAAGAGGTTGCCCCTTAAGCTGGAACTACTTGAAACAAGAAGAGATCTGCTGAAGTAACTCTCCTTAGTAGATGGGTTTGAAATATATCTCCGATGATACTACACTCTGCAGACTAATCCAATGACAAAAACTAAGATGGTTCTCAAGGGCTATCAAGGACTCAATTGCATTGTAACACGTAAAATTGGAATGGTGGTCTGAAGGGTGTTGAAATATGTCGGGAGCCATGTTAGGCATTACTGATAAAATGGAGGCACGGCCACAACCCCCTCTCTTTGTCCTGCAGGCACAGACCTGGGATGAAGGAGTTAGGCCTTGTAATTCTGACTTGTCTTTTCCTCTCCTTGGCTGAGTTGACTGAAAAGAATATTAAGGTGCTTACTGTTCTTGAGAGGAGCATGAGAAGGCACAAAATCTTCTGCAACTGTGCTCAGAGAATAATTCATAAAGTTAATCATTGACATTTGTTCAAGGACTTTTACAAAAGAGTGTTCCAGGGTGAGCACACAGGCCGCAGCTTGAGACCATGGGAGGAATTGCTATCTGAAGCCTATTTTTGAGGAAAGTGTTTATGGCAAAGGAGTTTGCTGAATTTAAGGCTTAGGAATAATTAAAATAGGTAGAAGCTAAAGATTTAAGGGATGCTGTAATGTTAGCATATTCTACTATAGCTTATAAAGATTAGGGACTTTAGAGATATTTATAGCTAGAAGCCCTTTCTTAGAAATAGTGAGCTTAGGATACTAGGGGCAAATAGGACTTAGAAAGATAAGAATTAAACTGAGGAATGTGGTATGCAGCCCAGACATTAACATGAGTTACAGTGTATTCACAAGTATACATGAGAAAAAGTAGATAGAGAATCGCTGAGGAAGGAACTCCTTTTGAGGGGCAACAATGATTTATGGCCTGGAGAAGGAAATGGCAACCTACTCCAGTATTCTTGCCTGGAGAATCCCATGGATGGAGGAGCTTGGTGGGCTACAGTCCATGGGTCACAAAGAGTCGGACATGACTGAGCTACTTCACTTTCACTAATGATTTATGGAGACAACAAATCTGGGTCAGTGGGAACTAAAAATATCAAACCTCTGATCTAATGCTTTTGTAAACGTATAAAAGAAAATCATAAGCTTGAAATAAACAGGCAGTCCAAGAAAACTGAGAGGCTGCCTCAGTTTCTCGCCGACACCACTCATCTCTTCAGGTTGATTCCCTGGCTGCTGGAGCTGGACTCCGGCAGAAACAAAGCAGGATGAAAAAGACAGATTCATAGACTTCATTCAGCATTGTCAAAGAGACAGAAAATTTTTATCTGTGATACAGTTCTTGCTGTTTGGTGAGTAAGTCGTGTCCGACTCTTTGTGACCTCATGAACTGCAGCACACCAGGCTTCTTTGTCCTTCACTATCTCCCAGAGTTTGCTCAAACTCATGTTCATTGAATCAGTGATGCCATCCAACCATCTCATTCTCTGTCATCCCCTTCTCCTTCTGCCCTCAATCTTTCCCAGTATCAGGGTCTTTTCAACTGAGTTGGCTTTTCATGTCAGGTGGCCAAAGTACTAGAGTTTCACCTTCAGCATCAGTCCTTCCAATGAGTATTAACGGTTGATTTCCTTGATCTCCTTGCTGTCCAAGGGACTCTCAAGAGTCTTCTCTAGCACCACAATGTGAAAGCATCAGTTCTTCAGCACTTAGCCTTCTTTATGGTCCAACTCTCACATCCATACTTGACTACTGGATAAAACATAGCTTTGACTATACAGACCTTTGTCGGCAAAGTGATGTCTCTGCTTCTGAATATGCTGTTTAGGTTTGTCAAAGCTTTCCTTCCAAGGAGCAAGTGTTTTTTAATTTCATGGCTGCAGTCACTGTCTGCAGTGATTTTGGAGCCCAAGAAAATCAAATCTGTCATTGATTCCACTTTTCCCCCTTCTATGTGCCATGAAGTGACAGGACTGATGCCATGATTTTCATGTTTTGAATGTTGAGTTTTAAGCCAGCTTTTTCACTCTCCTCTTTCACCCTCATCAAGAGCTCTTTAGTTCCTTTTTGCTTTCTGCCATTAGAGTGGTATCATTTGCATATCCGAGGCTGTTGATATATCTCCAGATAATCTTGATTCCAGCTTGTAATTCATCCAGCCCAGAATTTTGCATGATGTACTCTGCATACAAGTTAAATAAGTATGGTGACAATATACAGCCTTGACAGACTCTTTTCCCAATTTGGAACCAGTCTGTTGTTCCATGTCTGGTTCTAACTGTTGATTCTTGACCTGTACACACTACTATAGAGTTAGATATATTTTCTTTCATTAAAGTTAAGTTTTACATGTTAGAGTAAGGGAGTTTTCATTGGGCACTTCTATACATAAGATAAAATATTTCCATGACTGTCCAATTTATTTTATTTGACTCACGTCTATACTCTTTAAGCAGCGCCCCCCCCCCCAAGTCTATTACTTCAGTTTTCCTGGTACCTAGATGGAAGATGGGAATATTCATTTCTTGAAAAGTTACACTTTTCAGTGTGAATTAATAAATAATATCTGATTTGGCATCCTAAATTTTTTGTGCAACAAGGTGACATATGTATACAAAAAGACATAGCCATATACATATATATCATGAATTCTCTGTGGGAGTGATATCACTTCCAAGAGGGTGAAAACTGGTTCTTAGCGGGAGGGGCACAAAAATCTTACTGTTTTTATATACAAAGCATCAATATACATGCAGTATGTAAACTTATAAACAGTATAAGTATTCATGATATTAAAAAATCAAGAAACAGTGATATAAATGTACATACTATATACATGGATGTATGTACTTCTGAATTTCTGAATTAATACTAGTTATAAACATATTTACAATTATATGATTGACTGAAAGATAGATATATAGAGCTTTTATATCTCTAACTATTTTTATATCAGTTTGGATTTTGTGTGAGTTCGTCAGTTCAATATGATGATTATCTCACAAAGCTATGCCACATCTTAGACCTGCTAATTACCCACTTCACACAGTGGATAACACCCAACAAGACAGTCACAAAGGTACATCCTGGGCAGATCTCAATGCAAGATCATCTCAGCAGCAACACCAAAGAGTGGACAGTCCTCACTCTCATCCAAGTGGCTCTCCTATGTGGCACTGAGTTTAAATGACTAATAACTCCTTCTTCCTTGCCCATCCTAGCATATCCACCTTGGGGAAATTGGATTGTTTCAGGCTCTTCACACTCTCTCACATCTTTGGCCACACAGCTCTCTTGTGGAAAGCCTCTGCCACCAACTTCATCTGAAGTAAAATCCTACAGATGATCAACACCCAACTCGAATAGAGGCTCTTCACCAAAGCCTTCCTAAGCCTCACTCTAAAAAGAAAGCATCCACTCCGCAAGCTTCCCTTGCTTTGTTTCTACTTCTCCCACTGTACTTGTATTTTGCTCACAGGCAGCTGTCTCAATAAAGGTGGTCAATTCCACTGAACTGTGAGTGAGTGAGTGACAGTCACTCAGTCGTTTCCGACTCTTTGCAACCCCTTGGACCTAAGCCCACCACACTCCTATGTCCAGGGAATTCTCTAGGCAAGTATGCTGGAGTGGGTTGCCATTCCCTTCTCCAGGACATATTCCTGACCCAAGGATTGAATCCGGGTCTCCTCCACTGCAGGCATATTCTTTATTGTCTGAGTCACTAGGGAAGCCCCTAGCCTACTGAAATGTAGGCCTCTCTAAAACAGAAGGTTTTTTTTTGTGATTTATTTTAGAGATCCAGAGCACCGAAAACAATGTCTGGAATGAATAAACTGTCGTGGATTAAAACTAAAGGGTCATCTGCCCCCAGTAACTAATAAACACCTACTGAGTACCCACTATGTATGACACTTTTGCTTCTGTGGGAACAGAAGGATGATGACTAAGATGGAATTCGTTTTTTCAAGGGGTTTAGAGTTCAGTAGCGTCTTAAGACAAGTTCATGGATTGACAATTTTTCAAGAATTAGAGGCTTAATGTGACAGCTATCAGGGAATACAGGCCATCCTCGGACCCTCAGAGACCTCTGGCCAGTCCAGGTGACAGACACAGCTCATTAAACTGGCCTCAGAGGGAATGCCCACTCCTACACATTTTCTTTCTGTAGACAGAAAGCGACTACAATGCAGTGAATTCTTCAAATTAAATTATCTTTTCCTTTTAAGGTTCCAAAGAAAATGCTGAAGTTGATTTCTAAAGTTTTAGACCCAACATTTGTAGCACTCGGTTGAAGAGAGCTGAAGTATGGAAAGAGCTCCATCGCAGGGCCACATGCACACCATGGAGAAGGCACCCTCCATTCATTTCATCCTGCCCTGACCTACAACCTGCCTCCTATGACCCTGACAATGGATTTGTTTTGCTTTCTTGATTTCCCATAGAAGAGAGCCTGAGGGTGCCGTTGCAGGAGAAGGGACTGACAGGTTTCTAGTTTGACAAATTTAGCTTGCAGGCCTTAAGCACCTGAGGATGTACTGTGGTATAAACCCAGACTCCCTGAGACAGACTGCCTCCTGTATCCTCGCAGACCCTGACACACTTCAACTATCTGTATTAATGGGGCTCTGTTCAGAGCAAGAATCTCTTTTTACTTTTCTTCCCCAACTTAAGCACTATTAATTAAATGTCTAGATTGAATCTCTTTTTGTTATTTTGGTTGCATTAAGAAAAAGAATCCATCCCAAATGAAGTCAAAGCCCTTATTTTCACTCTGAACTTGGCTATCAGTGAGAAAGGAAAAGTTCTATTTCTAGAAGGAAAGAGCATTAGTGACTAGAAGTGAGGGGTTTAGGGTCTCCTGCCATACATTAAATGAGATTTGAGAACATATCAAGGGCCACTCTTCCCTAGAAATGGACATGAAATTGTGCCTATAAAGCATGGATGGGTACTATTTAACTTTCTACTGCTGCCATGACAAACTGCCATAAATTTCAAGGCTTAAAACCACACAAACTTGTTATTTTATACTTCTGGAGGTCAGAAGTCTGAAATGAGTCTCATGGGCTAAAGTCAAAGGGCCAGCAGGGCTGGTTCCTTTCTGGAGCCTAGAGGACAATCTGTTTCCTTGTCTTTTCCAGCTTCTAGAAACTTCCTGCATTCCTTGGCTTCTGGTCTCCTTTCATCTTCAAAGCCAGGTATGGCTGGTCAAGCCGTCTTCCCATTGCATCACTCTGACACTAACCTTTCTGCTATCCCCTTGCACATTTAAAGAGTCTTGTAATGACACTGGACATACTTTGGTTGAACCAGGCTATTCTCCCCGTCTTCAGGTGAGCTCATTAGCACCCTCAATCCTGTCTGCAACCTAAATTTCCTTGTGTCATTTTACATAAGATATTTAATCCCTGGGGGATTAAGACAGGGACATCTTTGGATGGCTAACCAAATGTATCTTCCTGGGGAAAAGGGGTTATTCTCTGTCAACAGATTCCCAAAGAGGAAGTTAAGAACCACTGGATCCATGCTACAACATGTCCTGAAACTCTAACACAGCTTGAATCTATTCATGTTATTGACAAGCTCCAAGGTAAAGGATTTAAGGCCATCTACCTGGGTCTCAACTTTATCCAGACTGAGTAATAAACAGGGGCACAAGAGACATGAGGAATGATTCTGAAAAAACACATCTTTACTGATAAAAATTAATTGATTCCTTTTCTTTTTTGGCCCATCAAGACAAAGCGTCTTAGATGGTTTTTACTAATGACACAACAAATGAGAAGAAGAAGAGGATAATTGACTTGCTAGATTCTTAAGAGGACTGAGAGCCAATTCTGATGATCCAGAACACTTCCACCATCCAAATAACCATGCACAGTAATTAGGTTCTCAAGGAAGGACATCACTGGAGAGACCTCCTTAATATGTCATTTCAGTAGGTAATGATGGATCAAGTTAGGAGGAGAGCCAGACAGCCAAGCTTTTGTGAAATGAGAGTTTCTTTATAACTCTTATGAGTTATTACAGAGTGAATACTGATACAAAAGCTGTCAGGAAGGGAGACTTATCTTGGTAGATTTTCCTGTTTAATGAGTACCGTCAGGAGATACAAGAGTGTCAGAAGAGAAGCCTAATTTTTAATGGGTAATTTTATTGGGTTGAAGATGTTAATGAATGCCAGTTATGAGACTTCTAGCTGCCTTTCCATGTGTATTTGAAATGCTACTCTGTGCTATAGGTTACTTTGAGTTTAGTCGTATCTTTCCAAGTTCCTGTGCACTCAACAGAACATTCTCATCTCTACCACTCCAACTGGTCTACGGCCAAACCACCCTGAATGTGCCTGATCTTGTCTTCCACAGCACTTCTTATAAACTGCTGGTCTTAGTACCCCTTCATATGTTTCAAAATTATTTGGGACCTCAAACAGGTTTTGTTGAGTTGGATAAATTAATCAATATCAAGTGTGTTGGAAATAAAAACTGAGACATCAAAAATATTTCTTAATTCAGTACAATAATAATAAACCCATTATATTGCAACATAAGCAACATATTTATAAAACATAACTACATTTTCCCAAACAAGAAAAATATGAGGAGAGTGATATTGCTTTCTATCTTCACACATCTCTTTAATGCCTGATTTACAGAAGATGGTGGGTTTCTCATATCAGCTTCTACATTCAATCACTTGTGGATCCAGAAAATGCCTTTGTATCCTTGTGATAAATGAGACTGAAAAGGCCTTCTAATGTTGCAGTATTACTACAGGAATAGTTTTGATATCACATACTCCATGATGGGACTTCAGCACTCCCTAGGGCTCCCACTTTGAGGACTGCTGCTCAGATACATTTTTCATCAGGGAATTACTACTATATGGTCCCTTGATAAATGAGAAACATATGGGTTGCAGGGAACACACTGGTCATAGCAAACACCCTCTTCCAGCTACACAAGAGAAGACTGTACACATGGACATCACCAGATGGTCAATACCAAAATCAGATTGATTATATTCTTTGCAGCTGAAGACGGAGAAGCTCTATAAGTCAGCAAACACAAGCCTAGGAGCTGACTGTGGCTCAGATCATGAACTCCTTATTGCGAAACTCAGACTTAAATTGAAGTAGGGAAAACCACTAAACCGTTCAAGTATGCTGCTGCTAAGTCGCTTCAGTTGTGTCCGACTCTGTGCGACCCCAGAGACAGCAGCCCACCAGGCTCCCCCGTCCCTGGGATTCTCCAGGCAAGAACACTGGAGTGGGTTGCCATTTCCTTCTCTAATGCATGAAAGTGAAAAGTGAAAGTGAAGCCACTCAGTCGTGTCTGACTCTAGCGAACCCATGGACTGCAGCCCACCAGGCTCCTCTGTCCATGGGATTTTCCAGGCAAAAGTACTGGAGTGGGGTGCCATTGCCTTCTCCGAATTCAAGTATGACCTAAAGCAAATCCCTTATGATTATACAGTGGAAGTGACAAATAGATTCAAGGGATTAGACCTGATAGAGTGCCTGAAGAACTATGGATGGAGGTTCATGACATTGTACAGGAGGCAGTGATCAAGACCATCCCCATGAAGAAGAAATGCAAAAAGGCAAATGGTTGTCTGAGGAGGCCTTACAAATGGCTGAGAAAAGATAAGAAGCCAAAAGTAAAGGAGAAAAGCAAAGATATACTCATTTGAATGCAGAGTTCCAAAGAATAGCAAGGAGAGATAAGCAACCTTTCCTAAGTGATCAATGCAAAAAAATAGAGGAAAATAATATTATGGGGTCATTCTATTAATAATAATAATAGAATAATTCTATTCTAAGTATAGACCTCACTTCAAGAAAATCAGAGATACCAAGGGAATAGTTCATGCAAAGATGGGAACAATAAAGGACAGAAATGGTATGGACCTAACAGAAGCAGAAGATATTAAGAAGAGGTGGCAAGAATACACAGAAGAACTGTACAAAAAAGAGCTTCATGACCCAGATAACCACAATGGTGTCCGAAGGCAAGTGGGCCTTAGGAAGTATCACTATGAACAAAGCTAGTGGAGGTGATGGAATTCCAGCTGAGCCATTTCAAATCCTAAAAGATGATGCTGTGAAAGTGCTGAACTCAATATGCCAGCAAATTTGGAAAACTCAAGAGTGGCCACAGGACTGGAAAAGGTCAGTTTTCATTACAATCCCAAAGAAAGGCAATGCCAAAGAATGCTCAAACTACTGCACAATAGCACTCATCTCAAACGCTAGCAAGGTAATGCTCAAAATTTTCCAAGCTAAGTTTCAACAGTATGTGAACCATGAACTTCCAGATGTTCAAGCTGGACTTGGAAAAGGCAGAGGAACCAGAGATCAAATTGTCAACATCCACGGGATCACAGAAAAAGCAAGACAATTCCATAAAAACATCTACTTCTGCTTCATTGACTATGCTAAAAACTTTGACTGTGTGGATTACAACAAACTGTGGAAAATTCTTCAAGAGATGGGAATAGCAGACTACCTGACCTGCTTCTGGAGAAATCTGTAAGCAGGTCAAGAAGCAACAGTTAGAACTGGACATGGAATGGACTGGTTCCAAATTGTGAACGGAGTACACCAAGGCTGTATACTGTCACCCTGCTTATTTAATTTATATGCAGAGTACCTCATGTAAAATACCAGGCTGGAAGAAGCACAAGCTGGAATCAAGATTGCTGGGAGAAATACCAATAACCTCTGATATGCAGATGACACCACCCTTATGGCAGAAAGTGAAGAGGAACTAAAGAGCCTCTTGATGAGGATGAAAGAGGAGAGTGAAAAAGTTGGCTTAGATGATGGCATCCGGTCCCATCACTTCATGGCAAATAGATAGGGAAACAATGGAAACAATGAGAGACTTTATTTTCTTGGGCTCCAAAATCACTGAAGATGGTGACTGCAGCCATGAACTTAAAAGACGCTTGCTCCTTGGAAGAAAAGCTATGAAAAACCTAGACAGCATATTAAAAAGCAGGGATATCAGTTTACCAACAAAGATCCATATAATTAAAGCTATAGTTTTTCCAGTAGTCATGTATGGATGTGAGAGTTGGACCATAAAGCTGAGTGCCAAAGAAATGATGTTTTTGAATTGTGGTATTGGAGAAGACTCCTGACAGTCACTTGGACTGCAAGGAGATCAAACCCGTCAATCCCAAAGGAAATCAGTCCTGAATATTGGAAGGACTGATGCAGAAGCTGAAGCTCCAATGCTTTGGCCACCTGATGTGAAGAACTGACTTGCTGGAAAAGTCCCTGATGCTGGAAAAGATTAAAGGTAGGAGGAGAAGATGACCACAGAGGGTGAGATGGTTGGATGGCATCACTGACTCAATGGACATGAGTTTGAGCAAGCTCTGGATGTTGGTGATGGACAGGGAAGCCTGGTGTGCTGCAGTCCATGGGGATGCATAGAGTCATGGGGATGCATTCAGTCACACGACTGAACAACTGAACAGAAATGAACTGAATGGGCTGCAGAGGATGTGTGCTTGGGCTGAAGTCAGAGAAAAAGAGAAGCTTTATTCTACGATTTAAAAATATTATCACTTTAAATAAATTTACTTTAAAATAGTAAGATGCAGAGATAGACTGGGGGCTCTGGTCTCTCAGTCAGTCTCTAACAGTACTGCCTGAGAAGAAGGACAGTCTTCTCCATGGGTCTGGTCTCCTTATTATGCATTTTGTTCTGAGAGTTTTCAAGCTCGAAGAATTTTTAAGCAGTCAATAACTAGTGACCTAGGAATAAAAGCCAATTTCATTTTTAGGTCCCATTTAATAAGTAAAACAGAGAATGCACTATTATTCTTTAAAGGTACAAAGTCAAAGCACTTTATCAGTGTTCACTTTGAAAATTTCCTGGCTTTGCATTCACTTGCATTCAATAACTAATTTCAAATGTTTTATTTTGTCCCACCTTGAATATCAGGTGCTTCAGTTCACTCGGTCAGTTGTGTCCAACTCTTTAAGACCCCATGGACTGTAGTACACCAGGCTTCCCTGTCCATCACCAACTCTCAGAGCTTGCTCAAACTCATATCCATTGAGTCAGTGATGCCATCTCACCATCTCATCCTCTGTTGTCCCCTTCTCCTCCTGCCTTCAATCTTTCCCAGCGTCAGGGTCATTTCCAATGTCAGTTATTTGCATCAGGTGGCCAAAGTATTGGAGTTTCAGCTTTAGCATCAGTCTTACCAATTAATATTCAGGACTGATTTCCTTTAGGGATTGACAGGTTTGATCTCCTTGCAGTCCAAGGGACTCTCAAAAGTCTTCTCCAACACCACAGTTCAAAAGCATCCATTCTTCAGCACTTCGGTTCACGTACTATTGAAGCCTGGCTTGGAGAATTTTGAGCATTGGTTTGCTAGCGTGTGAGATAAGTGCTATTGTGTGGTAGTTTGAACATTCTTTGGCATTTGCCTTTCTTTGGGATTGTAATGAAAACTGACCTTTTCCAGTCATGCGGCCACTGCTGAGTTTTCCAAATTTGCTGGCATATTGAGTGCAACACTTTCACAGCATTGTCTTTTAGGATTTGAAATGGCTCAGCTGGAATTCCATCACCTCCACTAGCTTTGTTCATAGTGATGCTTCCGAAGGCCCACTTAACTTCGTATTCCAGGATGTCTGGCTCTAGGTGAGTGATCACACCATTGTGGTTATCTGGGTCATGAAGATCTTTTTTTGTACAGTTATTCTGTGTATTCTTTCCACCTCTTCTTAATATCTTCTGCTTCTGTTAGTTCCATACCATTTCTGTCCTTTATTGTGCCCATCTTTGCATGAACTATTCCCTTGGTATCTCTAATTTTCTTGAAGAGACCTCTAGTCTTTCCTATACTATTATTTTCCTCTATTTTTTTGCATGGATCACTTAGGAAGGCTTCCTTATGTCTCCTTGCTGAAAAGCCCTGTTCTAAAGAATGACTGAAATGTTCATATCTTAGTACATGGGCATATCTTTTCCTAAAGGCAGCAACTATTCTCAATGGGACTCTAATCACTTCTCCTTCAATCATATCTTTTAAGGAGTTTATAAAACCCTAACATGATTATCTTAATATGTTTATAATAAGATTTGAAAATGGTTGAGGGAATTATATGTTCAGATGAACATATGTCACTAACAAATCAAAGCTATCTGGGAAGCCATGGGTTAAGCCATGCTTTAAAAAAGTAAGAGTACTCCACATGGAGTTTTTTGTTGTTCTTACAAGAATCGCCAGAGGTTTCAAGTCTAAAGCACACTGTAAACCTCCAGAAAAGGTCTGAAATGCATGGTGTTTGGGGACCAGGAACTATGTTTTTTTAGGGAGACCTTTGGACAGGGCTACCTGAGGAACAAACTTGGAGAAATCATGTCTTTTTAAGACAAAGCAAGCCATTTCAGAATTTCATGTATGTCATGAAAATCCAATCAATCATATTGATTTTTTTATTGCTATTTTCTTCAATTTATAAAATTGTGAATTTTTAAAAAAGAAATACAAGTAAAATCACATTTAGTTTATACCAATATTTACTGTCTACCACACAAAATAACTCTTTTTAAGCAAAGTTTTGGTGACCTCATTATGAACAGATCATAGCTTTAAAGCTTCAAAATTTTTCATGAAGTGAACAATAGTAACTAGGAAATCCCTTTCCAAAGTCCTTCAAATCTAGGAAAATGTATCAAATCATGTAACTATAGACACAATCATTCAGATGGTGATGAGTCAGGAATAGAAGCTTCCAATGGAAAGTTAAGAAAGAGAAGGCCAAGGGCCTCTAATGGAGCGCTTCAGAAAAGCCAGAACATGGCCTGATTATGGGCAACTACAAAGTGGAATTAAAATTTATCATCTATAATTATGGCACAGAATTGCTTTTCTGAGCTATAATCCCCAATCACTAAGACACAGTTCATCACGATAGAAAGCCTGAAATGGCTCTTAGGAGGAAGGAGAAACAGGCAGAAAAGGAGAGAAGAAAGCCTACCCTCGTTTAGTTCCCATTAAGTCAAAGTCAGGTTCAATGTCATATAAATGCACACGTAAAAAAATTATAAGCACTCCATACTTAGTGTGCAAAATGCCCAGAAATTGGGGGTGGGGGGGACTGTTGCCATAGCAACACCTATCGGCAACTAGCATAAATATGTTTTCTATGCAATTTAATAAAGATTTTCATGTTGTGATCATTTGTGTAGTTTTCATTTAATTATTTCACAGGGCATTGCCTGGCTGAAGAGTAAATTATTCACTGTGGGAGAAGAGAGCTCAACAGTTCAATAAATTAAGGTCAGACTCAATGACTGGGTAGAGAATTTTGACCTCAAAGTTGAGGTTTGGATGTAGATTACTTGGAGACATGAAAAACACAAATGGCAATTATTTTATTTACTGAAAGCACAGTACTTCTGTTTTTTGTACTGTGGTTCTGGGGAGAAAAAGTTGGAAGTAGGAACCTGTTTAGTATTTAGAGCTCAGAGAGAGGATTTGTGAGTTTTCAAAGAGATTACCAAGGGGATGTGCCCTAAGGGGCTGATGGAAAGGGCAGGGAGGCTTATGGGGGAGGTGAAGTGACTCTTTGTGACCCCACGGACTACCAGGCTCTTCCATCCATGGGAGTTTCCAGGCAAGAGTACTGGAGTGGGTTGCCATTTCCTTCTCCAATGGGGAGAGGCCCTGGGTTAAAATCCTAGGGCAAGTGGCTCACCTCCAGGCAACTCTTAGGAAATTTACATTTAATGCATTACACTGACAAATATCTTGCTCTTGCTGCATTTAATTTCCTTCCATTTTCCAGGGCCCATTGTATTTATATTACCTCTTACTGGATGATAATTGCATTCAGTAGCTAGCCTACATCCTGTATAAGACACTGGGTCAGGCTATAGAGGACACGGTTTTCAGTCCCTGCCTTCTAGGTGTTCAGTAGCTCCTCCTCTGTTGATGGCTCTACATTCCAATATGTTTCCTAGGCCTCCCAGTTCACACATTCACCGCACCCTCCAACTGCTCAATGCCTGGCTTATGGAATGACCAATATGATGAAGGAAACTTGAGTTTCAGAATTAGTGGGTTAAAGCGTCACTTCACCATTTAATTACATCTTTAATTTTGGAAATGTTATAGTTTTGTAGAAAAGTTTCAAAGATAGCAGAGAGAGTTTCTGTTTACCCCTTATCCAGTTTAAACTCAAAAATAAAAGCAAAAATAAACAAATGGGACCTAATTAACCTTAAAAGCTTCTGCACATCAAAGGAAACTATTAGCAAGGTGAAAAGACAGCCTTCAGAATGGGAGAAGATAAGAGCAAATGAAGCAACTGACAAACAACTAATCTCGAGAATATACAAGAAACTCCTACAGCTCAACTCCAGAAAAATAAATGATCCAATCAAAAAATGGGCCAAAGAACTAAATAGACATTTCTCCAAAGAAGACATACAGATGGCTAACAAGCACATGAAAAGATGCTCAACATCACTCATTATCAGAGAAATGCAAATCAAAACCACTATGAGGTACCATTTCACACCAGTCAGAATGGCTGCGATCCAAAAGTCTACAAGTAATAAATGCTGGAGAGGGTGTGGAGAAAAGGGAACCCTCTTACACTGTTGGTGGGAATGCAAACTAGTACAGCCACTATGGAGAACAGTGTGGAGATTCCTTAAAAAACTGGAAATAGCACTGCCTTATGATCCAGCAATCCCACTGCTGGGCATACACACTGAGGAAACCAGAAGGGAAAGAGACACGTGTACCCCAATGTTCATCGCAGCACTGTTTATAATAGCCAGGACATGGAAGCAAGCTAGATGTCCATCAGCAGATGAATGGATAAGAAAGCTATGGTACATATACACAATGGAGTATTACTCAGCCATTAAACAGAATATATTTGAATCAGTTCTAATGAGGTGGATGAAACTGGAGCCTATTATACAGAGTGAAGTAAGCCAGAAGGAAAAACACCAATACAGTATACTAATGCATATATATGGAATTTAGAAAGATGGTAACAATAACCCTGTGTACGAGACAGTAAAAGAGACACTGATGTATAGAACAGTCTTATGGACTCTGTGGGAGAGGGAGAGGGTGGGAAGATTTGGGAGAATGGCATTGAAACATGTAAAATATCATGTATGAAACGAGTTGCCAGTCCAGGTTCGATGCACGATACTGGATGCTTGGGGCTGGTGCACTGGGATGACCCAGAGGGATGGAATGGGGAGGGAGGAGGGAGGAGGGTTCAGGATGGGGAACACATGTATACCTGTGGCGGATTCATTTTGATATTTGGCAAAACTAATACAATTATGTAAAGTTTAAAAATAAAATAAAATTAAAAAAACACACACACACAAAAATAAAAAGCTCAACATTCAGAAAACGAAAATAAATAAATAAATAAATAAATAAACTCAACAACAGTATGTAAGGATGGACTATAGTTCAGACAGTATTTGGATTTCATCAGTTTTCCCATTAACATCCTCTTTTTTGTCAGGATACAGTCATTTGTCATGTCTCTTTAGTCTCTTCTCATCTGTGAAAGTTTTCCAGTCTGCCTGTATTTTTCATGACCTTGACAGTTGTGAGGAGTACTGGTTGGGTATTTGATAGAATGTCTAAAATTGGGTTGCTCTCACATTTTCCTCATGAGGAGACTAGGTCATGGATTTGGGGAAAGAATATCACTGAGGTGATGTGTCTCTCTTATTACAATAACCTTGATCACCTGGCCAAGATGGTGCTTGCCAACTTTCTCTGCTGGAAAATTATTATTATTTTACTCCTTCACATACTCTATTCTTTGAGCTGACAAGGAAGAGGGGGTGCCACTAAGGTCTACATCTTAGAGAGAAAAAGTATATCAATTATTTGGAATTCTTCTGTAAGGAAGATTTGTCTCCTCTCTCCCACTAATTTATTTGTTAAATGATTCATTTTTACTATAGACTCATGTTTACTTGAGATTTACTTTGGGTTGTAACATAATACTATGTGACTGGATAAACAACACGGTCTTAACTGTATAGCACGGGATGGGAAACTATATTGAATGTCTTGATATATTATCCAATAATGGGAAAGAATATGAAAAATAATATATTCCTTCCTTCATTCACTCAGTCGTGTCTGACTCTTTGTGACCCTGTGGACTGTAGCCCACCAGGCTCCTCCATCCATGAGATTCCCCAAGCAAGAATACTGGAGTGGGTTGCCATTTCCTTCTCCAGGGGATCTTCCCGACCCAGGGATCGAACCTGGGTCTCCCGCATTGTGGGCATATGCTTTAACCTCTGAGCCACCAGGGAATGAGTCACTTTGCTGTACAGTGAAAATTAACAAAACATTGTCAATCAACTCTATGTCAGTAAATTTAAAACAAACAACTCAAAATAAAATTGATACTATGTAATTATTTTATTGCTCTAATTTTCCAGGCTTGGGCAATGGGTGGTCTTTTTGATTGGCTGCTATGTCCCTTTAACTTTTCTTTTCTGTTTTCTTTTAATATTTCCTTACTTCCGAGCATTACAGGATGCCATAGTCTGTTCTTTCCCTGTTCTAATCCCCAAATCAGCCATTTCTCCAAGGAGCCCTGTGCCCTTTTATTGGAAAAAGGATAATTCTTTCCTTTTAAGAGGAGGCTTTTTATAGGAGTCATGTGCCTTAACCTGAAAGTTGATCTTACTTATTGATTCCAAGTAAAATGACTTATTGAATATAAAACTCACTATATTCTGTAAATACCTATTTAGCGAAACAGTACAAATTGTGAAAGTGCAAGTTCGGGGACAAGCCTATTGGAAAAAAAATGTTGTACTTCTATAGCATTAATTTGTTGTTGTTTAGTCCCTAGGTAGGGCTTCCCTGGTGGCTCAGATGGTAAAGCATCTGCCTGCAATGCGGGAGACCCAGGTTCGATCCCTGGGTCGGAAAGATCCTTTGGAGAAGGAAATGGCAACCCACTCCAGTATTCTTGCCTGGAAAATCTCATGGATGGAGCCTGGTAGGCTACAGTCCATGGGGTCGCAAAGAGTCGGACACAACTGAGTGACTTCACTTCACTTCACTTTATTTTAGTCCCTAAGTCATACCTGTCTCTTTGCAGCCCCATGGACTGTAGCCCATCAGGCTCCTCTGTCCATGAGATTTCCCAGGCAGGAATACTGGAGTGGGTTGCCATTTCCTTCTCCAGGAGATCTTCCCAGTCCAGGGATCAAACCCATGTCTCCTGCATTGGCAGGTGAGTTCTTTACCACTAAGCCACCAGGGAAGCCCATAGTCTGAATACTTAGAACTAAGTAGTGTTTACACAGAGAAACATACGGCAGAAGAATTCCTTTTTCTCAGATGGAATGAACTCTACCAACCCATGTTTCATCAATTTGTCATTATTTTACCATAAAACAAAAGCTTTACCATAAAAGCTTCCCAGGTGGTTCAGAGGTTAAAGCATCTACCTGCAATGCAGGAGACCTGGGTCCGATCCCTGGGTCAGGAAGATCCCCTGGAGAAGGAAATGGCAACCCACTCCAGTGTTCTTGCCTGGAGAATCCCATGGACGGAGGAGCCTGGTGGGCTACAGTCCACAGGGTCGCAAAGAGTCGGACATGACTGAGCGACTTCACTTCACTACCATAAAATAGAAACCTGAGCCATTAAGATTTCAAAAATCTATCATTCAACTAATCTCCATTTACGAATGTTTGAAGGAGCACACTTACTCAAATTTGGAAAGTAAATCCCATGAAATGTGAAGTGTGATGCTCAGACAACATCGTATTAATATCATCTAACAAGCATCTTGAAGATACGTCCTCACTAAAACTCAGTTCTTAGCCACATGCAACATTACTTAAAAATGTAGTTTGCAGCAGTGTTTCACAACCCACTTGTCGGAATACAGTGGGGTCAGAATTACTTGGCAAGTATTTCAGAGCAAAGAGCATTTAGGGGAAAGTGAAGTTCCCTGGGATTCCCACTTGACAGTTAAAGTTGTGTGTCAACAAGTAATGCCCCATGAATATTTTCATGTTTCTGCATGGTCTGCACTGGCATCTGGGTTAAAGGAGGCCAGAATTGCAACATTCAAGACTGAGGCCTTGGTAGTGATAGAGACTTCTGTCTCCCTGGAGTCATTTGTTTACATGTCAGTGTGCCAAGGTAGAGACCTTCACCTCTCCTCCCCAGACAGGATTTGTTCCATTTTACAACAGTTTGACCCTCTCTTTCTCCAGAAAGTATGATTGATGTGTCAGATGTTCCTATATAAGCTCTGGGTTATAATTCTGGAGTTCTTCTCTTGTGATGTGAAGCCTGGATATACAGGTAGACATACGTGGCTTGCACTGGTTTGCTCTGAAAAGAAGTGGGACTTCGGGAAAAGTTTCTCTGTAACCAGTCTGTCTCTAACCCAGAGGACTGGTGTGTGTGTTTATGTAACTTTGACAAGCTGATTTGTTAGACTGAGGCTAACATTTCAGACCTTTCACAGCTTCAGGCCTAACACAGCACCGATACTTCAAGGAAACCAGGGCTGTGTTTCCATAGGCACCCACTGGTGTGGTGATACCTGTTACTTTTGTCTATTTTTTCCCCTGATATGTCTGTGCCCATAACATGAATGCTACTACAATATTTTGGATGTCACCCTGATGAGAAACGCCAAACATACTAAGATCCAAGGTTTTACGTGGGAAATATCTTTCCTTTATGCTTTGCTTTGGGTCTCAGCAGGCAAGGGCAGTTCACAGGGTGTGTGTTTATGTGAATTTTCAACTCAATTTCCTGTGTTTCATTTTGTTTCCTCGTTCAACTAGCACCATCTGAAGAGAATGAAGGATTTAATCATAACACTTTGTACATCTTTTGCACATTTTTTCCTCCCAAGGAGCTAAAATGACTTCACACTGAGTTCCTCACAGATCAAGAAAGAAGTCTCAAAAACTGACTTTTCACTGGGGCAGAACCGGGAGGAGCAGCCGCAGGAAACCGGGAAGCGGGGTCGGTGCCTGTCTGTGCTCCGGCCCCGCACAGACTGGAGCCCGTGAGCTCCAATGGCTGGGGAGGCCCAGCGGCCACACCGGCACTTAGGAAGCTGGGAGGCAATATATTAAAAAAGAAAGAAAGAAAGAAGTCTCTGAGGTAGTTACACTGAAAATATTTTCCTAAGTGTTCAGATGAAGAAAATGGGGCCAGAGATATGTCTGCCTATGGCCAGTATGAGAAACCAACAATATGGGTCAATGTCCTGGATATCACAGTGAAGAAATATTTAAATATTTCACTTGGGTTAGTAAGAAGACAGAACTTAACATTTTCAAGTTACAGAAAGATTTAGTTTCCCAACTTCTCCAGGGAGTAACCAGCCCACGCTTCCTCCATACACAGGTTCATGTAAGTAGGACGTAGGTTTTTAAGCCTAAATCACATACATTAAGCTAATGGAAAATGACATAGAGTTCTGTGAACAACGCTGCTTCACTTACTAAGACAGACTGAACTAGATATAGGTAGCATTTGATCAATGAATGGAGGACTGGAATCTGTAGATGTGGGTTGGCTGAAATCTATCCCATAGGGGGGAAAAAAATCTCCCCAGTTTCTACATACCTACTAGGACTGGAGAAGTCTACTTATCCTCTAGCCTGATGGCTACTTAACATCTAATTGTCATAGAGTCAATGAAAGCTTTTAGTGAAAAAGACATTCACAGACCTATGATATTCTGTCTTGTTTTTTCTTTGCAAATATAATGTGCCATTTAGTAAGTCCTCCTAGTTTCCCCTTAGGTCTGATTTGTAATGTGGATCATCCCAATATTCATCTTTCAAACACTACTTCCTCAGGTTCATAAAATGTGCTGCAAGAGAAAGCTGTGAGAGCCATGAAAGCACCACTCTTTTGCTCAAAGATTTTTGAGGTTCACTATTCTTAACCTCAAACCAACCTGGTGCCTACAGTCTTAATGAAGAGTGCATAAACCTGCAAAATAATATGCACAATTCTATGCATGCATAGTCTAGGGAAAGGTTCAGTACTGTTATCAGATTCTCCCAAAGGGTATTAGACCCAAATTAATCATTTGTGGTCTAAGGCAATTTTTTCCAACCTTAATTTCATTATCATCCCTAAGAAGCCCTTTAGACCTGTTTTCCTAATACACTTCCCCATACCCCATGAAATTTCAACATCAAAGATCTACCATGTATCTGTTTATGTACAATAGTTATTAGTGCTTTATACATAAAAAGAATAAAGCAAAACTTGTCCCCTGAGAAGCAATTTTTGTCCCACTCAGAGGTGGGACATCAGCCTCCACCGAGAATGTATTGTCTGCAAGGGTCACAACTAAATTGCTCGCAACTCCAGCTCGAATCCTACCCAAGCTGGCAGTGTGTCA
The DNA here is from genome assembly GCF_029407905.1 of Bubalus kerabau. NCBI lineage: Eukaryota > Metazoa > Chordata > Mammalia > Artiodactyla > Bovidae > Bubalus > Bubalus kerabau. Next base: position 147,373,010 of record NC_073647.1, on the reverse strand, counting down.
GGGACATTGTTCTAGCCTCAAATCAACCCCCACAACCATAAATTTCACTGGTCCAGCAGTTGTATGAAGGTGGTATTAGAGTCACTGACTCACTGTTCCTTGAGCTACTTCAAGGCATTTCTATCTCAGCAGCTTATTCAGAGCATTGTCAGCTTTGGCGTGGTGTTTTCCCCTGAGAACTCTCCTTTGCTTCCATGACACGGTTCACGCACATATATACTAGGAACATGGCATAATTATTAAGACTTCAATCTCTGGGGTAGATGGTAGGTTTGCCTTGACCACGCCATGATGAGAAAACTCAATTTTGAGCAATGGCGATAACAATAATGTTTATTTAGTAAGTATCTATTGATTTTTCCAGGGACATTTCCCCTTGTCAGTTCTCTTTTGAGGAACAGCTAACCTCATCCTCTCATCCCATTTGAGGTGACCCCAATAACCCGGCTCATTGGGTAGAAGCAGGACTTACTTGAAAGTGAAAGTCGCTCAGTCATGTCTGACTCTATGCAACCCCATAAATAGCATATTGAAAAGCAGAGACATTACTTTGCCAACAAAGGTCTGTCTAGTCAAGGCTATGGTTTTTCCAGTAGTCATGTATGGATGTGAGAGTTGGACTGTGAAGAAAGCTGAGCACCGAAGAATTGATGCTTTTGAACTGTGGTGTTGGAGAAGACTCTTGAGAGTCCCTTGGACTGCAAGGAGATCCAACCAGTCCATTCTAAAGGAGATCAGTCCTGGGTGTTCTTTGGAAGGAATGATGCTAAAGCTGAAACTCCAGTACTTTGGCCACTTCATGCGAAGAGTTGACTCATTGGAAAAGACTCTGATGCTGGGAGGGATTGGGGACAGGAGGAGAAGGGGACGACAGAGGATGAGACGGCTGGATGGCATCACCAACTCGATGGACGTGAGTTTGAGTGAACTCTGGGAGTCAGTGATGGACAGGGAAGCCTGGCATGCTGCAATTCATGAGGTTGCTAAGAGTCGGATATGACTGAGCAACTGAACTGAGACTATACAGTCCATGGAATTCTCCAGGCCAGAATACTGAAGTGGGTAGCCTTTCCCTTCTCCAGGGGATCTTTCCAACCCAGGGATTGAACCCAGGTCTCCTGCATTGCGGGCAGATTCTTTACCAGCTGAGCCACAAGGGAAGCCCAAGAATACTGGAGTGGGTAGCCTATCCCTTCTCCAGCGGATCTTCCTGACCCAGGAATTGAACCAGGGTCTCCTGCATTGCAGGTGGATTCTTTACCAACTAAGCTATGAGGGAAGCCCAGGACTTACTTAGGTCTGGCCAATGATCCTATTCCATTAGGACTGGCTACCCAATTTGTGGGATGCAATGGAAAATGAAAATGCAGGACCCCTGGTTCAAAAATTAAGAATTTCAACACAATGGCAGCAGAGAATTAAAAGAAGCATGGAAGCATTCTAAGTGCACAGTTCCAGTGAGGCTGCGCAGATCACACACCCATGAAGCAAGCCCTCCATTTCATACTTCCAGCCGCAATGAATGGTTCAGGGACAGACACAAAAGCAAGAGATGATTGTTAGGCTTATGCTTTGTGTGGGAGGGGCAGCTAGAAAAGAGAAGCACTCTTTCTGCCAGTCCTAAAGCTTGTAAGAGGTAAGCCTGAGACTGAAAGTGGACAAGAGAATCTGCCTGAAAATGAAGCCAGCCCAGAAGAAAACACACTGACAAGAAAGGGCAGAAATGAGTGAATTTTGCTAACATTGTTGGAGCCTTTGGATCCATCTCTACCCCTGAATATTAGGCAAAAAATCCTTCTTTGTTCTCAAACCAGTTTGAATTGAAGTTTCTGTCACTTGCAACCAGAAGTCTTAACTAACAAGATTACATTTCATGGTTGTTAGCAGGACAGTCTCAGGAACAGATAAATATTAACTATTATAATCACAAGGATCTTTTCTTCAAACTCCTCTAACACTTTGCTAACCTTATGCTCTTCATATGCATCGCAGGTTGCTTTATACTCTTAATTTATGTTTATGATAAATAGATTTTAAGCTTTTTGAGAACAAAAGTTATTTTTAAAAATTTTTTTCATAGGATCTAGAATAAGACATGGTTGTATTAAAAATATCATGTGAACTGATTGATCATTTAGCACTTTGAAGGAAAATTAAATACAGATAAGTGTGTTTACAATATATAATATGACAGAGGCAGAAAATTCTCTGAGGTAAAATACAAGATTTTTGAAGCTTGTAATTTATTATGACTTGTAGCTAAAGAACCTTTTCTAGGAATATGCATCCAAGAGGAATGTGGAATTCAATGGGAAAGATGTTTTAACCTATTGACGTATTTTTGAAAAATCATTTCAACTGTGAATGATTATTAAATTTTTCAGTCTTCAATTGATTGAATAAGTAGAAGTATTTGAGGAGACATTTAGACATTTGTACTTACTGATTTTCTCAAGGCCTGGGAAAAGTAAAAATTGGTAAGTAATATTAACAATTTCCCTCTGACTGAGAAATTAGTGTTAAAGCTGTCAAAAAAGATGAGGAAAGATGAAAACACTAGGGAGAACTCCTACTCTCAGGTGCTGAGAAGTGACAAAAAATATATACAGACCAATTATTGTTCAGATATGTGACATGCCAGGTTTATAAAGAGAAAACAATAATCTACTGAGACTCACTGGACATAATCAGCACTTGCAGCTAATGAAACTCTTTACCATCAAATTTGTATTTATTATTTTATTTTATTTATTGATTGGCAGCACTGCATGGCATTTGGGATCATAGTTCCCTGAACAGGGATGAAACCTGTGCCTCCTGCAGTGGAAGCATGGATTTTTAACTACTGGACTGCGAAGGAAATCCCTCCAAATTTTTATTTTATTTTCTCATTTTGCTAGTAGCAAATTTCCAAAAGGTATACCATTGCTCTTTTGAATTTTTAAAGAAATCATGAACTATTCACTTTTCTCCCCCTTAGAGTCATTATGAAGTCAAATTGTTTTAAAGCCTTGTCAATACACCTCCTCTGAAGTCCCTCAGGTGACTATGGGTTTTTCTCTGATTTTTTGCAGTAGGGGCGGGGGGGTCCCTTCTAAATTTTCTCTTGCAGACTTCCTTTTTTGTCTATTCAGGCTGTTCATTTTTTAATTCCCTGGGTTCATAACTCTGTGGTTTTTGGCAATTCTAAGAGAAATGAACTTCAGATAAGAAAACAGACATATATATTTGAATATAGGTTTTAACAAGGGAAAAATACTAATTACAAAATCATAGACTTTTATATTCAAGGGGAAATATAAAAGTTTTTAATTGTGTATACGGTCTGATATTTTACTGTGAGAGTTAAATCAATATTTTCTTCAAATGATTTTGAAAAAAAGAAAACTCAAAAAAATTAAATAAAAAATATGTATATCATCTTTATCATTATTTTCCTTCATTTAATTATATATTTAGAATTGTTTTCAATTTCTATGACTATGAGGTTTTTTAGTAATATTGCATTTATTTTTTAATTTAATAAATTTTGTCCAAAGGGGAGAAAAAGTATCAGGAACTATTACTAAATAATTTCTGCCATTTCTTAAACTCAATAAATTTAAATAAACTTTGTAATCACAAAGAATTTGCAAAAGAAAACTCGTACTTTCCTTCTCAAGTAAGTCTTGGCTTTCCTGGACTGAAACCAGGCAAGACATACTGAAAACAGACTAGATATTCTTATTCTTAAGAGAATAAAATCTAATTTGAAGACAGCAACTTTCTCTTCCCTAAATTTACAATTTAAAAGAATTATTCAACAGAGCAAGTCACAAGACCCCCACACCATACAAATTTCTATAACCAAATGCTTCTTTGAGAAAGGTACATTCTTTCTTAAATAAAAGTTTCATGCAGACTTCAACACAGTATGCCTTAAAGATAAACTTATTTTGCCACTTTGTCAAGTATTCCAATTTTTGTTAACTTTTCTCGATTAACTAATCCTCTCTAATAATACTTTGCTTTCCTCCAATAGTTCCCTTTTGCTTTTGTTTTCTTAGACTCAGTAAGGATTTACTAGAAGGTATGGGCTTCTTCCCTTAGAAGAAATGGAGTAGCCATCATGGTCAACAAAAGAGTCCGAAATGCAGTACTTGGATGCAATCTCAAAAACAACAGAATGATCTCTGTTAATTTCCAAGGCAAACCATTCAATATCACAGTAATCCAAGTCTATGCCCCAACCAGTAATGCTGAAGAAGCTGAAGTTGAACGGTTCTGTGAAGACCTACAAGACCTTTTAGAACTAACACCCAAAAAAGATGTCCTTTTCATTATAGGGGACTGGAATGCAAAAGTAGGATGTCAAGAAACACCTGGTGTAACAGGCAAATTTGGCCTTGGAACACGGAATGAAGCAGGGCAAAAGCTAATAGAGTTTTGCCAAGAGAACACACTGGTCATAGCAAACACCCTCTTCCAACAACACAAGAGAAGACTCTACACATGGACATCACCAGATGGTCAACACCGAAATCAGATTGATTATATTCTTTGCAGCCAAAGATGGAGAAGCTCTATACAGTCAGCAAAAACAAGACCGGGAGCTGACTGTGGCTCAGATCATGAGCTCCTTATTGCCAAATTCAGGCTTAAATTGAAGAAAGTAGGGAAAACCACTAGACCATTCAGGTATGACCTAAATCAAATCCCTTATGATTATACAGTGGAAGTGAGAAATAGATTTAAGGGACTAGACCTGATAGATAGAGTGCCTGATGAACTATGGACTGAGGTTCGTGACATTGTACAGGAGACAGGGATCAAGACCATCCCCATGGAAAGGAAAGGAAAGTGAGGTCGCTCAGTCATGTCCGACTCTTTGCGACCCCATGGACTGTAGCCTACCAGGCTCCTCTGTCCATGGGATTTTCCAGGCAATAGTACTGGAGTGGATTGCCATTTCCTTCTCCAGGGGAATCTTCCCAACCCAGGGATCGAACCCAGGTCTCCCTCATTGTAGACAGATGCTTTACTGCCTGAGCCACCAGGGAAGTCCTAAGAAATGCAAAAAAGCAAAATGGCTGTCTGGGAGGCCTTACAAATAGCTGTGAAAAGAAGAGAAGCGAAAAGCAAAGGAGAAAAGGAAAGATATAAGCATCTGAATGCAGAGTTCCAAAGAATAGCAAGAAGAGATAAGAAAGCCTTCCTCAGGGATCAATGCAAGGAAATAGAGGAAAACAACAGAATGGGAAAGACTAGAAATCTCTTCAAGAAAATTAGAGACACCAAGGGAACATTTCATGCAAAGATGGGCTCGATAAAGGACAGAAATGGTATGGACCTAACAGAAGCAGAAGATATTAAGAAGAGGTGGCAGGAATACACAGAAGAACTGTACAAAAAAGATCTTCATGACCAAGATAATCACGATGGTGTGGTCACTAACCTAGAGCAAGACATCCTGGAATGTGAAGTCAGGTGGGCCTTAGGAAGCATCACTACGAACAAAGCTAGTGGAGGTGATGGAATTCCAGTGGAGCTATTTCAAATCCTGAAAGATGATGCTGTGAAAGTGCTGCACTCAATATGCCAGCAAATTTGGAAAACTCAGCAGTGGCCACAGGACTGGAAAAGGTCAGTTTTTATTCCAATCCCAAAGAAAGGGAATGCCAAAGAACGCTCAAACTACTGCACAATTGCACTCATCTCACACGCTAGTAAAATAATGCTCAAAATTCTCCAAGCCAGGCTTCAGCAATACATGAACCATGAACTTCCAGATGTTCAAGATCGTTTTAGAAAAGGCAGAGGAACCAGAGATGAAATTGCCAACATCTTCTGGATCATCGAAAAAGCAAGAGAATTCCAGGAAAAACATCTATTTCTGCTTTACTGACTATGCCAAAGCCTTTGACTGTGTGGATCACAAGAAACTGTGGATAATTCTGAAGAGATGGGAATACCAGACCACCTGACCTGCCTCTTGAGAAACCTGTATGCCGGTCAGGAAGCAACAGTTAGAACTGGACACGGAACAACAGACTGGTTCCAAATAGGAAAAGGAGTATGTCAAGGCTGTATATTGTCACCCTGCTTATTTAACTTATATGCAGAGTACATCATGAGAAACGCTGGGCTGAAAGAAGCACAAGCTGGAATCAAGATTTCTGGGAGAAATATCAATAACCTCAGATATGCAGATGACACCACCCTTATAGCAGAAAGTGAAGAGGAACTAAAAAGCCTCTTGATGAAAGTGAAAGAGGAGAGTGAAAAAGTTGGCTTAAAGCTCAACATTCAGAAAATGAAGATCATGGCATCTGGTCCCATCACTTCATGGGAAATAGATGGGGAAACAGTGGAAACAGTGTCAGACTTTATTTTTCTGGGCTCCAAAATCACTGCAGATGGTGATTGCAGCCATGAAATTAAAAGACGCTTACTCCTTGGAAGGAAAGTTATGGCCAACCTAGATAGCATATTGAAAAGCAGAGACATTACTTTGCCAACAAAGGTCCGTCTAGTCAAGGCTATGGTTTTTCCAGTGGTCATGTATGGATGTAAGAGTTGGACTGTGACTAAAGCTGAGTGCTGAAGAATTGATGCTTTTGAACTGTGGTGTTGGAGAAGACTCTTGAGAGTCCCTTGGACTGCAAGGAGATCCAACCAGTGCATTCTGAAGGAGATCAGTCCTGGGTGTTCTTTGAAAGGAATGATGCTAAAGCTGAAACTCCAGTACTTTGGCTACCTCATGCAAAGAGTTGACTCATTGGAAAAGACTGATGCTGGGAGGGATTGGGGGCAGGAGGAGAAGGGGATGACAGAGGATGAGATGGCTTGATGGCATCACCAACTCGATGGACGTAAGTTTGAGTGAACTCCAGGAGTTGGTGATGGACAGGGAGGCCTGGTGTGCAGCGATTCTTGGGGTCGCAAAGAGTCGGACATGACTGAGCAACTGAACTGAACTGAACTGATGTGCTTAATCTCTCTACAATGTGGAGACCCAGTTTAGATTCCTGGGTCAGCAAAAACCTTTGCAGAAGTTAATGTCAACCCATTGCAGTATTCTTGCTTAGAGAATCCCATGGACAGAGAAGCCTGGCAGGCTATAGTCCATGGGTCTCAAAGGGTTGGACACAAATGAGCAACTAACACTTTCACTTCTAACTAACACAACTAACACAACAAAATGTTTATTAATGAGCCAATTAACCAATAAAAGATTTCTCAGCCAAATGAGGCAGGATAGTGGATGTGAAGCTCAAATAACCTTTCTATGCTTATGAATTACCTTGGATAATGGATAGGCCATTTTTGGCAGCTTCAAAATTGAAAATTCTGACATTTAACTGATTCCTCCTGTCCAAATCTGGAGGGGAGTATAAAATTCAAGCATAACACCTATAAAATAGTACCATGCCCTGACCTTGGCCTTTTTATTCTTGGAGGTTATTTTAATATTTTCCTTTTATGAATGAACCCATCTAATCACTAAGGCTGCTATTTACTGAAAGACACTGCTGTTGCTCAAACATTTCCGTGCTTTTTCTTTGCTGTCTCCTCCTTTTAAGCAAAATGACTTTTGAAAAAAGTTGGTATCTATTGTGCTATGACATCATTTAGCAAATACAGTTAATATTTTAAAGACAGAGCATTTCCTGAGGAAACATCTTAAACAAAAAGCATACAGTATTTGGTTTTCACTATAACCTTAGAGTTGCAGAGGCAGATAACATACATCGCTAGTGTCTTGTTTACAAAATGGGAACTTCAGTCATCTAGATGTCTCTAGGTTGCTTTCTTTTCTTGTTCTTTTTTTAAAAATCAATGACTTATTAGGTATGACTCTATTGGTTTTCAATTCCAGATAATGTACCTTCAACTTTTTTTTAAGGGGAAAGCATGAGCGATTAATCAACCCTGTGAATATCAAATGAAAGACATACAGGTTCACTGTAGCCCATAAAGAGATGTACAATGGTAGCCGTTATGATCACACATGAATGGGTTAGTTGGTGACTTTGGGGAAAAATGTGCAAAGCTTGACATACTGTTCGTATCTAGTTGCACAGGATGTAGTGGCAAGAGACTGGCATTTTGGAATACTCCAGACATAGATAAAATTTTGTTTCTACCATATACTAATCATATGACTTCAGCTGACTTCATCTCTTAGTCTTGTTGTCTCATTCCTTTAAAAAAAGGGGTGCAGACAAATGATGCCTAACCCAGAAGATGCTATTAAAATTAAATGAGTTCATGCTATGTTACAGAACTGGATCTACAGAAGGCTCACTAAACTATTTACTACAATAGCTATTACTAGACTTCCAAGTCTAGCCTACTTCTGAACAAGTCAAATCCCTGGTTCATGAGATAGAAAGCATTCAATTAATGAAACAAGGAGGCCATTAGTCCGAAGTGGTTCTAATGTCTTCGAGGCCACCTTGCGCAAACCAAAATCTAATCCTGTAAAGGCTTGAGCCATTTGGGGAAGTTTCACTCAGTTTTCCTGGGTATTTCCCATGGATGCAGGAGCTGTATGTGTCACTAAACTTCCATTTGTTTTTCTCTTGTAAATCTCTTTTATTACAGGGGTATCAGCCAAGGACCTAGAAGTGTACGGGGAAAATGATTTTTCCTTCCCTATGACAGGAATGCTTCTGAATATATCTGTTTTGTCTTAAGCCATACATAATATTCCAATATACTTCAATTGGACTTTTTAAACTGGAATGATATATTTTAATGAATATATATTCAAACTGAAAAAATATATAATATTATAATGAAGTCTCTGGACATTCATAATACCATAAAACCCGATTTAACCCTAAAAGTAAGAGCAGCTCTTTTGTCCCTTTCTTGTTTGCCCATTCTGTTCCTCTCTAACCTTAAAAGAACCCGATCACTAGGCAATTTAACCTAACTCCTGACTTATGCTCTCCAGAATATACACCATGCCTCGCCTAACCTATTGATTGTTTCACCAGATTGAAAGAAGAATGAAGAATTAAGTAAAGAATAACTAGCTCTCTACTCTCAACAGCCCCCTTAGCAATCCTGCAAGCAGATCACAAGAGCAAGATAACAACCAAGAGTCAGCCAGTCTGCACGAAATGGAGAAGGATACAGAACCAACCTTCTGCCTCTATGATCACTGAGATTCTTCCCTTCTTTATCTCTTTAAATACTCTCCTGCTGAGGAGAAGGTTGAGAGTTGGTCTTGGGACATGAGTTCGCCTTCTTGCCAGATAGCCAGCTTTTCTGATTAAAGCAACTTTCCTTTCTATTGACACTTGCCTCTTGATTTATGGGCTTTTGATCTATGAGCAGTGGAACAAGAGTTCAGTGACAGAGGGAGAAAAAAGGAGATTTTAGTTGAGTGGACAGATAAACATAGTAGAAAAGATCCAAAGGGCCTTTGGATGCACCTTGCCCTCTATGATTCACCAGTTATGTGGAAGTAGAAGGTGGAGGTGAAGGCTCATTGACAGAATGAGAATATTATTATTTTTGCCCCAAATCAAGAGTGATAAGATACAATATTTAAAAGAAAGAGGAAAATCAACAATAAGAACAGAGAGGAAGATGGTGAATATTTTGAATGGAGCTCTTGCCCTGTGAGTGGAGAAGGCGATGGCACCCCACTCCAGTACTCTTGCCTGGAAAATCCCATGGACGGAGGAGCCTGGTGGGCTGCAGTCCATGGGGTCACGAAGAGTTGGACAAAACTGAGAGACTTCACTTTCACTTTTCACTTGCATGCACTGGAGAAGGAAATAGCAACCCACTCCCGTGTTCTTGCCTGGAGAATCCCAGGGATGGCAGAGCCTGGTGGGCTGCCATCTATGGGGTCGCACAGAGTCGGACACGACTGAAGCAACTTGGCAGCAGCAACAGCTTGCCCTGTGAGAAAACAGCCCACAGAGACAAAGCAGAGCATTCTTGTCAAGGAGTGGGGTGGGCTGTGACCCACAGCTACCCAGAGTGTGGGCCTCCTGACTTTCTTGATCGCCAAACCCAAGAACACAAGAAGAAATACATTTTATTTACTGACCTAGTATACATATATATTTATTTATAGTGAAACAAAAGTTTTCCAAAGCAATATATATACTATGTGCAATGTAGCCTTTTTTTTCCTATTCTAATCTAGGTCATAGTTTTAAAGGCTGGTTGTGACTTAATGAATTGATTTCATGATTCACTAATAGATCATGGCTGCATGTGTGCATGTTAAGATGTTTCAGTCATGTCCAACTCTTTGCGACCCTATGGGCTGTAGCCTGCCAGGCTCCTCTGTCCATGGGATTCTTCAGGCAAGAATACTGGAGTGGGTTGCCATGTCCTCCTCCAGGGGATCTTCCCGACCCAAGGATCAAACCTGCGTTTCCTGTGACTCTTGCACTGCAGGGGGATTCTTTACCACTGAGTCACTGGGGAAGCCCCAGATCATGGCTACTTTTTGAAAAAAAGTGATGTTCCAGACAGCCTTTGGAAATCTTCCAAGGATATGCTCTTTAGCTGTGATGCTAGATAATGTTTGAATATTACAAAAGTCTGTATAAAACACTATATTACACATAGTTTTTTCTCTATCATATTTTTGATATAAAATTGTGACCTATTCAGGAAGAGGCTAAACAAGGTGGAGAGAACAGGGAGAAAATCTTTTCTTCTCTGTATGCATCTGATTTTCTAGATATCACTTTGGAACCAGGTAAAATTTTAAATATAGAACAAGATAAAATTTAAAAAGGAATGTTTATAAATAAAAGCAAAGTGAAACAAAGGAATCTAATTGTGAATTGAGTTCGTGACATATGTGCAAAGGAAGGAAACATTTCAAGTAAATTTAAAGCACAGAAATTTGACTAAACTTCTCTAGTGTTCTCCTAGGAGAGAATAAAATGAAATATATATACATATATATTCACATAAATACATATGTGTATGAGATATATGTGAACTGCATATACTTATACATGAGGGAATATGTTAATATTAGAACATACGCACTACATTCATATATACTTAAAATCTCAAAGACAGAATATAAACATCTAGACACATACAGATAGATATATGTGTATGTATCAGGAAGGAGATTTATGTGCATCAAAAATGACTAATGTTCTATGAGATAAGGAATATTATTAAGTCAATCTTCCCCACTCAAGGCCCCAAAGGAAAAAAAAAGTGCTGTTTATATACAGAGAACAATTTTTTTTACTACCTCATTTGCCTTAGAAAATGAATCCTCTTTAATAAATGAGTTGGAAAACTGCTTTCAAAGTTGAAGCTGCCAGTGCAGTACTATGGTTCTTAAACTTGACACGCTATTCTGAAATATTCAATAGTACACCTCAGTGCATCAAAAATAAATCATTCCCCTCTTTTCTGGGGAAAGATATCAGATATAATGCTCTTCTTCATTTTTTAATATTCATGAACTTTTTATTCTTCAAAGAAGATGTAACATCTTTGAGGCCATTAAACATCAGTTCAGTGCAAGAATTTTTTAAAATACCTTGACTTGGTTATTTCCCATATGCAACACAGAACTCTACTCTAGAATGTTAAAAGAACATATTGTCTATCAAATTGATAGGTTTTAACTATGGCTTAAAAAACCTATGAATCTGAAGCCTCTGCTACACACCTGCCACTGTCCAATATGCAGTTATAATTTGTTACTTCCTTGTTAGAAAAGCATTTTTCGAAGGTCCAAAGTGTTTTATTTAAGAAAGACATAAATTCAATATCTTTTGATTCTAACTAAAATTGTCCCATCACATATGTAAATATTTAAGCTGCTGCTGCTGCTGCTAAGTTGCTTCAGTCGTGTCCGACTCTGTGCAACCCCTGAGACGGCAGCCCACCAGGCTCCCCCATCCCTGGGATTCTCCAGGCAAGAATACTGGAGTGGGCTGCCATTTCCTTCTCCAATGCATGAAAGTGAAAAGTGAAAGTGAAGTCACTCAGTTGTGTCCGACTCTGAGTGACCCCATAGACTGCAGCCTACCAGGCTCTTCCGTCCATGGGATTTTCCAGGCAAGAGTACTGGAGTGGGGTGCCATTGCCTTCTCTGAAATATTTAAGCTAGAAAAACCAAAATATCATAGATCCTCAGGTTCAGAGATATAAATCTCACTAATTAACGTTATGTATAAGATACATTAGTTCCCTCTCTATCCCACATCTATAAGTAATGTATCAAGGAGATATTAATGGGCACTTCTAAAATAAATGCAGGAGGTTCTGTGGTTCGAAGAATTTGGAAAATGATGGGCTGAAGAGCATGAAAATGCTTTCTTTACTCAGAACATATTATGCTAATGAGCATTTTGATTCTCAAAAAAAAAAAAAAAAAAACAAGGCTCCTTTCACAGACTTTTTTCTTGGATCAATGTTCAGTAAAACATTTAGGATAATGCTGATCTATTGGTGCCTGGATACTGCCAACAACAGGTAATTAGATTTGGCAGTGTGGTGCCCATTAAATCTTTTTGTAGCTCTGATTCAGAACTTCCATTTTCTGAACTGGATGCAAAAACTGGCAAATTTAGAGGAAAAAAACAAATCCATTTAGGAAGATACACTCTGGGATTTTGTATTAGAGACCTTACACAAAATATAAACTCATTTAAAAAATTAACCAAGAAAAGTTACATTAATATAAGAAATAGAAGAAAAATGAAAAGCCATCTACAATTTGAGTCATCTAATTTTATGGGAAATCAGGAACAGTTAATATTGATATAAGAAGTGGAGAACTTTTGAATGTGCATATTGTAGGAATCAGATTTGCAAAATATATCACATTTTTTTTCTGCTCAGAAAGGTGGAAATAAGCTGGGTTGTTAGTACTACTGAGTTGACCCAGGGGAGGAAAGCTCTGTGGGGACCTAATGTTATCCCCTGAACCCAACTGATGGAATCCTTAATTGTACTGGCCTTTCTGTCTAATAATCTGGGAAATCTTGTGTATATGGACATCTTCAGAAGCTTATTTTGCTGGTTACAGCTCCATTCTTTCAATGCAGAACAGAAGATCCCTGAGGACACAGTAGAGAACAGGAAGTTTTCCAAAACAGCATGAGTTTTGAAAAAAAAAGAAAAAGAAAAATCAAAATCAACCTGTGACTTTGAAGGAAGCAAAGTTGACCTCAGAAACATCTACTCTTCGGGGGACTGTCCATGGTCCTGAGTTGTCTCCATGAAAAACGAATGGTGGAGAGTCAAGCTCCCTAGCTGTCAATATCTTATTTGCTTTAAAACAACAAACAAACAAACAAACAAACAAACAAAAAACAAAAACCAGCCTCCCCTAACCTTCCCTGTGGCTCAGATGGTAAAGAGTCTGCCTGCAATTCAGGAAACCTGGGTTTGATCCCTGGGTCGAGAAGATTCTCCTGGAGAAGGAAATGGCAACCTACTCCAGTATTCTTGTCTGGAAAAATCCCATGGACAGAGCAGCATGGTAGGCTACATACAATCCATGGGGTTGCAAAGAGTCAGACACGACTGAGTGACCTTTCTTTCTTTCTTATTCCTTTCCCCTGACCTGTGCCTGACCTGACCTGATTAAAACAACCATCTTCTGCAAGGCCCAACCACACAAGACTAAGCTTGTCTACCATGGCTTCAATTGTTGACTTCCATGCTGTAGACTAGTAGTCCAGTTCCTTAATGGTTTCCAGTATATTACTTCTCATTTAAACAGTACACAGAGAGGTGTAGAAACAATTTTTAGGTACTCAACAATGATTTAAACCTAAAAAATGTTCATTAAAATAGACATAGTGTAGTCAGAACCTCTGATTTTAGAATCTATTCATTAAAAGTCTATTTATTTTTGTTTAGAATTCCTTCTATTCTCTGAAAAATTAACTTATCCTGTGCCAACATACATAATTTTTAAAGTTGGCATTGTTATTGCAAAAACCACAAATGATCATTGCAGAAAGGTAGAAAATATGGATTTAAAAAAAAACACTAATTTTCCTGTTTAAAAGTATATTGCATAAATTAGTGGAATCATACTTTCTTCTGTCATAGATATTTTGCTATAATTATTTTCTCATAAAATTTAAAAGTCTTTAAAGGATAGTTTCAATGGTTGAAAACCAGCTTCTCACAGGTCTATCACACTAAAGGTTACTATAAAGTTGGATAGTAAGGTTGCTTTCAGTTTTCTCTATTGTTAAAATATTCAAATAGTTTTATACGTAAATCATTTTTACATTCATGATTATATAGAGAGGCTGCTGAGGCTGCTAAGTCACGTCAGTCATGTCCTACTCTGTGTGACCCCATAGGCGGCAGCCCACCAGGCTCCTCTGTCCCTGGGATTCTCCAGGCAAGAACACTGGAGTGGGTTGCCATTTCCTTCTCCATATAGAGAGGCTATATCCCATGAAATAGTACTACGAAGCCAAAGGGAATGAATTATTTATTTCTTTCAGTTCTAATAGTTTGTATATTTTAGTCATATAGTATTAGAACAATAATTTTAGGCCACACAATTTTCAAAACCCTTGATAACTGGCTTACAAATAATAACTGTACGTAAGTGACCTCATTCAGTTTGATTAGCAATATACAGAATTTTATATTGCAAATATAAAAAATCTGGTGGGGGGGTGCCAGGTGAGAGTGGCAATACACAAAGCTCAGGTATTTCGTGTTATTTCATGAAGATAGTAATATTTTTGGTTGAGGCAAGTTACATCTGATGTGAAATCTTAGTGTGTTACGTTTCCAAGAGGATCCTGAGCAGAGGTGAAGGGGGGCAGACAACATGGCCTCAGGCTGGAAGGTAGCACTCACTGTTGATGTTCCATCCAGGGCCCCTGGGCATTCACCCTACATACCTACAACTTTCTGCCTGAGGGCTTTTATTTAGGAAACTGGAGTACCTTGGCCAGAGAGCTTTACAAAAAGGTGTCAAAGTATTCCCCTGGAGTCATTCTTTAATCAACGACTAAAGCCTTGCCTGCCTGCCCTTGGTTGGATGGATAACAGTGAGGTTTGATCTGAGCCCAAGGGAGTCATGTATTTGATAGGGTACCTTTAGCTACTTCCTTTCCCTCTTTGTGTGTGTGTGTGTGACAGGGTAGATCTTTTTGATAACCTATCAGTTGGGTAAAGAGTTGAAGAAGACAACAGAATGAGCCTCATTTATATATTGATTTATTCTCCCACCCATCAGCATTTGGGTGATGCCCATGTTCGTACTATGGGAACACTATTCAAATACTTTCCTGCAGTCTCCTAGTACACCTGTATTCCTCTCATGCGTACATACCTCTTCTGCTAAATGGCAAGTTCCTTGATTATGGAAAAGCGATCCTACAGGCTGGGGAGGGAGACTCTCATTAGGAATGGGTCCCAAGACTCCCTTGCCGTTGATACCTTCCACCCCTCCAGACTTCTGGATTTTGAGTCACTCCAGTCCCCCAGGAGGATGCTGTTGGCCTACCTGGAGCCCTCATTCCTGACCTGCCACTAGTGAACACTATGGGAACCGCTGGCATTCTGGCCTCCAAGTGTACACAAGCTAAGTCTCCAGGGCAAAGCCTTTGATGGAGTCCTGACCTCGCTGGCCAGTGGGGGCTTACGACCAGGTGCTATCAGAGGGGTCCTGAAATGGGAGACTGGGCTGGCTGGCATCCCCTGAATGGGAGAAACTGGACTTTGCAGCAGGAACCTTGGAGTCCTAGCACCAGCCCTAGCAGAGAGAGGAAGAAGAATTTGATCTTCCAAATGCCAACATGTATTGAGGATTTACAATAAGACAGACATTGGCTCTGACAGCTTTTTGCTCACTAAAGCAGATATCAACAAACTTCCAGAAAAGGGCCAGATTATAAGTATTTTAAGCTTTGTGGACCAAAGGGTCACAACCACTCAACTCTGTTATCCTGACCCAAAAAAGCTACAGACAATACACCCACAAAAACGTGTGGCCCTGCTCCCATTCAATTTTATTCATAGACGCTAGAATTTAAATTTCTTATCAAAATGTGATAAAATATTCTTCTTCACTCCCTCCCAATGCTTTAAAAATGGTAAAACAGATCTTACCTTGCATGTTTTACAGTTAAAGGTGGTGGGAGGTAGTTTGTGGGCCCCTGTACTGCAGTGATTCGGAGCATGGCTTCTGGAACCAGACAACCTGGGTTTGACTGAGTTCTGCCATTTGCAAGCGGTATGACATTGGGGGATGCAACTTAACATCACTGGGGAAAGGTCCCTACTGTGGAGGATTGTTGAGAGGGTGACCTCATCAGTGAAGTGCAAATAATACACATATAATAAATATTATGATGACTATGAAGCATTCATAATCATTGTCTTGGCATATTTACATGTAAACCCCACCAAGATCACACAGGTCAGGTACCAGTGTTTTAGTGGAGAACATGGTCAGTGGCAGGTCAGGCTTCAGCTGGCCCCAGCTCCACAGTATTTTCTAGGTGCACCCAACTGCCACTTCAGTCCCTGGGGTTGTTCAGTTGCTAAGTCCTGTCCGACTCTTTAGGACCCCATGAACTATAGCAGGCCAGGCTTCCCTGTCCTTCACCATCTCCCGGAGTTTGCTCAAACTCATGTCCATTGAGTGGGTGATGCCATTCAACCATTTCATCCTCTGTTGCTCCATTCTCCTCCTGCCCTCAATCCTTCCCAGCATCAGGGTCTTTTCAAATGAGTCAGCTCTTCACATCAGGTGGCCAAAGGATTGGAGCTTCAGCTTCAGCATCAATCCTTCCAATGAATATTCAGGGTTTATGGCCTTTTGAATTGACTGGTTGGATCTCCTTACTGTCCAAGAGATTCTCAAGAGTCTTCTCCAGCACCACAATGCAAAAGCAAAAATTTTTCAGTGCTCAGCCTTCTTTATGATCCAATTCCCACATCCATACATGACTACTGGAAAAACCATAGCTTTGACTATACGGATCTTAGTCAGCCAAATGATGTCTCTGCTTTTTAATAAGCTGTCTAAGTTTGTCATAGCTTTCTTTATAAGGAGGAACTATCTTCTAATTTTGTGGCTGCTGCCGACGTCCACAGTGATTTTTGAAGCACAAAAAAGTCATATCTGTCACTGTTTCCATTGTTTATCCATCTATTTTCCATGAAGTTATGGGACCAGATGCCATGATCTTAGTTTTTTTGAATGTTGAATTTTAAGCCAACTTTTTCACTCTCCTCTTTCATCCTCATCAAGAGGCTCTTTAGTTCCTCTTTGCTTTCTGGCATTAAAGTGGTATATCCGCATATCAGAGGTTGTTGATATTTCTCCTGACAATCTTGATTTCAGGTTGGGATTCATCAGCCCTGCATTTTGCATGGTATACTCTACATCGAAGTTAAATAAGCAGGGTGACAGTATACAGCCTCAACATACTCTGTTCCCAATTTTGAACCAGTCTTTTGTTCCATGTTCTAACTGTTCCTTCTTGACCTGCATACAGGTTTCTCAGGAGACAGCTAAGGTGGTCTGATATTCCCATCTCTTAAAGAATTTTCTACAATTTATTGTGATTCAGACAGTCAAAGGCTTTAGTGCAACCAGTGAAGCAGAAGTAGATGTTTTTGTGGAATTCCCTTGCTTTCTCCATGATCCAACCAATACTGATAATTTGATCTCTGGTTCCTCTGCCTTTTCTATATCAAGCTTGAACACCTGGAAGTTCTCAATTCACATACTGCTGAAGCCTAGCTTGAAGGATTTTGAGCATTACCTTACTAGCATATGAAATGACCACAACTGTAAGGTAGTTTGAACATTCTTTGGCATTGCCCTTCTTCGGGATTGGAATGAAAATTGACCTTTTAGAGTCTTGTGGCCACTGCTGAGTTTTCTGAATTTGCTGGCATATTGAGTGCAGCACTTTAACAGCATCATTTTTTAGGATTTGAAATAGTTCAGCTGGATTTCTATTACTTCCACTAGGTTTGTCTGTAGTAATGCTTCCTAAGGCTCACTTGACTTCACATTCCAGGATGTCTGGCTCTAGGTGAGTGACCATACCAACATGGCTATCTGGCTCATTAAGACCTTTCTTATATAGTTCTGTATATTCTTGCCACCTCTTCTTAATCTCTTTTGATTCTGTTAGGTCCTTGCCGTTTCTGTCTTTTATTGTGCCCATCTTTACATGAAATGTCCCCTTGGTATCCCTAATTTTATTGAAGAGATCTCTAGTCTTTCCCATTCTACTGTTTTTCTCTATTTCTTTGCCTGGTTCACTTAAGTTGTCTTTCTTATGTCTCCTTGCTATTCTCAGGAATCTGCATTCAATTGGGTATATCTTTCCCTTTCTCCTTTGCCTTTCACTTCTTTTGTTTTCTCAGCTATTTGTAAGGCCTACTCAGACAACCATTTTGCCTTCATTCATTTCTTTTTCTTTGGGATGGCTTTGGTCAGTGCCTCCTGTACAATATTACAAACCTGTGTCCATAGTTCTTTAGGCACTGTGTTTACCAGATCTAATCTCTTGAAGCTATTTGTCAAGTCTACTGCATAATAGCAAGGGATTTGATTTAGGTCATACACGAATGGCCTAGTGGTTTTCCCTACTTACTTCAATTTAATCATGAATTTTGCAATAAGAAGCTGATGATCTGAGCCACAGTCAACTCCAGGTCTGGCAGTTGAAATTAATGGATCATAATATACTGCTGCATGGGAGAAACATGAGGGAAAATCCCTATATTCCCAACTACAGCTAAATTATATGGTAACCGAGTATATTTGTGCACTAGCCTGGAATTTTGCCACCACTTTTAATACCACTTCTATGGCAAAGCCAGGTTCAGTTTCTGGCTTACAAACCAATAATTGGGAAACATTCTAGTCATAAGAACAGAGTATAATAGAGCTGCCTTGTGGGCTATTAAGAAAACAGGAATAAAAACAGTTGGGAAGAAATAAAATTCTCACAATTTGGGATACAATATATTTCATGAAGTGATAAGTACTATACAGCTAAACTTCATTAGGAAATGATAAGTGAAAGCTTGGACAACTCTTTCATTGACATACTGAAACTGCAGCTCAAGAAGATGGCTTTAAATGCCCCTTCCTTCACTCACCCTGTTTCCAGCTGTGACTAGCAGTAGTTTTCAGCAGAACAGCTAACTGCTGCACAATAAATATAAGTCAAATGGCTAAGTGATAATTAGGGAAGCATTCATTCCTGTTTCTAAGATGTGCCCAGGGCTGGGGCTCAGGTTTAGTTTCTCAAGTTTTCCTTAACATGTGGAGCCAAGTCAGAAAAAAATCACTTACATAAAGGGTTGGCCCAAGCACTGAAGTGCAAAAAGATGATTCCAAGCTCCCTTGCCTTCCACCCTGCTGATCTCCTTGCAGTTTACCACTAAACATCATTATCATGCTCTTTCCAAACTAAGCCACACTATGGGAGGCTGCATCAAAGACTGCACATTAAAAAAGCTCAAAGAATCCTTTCCCTCCACCCCTCCCTCCTCCCCAGCAGGACAACTCATGCCACACAGTTCCCAAAGGAGTTAGGCCCATTTGAATTAATTTTGGACATCTCTGGGGTTTATCCTTTTTTGAATGTTGTTCACTGTGACTGCCCTAGGGCACCCACTAGCCAGGAAGCCTTTGATGTATCTTATACTTTGGTCCTGATGCCAGTTAGACAGAAACAAGAAATGCCCTTATTCTGCACCTGTTCCAGGGGGAATGGCTCAGTTTGAAGGAGCTAGGGAGAACATCTGCAGAATCAACAAAATTCTGTGATTTGGTGTCTTTTTTTTTTTTTTGATTTGGTGTCTTAATATAAGGAGCCGAATAAGTTGTGGTGAAAGGCGAGACAGTCACGTAGACAATTCAACCCGATCAGATTTAAATATCCAACAACAAAACATGGTAGGTCTTGAGACTATGAAAGAAGCAATATTTCACCAAGTTCCAAAATGTTAAAATTACACAGAAAGGGTATTTACTCTTGGCACCCCACTCCAGTACTCTTGCCTGGAAAAATCCCATGGACGGAGGAGCCTGGTAGGCTGCAGTCCATGGGGTCGCCAAGAGTCAGACACAACTGAGCAACCTCACTTTCATTTTTCCCTTTCATGTGTTGGAGAAGGAAATGGCAACCCACTCCAGTGTTCTTGCCTGGAGAATCCCAGGGAAGGGGGGAGCCTGGTGGGCTGCCGTCTATGGGGTCGCACAGAGTCGGACACGACTGAAGCGACTTAGCAGCAGCAGCAGCAGAAGCAAAACTATGTTAAATCCAGTCATGTGATGAATGGAGGGGGGCAATTTACAGCGTTATTGAAGAAAGGATTATTGTACATAATCTGACTCCAGCGAGCTCAGCTCCAGGACCACACCCTAGGTACCAACAGTAGTAGCTTGGCATATAGCACTAGGTTCCTGAGAAGGACTTGGCTGAAACTGCTGGTTGTTCGAACCCTCCAGTAGGCTGAGAAGGCAACCCCCAGATTTTAAGGGATAAAATAAATGACAGTGAGTTCATCTGGGGTGTCTACTTCAAGTTTCAACACACAGTTGGAATCTTTGCTCTAAAGTCTTCTCAGTAACTGACACTGTATTAGCAAGTGTCAGTAACTGACACTTGCTTGAGCATCTTTCAACCCTGAGAAGCTTTAGAATTGAGAACAGAAATAACCGAGAGATTCAAAAGCACCATATTACTATCTCCTGGCTAAGGCATCTGAACAAATATGGTATTGTCCTGTCTTGTAAGAGATAAGAGAATCTGGCTTGTTAAGTTGATAGCTGTGATTCCCAGATAAAGTATACAAGTGAATGATCAATTTAGTCTTTTTATTTATAATTTATATGCATATTCAAAATTTAAAAAACCCCTCTGTTTCACCATATTCATTTATAAGTTTGGTTTATTAGCTTTGTAAGATTTATTTTGAACCCCGGAAGGTTTTCTTAATAAATTCAGACAATGCACATACTTTAAGAGAAATTAGCATACATATATATATATACACACACATATAATACACATATATTATACACATACAAATTAAAGTATTTAAGGTTTTTTTTAAGATATTTAAATACTAAAGTGCATACACTGGAACACTACTGTTTGAAGGCTGCTATAAATTGAGTGCTCAAATACTCTATATTCTGCTTAGAAAATCAACTTAAAAGCCAGAGGGAAATTAGTTTGAAGTGTAAACTGTAAAGCATTGCATGAGAATTACTTAAACCAAACAACCCCTTGAAGAGGCTTTTCTGGGGGAAAAAAAAGGTGCTCAGAGAGGTACAAAGACAACTGAAAGGGGATAGTAATCCTACTAGGTGACTCAGCCTGGACCAGGCAAGGAACTAAATTTTCACACTGTGTGTCCCTTATCCTCATAAGTGTACTCGCGTCTCTGAATCAGGATTCAACAAACTGTCTCTGTGAAAGGTCAGACAGTAAGTATTTTGGGCATTGTGGGCTGTATGGCCATATTGTAACCCAAATCTGGCCACTACACTGCAAAGGCAGACATGGAGTATAGTAAATAAATGGGCACGAGTGTGTTGCAAGAAAACTTTTATAGACAAAGACGAGCTCCCGGCTGGTTCCCTTAGGTCATAGTGTGCTGACTTCTGCTGCAAGTGAAGGGCAATTTTACCTATCTTATAGATGAGAAAACTGATTCAAGTCTGAATGTATGTGCTCCCTAAATTTCATATGTTGAAATCCTAACCCCCAAGGTGATGGTATTAGGAGAAAGGGTCTTTGGGAAGTGATTAGGTTAGGAGGGTAGAGTCCTTATGATTGGGATCTGTGCCCTTGTACTGATAAATGAGAACCTGGAGAGCTGACCCCCTTCTTCCGCTCTGT
Source organism: Bubalus kerabau (assembly GCF_029407905.1). Lineage (NCBI taxonomy): Eukaryota > Metazoa > Chordata > Mammalia > Artiodactyla > Bovidae > Bubalus > Bubalus kerabau. The sequence continues at coordinate 147,351,153 of NC_073647.1, read as the reverse complement.
GAGGACACTTAATACTGAACTTTTTAGTTTCTGGAACTGTGAGATTATACATTTCTATTGCTCAAGGCACTAAATCTCTGATACTTTTCACAGAAGCCCCATGTACTAAGACAAAGAAAAGGTAAATGATTTGGTCAAAGTCCTATAGGCAGTAAAGGTGGAACAGGCACGTGAACCTTGCCTGATTCCATGGTGTCATGTTGCCTTGTAGGGGTCAAGACTTCAATTTCCTGGTCTACAAACCAAATGATCTGAATTCTGATGACCTGTACTACCTCTTCCTCATACTGGAATTAAAAAAAAAATTTTGTGCCATGGAACCCTTTTGACAGTCTAGCAAGGCTATGGAATCCCTCTAAGAACAGAGTTTTTAAAAACAAAATACACAGAATTACAAAGGAAATTATTATACTAAAATATGGTTATCAAATGATATACTTTTAAAAAGGCTACAGCAGGCTTCTCAGTTTCAACACTACTGAAATTTGGAAGTGAAACATTCTTTCTTGGGGGAGGGGCTGTCCTGTGCATTGAAGGACATTTAGTAGATGTCAGTAGCAGGTCCCCTGCTAGTTGTGTTAAATGAAAATGGCTCCCTATATTGTCAAATGTGACCTGTGTCTCTTACAGACAATCACTGCCCTATTAATAGACGTGCTTCTTCATTAGCAGGTTCAATGAGGAGATATAGTGGAGGGTCTACAAAGCACCCAAACTTTGAAGCAGTCGTGAGCATCATGACATGTTGATAATAACAAAAACTCTAACGTGACATCAGATATATTTGTGGTTTCTGTTGGTGACCAAGTACCAGGCACTGAAATACTACTCTAGTCTGTTGTTTATATTCCTGACTGAAGAAAATGCTCACTGACAGTCAGAGGTCAATGAAAGTAAAAACCTAATTCAACCTTACCCACCCCCACTCTGTGCCCCAGTGTGGGTTTATGGAGTCTGTGAATCCTGTTCACGGCATTCTTGGAAATCCATGAACCTCGGGTTGGGAACCCGTCTTCTGGTTAAGACATATAATGAAAATATGACATTAGGAAGTCAGCCTGTACATAATTAATTTTAACAGATGATGAAGATCATTTAATTGAATGTACTATATTACAACAAACTTCTGACTCTGGTAGGGTAAGCCGTTTCCTCAAGGTCAGGCAGTTGCTTAGCAGAAGGCTCAGGATTTGGGCTGCCTTATTTTTAGCTAAGCCATCATCCCCCAGCAACCCACACTGACTGCTTTTCTCATTTGTGTTTCTTACACACATTGCTGACCTCCTAAACACTACCAATTCTCAGATCCCAAATTCCCCCTCAACAATTTGACTTGATTCCTGACCTATGAACCTTAATTGATTGTGGATATTCGAAGAGTTTAAGGAACACGAGACTAAAGATTAATTCTGAGGACTGTAAACAGAGCACTAAGCTGGGTGAAGGGAAGCAGAAGGGAGTGGGGAGGTTAGCTTTGACAGCTTCATTAGGGATCTGGAGTAGGGGAAAGACAGCAGGCTTGGATATACTCAAATATTATTATTGAGTTGGAGGAGCTGGAAGCATTAGAGAGGGGAAAGATAATAAAAAATCACTCAGGGATGCCACAAACAAGGGCAGGAGGTAAATGAAATTCTGGATTGACAGGCGGCTGACAACATGACTGTGTCAACAATAGTGGTATCAGCCAAGTCACCCACACTGAATGATACCTGCACAGCCTTGTCATTCAAAGTGTGGGCCACAGATCAGCAGCAGCAGAAGTGCCTAGGACCTCAGAAACAGAGACTCTCAGGCCCCATTCCAGGCTTCAGTCAGAATCCACATTTTAATAGATCTCCAGGTGGTCCACTTTCAAGTCTGAGAAGCACTGCTTCAGAAAATCTGAAGTCCAAGAAACCTGAGAGTTCCCAAGAAGCATGGCTGTACCATTTATAGAAAGTTAAACGTAAGGTTATTGTAGGATCTGAAAGGAAATTCAACTTTGATGTGAGTTTCTGAGACCATTTTTTTTTTTTTTTAGTATTCCCATATCCCTTACTACAGTTGAAGGGATGCTAACTGGCTTCAGTTAGCCAGACTGGTAGTTGCTTTGCATAATGTTTTATGATAAAACACTGAGAAATCTAATAGGATTCCAAAATGTTGATATGAGTGGCACAAAGTTTTGTTCTCTAATAAAACTACTCTTTATTAAAATTTGTTAAAGCAGATGGAATAACAAATTATGGATGAAAAAGCATCAAAGCTGTGGATTATCATAAAAAAGAGGTAGATAAACCTAGAGTGAAGTAAATCAGAAAGACAAATATCGTATATTACTGTATATATATGGGACATAGAAAGATAGTACTAACAATACTACTTGCAGGGCAGCAAAGGAGACACAGACATTTGGGCAACAGTGGGGGAAAGAGAGGGTGCGATGATTTGAGAGAGTACCACTGAAATATATACATTACCATATGTAAATAGGTAGCCAGTGGGAGTTCGATATATGACAGAGGGAAACCAAAGCCAGTGCTCTGTGACAATCTAGAGGGGTGGGATGGAGAGGAAGGTGGGAGGGAGGTTCAAGAGGGAGGGGACGTATGTACCCCTAATACCGATTCATGTTGCTGTACAGCAAAAATCATCACAAAGTAATTATACTCCAACAACCACAAAAAAGAAACCCTAGTGAATTTTCTACTTCCACTTCTCCTTCTATTGTCACTTTAGCCATTGAGGGTCTTACTACTTCCTTCTACCCATTCTCTCCTGTCTCCCAAACTGATTTCTATCATGCATTTCCTTGGATGTTTAACAACACTCATATTATATCCAACCACTCTTCCACTCAGACACCTAATCACCCACCCACTCATCACAATCTTTCCATCCATCCTTCCACTCACATGTCAATTCTTCAAGTGCTGACCATCAAGTACCTGGCACCAACAAAATATTGAGATTTTAGGTGTTGTCCCTCTTTCTAAGAAGCTTTTATTCTCTTGAGATAGAAATTACAGAGAATTACTTGGCTCTTCTATACCCCTCTCTGATTTCTCAGATCTTACCTGGATCTGATAATCCTGTCAATTCTAGCCTGAAAATATCTTCTGATTTTGAACTTGCCAGCTTCATTGCCACCTTTTCCCTATATCTTATTTTGTATTATTTATCAACTCTCCTTGAAATATTATCTTAGCCTCTATCTACTATTTCTGGCAAATTTTCTACCTGATTCCACAGTTCCTTTCTAAGGCATATGTGAGTATGTGTGTGTGCTCAGTCGCTTCAGTTCTGTCTGACTCTTTGTGAACCTATGGACTGTAGCTTGCCAGGCTCCTCTGTCCAAGGAATTCTCCAGGCAAGGTAGAGGGGGTTGCCATGCCCTACTCCAGGGGATCTTTCCAACCCAGGGATTGAACCTGCATCTCCTGCATTGGCAGGTGGATTCTTTACTGCTGAGCCACTGGGGAAGCCCTCTAAGGCATACATTTCACTACATTATTGTACTAATTAGCGATCTTCAGTGGCTCTCACTTCCCGGATGTAAAGCCCAAGCTCGGTGGTATAGCATTCAACTTCCTTTTCATAATATGACTTCAATTTATCTTTCTAAACTCATTTCCTGCTATGAAAATTCCCCATTCATGACCATATTTCCAACATTCTAGCCATACTGTAGTTCCATAGCTCTGGAATGTATCACACAACATCATGTTTCTATGCTTTTCATTACACTGTGTTTTACACTTGGAATACCACTCCTACTTATCTTATTTCTTAAAAGTCAACTGAAATGTTACCTTTCATGGGCATTAAGTTGGGGAAAAAGAGGAGTGTCAGAGAAAGTTTCAGAGCAGAAGTGACATTGTGCTTATTTTTAACCATGAGAGACATCCCTCTTTTCTATATTCTCACTGGGTTTTGAATCTGACTCGGCTATAACATTGTCCATGTGAGTTACAGGTTGATGTACTCCTGTTCCCAAGCTGACTGTGAGCACCTCAAACACAAGAGCCACTTATTATCACAGCTCACACCATTGACATGATGACTGATAAACTTTTGCTGAATAAAATAATTATGCATCCAGCTTCTAAGATAGTTGTCAGTGATCCCTGACCCCTGGTATCAGCTGTCTTGTGTCATCTCCTTCCTTTGGGCAACTTGCTTCTAACTATTAGAATATGGCAATGTTGGGGAGGTATCACCCTTGTGATAAGGTTGCAAAAAGTACGATTTCCATCTTGAGAGCAGACTGTCTCTATGGACTTCTTGGAGCACATGTTTTGATGAAATGAACAGTCTTGGGAGGCCCACATGACAAATAAATGAAGGTGGTCTAAGGCAAACAGCCAATGAGGAACTGAAACCTTCAGTCCATCAAACCTGGAGGAGCTGAATCCTGCCAATAACTACCACTGTGTGAGCTTGAGAGTGCATCCTTCCCCAATCTAACTTTCAAATGAGTCCTCGAGCCAAGCCAACCCTTTGAGGGTTGAGGCAGAGGCTCTGAGGCAGAGGACCTACACCTTGTGTGTGTGCTCAGCTGTTTCAGTCCTGTCTGACTCTATGCGACCCCATGGACTGTAGTCTGCCAGGCTCCTCAGTCCTTGCGATTCTCCAGGTGTGAATACTGGAATGGGATGCCATGCTCTCCTCCAGGGGATCTTCCTGCAGCAGGATCAACCCCATATCTCCTGCATTGGCATGCAGATTCTTTACCACTGAGCCACCGCGGAAGCCACACCTACACCTTAGTCAGGTTTAAACTGCTGACCCACATAACTGTGAAATAAGAAAATCTGTGTTAGTTTAAGACACTAAGTTTGGGAGTAACTTGTTATGGCAGCAAAAGATAACTAATACAAAGAGAGAACTAAGCTGGGTGGCTTGATAAATAATAATCACTCAAGAATATTTATGGATGATCCTGCATGCTGGGTTAAAAATGAGTAGGAAAAAGTCTTTTTTAAGGTGAAATTTCCTTAAGGACTCCTAATGCTGGATTTTTATACACGGTGCACCCTGCTGGAAAGAATAATCCTTTGGAACAAAGGTCAAGATACTTCAAAGAGGAATCTCACACTTAGCAACACTCCCTATCTTTCTTTCCAGCTTGTCAAGTGTTTATAACCTGAGGAGCCCAGTGCAGGCTGGGTCAGGTCATGGAGGCTTTGTTATCACATCAGAAGTGAAGGAAGCCACCAGGAGACTTCCTGCTGTGAGGGAGTGGAGACATCTAGCTAGGGCAGCTGCTTCCTCCGGAGGCTCTGTCTTTTCTCTGATCTCCTCCTGTACTGCTCTTAAGATATAATTGCTCTGCTGATTTAGCTTCAACTAGATTATGTGGCTGGCACACACTAGATGTTTAGTAAACATTTGTTGAATAAATGAATAAATAAATAGATAAACAAATGTAAGCTCCTTAAAACCAGGGCCATATTTTGTATTTTTTCTTATTTTTCAAAAGTACCAAATGCATGATAATTGCCCAATAAATTTCTGTTGTCTGACAGGTTGGTTGGTAACAACAAAAAGTTTTTTTTTTTTTTAATCTGTAATTCTTTTCTTTTCTTTAAAAAAATTTTTACTTTAATTTATTTTAACACCAAAAACATTTTGTATTGGGATATAGCCAAATAACAAAGTTATGATAGTTTCATATGAACAGTGAAGAGACTCAGCCATATGTATACATGGATCCACTCTCCCCCAAACCATCCTCCTCAAAAAAGGTTTTAAATGCCACAAGTTTTAACATGAGAAAACATTTCACTTTCCCTACTAAGACAAAGAAATTTCTTATTCTTTAAAATGTCTTTGGAATGAAAATTTAAGAAGCTTCGTTTAATACCTCAGGAGAAGTCCCAACTTTGGCATTTCAGCTGTGTAAGGATGTTGACTAGTAGAACAAAAAATATTGCAAAACATTGTGGTGATACATTAGAGACAGTTTGGAACTAATCTTCGCATAGGTATTTTAAGTATATTTACCTAATGAAGATTCGGCTTAACTACATTTGATTGCCATATAGAAGATAACTAAAATGGGAGAAGGATATTTTCCTTGAGTGGAGTAGTTCTCAGAAGTGTAAAGGAAAATCAACCAACCAATTACAAACCAAAACCACCCAGATTCCAAGGGAATAGGGTTTTGCTTGGGCTTCACGAAGGAGGAAGACAAAAACCAAACTGTAACTCAGATCTCTCTGATGTTGGGTAAGGGACAATTAATATTGCAAGCCCTAAGCCCAAAGGATTAACAAGAAGCACTTATAGTAATAGAAGTAGTGCCAATATAGTAAACAGAAATGTTAATTAACAAAGGAAGAAATGCAGCTAAATACAAGGTGACATAAGTGGAAACACCTCTAGTGAGTTCTCTAGGCGAGGGGCTCAACCAGAGAGATGCTACTCACATGTCATTTTACAGCAAGTGAAAAATCACTAACAGCTTTAATAAAGCACCATGAAGTATCTGGGTCTGCTGTAGTTACTCAACAGATATTTATCCCTCAAGAGATATACAGATTATGAGTTTACAATTTAGAAGACAAAATGATCAACTAGGGCTAGTCTTTTCTTCAGGGATTGCTTGACTATGTCTTCCCAGCTTTCTGAAATGTGATCTTGATTACCTGATAACCCATGAAGCTGACTGAATGTAGCAGATAAAAACAGACTGTAGATCAGAAAAGTCATTCTTCTGAATTTTTTTTTTACTTCTCATTCTAAGACTGAATCTCAGGAGTAGCACTAACAACCTAATGTGTCATGAAAGCTGAAGGATTTAAAAAGTGCCACTATGGGTAATTCCTCTTAATATGTACACTGATGTACAAGGCAACAATATTATTTTAAAGCATAAGAAATCTTTCTGGCTCAGTAGAAAATTAAACTGTTCTCTCATAAGATAAACTCTTTCGGAAATTCAAAACCTTTCTATTGTCACCCATAGATGATCTCTCTTGAAAACACAAGGAGCTTTATTGGTTACACTTTCTACAATGTTGTAAAACGCATTTCTAAGGCTCATAGGAGCCCCAGATGGCTGCTGCTATCACAAGAGAACAATACAGAGAGTGTGTTATGAGGGTTGACACGGAAGGCCCACCCAAGGAAAAGAATCCAGAGGGAGGCTTTTGAGGTGTGAAAGTGACATTAGAATTCCTCTTAAGTCCTGTAGAAATGGACTTCTCTGAGTCAGCAGCTTCTGCATGTGTCAATTCAATAGCCCACAATGCTGCTTGCCCCAAAGGGCTCCTTGTGAACCAAAATGCAAACTTGGGATTGTATGAAGAATCATACACCAGGATAGGATCTCATTATAAGCTCCTGTCACTCAGTCTGGCTGCTCTAGATTTCAGGAGCAAACATTAAGACCAAAGGTGCTTAAAATTAAAATTCAGGGCACATGACTGTTAATGTCAGACCTAGTTCTTGCTGTGCACCCAGCTCTCGCTGTTGGGAGACTGACACAGACAAACTACACTTTGATGAATTGGTCACGCTGCAGGACCTGACCCAGCAGGGGAGCCTGCTGAGGGCTAGATGCTTGTGGTAACTTCTAATCAGGATTGCTTTTGCGATGAGGCACTATGAAGGCCCTGGAATTTTAAGTTACCTCCCCAGAAGCACTCTGAGATTGAAAAAAAAAATGTATTTCAAAATGCTTCATGGAAATAAAAAAGGATGCTTTATTCAGAATATAGAAAGAACACTGACAATTTAATAATAGGAAGATAAATGACCCCATTTAAAAATAGACAAAATATTTGAATAGTATTTCTCCAGACTAGATACATAAATGATCAAAAAGCATATGGAAAGACCCTCAGTATCTTGAGCTATTAGGGAAGCTCAATTAAAGACAGAAAATCACAAGAATTGATGAGGATGTAGAGAAACTGCTGGTGGGAATGGAAAATGGAAAACAGTTGGCCATTTCTTTAAAACTTAAACACAGAGTTACCAAACGATCCAGAAAATCCACTCTGTGGTATCTACCCAGAAGAAATACAATCATATGTTCACACAAAGCGATTTTTATAGGAACGTTCAAACAGTGGAAATAACCCAAATGTTGACCATCTGATGAACAGATGAATAAAATGTGATATATACATACAATGAAATGGGATTCAACCATAAAAAGGAGGAAACTACTGATACACGCTATAATATGAATGAAACAAAAACATTATGCCAAGTAAAAGAAGCCTGCCACAAGAGATCATATATAATATGATTTCATTTATATGGTATATGTGGAAAAGCCAATCCCAGAGACAGAAAGCAGATGAATAGATACCAGGGATTGGGGCAGAGGATGAGAACAGGAAGTGATTGCAAATGAGTACATAATTAAGTTGGCAGTGATAAGAATATTCTAAAAAAGATACTGATGACAGTTACACAACTGAATTTACTAAAAGGCACTGAACTGTACACTCAACACAAATGACTTTCATAATAAGTTACACTTCAAAAAAATGAAAATAAAAAAATCTATTAGAGTTGTATTAATATATCTCCATACTCAGTATACTCCCCGATCTTCTAGATTTCCTACCTGATTCATTGGCTGTCCAGGAGCATGCTGTCTAATTTCCACGCATTTGTGCATTTTCCCATTTTTCTACTGATTTCATACCAATGTGACTGGAAAAGACACGATTACAATGTAGTTGGAAGATATGATTGTAATCTTCCCAAATTTGTCAAGATCTGTTCCAAAGGCCAACATATGTCCCATCCTAGAGAAAGCTCCATGTGTGACCGAGAAGAACATGCTCCCTGATGCTGTTGGACGGAACACTCTGTAGGTCCACAAGGTCCAGAAAGTGAAAGTGAAAGTCGCTCAGTCATGTCAGATTCTTTGCGACCTCATGGACTGTACCCTACCAGGCTCCTCTGTCCATGGAATTCTCCAGGCCAGAATATTGGAGTGGGTAGCCTTTCCCTTCTCCAAGGGATCTTTCCAACCCAGGGATCGAACAAGGTCTCCTGCATTGCAGGCCAATTCTTTACCAGCTGAGCCACAAGGGACCAGCTGAGCTACCAGGAAAGCCCCATAAGGTCCAGGGTGTTAGTTAAATCTGTTGTTTCCCCAGTGATCCAGCCTGGATGATCCATTCACTGATGGAAGTGGAGCACTGTAGCTTCCTACTATCATTGCATTGCTGTCCATTTCCCTCTCAGATCTATTCATTTTATATAAACTTGACAAGTCTAGCTTCCCTGGTAGCTCAGTTGGTAAAGAATCCGCCTGCAATGCAGGAGACTCTGGTTAGATTCCTGGGTCAGGAAGACCCACTGAAGAAGGGATAGGCTACCCACTTCAGTACTGTTGGGCTTCCATTGTGGCTCAGTTGGTAAAGAATCCGCCTGCAATGTGGGAAACCTCGGTTTGATCCCTTGGTTGGAAAGATCCCCCAAAGAAGGGAACGGTTACCCACTCCAGTATTCTGGCCTGGAGAAGTCCATGGACTGTATAGTCCGTAAGAGTCGGACATGAGTGAATGACTTTCACTTTCACTTTTCAATTGACTAATCTAAGGAATGGCCGATGATTGGGAAAACATTAGAAGATATGAGCATTTGAATTGGCAGACCCAGTAAAAGCAATCAACCTTACCAATAAATGTGGGCAACCTTCAATCCACTGAAGGTCTGAACAGAACAAACAGGAGGAGAAGCAGTGAATTTGCTGTTTCTGCTTGACAGAGAATATTTTTCTACTGCCCTTGGATAGCCTCCATAATTCTGAGGCAATTCCTTGTAATAAGTTTCTTCTTACGTATATCTCTATATACCCTATTGGGTCTGTGTCTCTGTAGATCCTTGACTAATAAATCTAATACACTGCTACCTCCAGAACTTTGTACATTTCAAAGTGACAAACATCAGAGATGGAAAATACACATCTGTTTCTAGGCACCAGTCCCACTGGTGATATTTAACTTGAAGTTTGTTTGGAGAACTTGCTTCCTAACAAGTTGTCTTCCTCCTTCTCTTCTTAATAATTATAATAATAAATAAAATAATTAACACTTAAATACTTCCTGTTCTTAGCACTTTACATGAATAAGTCATTTAACCTTCATCCAGTTCGTTGGAGTAAGTGCTACTCTCGTGCCCATTCTACAGATGAATAAAAGAAGGCACAAAAAGTTAGGTACCTTGCCCTCCATCATACAACTGGGGAATGACACAGGAGACTCAACTCCAGGCAGCCAAGCTTCAGAGCTCACACGATTAATCACCTGGCTTTCCTGTACCTTAGATTTTATTCACAGGTAATAAAAACCCTCCATTACAACATTATCTGGAGGTTACTTTCTATAAATGTACCCATGTGGAACACAACAATCAAGTGTTAGAAAGGATATGGGTCATCTCAGCCAAGAGTGTTTCAGCATCTCAAGGAGGTATAACACCACCTGAGCACTAAAATTTAGGTTCGTTTGTTTCATCAGGGGACCCGAGGCACTTGCATAGAGTCAATTAACTTTTATCTCAGTAGACTAGGAAAAACTCCCCTAGTAAACTGGCTTCCTCGTCATGAACAGATTATAAACTATAATTAAAAGGAAATGAGGAATCAAGATATTTGGGGGGGAAGGGTCTGCTATTATTGGGCTTCCCTGGTGGCTCAGTGCTAAAGAATCTGCCTGAAATGCAGGAGCCAAGGAGCAGCGGGTTCGATCCCTGGATGGGGAAGATCCCCTAGAAAAGGGCATGGCAACCCACTCTAGTATTCTTGCCTGGAGAATCCCATGGACAGAGGAGCCTGGCGGGCTACAGTCAATTGGAACACAAAGAGTAGGACAAGACTGAAGTGACTTAGCATGCACACATGCAAGCTGCCATTATTAGAAGGCAGATTTAAAGCCCAAAACTATGTGAGAAGTTTGCCACGTGGTAGTCCTCCAACACAGAACATAAAAGAAAGGAAAAAACAACAACAAAGACCACAGAGAAAACAAACAGCATTGGCAACACGGACCCACTCAGAATGAGGACCAAAGGGAACCCTCCCTTCTGAACTTTAGTGCGCCTCATAACAGGGACTCAACAGAGCATACGAGGAGGGAATTGCATTTTTGTAAATCTTGCCATTAAACCAACAGCTATAATAAACGTCTAGAGTTTATAATTTTAGCCTGCCAGTATTAGAATATTTTACTTTAGTGAAGAGTTAGACAAATGAACCCTACATTTGATATATGTATGGGTGTCAGTGCAGGTGAATTCCTCCTGGTAACCTCATAGCCTTGCCTTTTAAATGGCCCTTGGACTCTATTTGGAAATTGCACCTGGGGAACAATTATTCAAATATATTGCCACCCATCCATTGAGTCGGTGATATTATTCAACCATCTCATCCTCTGTCACCCCCTTCTCCTCCTGCCCTCAATCTTTCTCAGCATCGGGGTCTTTTCAAATGAGATGGCTTTTTGCATCAGGTGGCCAAAGTATTGGAGCTTCAGCATCAGTCCTTCCAATGAATATTTAGGGTTAATTTCCTTTAGGATTTACTGGTTTGATCTCCTTGCTGTCCAAGAGATTCTCAAGAGTCTTTTCCAGCACCACAGTTCAAAAGCATTAATTCTTCAGCGCTCAGCCTTCTTTAAGGTTCAACTCTCACATCTGTACATGACTACTGGCAAAAATACAGCTTTGACCACATGGACCTTTGTCGGCAAAGGGATATCTATCTCTGCTTTTCAATAAACTGTTCAGGTTTGCCACAGCTTTTCTTCCAATGAGCTTCTTTTAATTTCATGGCTGCAGTCACCATCCACAGTGATTTTGGAGCCCAAGAAAATAAAGTCTGTCACTATTTCCACCTTTTCTCCTTCTATTTGCCACAAAGTGATGGGATGTGATGCCATGATCTTAGGTTTTGAATGTTGCTTTATGCCGGCTTTTTCACTCTCATCTTTCACCCTCATCAAGAGGCTCTTTAGTTCCTCTTCACTATCTGCCATTAGCGCGGTATCATCTGCATATCTGAGGTTGTTGATATTTCTCCCGGCGATCTTTTTTTTTAATTTTAATTTTATTTAATTAATTGAAGGATAATTGCTTTACATAATTTTGTTTTTTCTGTCAAACATCAACAAGAAGGAGCTATAAGTATACCCATGTCAACTCCCTACCAAACTTCCCTCCCCAACCCACCCCTCTGGGTTGTTATGGAGTCCTGGTTTGAGTTCCCTGAGTCAAACAGCAAATTCCCATTGGCTATCTATTTTAGATATGGTATGGTAAGTTTCCATGTTACTGTGTCCATACATTTCACCCAGCAATCTTGATTTCATTCCGCTCGGCATTTCTCATGATGTACTCTGCATATAAGTTAAATAAGCAAAGTGACAATACATAGCCTTGATGTACTCCTTTCCCAATTTTGAACCAGTCCTTTGTTCCATTTCTGGGTCTAACTGTTGCTTCTTGACCTACATACAGGTTTCCCAGGAGACAGGTAAGAGGGTCTGGTAGTCCCATCTCTTTAAGAATTTTCCAAAGTTTGTTGTGGTCCACACAACAAAAGGGGGTACCATTTTTAATTTGCACAAGAAATGCATAGGCTAAATGAGGCTCTGATTTTTTTTTTTTAGAAGTAGGCAGATCACAAGCCAACAATGAACACATTTTAAAAGTTATTATATGAGCTAAAGGTATTTGGACAGTAAGCCAAAATACATTTGAACAAATCATTCCACAGTTGCCTGTTTTAGTTATAAAAGAGATCATTGCCTTCCTCCAGTGCCATGCTTTTCCAATGCATTCTACTCCCAAGCCTGTCTTCTTTTCATCTTCCTCCAGAGATGTGGTCAAACCCTCTGCCTATAGGAATTTAAAAGCTTCCTTGACTTTATCCTTCCTTTGCTCCTTTATTATTCAGTTCTATTTCCCAAGCCTCTCTCTCCAGGGTCACTCTTTGACCCTGAAGATCTTCAAACTCACATTCCTAATACTTACTTCAGTCATTTACATAATAGCACTCTGACCAATGACTGAAAAATAAAGCCTTTAAGAAGTATATCATCCTAAAGACAGTTCTAGTCTACTAAATATTTAAGCTAGGGAAAAAGAGGCAGAAATAAAGGTGAATAAAAATAGGAAAATAATTGCTTAGCAACATGACAGGGTTTTAACCCAATTCTACAAATTGTACTGCAGATGTGAAGGCGTCTTTAATTTCGACTAATGGTGAAGGGAAAGAGTATCTTGAATATTTCACAGCATATTGTCCTGTATTTCCCAAGTATTCTATGGCAACCAAGTTACTACGACTACTAGATTCCACAGGAAAAGGAAAAAGACTGCATGACCTTCTAAATGCCTTTTTTCAAGACAGGTTGAAGATTCTGAGATTTTACCAAATGTCCTTTATCTGTTCCAGAATGGCATCCAGGATTGCTGTTGTTGGTTAATTGCCAAGTCCTGTCCTACTCTTTGAGACCCCTCAGAATGGAACCCACCAGGCTCCTTTGTCCCTGGGATTCTCCAGGCAAGAATACTGGAGTGGATATCCATTTCCTTCTCCAGGGGATCTTCCTGACCCAGGGATCGAACCCAAGTCTCCTGCATCTCCCGCATTGCAGGCAGTTTCTTTACCACTGAGCCACTGGGGAAGCCCACCAGCTAGGATACCACATCATATTTTGTTGTCATGTCTCCTTAGGCCATGACAGTTTTACCACTACTTTTTAGATACATAAATCAAAAAGATAGACATTTTATTGTGTAAGATAAACTGGTTAAGAATTTATGTTTCTTGTAACTCACAAGGTTCCCAGTGGACACAGTTTTCTAATACAGATTATTTTATAATGAGAAAAATGAGGCCCATAGTGTCCAAATGATGGCCCAGCATCACACATCTAGTACTGAGAGCTAGCATTCTAGCACAGGTGGTTTTACTCTTTCATTTCTGCGCTTATGATAATATAACACTTGTTGCTGGAATATACTGCAATCAAACTACCCCAAAAAAGTTTTTTCATTATATCTTGAATATCAGAGCTCATATAACAGTTGTAAAGAATCTGCCTGCAAATGCAGGAGACGAAAGACACATGGGTTGAATCCATGGGTCAGGAAGATACCCTGGAGAAGAAATGGTAATCCACTCCACTGTTTTTGCCTGGAAAATTTCATGGACAGAGGAGCCTTGCGGGCTAAAGTCCAAAGGGTTGCAAAGAGTTGGACACCGACTGAGTGCAGACACACACATAAATAGCCACACTAAGATATACTTCACTGACAAGGCCTTGATGAACTTTTAAGGTCTTCTGAGGAAATAATAAGATCAACTTTTGGTATGAAATTTCTATATCAATAAGTTAAAGACAATTTTCATTCACTGATTTGTATATCAGCATCTTTCCTAACAACGTACTGAGCAAAACGTTTCAGAGAAAAGTCTATTCATCCAACCAATAATTCATTCACCCACCTCCTCAAATAAAAAAACAAACAAAAAGGACTTGCCAGTGGTTAAGACTCTGAGCCTCCTCTGCAGGAGGCATGAGTTTGATCCCTTGTTGGGGAACTAAAATTCCACTTGCCCCACAGCTAAAAACAACCACCCAACCAACCAAACAAAAAAAGCATCTACCTATACAAACACACATGCAAGTACTTATTTAACAAACACTTATTGACCAACTGCTATTGCAAAGACAATACTCCAGACAGTGCAAACCAAGCCCTGTTGATCTCTTTTGTCTGCTGTAGTGGGACAGTCATGTGTCTCCAGAAATTTTTGGATTCAAATCAAATGGTATCAAAGTATTTATGTTCATGAATCCTTGTTTTTTTTCTTTTTTTGTGTGGGTTCTAATAGTTTTTCCAGTGGTCATGTATGGATGTGAGAGTTGGACTGTGAAGAAAGCTGAGCACTGAAGAATTGACGCTTTTGAACTGTGGTGTTGGAGAAGACTCTTGAGAGTCCCTTGGACTGCAAGGAGATCCAATCAGTGCATTCTGAAGGAGATCAGCCCTGGGATTTCTTTGGAAGGAATGATGCTAAAGCTGAAACTCCAGTACTTTGGCCACCTCATGCGAAGAGTTAAGTCATTGGAAAAGACTCTGATGCTGGGAGGGATTGGGGGCAGGAGGAGAAGGGGACGACAGAGGATGAGATGGCTGGATGGCATCACTGACTTGATGGATGTGAGTTTGAGTGAACTCCAGGAGATGGTGATGGACAGGGCGGCCTGGCGTGCTGCGATTCATGGGGTCGCAAAGAGTCAGACACGACTGAGTGACTGAACTGAACTGAACTGAAGTAGAAATATAGGCTTGAAAATATGACAAAGTGAACTTTGAATGTTGAGAGAAAAAAGAACAAGTTGAGGAGCCATGAGAAGGAATATTCTTTGAGTTTGGAACAAAAGAAGTGGGATGGTGTCATGGAAGCCAAGGGAACAGCCTAGAATAGAGCAAAAATAAACTGGGGACCTTTATATGGGAGCTTTATAAAATTTGAAAAAGATAATGAGTAGAATTTCTTCAAAACATTATGGACAATTAACGTTTTGAAATTACAATGGAGCTGTTTCTCCGTAGACCATTAGTATGAGCAAGTTGCTATGTAATTTTCACCTCCCTAATAATTATTTGTGCTTGCATTGAGCATTCCACTGTGACTGGGCTTCAAGTTGCTGTCAGTTCCTGTCCCTCAAACCCCCTACAGCAAAGGTGTTGGTTGAAAATGTGTGTGGGGGGGGAATCATGATACGCTCAAAATAAAAATTCTACTTCTTTAGTGGATTTTAACAATGTTATTCCTAGAATACCTTTTAGACGTGAGGGACAGAGGAGCCTGACAGGCTACAGTCCTTGGGTCACAAAGAGTTGGGCACGAATGAAGCAACTTAGCACACATGCAATAAATGTCAGAAGACAATAGAGAGAAGAAGAAGAGGGCATCAGAGGATGAGATGGTTGGACGGCATCACCGATGCAATGGACATGAACTTGGGCAAACTCCAGGAGATGATGAGGGACAGGGAGGAGTCCTGGTGTTCTGCAGTCCATGGGGTTACAAAATGTTGGACACAACTGGGCGACTGAACAATAACAACAGTGACTGTGAGAGCTGTACAAGAACTCTTACTGACAAGAGATACATCATGGAGCTTTTAGGCAACAAGTAGGAAAAAATGGCGGAGAAGGCAATGGCACCCCACTCCAGTACTCTTGCCTGGAAAATCCCATGGATAGAGGAGCCTGGTAGGCTGTAGTCCATGGGGTCGCTAAGAGTTGGACACAACTGAGCGACTTCCCTTTCACTTTTCACCTTCATGCATTGGAGAAGGAAATGGCAACCCACTCCAGTGTTCTTGTCTGGAGAATCCCAGGGACAGTGGAGCCTGATGGGCTGCCGTCTATGGGGTCGCACAGAGTCGGACAGGACTGAAGCGACTTAGCAGCAGCAGCAGCAGGAAAAAATGGGGCTCTGGAGTCCTTTTTTAACTTCTTACATGACTCACAATGCAGCCTCAAAAGTCACTTTACCAAGGTCTGGCATGGTTCCTTTCATATGAGATTGCGGCCAAGTGCACGATGTTCTAGAGCAAGGTTTAGCAAACTATTATAGCCCATGAGTCAAATTTAGCCTGCCACCAATTTTTGTAAATAAAGTTTTATTGGAACACAATCATGTCCATTCGTTTACACATTTCCTATAGCTTCTTTCACACTACAGTGGCAGAGTTGCACTGTTTTCATTTGAAAGAGAAATGGTCTCCAAAGCCTAAAATATTTACTATTTGATATTTTATAGAAAAAGCTCGCCTATTCTGGAGATGTAAGAGATGTGGGTTCAATCACTGGGTCAGGAAGATTCCCCTGGAGTAGGAAATGGCAACCCACTCCAGTATTCTTGCCTGGGAAAGCCATGGACAGAGGAGCCTGGTGGGCTGCAGTCCACGGGGTTGCAAAGAGATGAACACAACTGAAGCGACATAGCACACACAGCACATACCTTGCTGACTTGACCAAGAGAATTAATAGCCGACAGGAGAAGAGTGGGGAAGTACATACCTTAGGGTGACAAAAAGCATCCTGGAAATGGCATGGAGACGGCTTTCTGAGTCAGTCAATAGTTAGCTCCAGGCAAGTTTCCCTCTTTCCTAGGCCGTTACTGAGAAATGCATGAGAAATGATTTTTAAAAAACCTCAAGAGGAGACATTTGGAGATGAAGACTGAAGGCTAATTAGTTCTGAACAGATGTAGCTTTTTGAGCAATATGAATGATCAAGGAGTCCTTGTTTATTCTCTCATCCTCATGTGATCACCCTGTACTGGCCAGGCATCCCCTTAAACTCAAGGTGATGACACATAAGGCATGGGAAAAATAGGGGCACCGAGAATTCACTTTCCTCTTGGTTCCCCTTGCTTGCTTGCAAGTGTGCTCCATTGTGTTCGACTCTTTGTGACCCCATGGACTGTAGCCCAGTAGGCTCTTCTGTCTATGGAATTTTCCAGGCAAGAATACTGGAGTAGGTTGCCATTTCTTACTTCAGGAGATCTTCCCGATCCAGAGATCGAACCCATGTCTCTTGTGTCTCCGGCATTGGCAGGCGGATTCTTGACCACTGAGCCGCCTGTTGGTTCTCCTTATCCATCAGCAAGCGAAAGGAAGGGAGATTTGGTGGCGTGTGCTCACGTCAAGAAGTAAAACAAAAATCACTGAGTTCATTTTGTGCATTTCTACTCTCTGTTCAGAATGAAATATGTGTACATGTGAAACAGCAGTTATTCATATGAGTTACCTGCTCTGCTATTTGCATCTAGAACTCACACTGCATAATATATAAATGATTGGGAACACTCACGCTGATGATTAAAAAATTTTGTTTTTGGCTAGTTCCAATGGCATTCAATAGAAAATCAAAGACATGTTGACAGAGACACATAGGAAAAACGGAAAACCTTTACATTTATGAGCACGTTCATCCTGCTGTTTGAACAAGGGGTGTGTTTTCATTTTGGAATGGGCACCAAAAATGAAGTAGCTGGCCCTGCATCTTTAGCTGTGTCCTTTAATATCAGATGGGCTTCCCTTGTGGCTCATCTGGTTAAGAATCCACTTGCAATGTGGGAGACATGGTCTCGATCCTGGGTTGGGAAGATCTCCCAGAGAAGGGAAAGGCTACCCACTCCAGTATCCTAGCCTGGAGAATTCCATGGAAAGCATAGTCCATGGGGTCGCAAGGAGTCGGACACGACTGAGCGGCTTTCAGTTCACTTTAATATGGCACAGATCTGAGAGTCTCTCCCAGCCTTCTTCGGTGAACTGCTGTCACCAAACCTGTGCTCCAGCAGTGGGTGAGTGGCGCACCCTGGGGCACAGAGATGGGACACCACTGCTCTTGACTCAGGCTGATCTGAGTGTCCACTAAAAAGCATTGCCATCTCTCAGCCTTGCAACTAAGAGACTCTTCCCTAGAAGGTGGCTACTAATAAGATGGTTTTATTCGGCTTTTGAGAGGAAATAGAGGTCAGGGCCTGGTGGGGAACAGTTGTCTCCTGCCCCCTGGTGGGCCCCAGGAAGGCACTTCTGCGCCTCCTCCTGGGTGGCAGTGCAGACAGTGATGAAAAGACACCTGCCACTACAGGTGATTCCTTGTTCTCTTCAGTTTAGCCAATTTCCTTGGCTAAATAGCGACATCCCCTACTTGCCATTTGGGACAGGCCAGAGTTTCCTGCCTGGGTCCCAGCCCTAGGTGATGAGATCAAAATTGCTCTCTGCAAGGGCTGCCTCAGTCCAGAAAGTAGGGACACAAAGGCCACTCAGAGGAAGCAATGGGTGGTAGGCAGCCCCAAGCTACTATTTCAATTACAGGCTGTGATGGAAACCTGGCCATCCAGGTGCTTGTCCTTTGCACAGGCTGCCTGTCCCTGGGATTCCAAATGGGCTCTGTGACCCACCTCATGTACATCCCCAGGGGCTACATAACAGCTCAGGAGAAAAGAGAGCCCACCCTGTCCAGCAGCCAGCTGGCTGTCGACAGCTCTTCCCAAATGTGCATGTCCCAACTCGGCCGGAATCAAGTAGCCCAAGGGACTTTGAATAATTACATTCCCTTCAGATACCTTGGCCTGCTGGACAAATAAGCAAATGCATTAGGGACGTGTCCTAGATGACGGCCAGATTAAGTCCACCAGCAAAGTTTCAAAAACTAAACGTGTAGGGAAAATGAAATAACCTCCAATAAAGGAGAAGTCTGCCTAGCATAGTTTGCTGTGCCATATGCTAAGGTAGAACTGGAATGGTGGTGTCATTTCAGAGCCTTCCTGTTAAAAGCCCTTCCATCAGCTCTGCAAACTTACCTTCCAGCTGGGAGCAGTGATTATTAACTCAGTGGAGAGGTGCTTTGTCAGATTCGAAAGAAAACAAATCTGCTCCAATGAAGGGAATAAACAGCCCCGAATGTTCAGCCTGGGAAGCTTTCGCATTGACATGACATAATTACCTTTCATTTCGTGTAATGATCCTATCACGTTTACTTTGTTCCTCCACTTCCAAAATTATAATATACCTCCCTCCCCTTGAGTGGATGCTCGGAATCCTAAGGAACTCATTTACCTAAATGGCATTTGCTCTTGCAATGAGGCAATTATTTACATTTTATGCAGAATTCATTGTGTGTACTTGGAAGCGAAACATTTTATTTAAGAATTCTTCACCAAAAACACAAAAATGAGGCAAACTGCCTCTACTCTAGGCTCTTAATTTAAAACCACACAAAATAACAGAGCAACCCACCTCAAATAGATCTCTCCTATTTCTTTTATTGGCACAACTGTTAATTTCTACAAAGACATTCTGCCTTTTATTGCCAGAAACAAAGAGTAACAATTTGAGCAATCTCTCAGATTCATTTGTCCTCTGTTAAGTGTGTTTTTAAAATGTAAGCTTAATAAAGTAAGAAACTGAAATCTGCTTCAAATATGAAATTGATCAACGGGTTGAGGGGTGCAACCAAAATATACACACGAAACTTTATAACTTAACTCTTCTTGACTTATTTTTATTCTTTAAATTTTAGAGAAGGAAAAGTTCAAGGGCATTCATCACATAACAAAAGATTATTGGATTCCTCCACAGAATAACACTAAGACTCTCTTATGAAATCTTGGGGTAAGAATGTAAAAAAAAAAAAAAAATACAAAGACTAGCCCTAGAACTATCAAAGTATTTGAAAATAATCAATTGCTTCTTCCCTTTTGGGGACATTTGAAGTAAACCAGATAAAGACTGGAGGGAATACTCAGAGGCTCCCACTTTAGGATGAAGAAAGGTTTTGATGCTGGGAAAAGATTGAAGGCAGGAGGAGATGAGGGATGAGACAGAGGATGAGATGGTTCGATGGCATCACCAACTCAATGGACATGAGTTTGAGCAAGCTCTGGGAGATGGTGAAGGACAGGGAAGCCAAGGGTGCTGCAGTCCATGGGATCGCAAAGAGCTGGACATGACTGAGAAACTGAACAACAAGGCTTTGTTATTTGTAATTTTCAAGATGACAGAATTCTGTCATGTTGACTTAACTGTCTTATGGTTAATAAAAAACAGGGATGGGGCACAAAAAGTACTTGTATTTCTTCAGATTATTCTTTTCTGGAGATAGAGGAGCCAAAAACACATTTCTCATTGACCACTAAATTGACTGGCAGATAGCAATGGCTATATAACTCCCAAGTTGGGCCAAAGCCATACTGGAAAACAAAGTGGAAGTTTCCACATCTCATTACTAGTATCCAATATTCAGGTTTCAGAATTGAATTCCTCTGCATTAAGAAGATAGTGACTTGGTTTAATTACCCCCCATGAGAATTGCTGGTTCAATAATAGAACAGTGTGTCTTGTCCAATATGCACACAGGGTTACATTTGCAAACTTATGGGGGAAAGTGGCCAGAAAACCAGTAGGTCAAAAAAGAAGAGGAAAAAAAAAAAGCCTCTTGAGTTTAGAACTTGAAAAATGAGGGCATGTGGTTTGGAAATAACCCTCCAGTCTGGTCTCCTACTGCCCAGCCCCTCATCCCTTTCCCCAGACTCCAGTGTGGCTCATCTAATCTATTTTGGTGGCAAATGTTTTAATATTTATTTTGCTCATGCTTAAATTTTTTCTTCAGCCTCCAAAAACAAATTTACAAAGCATTTATTTTTGCATTATCTCTACCCACCTCTACAGCTAAATAAGCATATATTGCTTCATTTAATTAAAAAATGGAAAATAAGGAACTCACATTGCTCCCTCATTTTTGACTATGAAACATATTATGTGTCTCTCCTCATGAGAAGAATTGACTCATTGGAAAAGACTCTGATGCTGGGAGGGATTGAGGGCAGGAGGAGAAGGGGACGACAGAGGATGAGATGGCTGGATGGCATCACTGACTTGATGGACGTGAGTCTGAGTGAACTCCGGGAGTTGGTGATGGACAGGGAGGCCTGGCATGCTGCGATTCATGGGGTAGCAAAGAGTCGGACACGACTGAGCGACTGAACTGAACTGAACTGAAAGGGCTTAAAAGAGATACCACCTGGTTGAGAATAATGGTTGGTCTCTCTGTTAGTGTGAGACCCATGGCAACAACGGCCTGCGTCTTCACCCCCGGCTCCAAAAGACAGATGGTTTCCTTCTTGGGCCTTCCCCTGTATCTAAAGCATATTCTATTGTTTCATATATCACTTCCACCACATTTTAAGAGCTTGGAAGGAAAGAATACACCTTGCTTATTTTAACATCTTCATCACTTGCATGTGTGTGTACTAAGTCACTTCAGTGGTATCTGACTTTTTGTAACCCCATGGACCATAGGCCTCCAGGCTCCTCTGTCCGTGGGATTCTCCAGGGAAGAATACTAAAGTAGGTTGCCATGCCCTCCTGCAGGGGATTTTCTTGACCCAGGGAATGAATTGGACTGTCTTATGTCTCCTGTATTGGCAGGTGGCTTCTTGACCACTAGCGCCACATGGGAAGCCCCATCTTCACCACTTAGCTGGTGCTCAATATACGTGGGGGGGGACACATGTTAGGTGTAACCAAGGAGTGCTTGTACACGTGAGCAGATAATCAGGCTGCCCAGGCAATTTCTAAGGATGCTGAGTAGGGAGGGTATGGCAGAGTACATTGGTGGGGCTGGGGAATCCTAGGGGTATTGACCAAAGCTTAGTATGGATGAAAAGTCAAAAGTATGAAGGCTTTGGAGTCTTGACAATGTGGTGCAAACACTGTTCTGATTAGCCATAGAAGGTGGAGACCCCAATTCCCGTGAACCTCAGCTTCTTCTGCAAGAAGGAGATTCCTCTGTGTGCTTTAACTATTTCGCAGGACAGTTGTCAAGATGAAATGCAATCCTACATCTTCCAAGAATTTTCTAAACTTTGTTAGTTTGATATATAGTTACCTTATATTATCCAAATCAGAACACTCTGAGAACAAAAGGAGATGCCATCAGAAATTATGCCAGAAGAATACCCATAAATCAGGAACCTCCTGGGCAAACCTGGGTGCACAGTCACTGGTCTATGTCTATCCATCTCGATCTATAGTCTATATCCACTGACATCTATATCTACAACTCTCTTTGTATATCTGTAGCCATTTATATCTGTATCAATGTCTACATGATTATCTATAATCCTTAACTATATCCATATCTATTTCTCTATTTATATCTACAGCAATATGTATATCCAGCTTCATTTATAATTTATGGATGTTATTATTATAAGAAACATCTCAGAGTACCTTACTTTCCCTAGTTTGTCCTAATTTCTCTGCCCGCCCATTGTTCCCTCTCTTAGCCATTTCTCACCAGGATGCATCCTTTCAAAGACTCTTCTCTTGGTAGTTTCTCTCTTCCAATCTGCTTCTCTCCCTTCCCCTGTTCTGCTGTCTCTCTTAATTGTTAATAATAAGAAACTGAGAAATTTTTTTCCCATCTGTCATGTTTCTTACACAATGTTCTTCGTACCTCAAAAAAATTATTTCTCTAAGCATATCAACAAAACTTGTCCTTTTCAATCTTCTTGTAGTGTTGGTGAGAATGTAAATTGTGCAGCCACTATGTAGAACAGTATGGAGGTTCCTAAAAAAAACTAAAAATAGCGCTAACATATGACCCAGCAATCCCGCTAGTGGGCATATACCCAGAGAAAACCATAATTCAAAAAGGCACATGTACCCTCAATGTTGGGCTTCCCTGGTGGCTCAGAGGTTAAAGCATCTGCCTGCAATGTGGGAGACCTGGGTTCGATCCCTGGGTTGGGAAGATCCCCTGGAGAAGGAAATGGCAATCCGCTCCAGTATTCTTGCCTGGAAAATCCCATGGACAGAGGAGTCTGGTGGGCTATACTCCACAGGGTAGCAAAGAGTCAGACATGACTGAGCGACTTTACTTCACCCTCAATGTTCATAGCAGTGCTATTTTTCATAGTCAGGACATGGAAGGAACCTAAATGTCCACCAAGAGATGAATGGAAAAGGATGTGGTACATATATATACAATGGGATATTACTCAGCCATAAAAAGGAATGAAATTGGGCCATTTGTAGAGACATGGACTGTCACACAGAATGAGGTAAGTCAGAAAGAGAAATACAAATATCATATATTAACGCATATATAAGGAATCTACAAGAATGGTATAGATAATCTTATTTGCAAAGCAGAAATAGTGACACAGATGTAGAGAACAAACATATGAACACCAAAGGGGAAAGACGTCTTTAACCCCATGGAATAGTAACTCTTTATAGAAAACATGTTACCCAGCCCTACTGTAAGTAATTGAGGATAGAAGAGGAAAGATGAAATTTGAACATATCTTAAACTACTCTGAGCCATATTCTGAAATATTTGTAACAATAGAATTGTCTCAATTATCTCAATAGAATTAACAATAGCATTAACTCTGAGAACAGTGAACCCTGGTTCCTCCCATAGCTCTGTCCATCACTTAGAAGTTGTTGTATCTCCATCAAAAACAATTGTCTGATGTGAGTTATCATCTAGATCTCAAGACAAGATAAGAAAAAAGACATTTCTCTTTCAAAGAGAAAATGTAACAGAGTTGAAAAGTAAATGCAAAGGTGCTAATTACTAACAATAGATTAGTTTTCAAATTGTTCTTTTAACTTCTAAAACTGAGTAGAGAAACACTTTGTAATCTCTTTGTAACGGACATCACTTACTTGGTAAGAGAAAAACTCAGAATGATTCTGATTATTTATAAAACTCATACTATAAAACTCATCAGTGCAAAGAAACAACAAAGACTTTCAAAAGAAATACCATTTTTGACATCTTTAAACAGTATCTTTGAGAAGACTGTGGAAATTTACTCTTCAAGGAAGAAGCTCTGTGGATTTAGATAAGTGATACCGGTGACTTTGGTTTTAAAACTTGTCGTTTAGTAATCAGTGCAGGCTTCTATAATAAGTTGCTGATCTGCTCCTTCATGTTTCAACAGCTGGCATTAGGCCAGTGTAAATGTTAAATTGACACCTGGGCTGGCCCTTAAAAATGTCAGTGACATTGATGGAAATGCATATCTGTATATCTAGTTGGGGTTCCTAGAATCTCCAACCAATGGGCCATCGTTTGGGTTTGTATCTATCGATTAACTGGCCTCTAATGTACAGGAGTCTCAATCCAACCACAGACAAAGAAAAATCCATTTTAATTAGGGAAGCATGAGTTGTACCATCACAAAATTCATAACCCATGTGTTTTTAAAATTACATTTCTTTGGCAGAAATTTTTATTGTTTTGAGTCAATGCATCTAGGCCACCTCAACTGTGCCAATTACATAAATTCATATCCATGTTAATGAAATAGATGGCATAATATAATACCAAAAAATATCATATTTCTACCATTATGAGGGACACAGGCAAACTGTTGAAATTAGCAAACAACAACATAGAGTGTAAAAAATTCCTGGCCTATCTTCGTATCTTCAAGATTCCTGACAGATTCCTTCCCCATCCTATTTAGGAAGGACCCAGGAAGCCAGCCCCACAGTCACAAACTGAGCTCTAAAGAGAAGTCCTCTTCCCTCTGCAGAGACTAGGAAACCACTGACAACACCCACAGGAGTTTTTCCGAAGCTACTCGCCAGCAGTCTTAACTTAAATGTGCTGGACTGTCCAGAAGAGCAGATACTCAATAGCAATCTTGGCAGATGTTTCCATTTTTATAAAAATGATCCCCTATCTCACATGGATCCTATATTTGCTAATCAGTCCATAGTCCTTCGGGCTGAAACAAACAATGAAGCCTGTGGTATTGAAACATTTTTTCCCCTTGGCCTACAACCTCTGTTCACTTCTATTAGGCTAGGGCTAAATATGCTTTGTGATTTCAAATCTTGTTCACTAATTTCTCATAATTAAGAATATTTCACTTAGATTGGAGAAGAAAACAGAGTGGCCTCTTGCTGTTATTAGAGGTACAATATAAGCAACTTTTTTCACACAACTGCAAAAAACCAGAGCACTATACCCTCTGTGAAATACAGTTTGGTTATTCTTGAAAAAAATGAACATCTAACTATCATATAATCCAGCAATTCCACTCCCAGGTATGTACCCAAAAGAATTAGAAGAAGAGACTCAAACAGATACTTGTGCACTAATGCTCTTGTGTGCATGCTACATCTCTTAGTAGTGACCGACTCTTTGTGACCCTATGGACTGTAGCGCACCAGGCTCCTCTGTCCTTGGGATTCTCCAGGCAAGAATACTGGAGTGGTTGCCATGCTCTCCTCCAGGTACTAATGTTCACAGTAGCATTATTCACAAGAGCAAAATGATGGAAACAGCTCAAATGATTGCAGACAAATAAATGGATAAACAAATGGGATCTATCCATACAATTAAATATTGGGTGGGGCAAACACTTCATTTGGATTTTTCAGTAAGATCTTACAGAGAAACCCGAACTGCTAGCCAACCCAATATTACTTGGTCTTAAAGGAATGAAATTCTTAGACATTCTACAACATGAATGAACCTTGAGAACATTATGCACAGTAAAATAAGCCAGATAAAAAAAGTACAAACATTGTATGAGTTCATTTATATAAGATACCAGGTATTGGGGTGGGGGGGATAGGGAATTACTGTTTAATGTGGACAGAAGTTTCTGTTGGGGACGATGAAAAATATCTGGAAAATGAAAGTGGTGATAGTTGCAAATAGTGTGAATATAGTTCATGTCCTTGAATTGTACACCTAGAGGCAGTTACGATGGTAAATAAAATTTACCATTATGTTATATGTAACATAACCATTATATATAATATAAATTAAATAACCTGTATGTAATATATATTTTAGCACAATTGAAAAAGAAAAGCACCACAAAATATCCAAAACCTTAACTAATGTTAGTGGGAGAAAGTTATAGGACAACCCATAATGCATGTAATCCTCTCTGATGATTTTTCTAGTTAGAGAAGAACCAGTAACATTTCTGTCTTAACCATTTCAAGAAGGCTTTCCAAATGACACTCTTCCATGTCAAACTTTATTCACTCATCTCAGACAATGAATACAACTGGCCTGAGATTCAATAACATACATTTTTGCTCTGGCCCAGGAGGACCTGCAACCCTGGGTATTGTCAGCCTAAAATGGCATGAGCCCAAGAGCAAAGCAAACTCATGTCACCAGATATGGAAGGCCCAGGCGATCAGTTGATTGAGTCATGGCCTCCAAGTGCCCAGGAGTCCGCAATTTAAGAATGCTAATTCTACTGAGTCAAGGGTCGAAACAGAAATGTCCCAAAAGGCAAAGTTGACACCGTTCATGAGTGTTGTGTTTAACTTACTTGATGAAGCAGTCTCGGCCATCCCGGTTTGCCGTCATCTCCCATCCATAGGGTGGTACCTGGTTCAAGCCCCAGGTTCCCGAGGGAGGTGGCCAGCCTGAAGACTTCGTCCTGTGGCTGGAGGGAAAAAAAAAAAATCATTACACCAGACTCCTGGAAATTTCTTCTCTGACAAATTCCAGAGGGGGCACAGGACTTGCTCCTCACAACTGTGGGCTGTATACTCAGGTGACTACATGAACGATTAGGACGTTTTTAGGTCATGTACTGGGCTCACAATCTGTCTTTACAGTATCTTGTTAGCTTTTCAAAGCAGCCTTACGTATACACATCTTGTTTTACAAGATGGGGAAATGATGAATAGCTCACAAAGATTAAGCAACCGTCCTGAAGACACACAAGCCAATTTTGAATGTTCACACTTTCTATGACACTAGGCACTCCTGGGACCAGATATTAGGACAGATTGGCAAACAAACAGCTATTACAACACAATATAAATGCACACATGAAAATAAATTCCTATTTTTATACATCTGAAACAAATAACTCCAAGCCTCAGTTTTCTGAACTCTGACTAAACTACAAAATTTCCACTTACAACTACACTCCAGTCAAAGTGAGTCAGAAAACCTTAGACAAACTCTCCATTTATGTTGCAGTGAAAATACACATATTAGCTTTTACCTTTTCTAGTTCACACCTTAAATGTGACTTAACAGCAAAATGAAAGCGTAGGTTAAAGAAAATTTTCTAGAAGCCTGTCTTTCCAAGAGCAAGAGGAACAAGGAAGTGACTCCGTATCACAAGCAGCTGTGATGAGCAGCGTTGCTCAGTGACAACTGCTAACCAAAGGCCTAGGGTCCCGTTTCTGAGGCATCATTGAATCCTGGCCAGTGCTGTTCTGCCCGGGACCTGCAGGAATTCCATTGTTCTCTCAGGAACATGGGAGACTCCTTTAGAGCCCAACCATGGGAAGGAAATACACGATGTCATTTTAGGATGTCAACCAACATCCTTCACCATTTGTCCTGTCTCTAGGTGATATTTCTCACTCTAGATGGCCTGCTAGATCTTCTAGGTGGTTCCAAATTGTAGATGGGAACAAAGTACGTATGTGTGTGTTAGAGGTTGGGTAAGAACACCTCCAGAGTCTCACACTTAGTGTCTCAATAGTGAACCTGGAACCCTTCATAATTAGAAAGAATCGCCCCCTCCCCCTGCACCATGTGTAACATGCACAACTTGTACAGCCATCTATGGCGAGCCTCCCACAGTAATATCCAAATCAGAGGTGTCAACCTGCCTGTAAGCAGGGGACAATTTTCACAGGATGCAGGGTAACTCAGCTCCACCCCTACTCCCACCTCATCCACACATTTGACCCTGAACCAACGCTTCTCCCCAAGGGAAACCAGCCCATTTCCTGAAAGGTTTCTGAAGAGGAACTAGCTTGCAGAATTTTAACCACCTCCATTGCCTTTCTTTAACTTCCTTTTCAGTTTTCCCACATCCTCCATAAAGTGTGGGGAGCAAAAGAGTTCACAAATTTAACACAGATCCCACCATAGGGCTAATCCCCACGTGGGGACTATTACAAGAACAGACATGCCAAGTTTCTGTCCTTCTCTGCACACAATCCAGCAGGGACAATATCCTCTGGTGGTTTTTGAAGAGTGAACTGCTTGTCTGCAGTGAGAACTCATGGAGTCTCTACTCCCGCCCCCCCTCCCACCCGACGAGGTGCTAAAAAAAGTCTGCCAATTTCTCCAGAGCACCAGAGGTCTTATTTGGAACAAGCCCTTCAAGGTATGAACAGAGTATATTCTGTTGTTAAAACCTTTTGCAAAAGTACAATAGGAGGCGACACATGGAACATTATTTTAAGTGAAAGGAGAGAATGCAACAATTTATTCTGGATTACTAAATGACAGCTTGTATCAGAATCTTTATCTTTCCCAGAGGAAGAGAACTTATTAAAAAACAAAAACTGTTTTTTTTTCTCTCATTCTGTTTTTCCTGCAAACTCTAAATTACTAACAAAAATACACTGGCTTCCTAATATAATTTACATGTAAAATACAGGATTATAGTAATAAGCTAGAAGGAGACTGAATTTTATTATAAATAACATTCTGTCAAATAAGGCATGTTCAGGAAGTAGTAAAAAACAAGAGTTCAGCTGCTGCTGTTGGCTGGAAAAAGCCACTCAGTGAGTTAATTCAGGGCAAGGGACATCAAGTGATATAAAACAAATAACTGAATAATTAGTATCAGAAATAACCACACGTTAGTTTGTGATTGTGTTCACATAAAATGCATGGGTCAGAAGGACACTTGTAGAACTTAGCCAACTAAAAGTGCCAGCACGAACTAAAAAATAATCCCTTTTCAAATCTAACCACACATCCTTAAGAAGCACCAAGGACAAAGGTCAAATTCTGGAGGGGTTTGGCTCCTGGGTCTGTGCAGTGTGGGAGCTAGAAGTTCACTGGAATATACAACCTGGAAGCAAACAGTTACACTCTGCTGGGAAGATGCTCCGGGGACCTCCTTTCCTGGCTCCCATCCCTGTGGCTGCACCAAACCCTCTACCACTGCCAGATGCTGCCCACCTCGGAGCTGCTGGCAGACACTCTTTTCCACCAGGAGGGCAAAGAGCTGGCCCCCTGGAGAGCAGAGGCAGGGCCAGCGCACATAAAAGTAGAGTCCACTGGCTGCTTTGCTTTAGAGCCTCCTCGGAAGCAGACATTATCCCCAGGGTGGACCGGGAGCTGCTATGAAGCAGTGATCCTGTGCAGAACTCCTCGCTTCTGGGAGGAACGCTGCCCTTGTGTCTGGTGTGAGATGCATGCCCTTCATTTCCCGCCCCATTTCAGAAAGAGTCCACTCTGAGTTCCTAGGCATCCTTCCCAGGGGCTAAGGTATCTTACAGTATCTCTTCTCTGAATGAGGCCTTACTTTTCTGATGCAAAGACCTAATAGCTTCAAAGGTTCTCTTGACTCCCTCTATGGGGTCTAACTGTGCTGTAAGAAGGAACCATGTGGTTCTGCTCAGCTGCTGGCATGAAGGTAGGCTCCATCAAGCTTATTTGCAAGTACTCCTCCAGCCAGATTTACTGACTTAAAAACACAGGGCACCCAGTTAAATGTGAATTTCACACAAACATCAATTTTTTAGCATCAGTGGATCTCACATAATATTTGAAGTATATTTAACGAAAAAGTTACATTCATCATTTATCTGAAGGTCAGATTTAACTGGGTATCCTATATTTTATCTGCAAACCCTACTCCAGCCCTTCAAATCAATGAACACCCAGATTCTCTGAGAATATCAAAGAGGTTAAAATATCATGATTAAGAATCTTTCTGATTGGACTTGACCTTAGCGGCAGGACTGAATACTGAATAGACTCTAAAAATTATGATTCAGCAGGTCTGAATTGCGAACAGGAATCCATGAGTGAATGTTGAAACTAGTTCCAATGATTCTTATCTTCAGGTAGAGTTGCTAGTGCTAAGTGCTAAGTTGCTTCAGTCATGTCCCACTGTTTGTGATCTTATGGACCATAGCCTGCCAGGCTCCTCTGTCCAAGGCATTCTCCAGGCAAGAATACTGGAGTGGGATGCCATTTCCTCCTCCAGGAGATCTTCCCAACCCAGGGATTGAACCCACGTCTCTGGTGTCTCCTGCACTGGCAGGTGGGTTCTTTACCACTAGCACCAAACAAAATAAGCTGAAGCTCCAATACTTTGGCCACCTAATGAGAACA
This sequence comes from Bubalus kerabau, assembly GCF_029407905.1. Lineage (NCBI taxonomy): Eukaryota > Metazoa > Chordata > Mammalia > Artiodactyla > Bovidae > Bubalus > Bubalus kerabau. The sequence goes on along the minus strand of NC_073647.1, from coordinate 147,320,508 downwards.
GCTGATTCACTGAGAAAGACCCTGATGCTGGGAAAGATTGAAGGCACAAGGAGAAGAGGGTAACAGAGGATGACGATGGGATCACTGACTCAATGGACATGAACTTGGGCAAACTCTGCAAGGCAGTGAGGTACAAGCAGGCCTGGTGTGCTGCAGTCCACGGGGTTGTAAAGAGTCAGACACGACTTGGTGACTAAACAACAACAAAGCCAAAATATCCACTTAAATAGAATTTCAAATACAAATTGAATACTTTTTAGTGTAAGTACATCCCGTGCAACATTTGGGACATAGTTATATTAAAAGATAATTATTTAGTATTTATTCAAAATTCAAATTGAACTAGGATTTGATGTTTTACCTGGCAAGAATGAAGTTTGGGAAATACTTACTTGACTAGTTGCTACTATTCAAAGTTTGGGCTGAAGTCCATCAGCATGGGTTTCTCCTGGGTGTTTGTGTGAAGCGTAAAATCTGCATTTTATTGGCAGCCCTAGGTGATTCATATGCCCACTCAAGTTTGGTAAGTGCCGCTTAAATCAGGAAAGTTCGTGAAGCCTTGCTACACACGGAACCACATGAGGGAACCTGTAAACGACACATGCCTGGACCAATGCCAAGCTATTGGAGTCAGAAATCGGCATTTCATATGCCAAGATGGCTGCTACGACCCAAAGTAATTCTACCATTTTTTATTTAGCTCAGGAGACAGGAAAGGCAGGGTGTGGCAGTCAAGGGAATGTAAGCAGGAGCAGCAGGTTCACTGGTCTGAGGACCAGCAATAGCAGCAGCATCACCCATGAATTTATTTGAAATGCAATTCCTTGGGCAGGATCCAAGATCTACTAAACCCAAAATTCTGGGGCTGGGTCTGACTCAGCAATTTGTATTGAACCAGCCTACAGGCAATGCTGCTGCCCACTTGAGTCTAAGAACCACTGAGTTACAATCAGACTTTCTTCAATCTAGGCTCTGACATTTGCCATAATTTCAAGTTATTCAACCTCTCTAAAACCCTAATCCCAGCCCCTCCTATATAAAATGGCAGTAATAGGACCATATCTTGGGGTCACAAATGCATTTTGTAAAGCTTTTAGTATGCTGCCTGGCACATATTATAGGACTTGCTATAAATCTTTGCTAAGTAAATCTCTACCTAACCCTCAGAACAGCAGAAGTGTGAAAGGCTCTGTCATCTACTTTTTTCCAGCCTGGCAAGAACAGGGTAGGAAGGACCTGACACTAACCAGTTATACCTTCCTGTGAGGTCAGAAGTGGATGAGTTCAATAGAAATAGAAAAAAGTATCAGAAAGGATTTTTTGTTTAAACCAGGAACCATGTGTGTGTACATGGATTCATGGTGCTGAGGGTCAATTTCCACTTGTCTCAGGCCAGGCCTTGAGATTCCTCACAACTCTGATGTTCTGTGACTTCAACCTAAGAGCAGGGCTGTGTGAACCACTTTCAAACACTTAGCTCAGCCGTAAAAATAGCGACCTACATTGGCAGGGCTATTTAAATCACTCCAGAAACTTCCAGCAACTGACTGAACTGGTTTGCGACTTTATATTTGCAACAGATTGAAACTGTCCAGGACAAAAAAGACCTTCATATTTCATAAGAAGTCAGAGCAGCTATGATGGGTATAGACAAAGCTGTAGAACTATTTATGTTGAGACCATGGTTGGAAGCAGCCCATGGTCACTTCCTGGGTGCATGCCACTAAACCCTGGACCAAATCTTGATGGCAAATCTGCTCTGGGAGAAGGCAGTTTCTTAGCAAGCACCTGCAGAAACACACCTCAGTATCAGAAAAAGGGACACCATGGGGGAGAGGGGATGTGTGTCCTGTTCCCAAGTTCCAAATCAGACATGTTCCAATTCTGCCGCTTACTAGCTTTGTGATTCTGGACTCTTGATTCTTTGTGTCTTAATTTCTTCATCTGTAAAATAGAATTGGTCTCCCACAATGTTCCCCTCAACTGGGGGAGGGGGGCATGCCCTCAGGTATCTAGTGGGTAGAGGCCAAGGACGCTGCTCAAAATCCTACAAGGCATAGGATGGCCCCAACACAAAGAATGATCCAGCCCAAACGACAAGTGCCCCGTACTTGCCGAGAATAAACAAAGTAATGAATGTACAGTTCTTAGCACGGTATTTGACATAGGCGAGTGCTCAACATACTTTAGTGGGGGAAAAAAGCCTTCTCAGTGTTTCCACATAAAGTTGAATTATGATAAGCAGAATGGATCTTTACATCAGAGAAAACCTAGCTTTACATCAGAATTCACACGGCCATTTAATAGCTTTATGGCCTTGGGTGAATTACTTGGCCTTTCAGGTCTTCTGTGTGAAATGGAAGTAATGATATCTAGTTCACAGTGATGCTATCCTGATAGATGAGATACAAAAGCCCTGCAGAGCCGGCCTCATTTAGAACAGTCTCATCAAAGGGTAAGTAGTGTTGCAGGAGGTAGTCATGATAGTAATGAAAATAACTTTTGTATTTGACAGGAGTTTAAACAGCACTTGTATATACATAATTACTTTAGATACTCACAAGCCTGTCTCAGCATGCAATGACAGAATGCCTGCCAAAGCATTAGTGTTTCCATTTTAAAGAGGAAGAAACTGAGGTGCAGAGAGAAGGTAAAACTTGCCCAGTGTTTGATGGAGGCACCGGTTTTCTTCACTGGAGTGAAACAGGCCCGGCAATCTTGCTGGGAGACCACGTGTTGTGTTTTATGTAGAATGTACTAGGGATGTAAATAGACAGAGGAGGGCAGAGGCCACCCAAACTCAACTAAAACAGTGCGTGTCCAGGAGTGAACCCTGAGGCTTCCCAATCAAATTCTCTCTTATGCAAACTATGTCATAACTAAGTGTAACTTCAACTCAGATGGGTTTCCCTGGCAGCACACACAGTAAAGAATCTGCCTGCAATACGGGAGACCTGAGTTTGATCCCTGGGTCGGGAAGATTCCCTGGAGAAGGGAATGGCTACCCACTCTAGTATTCTTGCCTGGAGAATCCCATGGACAGAGGAGCCTGGTGGGCTATAGTTCATGGGGTCACAAAGAGTCAGACATGACTGAGTGACTAACATTCAACTCATGTGCTTCCTCATATACCTGGTAACACTTAGAACCAATGGCCAGGATGACACTGTATCCTTTGAACCTGATATGGAGAAATGAATTTCAATGCTCATTTCAGATATGAGATAACCTAAGCTACAGCTATTCAGTTATTCATCCCTGACACAGAATGACTCTATACAAATCCAATAAAATAAAACATGACCCAGAATTTGATTATCCTCATCTCTTTGGAGTCACAAAGATGATTTTCAGAATAACCCAAATTATAGAGTGCTAAATATGGTATTATAAGACTTAAAGCACTTCCTCATTTATTTTGCTTTAAGTGATGGCAGGGTATCCAAAAAAAACGACAGAATTCCTAATTTCACATAGCATGCAAGCAGATGACCTTCAAGGCTGATGAGCAATGTGGGTTGAGGTAAAGGAAGCAGAGGGGGAGTGAGAAGAATGAACAAAAGATGATTCTAGATGAATTTACAAAGTCCCCAAATTACAAAGTTCCCAAATTCCACATGGGAATCCCAGTTCAATGTGAACTGCATTTATAAAGGGCTTCCCAGGTGGCGCTAGTGGTAAAGAACCTGCCTGCCAAGAGACAGAGGTTTGATCCCTGGGTAGGGAAGCTCCCCTGGAGGAGGGCATGGCAACCCATCACAGTATTCTTGCCTGGAGAATCCCATGGACCAAGGAGCCTTGTGGGCTACAGTCCATAGGGTCGCAAAGAGTCGGACATGACTGAAGTGACTTAGTATGCACATGTACTCATAAAGAAACACAAGGTACGTGATGATCCTGGCCCAGAATCTTATGCAGTAAAACCACAGCTCCCAGTAACTTCCCTACTGGTCCAGTGGTTAAGACTCCATGCTTTCAATGCAGGGTGCATGGTTCAATGCAGGGTTCAATCCCTGGTCAGGGAACTAAAATCCCACATGCCATGTAGTGTGGCTAAAACAAACGAAAAAACACCATAGCTCCCTGTCTGCAGGCAGCTAAGAGTGAAAGTTGGGGAAGGGGAGCGGTAAGTAACACATATAACTAATGCTGAGTACCTAGTATGTACCACGAGTTGTTCTAGGTGCTTGGAATATATAGTGAACAAAATAGACAGTGAAAGCCAGACTCATCAATACAGAAAATAAACAGCCCCCATCACCTGACAGAGATCTGTTTTCCCACCCTAGTATTCCACTAGGACTATGTCTAAGACTACGCTGAAACTTTTAAACTAACTCACCTACATTCCCTGAGCACACGTTTCCCAGGCTCATGTTTCCATGTCTTTGTTCATGCTATTCCCTCTGGCTAAACATTCTTCTTCCCTCACTCAATCTCTCTACCCTCTCGCCATCTGTCCCAAATGGATGCCTTCTTCAAATGCCTACGGAATGGAACTACTGCAGAAAGTAGGCCCTGAATCCCTTGCCCTGAAATCATGACCTCGCATCTCTTGACTCACGGGAAGGCACTGTTTGCAAAACTGAGGTGCCATCTACCTTGTCTAATTAGAATAATGATGTGAATACATATCTTCCTAGATTGTCAGCTCTTGAGAGTTAATACAATTTTGAAAACTTCTACCTGTTGCACTTAGTTGGTGCTCAATGAACACTTATGTCTTAATACAGTCATTGCAACTTGAACTCTTCTCATTAGCCTTACCACCTTGAATTGGAATTTTCTCAGGATAATCTGTCAAATCCCTTGGCCAGTTGTGATTTCCTTAGGACATGGGTGTATCTCCTTCATGTTTAGGTCCCTGGAATCTACACTGAACTTAGTAATGGTAGAAGTGCGACGTTTATTGTTTGTAAACAGACTTGTCTTGTTACATTTGGTTTACTGTGTGTATTAGTCACTCAGTCGTGTCCAACTCTGCGACTTCATAAACTGTAGCCCACCAGTCTCCTCTGTCCATGGAATTCTCCAGGTAAGAATACTGGAGTGGGTTGCAAGTAGACTTGGTTTACTAAGGGCCACAAATTTTGGTACGGAAATAGTCATTTTATCATTGCTTTGGAGGGGAAACATAAATACATGGAAGCAGTAATATAACTTCTTGGTGTCACCTTCTGTGCTTGAATGGCTGTGGGTGTGCGATTTATGTCTCTGCAGAGAAAATGTACAGACATGGACCTCATGGGATTTGCCTCTGAATTCAGCATTGGCTGATAAGCCCACACTCTACGTGACTGGATCCAAAACCACAGTTTTTTAAAATAAGTTTTTAGAAATTAAATTATCAATTTTTGCCTGTTGGGTCTTAGTTGTGGCACATGGGCTCAGTGGTTTCCCTGTGACATGTGGAAACTGGTTCAATGACCAGGGATTGAACCTGCGTCCCCTGCATTGGAAGGCAGATTCTTAATCACTGGACCACCAGGGAAGTCCCATCACAATCACTTTTTGCATCAGCACTGAGTGCAGAGTGGCACATTGAAACTGTTTTATGATATCATTTGTCTGAACAAACGAACGAATGAATAAATGAATGAACACTACTCAAACTCTGGGGCATCCTCTGAAAGGAGTCACGTGACAGTGACTAGGCAGGTCCAGAATTTCTACAAACAGATGCTGCAGCCATGAAAGCAACACCAGGCTCCACAGGAACTTGCTGCCTTGGCATTCCTCAGAGCCTCCTGCTTTGTGCAGACAAAACTGTAATTCAGAGTCTCCAGATCAAAATTAAAAGGCTTAAATCTAAGCCTCATTACTGCTAAGTGTTGAAACCTCAATCAGTGTCCTTGATAGAAGGTTGTTTTAATTTTTCTAGGTCAAGTTTCCCTTAGCTGGAAATGACTTTTCACTGAGGACAAGTTCCCAAGCGCTACCAGAATGTTTCTTCCCCCACCTTCTCATTTTGTGAAAGTGGAGTCCGACAGTCATCCTTGTACACTTCACCTAGAGGAGTGGTCCTCAGGAAGGGGCAATGGTGTCCCCCAGTGGACACTTGCCATTGATGGGAGACACTGTTTTGGTCCTTGCGGTGGGTGGTGGTGGTGTGCTACTGGCATCTAGAGGCTAGAGGCCAAGGATGTCACTACACATCCCACAATGCACAGGATGGTCACACAACAAACAATGAAAACAATAATCTGGCCTCAGGTAGCAATGGTGCGGAGGACGAGAAACAATGACCTAGGTTCATCAACCTTATTTATCTTATTGTGCAACACGGGGTTTCACCCCTCCCCTTCTGCCACTTTCTTCACGCCCTCTGTCTCTGTTTCTATTTGTAAAATGTTTACTTGAACCAATAGACATAGGGACATTTCAGCCCCAAATCCTTGCAGCATCTCTCTTAAGAAAAAGGATATTCTGCTTTAAAATGGCAATACCATATAAAACTCAAATTTAATATTGATATGTGTCATGCCATGCTAAGTTGCTTCAGGCATTGTCTGAATCTTTGCAACCCCATGGACTGCAGTCCACCTGGCTCCTCTGTCCATGGGATTTTCAAGGCAAGAATACTGGAATGGGTTGCCATTCCCTTCTCCAGGGGATCTTCCCGACCCAGAGATCAAACCTGCATGTTTAATGTCTTCTGCATTGGCAGGCGGGTTCTTTACCACTAGTGCCACCTTGGAAGCCCTTAATATTGATATAATACTATCTAATATATAGTCCATATTCAAATTTCCCCAATTTTCCTAATAAGGTTCTTTCATAGGTTTTTGGGGATTTGATTCGGAATCCAATGAAGCCTTACACTAAGCATTCAGTTATCCTGTCCCTTTATTCAATAATGTTTTAAGAGTGCAAAGTTATCCTAACTTCAACACTTGAGAAAAGAAGATGTAAACTTTTCCTTCGACATCCATCAATAACGGCCACTGTTGATAAATCACACCAGAACTTGTTTAAGCACTACTCCAGGAATTCACACAGTGCCTGGCAATGGTAGTGTTGCAGCAGATACTGTCTGTGAGTTGAGCTGACACACGTGTTTAGTTAGAGTCTTTTGGGCAAGGACCATAAATATAGGCAGCTGGGACAGTGCCCCAAAGACTCCTGGATTTTTCAATGGGCAGAGTTCAAGATGAAACATAAATTAATAACCCAACAATCATCCTAGAATTGAAGATGAAGAGATGGGCCAGTCAGGGATGAGAGGCCTCACTCTCTGGTTATTAGGGCAGATTGGGCAAGGAGGACCTCACGGACACATAGCAGGTGCCAAAGAAGAGTTTTGGACATCAAAAGTCCCTCACAGATGTCTTGATAGTCCAGAGGCCTGGACACAGCCAGAATACGTTGTTCACACTTGCTGGAGAACGAGAGACACTTATCTGTCCCTTTGTCCTTCCTCTTCCCAGAAAAGATCTGAGCGGACAAAGGAATCTCTTGAAAAAACAGGACAGCTGGGTTTAGCTCATGGTCCAACTGAGTGGACAAACAGTGCATTGTACAGCCAAGCCCATGTGGTCAATCAGCAACATCCACTGATGCTTGCATCGATGCCCTGCTGCAAGGTTTTGGGGCTGGCTTTGCATCTGATGTCACAACCCTAGAGAACAGTTCTTACTCTCTGAGCTAGAATACAGTCCAAGCACTCTGTCTCTCTTTCAAGCACCAAGTACCCTCATGATGTTACATTCATTTATTCAATTAATCATTCAAAAGATGTTTTCGAGGGCTTTTGTGCACAGCTAGAGCCACGACAAGCAGATAGGGGAGGGTACCATTGATGAGGAAGGCAGGCATCATGGTGCACCATACCTAGGCATGGTCCAGACCTTGGGTATTGCCCTGACTATTTATTTATGCTCCTGAGATATGAGTTCCATGTTAGGAAATTCAGGCATCAGGAGACAGGGAAGTCTACCTTACTCTTCTCCATTTAGACCTCAGGGGCAACTATTTGATCCACACTGACCATTAAATACATTTCCTGCTTCACCTCGGACCCACTCTTTCACTTTGAGCTGGAATATGGAAACTGAGCATGCTCTCCAGACCCAGCAAATGTGTCACGTCTTAGAACTGAATGATCATTACAGGAGGAATGAAAGCCATTGGCTGCACCTTACCAAATGGCCTAATCTAATTTTCAAATGTGTTGTGGAAACACTTTTGCAAACACTCATCATTTTGAGAGGCAGCATTCATGTTCATATTTGACTTATTCATAGCTGATTCATGACCTAATAAAGCTACTCAGTAAGATAAACCAAGTCCAACTGGCTTCCCAGGGGACTTTTTCATGAAACATATACAAAAAATTCAGACATCTTCTGAGTTACCTCTCCATTCTGAACATTATATTTGTGCTATTTGTTGGGGAATGCAGGAATATTCAGATCATTTAAAAATTTTTATGTATGAACATACAAAGTATGTGCTTATCTGGACTGTAGTTTTCTTAATATTCTTCAGTTCAATTCAGTTCACTCACTCATTTGTGTCTGACTCTTTGCGACCCCATGAATTGCAGCACACCAGGCCTCCCTGTCCATCACCAACTCCCGGAGTTCACTCAGACTCACGTCCATCAAGTCAGTGATGCCATCCAGCCATCTCATCCTCTGTCATCCCCTTATTCTTAGATTTCCTTAATAAATTTTAGAATCCTATATTAAAAGTATATCTCAGAACTATCTCTAGATCAAGTTTTTTTTTTTTTTTTCTTTCTGGGTAAGATAAATAATACTTTAAAATTATCTTCAATTAGGTGCCAGCAGGAACAAAAAGAAAGAGATTATAAAATTGAAGGAAGAGAAGAAGAAAATGCTATGATGATATCTGTACCCTTTGGGAACTAAAAGTAAAAAAGGGTTCACAAGAACACTGGCCTGGAAGGCAGGCGAACAACTTCTAAGTCTACAATTTACAGCAGGGATCCGTGAACACTGGGCTTCCCAGGTGGTGTGGCAGTAAAGAATCTGCCTGCAGTACAGGAGACACAGGTTAAATCCCTGGGTTTTGGGAAGATCCCCTGGAGAAGGGAATGGCAACCCACTCCAGTATTCTTGCCTGGGAAATCCCATGGACAGAGGAGCCTGGTGGACTACAGTCCATGGGGTCACAGAGAATCAGGAACATTTCCTGTAAAGAGGTGACAACAAATATTTTCAGCTTCGAGGGTCATGTGGTCTCCGCTGCATTTATTCAACTCTAGTAGCCACAAGGAGAAGGCAATGGCAACCCACTCCAGTGTTCTTGCCTGGAGAATCCCAGGGACGGGGGAGCCTGGTGGGCTGCCGTCTATGGGGTCGCACAGAGTCAGACACGACTGAAGCAACTTAGCAGCAGCAGTAGCAGCAGTAGCCACAATGAGCAAACTAACGGGCACAGCCTGTGTTCCAAGAAGATGTTACTTATCCCCCAAATTTGTATTTGGCCCATCGCCCATAGTTAGGTGACCTCGGATTACAGTGGCACCTCGGAAAATCATTTCTATTTCTGTTCCTCGAGATTCTGATCCAACGAATGAAGGTGCTGGATTAGATGATTTATGAGGTCCTGTCAAGCTCCAAAATGTTCACCTCCATCAACTAAATACGTCTCTTTCTCCAAATGCCATCATCTTTAACAGGATGGGAATATACCCAGACACAAATTACACGAAACTGTTTTTGCAACAGGGTAACAGTTCACCACTCAAGGGAAGTGAACAAGATTCCTATTTTCCACAGCATTTGACCCAAAGATAGAACATTATGATTCAATCCATCACATACCTGAATGTGATGGGGAGTTTTAAACCTCTGAACCATTGATCTTGTCTTCTAAATAGGGCCACTATATAGATGAGTAATGTTTCAAATAAGTAATATGCAGACAGTCTAAAGTTGTAATGAAAAACTTGCTAGACTGGCAGCTTTCCAAAATTCAAATCAAGATTTTGGGGAGCTTGCAGGAAGAGTATGACAAGCTGATTTTTTTAGGGTTTTCAAATGTGATGCTGCAAGATGGTTGAAATATGAAGAGGTATGATACCTAATAATATCCACCACTATTGTAGCCTTATTCACATTTTTAAACCACCAAAGGTCATTTTCCAAACTAAAATGTGTCTCTTTTCAATTGAAAATATGCTTGTTTTTGGTTTGCTATTCCAGTGTCTGCTGGAGATTTCTTTATTTACTGCACCTGCTGTAATGTGTTTAGACTGCACCTGCTGATATCCTTAACACAGGAAGCCAGAGGGTTAGAGCATACTTCCACACACCATGACTACTGCAAAACCCACAGCTTTGACTATACACAGACCTTTGTTGGCAAAGTGATATCTCGGCTTTTTAGTATGCTGTCTAGGTTTGTCATAGCTTTCCTTCCAAGGGGCAAGCATCTAGTGTGCTCTATTTTTACCTAAAATTAGGAAGATTTCTGGTGGCTTTTCACTTAACACCAATTCATACAGAGATGCATGGCTTTGTTATTGAATTTCCATGACCATCACCTTTCCCTGTCACAAGTCTGAATGCACTATGCAGTTTCATGGCTTTTCTTCATTTTGCTTAACAATTAATACAGAAGCAACAAAAGTGTACATGATCCTAACTTCAGAAATTTAAATTTTTAAAATATTTCCTGCTTAGATAACAAAGAGGAAATCATGATTGCCCTAGATTTCTCATCATCTACACATCTTAAAGGTTATCGAAAACGTGTAAGGCTATAGAGAACACAAGAATATAGAGCACACAAACAGATACACTTGAGAAAAGGTAGCTGTCACTCAGAGCGTGCCTACTACTTTTCTTTATTTTCGGGGACTGGGGGGTCCTTAAAACAACTGTGAAGATCCTAAAGGAAAATATGCATTCAAAATGTTGCCCATAGTAACACTCTGAGGCTTGCTTAGTTTTTGTGCTTCAGTACTTGCAGTATGTGGGCTCAACAGCTGTGGCTCCTGCAGTTTAGAGCACAGGCTCAATAGTTGTGGTGCACTGGCTTAGTGGCTCCACGGTAAGTGGGATCGGGTATTTCTGAATTGGGTATTGAACACATGTCTTCTGCATTGGCAGTCAGATTCTTTACAAAACCCGATGACAGGAAACTTACCCATAAAATAATTTGAAAGCAACCAAGAACAAAGTTGATTGAAAACAGATATCCCTAGAGAAATCATATCCATCTTCTTAGAACCCTTTGCAATGAAGGCCAGCCTCGAGCACCCAGTGGTGCTGTCTCTGCTCTTTGTTCCCCACACCAGTGGTCATAAAAGCACAGTTCATGGGCTTGGCCCACTGCCTGCTTTGTATTAATAAATGAAATTTTAGTGGAATATGGCCATGCCCATTGATTTATGTATTGTCTTTGGCTGCTTTGATGCAAATATGGTAGAGCGGAGCAATGCGACAGAGACCATGTGGCCTGCAAAGTCTAAAATGTTTACTATCTGGAACTTTGGAGAAAACGCATGCCAGTATCTGCTCTAGAGTAGTGAGCACCTTCTGCACATCACTTCTCTAGCTCCTATATTACAAGAGAATAGGTGGTGAGAGAGAGAGATGTGAAGAGAGTACGATCACTAGGGTCACCCAGTAGTACAAGTGCAGGTGACGTCATTCAGTTTATGTCATAAGTGACCCTATATCCTACACAGATACAGTTCTCTCACAGGTTTCAACCTCCTTATATCCAAGTAAGCCATGGACCACCAACATAAGGCTTTGCCTAAACTTCGAGCTCAATGAATACAGTTGAGTGAAACTCAACTCTGGAGTTTTTCTAGGGCACGATTGAAGCTGTGGCATTTAGGACAGTGAAATTACTGAGAGCAATAAGCAAACATCTGATTATACCTGTAACGAAATTAGCAGAAACCAAATGGTCCTATTGGCAGCAAAACAAAAAAATGGCTCTTACAGCCATTTTGTTTGACTGGGATTTTACAAGAGTCTCCTTAATGAATTGCAGCCATAAAATACATGATATTAGCACTACGAATCCTTGGTGAATCTTTACTTCCAAGTCATAGCAGAGACAAAGAGCTCAGTCCATGCCCTTTCCAATGCAAACAGCCCAGAAACACAGCCATTGGCACGCTGCTTTATGGGCTGTGTATTTCTCCTTCTGCTCCAGCAGCCCCATTCATCTGGTATTTTACAGTCTTAGCTGGGCTCCAAGGACCCAGCAGGAAAAAGAGGCAGTAATTGCCTTTTGTAAGCAATTAACTTTTTTCTTTCTTTTAAAATTTCCACCTTTATGTTCATCAATTTTTAAGGATGGAGTAAAAATATACACCGTCTGTCATTGCCTCTGCAAAGGAGACAAAGTCAAATGCTTTGTAAACTATCATATCCATTCCTTATATGTTCTCATGCTCAGCATTAGCTATCATTCTACCAGTGCAGTGATTCAATACTTTTGCAACTGTGACTCCATACTACTCTTACCAGTTGCTAGATCATAACAGAAAAGTTTCCAAGATGCTTGGGAGTATTTGGCCCTTTCAAATAAATGCATTTAATTTTTTATGGGTATAGCAAGCTATTTCATTGGCTTTTTCCCCCACTACACTTTTTTTTTAAATTTTTCCCATATGCAGATTCTATTTCATAAGTTTACGTATAAATTTAGAGAATTTATAAAAAAAACTTAAAGACAGTTTGGATGAAAAAGACTAATAAGTGTGATGCTTAAATTTAATATTATTGATTTAGACTTGGGCGATAAAAATATACAGCAAAAACGATGTATTTCAGTGAATGTTCTTTCTTAATAACTTAAAATTCACACAATTCCAATAAAGCACAGAAAATAGGCCTTTGTTCCATGAAAGATTAGACTATAAATATTCCAATAAAAGCTCTGACATCCTATGTACAAATGCCATTCCATCAAGGAGCCCTACTTTGTATACGGAAGATAATGAGGTGTGCAGGAAACACACAGGATGGATTGGTGTACCTAACCTTGTGATGGTTCTAATAATGAACTTTGCTGTGTCTGTGCCTCTGTGTTGAATGACAAAAACTGAAAACTCCAACTCAGTGTAACCTATACCCCATGTTGGGTACAAGGTATTGGCTTTAGCCATCCTTTAAAATGCTGGTTAAATTCTCACCTCCTTTTAGAAGCTTTTGCACTCTAGTCCAGTCCACAGTAGGGTTTCTGAAATTCCTGTAGTCCTTATCATCTCACATCTCCACTTGAGTCGTCCACAGGCAACTCACATTCAGCACATCCAAAACTGAACTCAAGTTCATTCCCTCCAACCCACGCCTATGCCTAACTTCTGAATCCCTATACAAGGCAACTCCTGTACTCCATGAGAAGCTACAGTGAATTTTCCTGAAAGGTATCTGCCTCCTCTTATCTTTGAGTGTTTAAGCTTTCTGGCCCCTTAAGCCTGGAAGCCTTCTCTAACCCTCCATTCATTCTCCCAGCAGAGCTATGATCCTTCTGGCTTAATAGTTCATCCTCCGAGAAACATTCTATCAGCCTGCTCTTTACAATATGGTAGCTACTCACCATATGTAGCTACTGAACACTAGAAAAGTGGTGAATTTGAAATGAGGTGTGCTGTACTGTAAAACAGAAACCATATTTCAAAGACTTAATAGGAAAAATATATAAAATGTTTCATTAATAATTTGAAAATGTTGATTACATATTGAAAAGATACTTTTTTAGATATACTTATTTTGGATATTTTGGATATACTTATCTTGGATATACCTATTTTGGATATACTTATTAAGCAAAATATACTATTAAATCTCATTGTTTCTTTTTATTTTTAAAATATACCTACCAGACAAACTAAAATAACAAACACATTTAGTTCACATTATAATTTTGTTGGACAGCTCTAGGGCACTGGAACAGGATCAAGTGCTCCTCCCAGATGTCTTTATATCCTCCATTCTTTTTATTAATCTGGTAGGTGACTTGTCTATGTTTTGGGCTCTGTTGCCTTAAGCAGGAAACATGTGGTCTTGTTCAGTATTATTCCCATAACTGATGCCCAGTAGGAACTCACATGTTTGCTGAATGAACACAAGAACTACACTAAGAGTCAAGTGAGAGTCATTGACTGCAAATATCTAACGTGGACATTTAAAAGAGTCTCTTCTTCCTCAACAGATTTTTTTGGGTTATCTGAAAAAAAAGGTCTTAACTTTCACAGAACTCAGTAAATACTATTACCTTAAAATTCATTATCAATTCAACCAATAGGAAGCTAAAAATATTGCCTAAGAGTTTTATAGGTTGGGCCTGATGTGGGAGAGTAAGCATTCCATTTAGTTGGGCTGTGCTTAAATCAGGTACAGATGTGGAAGCTCTTTCCCTGGAGGGGAGAGGCTAAGGGCAGGGCTTGGGGGAACAGGGAGGAGGTGGGGGCGGTCATAAGAATTGATTACAGTTGGGCTGCCAAGCTCCCTAAAGCAGCTGGGGAAATTCCTCACAGGACACACCACTGAGAAGCTGCAACAGGAGTCAACATTCAGGAAGGGCTGTATCCAGGGACACACCCTCTTTTCTTTCTCCTCCTCCAGACAGTAAGGAGTAAGCAAGTAAGACTGTTCCAAAAGTGCAGAGTATTGCAGTCTGAGTTGACCATTTAACTCTGAAGTGTCTGTGATCTCAAGATGCTTCTGGAAGAAAACCAGAACCTTAATTTCTGCCCAGAGCAAGCAAGTCCATTGCTTGTACCTGATCAACTGCTCATTTTGTTTAATGAACTTCTCCATTTATTTAATGAAAATAACCACATCAAAACATATATTTTTCTCATAGGCTTTTAAAAAAAAATTAACCGGAAACCCACCTGTCCAATCGGCTTTTTAAAAAATTTAACTGGAAACCCAGTTGTCCAATTTGTCATTGCTTGCAGGTTCAAAGTCTATGTAATTAGTTATTATTAATGATATGTTAATAATTTCACTGCTGTGAAATGTTTCCATTGTAGACTCCTGAAGTCATTAAGATTATTGGCTTTATTCACAGAAAGGATGCCAGCCATCAATCATGACACACAAGACACCCTGACACAGGCCACTCTCATTTTAGTGAAAAGAAGGAGTGAGCTGAAAGTAGCTTTGTCTAGAGCACAGGAGCATGAGTTGAAAAGGAAGAGGCACTGCATACAAGAGAAATAATAAACTAGTAGGCTGCAAACCCCATAATTACTATTTATATGCCATCATATCACATGCATATTACTCTCCCATTGATATCCAATACCTTATGGCTGAAAACTCTTTTCTGGGAGATACAATCAAAAATGCAAAGGGATATTGGAAATTTTGCTTTCCCTTTTCATTTCTTTTCTTTTTTCTCTTTGTAAAATGTAGCTTGCCTAAAGCTTCTATTCTGGAACCTCCTTGATCATCCCTGGAGAAATCGCCATTTTACCTCTCAGAGATTTTTGTTGTGTTTTTCTTCTTACTGACTGCCTGGCTTCCTCTCAGTCTGGGATTTTGGCCATGTGTCCTTGAAGCCAATCTCTGTTTATATAATTGTTCTCATATCTTTCTTGCAATTACTTTTCTTTTTTTATTCTTTTTTTTTTTTCAGGGGGTGGTAAATCTCACCCTTTGTTACATTTCTTTTTGATCTCTTGCCCGAAGAAGTTTCTCTTTCTGGTAGGCTCCTCTTGTTCTAACCCAAGGAGATAAAGCCACTCTGCAGACATTATCCCATCGATCTGCCCTAAACCCTGTAAGGAGAGTCTCATTTCCTAGGGGAAACAAGAGGGTAAAACAGCTGCATGCTGAACCTTAAATAAACAGGAACATCAGACAACCCAAAGAAAACTACAGATTCAATGCAAGCCCAATCAAAATTACAATGGCATTTTTCATAGAACTACAATTCACTCTAGAAAAATAGTTCTAAAATTTGTACAGAACCACAGAAGATCCTGAATAGCCAAAAAAATCTTCAGAAAGAAGACAAGAGCTAATGGTATCACACTTCCTAATTTCAAACTACTACAAAGCTATGGTACTCAAAGCAGTATGGCAGTGGTAAAATATAAGACAAACACACCAATGGAACAGAACTGAGAGCATAGAAATAAACCTACACACATACTGACAATCAATTTACAAGGGAGCCAATGGAGAAAGGACAGTTTCTTCAATACACAGTGCTGGCAAAACTAGACACCCGCATGCAAAAGAATGAATCTAGACCACTACCTTACACCATACACAAAGACAATTCAAAATGGGTTAAAGGCTTGAAGGTAAGACCTGAAACTATTAAACTTAGAAGAAAACATAACCTCCTTAGCAATGCTTTTGTGAATCTTTTTCCAAAAGTAAGGGAAACAAAAGTAGAAATAAACAACAGGGATTACATCAAACTAAAAAGCTTTTGCCCAGTGGAAAAAAAATGAAAAGGCAATATACTAAATGGGAGAAGATATGTACAAATCATGTGTCAGATAAGGGGCTAATATCCAAAATATAGAAAGAACCCATACAACTCAACAACAAAAAATGAACTGAGGATCTGAACAGACAGTTTTCCAAAGACATACAGATGGCTAACAGGAACATGAAAAGATGCTCAACATCACTAATTATCAGGGAAATGCAATTTAAGGCCACAGTGAAATATTACCTCACACCTGTCAGAATGATTATTATCAAAAATGTTAGCAAGAATGTAGAAAAAAGGGAACCCTTGTGCAATGTTGGTAGGAATGTAAATTGGTACAGCCACTATGTACCAATGCCACAAAAAAGAATGGTAACCCCATAAAAAGTTCAGAATATATATACCATATGAATTGCCTACTTAACTTATGAGTATGTATACAAAGACCACAAAAACACTAATTTGAAAAGATATACCCACTCATATGTTAAATACAGAGTTATTTACAACAGCCAAGATATGGAAACAGCCTAAGTGCCCACTGATAGATGAATAGTTAAAGAAGAGGTAGTTTATGTATACAGTGAAATACTACTCAGCTATAAAAAAATGACATCTTTGCCATTTGTGACAACCGTTTGGTTGGACCTTGAAGGTAGTATGCTGAATGAAAAAATTCAGAGAAAGTCAAATACCATATGATTCCACTCATATAGAATCTAAAAATTTCAAAAAGATGTGAGCAAACAAAACAAACAAAAAAAACCTTATAGATACTGAGAACAGATTCATAGTTACCAGGGAATGGAGTAGGGGTGAGGTTAAAAGGGTGAAGGGGGTCAAACATGCAGTGATAGACTGTAACTAGAACTTTACTGGTGATCACTTTGCAATGTATAGAGATGTCAAATTATAATGCTGTACACATGAAACTTACATAATGTTATACACTATTTTTACCTAATTGCTTTTAAAAAAGGAAATAGGAACAGACTATCACTCACTTAGATCACAATAGTTTCAGATTTTTATATTTTAGGTTTCCCATTCTTTCCTTCTGAACCTCACCCTTAATTTTTACCCTTAACAAAAGGGTGACTCATCTCTTGAGATGTCTTTCTTTTATACATGTAGTTTAAAATCTGTTGCTGTCTCAAGTAGGAGAGGCACAAACAGGAATAAACACAAATTCAGTTTGTTTTGTTTTTAACTTACTCTCTATTTCATATGCTTCCCTTACATGGTTCCACAAAGGCTTACTTTTCTCCCTCCTATATTAATAATGGTTTTACTTAGATTTCTTCAATGGCATCTGATAACCTGGTAAACGAAGGAACTTCTGGCCAGTTCTCTCTTCCTCTGCCCATTGTGACAGATGGGGCAACTGATGCTGAAAAATTTAACAGCACCATGACAAGCTATTTGCATGTCCAAATTAGATCCATAGCTAGATCTTTAGAATTCACATTCTACACTTTGAAGGTTTTTTGAAAGCACTTTAGAAGAGTTTCGGATTTAATAATTTAAACAACCCTATGAGGTTCTTCCTATACACATTTCACAAATGAGGAAACTGCTACCTTACTTGCCCAAAGTAATCTAGCTACTAAGTGGATGGAGCCAGCATTATAAGCCAGGTTTGTCTAATACATATCGTGGGTCTATACTTTTTTTCAAAACTGTTTCTTTTTTGACAGGCTAAAGAAAAGGATTACCATCCCCTTGAGCTCCCCAGCTATTCACCCATGTTTTGTAGGGCTGCCCCCCACAAGCCCTTGACCTTGGAAGGCTCCCTCCATGGGAACCAAGAGTTTGACCTACTGGAGACCTTCGTCCTGTGAGCAGGAAGGAAATGCCTGCTGAGGGACATGCCATTCACATTATTTTTTTTGAAACTTGAAATGCATGTTCATAAGAGGCATGATGGTACTGCCAGCACATTCTCTCTGGGCCAGGTGTTGCCAAGGGCACAGGGGAAGCCAAGAGCCTGGGGACATTTTCCGGTGCCACCTGTCCCTACCTTGCCACAGGCTGTTGACTGCTTCAATTTTTCAGGGGGTTCCCTAGGGCAGGAACTCTTTTAGCATTCTACTGGGAATGCAAATGTGTAATTCTTTACACTTCTGCTTGGAGATAGGAAAAACAAAACAAAGAAAACATGGCAAGTCCACCAAGACCCTTCGCGGCCCTTTTCATCTATAAACAAGGCCCCCTCTGCACACACGTCAGTTCATATAAAGAAGATTAACCACTGGGCCGCTATAAATAAGAGACAGGCAATAATTATTAACAATGCAGTAAACAGGGAAGTGTATAAATATGAAAAATTTTCATATAATCTTAGAGAAAGAGAAAGAAAAAAAATTTCCTTCCCTACTGATCTAATTATCTCATCATCCATCTTCCCCTAGAATCATCTACAAGGGCAGTATTTCCTGAAAGATGTAATAGCTCAATAATTAGATACAGGCAGGTTCTCTGCAAGAAAGAACTACATAAAATTAAGTCCTTTAAAACCCACATTCTGGGCCAGCATCCTGAGCCTGGGTATTTATGACATTACCAAAGGGAGCCCAGGTCCAGTATTTTAGAGGACTTTGAAACCAAATGGACAAAACCAATCTTAACACACAACTACTACTATTTCCTACTTTGCAAATGAGGACTCTGATGTATGACCAGAAGTAGACTCAAATCTAAGAAACATGTCATATTTTCGAGATCTATGTGCTGCAATTCATGGGGTCGCAAAGACTCCGACACAACTGAGCGACTGAACTGAACTGAACTGAACTGACGTGCTGAAGCAGCATCACCATTATTTCCTAATCACCCATTGCTGATGAGTGGAAACGTTACAGTGGCAAGTTTAATGAAGTATTTTCATATTAAAAATGCGCTTCTGACACCTTATAAACTTTACAGTTCAAGCTCCTTATTTTATCCATTATCAAGGGCTGAAATACAAGACTGTTCTTCCGTTGGGGATGTTTTAGGTGTGAATGGAATGATGGTGCCAGTCCACTTTGATTAACATATGTTGCAAATTCTATGTACCAGGAGTTGGGATGGAGGAGACTGGGGCAACATTCTAGGGTTGGGGTAACAACCTCCCTAATAATTTTGTTTTAACCTGGAAATACTTTACAAACTCTTCTTACTCTGTTACTATGAAAACAGTATCAAAATATTGTTGTGGATAAGTAATCAAATAATCAGCTGCTTTATTGACTATGCCAAAGCCTTTGACTGTGTGGATCACAATAAACTGTGGAAAATTCTGAAAGAGATGGGAATACCAGACCACCTGACCTGTCTCTTGAGAAACCTATATGCAGGTGAGGAAGCAACAGTTAGAACTGGACATGGAACAACAGACTGGATCCAAATAGGAAAAGGAGTACGTCAAGGCTGTATATTGTCACCCTGCTTATTTAACTTCTATGCAGAGTACATCATGAGAAATGCTGGGCTGGAAGAAGCACAAGCTGGAATCAAGATTGGCAGAGAAATATCAATAACCTCAGATATGCAGATGACACCACCCTTATGGCAGAAAGTGAAGAGGAACTAAAGAGCCTCTTGATGAAAGTGAAAGAGGAGAGTGAAAAAGTTGGCTTACAGCTCAACATTCAGAAAACAAAGTTCATGGCATCTGGTCCCATCACTTCATGGCAAATAGATGGGGAAACAGTGGAAACAGTGTCAGACTTTATTTTTTTGGGCTCCAAAATCACTGCAGAGCGTGACTGCAGGCATGAAATTAAAAGACGCTTACTTCTTGGAAGAAAAGTTATGACCAACCTAGACAGCATATTGAGAAGCAGAGACATTACTTTGCCAACAAAGGTCCGTCTAGTCAAGGCTATGGTTTTTCCACTGGTCATGTATGGATGTGAGAGTTGGACTGTGAAGAAAGCTGAGTGCCGAAGAATTGATGCTTTTGAACCGTGGTGTTGGAGAAGACTCTTGAGAGTCCCTTGTACTGCAAGGAGATCCAACCAGTCCATTCTAAAGGAGATCAGCCCTGGGTGTTCTTTGGAAGGAATGATGCTAAAGCTGAAGCTCCAGTACTTTGGCCACCTCATGCGAAGAGTTGACTCATTGGAAAAGACTCTGATGCTGGGAGGGATTGGGGGCAGGAGGAGAAGGGGATGACAGAGGATAAGATGGCTGGATGGCATCACTGACTCGATGGACATGAGTCTGAGTGAACTCCGGGAGATGGTGATGGACAGGGCGGCCTGGCGTGCTGCGATTCATGGGGTTGCAAAGAGTTGGACATGACTGAGCGACTGAACTGAACTGAACTGAATCATAATATTGAAGAGGAATATCTACACCCTTTGGACTATTATACCTTTAGGGAGCACTGCAACACTGACTCATTGATTGTTAATGATGAGCTGTGCTTCTCAATAACCCCACTGTGTCTAACACGTGGTCTCTAATCACAAGGAGCTTTCAGTATTTAGAATTCACTTCTGTATTCAGTGAGGCAGCTAAAAATAACCTAGTGAAAGCACTGATGCCTGCCCAACAGGTATTTTTTACACCTCCAGCACTGCGTGGCTTACAAATCATTTATATCTAAACCTGCATCAGTTTCAGCTCTATGAAGGAAGACCCCAGGAGAAGCCTGTGCATGGCCTTGCTCTGTAACTTGAGTTCCCAGACTCCATGCTGACCTCATAACAGATATTTTGCTTGCAACAATTCTTATGAGCACTTCCAAGAGATCCTAACTAGGATTGGGGAAAAAACTTGAGTAATGATCCTAAGAATTTTGAGTTGGACAAACTTAGCTTTCACACTGGTTTCCATGTTCACTTTTGCACTTTTCAGTTTGGTGAAAAGTGCTGCTGCTGCTAAGCCACTTCAGTCATGTCCAACTCTGTGCGACCCCATAGACGGCAGCTCACCAGGCTCTGCCGTCCCTGGGATTCTCCAGGCAAGAACACTAGAGTGCACTGCCATTTCCTTCTCCAATGCATGAAAGTGAAAATTGAAAGTGAAGTCGCTCAGTCATGTCTGACCCTCAGCAACCCCATGGGCTGCAGCCTACCAGGCTCCTCTGTCCATGGAATTTTCCAGGCAAGAGTACTGGAGTGGGGTGCCATTACCTTCTGTGTTGGTGAAAAGTGGAAGAGAATAAATTTTTACATAAACATTTTCAAAACTTGCATAATGAATCATCAAGAGCAGCACTTCTTAACTAGGGATGGTTTTGCATGTCCCTATTCCCATCCCCACCCGGGGGACATTTGGTCATTTCTGGAGATATCTTTGGTGGTCCCAAGTGGTGGGGCCTGCCACTAGCACCTGTCGGGAAAGAGGCCAGAGATGCTGCTGAAGATCCTGTAGTGCACAGGACAGCCCCCAACACAGAGAACAATCTCACCCATGCCAACTGTGCTGAAATCTAGAAGCCCTGCTCTACAGAGAGGGCAGAGAAAAGTAGACGGAGCAGAGCTGAGAGTCTGTTGAGTCTTGAGCATATACTTAGCTTCAGTTCTTTGTTGCAAAATGAAAAGTCCTTTCTCCTTTGGTTGTGGGTGAATTAGATGAGATGAAGAGGCCAAATTCAGAGATTGGTGTCCTCCCCTCACTCTCAGGTAAACCACCTTGATAGTCAGGGAACCCACAGAAATGAGTCCTCCTCGACTATGTGCATCGCCATCTCCAACCTCCCACGGTTCTGGAGAGAGCAAATAAGGGACGAGCAGAATTCTGAATAAAAGTCCAACAACGAGCACCACAAACTCACCGACCGCAAATCTCCTTACTCCCTGGCCTACGCACTGGCCAAACAAATCTGCCACTCACATGTACTTCAGACTTTGCTTCTATTCTGAACTGTGCTTTAGGAACTTCCAGATCAAATCCGCCCTTCTCAGAGATCATGATTTTTATTTGTCATTAAATGAAGACACAGCTTTAGCTTCACCGATACACTGGTTTTCATCATGGCTCCATTGTGATTGGCTCTTTGCTGGATTTCACAATAATGATATCTTTGTAGATAGTAAAACTACAGTACAGATATTTGTAATATTGGTATCCTGGATCACAGATTTCCCTTTAAAAAGTGTTTCATCTGATGCTAACCATCAGACCACAGAGGGTAAATCAGAATTTACATTTCAGAGATGTTGAACTGACTGGTCCCACATTAAATGACTGACAGTTTTTGCCTTGAAAGGAAGCAGCACTCCCAAGATTCCATGTCAACTGTCTAAGAGAATGAATGGACTCCCAATAATAGCTGAGACATTTGTGGATATTTTTACCTAATAGATGACTTCATATTCCCTTGCTTAGGATATCCAATTATAAGCCAACAATGGATAATATATTGGAAATAGCTTCAAAGATTTTTTTCCTCTCCTCATTAGCTTATTTTAAGGTTGCCTTTGAAATACTCATCACCTTGCTTCTTCTTGAATACTTGCCAGTGCTTAGCTTCAAGAAAGTAATTAAACAAGCCAGTCTACCTCAACCTGGAAAATCATGACCTCTGGAAATAACATTTTTTCCTGGAGCGATAGTTTGCCAAGAATTTTTTTTTTAAAGGATAAAATAAAATGACCGTTTGAAGAAATGAAAAATAAATCTAGGTTAATTACAAATATCCAAACTATTAAGGTGTACTTATTTCCTACAGATCACCAAAAATTTTATGTCTAAATAACTGTACCCAATGTCCAAGTCACTTTAAGTTAATGACATGACTCGATTTAATTTTAAAGTAGAAAAGAACCATGCTTGTTAAAAATCCCTTTCAAAATGAGCGTTCCCTTAAGGAATCAAGGCGTTGCTTTCCCCCCTCAATTTTTGTTGCATTATACCATCAGGATGTATCAAATATTAAAGGACTTAGATTTGATCATGTTACCATTCTATGTGTCCTATACAGGCAGTGTGAAACCAGCAGATTCAAGCACATTTATAACATATCTTTCCTTAGAAGGTCAAGGAGGGCTTTTAGGACATTTCATCCTCTGTGAACGTCTCTCCATAAATTTCTATACTCCTATCATGGAAGGAAAAGAGCAGGTGTCTGCCAAGTCCAAGGTATCAAGGTGACTCACATCTGGGATTCTATGGTAAGAGGGTAGTGACGGGACTTCACTTGGGCCCCATTTAGGGCATGTCAGTCACCTGCAGACCACAAGTCAGGCACACGCCAGGGCAGATAAGCAGTTTCTAAAAGTTAAACAACTTCACTGAAATGAACAGTTTCCTTTCTGCAAGAATTTCTATCACCCTGACTCAACACAGAGCCTGAGTACAGACACACAATGAGCTCCGAGCATCAGGCGACTTAATTCTCTCTTCATCACAGTCATAATGATGGGAGCATCATCTTGCAGGTGACATCTCCCTACCAGCTTCTTTGTTACGTCTCCATTTTTATGCAATCTTGCTGTTAGTTTTTGCTGCCTCTGTATGGTATCTCTTTTGTGTTCTATTCAAAAAGACTTCCTTTTTAAAAGCATGATTTGTTCTAGTGCTTTGATACCATCTCAAGTAGATACAGCTGGAGCCAAACCACTTCCTGACCAAAAAAAAAAAAAAAAAAAAAAATTTACACACATTTGTTGAAAATAAAGTGAAGCAAATGCTCCTTCAAATCACTCAATCCACTGAGATGAAATTCATACACAGCCTCAAAGGCAAACATGATGTGTGGGGGTAACTCTAGTAAATGGGATTTCTGACTCATCAGAATTCACTCATTCTTACAAATTCACTGATTCACATCTCCACTCATTTTGTTTTGATCCATTCAATTTCATTTGTGATTGTTATTACACAAATAGATCTTTTCTTAAAGAAACAGGAAGAGTACATCAGTACTTTTTATTACCTTAGGACAAAAGGACACAGAAATCACATCATGCAACGATGATGAGAACAAGGGACACACACGTCCTAATTTTGATCTTGTTTTTTTTCCTCCCCCCCTTTGATTTAGGTAGCTCTGATTTAGCATTAATTCAAACCATTTACTCAGTATAAAATCAATTCCCTCCATTAGACATTACACATAGAAAGGATCTTATGTACAACAGAATACATGTTTTCCTCCCCCTTTGTTTGCATTAAATTGGAACAGATTCACTTAAAGTTGCATGAAAATCTGTGAAGTATTACCTTAATTAAAACAAAGTAGTGCTAGGGACTTCTCTGTTGGTCCACTGGCTAATACTCTAGCTCCCAATGCAGGGGTCCCAGGTTCAATCCAGGTTCAATCCCTGGATTAGACCCTACAACTAAGATCTGGTACAGCCAAATAAATAAATAAATAAAAAGAATTTTTTAAAAACCATAGTAGCACTATACTATGAAGCCCAACATACATTCTCCATTTCTTAAAAGTAAACAGATGATTTTTCTTGATGACTCATAAACTAGAATTTCATCTTAATCTATTTTGATAAGTCAGACCAGGCCCATGTGGGCTGTGGACCAGCTACTCCTCATGGAAAAATGAAGCCTTACTATTTGGACAGTCTCCCAGCACTGAGGCTGATCCAATAGGGATAAGCAATTAAAATGTCAATCAGAGTGATCTTCCGCTACTAAAATGTGAAGGAACAATTATCAGGAAATAAACGCTTATTTTAGGACATACCATATAAAATAATACTTTATCAAAAGACTATGTGTTTCATTCATTGAGCCCTTCAGCCAGAGATGAAATGTAGTCTTTGGTCATAAAGGGACACCATGTTGGAAATCAGATTTAAAAGCTGGATTGCATGGCAGAAGTTGGCCAGCATGTTTTAGAGGTAAAACTCTTGTAGATACTTCAATTGGCCAAGGTCTATGTACACTGCTTTTCTTTTTTTCCATCCAGAAGACACTGACGGTAGGCCTTGAATTCTGCATACTGACATTTCCAACTGCTTTAGGGCTCCATCATAAGTATTTCTGAGCGAACAAGAAATGAAGCATGCTTCCCTGTAGCAGGCACACATAAAAGTTTCCATAGCAACACACACGCATAGAGGCACAAGCATAATTCTCCCCATTTTGGGACACAAAGAGGAAAAGAGAAGAGAAGGAACTAACTAGAACCCTCTAGAAATGACTTGGTTCAAATATATCTACACTTCTAAAAAACATTTTGATGCTCCTTAAATGTATCTTGCTGCTGCTGCTGTTGCGTCGCTTCAGTCGTGTCTGACTCTGTGTGACCCCAGAGATGGCATCCCACCAGGCTCCCCCGTCCCTGGGATTCTCCAGGCAAGAACACTGGAGTGGGTTGCCATTTCCTTTTCCAATGCATGAAAGTGAAAAGTGAAAGTGAAGTCACTCAGTCGCGTCCGACTCCTAGCGACCCCACGGACTGCAGCCTACCAGGCTCCTCCGTCCATGGGATTTTCCAGGCAAGAGTACTGGAGTGGGGTGCCATTGCCTTCTCCTAAATGGATCTTATCTTCCCTCAGATGCCAACCAAGGCATCTCTTGCTCAACCTCAGCCATTCTTTCCTGCAGATTCCTTTAGGAAGTAGTTTGGGTTAGCCCTCTTGGCTCAGTGCCCTAAGCATGGCCCTCAAGCACTCGCAACAATCTGTGTGCTCTGCATCCTCCACTCACAGGGGTTCTTGCTCTTTCCTTCCTTTCTTCCTCTGTGATGTTAAGACTGCAGGAATTTCAAAATGCAAGTCTCTTGTGAAGTTCTAAAGACACCAATGTGTGTGTTTTCAGAGATCACAGAAGGGAGGAAGGACGGATCATAGGAAGACAACTTT
Organism: Bubalus kerabau; assembly: GCF_029407905.1. Lineage (NCBI taxonomy): Eukaryota > Metazoa > Chordata > Mammalia > Artiodactyla > Bovidae > Bubalus > Bubalus kerabau. The sequence continues at coordinate 147,294,355 of NC_073647.1, read as the reverse complement.
TGGGAGAGATGGATATCAAAAAGAAAACCGAAGATCTCAGTTAGGCCTGCTGAGTAAAGACCAGGGTTGCATTGAGGGAGACAAAAGAGGTACAATCACATGCTGTGAAAGCATGATCCTTACCATTTTCTTTGTTTTTCATTACAGGCGCTTCTAAGGGGAACAACAGCAACACTGGGAAATATATTACTACAGGTTTTGATCCTCGCGTTACATTTTGTTTCCCTGTTTAGTCTCACAGGCATTTCTGAGAACATGAACCAAAAAGCCTTATATTCAGGGGGAGAAAAGGTTATAGTTCCACTCCTATTAATAATTCTCCACTTCAATGGATTAGATTTGTGTTGATAAATTCCCAAATATTCAGCCTGGAAGTAGGCTTGTACCATTTTGGCTTCTTCTATCTGGGGCCACCATCTCATTCAAGGAGAAAAAAATTAAAAAAGTTCCACGGAGAATCTAATTTCAAAATGTTTTATAGATTCCTGAAACCTTTTAGGAAGAAAATGCAAGTGTCCAGTGGCATCTCTGCATAGAAGGAACGAGGGCAGGGAAGTCATGGGTCAGGCCAGGCACACAACTCCAGGTTTCCATCCAACAGCAAAAGAGATCAATACTCTGTATGCTTTTTGTATTTTCAGATACACATGGCAATAATGATTTATTGTCAGAAATTGGTCTCTACATTAAATATTTCTTTCCTTCTTTTGGCTTGTTCTCAACAGTTACACATCCCACCATAATCAAGTGTTCTAGGCACTGCATTTATTACTCAAATCTATCCCTTCATTTAATCTTTCATTTAAGCTCACAACTCTCTAAGCAAATGCTTATCAGAACTAAGGTCTTCAAATATCAGAAGCCTAGCATCAAAGAGGATTCAAGCGAACTAAGAAAATCTAACTGAAATCCAGCAGAATGTTTGTTCTCAGGCACAAAGGACAATGAAAAGCCAGCTGTTGGAACATTCACTTTAGCATTTCAGAAGGCTTCTTGATTGACTATTTTATAATTAAATCCAACCTCCTTTCTATTTTGTGTCAACAAGACATTCATCCATCAGTACAGCTGAGCTGCGGACCATGAGGATATCAGAACGCTAACCCACCAAGCAAAATACAGTCAGAGACCATCTCATTACATCATTCTCTTCAATCATCACTTCCAAGAGGACAAATGCTTCCAAGTTTGGGATTACGTAATTTTTTCCAAATAAGCCATATTTTGTTACTCCTCTGTTCATACATTAGAGTTGGTAGATGAACAAGAGCTAGACAATATTAGAAAGGCAAAGGGGAAGTTAAGAGTATGTAACAGAGTCCTTTTAACCCTAGATTCTGTCTGCTGTTTTTCAGAGGCAATCACTTCAAAGAAAGGCTGTCCATATAGACTCAAAATACTAACTACTGGGAAATAGATCGCATATTTAGTGACGTAACTGATTATGACCTACAGTGGAGGACTGGGCGAACTGGTCTTGGGCCAGAGACTCTCATCTAGGGTGATGTTAAAGGAAGGAGCTCCATTTTTCATCTTCACTTTTCATTTTCAGCCCATTGCTTTGCCAATTCAAAGTGACCACCTCTATTTTTAGTCCCGGAGCAGTACTATGGCCCTAATCCACCTGTCATTCTTACACAATTCAATTCCAAAATGTCTTGTATTAGATTATGGAAACAGTTACAGTTTTGTACATAATTACTGATCAGGAGCATCAAAAGTAACATCAAATGGCAAACGATTCTTTCAGGAGACATTCAGCTCCATGGAGCTTGCCTGGACATTATTTAGCGGACATTGGCTGGAGGAGGCCCCTCTGAACTCTGCCCCTTAGTTGGCTGTGCCTACTGGGGGTTCTTACTGGGTGAACTTGTCTGTTGGTTGTTGAGGCACGGGTGTACACATCTACAAACACATGCACCCCTAACTTTCTTTTTTCAAATGATGGTTAGCATGTTTTAATAATTGAGTATTTTAAAACTAAGGTATGTACATTGGTTTTTAGACATAACACACTTAACAGACTGCACACTTAACAGACTGCAGTATAGTATAACCATAATTTTTATATGTATTGAGATTTGACATTGAAATGTGTGGGATAAACAGAACTTTCTACAAGATGGGACAATGACAACAGCAAAGCTTTCTTGTTGATCAAAGAAAAACGGAGACTGGGGGTGGGGGAGTGGGAGGAGAGGGGGTAGGGGTAAGAAGAAGTTAATGCTTTCGGGATACCAGCACAGTAGCAGCTGCTTTTCATGCCGCTTGTTGGCCAATCTGTGCTAGTTATGCAGTTACAGGGGACAGAGCTAGGGCCGGTGGTGGTCTCACCGCCAGGGTCCTGGTTGAATGGTCTCCCAATGTTCTGTCTCAGATGTTTCTTTTAAAGGTGCTCAGATGCAGTCCAGGTGCTACTGGAGCAAATTCTTGACCTCCAAGAAGGGTCAGGAAATAAATACTTCAGCTTACATCTATCAGGCCAAATCTGGGGTAAACTCTACACCAGGCAGGAGTACGCTCTGCTCAGTTTTGAGCCAGATATTTTGAGGTCCTTTTAGCTATTTTAGGCAATACAGTCTCTGTCACAACTACTTAACTCTGCCCTTATAACATAAAAGCGGCCACAGCTAATATGTAGACAAATGAGCAGGACTGCAAGCCTGTAAAGCTTTATTTATGTAAACGGGCCAGGTCTGGCTTGCAGGCTATAATTTGTTGCCCTCTGTTCCACGTAAATTTTTATCAATTCACTAGTGGGTTTGAGCCTCAGATACTCACAATGCTAACCCACGCTCTGTTTTCTTTAAAGTGGAAAGTGAAAGTCGCTCAGTCATGTCCAACTCTTTGTGACCCCATGAACTGTAGTCCACCAGGCTCCTCTGTCAATGGGATTCTCCAGGCAAGAATACCGGAGTGGGTTGCCATTCCCTTCTCCAGAGAATCTTCCCAATCCAGGGATCAATCCCAGGTCTCCCACATGGCAGTCAGATTCTTCACTGATTTGTTTAGTTTTCTTATTTTTCTCTCTTCTTCACTTCCTTAGTCCTGCTCCTGGAAACACCTCCCAAATAAATGACCTGCCCTCACCTCCTTATCTCAGATAGCAGGCCCAGGCCTTGCTCAATGTCTGTTGACAGAAGTCATGAATGAAGTCTGTTGTACAGAGGCTGCGGTGCCCGAACAGGAAAGGATGCTTACCAGAAGATGCAATAAAGATAAAACAGCTAGTTCAGGACTTCTGTTTACTCTAGAATCAGAATAAATTCTATCATCTTTATACTCTGCATCTCATCAATATCATTTAAGCAAAAAAAAAAGGTATGGTAAAGGAACATGTTTGGTTCATGAAGAGCGAAAGACCAGGAGGTAGAGTGGTGACCAGTAAAGTGGTGTTGGTGAATAGGCCCTCAAGCTTACTTCAGAACCTTTGCTCATCAAAGAGTCCTTCTAGAAAACTCTATGAAGAGCTGGTCGAAACACACTCTCAGGATTTAGTGAATGGTAATGACAAGGGGTATCCCTGATAAAAATAAGGAAGCCAGGACAAGGAGAGAGTCAGGAGGCCTCATAAGCTTCTCTAATATTTTTTTTCAGTTCATAAAATTCTTAAAGAAAACTCCTTTCTTTTGTGGGGGGAGGCTACTGGTTATAGATGGAAGGTGCTTTGGGATTTGGCACTATCTATAATCTCATAGCAGAGAAGGCAATGGCACCCCACTCCAGTACTCTTGCCTGGAAAATCCCATGGACAGAGGAGTCTGGTAGGCTGCAGTCCATGGGGTCTCTAAGTCGGACACGACTGAGCAACTTCACTTTCACTTTTCACTTTCATGCATTGGAGAAGGAAATGGCAACCCATTCCAGTGTTCTTGCCTGGAGAATCCCAGGGACGGGGGAGCCTGGTGGGCTGCAGTCCATGGGGTTGCACAGAGTTGGACATGACTGAAGCGACTTAGCAGCAGCAGCAGCATAATCTCATAGCTTACAATAATAGCAATAGAAAAAATATTCTACTCTTCCTTTGGTAATTGTTATATATGATGTCAATTTCAATTTGATTTTTTAATAGATGAATGCTTCAAATATTCACTTGCCAAAATCCAGATGTAACAGTACACTAAACTAACTCAACTTTAAGAAAGTGCCTTTGTCAATTGAGGTTTATTGAATAATAGGAATATGGAAAGTGGGCAAATATTTGACCATGTTCCTGAATGGCATTAAGCGATCTGTAACTGCAGAAAGTTGGTCATGATGAGTTTAATCCTATGGTCAAATATAAGGATCTTAACCTCAGCAGAGTGCATAAGTTTGCAAAGGTTCAGTATTTCAATTTCCACATGAAACAATAAAAAAAATATGATATCCATTCTCTATTCTTCTTCTCTATGAAAACAAGGATCTATTTCAAATTTTATGACTGATAGGGCTACATTCTGGAGGAACAATATTCAGATGATACCACCCTCATGGCAGAAAGCAAAGAGGAACTAAAGAGTCTCTTGCTGAGGGTGAAAGAGGAGAGTGAAAAAGTGGCTTAAAACTCAACATTCAAAAAACAAAGATCATGGCATCCAGTCCCATCACTTCAAGGTAAATAGATGGGGAAAATGTGGATGCAGTGACAGATTTTCTTTTCTTGGGCTCTAAAAATCACTACAGACAGTGACTTCAGCATGAAATTTTACCATGTATTACTTGCAGTAATGACCCTGTAGTAAGTGACTTCACTTTTACTTTTCACTTTCATGCATTGGAGAAGGAAATGGCAACCCACTCCAGTGTTCTTGCCTGGAGAATCCCAGGGACGGGGGAGCCTGGAGGGCTGCTGTCTATGGGGTCGCACACGACTGAAGCAATTTAGCAACAGCAGCAGCAGCAGTAAGTGTTAAATAATAAGATGAGATATATAATGTTACAGAGTTTATGAATAATTTTCATTTCCTAAAACTTCTCCTATAGCCTTGCATCAACCCTGTGAGATTATTAGGTTAATGATACTTGACTGAAAAGGTAAGGGAATTGTCACTTCTTGAAGTCTGCTCAAATAAACAGAAGCAGAGCTGATAGAACAACCTGGCACCTTAACTCCAAATCTATGCTTTCTTTCATCCCACTAAATCTTATTGTCTATGAAAAAGGAGGCCTCATATTGTACCGGATGGATTGACATAGAGTGAGGGATAACAATATATCCCCCATAATCTACAGCAAAGCTCAACATCCAAGTTCTATTAGAATCCCTCATTGATGCATTGACAAAATGACTCCTCACGTGGGCCTGCATCTCTTTTTCGTGTCAACCTATGTTGGCAGAACTGGTCTTGATCATCAAGAGGTCATTTTCCTTTGCAAAATCTGCCTCCAGCCATTCTTTGACATTTAATTCACTGTAGCTCATGATCATGTTATTATTCATACTTGCACTGTGGAATCTTACAATATTCTGGAGTTCTTCCAGGAATCTCATGGTTTACAATACACACAAGAATTTTAGAAGAGACTATAGAGCAAGAAAGGTTTTCTTCAGCTTAGAAAATAGGAATTTGTCTAGCAGATGTTCCTGTCTGAAAATATGGTATCCCAAACCTCCAAGGTCCTACTGGCTTCTGGAAAAAAAAAAATCAAAGCTTACAGATACATCACTGACACTGTACAGACAAGAGAGGCTTATTGATGGATTCATGTCTGTAAGCACAACTTTTCTAGAATGTTAGTATTCACACAGAAATGTACACATCTAAAACAGAACTTTTAGCTAAGCCAATACTAATGTATATTTTGAACTTTCTAAAATATAATGAATTATCTTTCTCCTGCATTTTTGAAAAAGCACTTTCTAAAACACGTAAAAATCAGTTCACAACCAAAGATTTCCTATGCCAAATTTATTTCAGCTGTATTTTCCAAGTAGAATATGCATGGATAAAACTACTCCACAACAATGCCGAGGAATACAATTTGAACAGCAATTGAATGGTTTAGTATATTAATATGTTAGTATGTTAGTATGTCAGCCTGACGAACTGTGTAAGTAAAAGAGAAGTTCACTGTTGGACAATAAAACCATAATCCATGTGGATCAGTGAAGTGCTTCTTCTACATCGGAAAACACAGTTCTGCTGAATCTGCAGATGCTGCTATCCCTAGGTTTTAAAAGTAAAAGGGAAAAAATGGGCAGAAGACCTAAAGAGACATTTCTCTAAAGAAGACATACAGATGGCCAACAGGCACATGAAAAAAATGCTCAACATCCCTCATTATTAGAGAAATGCAAATCAAAACTAAGAGATATCACCTCACACCAGTCAGAATGGCCATCATCAAAATGTCTACAAACAATAAATGCTACAGAGGGTGTTGAGAAAAGGGAACCGTCCTATATGACTGGTGAGAATGTAACTTGGAACAGCCACTATGGACAACAGTATGGGGATTCCTTAAGAAACTAAAACTAGAGCTACCATATGGTCCTATAATTCCTACTCCTGGGCATATATCCAGAAAAAACCACGGTTTAAAAGGATAAATGCACCCCAGTGTTCACTGCAGCACTATTTACAACAGCCAAGCGATGGAAGCAACCTAAATGTCCATCGACAGGACAGATGAATGGATAAACAAGACGTGGGGTGTGTATATATACTGGAATATTACTCAGCCATTAAAAAGAATGAAATAATGCCATGTGCAGTAACATGCGGAGAAGGCAATGGCACCCCACTCCAGTACTCTTGCCTGGAAAGTCCCATGGACAGAGGAGCATGGTAGGCTGCAGTCCATGGGGTCGCTAAGGGTCGGACATGACTGAGCGACTTCACTTTTACTTTTCACTTACATACATTGGAGAAGGAAATGGCAACCCACTCCAGTGTTCTTGCCTAGAGAATCCCAGGGATACGGGAGCCTGGTGGGCTGCCGTCTATGGGGTCGCACAGAGTCCGACACGACTGAGGTGACTTAGCAGTAGCAGCAGTAACATGAATGGACCTAGAGATGATTATACTAAGCGAAGTAAGGCAGACAAACAAATATCATATGATACAGCTTATATGCAGAATCTTTAAAATTGATACAAATAACTTATTTACAAAACAGAAACAGATTAAAAGAAAACAAACTTACGGTTACCAATGGGGAAAGGTGGCAGTGGGGGATACATTGTGAGCTTGGGATTAACATATACACACCACTGTACTAAAAATATATAACCAACAAAGACCAACTGTATAGCACAGAGAATCTACTCAATATTCAGTAATAACTTAAATGGGAAAAGAATTTGAAAAAAATAGATATTGAATATGTATAACTGAATCACTTCCTTGAACACTTGAAACTAACACAACATTGTTAATCAACTATGGACCAATATAAAATAAAAATTTTTTAGAGCAATGTAGAAAAGATTTGAAAAAACAAACAAACAAACAAAAAATAGATACTGGGTTCTCATCACACAGGTAACTGTGAGGTTCTGGATATGTTAATTAGCTTGATTATTATAATCATTCCACAATGTATACATATATCAAATCATTAACTGTACATATTAAAAATATAAAATTTTATTAGTCAGTTTACCTAAATAAAGCTGAAAAAACTTTTCTAAAAAAAGAATTAAAAAAAAATTCTGAGTCCATATTACTCCAACCTGTAAATCAAGGAAAACTTTCTCAGAATTACTAGGGAAGACCTTGCTGCTTTTAAGAAGACATCACAAAAGGCATTTTCCCCATAAAAATATCTTAAGTAAATTATTAACTTCAAAGTAAACAAAAACAACTAACGCAAAACCAAACCAAACCAAAATAGCAGCCTTGCCGATCTCTCATGAACACACAGGTTTTCTGCTCTTACTTTGTTTTACAAGTATATCTCCTTTTCAAGAAATAGAACATCTTGCTGTTTGGACAAGTGCCAAGGCCTAATTCTCTCCATTATTTGCTTAATTTCCTCTACAAACTGTAGAGAGTTTTGAAAAAGAATGGGAAATAAACACAAGCTCTTACAATGGGCAAGAAAACTCAACATCACCATTGACCTGTTCCTGTATGATTTGACTGGAAGCAACAATGACAAATACGTGTTTGGGTTTTATTAAAAAATGAGAGAGACATTACACAATAACATTTTTTGAACACTACTCCACTTTCTGTAGTCAAAATCAAAAGTGGTGATAATTATGCCCATGCTGGGCTGGGAGCCTGGCCTTGCCACTCGGAGCTCCAGGACTGAGGCCATCAAGCATTCATCATGTCTGACCAGATAGTCTGGGCAACTCAGAAGGCAGTTTTGAGGTGGTAATTCACTGAACTACAGGAAGCCCTCACAGCAGTGCATTTTTAGAAGTTGCAATTTTAGCCTCATCAAGTGGTAATTTACAAGTGATTTAATGGTGCTGAATCATGGGCCTGCTTCAACATTTATGAGTGGACATAAAAAGTTATGACAATTTCACAGCAGAAAATGAATATTAATATTAAAAATAGGCTTGGCTTTTAACTGATATTCCATTTCTGAGATGGTAGGGTACTTTTTTCCATGCTTGCTTAAAAGGTAGTCCTGAGGGAGAAAGATGAGAACGGCAGGCATAGTTCAGGGTACTGACAAGGAGGACCAGTGCCTTGTTGGGAACTGGGCAATTTCCAGTTAGACATCTAGTGAGAAGCTGCTGAATAACACAGGGAGCTCAACCTGATGCTCTGTGACAACCTAGAAGGGTGGGATGGAGGCTCAAGAGGGAGGGGACATATGTATACTTATGTCTGATTCACACTATTGTAAGGCAGAAACCAACACAGCATTGTAAAGCAATTAACCACCAATTAAAAATAGATTTAAAAAATACAGCTGTTTCTGCTGATTATAGCAAAGTTTCTTAATCACTTGCTGTCTTTATCTAGTTGCTTAAAAAAAGCTATCAAGATAGATATTGATGCTTTGTCATGCATTGTATTATAATTTGTGGGATAAGTTTTAATTAATATCTGCAACACATTCATGGCCGGACATCAAACTCCATCTGTATATCACATTAAAGTTATATAAAACATTATTTTTGAGAAACTGTTACAATTGCCATTCACTGAGGAACAGCAATTTGAAAGGGAGGCTTAAAGTCAGAAATAAACCATTCATATTTGTTCTGTAAGATAAAGCCCTTCTCTGTTTTAGGGTTATCTTTTCAGATACGGCAACACTTGTTGGTGTTAGTTTTGTAATTTGGGTGCTGGCTTTGCTTGACCTAATTAGCTCTGTCAGGCTTCCCTGGTGGCTCAGATAGTAAAGAATCTGCTTGCAATGCAGGAGAACCAGGTTCAATCCCTGGGTCGGGAAGATCCCCTGGAGAAGGGAACGGCTACCCACTTCAAAATTCCATGGACAGAGGAGCCCAGTCCATGGGCTACAGTCCATGGGGTCGCAAGGAGTTGGACACCGCTGAATGACTTTCACTTCACTTCAATTATCTCTGTACACTAGGCAAGAGGATTCAGCAGAGAAGAGAACACTCTACTGAGAGAATTGCATGACATCAGTGCAATAGAGCTCACAAAGTATCTCGTAATATACTGCTTGGAGGATGGTAGAGGTTAGTGAGAAAAGACAATAAAGATGTCTTGACAAAATTTCAAGGAAGGCATGGGAAATGGATTCAGACAAAAATAAAAGATAAGCCAGTGAGGCCATACACTGAGAAAAAATTGCTGCTCAACTGTGGCAAGAGTTGTTATACAGATAAGAATGAAAAAGAGGAAAATACATATGCCCACACATCACCAAGGGTATCTATAGTGGGAGCTACAAGGAATACAGGATCTGAAAAAGAGATTTTACACGTAATCTAAGAACTGACTGTGAGAACAGTCTGAAACTTTGGAGACAAATACAAATACATTATATATATGTAAATGCATGTTTTCCCTGTTTTTGTCCTGTGAGCATATTTTTATTGATGTGGTGCATGCCTGCTCAGAATATCATTTGCCTCAAAGTAGGAGCTGACCAAGAGACCCAAAGACATTTTCTAGAGTAACTGCTATGTGTGTTTAGCTAGACAGATAAATAAATCATATATATATACATATATATATATTGTTGTTCAGTTGCCAAGTCACGTCTGAACTCTTTGTGACCCCATGGACTGTAGCCCGCCAGGCTTCTCTGTCCATGGGATTTTCCAGGCAAGAATACTGGAGTGGGTTGCCATCCCCTTCTCCAGGGGATTTTCCTGACCCAGGGATCGAATTCATATCTGAGTCGCCTTGCTTACCAGGGGGATTCTTTAGTGCTGAGTCCCCTGGGAAGCCCCATTTTTACTGATATATACATGGAAATAAGTTATCCGTCAAAATGTATGATACTTTTCTTGAAGGCCACACTCTGCAAATCCTAGTTGCCTCCTTTTCACAAGGTGGAAAAAGTATCTAATGAAAAGATAAAATGAGAGAACCAATGAAAGACCCAAGTAGGTTCTTCAACCATTTACAAACACAGTCTGAAAAAGTTGAAAATGCCATTATTTATTTTTGGAGGGGTGGAGTTTCTACTTTTCTGAACACTATGAAGAAAAGGTGGCAAAATTCCTAGTCTCTCTGAATCAGTGGAGACTAAGGATTCTGATACTCAGTTCCAATGTGGGGGCAGAGCTCCTCTCGAACAAGCAAGCCTCTGGACATCAGCTGGGTGTCCTCCAATTCAACTCAATTCTAACACTAACTACCCAAAGAAAGCAGTTTAAGAGCAACAGCTCTCTCAGCATTATAGATACTAGGCACAAAGCCAGGTTTACACCTGGGCTTCTGACGGACTAGCTGGAGATTGAAGTTTCTAATGACCCTCTCTTTAGGTTTCAGTAAGTTGCTAGAATGGCTTTCAGAGCTGAGAGAAAAATATTTTACTCACTAAATGACCAATTTATTATAAAAGGATGTAACGCAGGAACAGACAGGTGGAAGAGGTGTGGAGGGCAAGACCATGGAAAATGGCATGGAGCTTCTTTGCTCCCCCAGCACTTTGCTCTCCAAGCAACAACATGTGTTCATCAACCTGGGAGCTCTCCCAACCTTGTCTATTGGGGTTTTCCTGAGACAAGACTTATCCTGATTTTTCCTGAGATTTTCCTGAGACAAGACAATACACAGACAAGATTGATTACCTGATTGTCACTGGCCATTGGCTGCTGAATTGACCTCCAGCCTCTCTCCTCACCCTGGAGGAGGGGCTGAGTCCCAGTCCTTTAATCACAGGTCAGTTCCCCTGGCATCCTGCCCCCAGCCATGGAAGTCTCAAGGACATGAACCTCGTTAACATAACAAGAGACACCTTTCTCACTCTCATCCTCAAGAATTTTAGGAGCTACCCTCCAGAAACTGGGACAAAGACCAAATCTGTCTTTTCTTATTATCTATCACAGTATCATAGTAGGTTTTCCTGAAAAGAGTAAATTCCAGCAAAGACTTGGAGGAGGAGAAGGAAACAGGCCCAGTGGAACAGCCAGGACATAGATTCTAAGGTAGATGCCTGGCTGGCAAGTTCAAGGTGAGTGTGTCTGAAATGATCCAAACAGTAGGTGAGATAACAGGCCAGTTCCTGCAAGGTCCTGTCGATTATTCGATGGAAGGACATTGCAGAGTGAGGTGGGGAGCCACTAGCAGAATGTGCTCTTTTGATTTTCTGTCTCTCCTTGATCCGGATAAATTTCACAGCAAACTGAACCAAAAGTAGAGAAACTGAAAGTCCAAAAAGGAGACAGTTTATTGATTCGGTGGTGATTCATCAGGGAAAAGAAAAACTGCCTCAAACATCCTGTTGAAACTTTGTGGAGTGTCCCTTATTTGGGGGACAGTATAGCAGATTCTCCTAGAGGCTCCCCAACTGTTCTCCCTTCTCTTCCACCTCAGTAAATCCCTCTTTCATGCAGTGACAGCGTGGAGACACCATTTCCCTGAGTAGAACTTGGTGAGGCCACATGATTCAGTTCGAATTCATGAGATTGCAATGAAAGAATTCAGTGGGACTTTATGAAAATTGGTTAAAGCTGTGAGATGCAACCCTCCGGCATGTGTTTACTCTTTTCCTAATCTCTGGAATGCAGAGGTCCATGTTGTGTGTTCCCAGGCCAAATTAGTACAACAGGTGAGCTCCAGATTGAAAGCTCGTTACTAGACGGACAGAAGGAAAGGTAGAAGGACCTGAGGGCGTCCTTTGGTGACTGTGGCGTCCATCCAAGCCTTTTCTCCCAGACTTCTTCTACAGGAGAGAGTATCTTCTATGTTGTGAAAATACTATTTTAAAGTTATCACTATTATGCTTCTGATCATCATTTTCTATTACATGTAACAGAACATAAGGCTAACAGACAGAGTTAGGGTGTTTTTGTCATAGCTCTTTTCCTCCTTTAGCTTTTTTAAAAATATTGTTAAAAAAATCACTCTTTGGCTTTTAAATAATACATCCCTCTCTGCCCAGATAAGCATTGTGTCAACTACAAATTGGCACTTGCCACCTAAGAATCCACCTGCAATACAGGAGACACAGGAGACTTGGGTTTGATCCACTGGTCAGGAAGATTCCCAGGAGGAGGAAATGGGAACCCACTCCAGTATTCTTTCCTGGGAAAACTCATGGACAGAGGAGCCTGGCGAACTACAGTCCATGGGGTTCCAAAGAGTTGGACACGACTGAAGGACTGAGCATGCACACACATGTATCTCTACAAGGATTATATCATGAGTTGTAGCTTGACATAAAGTGCATACTTAATAAATGTTCACTTAAGATTTTGCCACTGTAGCCCCAATTCAAGTCATCTGTGTCCCTTTAATTTCATTAGTCAAAATAGATCAAATAAAATCCCCTGATATTTTCACAGGGCGAGCAACAGATATGGAAACCCTCTAAAATAAATGAAAAGCCTTTCAAATAGGAGTTGCATGATTTGTGTCAGTATTACATTTTGCTGCATTATTTTAAGACAAATATTAATGTTAATGTTCACTCTCTAGGTCTAGCCATTCTGATGCTGTGGTTTCAACTACTAAGAAATGACAACCTCGTCTTTCATTTTGAAGGCACTTACAGCTTCCAAAATATTTTCCACTGTGTTAGTGTCTGAACTACTTACAACAATATTCAAATGTACAGCAGCAAAATGGTTACTGTCACTTAACACGAAAGGATAGTGAGGATCAAAAAGTTGGAGCAACTTGTCCACATCCCTGGCTGGGAAGTGAGGACAGAAGTTTTAGACTTGATTCTTCTGATGGCAAAATCCCGTATTAGTTTAATCCCATAGTTTTCATTTCCAAACAATTTCTCAGAGAGCAGATGGATGGCTCACAATCAGTTTGGCTAAAAGAGGTTCTCTGAAAATCCCTTAACTCACAATTTCAAACAGCATGGTTCACCCAGGAATTTCTGCATCTCTGACTAGCCCAGCCAGGTATGAAATGGAGAGCTAATTCCCTTAAGTCTTGTAGTCAGATTGCCTGGCCATCAGAGAGACAGTTTTCTGAGCAGGGGTGGGGGGTCCAAGCACAAGAGAGGCAGACTCTGAAGGGTTGACCATGGAGGGCTCGGTGGGGTGCACACTGGCCCAGGAGTGCTACTCAATGGGAAAAGGTACTTGTGAAATCAGATTTGGCCTTCCACAGTCATTTTATCAAGCTATGTTTAATATGCAATGCATCACAAAACTTGAAATCAAATGTATAAATGTTAAGTGCACAAAGTAGAAGCGCCTCCATTTCACTATGTCCAACCTATGATTCCCTTTATTTCCATAAAGACAGCAATGATTCCTATCAGTTTTTCTTGCATGAAAAATAGGCAAACCCATTTGCCTGGATAATTTAATATTTCCCTGGCATATGCCAGGAATATAATTTTCTTTCCAGCCAAAGATTTCTTAACTCAATCCATGGCAGAAATAATAAAATTTGCAAGGACCTAAACTGTACTTCTTGGGTGAATTTGCCTAGTCCATATCACACAAGATAGCAATGTTTATTTATTTTTTAAATGAAGCTAATTTTATTTAAGTGTTCCTCAGCCAAGAATCAGGTAGTATTTTTTTTCTTCTTTTCATATACATCTTGTCACCTTCTCATTTGCCAACAACATGAAATCTAAAGGATAAATTTCTATTTTTCTCAGCTCTAAATGTACTTACCCTTAAAACAGAGAATAAGTGACAGTGTTAGACACTCAGTTGTGTTGCAACATTGTGACCCCATGGACTATAGCCCACCAAGCTCCTCCATCCATGGGATTTTCCAGGTAAGAACACTGGAGTGGGTTGCCATTTCCTCCTCCAGGGGATCTTCCCGACCTAGGGATTGAACCCGGGTCTCTCGCAATGCAGGAAGTTTCTTTCATTTTCTTTACAGCCAAAGATTTCTTAATCAATGGCAGAAATAGTAAAATTCACAAGGACCTAAACTGTACTTCTTGGTTGAATTTGCCTAGTCCATATTACACATGATAGCAATGTTTATTTTTGTTTTAAATGGAGCTATTTTTATTTGTGTTCCTTAGCCACGAATCAGGTAGTATTTTCTGTGTTGTTTTCATACAGAACTTGTCATCAACTCATTTGCCAACAACATGAATTCTAAAGGATAAATTTCTATTCTTCTCAGGTTTAAACGTACTTACCCTTAAAAGAGAGAACAAAGTTCTTAGCAATACACAGATCATTTCATTTATCGGGAGTAGTTACTCTGAATTAATAAACTGTAGGAGAAGCGGATTTTATTTGGAAACAACAGGACACTTCCCCACTGATGAACTGAGTACACAAATATTCCATTACTCTCTGGACATGCACCGTCAGTGGATTCTAAAGAGATTCAAGCAATATTTGCTGCATGCACTTAATTACCTTTCTATAAATACCACCTTTGTAAAACAAGCGCAGTTATCACCCATGACACCTAAACACAAATGATGTTTCCCAGAAAAGGTGAAAGTAGAATTCTTGTTGAAAGGACACTTTATATTGTGAAAGCAGACATTTGATGGCTATATTACACTTAGTGTGATGAAATCAAATAGAAAAGGAAGAGTGAAGTTAACAGGAATCAGCCAATGGATGATGCTTATTATTGTATACTGTTTTACTAATAACTGCAAATATGCTTTGTTCCTCAAACAACATTTGACCAGGAAACTGTGCAAATTACAATTCACGTACTTAACCCACATGTTGGTTAATAGAACAGGGTCTTGGACTCATGATGGAATTAGGATAGAAATGATTAGGTAATTGCTCCAGACCAAGAGAAATAGGAAAAGTGTAGGAATCATTAATTAGTCCATCACACTGGAAAACACCATGAAACCCTGAAACATTGTTTTCATCTGAACTTGGTTTCCTCCTTGACTCAGGAACGCTGCAGGAGGAGACAAGCTACAACATGGAACACATTCACAGACACAGAGAATCGTCTATGGTTGTCAAGGAGGGAGGGGGTATGGAGAGGGAGGGATGGATTGGGAGTTGAGGATTAGCAGATGTAAACGATTATATATAGCATGGATAAGCAACAAGGCCCTACACTATAGCATAGGGAACTATAATCAATATCCTGTGATAAACCATACTGGAAAAGAATATGAAAAAGAATATGTAAGTATTATATGTATGGCTGAATCACTTTGCTGTACAAAAGAAATCACCACAACATTGTAAATCAACTATGTGCTGGTGGTTTAGTTGCTAAGTCATGTCCGACTCTTGTGACCTCATGGACTGTAGCCTGCCATGTTACTCTGTCCCTGGGGTTGTCCAGGCAAAAATACTGGAGTGGGTTGCCATTCTATACTTCAATAAAATAAATTAAAAAATAATAAAACTAAACAGAACTGGGGGGGTGGTTAATTTAGTAATTTTAAACCACAGGAGCCTAGCTAGAGTCCTCCAAACTGTTCACAGTAGACAATGTTTTGCAACATTTCTGTATTTTCAAAATTTCAAGTTGCTACTGACTAGTGAAATGCAAAATCACTACAGTGGGAGTTGACTAACATTCATAAAATAAATAGAATAAAACAGCAGATAGAGTTTATCACACATACAAATGGAAAATATGATTTTGTTCAATTTTGGTTGTTTTTATAAAGATGTACATACATTTATGTGTGTCCTGAAATGTATTGTAAAAATGTATCTCTCACTGTGGGTCTTGATCAAAGAGGATCAAAGCTACTAGTATAGATAACCACCTCCTTTCTTATGATTTATCTCTCTCACACTCTCATCTTTGAGCTCACAGACCCAAGACACATTAACAAAAGTCTAATCCATTGAAGAAGGCTTGTGATGAAGCACTTTCATTATTTTGAAGTGAGATGACATCAAACACAACACATGAGATTGAAAATCCTTTAGGCAAACCGTATATATATACTGCTAGAAAAGAGACCAGGAAATGCATTGCCAGTCATCAAACACTCAGATTACATATCATCGAATTTCTGAAGTTGCTGTCAAGACTAGAGAGAATGTATGTAAAAGATGCTAGAACACGTCTTAGACATCACAAGCATTCAACCTATGATGTACTTGTTATTCCCAAACCTGCTGTGCTTAGTCACTCAGTTGTATCTGACTCTTTGTGACCCCATGGATTGTAGCCCGCCAGGCTCCTCTGTCCATGCGGATTCACCAGGCAACAATACTGGAGTAGGTTGTCATGCCCTCCTCCTGGGGATCTTCCCAACCCAGGGATTGAACCCAGGTCTCCGGCATTGCAGGAAGATTCTTTACTGTCCAAGCCAACAGGGAAGCCCTCCCAAACCTAGATTTATGTATCTTTCCTCTGTTTCTCCAACTTGAACTTTTTTGCCTAGAAGTTTCCCATTATTTTCATTCTTATGTTTTCTTTTTTTCTTTCTTCCTTTTTTCCTGTGCCTTATGGCATCTTACTTCCACAATGCTGATAATGCCCATACAGGGATCAATCTTGGGGAACCATAGCTCTACATGGACTTTTATGATAACAAATGCATTGGCCACTATAATACAAATCAGCCAGCCACAGGTCATCCACCAGGAAAGCTCTGGAACGAGCTGCCCCAGGTTCAAAGAAGCTCCTGAAGGATAAAAAATAAGGATGCAATTATCCTAATTTGTCTGAATCAAACTCTGATCAGAACAATTGCTCCTAAAATAAATGAAATATTCACTGGAGAGAGAAGAGAAGAGGGTAATGCCCTTTACTTGACTCCCCAAACTCCACTGTCTAGTAGGAAAACAAAACCAAACAAGCACGGTGTCTGCATTTTTGGAGTAAGTAGCAAAGGTCAGTCTCATCTCATTCTCATAAGAAAAGATCCTCACAGTTGCTATTTATGATCCTCTCTGCATAGACTTCTCCACCCCCTTTATTCCCACCTGTCAACACGAACACAGGCTCACCAAAATTAATGAAGGCCATAATTCTGCTTTTGCTTGGGAAATACATTTCTGTTCAGAACCTTATCATTTCCCTTGTACTTAGAAAACCTCAGCTTTAGGAAAGAGACCAGCTTTTTCCTCCCCGTTCTCCACTTCCCAAATAATCCCCATGTCTACTTATAGGTTAATGAAAATCCCGTGTCACTGAAATTAGAGAATGGACAGAATAATCTAGAGGGAGTTATCATGCACTCTAAGCCATGCTCTTGACCTATGACTACACAAAAACCACCAGGCAGACAGGAAATAAGAACCTGAAAAATCAGAGGTTGCTGAGCTGAATTAGAAGTGCCAAGAGGAGCATTTGGCCAATTTCTAGAAAATGGAGAAAGAATGCAAATAATACTGAAGTTGAAATTCTTCAAGGAAAACTCATTCATTACATGACTGGGACACACTTATCCTAGAGACCAAAATATGAACGTGAATGCGTTTAGTCAGTAGCTCTGGGTTTGCTCTCTTCCTCGAAAAGCAGAAACATCTGCGTCCCATGCCTACTTTGAAGGCACAAGAGATAGTGCAAGAAAGGGACAAATGAGCTAGCCCAGAGAAGAATCAAAACCCAATTAACCAAGCTTTCACTGGCCTCCACATCTACTAAGCTTGCTCAAAAATTTAGGTTATTTTATACTTCAGATATAATCTTCTTATATTAAACCCCAAAAACCTAGAAATAATAAAATCATATAATTTATGATCTTTTGCAGTTGGTGGACATTTTCACAAGGAAGCCTTGTCTGACTTCAGATTGAATCCTATCTGAAAATCTCAACTCATCACCTTCCCATCAAACCCTGCCTTCCCATTTCCTTCTGGCATTATCATTCTCTGTTAGGTGGATAAAACTTGCAGTTGACTTTGACTATCTTCAGCAACTTACACAACGAATCACCATCATATATCTTCTGGTGCTTTATGGGGTCTTTCACACCCCATTCTTTTCAGGCCCACTACTACAGTTAATAACAATAATACAAAGTATAACTGTTAGTGTGGAAGCTCATTACACTATGCTGGGAACCATGCCAACTGACCACATTCTTAGAGCCAGAGGCGCTAAGGAGCTTCGTGTTTCCAAACTATTTTGACGAGAAATGTTACAAGTTAGTAAAATAATCACCTTCTTAGATAGAAATTCTTAGAGGGAAGTCTTACCAATGAAAGGCATGTCATCATCACTGTGACAGCCTTAGTACCTGGGAGCTGAGAGAACTAGTTCTCCATTGAGTTGAGAGACCTTGTTCCATAGTTCACTCCTACAGAGGTCATTTTTTGCTACACACTCAGTTCTCAAAATTAGATCTCCATCTGCCTTTCCACAGTCTCTTTTCCTCTGACCCTAGCTTTTCAGTGTGTTCCTTTTCGTTTCTGAATAATGCACAAGGCAGAGACAACATGCCCTACCCCATGAGCCTATCATTTTGCATCCTCGGAGTCTCCCAATCAAGGGAAGGGGAGTGGACCCGATACTGGAGGTACTATCAGAAGGAAAGATTGGGGCAAAAAGCCAACAAACAAGATTAATGATGATCTCAATAGACTTGTTCTTCTCCACTTGCATTTTGTGTACTTAGCTATTTTTCATTTTCATATTTAGAGTTTTATAGGCCAAGCAGAGCATATAGCCCCCTGGGGAGGCTTCCCCTAAATTACAGGGTTTTAAAATGTGCAATTTGGGCATCAGTTTAAGGCAACTGAATTTTTCTGGAAGATTTTTCAGACAAGGCCATGTAGCATTTCATGGACTTTCAAATTATGCCCTGTAGTTGCCCCACCATGTGCCCTTCAAAGGCTTTATGTTTAGAGTTGCCTCCAGCTGGGCTTTTGGCAGCACAGTAAGGAGGAGGCTGTCCTGAAGTGGATGCTATCTCTGGATTCAAGGGAAAACTCTATTTTTTCTTCTTAAATAGATACATGCAAATAAAACTGAGAGGAGACACTATCCAATGTCCAAAAGGAGCAGCAGGTTCTAGGTCTAGCAAAGAACTATTAGAACTGTTAAGAGAATTATGATGCAACTGTTGGGGGGATAGGGTCCCCAATCTCTTTGGTTTCTATTATGGACTGTCTGTACCTCCTCCACCCCATCCCAATTCATAGGTTGAAATCCTAACCCCTAAGGCAACAGTATTAGGGGGTGGGGCCATTCAGAGGGGATTTATGTCATGAATGGGATAAGGGACCCCAGGGAGCTCTCTCACTTTCCTCCATGTGAGGACACAGAGAGAAGAGGGCTGCCTATGAACCAGGAAGGGGGTTCTCACCAGGCACGAAATCTGCCTTCCGGCCTCCAGAAATGTGAGAAATAAATTCTTATGGATTCGAAGTCTCTGAGTCTATGGTATTCTGTCATGACAGCCTGGATGGAACAAGTTTCTTAAGTGAGAGTCTTGTCTCCCACTGCCCTTCAATCTGTTGTTACAGACCATTCACAGCATTCTGGAGTTTGGACAGCACTGGAGTGGGCACTGCCCATTGCATGGATTACACCCATTCCCATGGATTTCGTTGACTCCTCCCTGCTACCCCTCACCCCACTGATATCCTTGCCTTCTCAATGATCTCAGCAACAGATTTTCTGAGAGGTGGTATCCTAGCTCCCTCAGATCTGCTTGGCTGAGTACTGCAGAGAGGCAGCGATGCCCCTTAACCAGTAACTGAGCCTGCCAAAACCCAGCTTCCCACCACTGCTTGAGAACCATCTGAACTGTTCCTTACACTGCAGAGCTGCCCACAGGGTCGGGCTGGAGTCCCCTTAAGGACAGGGCCTGCAATTGCCCACCTGCTTCTCTTGCTCTTCTTCTCCTGTGTTCTGCTCTCCAGATTCTCAGAACCAACCCTGGGAGCAATTCCTTAAAAATATTATCAGAATACAAATCCTCAAGTCAGGGTCACTTTATCATATATTACATCTCTGTATGGTTTCAGGTAAACTATAGGTCACCCAGTTAAATTTGAATTTCAGATTCGAGGGGGAGTGTACATTAGGAGTTGGGGATTAACATATACATACTCCTATATATAAAATAGATAACCAACAAACAACTACTAATAATCAGCATGGGGAACTATACTCAATATTTTGTAATAATTTATAAGGGAAAAGAATCTGAAAAATAACATATATAATGTGTAACTGGATCACTATGCTGTAAACCTGAAATTAACATACTATAAATCAACTATTTTTTTTAAAAAGAGAAAAAATTGACTTTCAGATATATCACATATACTATTTGGTACATATATATTAAATGGGCTTCCCTAGTGGTTCAGATGGTAAAGAATCTGCCTGCAATGAAGGAAACCTGGGTTCAATCCCTAGCTCGTGAAGAATAATTATGTGAAATAAAAGTATAACTGGCCAACTGTGTCTTCATTTTCTAAATCTGGAAATATTATCTACTGTACTCTCAGAGCAACCAATTGAGATCATCATCTGCTTTTTAGAGGAAAAAAAACTAAAGTTTGGTCAAGTCTAGTTACTTTTTAAAGGTCATACAGGAGTTGGCAGTTTTCTGATTCACATGTGGGAACTTTTTACCTTTTTTTTTTTTTTCAGTTTACAGTGGAGACGTCTCATATGCTGACACACAATATTCTCCCAACCCTCTTAGAAAATCAGTTCAGTTCAGTCGCTCAGTCGTGTCCGACTCTTTGCAACCCCATAAACTGCAGCACGACAGGCCTCCCTGTCCATCACCAACTCCCAGAGTTTACCCAAACTCATGTCCATTGAGTCAGTGATGCCAGCCAACCAACTCATCCTCTGTCATCCCCTTCTCTTCCTGCCTTCAATCTTGCCCAGCATAAGGGTCTTTTCCAGTCGGTCAGTTCTTCGAATCAGGTTTCCCCATCTACTTGCCATGAGGTGATGGGACTGGATGCCATGATCTTAGTTTTCTGAATGTTGAGCTATAAGTCAATTTTTTCACTCTCTTCTTTCACCTTCATCAAGAGGTTCTTTAGTTTTTCACTTTCTGCCATAAGGATGGTGTCATCTGCATATCTGAGGTTATTGATATTTCTCCTGGCAATCTTGATTCCAGCTTGTGCTTCTTCCAGCCCAGCATTTCTTATGATGTACTCTGCATTTAAGTTAAATAAGCAGGGTGACAATATGCAACCTTAACATACTCCTTTTCCTATTTGGAACCAGTCTGTTGTTCCATGTCCAGTTCTAACTGTTGCTTCCTGACCTGCATACAGATTTCTCAAGAGGCAGGTCAGGTGGTCTGGTATTCCCATCTCTTTCAGAATTTTCCACAGTTTATTGTGATCCACACAGTTAAAGGCTTTGGTATAGTCAATAAAGCAGAAATAAATGTTTTTCTGGAACTCTCTTCCTTTTTCGATGATCCAGCAGATGTTGGCAATTTGATCTATGGCTCTTCTGCCTTTTCTAAAATCAGCTTGAACATCTGAAAGTTCATGGTTCATGTATTGATTAAGCCTGGTTTGGAGAATTTTAAGCATTACTTTATTAGTGTGTGAGATGAGTGCAATTGTGTGGTAGTTTGAACATTCTTTGTCATTGCCTTTCTTTAGGATTAGAATGAAAACTGACCTTTTCCAGTCCTGTCACTTCATGGCAAATAGATGGGGAACCAGTGGAAAACAGTGGCTGACTTTATTTTTTTTGGCTCCAAAATCACTGCAGATGGTGACTGCAGCCATGAAATTAAAAGACACTTACTCCTTGGAAGAAAAGTTATGACCAACCTAGACAGCATATTAAAAAGCAGAGACATTGCCAACAACGATCCGTCTAGTCAAGGGTATGGTTTTTACAGTGGTCATGTATGAATGTGAGAGTTGGACTGTGAAGAAAGCTGAGTGCCGAAGAATTGATGCTTTTGAACTGTGGTGTTAGAGAAGACTCTTGAGAGTCCCTTGGACTGCAAGGAGATCCAACCAGTCCATTGTAGAGGTGATCAGCCCTGGGTGTTCTTTGGAAGGACTGATTTTGAAGCTAAAACTTCAATACTTTGGCCACCTGATGGGAAGAGGTGACTCATTTGAAAAGACCCCAATGCTGGGAAAGATTGAAGGCAGAAGTGGACGACAGAGGATGAAATGGTTGGATGGCATCACTGACTCAATGTACATGAGTTTGGGTAAACTCTGGGAGTTGGTGATGGACAGGGAAGCCCAACATGCTGCAGTTTATGGGATCGCAAAGAGTTGGACATGACTGAGTGACTGAACTGAACTGAATCATGATTAAACTGATACAAAACTAGGAAAGAAATAAAACTTCTATGGCAATAAAGGATACTTGCTAAATATGTACAGAAAATAACCTACCTAGCTGTTACATTAAAGATATCTTCCACAGAAAATTCAGAAATAGCTAAAAATAACTGCAGTCAGCATATGTTCAACATATATGCATTACTGTCCTAGAGATTCAAGCTAACAAAGTGATTTTTAAAATTGGCAAGAAGGCTTTAGGATTATAAAAGAAGGGACAATATTTTCGTTTCTCGAAGATAATGAATTTGTTAAGATAATCAGTATGTATTAGAATTTTTATGAGAACTGAGCACTTGGCTAGTGACAAGATGAACATGTAAGATCCCAAATGCCACATTCCAACCAGTTAGAATGTATAAACAGTAAAATAGATTCCATTATCAATAGAAAGAAAAAACTAGTAAATATCTTGGAATGAATCTAATGGAGAAAATGTATGTTAAGAAAGCATTCGTTCAGTTCTAATGAGGTGGATGAAACTGGAGCCTATTATACAGAGTGAAGTAAGCCAGAAAGAAAAACACCAATACAGTATACTAACGCATATATATGGAATTTAGAAAGATGGTAACAATAACCCTGTGTACGAGACAGCAAAAGAGACAATGATATATAGAACAGTCTTATGGACTCTGTGGGAGAGGGAGAGGGTGGGAAGATTTGGGAGAATGGCATTGAAACATGTAAAATATCATGTATGAAACGAGTTGCCAGTCCAGGTTCGATGCACGATACTGGATGCTTGGGGCTGGTGCACTGGGACGACCCAGAGGGAAGGTATGGGGAGGGAGGAGGGAGGAGGGTGCAGGATGGGGAACACATGTATACCTGTGGCAGATTCATTTTGATATTTGGCAAAATTAATACAATTATGTAAAGTTTAAAAAATAAAATGAAATTAAATATTCAAAAAAAAAAAAAAAGAAAGCATTCGTGAGGAACCATATATGAAGATATATACAATGTCAACAGAGATAAAACAACACTATGTTAGCAGCATACTGTGTTCTAGGATGATTGCCTCTCTGAAATGGACAATTCTTCTCAGTTAATTTTACTCAAATCCCAACTACAACATAAGAAAGACTTGCTGGCAATTGGCTAAAATAAATTAATAGGATCCTGGGCTAGTAAATATGCAAAAATAGCAATGGTGGTTTTTAAAAGGTGACCTTGTATATAAAATTTCCTCTCAGTACCACAGTTAAAGCATGAATGCCTGGATCTTCTGGATTTCCCCACATCCATGCTCTCCCTCCTCCAGTGTGGAGATGCCCTGGGCTTTGGGGATTTACCCAGCACCAGAAGTGGCCCTGAGTGATCTCAATCTCTCAAGTCCTGCAGGCAGATTCTTTACCAACTGAGCTATCAGGGAAGCCCTCAAGTCCTGCAGGTGGTTTCATAAGTCAGGTCTCAGTCCAGTCAGATTATTGCATTGCCAGGCCAAATCTGAGACTGATTTAGCATAAGTTATACGACTTAATTCAGGCCCGGGAGACTGAGGAGGAAATTTCCTGGGTGCTTCTAGAGAGGTAAAGACATGGGATGCCTTCTCTTCCTTTGATATTTTTCAGGAGGGACTTCTGGAACAAAGTGAGCCGCCATCTTGCTGTCAGAGATGAGGCCGATGCTGAGAGGAGAGAGGAGCAGGGCCATCACAGGGAATCAGAGTTGCAACCCCTGGGTTAACAACACAAGAAGTACTTTTATAATAATTTCTGAACTATGTAATGACAAAAGGATCTTCTTGGGTACAATCACAGTTAAGTATTTATCACAGGGTATTCCTAAATGGCAATTTCTCATGGAAGCTTTAAAACAGAATAGAATTTCTAATAAATGAAAGCACATGCATTGAAGGAACATACTCGAGTACAGAAGAAATGATATGAGTGTAGAGAAAGGCCGGGAGAGCCAAGGTCTACCACGACCAAAAGAGCTTTATTACAAGTCAGGCCCTTCGATTACTCACCTACATTATTTCCCTCCTCTACATCTGAAGACACTCTGCATTTTGTCACCTCCACGCTTTTAATAAATTTATAGTATTCTTTTGACTGGGTAGACCTCCATCCCCTCTTCTTTCCACCTATCAAGTTATCCTCATCTTGAAAACCCCACTGAGATTTTGCCTGGTTTCCAATACTTCCCTGTTCTCTCCTGGCTAGCCATCTCTTGCTCTTCCAGGCTGACATCACAAAGTTGGCAGTTGAAGATGTATTGCCAGGTGGTCTCTTCTGCTGTTGCTGAGACCTTTACTCACTGCTTAATTTTCCAAATATTTGTCTTCTTTCCAAATAGATTTTAAGGCATTTGGGGACAGGAAGAAAGTCGTATCTTTATGTTGCCTCGCACTCCGACATAGTAAGCTATCAGAAAACATTGTTCAATCAGTTGGATTTCTGGGATCATGTTTTTTGAACCATCTGCATTCTGACCAGAATTTTCTTGCCATTCAGTATCTTCAGCCCCAATTCCACTCTTGGGTATCCTTAACATGTCTTCAAATTGTAACATCTGCTCACTCCCCTTGGGTCAGGTAACTCAGAAGATACAACTGTGAATTTTGGCCAACCCCTGGACAGTGTTATCTCCCTAGCGGCAAGAGACTGATTCAATCTCCATGTTTTCAGACCCTAGGAAATCATCTGTACCTCCGGCACTGTCCACAGAGGAGAGGAGATGTCAATTCCCTAGGCTGTTCTTTATAGCTTAATCCTTTTCCTCTCCTTTCCATGACAGCAGAAACAAATTACTTTTTGTTCTTCACTGTTTTGTTCTGCCCATGGCTTCGTTTATGAAACCAAGCACCAACCTAATAAACGCCTTCCTTGCTGCTAAAAGCTACCATAGCTGCTCAACATTGGTGTGAATACTAACAATGATCAGAGCTCCACAGCTAACCTATGAAACTTTAAAAGATTATTTCAGATACCAACGTATATTCACAACTCAACTATTTACTTTACAATCTCCCTTTCTTGGAAACTGCTTACACCACCCTCTCTGGCAACTTTTCACATCACATAGCAGGAAAATGCAGTTCATTTTCTATTATATAAAACTGTAGCTACCAATAGTTAGGAATTAACTTAGACCAGAGCTTAAAAAGACTCAAAGCTTCATTGAAGAAATCCTATCTAATCACAACATATTTATCAACAACCAAGCCATTTGAGGTGTGATTAAATGATTGAAAAGACTATTGTAAAGATTCAGTCACAAAATCTCTCTATTGGACAATAAATGTGTTTTATTGAGTATACAGATATTTATCTGGCTATATTTTTATCAAAGGTTCACAAACATTCTACTATAAGGAGTAAAAATAATGAACATGAGGTCTCATATTTCAAAAATAAAAAAACTTTTAGACAGAAAATATTCATTAGAATATTATTAAAAATTGCCTACCTTCATTTACACTAAATAGAATTTCTTTCTACCATGTACAGTCATTCTTAAATACAATGAAACCTAAGAACCACTCAGCATGGTGAAAAGGGTATCTGTACTCTAAAGTCTGGGCAAGCCTTTTGAGATAACCACCAGATCCCACAGATAATGGAAATAAATGGAAAATTCTCAACGGATTCTCAACTGTTCTATTTATCTGTTTGGTTTAGTCTATTCTGTTTTTGTTGTTGTTGTTCAGTCACTAAGTCGCATCTAACTCTGTAACCCCATGGACTGCAGCACGCCAGGCTTCCTCATCCCTCACTCTTTCCCGGAGTTTGCCTAAGTTCATGTCCATTGAGTTGGTGAGGACTATTCTGTTTTAGTTATATATTAATGCAACTATAGGGCAGGTTAGTTTCATGAGATGTGTGTTAAACATTGGGCACTGAACCTTATCTCACATACAGTAGGTGACAGATAAATGTTTTGTGGGTTTGAAACCAAATCTTGCTTGAACAGACTCACATTCATATTGTTATTCAAAAAGTTGTGAGAACATACCACCTTCTTCATCTCATGCCATCAGATATCATGCTAATTTCCTCTGACAAAGGTCCCATAAACCATTATCCACTCTCATGGGATGCACTGTATTTGGCTTATAATCTATGTCCTTTTCCCTCCCAGTCTCTTTGGAGCAGAGAACATACTTATATATGCATTTCTAAGAGCCAACTCATTGGAAAAGACCCTGATGCAGGGAAAGTCTGAAGGCAAAACAAGAAGGGAGCAGCAGAGGATGAGGAGGTTAGATAGCATCACCGAATCAATGGACATGAATTTGAGGAAACTCCGGGAGACAACTGGAAGACAGAGGTGCCTGGTAGGCTACAGTCCATGGGGTTGCAAAGAGTTGGACATGACATAGTGACTGAACAAAAACAACAAAAAGCCCCCCAAACTGCTTGGCATATAATAGGATTTCATTAAATAGTTGCATACATGAATGAATACATTAATTGAAGATAAGTTCCTAAAAGGTAAGAGTCCTTATAAGATGCAAATTGATTTGTAGCTCAAGAATAAGACTGAATTTCTCTATGCAATTTGGATATAAATACTCCTCTGAACCCTGAGTGTTATGGAAATATTTTTATGCAAATAGTGGCACCAGTCAAATGCTTCAGAGAATGGTTTTCATGTTAAAAAAGACTTCATTTGTTCCTAAAGAAGAAGAGATGCTTGAAAACAGCACTTAACAAATTTAAAGATGAAAAGTAGACTGAGGGTAAATAAATTGGTCATAATATAAAAGAGTGAAACCCGAAATGGTAATTCATTAATTAGACAGAGGGTACAGCAACAACTTCCTGTCCATCTTCTCATACAAAATATCAATTTCCAGTGGTTGGTAAAGCTAACCTTGTCATGAGAAGAAAAGGCAAAACCAGGAATTAAGCATTGTCCTCGTCTTTTAGAGGGCTATCATCCAAATAAAAAAAATCATCCATCCATTCACTGAACATATATTAATTGAACACTTACTATAAGCACATTCCCATCTACAATATAAGGGCTCCCAGGGTAGCTCAGTTGGAAAAGAACATGCCTGTCAATGTAGGAGCCACAAGAGAAGCTGGATAGCCCCTGAAGGAGAAAATGGCAACCCATTACAGTATTCTTAACTGGAGAATCCCATGGACAGAGAACCTAGCGGGCTATGATCCATGGGATGGCAAAGAGTCAGATACAACTGAATCGACCGAGGGAGCATGAAAACAAGATCTGCAATATTAGGACTCGTAATAAACCCATTTTCAGAGAGATTAGAGACAAAGGAGTTACATAACTTGCCTGAGGTTACACAGGTAGTGACAGCCAGGATTCTAATGAAGTCAGAAAACACTGAATGCTATAGCTAGAACTCAAAGGAATATAGAGGGGATTGAAGATGTGATATTCTCAAGATTCAAGTGTACGCTTGAAGAGCAGAATTGGAGGGATGATTTCTGGAGGAGGTGAAATTAACAGACAGACTGAGTGTTCTTCCTGAACAAGAAATCAATCTGTGATTGGGGAAGGGCTATCACTCCTTTAATTTTCCTCACTTTGTGGTATTTTTGTTTCTTTGTTTTTCTTTTGCTTGAGGTGGGCCAGGGTCAGTTTACTTTTCTCCAGTGCTTTTTCCCAAAGCTGATTAAAGTCAGGGAAACGAGGATGGCCCACAGAGTTTCTTCTTAGAATAAGAAGCTCTGATGACAAAGAACAAAAAAAGGCCTAACAAAAAACGAGGGTGTCCAGAATGGCTCAAATTAGGTCATGGGTTTTAGGGCTCAGTCTTCTCTTTGTATAATTTCTTTTTTCCCCTTTGCTATGGCTAATCAATGGCCAATTGCCAATACTTTTCTCTAAGGTAAAGAGCTGTTCCCAACCATCTCTCACACCTGCTAAGCCAAGGATTGAAAATTCTGGAACCACTGGTGGGGTGGCAGGCCATCTTATCCACAGCACTCAGGATCAATGTGACTGAAAGGGAGTTATTTTGTTTCTATAATATATTCCCCGCTAATGTCACATGAGAATACTCTGACAGGAAACCTAACTCCATATTCCTTCCACATATATTAAATACAGACAAATTCCTCTAGCCTGGGGACCATATTCTTTCTCAAAGGATGCTTATTGCCAAACTGCATTTTCAAATAAATGTACTCAAAGGACAAAGTCATGAGGAATTTATGATTTCAAAAATAATTTGCCATAATTTTTAAAAATTTACCATATACAAAAATCACTGTTAACAAAATTTAAAAAGTACAAAATATGTAAAATCTTCAAAAAAAAATCCAATTTCATTGCCAAGGATTATATACACAATTTTTATAACTCCAATGGAAATTACATGGAAAAAAAAGGACCCTCACACATCAAAACAAAATAGAGTCTAATGGAACTTTAGGGAGAGAGTAAAATAACCCCATAAGGAAAGCAAGACAGTATCCAGGAACATTAGACCAGGATTTCTCACCTTTATCACTCTTTGTTGTGGGGAACTGTGCTATACACAGAACAAAGTGTTTAGTAACATTCCTGATCTTGACCCACAGCATATCAAAACTCCCAACATACCCACCCTGCATCCAGACAACCAAAACGTCTTCAGACACTGTCGAGTGTCTCCTTGGGGTCAACTGACCCTGGTTGAGAATCATTTCTGGAGAAATAAGAATATATCAGCAGTTATCAGGAAATACTTAAACACCAATTCTAATTTTACAGAACAAATTTACTCTGTATCTATAAAGTTCTGATGACAGATGCATTCAGTAGAGGACAGGAAACAGGGTTTAGCTGGCCCAGAGCTCTGTGAAAACCTAAGAAAGAGTGCCTATTTACATGTAATTTTCACTTGTTTTCCTTTTTTTCCCCACAGAAGGTGACAAGAAGGAACAGGAAATATGACTTTGGTTGACTGGCAATTTCTCATACCTTTCAAAATCGCTCTGACAAGTTGATAGAAGAACATCGTGGAATACAAAGCAAAAAAATTAAACAGGAGGAAGGTGGCATTTCTTTGAGGAATGTGATCTGTCTCAACAAATAAAGGCATAAAGAAACCCGACTAAGCATAAATACGAGCTCAGTAGATTCATCTGTCTAGCAAAGAAGGCAAGGCTCTACTTGATTTTTCTTTATTCTGTCTTCCTGAATCATGGCAGAACAAGTGCCTAATTAGCTACAAAGGGAGAATCTCATTAAAGCAGTTCAGGAATTCTTTTTTTTTTTTAAAGAAAGACTTCACATATTCAGCCTATAAAAATATCCTCTGGCATTTTACTCGCCTCAGGCCGCTGTAACAAAATACCATAGACTAA
This sequence comes from Bubalus kerabau, assembly GCF_029407905.1. Classification (NCBI taxonomy): domain Eukaryota; kingdom Metazoa; phylum Chordata; class Mammalia; order Artiodactyla; family Bovidae; genus Bubalus; species Bubalus kerabau. The sequence goes on along the minus strand of NC_073647.1, from coordinate 147,264,361 downwards.
GGGACTTGAACAAAATACCATAGACTATGGACTTGAACCGGAGAAGGCAATGGCACCCCACTCCAGTAGTCTTACCTGGAAAATCCCATGGACAGAGGAGCCTGGTGGGCTGTAGTCCATGGGGTCGCTAAGAGTCAGACATGACTGAGCGACTTCCCTTTCACTTTTCACTTTCATGCATTGGAGAAGGAAATGGCACCCCACTCCAGTGTTCTTGCCTGGAGAATCCCAGGGACGGGGGAGCCTGGTGGGCTGCCGTCTATGGGGTCGCACAGAGTCAGACGCGACTGAAGCGACTTAGCAGCAGCAGCAGCATGGACTTGAAGAAGAGACAGTTATTTCTCACAGTTCTGGAGGCTGGAAGTCCAGGAGGAAGCTTCTTTCTGGCTTTTAGAAGCCCATCTTCTCACTGTGTCCTCACACAGAGGGTTGGAGGGTGAGGGGAGGGAAAAGCACAGTGATGCCAATGACCGCCAAAGGCCCATCATATTGGGGGATAGGGCTCAAACATTCAGTCCATAACACTTGGGGGAAAAGATAAAAGCTCAGTTACTGAGCGACTTGTTTTCAGACTGAGGCTTGTCTTTGGGAAAGCCAAAGCACTGTAGAAGAAGCGCTGCATTCACCTAAGGCCAGGGGAATCTTCAACTACAATCTTTCTTTGTAATTCATGCAGCACTTGCAATCAGGGATGTTCAAAAAACTTTCAGGCAGTTAAAAAAATTTTGCGAGATTCCTGTTTTCAAAATGTAACAACTAGCATTTAATTATTTCCCAGATGGAGAGGCTATACAATCAGTGTATGGGATACACAATCAGTTCCTGTATACCCAGTGAATGTGAACTTCAGAAGAGGTCTTGAACCTTATCACTCACTCTCAGTGTAGTCTGTGGACACGCTGCACGAACATCATGGGGTAGCAGGTGAGAAATACTGAAGCTCAGGCCCTGACCCACACTTATGTAATCAGAATCTGTATTTTCTCCAAGATTCCCTGAAAAATAATTACGCTCATTAAAAGTTTCAGAAGCAATGCTCTGGTGAGTCCAATTTCATCATTTAAGACTACCTTGTAGAGTCTTTTGTGGTAACCATGGGAAACATTTTTTTGGAAAATATTCTTTTTAGAGCTTCCTGGAAAATATGAAAAAGTATCTTTTAAAATGAACTCCTGATATTACACGAATAGCAGATTACACATACAAAAAGGGACAATAGGGAACAAGAGACATAGAACTGCTACAGCAATGACCAAGTTAAGCCTTCATTGTAAATATTCTTCAAAGCAAGATATTTCTGGTTAGATAGTTCACATGGAGTATGAGAACTTTACTGAAAAGGTAATGACAAGAGCCATACCTCAAGCTCAAAGGAAAAGTGTTCTCCTACCACTTACTGTACCCAAGGTGGCATTGTCCATCATTTCTTCATGGTGACACTTTTCAGATCTTCCACACAAACCTTCAAAATGCTATCCTAGCATTATCAAGTAAGTACCAAATATCTAATAAGTAATTAAAACTCTGAGTTGGCTTGCTTTTTTCCTTTCCTTGCCCTTTTTTCCCTCCCTCCCTCCCTTGCTTTCTTCTGAGTTTAAGACAACTGACAAGGTTATGTGGTCAGGGAGTTTGTGATTTGAGACTACTGGGGCAGGAGTCGAAAGCAGCTGTTTTGCCCCTTTCCTGTTTGCCCATTTTGTTCCCCTTGTATTTTGAAAAAATCTAATTATAGGAAAGAGATCACTAGGCATTTTAATGTTAACTCCTGACTTATGCTCTCTGGAATGTACACCATGCCTTGCATAACCTGTTGATTCTGTTCCTAGATTAAAAGAAGTATAAATGAAGAATTAAGTAGTTAAATAACGACAAGCTCTCTACCCTCAACAGCCCCCTCAGCAATCCTGCAAGCAGATAACACACTAAAGATAACATCTGAAGAGAGTCAGCCAGTCTGCAGACAGTGAAGAAGGATGAAGAACCCAACCTCCTGATTCCATGATTCAGTGAGATTCCACAACACCCCCACTGCACCTTTTTCCCTTTAAAAACAATCCTGTTTGAGCAGAATCTTTGGAGTTGGTCTCAGGACATGAGTCCACCTTCTCCCCAGATAGCTGGCTTTTCTGAATAAAGCAACTTTAACTTTTACTGACACTTGCCTCTCAAATTACTGATTTGAGCGCTGAGCAGCGGAACCCAAGTTCACTAACAAAGCTTTGTCAGGCCTTGTTAGCTGTCTTTGGAAACAACACCAGGGGCTGAGATTTCTCTCATTTGAAAACAATGAGTCAAAGTTCAGTGTGTCTGTGTGCACTTTCGACAACTCAGTCGTTCAGTTGTGTCTGACTCTTTAAGACCCCCAGGGACTGCAGCTTGCCAGGCTCCTAGGTCCATGGGATTTCTAGGCCAGAATACTGTTGCTACTTCCTTCTCTAGGGGATCCTCCCAACCCAAGGATTTAATGGGAGTCTCCAGTGTCTCCTGCATTGGCGGGCAGATACTTTATCACTGAGCCACCTGAGAAGCCCCACAAGCACAAACTTAATGAACATGAATAATTAGTACACAGTTAGCTCTACAAATGAAAAACAATGTCATGTAATTAAAAGGCAATTGTAAAAATTGTTTTTGAAGTATAACAAGAATAAAGCCAGTCAAGCTGAATTGCAGAGAAAGACATTTCAGTTACATTGATGGGGTTCTTTCTCCTCTGAAGTGTTTTTTCCCCTACTTAGACCACAACAATATAGTAACAGGAAATATATGAAAAAGGTGGAAGATTAGAAGCTTAGAGTCCAGAATCCCTGTGGTGGCAGCCAGAAATGTAATTAAGGAAAACACTCATTTAAGTTTCTCCTCCCTTCAAAACCTAATCTCACATTATTTAGAAAACCTTGGAGAGAAACAATAATTCGGGGTCAACTTTGGAAGAATGTTAGATGACTGCTAACTGGACCCTGTGACCTTATTTAGAATGAAATTATGTGCCAAGAGATTTTAGGAGTTGGAATTTTTTTAAAGGTGTTATGCTTTCTCAAAGCCCCAAAATAAACCTTTCACACAAGAACGCCAGGAACACTAGCTTATTGCCTCTAAACTTTGCGTTTTGAAATCTACTGAGTTCCCACAGGCAGGATATGAAACACCCAGTTCTCAAGAAAATTCTTTTCCCTCAAAACCCCAGTTCACTTTGAACAAACACAATATACATAGTCTATCACCCTTCCCTCTCCCTCTTGTAAACATCAGCTCTAACAAAAAAGATGCATCTTTCCCATTTCTGGACCTATTCTGTCTTTTTAAAGGTACAAGCATGAAGAAGCAAAATAAAAATTAAAAACCTGTCAAATGGTTGGTCAAAATTCTGGGCTGTTAACCACTTTCATCCCCTAGAGAACTAAATGGCAACCCACTCCAGTATTCTTACCTGGAGAATCCCATGGACAAAGGAGCCTGGCAGGTCCCAATCCATGGGGTTGCATGAGTCGGACACGACTTAGTGACTAAACCACCACCAACAACAACTACTTTCATCAAGAACCAGTCAAATCACATGCAAGAGTGCTACTTACAGAGTGAGACTGGCATAACTCTTTCACACTTTCATGAAAATGTATTGCCTCATTTGTTTTGCAGTAAGCTGTATATTTCACTTCTTACAAAAATGCAAGACTCCTTTCTAGCTCATTTTGAAATCCTGGAGAATCTTTCCTGATCAGTTTGAATCTTGCTCTCAGAGTTCATGAAACCATTATTCTCCAGGGGCCCTCTGGGGCCAGGGACTGAGTCACACACTTTATTTGCATTATCTCATTTCCCTCTTCAAACAGTTCTGGAAATGAGGTAATACTTTCAGATTTGGGGGATTGAGGGAAGAGAAGGTAATTGGAAGAAAAGGCTCCATGCTCAGGTTTTATACTCAAATATCAAAGTCTGAAGTCTATCCCTGGTATGTTACACAGTGTCTTTCTAGAAAACTGCTAATAAATATTTGTTGAACGAAACTGACTTGTAGACGAGGGTCTCCATTGGTCAGATGATGACTTGTGCACTTTTTAAACGCACACTGATATGAAAGCTGCCACAATACAATCTAACCAAATTCTTTCAAATGAAGTTAAAGATACCTAAGCGCTACTATAGCCATCTTACTACTAGAGTCACTGCATGGAAAAAAAAACAAATGAACCTTTTGGTCAACCCAATATTTGCCTTGCAAAATCAGATCCTGAGGCAGGAGGAGGAAGGGATCAGAAATTTAAAAACCATAGGGAACACATGATCAGAAATAATCAAGCCATTCTTTCTAAATTAAGAAAACCAAGTAATATAATCTCCTCCAATAAATACACATGCAACACCAAGAAATTTATTTGTGGTATTAGAGAAATTATCCGGCATTCTGGAAAACTGAAATTCATGCTGAAAGGTTTTAAGAACAAACAACAGAAGAAATGCAATATCTTTGGCCTTTCTAGAGAAAAGTCAAAGAAGTGGTGGCTATTTCCAGCTGTTTGGAAGCTGGCAATAATGATATTATTGGAGGATGCAGCCGGAGACTAACATGATTATGTCTGGCTCAATAACAGAGTTCTTAGCATATCTCAGCCTCGTCACATGGAAACAAACACTGTTTACAGAGAGAAACTGATGGATGTCTGAGTTTTCAGCTGGACCTGGAATAGTCCACAGTGACCAAATCATTGCTCTGTCAATTCTTTGGTGCCAGCTTTCTTTATAGTCCAACTCTCACATACATACATGACTATTGGAAAAACCATAGCTTTGACTAGACGGACCTTTGTTGGCAAAGTAATGTCTCTCCTTTTTAATTTGCTGTGTAGGTTGGTCATAGCTTTTCTTCCAAGGAGCAAGCGTCTTTTAAAATTTCATGGCTACAGTCACCATCTACAGTGATTTTGGAGCCCAAGAAAATAAAGTCTCTCACTGTTTCCATTGTTTACCCATCTATTTACCATGAAGTAATGGGACCAGAACTCATGGGAATGTCTGGGTCAGTCTCTTATGGGGTCACTGCTCCTTTCTCCTGGGTCCTGGTGTGCATGCACAAGGTTTTGTTTGTGCCCTCCAAGAGTTTGTTTCCCCAGTCCTGTGTCAGTTCTGATGGTTCTATGGTGGAGATAATGGTGACTTCCTTCAAGTGGGCTTATGCCATATCCAGGTCTGCTGCACCCAGAGCCCCTGCAGCAGACCACTGCTGACCCGAACCTCCACAGAAGACACTCAGACAGAATTCTGGCTCAGTATCTGTGGGTTGGGCATGCGTTTTTGTGCTGTTCCCAGGTCTGAGCAGCTCAGGCAACTAGGTGCTTGGCGAGAGCACTGCCACAGGTGGGCCATGCATCTTAATCACCTCCCCGGTCCTGGCTTCTCAGTGTCCTGGGTGCACCAAGAGAGCACCAATTCAGATGTGTTGTATGTCTCCTCTGGAGAGCTGATCTCAGGCTGAGACCCTCCTGGCAGATGTCAACCATCCAGGAATCCAGGAAGATGTGGTTAGCAGCTGGGAGCCTGCTCACAGTTTGATGGAATATGCCATCTTGGGGGCTGAGATTGTAGCAGCCCTTTGCCTTCCAGCTCTGGATGTAACAAGCCTGCCTCTCTGCCTATGGATGGGGAGGGACCAGTATGAAGCCAGTTAGCTCTTCTTTGGTATTAAATAAATCCTTTGGTCTGTGAGCAGGCCAGGCTGCACATTAGGTTGTTAGGTTAGAGCCTTTCGTGGGAAAGTTCTCTTTCCCATGAGTGTTCAGACATGCCCATGAGTGTCCAGGAGTCTTTGGTGGAGGCGTGGGGGTGGTGGTGGCCTGCTTCAGGGTCGGAGGCACTGAGTGCAACACCTACATGGGATCTTTTGGAGGAGGTCGCCATTATCTTCATTACCTCCACCATAGTTTGGTCTCAGGTCAAGCAACAGGGAGGGAACACAGCCTGGCCTATCAACAGAAAATTGGATTTAAGTTTTACTGAGCGTGGCTGCTACTGCTAAGTCATTTCAGTCGTGTCCGACTCTATGCGACCCCACAGACAGCAGCGCAACAGGCTCCCCCATCCATGGGATTCTCCAGGCAAGAACACTAGAGTGGGTTGCCATTTGCTTCTCCAATGCATGAAAGTGAAAAGTGAAAGTGAAGTCACTCAGTCGTGTCCAACCCTCAGTGACCCCATGGACTGCAGCCTTCCAGGCTCCTCCGTCCACGGGATTTTCCAGGCAAGAGTACTGGAGTGGGGTGCCATTGCCTTCTCTGAGTATGGCCCCATCCATCAAAACAAGATCCAGTTTCCCCTTCAGGTAGTCTCTCTCATCAGGAAGCTTCTACTAGCCTCTTATCTTTATCTATTAGAGGGCAGACAGAATGAAAACCACAATCACAGAAAACTATCTAAATTGATCACATGGACCATAGCCTTGTCTAGCTCAATAAAACTATGAGCCATACGGAGTAGGGCCACCCAAGACAGATGGATCATGGCAGAGAGTTATGAACAAAACATGGTCCACTGTAGAAGGGAATGACAAAAACAAGTCAGTATTCTTGCCTTGAGAATCCCATGAACAGTATGAAAAGGGAAAAAGATAGGACACTGAAAGATAAACTCCCCAGGTCGGTAGGTGTCCAATATGCTACTGGAGATCAGTGGAAAAATAAGTTCAGAAAGAATGAAGAGACGGAGCCAAAGCAAAAACAACACCCAGTTGTGGATGTGATGGGTGATGGAAGTAAAGTCCAATGCTGTAAAGAGCAATATTGCATAGGAACCTGGAATGTTAGGTCCATAAATCAGGTTAAATTGCAAGGGGTCAAACAGGAGATGGCAAAAGTGAACACTGATATTTTAGAAATTAGTGAACTAAAATGGGCTCCTTATTTCCAAATTCAGACTTAAATTGAAGAAAGTAGGGAAAACCACTAGACCATTCCAGTATGACCTAAATCAAATCTCTTAAGATTATACAGTGGAAGTGAGAAATAGATTTAAGGGACTAGATCTTATATACAGAGTGCCTGATGAACTATGGAATGAGGTTCGTGACACTGTACAGGAAACAGGGATCAAGACCATCCCCATGGAAAAGAAATGCAAAAAACAAAATGGCCGTCTGGGAGGCCTTACAAATAGTTGTGAAAAGAAGAGAAGCGAAAAGCAAAGGAGAAAAGGAAAGATATAAGCATGTGAATGCAGAGTTTCAAAGAATAGCAAGGAGAGATAAGAAAGCCTTCCTCAGCGATCAATGCAAAGAAATAGAGGAAAACAACAGAATGGGAAAGACTAGAGATCTCTTCAAGAAAATTAGAGATACCAAGGGAACATTTCATGCAAAGAGGTGCTCGATAAAGGACAGAAATGGTATGGACCTAACAAAAGAAGAAGATATTAAGAAGAGATGGCAAGAATACACAGAAGAACTATGCAAAAAAGATCTTTATGACCAACATAATCACGATGGTATGATCACTCACCTAGAGCCAGACATCCTGTAATGTGAAGTCAAGTGGACCTTAGAAACCATCACTATGAACAAAGCTAGTGGAGGTGATGGAATTCCAGTGGAGCTATTTCAAATCCAGAAGATGATGTTGTGAAAGTGCTGCACTCAATATGCCAGCAAATTTGGAAAACTCAGCAATGGCCACAGGACTGGAAAAGGTCAGTTTTCATTCCAATCCCAAAGAAAGGCAATGCCAAAGAATGCTCAAACTACTGCACAATTGCACTCATCTCACATGTTAGTAAAGTAATGCTCAAAATTCTCCAAGCCAGGCTTCAGCAATACAGGAACTGTGAACTTCCAGATGTTCAAGCTGGTTTTAGAAAAGGCAGAGGAACTGGAGATCAAATTGCCAACATCCACTGGATCATGGAAAAAGCAAGAGAGTTCCAGAAAAACATCTATTTCTGCTTTATTGACTATGCCAAAGCCTTTGACTGTGTGGATCACAATAAACTGTGGAAAATTCTGAAAGAGATGGGAATACCAGACCACCTGATCTGCCTCTTGAGAAACCTATATGCAGGTCAGGAAGCAACAGTTAGAACTGGACACGGAACAACAGACTGGTTCCAAATAGGAAAAGGAGTACATCAAGGCTGTATATTGTCACCCTGCTTATTTAACTTATATGCAGAGCACATCATGAGAAACACTGGGCTGGAAGAAGCACAAGCTGGAATCAAGATTGCTAGGAGAAATATCAATAACCTCAGATACGCAGATAACACCACCCTTATGGCAGAAAGTGAAGAGGAACTAAAAAGCCTCTTGATGAAAGTGAAAGAGGAGAGTGAAAAAGTTGGCTTAAAGCTCAACATTCAGAAAACAAAGATCATGGCATCCGGTCCCATCACCTCATGGTAAATAGATGGGGAAACAGTGGAAATAGTGTCAGACTTTATTTTTTTGGGCTCCAAAATCACTGCAGATGGTGACTGCAGCCATGAAATTAAAAGATGCTTACTCCGTGGAAGAAAAGTTATGACCAACCTAGATAGCATATTGAAAAGCAGAGACATTACATTGCCAACAAAGTTCGGTCTAGTCAAGGCTATGGTTTTTCCACTGGTCACGTATGGATGTGAGAGTTGGACTGTGAAGAAAGCTGAGCGACGAAGAATTGATGCTTTTGAGCTGTGGTGTTGGAGAAGACTCCTGAGAGTCCCTTGGACTGCAAGGAGATCCAACCAGTCCATTCTGAAGGAGATTAGCCCTGGGTGTTCTTTGGAAGGAATGATGCTAAAGCTGAAGCTCCAGTTCTTTGGTCACCTCATGTGAAGAGCTGACTCATTGGAAAAGACTCTGATGTTCGGAGGGATTGTGGGGAGGAGGAAAAGGGGATGACAGAGGATGAGATGCCTGGATGGTATCACGGACTTGATGGACGTGAGTCTGAGTGAACTCTGGGAGTTGGTGATGGACAGGGAGGCCTGGCATGCTGCGATTCATGGGGTCGCAAAAGGTCGGACATGACTGAGCGACTGAACTGAACTGAACTAAAATGCACTGGAATGGGTACATTTAACTCAGATGGCCATTATATCTAATACTTTGGGCAAGAATCCCTTAGAAGGAATGGAATAGCCATCATAGTCAACAAAAGAGCCTGAAATGCAGTACTTGGATGCAATCTCAAAAACAACAGAATAATCTCTATTCGATTCCAAGGCAAATCATTCAATATCACAGTAATCCAACTCTATGCCCTGACCCGTAATGCTGAAGAAGCTGAAGGTGTATGGTTCTATGAAGAACTACAAGACCTTGACCTTCTAGAACTAACACCCAAAAAAGATGTCCTCTTCATTATAGGGAATTGGAATGGAATGCAAAAGCAAGAAGTCAAGAGCAACCTGGAGTAACAGGCAAATTTGGCCTTGAAGTACAAAACGAAGCATATCTAAGCCTAACAGAGTTTTGCCAAGAGAACGCATTGATTATAGCAAACACCATCTTTCAAAAACACAAGAGAAGACTCTACACATGGACGTCATCAGAGAGTCAATGCCAAAATCAGATTGATTATATTCTTTGCAGCCAAAGATGGAGAAGCTCTATATAGTCAGCAAAAACAAGACCAGGAGCTGACTGTGGCTCAGATCATGAACTACTTACTGACAAATTCAGACTTAAACTGGAGAAAGTAGGGAAAACCACTAGACCATTCAGGTATGATCTAAATGAAATGCCTTCAGTGGAAATTCCTACAGTGGAAATGACAAATAGATTCAAGGGATGAGATCTGATAGACAGAGTGCCTGAAGAACCATGGAGAGAGGTGTGGGACATTGTATAGGAGGCAATGATCAAGACTATCCCCAAGAAAAAAAAATGCAAAAAAGCAAAATGGCTGACAGAGGAGGCCTTACAAATAGCTCAAAAAGAAGAAAAGCAAAAGGCAAAGGAGAAAAGGAAAGGTATACCCATTTGAATGCAGAGTTCTAAAGAAGAGCAAGGAGAGATAAGGAAGCCTTCCTCAGTGATCAATGCTAAGAAATAGAGGAAAACAATAGAATGGGAAAGACTAGAGGTCTCTTAAAGAAAATTAGAGATACCAAGGGAACATTTCATGCAAAGATGGACACAATAAAGGACAGAAACGGTATGGACCTAATAGAAGCAGAAGATATTAAGAGGTGGAAAGAATATACAGAAGAACTATACAAAAAAGTTCTTCACGACCCAGATAACCACAATGGTGTGATCACTCACATAGAACCAGACATCCTGGAATGCAAAGTCAAGTGGACCTTAGAAAGCATCACTACGAACAAAGCTAGTGGAGGTGATGGAATTTCAGTTGAGCTTTTTCACATCCTGAAAGATGATGCTGTGAAAGTGCTGACTCAATATGCGAGCAAATCTGGAAAACTCAACAGTGGCCACAGGACTGGAAAAGGTCAGTTTTCATTCCAATCCCAAAGAAAGGCAATGCCAAAGAATGTTCATGGGGTCTCAGGGTCGGACACAACTGAGCAACTGAACTGATGGTACCAGATGCCATGATCTTAGTTTTTTTATTTTAGTGTTTTAAGTCAGCTTTTTCACAGTCTTCTTTTATTTTCAACAAGAGGCTCTTCATTCCTCTTCACTTTCTGCCGTAAGCATGGTGTCATCTGCGTATTTGAGGTTACTGATATTCCTCCCAGCAATCAATTCCAGCTGTGCTTCATCCAGCCTGGCATTTCTCATGATGTACTTGCATATAAGTTAAATAAGCAGGGTGACAACATACAGTCTTGATGTACTCTTTTCCCAATTTGGAACCAGTCTGTTGTTCCATGTCTGGTTCTAACTGTTGCTTCTTGACCGTCATACAGATTTCTCAGGAGGCAGGTCAGGTGGTCTAGTATTCCCATCTCGTGAAGAATTTTCCACAGTTTGTTGTGATCCACACAGTCAAAGGCTTTGGCATAGTCAATAAAGCAGAAATAGATGTTTTTCTGGGATTCTCTTGCTTTTCCTATGAGTCACCGTATGTTGACAATTTGATTTCTGGTTCCTCTGCCTTTTCTAAATCCAGCTTGAACACGGAGAAGTTCTCATTTCATGTACTGCTGAAGCCTGGCTTGGAAATTTTTGAGCGTTACTTTGCTTGCATGTGAGATGAGTGCAATTGTGCAGTAGTTTGAGCATTCTTTGGCATTGCCCTTCTTTGTTCCTGGAATGAAAACTGACCTTTCCCAGACCTATGGCCACTGCAGAGTTTTCCAAATTTTCTGGTATATTGAGTGCAGCACTTTCACAGCATCATCTTCTGGATTTGAAATAGCTCAACTGGAATTCCATCACCTCCACTAGCTTGGTTTGTAGTGGTGCTTCCTAAGGCCCACTTGACTTTGCATTCCAGGATGTCTGGCTCTAGGTGAGTGATCACAGCACTGTGGTTATCTGAGTCATGAAGATCTTTTTTGCATAGTTCTTCTGTGTATTCTTGCCACTTCTTCTTAATATCTTCTGCTTCTCTTAGGTCCATACCATTTCTGTCCTTTATCGAGCCCATCTTTGCATGAAATGTTCCCTTGGTATCTCTAATTTTCTTGAAGAGATCTCTAGTCTTTCCCATTCTATCATTTCCCTCTATTTCTTTGCATTGATCATTGAGAAGGCTTTCTTATCTCTCTTTGCTATTCTTTGGAACTCTGCATTCAGATGGGTATATCTTTCCTTTTCTCCTTTGCCTTTTGCTTCTCATCTTTACTCAGCTATTTGTAAGGCCTCCTCAGACGACCATTTGCCTTTTTGCTTCTTTTTCTTGGGGATCGTTTTGATCACCACCTCCTGTACAATGCTAGGAACCTACGTTCCTAACACAGTTCTTCAGGCACTCTATCTAGCAGATCTAATCCCTTGAATCTATTTGTCACTTGCACTGTATAATCATAAGGGATTGATTTAGTATTTAATTATACTGCAATATAGGTATATATGTGTGCTTCTTAGGTAATACATAAAATAGAAATATCTAGCACAATTTTGAAGTCCTCCTACTGTTACATATGTCCAGGATAGTGTTGACCACTGGCAATAGTTAGTTTAGAGGCCAATGGGAAGGCAGACCTTTAAAGAAATCAGTTAAATAGGTTGAAGAAATAATAACTATTAGAGTATAGACTCATACTCTGGGATACTGGGGAGGGTCTCTTAGCATAGAAATGGTTTCTATGAGGAGACATTATCAGTGCTGAGGTTTCAAGACATAAAGATGTTATCCTTACCTAAAAATTAAGAAAAAAATTCAATTTAGTAGGCACAGTCTCTTCATTAGTAAGGCAAGAGATTATGCAAAAATAGCAAAAATTTTTCTTAAAAACCATTTTTCTGGAGTTCATAAAACAAAGGGCTTAATGTATGATGTTAATGTATAACTTTAATGAATGATAGCTCCCTCCTTTGTAAAGCAGATAAAGGAAAAGTCCAACATAACTAGAACACAGAGGAAATATATCTCATTTTAAACAAGACAGATAACTTTTTCTTCTTTCCCAACAAGGGATGCAAACTAATCTTTATTGTATGTTCCGTCTCCAAAGAAACAAAAAGGATAAATAAAAGAGAGCTGCTGCAGCTGCTACTGCTAAGTCGCTTCAGTCGTGTCCGACTCTGTGCGACCCCATAGACGGCAGCCCACCAGGCTCCACCGTCCCTGGGATTCTCCAGGCAAGAACACTGGAGTGGGTTGCCATGTCCTTCTCCAATGCATGAAAGTGAAAAGTGAAAGTGAAGTCGCTCACTCGTGTCTGACTCTTCACGACCCCATGGACTGCAGCCTACCAGGCTCCTCTATCCATGGGATTTTCCAGGCAAGAGTACTGGAGTGGGGTGCCATTGCCTTCTCTGAAAAGAGAGCTATAAGACACCAATTAAAATACCCTCTGAGAATATAGATTCATTTTTTGAAAATCAAAATTCATAATTGAGTCCAATTTAAAAAAAAGAAAGAGAAAGAAAAGGAGAAAGAAAGGAGGGAAGGGAAGGAGAGGGGTGGGAAGGGAAGGGATGGAAGAGAGAGAGGGAAGAAGACATTCAGAACAAAAGCTTAGTAAATGTTATCAAATCCTAGTAGCCTGCTCTTGACATTTCAGCATTTTAAAGAAGATGGACTAGTTCTTCCCCTTTAAAATTCTACATGCTGCCCAAAGATGTATAAGTTTCTTTATATTATTAGGAAGACCTGTAGATAAACAGCAAAATTCCTAAAAGCTCAGCCTCTTAGGGTAATTGTGAATAATGCTAAAGTAACATGACTGTGAAATGATCAGAATCATAGTAGAGTGTTACAAATAACATTCTTCAAAGTGAAAGACCAAACAATTTTCAGGAGATAATAACCAACATTCCTCTAAATCCTGACCATTGTAAATAATAAGTTTTGCCACATGAGCAATAAACCAGGAAGAATTTGGATACACCCACATACACACAAGGTGGTAGAATCGAAGACAATGTAGGAAAAAGTTAATTTCAAATGCTGAATAATATTTATACTCATAATATGTAAATGGCAGCTGAGTGCTACTCATAAAATTTTAGTAATGGTAGGAGCCTTAGTAATCAACCTTATCTACCTTACAATTGTAGTCAAAACAAAACAAAACAAAAAAACATGAAACAGAAAATCATACAGTCACATTTCACCTACTTCATAATTTTTCCCCTTAGTAGCCCAGATAGTATGATTTTATTTAGTTCCTAAAGAGAAAATCTTGAACTATGACTGTCTGGTAGCCAATTACTCCTTCTGAGGGTACCATGCATATCTCTTTTTTTGGTTAAACTCCAGTGTTTATACTGTCTGCTGAGACCAAAATCATCTTGTTAAATATCACCTGAAAATACCACAAAAAATATTATTCAGGTTACATAACAAATGCACTGGGAGGAGGGTCAAAGGGGTGTTAGAGGAATTCTGGTACAAAATCCTTTAATCAGATTTTCTCCAAATACATTAATTTGGTCAGACTGTTTTGTTCACACTAAGAACTAAAGAAATGAGAGTTTTCATTTGGGAGGAGCGAATGGATAGAGAAGGTGAAGGTTGTAGGGCTCAGAACTATCTCTATGAAACCAAAATATATTACCCAGCAATATTATTTATCCAGAGCAACTTTGGCCGTCCCAAAATGCTCAGTAGGTCTGTACTTGTCATGAAGATTCCCTTAATCTCAGGGTTCATTTGTGTCCATAATAATTCCAGTGGAAGACATACCACCTGAGCATCAGTCTGCTGTTTAATTAGAACACTAGTAAACCCATGGTCAGATGTGTCATTATCTAGAACAGCTTCCATGGAAAACTGGGGATGACCAATGCTTGTCCCAAGCCTTCACCTCCTTGCTTACCTTTGTAGTGCTCACCACCTAAATAAAGTGAGCAGCAGCATACTGATATGGAGACAGTTTCCTTCATGATATCATATAAGGGACCTCGAGAAGGAGGACGCAATCCCAAAAAAGAAAAAATCAACCACTTAGCATGGAGGCTTTCAATACAACCTGGTACCCATGTTTGGAAACAGAACTCTGAAGTCAGATAGACCTGTATTTGAAGAACTCAAGTCTCTCTAGTCTTGTCACCAGCTTGGGAAAATGACTTCTCTTCGTGGTTTAGGGAAAGATGTAGTGACATGTAAAGCAACACCACAGATATTAGCATGGAGTGACTTCTCAACACATGTCAGCTCTTCTCCCTGAACTAGACTTTCTCCTTCATTATTTTTGGACTACTGCTTCCCTAAAGACCTACCCTATGATGAAGATTTTCAGGGTCTCTACATATTGATGGGTCTTCAACACCTGACATAGACAGCACCTTTGGTTCCAAAATTTTGTAGTTCTTTTTTTTTTATCAGGAAAATATAAATATATATCCCATGGATTTCCAGGCTGATATAAAGTATTTTCAGTATAATATCATTATTAAACTGAGAAGGATCAAGTAAGAAAACAAATAAATCAACTGAGGCTAAGAAACAATATTTTCACTTCATAAAAGGCTTTTTAAATAATTCAAATAAATCTTTGTCACAAATAAAATTGAATTTCATGTGGAACCAATGATATACCTTTTGACCTGTAATCTGCCAAAAGTAGACAAACAGAAAATTGAAAACAGTCACATAAAAGTTACGTTGATAGGAATCTGTGAATAGATCACGGTGTGTTGGGTTGGCAGGAATAGTGAAGACCTCTCTGATTTACCATTAATGTGGAAGGTAAAAGCAACACATATTAAATTATGACTAAGTATTTTTGAAACAAGTCTTTGTGGCAATAACTTCTTAATTCCTTCTAACTTAGTCAAGATATATGCATATAAAACTACTGAAACCATATTAAATTATGACTAAGTGTTTTTGAAACAAGTCTTGGTGGCAATAACTTCTTAATTCCTTTTCACTTAGCCAAAATATACACATATAAAACTACTGAAACCCTTATTTATAGTCACAGAGACCAATTTGGGATTAACAGAGAAAGTCACCATCTTACAAACAGTAAATCCATAGTCCTATAGGCTTTAATTAAAAGACATTCATCATCCAGACATTAAATGAACTTGAAGGAAATAGAAGACAAAAATATCACCTTTTAGATTGCTGATGATTCTGGAATGCTGTGATTGGGAGAGCTTAACATCCCCAAAAATAGCACCAGATTTTAAAAAACAACCCTCCAAGTGGTTTAATTAGTGGGCAAACCAAATCCTCAAAAATAAGTTTGTACATATAAAAGCCAGCATGCAATGTTCCAGGGGCCAAGTCATAGCTGTAATAGTCTGTATAACACACTGCCCCCATATTTAACCAGACGTTTTTCTTTTGGAAAAGTAACTAAATCTACAGATCACTAGGTACCCTTTTCCCTATCAAACTGGAGTCTCCACTTGATATGAAAAATCTCTACACTCCTTCACTTAGCTCATATGGCATTTATGTGGTGTTAGCTAGAATGTGAGCTCTGAACCCAGACTTAGTACACATGTTGGAACACCACCTCTTCCCCACTTCCTTTACCTTTGTTACAATTTCTGTATCTATAAAATAAATATAATAATAGTTTTAATTCACAGGGTTGATATTAGTATTTGGCTTAGTTTGGGTTTACCCAGGAGCAGACTGTAAGAGAAAGATTCTAATGCAGGGGCGGGGAAAATATTCAAGGAGAATAAAGCAGCCAAAAGAATGTATCATACAGCCAGCTACCACAGGAGTTTAATCCTGTCAGGAAATTTTGGAAATGGTTTAAACTCACATCTCTGAAACAACCCATATGAGGGACAAAGGAGCTGGGGTATTTATACACCAACACTTGTCAGTTGAGGTGCTCCCAGACAAAAGTACAACAGCAAAAACAGTTTCAGAAAGTTCCTCAGCCATAAAGATGCAGATACTGCTGCTTGAAGTCTGCCACCGCACAATGACGTGGGCGAGGCTGAATGAATTAATGTACCTGAAGTGTCTAGACCAGTGCACAGCTCATGGAAAGAGTTCCATAAGTGTGACTTACTATTACATATAATATCAGTATTATTACTATTACTTTGCCCAGAGGCATCACCTAATGCCACTCATATTTATGTCAACGGCCTACTACGAGGACATTTGTTGATGCTCCCAGTAGAGTAGCTATTCCATAACATTTGATGATCATCAATATGTTGAAGCAGACTCAACCAAAATGACTCAAACTGAGAAATCAGGGAATATTAGCATTTGCAAACTATCATCCTATGAGATGAAGTGCAAAGCAATGACAACCTCAAACAGAAATTCCTTTTCCATGAACCACTGAGTCTTTCTTTACCCTCATAAAATCCACCGCCTCTGTCTTGGCTGGCATTATTAGGCATGACCCTGAATGCCTTGCAACAGGCTGCAGCAGAGTTTCTTCAGTCTGCATGCTATAGAAATGCCTGACCCAGAACTGATGTCTGCCAGAACGTGGGTTAAAACATTACCAAAGGAGATAAGCAGACTCTAAAAACGTCCTCTTTTCAAACTGCTGCATCTATAAAATTCTTCCTGGACTCAAACAGGGAGCCTCAGACACCAAGTCAGCTAGACGCAGCAATCACTTATAGAGGCCACAGACACTGGATGACATTGAATCCATGTATGGAGCATTAATTGTGTCTAAGCTAATTCAGACAGTGGCAGCGTGGTGGGTGATGGGTTGGGAGAAGTGACTATGATGTGGAAGACAGATCTGTCTCAAAGTACATGGAGACCTGTTAGGTCTCCATCAATAGAAGTGGTTTAGCCATATTAAATACCAATCACTATGGACCTGTGCTTACTTTTGATGACATGTAATGACAAGAACAAAGTGTTAAGATTTGTCACAAAGCATGGCACATTGAATTATCATATGATAGAAATTAGGCTGAAGGGGGATGTGAATCAGGTTGCATGGAAACTGAGCCTTTCAAAAGGATGTGGTGAAGAGACCCCTAGTTCATTACTCAGCATTCATTCTTTTCTTCTTCCCCATATCAACAGCCCAATTTGCTCCCAGGAGATAAATGTGCCCAAGTAAACGACTGTAGCTCCCATCCAGCTTCCCTTCAAGTTATGGGGTGTCAGATGAGTTGCAAATTCTCTGCCTTTTTGACTTCCTCCCTTTCTGATGGAGCACAAATATCATCTTGTCCTCTACAGGGGCCTTGACAGTGGAAGTCATGTGCTAAGGATGCAATGGCAAACAGGCAAGGGAGCTTAGACCTCTGATACAGTCTATGGAGCCACCATATTGAATCTTGAGTATCTATCTCTGGAATGATACAAGATGAATACTTTCTACACTATGACATCTTTAAAATTGGGATAAGACTTACAGTTGATAGTGTTTTAAACTGTTCTCTACTAAGTCATTGCTGTTTGCCTTTAAGATGTGTGGACAATATAGTCACTGCTATTTCTATGGGCTTCACTTCAATGGAATCATGTTCTGTATTGATACAATTCATGTTAAGCTTGAATCCCATTTAAAATGTCTTGCAAAAGATTATACTATGATTCAATGTTGAAATGGAAAGTTACTGGTATACAGAAAGGCATGGAAACAGAGCAGCAAGCTATGAATTTGATATTAGGAAAGCATATATTAATGACTGAAGAACTGAAAAGATTTTCACAGTTTTTTAGTGAGGTGACAAATTCTTTCAGCAGGAAAATACCCACACAAGTATACAAAGCTGTGTTGTAGTGTGCTACAAAGATATATACTTAGAAAACTATTGCCTCTCTCAGGCCAAGCAAGGAGAACTCAATCATCAAAATGTGTGGAGTGGTTATTAGGAATTTGGAAGAAAAATCCCAGAGACAAAAGTGGGGATTATTAAGAAATGCCACATCACCAACACTATTGATGTTACAAGACAATATTGAATGAACAATTGTGGACATCAGTGATTACGAGTCAAAAAGGCATTCAGAAGGGACTCTGAATATGAGGTTCAGGACTGCCCTAAACAATGTATTCTGCTTATGTTATTTTTCTTTCTGCACGTTCAAGAGTGATACATGAATAAAACTCTAAGCATAGAAAAGTCCAGCAGACAGAAAGGAAAATTCTGAGACCATTTCTGTAAGTCGGTAGTAAGATGAAAGGGGCCTGAAGGAAGGAAAGGCAACAACAAAAACTCTTACATTTAAAGTAGTATTTGCTAGAGGTAATGGCCTCAGAGAAAATATACACTAAACAGCCTTTAGCAAGAGTTGGGGATTAAGGAAAAAATTTTCTTCACCAGGGTTAAAAGTAACAGCATTTTAGGGGATTGTGGGCAGGATCAGTTTTGAGGGATCTGAAACTGACATTTTAACAGCTATTCACCGCTAGCAGCTTTTGCTTTGATTACATTTTTATGATTCCATCATAAAAGGGGCAAAAGCAGAACTTAAAAGTTCCTGATGCAAGGTGGTTACATCTCAAAAACCAATAACGGGGCTTATTTATTGAAGTTGAACACCAATGAGCATGAGCATGCTCAGTCGCTAAGCCGTGTCCAACTCTTTGTGACCTCATGAACTGTAACCCGCCAGGTCCCTCTGTGCATGAGATTTCCCAGGCAAGAATACTGGAATAGGTTGCCATTTCCTCCTCCAGAGGATCTTCCTGACCCAGGGATCATTTATACCCACGATTCCTGTATTGGCAGGCGGATTCTTTACCACTGAGCCACCTAGTAAGCCCACACCAAGGAGCATTATATGGTAATTATGAAAAAAAATTAGAAGTACAGAGAGTAACATGGATGGATCTTAAAATCCCAAGGCTCAGGAGAAACACACACAATGATACATAATACTGGAAAAAATTTCCTCACATTGAAACAAAAATATATATATAAAACAATGATACTCACTTGAGAAAACACATGCATGCAAAAAGATCCACACTAAACTCAGGAGAATAATTCCCTGGATGTGTAAATAGGAGGGGTACAGGGATGAGATGAAACGAACAAACTATTATTCAATTCAGCCAGTGATGGTAATGGGTCACAAACTGAAAAATAATGAACTACATCTGATGCCTCTTCTCATGAAAAAAGTCTCTGCATAAACTGGAAGTTTAAATAAGCTTCAATAAATAGGCCCCATTCTTCTAAAATTCAAGAGAGAAATTGTGCATATATTATTACATACTTAAAAAAACAGATAAAAGGTAGTGAACACAAAATAACTTAATAAGCACTTTTAAGAATTACTAAAAACGTACCACTATTCAAAGGTGATACTAATCAATACCTTTCCCCCTCAAAATCTAAATAAAATGTAACATTGAGTGATTTTTGGTAATTGCCCTTTTAATTTTATTGAACAATGCTTTCAGTAAAATCAGAAAACATCAAAATTTAATTGAATTTATTTTTAAATCTACTATTCGATGATTAAAATATTCTTCTGTGTTTCTTTAATGTGTTTACCCAAACTTCATTTCTTCTGCTAATTTATTTTTCCCATGTTAAATTCTGGAGTAACCTCGTAGAGGTAAATTCTAGAAATGTGATCTGCATTTCTCTGTGTCACTCTGTTGTATTAATAATTTCAACATGAGAACCCATCTACAAGCTTTGCTGTCTTCAGTAAATGGAAAGATTTATATACTCCTCAGTTGCACTTCTAAAGAAGGGATGTGGAGCACACAAAGAGAAATAGTTTAGGAAATGGAGAAAGCACATCCCTGTTGGTTGGAGAAAAAGGGAAAACTGCATCAACACAACAAGTGTCCACCTACCTTACACCTACCAGGGTTTCTCGGCCTTACCCCTATAGACGGGGTAGGTCAGACAGTACTCTCCTGTGCGTGCTATCCTATGCGTTGTTGGATGTTTATCAACATCCTTGGCCTCTACCCACTGGATGCCAGTAGCAACCAAGCCCCAAAATGTGAAGTGGGCACAATCACTCAGTTGAGAAGCACTACTCTATAGAATAAGGGCAATATCCTGAAATCCACTGCAGAGCAAGCGCTGTGAATTACCAGTGTTCAGGAAAGGCTTAGGCTTCATCGACTGTGTGCCTTGTACCATGGGGAGTACTGTTTGATGCTACCTCACTATGAAGGTGTTTAATAAGAATAACAACAAAAACAGAACCACTAGATATCAAAAACTTACTGCTGCCTCTTGTCCTTTCTTCTAGTAAAGGCCTACTCATTTTTTTCCATGGAGATAAACTCTCCTCCATCAATTATGAATAGGGGGAGGATTGCCCACCAAACTGTCTCACTCACTCCTAGTCAGTGGAGTGAATGGATAATCTCTCTCTTATGGAAGCAAAAGAAAGATAGGAAAAGGGCAGAGGCCATTCATCCTTGTGAAGAATCCTTGAGAAGCCATCCTGTTGCTCCTTCTCAGATTTAGTAAGATGCCCTTATTTTTTATCCTCTCAGATACTGTTCTTTGAATCCTTAGAGTGCCTTCGTTTATTTTCTACTTTGGCTTAATTAATCAGTTTGGGTTTTGGGGATTTGCCATCCAAGGATCCCAACTGGTCAACAATCATTTATTGCACTGAACTATGGGGCTACACTGGTGGCTCAGACGGTAGAGAATCTGCCTGCTAGTGCAGGAGACCTGGGTTCAATTTCTGGGTGGGAAGAATCTTCTGGAAAAGTAAATGGCAACACACTCCAGTATTCTTGCCTGGGAAATCCCATGGACAGAGGAGCCTGGGGGCCTACAGTCCATGGGGTCACAAAGACTCGGACAGGACTTAGTGACTAAACAACAACAAAACCTTGCCTGAGCTCTGTGCTCTCACTGTGGCACATGTTGCCTCAGTCACAATCAGCTAGTAATCCAGGGCCCAGTATGGCAGAGGTCCTCTTCTTGTTACAGGAAGCAGACGCGAGGCTGTGGCATGCACCTTTTCCATTCAGGTGGCCGGGGAAGCATTCGGAGAGCTTCCTCAAACAACAAGTGCTTATGTCTCGCACAGAGAGATTTTGACTCAATGTGCCATGACAATGTTTTTCAGCAAAGTGCTATTGAAAATGTACTATGTACAAGGCAGTGTCCTTAGTTACTTAATTTGAAATCACGAGTAGAAAAAACAGGAGGAATTATATTTTTAGTTAAAAGAAAACTGAAAATTAGATGTGGTATCATGACCATAGAATTTGGTGGTAATCTCATAAGGCCTGCCCAGACTTTAGAGTATAAACACCCTTTTTGCCTTACTCAGTGGGTCTTAGATTTTAGTGTATTTGACAATGACTATACACGGTTGTTATACCCAAAATCATCTATAATAAACTGTATGGTTGATACTTTTGATAATATGCTAGTTTTGCAAAAAACATATACTTTGGGGCCTTTTATAATAAAAGGGCCAAAAATATATACTTTGCAAATCCAAACCCATATACTTTGTGGCCCTTTATAGAAAAAGTCTGCTGACATGAGAATTTTCTTGTTTAATCCTTGTAACAGCCCTGTGAGTAACAACAACTAATGCATACTGACGAATTTTGTATACAATTTTAAATACATTGTTTCACGTATTGCCTTCAACAATTATCCTACTAGGGAGGTACTATTGGAACACTTATTCTAGAGATAGAGACACTGAGGCAAGGTACACTAACTTTCCCATATCTACATGGCTCATAGTTGTTGGAACTAGTACTGTAATTCATGTCTGTTGACTCTGAAGCTGCAGCTCAGAGTGTTAAATTGCATGTTGTCACTTTCAAGCTATGGCAGTGTAAAAAAATTTATAGAAAGGAAACTCAAATAAGTTGAAGACGGAACACTTATTCCGTCTTTGCTCTCCTGAAGAATGGAGCGCTCCACCTGTCGGATCTAGAAAGAAACAAGATGAAAGACATCCCAAAGAAGCCTTTCTCTCTGCGTTTATCTACGATTATTTCTGGGGTCCATCAGGGAGCTGCACAGGGCCATCTACCTGGCGGAAGAGGCTTGCCCCAGCATCTCGGACACCATGGTGGCCCAGCTGGTGCAGCAGCTGCAGAGATATTCTCTAAGTGGTGGAGGAACTTCATCCCATTGAAATCCCTTTGGCATTTGGGGTTTTGTTTATCCTTTTATTCTCCATGCCAGGATAGCAAAGCCCGATAGTAAGAAAAAAGACTCCCTCCCTCTTCCTTCCAAGCAATAGGTCAGCTAATGAGAGACTATCACAACTCAGCTGATGGAAAACCACGGCCTGTTTGTTTACTCTAGCCTCCTAACTTCCTTTCCTATAACAGAGTTCTCCTCTCCATTTTTGCAGGGGACTCACACAGGGACTGCCATGGTTGAAGAATTGTGATTCTTTGCTGATCCTGAATAAGCCCATTTTTGCTGTCTACTGGTTTTAGGTCAACAGTACATAGAATACTGGCCCCTCAAAAGATGTCAATGCCCTAATCTCCGAGCTTGTAAATATGTTACTTTATATGGCAAAAGGAACGTGAAGATGTAAAGAAGTATTTTGAGATGGGAAAATGATCCTAGATTATCCTGCTGGATCCCATGAAATTACAAGTTTTTGATAAGTGACATAGGAAGCAGGAGGGGCAGAGGACGAGATGTGATGATGGAAGCAGAGGTCTGAGTGATTTGGGGCCACAAGGCAAGGAATGTTGGCAGCCTCTAAGATCTGGGAAAGGTTAGGAAATGGATTCTCCCCTGAGCCTGCAGAAGGAACCAGCCCTGTTAACAGTTCGATTTTAGTTCAGTGAAATCTACTTTGGATTTCTAACCTTCAGCATGGTAAAAGGATAAATTTTAGTAGCTTCAAGTCAGTAAGTGTGGGGGAATTTGTTATAGCAGCCATAGGAAACTCATATAAGGGCCATATTTTACTTACTTGGGCCACACTTAGTAGACACACAAAGGCAGCAACACAGGGAATTATTATAATTCAAGCCAATGGTCGAAGCTTCAGGGAACAAAATAATGCAGTTTAGCGGGGTTTCAGTTGAGAAATAGCTTCTGGGTGATGGAACTACCAGAAAACTCAAGAAGAACTCGGAGAATGATTGCCTGTATTGACTGCACTGGGTTCAGCAGATCTTCCCTGGAAGCAGATACTAACCCAACCAGCTGTGTAGGGGAGAGAGACCTAGAGAGCATTACCCCAACAGCAAGAGGGGATTTTTTTTTTTTAATTAAGAACAGGCCTTCCTGTAATTTGAGTTGTTTTTTCACTCTAGTATCTCAAAGCCAATTTTTAGATTTCCATGTTAATGCCACTGCCCTCTACTCTGTTAAAAGATATCATTGGGACTTCAGAGATTATTAAAAATTTGACCTATGGGGATGATTATATAAGTACTCCTTGAAATACTAGTCATAAATTTTCCTGAAAACCAGGGTGTGTCTGAATATATTAGCATCATCTAGGGTTTCTCAGCCTGGATGCTATTGACATTAAGAACCAAAGATAAATCTTTGCTGTGGGGGCTGCCCTGCGTTATTGTACAATGTTGAAGAGCCTCTGTGGCCCTTATCCACTAGCTGCCAATATTGCCTCCTCCCTCAATTATGACAAAACATCTCTGGACATTGCCAAATGTTCCCTGACGAACAAAACTGCCCCCGGTTGAGAACCACTAGCATAGTCAAAGACAAACCATATTTTCATACTTCCATCATGCTATGATGAATTTCTACTCTCCTCATCACTACACAGAATGTCACCCTGCTCCACCTTTCAAAAATAAATAAAAAACCAGTGACATTAGGGAAATGATATTGAAAGCATGGATTCTGGGCCAGTATATAAAACTGCCCCATTGTCTCTATAGTGTTCCTCAGATTTTTATCTCAGTTCTTTTTTTTCCCCTTGGATTTTTATATGCAGGTCCTAAACAACAACAACAACAACAAAAACCTGAAATAACAATTTAATTATTCGTTTGCCTTTAGTCACTCATATATTAATTCCAGAAGAGTACGAAAATTGACAATGTGCAAATAAACAACAGCTCCTGGGCACAGGTTTTAAGTCTTCATTACCCTCCTGATTTCACATTAATGAGGGAGACAGGACTTTGCAGCAATTTGACTAGAGATTAATAGTGCCTTTGTGCCAATCAAAACCTGTTCAAAATTCAAGGATGACTCCAATGTCACTCTCTAGGGAAACTTTTCTCTGACTTTTTCCATCCTTCTATGGGCTCCCCTTGTTCTATTAGAACATTTATTTCACTCTTTTATTAGACTCAGCTATTCACATGCTCATCTACTTCACCTTGGACTACACTCAGACCTTTGATTGTAACTTCCAATAACAAATTATAGGTGATAAAAGAAAAATTTAAAACTACGACAAAGCAAGTCAAATCCAGAAGGTTGAGACATTTCACAGGACCTGACTCCTTCACAAGTCATTGGCATTAATGAAAAGACAGCTAGTCTAGAATAAAAAAGATACTAGAAATGTGGGCCGTTTTTGACTCCTTGTTTGGACAGTTATGTTGGGGACGATTGCAACAGTTTGAATGTGGAGTGAGAATTACATGCTTCGAAGGCCTTATTAATCTGCATAGGTATCAGCACTCTGTTTTGTATGTGTAATAAAATTTCAAGTGGAAGTACTTACGCTATATAATCATGATTTCTGCGATTTAAAGATACTTTCTCCAAATACAGTGCAACATGCTAGGAAGTGAAGTAAAGTGCTCAGTCGTGTTCGACTCTTTGTGACCCCATGGACTGTAGCCTACCGGGCTCCTCCATCCATGGGATTTTCCAGGCAAGAGTACTGGAGTGGGTTGCCATTTC
Organism: Bubalus kerabau; assembly: GCF_029407905.1. Lineage (NCBI taxonomy): Eukaryota > Metazoa > Chordata > Mammalia > Artiodactyla > Bovidae > Bubalus > Bubalus kerabau. The sequence goes on along the minus strand of NC_073647.1, from coordinate 147,239,103 downwards.
CTTCTCCAGAGGATCTTCCCGACTCAGGGCTCGAACCTGGGTCTCCCACAGTGTAGGCAGACGCTTTACTGTCTGAGCCACAAGGGAAGCAGATGTGGCAAAACTGTCATGATTGCTAAATCCATGTGACAGTGTGATGGGATGAGCATATAGGTGTCCTTATACTATCCTCTGCACCCTTGGATATGTTTCCAAATATTCAAAATGAACGATCTAAGAAAGTTCACACTCAGCCACACCAACGACACAAACAGTGTTGAGGTCTGAGGCTGGTGAATGCTTCCTGGGTCACTAACATCAAACTCACAAGAGAAATACAGACCCAAACGGGGCCAGGTTATGAGCCAGTGAAAGGGAAGAACACATTTCAATACAGGAATCAGGAGCAAGTTTGAGCCTCCCAGAAGGTCAAGGCCAATGAATGGCCAGGGGACAGCAGAAAGGATCCACTCAGTATGACAGCTGTGCTGTTTCCATACTGCTGCTAATTTCGTGTTACTCAGGGATTCAATGTGCATTTACTGAGCACTCAGGTCCTGTTTGAGCTGCTAAGGGAGACAGGGACCAACAAGACCTGTATGGCTCTCAGGGAAATTCCATCCTTAGGCTCATGAGGGGAGACAGCAGGTGAGCTGCCAAACAAGTAAACCATAAATGAGAATGGCTAGGGTGCTGAAAGACACTGGGAAACCAAAAGAGGGAGAGACAGGATAGAGTCGACTGAACAGGAAGACGGACCAACTTCAGACTGAGTGGCCAGGACACTGGCATTTTCCAGGAGCCCTGAGTAACGAGGCCTGAAGGAAAAGGCGTTTGGAGAAGAGGGGAGAGAGCGCAACGAGTCTGAGGTAGGAAGAAACTTGGAAAATAAAGAGGCTCTTGTGCCAGAAGTGGAGTGGGGTGGGGAGAGTGGCTGCAAAGGCGGCATGGAAGGTAGGCAGGGGCCAGGTGAGGTCAGCCACGGAGGCCGAGCAGAGGACTTGAGAGTTGATTCTCAGGCGTGGGACATGGTGTAGTACCAGCAGGGGCAGGCCCATGATCTGCGTTGTGTTTTTTGAAAGACCTTTCTGGCTGGTCCATAAAAAATGGAGTGAAAGTGGGAAGAGCTGCAGCACGAAGAGCCATGAAGAAGCAGCTGAAGTCAGCCAAGAGAATGATGACTGGGGGCCCTGGTTACCAGTGGCATTGATTAAGTCAAAGGAGCCTATTCCAGAATCTTGTTCAAGGAAAGGAGGGAGGGGGAGGGGCGATGGGGAGAGAGAAAGCAAGGAAGACCCCGAGAGGCTTGGCCTGAGTGTCTGCCCTGGTGCAATTGAATAAGATGAGGAAATGCTCTGGATCTTACAAGCAGGGTATTTTTTTTTCTGGAACATGTGAAGCTTATTCCTGCCTTAGGCTCTTCGGACTTCGATCCCCTCTTTGTGGAACGTTTCTTCCCTCAATTATTAGTTAGATCTCATCGGAGAGGCATTTCAGAGATTTCTGTCCTGACCACTCTATCGACGTTCTTAGGAAGGGGCAGGATTCAAGTCTGGAGAAACACTGACTTTGTTAGAGAGAGCCAGAATTAGTGAAGGGTTACCCTAGGCAAAACGCTGGCTGCCCCGCCCACCTCCCCCCTCCTCTTCTTCCTCCTTTTGGCCACCTGAGATTTCCCCAGCACAGGCCAGGGGGCCAGGGGCTCAGCCTCCACTCACTGAATGGGCAGGGCCCCCAGCCGGCACTGAACCAGGGAGGCTGCAGGGCTTCCCTGCAAGGGCCTACCTATCTGAAGCCCAATTTGCCCTTCCAGTAAAAAATGGGCAACTGTGGTCACCTGCCCCCTTGCTCGAAGGTAACTTGTGGACAACAGCTCTGAATAACATTTATCTCCCACAGCACCTCATCTAATACTCCGTAAATAAATTAACAAGCATCACTTTGCACTACTTCACAAATACACTGTTTGTGGAATAGAAGAATCTAAACATTGCAGACATCAGACCTCAGACTTATTACGGTATCAGAGAAGTCATTATAGTATCTAAAGAATATCTGAATGGTAATATATCTAGAGGCCAATTGACTGCTGTATAAAACCAATATTCTTTAATCATCCTCTGTCCCAATTTAACTAACATATCCAACTTATGTTAGATATTTACTCCTCTTTTCATGTTTCTACATTTATCTCTGGCACATTTGGTCCTTCCAAAGACAGGGAGAGTGCTGGGGGATAAGAATAACAAGGAAAATCTGGAACATGGTGAGGAGCAGAAACGGGGAGCAACAGAAGCCAAAAACTCTTAGAAGCAACTGTCCTTAGACTGTCCTCACTCAACCTGCCAGAAGCCACGGATATAAGCAGCATCCGCATAAACAATTTCATTTGCATAGATGGAGAATTGTATTCTCCACTGAGGGACAAAGAGACAGAGAGACAGACAGATTGAGATTTAACTTGCTTTAGAAGACTCACCAAGATAGAAGGACATCCTATCAACTGACAAGTTAAGTTGTCCAACTTTTACAGGGAAAAAAATTAATGAAAATGGAACTTGAACAATAAATTTCCTTCTAATGACAGGCTTTCTTCAGCTAAGGTCTGGCTTAAACTAAGGGATGTGCAATTTAATTATATTCTTCTAACAAAAATAGAAGAATTAACCCTTTCTCTGAGGCTTGTTAAAATTGGAATTATGAGAAATTTAGTTTCTGAGTTTTGCGTACGTGTTTCTTTTAATTGTGGATCATGACTATAGTTCCAACTGTTCTCTTCAAATCAGTATCATTACAAAATCTTTCATGACTTTAAACTATTAAAGCAGAAACAGTAACACAATGAACTCTAATGAAACTCTTTTGTGATCTTGATACTTGTCCTGAACTTGTTTAATAACCAAACTGGAAACAATATTGAAAGGGCATAAAAATCATATAAGTTAAAGTGGCAGTTTGGCATCTATCCTGGGCCAAAAAGGGTACTAATAATTTCAAGCATAGCGGTAAGAAATTCAAGAAAAATATGCTATCAAAGTCACATTTTATAATCGTGAGATGACGGTTAATGTCTTTTTCCTTTAAACCAAATGAACCTGATTCACGTATGTCATGATGCCGGCTACATTCAAATATGCACTGACATCCAAGGGGGGGACTGATTAGAATTAATACTCCTCCAATAATTTTAGGCTTTGCACTCTGCCAGTTGGTGTCATCTCTCTGCTTTAGGCAGATTTCCCAAAAGGATACAGTAGTTGCCCACTTTCTAATCAAAAAACCATCTTGGTAAATTAAATATGACAAATATGAAGAAGCAGATGGTTCAACTTACTTTTGAAAAATGTCACTGAAGGTTAATTTTACTAATTATCATACATGGACTCATTTCACCTAAATATTGGGGGTGCTACCATGCAGCCCTCTCAAAAAAAGTTTATTAACCAACGGAGTATGAGTCACTCCATGTGTCACTTTCCTCTTCTGAGGAATCAGAAGCGAATGTAAATATTTACAGTGAGTTCCCTGCAAGTCTATTTTGCCAGAGCACACCTTTCAGATAAGTGCTTGAGAAAGTGATGTGGGCCAGCATTATGAGATGTAAAGAACACACCAGAGAACATGCGGTCAAAGCAGAATGAATACTGCAGCATAAATATTTGGCAGAAAGCTTCAATGTCCATACTGTTTTCACATTTTGTGGCCTTGAGAAACTAGAAAGACGCCTTTATGTACATGATATCCACAACTGTATCTGTATCTCTATTTCTACATCCCACCCACATCCGTACCTTCAGTTCAGTCACTCAGTCGTGTCCGACTCTTTGCAACCCCATGGACTGCAGCACGCCAGGCCTCCCTGTCCATCACCAACTCCTGGAGTCCACCCAAACCCAATCCATTCCTTCAGTTACATATAAATCCACATCTATATAGAACCTACTCAGTCCTGGGACCCAGTCAAACTACTACATATGGACCAGTGAACCAAGTAGACAGTATGGCAGTTTATCAAGAAAAATAATACAAAAAGAAGCACCATACAACCCAGCGATTTCATTCCTGTTACATGCAACCCAATGGTCATAAAAGCAATATTTACAATAGCCAAGATATGAAACTGACCTAAGTGTCCATCAATCAATGAATATATAAAGACACACACACACAAACACATACACATATAAAAACACACAATGGAATACTACTCAGTCATAAAAAAGGAATGACATTTTATCATTTGGAACAATATAAATGGACTTGGACAGTACGATGCTAAGTGAAATAAGTCAGGGAAGGACAAATACTATATGATGTCATTCATACGTGGAATCTAAAAAAAAAGAGAAACTAGTCAATATAACAAAAAGGCAACAGACTCATAGATCTACAGAACAAACTAGTGGGGAGAAAAGAGGAGCAAGATGTGGAGAACAGGATTAAGAGGTACAAACTACCATGCATAAAATAAGCGAAAAGGATATACTTTACAACACAGGGAATATAGCCATTATTTCATAATAACTATAAATGGAGTATAACCTTTAAAAATTGTGAATCACTGTATTATACACTTGTAACTTATATAACATTGTACAGTAGCTATATGTCAATATATATAAATATATAAAACATATTTTTATAAAATATATAAAAAGGACTCCAGAGCCTTAAATAAAGTCTCAAGGGAAATAATGTCAAAGAAGATTAGATGGATGAAAATTGATATATTCCAGATATTGTGAATGAAACACTTATTAATGACATCCACTTGATCATTTAAAATTTATCAGATGCACTCTTTATTAAATGAGTAACTGGACACAAGTTTGTCCGTTAATTTTTTGAAAACCTAGCTAGTTTATAATTAAAATGTATCATATCACTACTTTTGCAGGAAAAAACCCAAACACGTAAGGGGCCAAGTTAATGGCTTTTATATCCACAAAGAAAGTTCTGTTCATTCTCCAGCCAGCCCTCCGGGAAGGTATGGGTGGAGACCTACATGTCTTATACCCCACAACCTCCCTGTTTTCCTGAAAAGCCTCCTAGGACTAATTAATCTACTGGTGTACTTGTCAATAGAGCTTAACTCACTATACGATGCCTTAAACTAGCAGTTGGAGGATATAATTGTTATTGGTCAGTGCCCAAAACCGACACCAACAGATGGCTGTTAGTTAAATTTGTCAACACACCCAAATAAGTAGGGAATTTCATGCTTCAGAAGTGGCTAGCTGGATGAAGACTTCTTTTGAATCCTGGAAACGCCAACCTACAATATGCTGGAAGCACATGACCTGCCCCAACATTTCAGTCATCTTTACCTCAGCAATTGTGAAACAATATAAAATCTGTGTGCAACATCACCCACCTGAATCTTTATAAAGCACTATTCTGCCCTGTGTATTTGCCACAGACCAGCATTTTGAGTGAGAACACAAATAAATCCAAACACAGGGGTGAAAACGTCAAAGGCACTGCAACTCTTCCAGGCTCTTCCACGTAATACTTGATGAATAAAACAAATGACTTTTAAACTACATTGGCAGAGGAAGGAAGAAGAGGAGGAAGACAGGAAGAGAAAGGAGAGCCAGAGAGCCAGAGGATTACTGCTGACACCCAGTGTCTATCTACAGTATAATTCTTCGCTCTGAGTAGGAGAACAAGAAAGCTACAGCACTCCCTTAGAAAGGTTCGCAATCAACAATACCTCTTAAAAACATTTATTAGGAACTAGATTTTTAATCTGGTTTTGAAATGCAATACTTAACGGAGAAGGGAAAAGATCATGCAAGAGGAAAAGGGGTCACAGGGTGGAGGGCAAAACAAACTGTATTTGTCAATTTGGTCTTGAAAAGGAACCACCATTCTGTCTCGCCATCTTAAAGACTCATTTTAAATGCCCTCATCTCTCAGGTTCAACACGGAGATTTATCGTACTTTCTCACCCTGAAATTCTAGGATTCCACTGTGTGATTTTAAGTTCTGACAGCCATCAGTCAGTGATGGCAAAATGGGTAAGTCATGACATTTCCAAATCAAGACTACGGCCTAGTCTTATCACACACATACAGTGAATTCACTTACAGGTTCACAGAATGGCTATAGGTTCCCCATCTGGCATAGTCAAGTGCGTATGATTTTGTTTAAAAGCTCTGATCTTTAAAAATGTGTCTGGTAGATCTGTAGGGAAATATTTTATTGCCTTGCATTCCCTCAGGGGTGAAAATGCTGTCTTGACAAATGGATTCCCTGAGAAAAAAGTATGTGCAAATTTCTAATCTTCTCAGAGACAGACGTTAGTCAAAAAGCAATGTCAACTTCTGTAATTTTCCTGAAAAGCTAGCTACTATTTCTTCTAAAAACAACAACAACAAACACTCTTGCTTTAAAAAGAAAAACAGACCAATGGTTTGGTTATTTTTAAATGGGCCTCTTCAGTTCAATATCTACTTAATTTTTTTCCAGACCAGAAGGCAAGATAGGCCAAGCCTATCTTAAATTAGATTAATCATGTTTTTAAAAAAATTACTTCTTTGGTCAAGAAAATGGAAACTCACATGGACAAAAAGATGATGCAAAGTGGTCTGAGAATGTTTTCCAGTTTTTACCTTTCTATCTCTTGAAGCAACAGAAAGAAATAAGAGTATTGATGCTTGAAAAATACAGATTAATAGGGTTGCCAGAAAAAAACACAGCACACCCAGTTACATTTGAATTTCAGATAAACATGATATCCATTCTTAATTTTTATTTGTGAAATCTAGCAGATCTACTGCTGCTGTTGCTAAGTCGCGTCAGTCGTGTCTGACTCTGTGCGACCCCATAGACAGCAGCTCACCAGGCCCCGCCGTCCCTGGGATTCTCCAGGCAAGAACACTGGAGTGGGTTGCCATTTCCTTCTCCAATGCATGAAAGTGAAAAGTGAAAGTGAAGTCACTCAGTCGTGTCCGACTCTTAGTGGCCCCATGGATTGTAGCCTAGCAGGCTCCTCCGTCCATTGGATTTTCCAAGCAAGAGTACTGGAGTGGGGTGCTATCGCCTTCTCCAAGCAGATCTACTAGTGATTCTTTATTTCTCCTAAAAAACTAGGGAAACCAAGGCACAGACTGACTGACAGAGAAGATAGCTTCAAATTGAATTTGTAGTCTCTGCCTTCAGACCAATGGTGCATCCTGTTCACCTCTTAGCCATGAAGCTTGTTAACTTTAAAAATGGAGTTAAGTGTATATATCAAGTTGGAATCAAAAATATTTTAAATCTTTACCTGTATGTAGACTTAAGATTACATTGAATGGTTTTATCTCCAGGACATGGGAAGTAGAAAGAAAATAACGCAGACACATAGACATGAGTTCAAAATTCATAGAAAGAGGAAGGAAGGGAGTGTGTCCAAGATGGCCACAGTAGTCACATGTGACTCCTCAGGTTTTGATTAATTAAAGTAAAACAAAACAAAAACTTGAGTTGCTCAGCTCTATTGATTTTCAGCACTCAATATCCACATGTGGCGGTCAGCACCGATCTCCACCCTCAGAGAAAGCTTCATCAGACAGGGCTGGCCTAGAGTCTCCTAAGACCCTGCCTGGCACACAGTTATGCCATTCTGGGTCACTGCTATATAAAGCAGTGCTCAGGATGCACCAAGCTTCAAGGAAATCCTCGTCTCAGTCAGAAGTTTTGTTTCTGTGGTTCTCTACTAGGCTACCCACTCCAGTATTCTTGGGCTTCCCTGTGGCTCAGCTGGTAAAGAATCCGCCTGCAATGCAGGAGATCTGGGTTTGATCCCTGGGTTGGGAAGATATCCTGGAGAAGGGAAAGGCGACCCACTCCAGAATTCTGGCCTGGACTGTGTAATCCATAGGTCGCAAAGAGTCTGACAGGACTGAGTGACTCTCACTTCACTTCACTTCCTGTGCTCCTGCTCTACCCCAGTGCTCCTTATCCCTGAGGAACTCATCTAGGAGGCTCAAGCTACAGATTTCAAGCACCTGGCAGAGTGATGCCAAAGAATACAGGGCCCTGGTGCAGAGGATTACTGATTCCCAGGAAGCTCTCCACCAGCTAGCAAGTCTCTTTTCATATTTGTTCCTCACTTTCCTCATTTCTGAAAATGAGGACCAGACAATAGATGAGTTCTAAAGACTCTTCTGGCTTTAAAATGCTGTGATTCTGAGTAAGCAGCACAGCAAGACTACAGTGCCAGGGAGCATGAGCAAATTTAGGTACTAACTAGAAAGATCCTTTCTTGATTTGCTTCCAGTCATCACAGAACCTGGATGAGTTCTGCAAGGATGGTTCATTATATGATCATATTGTGGACTTGTGTTTCATAGATATCTATAGTAGCTACTACTGTGCAGGACGTCACTCCTGAAGAAGTATCTTTCTCTCTCTCAACAATGTCAGGACTCTGACTGTATTATTCTCCTATCCCCATCCTCATTTCAATGATGTGAATAAAGAGGTGGGTTTGATTAGAAGCAAGATATCATTCTCTTTTGAGAATTTTCTGTACTGAAGGGAATGGAAACTTTTATCTTAAGAAGAATTCTGTGAGAAGTTTATGATGCTAAGCACCAGAGGGTCTCACTTGAAGATAAGGGATTTGGACTGAGCATCTCTTTAGGCCTTCTTTTCCAAAGGACTATGGATTCTATGAGGTACTGATACTTCTTTCCCATGCTGATCTGGAAAACTTTGACCCACAGTAAAGTCTTTGAGACATAATAAGGAATGAATTTAATAGAAGATTTCCACCAACACTCTCTTGATTACATTTTAAATCATGTCTTGAGCCATGGCATTGAAATTTTAAATGAGTGAGAAGGCAGCAAAGAAGAGAGAATTTTCAAAACATATAGAAGACTTTGTTCTTGCCCCCTCAAAACTTAATGTAATTTGAGTGATTCAAACTGCAGATGCAAAAAAAGATGATAAATACCACAGGCAATAGACCTCAGCATTGGCTTCATCACTCCCAAGCAATATAGTTGTGAGCAAAGTATTGCAATTTCAGGGGTACCAATTTCCAGGCTTCTCTGAAATGAGGAGGTTCCAAGTATGACTCCTAAGGATTCATTCCCATCCACCATTTTGCAATTCTAGGGTGATGTACAAAAGGCTCTTAAAGTTGACATATTTGTTGCAATATCTAAGTATGTCAGACATTCTAGAGAGCATAAATGATGCAGATTAAACCCTGCATCATTTATGTTGGAATCATTCTTGTTGGAAGTTAAAGAATTAACAACAGAAACGATCATCTCACAAACAAAATTTGGTATAAACTGGAGCTTTGGAGAAACCTATACAAAGGTAAAAAGGGATCATGACCAAGTAAAGAGAAAAACTTCATCTCTTGAATATTTATAAATTAATTCATATTTCATGGAATTGTCCTTTCTTTTCTCTTCTTTATTTTTAAAGTTCACACTCTCCCTTTCATGCCATTGATAAGTTCTCTCCTCAGAGTGAAAAAATAAAAGAGCAATGGGCCTGGGTTTGGGTATCCAACTGTTGTTTCCCTACATAATTTTATTACTCTATCACAAAGCTGAAGTTTAATATTGTAGCCTGGTACTTAAGTTAACTGCACTAGAAAACTCCAGCAAGACTGAAAACTACAGCCATCAAAGCTAGTAAACTATCAGACTCCATATTCAATTTGACTTCTGTAGTAACAATTCCATTAATTCCTCTGATGGAGTGAGATGACCTGGGGTTCAGTCTTGGCAGTCATGCTCAGTAGCTACAGGACACCAAATGATGAACTCTCCTTGGTGGCAATCAATTTCACTGTGGAAAATACTACTTCTGAGGTGGGGGGGTTTGGTGAGCAGAGATTTCTAGACTCTAGAACAGGAGTCCCTAACCTCCGGACTGTGGACCAATACCCCTGTAAGATCACCAGCAGCATACGATTAGAAATAAAGTGTACAATGACTGTAATTGACTTTAATCCTGGAACCATCCCTCCCACCCAGGTCTGTAGAAAAGCTGTCTTCCATGCAACTGGTCCCTGGTGCCAAAAAGGTTGGGGACCAATGCTCTAGAGGTAACATAAAGCTAGGAAGGAGAGAACAGTCACAAGGTAACTGAGGCGACCAATAGGTGGTTACACCACTGATGGACACAAACACTGGCTGTCAGACAGATTCAACAAATCTACTGGATGCATGAGGAAGAAGGGAAGAGGAGAAAAAGGAGGGAAAGTACTTAGTGAGCTTAGGGACTGTTTTATATCACATAGTACTGTTCACCTAGCCCACAGAGTCATGAATTATGAGAAAAAAACAGTTTCTGAAACGAGACAAGTACATCAATTAGAGGCACATTATTAATATAATTTGTGTTAAATCTCAAACAAGAGGGATTTTCAACAAGATGTTACTCCATGATTAATTCATTTTAATTATGTTTTTCTTATTTACCTGATTTAAACTTGTCTCTTCAATCATGACACCTTATTAAAAAGCTATCTTCATAGATATAACTTTCCTTCCACAAGCTTCCTGCCTCTGAGTGAGGCTCATTTCACTTTCTAATCAATAAGCTTCATGCTCCTTTGTGCATCTTTTCGTTGACTGTTTTCACATTATTTAATCTGCCTTAGAACTTCCTAGAGGCTTAGATTTAATGCCATAAAATAGAAATGAACAGCCTTTAATCACCATGTTTGCCTGAAATGGTATTAACCTATGTTTAATGTACCTGAGCCCCCAGGGATGTTCATGGTATTTGAAACAGCAAAAAGTATTTATCAAGATTTCATTTGCAAATTTTGTTACTAAAATGCTTGCTGATATCATTAGACATTCTTCTCACATTGAGACAAAGGAAAGATGGTTTCTCTGTTGTTTTGTGAGTCTTAACCTGTAATTAAAAGAATAGCACACCCCATGAACATATCAGTTCAGTTCAGTTCAGTCACTCAGTCATGTCTGCCTCTTTGCAACCCCATGAATCGCAGCACGCCAGGCCTCCCTGTCTATCACCAACTCCTGGAGTTCACTCAAACTCACGTCCATCGAGTTCGTGATGCCATCCAGCCATCTCATTCTCTGTCGTCCCCTTCTCCTCCTGCCCCCAATCCCTCCCAGCATCAGAGTCTTTTCCAATGAGTCAACTCTTCGCATGAGGTGGCCAAAGTACTGCAGTTTCAGCTTTAGCATCATTCCTTCCAAAGAACACCCAGGGCTGATCTCCTTTAGAATGGACTGGTTGGATCTCCTTGCAGTCCAAGGGACTCTCAGGAGTCTTCTCCAACACCACAGTTCAAAGGCATCAATTCTTCGGCACTCAGCTTTCTTCACAGTCCAACTCTCACATCCATACATGACCAGTGGAAAAACCATAGCCTTGACTAGACGGACCTTTGTTGGCAAAGTAATGTCTCTGCTTTTGAATATGCTATCTAGGTTGGTCATAACTTTGCTTCCAAGGAGTAAGCGTCTTTTAACATATACTTAAAACTAAATACAGTAAGGAGAAATAGCCTTCAATAAAATTAAAAAGCTTTCCTTTACGTCTTGCTTGCCAATAAGTGTATGTTTTGATTCATTCCTAGTGTAAGTGCTGAATGTTAAGGAAATGTTTTTCTCTTGAAATGGGTAATTAGAACAAAACCCAAATTGTCCATGATGACCTTTAGGGAACGCCTCTCCCATAAGAACAGCTATAGCTCTTTATTATAACTTCCTTTTCTGATGACCATTTCTCATCATGTCCATTTACTACTCTTGATGAAATGCCTTTGGCCTTTGAGCTGAATCTCTTTCTTTGATTCTCCACTGCAGGCCCCTTTGTAGACTCTTGAAATATTAGGTATACATACAAAAATGGCAGAGGCATTTTCATGCGAAGATGATGAGTTGGTTACAGGTAAAACATGGCCATCACCAACTCAACAGACATGCGTTTGATAGTGAAGGACAGGGAAGCTTGGTGTGCTGCAGTCCATGGGGTCAGATACGACCTTGCAACTGAACACCACCATCAACAAGTAAAACAAACACAAAGCAGGTAATTCCCTCAGGTTCATTTTATTTCCTCAAAGCAAACTGAACAGGTGAAGGGGCTCAGCCAGCCCCAAGAGGGTTAGGTAGACCCCAGAATAATTTGAGAAGCCTGTCTATCAAACATAAGGCAGGGCCCCAAGAATTAGAAAAAGCCACCCATCCCCAGCTCAATCCATCCACACAGGGTCATTCTTGGCTGCTCATCACTTTCCCTCCTTTCAGTCAGAGTGAACCATGTAGTCTATATTTGGGTGCCAACTCTCCCCAGCTTTTCTCCCTCTCATACTTCCCACAGGAATGGGCTGTAGCTTTGTACTTCATTTGAGAGGGTTATTCAATTTGATGGCGATTTCAGCTGTGTGGATTCTCTTCCAGATGTTATAAGATCTAAGGCTGAAAATCTGGCTTCAGTGTGGAGGAATTTGTTTCCAATCATGAGGTAAATACCAGTGTTCTTCACATGGTTTTCTAAGGAACGTATGATGCCAGTGAACCTATAAGGCAAGACGTTTAACAAAGAGCAGCAAGAGGGGAGTGTCCTCAAAGCTCATCCAAAAGCAAAGGGTCCTACATATATGTGTTTACCTGTTCACTTTCTCAGTTTCTGAGAGGACAGTCGATGAACTGGTCTGAAAGGCCTTGGTTTACACATTAAGAGAAAACTAGGGAGAAAAACCAGGCATCATTTTAAACTCCTTGTACAGCTCTTCCAAACAACAGTCCCTCTTTCTCTTTGGACTACTTTTCTTGTAGGTAAATGTTTGTATTTTTAATCTACCGTTTGGCTCAATGCCAATCAAGATTACTCTTAGAAGTTCTTTGGTTCTCCTTCTTTTTCATTGTTGTTAATACAAGTTAATATGTTCTCCTTAAAATTTACCAAAGGCACTGTGGGAGAAATATTTTTGAAATATGTATTTTTAAAATTCATTCTACTTCTCTGTAAGACTCAGCATGTAAAGGGCAAAACGGTGTTGGAATTCTTTTCCACTAGGGCATACTTTTATTCAAAATTCAAGTTAATTTAAATACTGACCTCAGGACAATTAGACAAGTAATTGAAGAACTGACTGAGGTCCTTGGTATTACAAAATAAGGTCTGTATTCTTAAAATCAGGCAGCAGGTCAGAAAGTGAACTGGCCTCTCTACTCCAAGTTGTAAGGCTGCATCGTATAGACTAATGGAAGACACAGAATGTCTCAGTATGTTCTTTAACCTAACTAGCCTTATTGTCTCCTCTGATCACATTGAAATTAGCCTTATTGTCTCCTCTGATCACATTGAAATTTTGCACAGAATACCGTTATGTTTGATTTCATTGATAAGCAATAAGCTGTTAGCTGACTTGCCAAGGCAACATCCTTGGACTTTGAGCCCCATCTTTCTGCTCTTGGATGCTTCAGTACCTATTTATGCAAGACTGGTCACAGGAAGGACTCTGAAACCATGGCTTGCGATCAGAAAACTTATCATGAGAAACAGGATATACCCATTCAAACTCCTGGAATAGACCTGGGGCGGGGCGGGGAACATAGGCCATCAAAAAGTCTACCTAATATAACCCCTGAAACCTATGCAGTCCGGCCACCTATCAGCTAAATAGCCTGGAAGAAGCAGTAGAACATTTTCCAAACTAGATTCAGAGGAATACTGGTGGATAATAGAAGTGATGATCTAATAAATAAATTTTCAGGGAGCCGTGGATTATAGCTCCCTCTTGGAGAGTTGTACTATACAGGAAAAATTCTGCCATGTCCTTTGGCAAATCTGCTTTATTTTTGTTTACCCTTGCATTTTCTACATTGACCTGACCAAGTAACCCCGTTTTCCTATAACATCCTTTGAAACTAATATTCCAGTTTAGGCAACACTCCTCTAGTGAAGATGAACAGAGTGGACAGTTCCAGTACCCCTCTCTGTGAGACTCAATAAAGCTCCTGATCTCTGAACACCACCCCCCCCGCCCCGCCCCACCGCCAGCTCGTTTCTCTCCAGATCCAGGGCTGTAGCAGATGGTTACTGAGATATTCTCTAGCCCTCTCAGCCCATTATTTATACTTTATATTAATGATGGTGGTGTCCTGAATATTAGTGTTGGGTCAAATTCTACAATACTGTAAAGATACTATTTCTCTGTGTGACAGTCACTATTACATTGGGGTGGAGCCTCAAGGGATCATCATGAGCAATCTTCTGTGCCACTTTATGTCCAACAGATAAAATGGGGACAGCTGAGCCAGAAGAAAATACACAGTCGGAAATCGCTCTACTTCTGGTTCTGCCATTTACTCGGGAGACTTTAGACCAATCATTTACCTCCCTTTAATTCCATGTCTTCACCTGGAATTTAAGAGGGTCGAAGAGGAATTTAAGAGGGTTCCCTTCGGGGCTAATAGTCGATGATGTGGGGCCCAGTGGCCTTCTTAAGTAAAGATAAGAATGTGTGGTTGTTGTGTCTCTGCTTTTACAACCTGACATTGACTCTATTGATTATTTCATGTCCCGGCCTTGACTAGAAATGCGGTTTCTAATTACAATGTTGTTCCAAAGAGGACACTGGAGCACCATTTTTGGCATCATTAATATTTCTTCATTCATCAATCTAGTGGCCATTTATTAAAAGGCAATATATGCCATGCATTTTGCTGAACCTGGAGGACACAAGCCTGAGAAAGACAAACCACCGCCACCCAGAAGCACAGAGCTTAATGGAAAATACAGACAAATAATAAAATCTGTTCTATAACAATGTGATAAGGGTTTTGTTTCACATCAGGGTTTCTTAACTTCAGCACTCCCGACATTTGGGACCTTTTTTTGACTCTGTTGGTGGCTGCCCTGAACACTGTAGGATGTTTGCCCACATCCCTAGCTTTTATCCACTAGATGCCAGTAGCACCCCAACCACACCAATGTGACAACAAAAATACCTCCAGATGCTTCCAAGTATATCCTGGGGAGGAAGTGGAAAAATCATCTTAATTTGAGAAACACTGATTTCAACATATTCTTTTCTTGTTTGAGAATTTTCTATCTATGTGCTATGTCCTTGATGAGTCTGACAATAAAATTTTAAGCCTAGCAACTTGTCCCATTTTTTGGTATAAGTTCAATTTTCTTAATATTAAGTATGTGCACAAGTTCAAGGTGCCATCCTATTCACTGAGAGCTTTTTAAATATTAGCATTAGTATGACACAATTCGTCACTCTCAAAGGTTTAAAATCTTGTTCTGAAGTGCAGAATACAAGCAATACAAGTCAGGTGAGAAAATTTCAGAAGGGGTTATAAACAAATGAGTTAGGAGCAGATCATTCATCTAATTAATATTTCCTATGACAGGAATGGCACTGTGCAGGGCTCTGAGGAGAAGGCAGTGAGCAAGAAAGATCTTTGTGACCCGGATGAACCCTCTGATTCTGTGTTTCATGCAGAGTGGAAGCCTAAAGCATCTCATGCTGTGGACAGTGCCTCTGATGCAGTGAAGAGGGAGGGAGCAGGGAGCGCTAGGGGAGCGCTAGGGAGCGCCATGACTTTAAAACCAGATGAAGACGAATCATGCCTCACATCCCCCAGGGATCAATCCCAAGAGCATTTAAGCAACACCAGCACAAAATGTGGCTTTTGTTAGGTGAACAATGATTTGGGGCGGGGAGGGGGTGGAGGGTGGGGGAGGCTAGCCTCCACTGGGTGGGTTTGGTGAGAAAAGTACCCAGCCTCCCTGGGTCTTGGCTTTTCAAGTGCATAGTCCACACTGGGTCCCTGAGACTAAAGCCTTCAACAGTCCCCTCCAAACCTCCCCCACTCACAAATCCTCCCAGCTTCACCAGTCCCTGCTGGGCTGGTCCTTCAGATCTCTGTCCTCTATTTGTGAGTCAGCCCCTCTTCCTTATCCCCTGGTTAGGTGTGAGCTACTTGACTCAATACCTGTGATTACAGGAAAAGAGTGCAAGTGTTAGTCACTCAGTCGTGTTTGACTCTTTGCAACACCATGAACTGTAGCTCTTCAGGCTCCTCTGTCCATGGGATTCCCCAGGCAAGAATACCAGAGTGGGTTTCCATTCCCTTCTCTTCTCCAGGGGATTTTCCTGACCCAGGGATCGAACCTGGGTCTCCCATATTGCAGGCAGATTCTTTACCATCTGAGCCACCAAGGAAGCTCACAGGAAACAAGAGCCCTTCTCTATTCCCCCAAGTGCCTCTTGTAGAATTTCTTGCATCCTTTAAATGGAACCAATCAGGAATCTGTATGTTCTGCTCTCAGGAATTTTCTTGCATCGCCGCAGCTTTGCCAAGGGGGTGCAAAGTGCCAGGCTCCCTGCCAGCCTTCTTGCTTCTGTCCTAACCACATCTGTTTGGATCCTCTTGCCCTTTAGTTCTTTGGTCTCTGGTCCTTCTCTGAAAGCCTTCAGAACTGGTCCTCTCCCCAGGAGCTCTGTTTGCAGGCTGCCTCCCTTTCAGCTTGGTTCCCTCACTCATTCAAATTCAGACTCAGTATGTAAGAGCACCGCTGGGTGCCAGGCCAAGGGCAAAGACCTTCTTAAGGATGATTTTTATCTAGTCCCCTGGTATAGTTACTCCATTTTGCAGACATTCCTCCTAAAAACCATCTGCCCAGAGGCAACCTCTGGATTTCTGTATCAAAAGTACATTTTCAATCTGAAAAATTTCTTATTTTGTAACGTGGATACAATTTTTTCCAAAATAAGCATGTAACTGAGTAGAAGATGAGATGTTTGGATGGCATCACCGACTCAATGGACATGAACTTGAGCAAACTCTGGTAGACAGTGAAGGACAGGGAAGCCTGGCATGCTGTAGTCCATGGGGTCACAAAGAGTTGGACACGACTGAGTGACTGAACAACAACCAACTGAATAGGGCAGTCTCATGAGTGTGTGACAATATTCTTCTAAATTCCTTAATAATTTTTATTCAACGTTGAGCAAGCTTAGCCTGTCTAAGAGCTAGAACCTCAAAGGAAATGTATTTCCTGGCTGTCACTTTCATGGTTCCTACATCAAGGGAGAGAAGGCATTCCAGCTCTCTCTCAGTTGGCTTCTGGAGAGGGTCAAAGGTTTTCAAGTCTAAACACGGGAGAAGTCATGTGTCCTGTGGCTCTCCACACGGGTGGTGAAGACATCTAGTGACATTGGCTAATTCTGAGACCCCAGTTTTGCAGCCCATAGGCATGTCCTTCATTGCTTTCACTCCAGTTGGTCATCGCAGATGATGGACAGGTCACGGAATCCTGTAACCACATGCTGTTGGGATGGGGTCCATGAAGTTCAGTTAGAACAGGCACCTCTTGGGCTGAGGACCCCACGGGACACACTGAGAGCCATCTGGTAAGGTAGTGGGGACTTTAGAAGCAAGAGTCCCCAGACTCACCCATGGAGTTCATCTTGGCTCCTTTCCTAGTTATGCATCAGTGTTTTTCGGAATCATCCTGGATAGATTGCTTTACCTCTCTGTCGCCCTGTCATCTCAACTGTAAATTGGAGATAGCATGAGCTCTCTGTTTCCCTGTGGTGTTCTGATAATTAGATAATGTCCCCCAAACACTCTGAGCTCTTCACAAAAGGCTGCTCTGTAAACACAAGATATCACAGTTGCTTTGACAGTTCAGTCTAGGAAATAAATCAAGCACAGACATCCCTAGCTTCCAGTGCCATGGACTCTGCTTGTTGGCTTTAACGAGACAGGCCAGGTTGGACCCTCAAAGAAATAATTGCAGCACCATTCGGTGCCCATGGGATTTTGGACACCTTTCTTCAACAGACCAGATGCTTGGTTTAGTTCTAGCAAAATACTCCACACAACGAAAACTCAACTGCTCATCCAAATTAGTGGAAACATTCTGGAATATAGGCCCTGTTTATTTCCTCTACTTTCTATTGTTACAGAGCTGCACACATGCTAACTAAAGGTATTAAGATAATAAAATTTAAGTTTCAATGGAAAATAAAGGAAAACTAGTTTGAATCCCTGTACACGATATTTTTCCAGTTTGCTGTTTTATAACTACTGTAATCATCAATCAAACCTGTCTTTCTGAAAATTCAGAACTTACCTTTTGCAACATATTTGCTATTTACTTTGATATTTTACTAGAAAATATTCCATAGAATTATATGGAATATTTAAGACTTTTAAGAAACTCACCAGAAAAGTATTGATTGGAAAAACCTAATTGATACCTTAAATAAGAAGTTAAACAGATAAACCAAAAAAATGGTAAACATACTTTTATAGGTTAAAAATAACCTGTTGTTATTATTGGAAGAATCTGCCAAAAATCAAAATTGCTTTCCCTATCAAGGCAAAAAGAGGAGTTGCTCCCTGTGCCACAGACTCTCAGTAGAAGCTACTACTTTCGATACCAATTGTCCCCAAAGGTTTTGCATCCCTTCCTCTAAATCTTTGCCCTTGTTCCCATTCTCTCATGCTCAGATCAGATGCACAGTTTTTGGCACGGGAACAACGAGCTACATGTCATGCCATGATGAGTCCCCAGTAATCACCAGCTTGTTGCTGAAGCACAGTGCCACTGGGTGATGCCTGCTAGGGCATGGCTCTTCTTTATGAGAACCCATATTTCTGTGCCAAGTATGCTTTAGTCGATTCTAAGTCTTAGCAACTCTGCTGCTGACAAACTGCATTGCTCCCAATCTAACTTTTTGAACAAATCTTCTGCAAGATATGTACACGTGTGTATATGTATATACGGATGTATATACATACGTATGTGTATCTACCAATTAATAATGCTGATATATATATATATGACTACATAATAGGCATATTATACATATCACAAATTGTCACATGTATTTGACTGCTAACTAAAAGAAATATTCAGTTGTATAGAGTGATAAAAGAAAATAGCCCCAGAGATCTAAAGAGCAATAGATTTAATATAAAATTGCGAGTTATATGAACAGTCTATTAGAAACAACGGACTCACATTGTCCACGTGCCCACTAACTGCATCTCAGCTCCCTGAGGATAAATACAATACCTAATTTAATTAAAAATCTATCCTTCTATTTTTAATGCTGCTTGTAAAAGAGCTCGACACCCGGACAGGAGATTTACGAGACAAGAGTTAAGTTTCCAGTCGCAAAATTCATCAATAACTTGGAGAGAACACACACTGCCAAGAGACACTGCTTGCTTCAGAGAGTTTTTACCAGAAAGCCAACACATGGAACAATGATTTACAAAAGTGGGCCTTAAATTTCATTAGGCAGATGACATGTTCTAACTGAGAACTTCACCCTCTCATCAAGATTCTCTCCAAAGGGATTATAGTAAGAACATAAGCTTTTAGAAAGGAACCTAAGGGGAATGTTTCATTTCTCAGGCTTTTTGTAGCACTGAAAGCCCTTTCTTGTTAGATTTTGGGAAAACAAACAGAACCAGTACTTCAAAACACCAAATGAATGTTCAAGATGAGATTTCACCGGAAAGAAAAGAGAGACAGTAAAGGGTCTGTGTACGCCATCAGTTTCTGGGATCAGAACTTTTCTTTACATGAGGAGTGCCTGAGAACAGTCTGCTTTGGGGCCAGAAGTCCCGGACAGCTCTGAGTACTTGGGGATGGGAAAACTCATCCTCGTGTATAAAAGTAACTTCTCTCAGCAGCGAGGAGAAATCTCTCCCTTTCTTCTCCTGACCCACTGGCCAAGAAAACCCAAGGAACCTATCATTTCAAAGAAAGTGAAACATAAGCCCCTGTTTCCCCAGGCAATCTCCCCTCGGCCCACACATGCCTCCTCCACACAGCACACATTGCACGCTTTACCTTTAAATTCCCAGATTCTGTCACCGGTCCTTTCTACTCTATCCAGCAGGAATGCAAGATGATGCGTGCTCTTCACCCCCAAGTGGCATTTGACTCCACTGCATGCAATCACTCAATGCAGTATGGATGAACGGGCCAAGTTCAGGTTCACTGCCCTACGAGGCTTTATTCCTCACAGCACATGACCAGGGAGCAAGCGTGCGCCGCTGCTGGGGTTGCTCCGCTCCCGTGGAAACTAATGGAAAAAGCATGTTGCCAAAAGCTCTCTACAGGCTCGCTCTCCTCACCCTTGCTGTGACAATGTTAAAGCCGCCGCCTTGAGAAAAAACAAAAGCGAAAGGGACAAACTGCCTTCCCAGAGGAGCTTTCTCTTCCAGCAAAACGTGATCCATGCCACGCTCAGGGACAACAGGTGAAGCCACGGAGGAAGCCTTGAACTTTATGGCCCAGAAAAGCCTGGGCAAAGCTGGCTGGGTCCCTGAGAGGTGCAGGCATCGGGCATCCTAACCGAGCCTGTTAGCAACTTGCCTGGGGTGTGCAGGGGGCCAGCAAATAAACCTCCAATAAACAATAGAGAACACGGTCGACAGCTTAACCTTGCTCCTGCCTTCAGAGATGCCAGACTGTTGTGTTTGCTCAGGACTCTCCTTTTACCAACATTCAATTTGAATGAGCCAGTGCAAAACGCGCTGTTCATCCACTCCGAGAACAGGATGCGTTTATGTGAAACACGAGGAGAATGCCTAATGGCCAGGCATCCTCTGCATTCCCAGGAGCTTGTATTACAGGCTAGCTTACATTTCACTGCCTGCATGAACCCCTGCCAGCACCTGCTGCACTTCTGCGAGCATCATGACTTCAAGCCAACTTCCCATACACACACACACACACGCACGCACACCTGAAACATTGTGATGCCTCCTGCTAAGAGAAGCACCTTTTGCAAGCTCCCATCTGCACCAGGTGACACGCCGGGTGACGGTGATGAGGAGCAAGCTGACTCTGCCAGGCTTCTCTTTTCTCTTTCAATCAGCAACTTTCAAGTCTGGGAAAGAAGAGTGCCAGATGCATTGTGGTGTGTCAGCTGTAGGCTGAGAAGTAACTGCTCTGTGGGTCTGCATTAGAAATGGACTCACGAAAATGGGGCCGCTATAGCTTTAATTCATCTTGGATGTATAACATTAAATACAAGCTTAAGAACAACCCACTGTTCAAAAAACGTGTGATGTTACGTGACACAGTAAGTGTGCCTTGCAGGCTACTGCTAAGGTCCCATCTGATTACAATGACCTGTGACCAGCTGTGAGGGAAAGCAGGTCTCTGAGTACATTTCATTGTACATTTTCTCCTCATGTGGAGCTCTGAGTTGATTGAGTTTCAAAGAAAATATTGTTACAGCGCTTATTTTTCTTCCTTAAAATTGCCCCAACTGTCTAGTGTGGTCTGGTAATTAGCATTGCATGGCCGAGTTTCAGGCAGAATCTTGGTGTGGCCTGGCACTGAGCAACTTTCCTTAAGCTTTTTCCACAGCCTCTTCTGACTGTGGGTCAAATGCACTTGGATGGAGCAGAGAGAGTGGATGAGATTTACGTTCATGGAGTAGACGAATGACTGAGGCTATATGTATGCCTAGCAAGCACCCCATTGGAAGGAAGTACCTGGGAACCTAGTCAAAAGTATTTCCTTGGGAAAAACAGCATGTTGTCATGGAGGTCTGAGGAATTCTGCTCAAAACTATATCCAGGGCTTATGCAGAGCTCTAAGAAGTCACAGTAACCACACTCACAAGAGAATAAGGTAAAAAACAAATTACAATTTCTAAATTATACTTCATCATCCCGTAAATAATGTATGACAAAGGAAATGTCTTTCATTTATGAGACCAGAGTTTTCTCATCCCCTGACTGAGCTTGATACAACTCTCCTCCACCTTTTCTCCTGGATTTAGGTCTGAGAGAGAGCATGCCTTACTACTACTGATGTTTTGAATTCTGAGTGCACAGAATGACATTTTTTAAAAACAGAAAGAAAAAATAAATCTAGTAAAAATCACTCAGAGCACTGCTAGGTAACGTAACTCCTATGAGCTCCTCCTTGAAACTGTAACCAATTTGTCCCACATGGACTAAGGAATTGAGTGTAAGAGAGTGAGTGTGTGTGCGAGCATGCACTGATAGCATGGGAATAAATATCAAGTTATGTAAATCTCATCCTAGAAATCAATGGAAAATTGAGGGATTTTACAAACGGTTGATCAATCAACAAGTTAAAATGAACTCTAGCAGATTCTTAGACTTAACAACAGAGCCCAGTACATCAATTCAATCTCTAATCCTAGTAGTCATTTGAAGCCATTAGTGCAAGACTGGGAAGCACGAGTGGTGATGGGAAGGAGAAACAGACCCGTACGTTGGCACTGGTGATTACGAAAGAAATTCTTCTTAGGCAAACGTTCCACCCAGCTCTCAAACAAACTATTTATGATTATTAGTACTCACAGATAGCCTCGACAATTGGAAGATGCCTTCCAGCATTTCAGGGAATATGGAAATAGCTGGTATAAAATGGTGACTGTAAGTATCAGTTCAAAAATTCCTATTAGAAGATGCTCAAGATGGATGGATTCATTTATCCATTCATTTCTTCAAACAAGCATGTCCAGAATACCTCCCATGGGCCATGCTCCATGCTGCCTGCTGGGGGAATGGATAATATATGCATACCTCCTGACCACAGAGACTCCTGGTCTTCATACTCAGATGCTTTTCCTCATTTCCCCAAGAATACTTCTGTCAGTCCCAGAAACTGACAAGGCAGGATTCTACAGGTGGGATTTCAGACTCCTGAGGAATGTCCCTGGGGTTCTAAACACATGACCCCGCTCTTCCCACACACCTTGGGAGACAGAAGGATAGAAAGCACCAAGGATGGTTGGCCCCTGAAGTGCCAGCAGGAACTACAAATGATTGGCTGTCTCCCATGACCTTTACCTTCTGGTATCAGCTTGGGGTTTTGTTAGATTACACAAGAGGCCTTGCAGATGTAACTAAAGCTATTCATCAGCTGATGTAAAAATGAGATTATCCTGGAATATTCGAGTGGACCCGCTGTTCTCACATGAGCCCCTAAAGGCAGGAAAGGGAGGTGGTAGGGTAAGTCACAGCCCCGAAGCCTGAGAAGGACTCAGTATGTCACTGCTGGCTTGAAGACGAAGAGAGCACATGGAAGGGAAATGGAGACCTCGGTTCTACAACTGCCAGGAACCGTACTCTGCCAACAAGCGGGGAGCTGGGAGGAGTGCCCAGCCTCTAAGAGTTGACAGCCGCAGCACCAATACCCTGATTTTAGCCTCGTAAGACCCTAAGAAAGGATCCAGACATGGGCTTGTTGGACAGCTGATTTACAAAAATTGTAAGACGGACAACAGGGGCTGTTTAACTCACTAACATAGTGGCAATTTGTTGCAAAGCCAAGAGATAACTAATAAAGCAGGGATGCCCATGGCCAACGTTAGTGATCATCCATAAACTCACCATCCAGTTTTGCACTTTCCATTCATTTGGCTCATCCATGGGGAGGGTGACCCTTACCAGGGCCACAGATGTCACTGGATGGACATACTAAACCTAGAAAGACACTAGGTCCAGGACTGGGACACCCAGAGGATAAGAAAATGGAGCACCAGGAGGGGAGGCATATTACAATTAAGTGCCAGACACGGTGTTAGGTTCTGGGGTTCAGATGCAAGGAAGCCAAAGTCCTTGTCTTGCAGGGGGTTACAATAGAATGGAGGAGACATGGCAACTAACTAGAAGGCAAAGCACAACTAAGCGAGATTCCAGGAACAGAGAGTAAAGCCATTCTTTCCATCTGGAGGTGGGGGTGGGTGCTCCTTTGGAGCCACCAGGAGTGTGACTACCCGAAGTGCCGGCTGTGCGTGCACCCTCCCCCAAGGAAAATTATCTGTTACCAGCTATCAAAAAAATCAGTATTTTATATAAAAACGGGCTCCAATTCTGCACTTGTATACCCTATCTGGCTACCCTCACCCTGGTCTGGCCCCTCTTGGATTCCGTCTTCATTTAAAATATTCATATTTTGTTCATCTTGGATGTTTTGCAGTTATTTTTTTTAAGATATTGTGTTAAGATACTGTTTAGCTCCATTGTGGAATTTGGGGGCAGTCTCTTATAGTTTGCTCCCCAGGAGACGCCTCATTTGCCTTACCCTGGGGTGGACCAGGGAGTGAGGGGCCAGGCAGGGCGAGAGTTAGTCCAAGCTCAACATGGGTAATTCTGGCAGGGATCGTCAGGAAAGCTGTTTGCATTTGAATTTAGGCTTTCTCATTGAGGGATTAGAGGACATTCTCTCTAGCTTCATCCTAAGCTTAAAATTCAGAGCCTAAGATTGTATAGATAATGATGTTGCATCTTTAGGCAGCTGGACTCCAAATGCTAACAATGCTTCCTTGCCTGCATACAGATGTATCAATGCTCAGCTTTAAGTCTGTTCGAAGTGTTTATCTACTTTACTGTTAGAGTAATTTCACTCCAAAAATCTCCAGAGCTCCCACTCTGGACACTGAGCTCATCAATAAAGAAAGATGAACAGAATTTAAGGCTTTGGTGAAATTCAAGGAGAGCTAAGTCAGAGTTGGGGTTTTTTCTGTATTCTTCGTCTAATGAGGTCAAACTCCGTCTGCAACTCCACACAGGTGGTGACGCAGCTTGAGGGAACCGTCGGCTGACCTGTGTGATGTAGGTTACCAGTGATCACAGACCCTCTGTTCCTCCTTTGAAAGATGGTCACCTTTGTGGGTTTCGATTTCTGTTCTAATAAAAGGAACGCTGGTATCCAAAATGGTGCTCAAAGGGAACGCTGAGCTTCCCAGTGGCTGACTTCATATTTAATTGGATCATTTTTAGAATGAGGAGGATTCTTTTCCCCGCAAGTTCTAAAAATAGCAGGAGACCACACAGTTTTGGCTTTGGATTATTGACAGAACAATTTGTCCCATTGGCTTTTTGGCTTTGTTTAGTTGGGAGATAATATTATTCTATTGTCAGATTGATGCTGGTTCTTGTAGCTGTGAGTGGGCTTAACACAAAAGGCGTTCTCTGGGCCAATTTAAATCAGCAGGTAGAAATTGTTACACATCTGAATCAAAATAGAGGAGAAAAGTATATGGCACTTGCTTTGATAAACTCCCACCATTTATTATCTGGGACTGAGGTTTTGAAAAGCAAACACTTTGTAGAGTTTAAGCAATCAGCATCTGATTATTACTTAATGACTGAACTCTCTTAAAGGCTCCATAATAATTAAAATGCAAAAAGGCAACAAAATGTCATCTGAGAGTTTGAATTTTTAAACACCCAGATTAAAGCATGGGAAATATAATAGTCTCTCTGAAAAATGAATAATTTCCTTTCCACTAAGTAATCAGTTAGAATTCTAATAGTTCAACAGAACATACAGAGCAAAGTGGGTACATGAACCAGCCCTGAGAAAACGTGGTCGCACATATGGCAGTTTCATACCTGACTTTACAAATCTAGGGCTAAGCTACGCAAGGTTTTTGCACTTTGTATCTAACAAAGACCAAAATATAATGAAACGGTCCTGTAACTGTAGAATTGTCTGATAAGGCAGGAGGAAGAGAGAACTCAGCAAGGCTGTTCCACTAAGTTCTAAAGGACATCCTGGCTACATCATGGCACAACAAGGCCAGGGGTCCACCAGCTCCTGGCCTCTCCCAGGGACCAGTCATAGAAAGATACTATCGGGCCCTGTGGTACTGCAGAACTGAAGTCTTTATTTCACCAGATATGAACGTTTCCATCACTCAGAGCTCGCTCTCCTGTGATGAGGTGTCTCAAACCCCCCAGTGAAGGGAAGGCCAGCTCTGTTAGCATATGACAAAGAGAGAAAAAGACCATGTTCCTAAAAGTCTTTTAGATTTTTCTTAAACATTTCTGGGCCCAAGTTACTAAAGCTAGAGCAAAAGGCAATGGCCTGGCCTAGACAGACTGCTGTGTGTGAGTGTGTGCTCAGTAGTGTCTGACTCTCTGCGACCCCATGGACTGCAGCCCACCAGACTCCTCTGCCCATGGGATTTTCCAGGCAAGAATACTGGAGTGGGGTGCCATTTCCTCCTCCAGGGGATCTTCCTGACCCAGGGATCGAACCCACATCTCCTGTGACTCCTGCATTGTAGGCAGATTCTTTATCACTTGAGCCACCGGGAAAACCCAAAACACAGGGTCTTTGCAGTTTAAGCAAGAATCCAGCTCAGCTACTTTGTAGTGCAAGGAGATGCTGATGGCAGGGATGGCAATAAGCAGGAGGCTAGGAGGGGCTGATGACACCAGGCTTCAGAGGACCTGTATACTTGGGTGGTGACTCTCACACCCCAGGAGGCATACCGGAATCATGTGGGAAGCATGTAAACAAAATCCTGTCTGGCCCCATACCCCAGGGATTCTGACAGACTGGGTCTAGGCTGGGACCTGAAAGCTCCTCATTTGATGTTCACATTTAACGAGGTCAGGAGTCACCCAAGTAAGGCAGGCAGGTTTCTGGCAGTTTCCAGAAGTTATCACATGTCAAACCCAGGGAGGCTACATGTGACTGAAGTTGACCGGACTATAGAGACTGGAAATTAGAATCAAGTCAAGAAATTCTGATGGAGCTCAGGCCTGACCTAGGTCCACACCCAAGATGCTGGGTGAGTGAGGTATGTCCACAGAGGAGAAGTGATTTCTGGAAGTCCTGCAGCATTTCTTCTATGCCACTGTTCCATCAATACATTTGTTCTTATTTTAGATCTTGTGATAGAACACAAAATGCCCAGCTAAAAGTGAATTTCTAATAAATAATAAATAATTTTTAGTAAAGGAATATCTCAAATATCACAAGGGTCAGTAATTTTTAGGATAAATGTATTCCAAATACTACATGAAATAATACCTTTTAGCATCAGTATATGAGAAATATTGCTAGAGTCATACTTGTCCTAAAGCTATGTGTTGTTTACCTGAAATGCAATCTCGCTGTGCATCCTATATTTATATTCACTACATCAGGCCACTCCACTCATTTTCAGTCTTCATTGTTATCATGCGCATATTTATTGATCTCCTGTGTGGCCACCCAGCTGAGCATTTCATCTTGTGGCCTTGCGCTCTCCTGCCTCATAATGAGTAACTGTGTTGGGGGCGGACCTAGCTGTGCACATTCGACTCAGCCACTTTCAGAGGGCCTTGCCGCAAATGATTTACCTTTCTTAGCCTCAGACGCCCTCTAGGCAATGGGGGCTTCTTGTGGGATGTAAGGAGAATTAAGTACATTAAGTCCCCTATGTAAGAAAGAGTTCCATTTCAAGACGGTGTTTTTAAATCCAATTTGTTCCTAAATCCCACACAATTAATCTAGATACCCAACTAACACTATCAGCTATATATATAGTACTGTACTGTATGAGGTTTATAATACATTCACATTTTTGAAAGTTCACTGCTTGAAGGTTTGTATGTAGGGGACTTACTCTATGAGTCTACAATGTGCAATGTCCAGTGCTTGGCATATAATAAGACTCCTTAAATGGTTGCAGTTACTGTCCTGACTTCCTAACTAGTTGATTTCAAGGAGATCTTTGACACACTCATATAAAATTGAAGTAAAAAGACACTCTTAGTATGGGAATTTCAGGTTCAACTCTTTAGGCTATGAGTAAATTAGTTTTGAAAACAATATTTAATTAGGGATGTTTCTCCCTTACTTCCCATGCTTTCTCTTTCATTCTCTTGTCATTCCACCTGCCTGTTTCCCACCACTACTTCTCAGATGTGATCATGAACAAGCAATCTGTAACATGCTGGGAGCAGGAGATATTGATCAGGCCACGTTTATATGGGTAACTAATTCCGTAGTGTGTATATATATTTTTTAATCTACATGTTATTTAGATGACTTATACAAAGAAGCACAGATACTAAAAACAAAAAAAAAAATCACTAAAACAGGTTTAGAAAGTACAAAATTCAAGTAGCGAAGAGGGTGGAATAGTTTTACAAGAAAATCTAGGCTAAAGACAACAATGGCAACCTAACTACGTGCTTCCCAGCAGGCCAGGCAAAAAGGGAAACACATCTATTCGTGGGTTTTGTGTCTAAGAGTAGGAAACATGCTGTCAGGAAGGAGGAATTTTCCCAGCAATAAGATTAATAGATCACCTAGCTCCCCAGACAACACAGTAGGCTGGGTCTATTTTTAGATTTTACTAAAGATACAGAAGCATCCTGGATTCCAAATATTCTGAAGGAAAAAGCCCCTGAGCACAAAGCAATCAAGAAACAAATATTAAAAATATGTTTAAGGAGAAGGTTTGGGTTCTAGCCATTTTAGAAATGACCAGGTGTCTGGCTAAGGGCAACCTTAAGAATTACAATGACACCCCATGTAATTTTTCTTTATTCTTACCTCATCCTTTGTCTTTAGAACACTTGATACATTTTGCAAGCATCTTCCAGATTCCTTGCCTTTTCGCAAGACTAAATGTTCACAGCACATGGGATGGGTCCTGGGGAGAGGCACTGACCTGGGCTGCACGCAGCTGTCCCAGCCCGGCCGCCTGTGTGCCTCATCCGACTGCCCGGAGCCAGGGGTGTGCGCGCCACATGGCCAAGACCAAGGGCAGAGGGCCGCAGCTTCTCAGAGGATTGGCTTGGGCCTCCTGGGAGAAAGGGCTAGAAAAACTCCCAACCCACGCAGCTTTTGCCTTTTGTTACTTTTCTTTATCTGCTTTCCCATTTCGAAACCTTTGAATGAAGCAACCAATTTGAAGCAAATTCCCTGTGGACATTCTCTGGTGAATTATGTTCATTATTGAACAGCATAGATTTTCTTTTTTTCAAAACAGGAACATTACAGGACTGAAAGAGTGCTTGCTCAATATTAGAAAATGCTTTCAACATGCCAAAAGTTGAGGTTGGTCAGGAAGAGAGCTGTTCATCTTACAGGGGCAGCAAAAATTATCCATACACACACACATCTGTGCCACAGACAAAACATATATCATGCATATTTACATGTAATAGAAGAAGAAAATCAGTATTCTGAATTGATTATTTTCTTTACTAACTGTGGCTAAGCCCAACTCTTCAGCATAAGAAGGTCTGTGTGAATCTGGCCTCGCCCTCCTTCACTCATGGACTGTTGTACTATATCAAATTTAATCCACCACACATTTTATACATCACAGACCTTCTTTATAACAATGGTTTCCACTGACTATGAGACTCTTATTATTTCTCTCTAACTACTAAACTCCTATGGATTGTGAAGACCCAGATTAAACAGCACCTCCTCCATGAAGCCTTCCCAGAATGCTCCAGGCATGGTGATTAGCCCAACGTGGTATTTGCTACAAACCCATGACACTTCCCACAATGGACAATAATGAGTTTTAGTATGTTTCCCATTCTGATTTATGCCTTTATGTCTTCAGTGCTGAGACAATTATCTAGCCAAAGTAAAGATGTATTGAATTGGACTCAATCAATTCAACCAAAAAGAGGGCCTGAGTTAACTAAAAGATACACTCATGCTCTAAACTACTGCTTGTTAAGCCTGGTTTGGAGACAGGATCAGTGTGATTCCAAACACTTGCATGGTTTCATAAATTTTTATAGAATTTTCCAAATGAAAATAAGTTTTGAGTTTAGTTTCTAAATGTCCTTATATTGACCACAGTGCCCCTTGAAAAAGGACGGTGTCTCCAAATGGGAGAAGGCAAACTCAATAAAATTCCACAAAGCTCTATTTTGGGGAGCTACTTTCTAAAGAAAGAGAAAGAGTGGGAGAGAGAGAAAGAAGGAGGGGCAGAAAGCATTTAAATTAGGTTCGAATTTATCATATGCTTTTTGTAAATCTGGTGTGAACTTACAGCTTTTATTACATATAATGGTATTTTTACATAACAGGTCGGATGATTAAAATCTGTTGACCTGCACAAACAATAGCAAAGAGCAGAGACTGTAATGGATGTTCCTGATCTACAACCCAGCCATGTAGCCTTCTTCCCTTTTCAGTGCAGTGCCAGCCTTCACTCTATTGGAAGGTCTATGGCATGAATAACTCATATTAGCTGGTTTTGCTAACTTCGGTGATACCTTGCATTCAACTTCTTTTTCCTCCAAAAAGTCAGTTCTTAAACAGTCTCATCTCCAGCTACTAAAAAATGGCAAAGGCCAAAGCATTGGGCTGCAAGGTCCTGTGGTTTTTAACACCTCACTCCTGTCCCTGAGGCTTGGTGCCATGGCCAGGCGTTGGGCTCCAGGGACCAGCTCTCAGCCCTGCTCTCTTCAGAGCTCAGCAGAAGGGCCTCCCTGGGCCAGGATGCACAGCTCATGCCCCCTTCAGCTCTCAGCTCTCCCCAAAGACCAGTCTGGGTCCAGGACCCTGGGATGTGCCCCACAAACCCTGGAGGTTTCTGTCAAAGCTACTGGCACATACCACTGAGCTGAGCACCCCTGGGGTCCTATGCCCACCTCCTACTAGGCGGTGCGGCCATCAGAACGAGGACTGTGTCACTCTGGCTCAGTGTCATAATCCTTGAGCTGGCACAGGATCTGGCCCATGGGGACCCTGAGTAGGTGAGTTCACATCCAGTGCCTGCATGGTTGCAGATAAAGGAATAGATGCATGAAGATCGCCAGTACCATGATTAGTTTGTGCCTTTTCTCTCTCTCTCTTCCAGACGTCTGCCACAAAACCCCACCTTGATCCTGGAACTCTGAGCACCCTGCACCATCGGCAGGGCCGGGTATCACTAAGGTCATCCTGTCCAGTCTTCTGACACCTCTGCTCCATCTCACCAGATGCCCATGGCCTGCAGGATCCATCTCCAGTTCCAGATTATGATGTCTGGGCTGAATCGTCACCCAACTGAGTCTGTGCCTAAGATTCCCATGGCTCCCAGGCCCCATCCTATGTCCACCAATGCTAAACTTTAGCTCCACCCCTTATAAGGCTGGCCATACACTTCGGCTTTGGTGAAATGCCCTCACCCCTTCCTGGTCCAGCAAACCCCTTTGCCTACTACAGACTCAGCTCCAAAGGTACTTGCACTAATGTTACCCTGAATCCTGGGGTCTTGGTATTATCTTCCTGCCTTCAATTTCTACAACTCTCTATCCCACTCCCTACCGTAAGGGAAAACGCCTGGGAAGACCATCAGTTATTTAGTTGTTCATTGCAAATCTGAGCTTTTAAGGGAAGTACAGTCCTTATATCTGTCTACTCCAGTGCCAGGCACAGAATATGACACGTAAAGCTACTGAATGAATGAATGAGGGAGGAAAAAACGTGGCAGAAAAGGAAAAAATGAAACAGAAAACAATTTAACAGGAGCTAAGAGGGGGTGAGAGAGAGGAATAAGGTGGAAAGCTTAAGGCAAGACACAAACAGAGGCAGCTCTCCTCCCTGGAAGGATCCCATGGATCAAGGCAGGTCAGTTCTGAGGAATGGAGAAGGAAGACATGTACAAGCCATGGAATTGTGGGAGGATCAAGTGAGGTCTATCCCAAAGAGACAGGCCTGGCTGGAGGACATCAGAAAGGCTCCAGAACCTGGTAAACCGAGCAGCAGCGTGGAGGAGGAGGAGGAGGAGCAGCAGCAAGGCAGAAGCCAAGGGTGCTCAAGGCAAGATCATTGCTTCATAACTTCCTATTCCTACAGGTCTGTGGAGGAGCCACAATCAAAGAAGACATGGTTAGAGCCCTGTCTTGTTTGCAAAGCCATTTCCCAAAACTTCTCAGAAATGCTTCCAGCAGGAGCCACTGTTACGCAGGTTCAGAGCTGTGAGACCATAGCCAAGGGGCGCCTCTTCCCCAAGGTCCCATAGAACACTCTGCGAGGATTGGATTTCAAGCTCAGTCTTCTGCCTCAAATGACCCTTCATGTTGGGAAGTAGATTTAAATTTGTATCTTTGGGTTTCTGCTTGCTGTCTACCTTCTTGAGCTTGGACTGTTCTCACACAGGCAGTTTACAAAGACACAGAATCACAGTAAGGCCCACGTCACAGCACAGAACTTGCTAGATGCAGCAGCCTCTAGACTAGGACACACAGACAGGAGAGCAGGAGCTGAAAGCCAGCCCCATGTACAGCTTCAAGTCCAAAAGTTGACCGGGGAGGCGGGAATCAGCCGGTCGACATGCTTTTCACCATTTCAGGTCATCTCCTGCCAAGGAAAGCTATGTGAACCTCACTAAGCCGGTCTCTGCAGCTTTGTGACAGGGACTCCAAGGATCCAAACTGGCTTCTAGCTTTTGGGAAAGCTCTTCTATTAACAACACTAGTGTGTGTGTGTGTGTGTGTGTAAACCATCTTTCCAACTTCTGTCAACCTGGTGCTTTAACATCTGCCTTCCATGCCATAATATCTCCATGCCAGATAATCCTAGTTTGGACAACCCAAGAGTACACCCCAGTCACCTTGCCTTGGCCTCGTGCCTCCCTCATCATCCGAATCCCACCTACAGAGGAGTTCTCCTCCAGGAAGCACGCTTTTCAAATACAAACCTACCCACCCAGGCCCACAGCCCTAACCGCCTCCTTTAATGGACTCTAACACTCCAGGCTACTATTCTCCTACCCTAATCACCCCAGGGCCATCCCCTCTGTGCCAGAGTCTACTGATATTACCCAGACGAGTGAATCCTAAACCCACATGCCATGCATGAGGCTGTTCCTCACCTCTTCGTTCCTCCAAAATCCACAGTAAAAGCTCTTGCCACAATTCCCCAGCTCCTTCTGCTTCCTAACTGACCCTGGTGCCTTCCCACATGGCCCCTGATGGCACAGCAAGCCACTCTCTTAGGAATTGTGAGTAATAAACTATGTTTCCAATGGCAATCATCTCCTGTCCATTGGTCTTACCATATCTAGAATTTTCTATTCATATACTATATTTCAGAACTGTGTGTGCATGTGTGTGTGTATGTGTGTATATGTGTGTGTTTTGGCATGGGTGTGGGTAGAGGCATGGGTGTGGGTGGAGAATCTGATTCTCCAGTTGTCTTCAGAGAAATTGGAAGTTTCATTTTCTCCCAATATGGAAACATGCACCTTTTCAATACCTCATAGATTTTACACGTAAATAAGGGACGCTTCCGCCAGGCTGTAAGTGAACTCACTGCACAGATGTTTGAATGGGATGCAGCAGTCTGCTGTCCTCATCCTGAAGTGTTCTGTCACCTAGCCTGCTCTCCTGCTTCTAACCACATGGAGCTAATGCCCTGGGCATCACCTGCCTCTCCATTTGCAAGCTGCCCCTTTCGAGGCTGTCAGGCTGACAACTTGGCACCACAACCTTTAAAGAGGCTGTCAAATTCTTCTTTAAAAAACACACACACGCCACAACAATGGAATGGACCCCCTCACAGTGACTGAAACTTCCAGTGTCTGAACTGTTTCATGTGCCAGATGACAGCAGTGGCAAAAACCCACGACTGCATTTGGTTGGCACTCCAGCTGTTGGTGTGCCACCTATAAGCTGAGCCCAGTGGTTGAACTTTTAGGACTTACACAGTCTGAGATGTGGTCTGCTGATTTTTTGGCCCTGGGAATCCTACATTTCCAAGGACTCAGAAGAAATGGAAACATTTACTTACTACTAA
Organism: Bubalus kerabau; assembly: GCF_029407905.1. Lineage (NCBI taxonomy): Eukaryota > Metazoa > Chordata > Mammalia > Artiodactyla > Bovidae > Bubalus > Bubalus kerabau. The sequence goes on along the minus strand of NC_073647.1, from coordinate 147,205,614 downwards.
ATGCCACACGGCCTATGGAACTGTTTCATTCCAATGAGGCAATTACTTTGAAAGAATAAAACATTCTGCTTGTAGGGATGTAATTTGGACTTGCAAGTTGCTACAGGGTAGTATGAAAACTGTTTGTGAATGATGGCCTTTCCCTCCTAATGATTTCAGACCCGAAGAAGGTTAAGATTGGCTACATGAACTGGAAGAAAAGCAATAGACAGATTTCTACTAAATATTAATTTAGTCGAGCCTCCTTTGCTATCTGGGCTTCCCTGGTGGCTCAGAGGTTAAAGCGTCTGCCTGCAATGTGGGAGAGCTGGGTTTGATCCCTGGGTTGGGAAGATCCCCCGGAGAAGGAAATGGCAACCCACTCCAGTATTCTTGCCTGGAAAATCCCATGGACAGAGGAGCCTGGTGGGCTATACTCCATGGGGTAGCAGAGTCAGACACGACTGAGCAACTTCACTTTCACTTTCCTTTGCAAACAAAACTGTCACCATCAACAAAACATGTCCAAGTTCTAACATCTTGTACCTGTACAGGAGACCTTATTTGGAAAAGGAATCTTTGTTTGCCTGCGTGCTAAGTCGCTTCAGTCATGTCTGACTCTTTGTGACCCCATGGACTATAGCTCACCAGGCCGCTCTGTCCATGGGATTCTCCAGGCAAGAATACGGGAGTGGATTGCCATGCCATCCTCCAGGGGATCTTCCATACTTAATTAAGGCTCAGGAGATCATTCCAGATAGCTGTCTGGACCGTAAATTCAACAACAATTGTTCTTATAAAAAGAGAGAAGACAGGAAAAAACACACAGGAGCAGGCCATGTGAAGCCAGAGGGAGAGACTGGAGTCAAGCTGCTATGAGCAAACAAATACCTGAAGGCACTAGAAGTTGGAAGAGATTAGCAAAGATTCTCCCCTAGAGCCTTCTGACGGAGTATGACTCCAACAACATTTTGATTATGGACTGCTCACCTCCGGAAGGGTGGGAGAAGGAAGACCTTTCCATTGTTTTCATCCAACAGTTTGTTACAGCAACCCTAGGACACTAATATCCTGTCATATGTTCAGTCAAAGTCCAAAAGGCACAAATAGTAATGCCAAACTGCGTCCTTGTCTCACAACATTTGAAAATCGGTATGTTTAACTATTGCATCTAACCCTCTCCCTTGCAAGCAGAAAAGGCTAAATGATAAAATCTCCCTGCCACCAAACAGAAAGATAGGCTCGGTGTCCCAGCAAAGCCTGCTGGTTCATCTCCCTTCTCTCCTGCATTAGGGCAAGCCTGCTCCTCTGATTTCTCAAGTATCACAGAGGAGTGATATCAAGACCTGTCTGGAATCTTCCCCGAGTTAGCAAACTCATTATTCCCCCCGACAATGTTCTTTTATTGTTTATGTGTCCTACAGAGAAGATCTCCTTCATATTGCAACTGAACTTTCATTGCTCTAGCAATGATCCCTTAACCGATAGATAAATATTCTTCAAAGGTACCTTACATGATCAATTCAGGAAAATGCAACATCAGGATTGCACATCCTGACACCATTCAGGAAAGAGTTGATTTGCATTACTTTGTAAGACAAGGCTATTAAACTCAACTATTCCATTGTACTGGATATTAATTTTTTCCAAGAAACTTCACCTTTCCACTCTGAGCTGACAAAACAAGAATAATTTTGAGTGACTTCTATGATCATTCTCCAAACCTCAAAGCTCCACTGAGGCCTGTAGAATTCAAAATACAAACAGGTCTCTTCTTACATGACTTGAGATTTTAGAACAAGAGCTACAAAACACAAAAAAGCCATACACATCCCTGTTTTCTCTAGATGGACAGAAAAAGAAATGAACATATGAAGCAGAATTGTTTAACTGTTACGAAAAAAAGCAAAACAAAACATCGCCTGTGTATATTAGTTGCTCAGTCCTGCCTGACTCTTTGCGACCCCATGGACTGTAGCCTGCCAGGCTCCTCTGTCCACGGAATACTCCAGGCAAGAATACTGGAGTGGGCTGCCATTCCCTTCTCCAGGAGATCTTCCCTACCCAGGGATTGAACCCGGGTCTTCTGCATTGCAGGCAGCTTCTTTACCGACTGAGCCACCTGGGAAGCCCCAACATTGCCTGAACACAAACTAATTCTCAAATATACTTATTTCTTGAATTAGTTTTCCAAACACATGGTCACCTTCTCATGAAGTAACATGTAGCATGAATTAAGCATTTGGAAAGCAACCAGTTTTTAGTAGTAAAGAAACTGCGGGGATTAACCAGAGCAGGAGGAGAATATAGTACTTGTGGGAGGATGAAAAGGAATTTCAGCAGTTGGCTGACATGACTACTATCCACCCCATACCCCACCTTTATTCAGATGTACTTGACAAATATGACTACTCTTCATGGTGCAGAATACCAGTGACCAATAGTGACTCACACTTCTTCAGAATTAGAAATTGTGTAAATAACAAAGTAATCATTCTTTACCTCCGTTTTTCCCAATACATATTTAGTTTTGATATACAAAATGAAGCTTAAAGCACCAGGCTTCTCCATGTATGTACATGGACAATAACCTCCATTAAACCATCTCTGTATATCCCAATGAACTGTATATTTTTTTTCAGCTCATATCTCTGAGTAGGCCAATCTTCTGCAAAATTTTGCAGTTATTGGAATTTGGTGTCAATGCCCCTTAACCTTAATACCAATCAGATTCAGAAGAGAATCATCACATGAATCTCTTCACTCTGGAGGCATAACTGGCTGATACAATTTAACTGGTTACATATCTAAAATATCCAAATCTTTTAAAGATCAAGAGGCAGTGGTAAGGCTCATACTGCTAGTCTTTAAACATTCAACCTGATATGCCTGACAGAAAAATAAAAATAGTTTCAAATATCAAAGTATATTATTGAAATGTATAAAAGTAGCATTAAGATCAAACTTAAATCTCAGAAGGGGCTGCCTCTACAGGCTTGATGGAAAGTCTGTGGTGGTCATCACCAGATGAAGTGTAGACTTCTATGTCAGGTCAGTCATTCTGGGCTCTGCAGATGGGCTGTTGCCAACTGCATAAGCCAGAGAAGGACAAGAAGAAAACTGCACCCTCGCCCAGCGCACAGCCCTCCAACACAGGTTCTTGTAAGCAAACAAACAAAAGGGTGGAAAGATGAGAAGAATGAACTACAGGAATTCTTATTTTCTATAGATAAACCTAAAAGTAAAACTGACATTCTGAAATGGCTGACACAAAATACTAAGTATCTGTATTATGTCTGTACCCCCTGACACACAATATGCTGCATATTCATAAGAAAAAATTGTTAAGAGGGGAACCTGCCCTGAGTTTCCTTCATCTTATTCATCTCTATTTTTGTAGCTTCTATAATAAATTCAAGGTCAAAAATCAACTCTGGACTATTAATAGATCTACCAGCAATCACATTTCCAGCATCATGGAAACATGCGTCACATTCTCTCCATCTAGCATTGATGATAGCTTGCAGCATCCTGTACCCTTGTTTAAAAATTTTTTAAAAGGCAATTATTCCCTTCAGGGCAAGCTTTGTGGGCACATTTTACAATGTTGCTGAAATGAGAGAGGTAATATCTATCTGGAAATCCAGTTAAAAGTCATTATTAGGAGGGACACATCTGATGAAGCAAAAAATCAAATTATAAAAAACAGAGCAAGCAAGAGATACCTACATTCTGAACATTGTCAGTAGACTCTCCCCGACCTGTTCTCATAGACATCCAACACTGAATTTCTGAAACTATCCCTTTTCTGCATTGAGAGCTGTAATTTAATTCTCTTTCTCTATGTTTCACAACTTTTTTTCCTTAAATATAAACTAGGGTAAGTAAAGACTTCTCTCAGAGGGTCCCAATGACTGAACTCCAAAATTAATTATCAAAGGAAGGGATTTAGAAAGGATGAATAGAATCACATTAAGAACTGAGATTTTGGTGATGGAGAGGGAATGGAGAAAAGGGACCCCTCCAACACTGTTGGCAGCCATGATGGAAAACAGTATGGAGGTTCCTCAGAAAACTAAAAGTAGAATTACTATATGATTAAATAATTCCACACATGGGAAAATACTGGAACACAGGTATAATTCAAAAGGACACATGCACCCCTATATTTATAGCAGCACAATTCACAATAGTCAAGACATGGAAACACCCTAAATGTCCATCAACAGATGAATGGATGAGGACGACATGGTACATACATACAATGGAATATTACTCAGCCATAAAAAACAATGAAATAATGCCGTTTGCAGCAACATGGATGGACCTAGAGATGATCGTACTAAGCAAAATAAGTCAGACAGAGAAAGACAATACCATGCGATATCACTTACATGCGGAATCTAAAAAAAATGATACCAATGAATTTATTTATAAAACAGAAACAGACTCACAGACATAGAAAAGAATCTTTTGGTTACCAAAGGGGAAGAGAGATGGAGAGAGATAAATTAGGAATTTGGGCTTAACAAATACACACTACTATATATAAAATAGATAACCAACAAAGACCAACTGTATAACACAGGGAACTATATTCAATAATCTAGGGTAAACCAGACTGGAAAATAATATAAAAAAGCATGTATAAATGTGTATTACTGAGTCACAGTTATGCAGCAGAAATTAACATAAAACTGTAAATCAACTATACTTCAATTTAAAAATAAATAAATAAAAGAAATGAGATTTGGGGTCATCAAGCAGAATTATAAAGCCATAAAACTGGCAAGATGAGAGCCTTTACTGTGCAATCCTATAAAATGGAAACATGAAGCTGCTATTATGGAATGCATCTATTTCCTCTGTCACCAAATAACACAGAATAATATATAAAATAAGCTAGTCACTGTTCCAAATGCATAAACACTTGGATCTTAGCATCGAAGAGCATGGACTTACTCATAACTCATCTTCTCCAGGCAGGAGGTACATTTGCTGGCCTCGGGGTCTCAACGTATTCCATGTCTACACATGGGACATATGGGCACAGGGCGAAGCTTGTAAGAAAAATAATAAGTTGGGCTGTGCTTAGACTACATAATTTGGGAAAACACTAGTAAATTTAAAAAAATAATCATGGTGAGAAAGACAAATATCATATGCTATTGCTTATGTGGAATCTTAAAAAAAGATACAAACGAACTTAGTTACAAAACAGAAATAGATGCACAGATATAGAAAACAAACTTATGGTCACCAGTGGGAGAAGTGCATGCATGCTCAGTCATGCACTCTTTGCAACCCAATTTACTATAGCCCACCAGACCCCTATGCCTAAGGGATTTTCCAGGCAAGAATACTGGAGTGCATTGCTATTTCCTCCTCCGGGGATCTTCCCGACTCAGGGATGGAACCTGTGTCTCTGGCGTCTCCTGCATTGCAGGCAGCTTCTTTACGACTGAGCCACCTGAGAAGCCCCACCAAAGGGAAAAGGAGGGGAATAAATTAGGAGCTTTGGATTAGCATATATACACCACTACATATGTAATAGACAACCAACAAGGACCTACTTTACACACAGGGAACTATACACAGTATTTTGTAATAACCATTAAGGGGAAAGAATATGAAAAAGAATATATCACTGTACTTCAAACTTGAAATCAAAATGAAATTGAAAATTAACTAGGGCTTCCATGGTGGCTTCCACATATATCTATAAACCGGAGAATGGATCAGCAAATTGATACATTCAAGCAATGAAACGCAATTCAGCAATAAAAAAGAACAAAGTGCTGATACATGCTATAGCATGGATGAATCTCCATAACATTATGCTAAGTGAAGAAGGCAATCACTAAAGACAACATCTTGTGCGACTCCATCAATACGAAATGTTCAGAAAACGCCAATCTATAGACATAGAAAAGAGTAGTGGTTGCCAGGGGCTAGAGATGAGAACAGAGATTAACTGTAAATAAGCACAAGAGATTTTATACAAGTCCATAAATTTATGAAAAAAAAAAAAAAACATTGACTTAAAGTATAAGTGAAGTGGTTGAGCTGCACTATACATTCGTGACACTGTACAGGAGACAGGGATCAAGACCATCCCCAATAAAGAGAAATGCAAAAAATAAAAATGATTGTCTGGGGAGGCCTTACAAATAGCTGTGAAAAGAAGAGAAGCAAAAAGCAAAGGAGAAAAGGAAAGAAATACCCATTTGAATGCAGAGTTCCAAAGAATAGCAAGGAGAGATAAGAAAGCCTTCCTCAGCGATCAATGCAAAGAAATAGAGGAAAATGATAGAATGGGAAAGACTAGAGATCTCTTCAAGAAAATTAGAGATACCAAGGGAACATTTCATGGAAAGATGGGCTTGATAAAGGACAGAAATGGTATGGACCTAACAGAAGCAGAAGATATTAAAAAGAGGTGGCCAGAATACACAGAAGAACTAGACAAAAAAGATCTTCATGATCCAGATAATCATGATGGTGTGATCACTGACCTAGAGCCAGACATCCTGGAATGGGAAGTCAAGTGGGCCTTAGAAAGCATCACTATGAAGAAAGCTAATGGAGGTGATGGAATTCCAGTTGAGCTACTTCAAATTCTAAAAGATGATGCTGTGAAAGTGCTGCACTCAATATGTCAGCAAATTTGGAAAATTCAGCAGTGGCCACAGGACTGGAAAAGGTCAGTTTTCATCCCAATCCCAAAGAAAGGCAATGCCAAAGAATGCTCAAACTACCACACAATTGCACTCATCTCACACGCTAGTAAAGTAATGCTCAAAATTCTCCAAGCCAGGCTTCTGCAATACGTGAACCGTGAACTTCCAGATGTTTAAGCTGGTTTTAGTAAAGGCAGCGGAACCCAAGATCAAATTGCCAACATTCGCTGGATCATCGAAAAAGCAAGAGAGTTCCAGAAAAACATCTATTTCTGCTTTATTGACTATGCCAAAGCCTTTGATTGTGTGGATCACAATAAACTGTGGAAAATTCTGAAAGAGATGGGAATACCAGACCACCTGACCTGCCTCTTGAGAAACCTGTATGCAGGTCAGGAAGCAGCAGTTAGAACTGGACATGGAACAACAGACTGGTTCCAAATAGGAAAAGGAGTACACCACCCTGCTTATTAGTACATCATGAGAAACGCTGGGCTGGAAGAAGCACAAGCTGGAATCAAGATTGCCGGGAGAAATATCAATAACCTCAAATATGCAGATGACACCACCCTTATGGCAGGAAGTGAGGAGAAAATAAAGAGCCTCTTGATGAAAGTGAAAGAAGAAAGTGAAAAAGTTGGCTTAAAGCTCAACATTCAGAAAACTAAGATCATGGCATCCGGTCCCATCACTTCATGGCAAATAGATGGGGAAACAATGGAAACAGTGGCTAACTTTACTTTTGGGGGCTCCAAAATCAGTGCAGATGGTGATTGCAGCCATGAAATTAAAAGATGCTTACTCCTTGGAAGGAAAGTTATGACCAACCTAGACAGCATATTAAAAAGCAGAGACATTAATGCTAACAAAGTACTTTGTTAACATTACTTTGTTAACAAAGGTCCATCTAGTCAAGGCTATGGTTTTTCCAGTAGTCATGTATGGATGTGAAAGCTGGACTATAAAGAAAGCTGAATGCAGAAGAATTGATGCTTTTGAACTATGGTGTTGAACTGTGTGAACGGTGGTGTTGGAGAAGACTCTTGAGAGTCCCTTGGACTGCAAGGAGATCCAACCAGTCCATCCCAAAGGAGATCAGTCCAGGGTGTGTTCATTGGAAGGACTGATGTTGAAGCTGAAACTCTAATACTTTGGCCACCTGATGCGAAGAGCTGACTCATTTGAAAAGACCCTGATGCTGGGAAAGATTGAGGGCAGGAGGAGAAGGGGATGACAGAGGATGAGATGGTTGGATGGCATCACTGACTCAATGGATATGAGCTTGGGTAAACTCTGGGAGTTGTTGATGGACAGTGAGGCCTGGTGTCCTGCGGTTCATGGGGTCACCAAGAGTCGGACATGACTGAGTGACTGAACTGAATATATAAATTATACCTCAGTAAAGAGATTAAAAAAAACAAACAAACAAAGAGAAAAGCTCCAAAGGCTTTTTCCACGCATGAGTGCTCAGTCAATTCAGTTGTGTTTGACTCTTTGGCAACCCCATGGACTGTAGCTCACCAGTGGCTTCTCTGTTCATGTGATTCTCCAGGCAAGAATACTGGAGTGGGTTGCCATGTTCTCCTCCAGGGGATATTCCCGACCCAAGGATCGAACCCAGGTCTTCAACACTGCAGGCATTCTTTACCCACTGAGCCACCTGGGAAGCCCTCCAAAGGCTTATGGCAAACTAACTGTGCCTCTGAAATGCCTTCTTCCCTGAGATCTGGTCTTTCTGCTTCAGGTTTCTCACATCTGACGCTGCAGTGTATGCTTTCATCCTATGCTCCCAATTCTGCAAGACAGTGACATGTGGACACCTGGGCAGCTGCCACTTTTTGGCTATTGTGAATATTGCTGCTATGAACATAGGTATGCAAATATCTGCTCTAGTCACTATCTTCAATTTTGGGGGAGTATATACCCAGAAGTTAAACTGCTGGATCATATGACAAATTCTATGTTTAATTTTATGAGGAATTGTCATACCATGTCCATAATGGTTACATCACTTTACTAGTCTGACTAGTATTGGAACACATATACACCTTAGTGCAAAAACTGTAACTGCAATGTACTAAGCAGATACTGATAACCAGGAAGGAAAATTTATTCTGTTACTTCTCCTTCAGAAGAAAGGTATCATGCTACTCACACTATAAGTTTTTCAAATGGCTTTTATTTCACAGACATCAAATCCAGGTGTATTATATCAAGGAAAAGCCAAGCCTAGAAGCTCATCACACATGGAGACTGCACAAACTGAAGTGAGATTTGGTAATATTCTTCCCAACCATCTTTAGTCTCATGACATTTTAATCTCTGTTCCTTCAGTAGGGAGAGAAGAAAGGCAGCGACACGTGACTCTGTTATTGGACATCAGTTATGGTCAGAATTCTTTAGGATCATTTCATATGATCTTAGCAGAAAGATTTATATTAGTGATCATAAAGCTGCTTGAAAACAAGATCACAGTGCACTAAATTTTCTAAAGGCACTAGCAGCAGTATCAGATTTGGGTCTAAAAATCCAGGAAGGTTTTTCATTAGGTAGCAAAGGAATACTGTTCTGGCCTACACCCAAAGCTCAAGATTAACCTTCTAACTGTCCGAAGATAAAAGATGTTTGAATAAAGTACGAAAGACAGTTGAACCCCAGAAAATGACTTCAGCTTGGTTCAGGCTTTCTGTGGCCATTTTCCCCATGCTTGTCAAGATTTGAAGGTTGCCCCTGAGGTCAGCTGAGTTGGAGGCAAGGTTTGGAACTGGCACAGCATCAAGCTGCAAGCCAATCTCCCACTTCTTGGGGCAGACATACCTGTCCCCTCTGAAGCCTGGAGGCAGATATTCCAGCCCAGCTGTTCTTACATTTCATCCTCCATATGAAAACAGCTGATTTCTACGTGGGAACAAACTGTCTTTGGTGGGGGGGGCACATCAGAGAACACAGGTTGGATGAGATGGACTTTGGTTAGAAACAATTCTTTCCCAACAAAGAATACACCTGTTAGGCAAATGAAAACAATATAGGGATACTTCTGAATTTGTGTCAAGTTATGTTTTAAGTGGGTCTGAGATACAAAGTTAATTAAACATTTTAATAGTTACTGGAAAAAGCAAAATGTGCTGGCAATGCCACTTGGTAGAAACATGACCTTGGCAAGTTACTTGAACCCCTCTGAGGGTCAATTCCCTCCTCTGAAAAGTGAGGGTGATAATAGCATTTTTGTCTTAGAAGACATGAATGTTCAATGAAATCCTGTTGACATTGATCCGCAGCACAAAATGAGTTTTCCATGAATTCTGGCCGCTATCCTCATTAACCAAAAACCACTTCACAACTAATTGCAGCATTCCATTGCTGAGTTCTTCTGTTTGAACTCCCAATCCTTGCCCAAAGGCAAAAAAAAAAAAAAAAATCAAACAAGATGTGAGATATTCAAAGAGCAAGAATAGCAAATTACAGATCTGCTATTACAAAATTAAGTATAGGGCCTCATAAAGGGCCTGTGTGAGTGAAGAGCTCTAAAACTTAAGGGTCATTAGCTTCACGGCAAATTTGTCTCTACACAACTGTCTTGATGAGCAGCCCAAATATTTTGAGCTTCAGTGGGTGAGTGCAGCGCAACTGGTTTCCAGCCTTCTACAAGGCAGAAGTCACTCTGCCGGGAAGCCTGTCTAGTGGACGGAGAAAAGCGGGAAGCCAAAGCAGTGAAGTGATGAGCTAAGATGGAGTAATCCCACGCAGAGAGAGATAAGTGCTTGTGGGATGAAAACAGCCTCTAGAATCAGCTAGAGCCATTGTCTCTAAAAGCCACTCTGTGGACTGGTGCCGGTCTGCGGTCAATGGCAGGCAGAACCCTGGAGGCAGTTGCATCTGAGACACATCTCTTTCTGGGCCCAGGGGGTCAAGGTCAGTGCAGTGTCTCCCCTCAGCCCACACACAGGATCAGGCCTGGTGGACATCCCTGTCTCAGGTCCCAACTACAGAGGCACCCCACACCTTCTTCCTGGCCTTGCCAAGGACCTCAGCCATATGAGCTCTGCTTAGTCTGACCAGAATAGTCTAGATTTAGAGGACCACTATTTGGATATTCATTCCATGTTCAATTATGAATGTAATAACAGTGGAAACACCAGAGCACAGTCAATACCCAGATGTCATGTCACTACTTGGCTTATGCTGAACTAGCTAAGTTACATTGGGGGTTTTAGTTAGGATATAAAATAGGTACAAATAAAGGTAGTTACACAGTAAAAGGAAAATTTTAGGTTGTCATTTTTCATCATTCATATTTTCAAAATGTGTGTTTAAAATTTTGCAAGTCAACAAAAATTGCCAATTGTTCTCTTTGAGAAAGAATTACATCTTCTTCTGCAGTCTCTTAATTCTGCTGTTAAAACGCCTTCTTGGAAATGCAAACCAAAACTCACAGTGGGGTACCACGATGAACCCACCAGAATGACTGCAATGAAAAGGATAAACAATGAAAACCGTTGTGGGGAGACAGACAAGCAACCCTCATACACTGCTGGTGGGAGGAGAAATTGGTACACCTGAGTGTACAAAAAAGTCCTTTACTAGACTTCTAGATATGTACTCACATAAACATACAAATAGTCACAAGTGGCAGGAAGTAGAATGTTGACTTTGACACTGTTTGTAATATTTGGAAATTACTCAAATGTCCATCAGCGACTGAATGGCTAAGTAATCTGCGGTATATTCATTCAGTGGAATTCTATAAAGCTGAGAATAAATGAACACAGCCCTACGTAAAGTCACTCACATAATGTTGAGTGAAAGAAACTTGATATAAAAGACCACATGCTGTATGACTCCATTAATAAAACGTTTAAAAACAGGCAACACTAATCTGTGTTGTTTGAAGTCAGGATAGATTTTAACATAATCTTTGGGCTGGGGAGTAGTGCCAAAGGAGGCATGAGGGGCCTCTGGTGGCTGGGATGTTCTCTTTCTTGTTCTGGGCCCTGCTGCAGATGCCTACTTACTTCATGAAAATTTCTTGAGTTTGCTTACGATGTGTGCAATTTTCTCTCTGTAATACTTTCAAATGGTCTGTCTTTCTTGAAACGAAAGAGACTGTCACTATAGTAGTACCTCATGCATGAGACTGTGAGATTCCCAAGGCTGGGAACTGCTTGTCTAGAGGCCACCAAGAGACCCAGGCATAAAGAACAAAATTGCATGTTCCTGCATTTTTAGTGGAGACTCAGAAACCAGGGTCAAAGACCAAACATTAGAACATAAGATGCCCTTAGTACGTTTATCTTTTAAGAAATTACAGAAGTTTTGGAGCTCTGGTAAGAAGCTAGAGATGAAAACCTATTTATATGGGCTTCCTTGGTGGCTCTGATGGCAGGGCGTGTGTCTGCAATGTGGGAGACCTGGGTTCGATCCCTGGGTCGGGAAGATCCCCTGGAGAAAGAAATGGCAGCCCACTCCAGTACTCTTGCCTGGAAAACCCGATGGACAGAGGAGCCTGGTAGGCTACAGTCCATGGGGTCACTAAGAGTCGGACACGACTGAGTGACTTCACTTTCACTTTCACGACAACATAGCAATGAAAGAAGGCACCAGAGAAGGGGTTAGAAACACCAATAATGTTTACAAATTTCTGGATTCTCCACACACACTGCTTTCTGGAAAATACTGTAGCAAAATAACACATTATAGGCAAATGTCTTTATTCCAAATGTTCTTTTTCATTTCTTCCCATCTTCTACTTGGGGCACATTTTGCTCTGTGACGATGTAGCATCTTTTGGAGAGTTTAAGCAAGAGTTTTAAGAATGATCACTCTGCAAGGACTTGCCATGAACTTTTTCTACTTAGATTTTCCTTGCTCATCTCCAGTTTTCATTTCCTGTCTCTTGACCTGTTTTTAACTTATTAGAAAGTTAATCTGAAATGTCAGACCTGTTCCAACATACAGTTCTTATCAAGGTAGTTTTAATAAAAAACAGCTTGAAAATTTAATTAAACATGAGACAGTTTATCTCAGCCCGCTATTGTAGTTCCAAAACAACTTTCCTTTTCCATAAAAATACAATCACAATGACCAAGGCAGATGTGGGGCTTGATAAACAATTCTCACATATGAATCTGCTGGTTCTGCTTCTGAAATCTGGCAAAGAGCAGAAGCCAGAAGTTTTGCGCTGAAAAACAATACAACCATTAAGGCGAATCTGAAATGTGAAGATGAAAAAAATATTCTCTACTGGTTTTTTAAAAAATAAACCAGGTCCAGGATGTAAAAATCTAAAATGAAAAATCAAAACCTAAAGAATAGAGGGAACAAGAAACAAAAGGAAAGGAGTCTCTCTCACATGCATCAACAGTAGCTTGCTGCATGCTCTGTCTTCCTTGTTTTGCTCCTGACAATTTGAATGTATTAGACTCAATTTCTGAGATGTCCTGTGGCCACCTGTGTAAGTGTATTAAATGCCCCAACATCTGTTTCATGCATGACTAACTTCAGACAGGGTCTATTAATGATGGACCTAAAGAGAAATAAATGTTTTCCCCTAGTTCCTTTCATGCTCCACTTGAAAATTTTGATTGGTTACATTGTGTTTTAAGTTCCTTTACTGGTTATCTTTGTACTTTCCAGCAATACTTGTAATTTAAGCCTTAGTTGCTTAATGTATTCATTTTAGGCAGTAGCTTTTTACTGCTGGCAAGGAAACAAGAGGAAAGCCACATCCCTGAACTCCCACACCCTCTCCAGCTATGAATTTTTGTTATTTGTGTTAGATAAATTATATTATTAATGACTCATTAGGAAGACATCAAACATTTGCATCCTCTTCTGTAATCCCAATTCCCACAACTGTTTCCACTTCTATATTGAAAAGGACATACTCCTCATTTCAGCATCTCTATTAATTCCTGGTTAAAGAAATCTCAAAATCAAGTCTTTAGTTTTCAGAAGAGCTCACGGATGTCACACTTACTTGCACAGTCAAAGATGTCTCTCTTTTGCCTTTGTTCCTGAGATTCTGGGCTCCCACTGTCCACTTCCCTGGCACTACAGATAAAATGCAGGCCTGAGCTCAGCTGTGGAAATTTCTGGAGGCAGCTTTACAGCTGATGTGATTCCCATGCCTTCCAAGTGACTTGTTTTTTATTGCATCAAGAATTACAGGATTCTTTTCTTCCTTCCCATTTCTGGTATAAACTGCAGGTCTGCTTGTGGCTTATAGGGAAGCCTGGTATGTTGCAAGGTTTGCAGTAATTTTGTGGGTTTTGATTATTTATCTTCCATTGAGATGACCTGATGCCGGACTGACTGCACCCACTGCCTCGCCTCCCCCTGGCCTTCTGCGCACATGGCACGTCTGTGTGACTTCTCCTTCAAGGCCACCTCCCCCTTTGCACTCTAGCCAGGACAGGAGATACCCCTGCCCGGGTCCTGCTCTTTTGCAGACTCTCACGGGCCCTTTCTCATCTGTGTCCCCCATTCATGGAGAGCTCTCTTCCTTCAGAGGTTTGTCTTTTCTCAAGGGCCCCTTCACTTTAAGCTACATTTCAGTGATTGTCACAATTCTCTGTCTTGGTGGGTGGTTTCAGATTTGTTTGACAAACTTTCATAGCTTACTTCCTTGGTTTTAACAAAAAGAGAGTTTTCTTCTTAGTTTTGTATTCTCTTTGCTGTTTTTTCCATTAGATGATGGGAGGAGAATGGGGTTAGAACACCCTAACTCTGACATCTTTTAGCAAATTTCTCCATTATTCCATTTAAAAAATGATTGAGTTCAGTAAAGTGGGATGCAGCCTTAGCCTATGGGCCACTTGTTCTTTAGTTTATGATCAATCCTTGTTTTCTAAATGCTTTCTGAGCGGTCTTCTGGACAGCAAACACTCATTCAAGGTCGGCTTTTCTCTGAGAGAAAGTCCTCCTGCCTGTAGGCACCTATTGGAGATGGGAGGCCCAGTGCCAGTGTCTTCGTTCTGCCTGCTGCTGCTGCTGTTGCTGCTGCTGCTGCTGTTGCTAAATCGCTTCAGTCATGTCCAACTCTGTGCGACCCCAGAGATGGCTGCCCACCAGGCTCCCCCGTCCCTGGGATTCTCCAGGCAAGAACACTGGAATGGGTTGCCATTTCCTTCTCCGATGCATGAAAGTGAAAAGTGAAAGTGAAGTCGCTCAGTCATGTCTGACTCTTAGCGACCCCATGGACTGCAGCCTACCAGGCTCCTCTGTCCATGGGATTTTCCAGGCAAGAGTACCAGAGTGGGTTGCAATTGCTGTTCTGCCTAATCACTCTCTTTTCAGGGATGCTCCAGAATTCTTGGGGGCCTCTGATTCACAGATTCCTCCCAGCCTGAGAAACAGAATCACCCAGGAGCCTCATTCTCAGCTTCCCTCTCACACATGGAAATGGGAAAGAAAATGGATGTCTCATATTTTCCTTCACTTATAGCCTAAGAGATTTCAGAGATCAATCTTAGTAGATACATAGTCTTGATCATCTAAATAAGGTTATCAGCTCATTGAAAGGAACACTTGCCAATGTAAAGTCTACAGTTTCATTTTCAAGTTTGGTTCATTGTTAAAATAAGTTGCTGCCCATGCAATGGAAGGCCATGCATGTACACACTTTAAATGACCATAAAGGAAAAATTTACATTACCAACTCTAATGAATTTAATTTTGTAAAATCTGTCCTTAATACTTTGAGTGTTTTCTCTAAATGATTGTTCATAAATTAGATTATCCAGCAGCCAAGAGTCAAATGTACATAGGCTCACTTACAAAATTCTGTTTCAAACAAAAATTGACAATATTAATTTAAATTACATATGATGCTTGGAAAAATTGCAGCAACTATGACATATATGTATGTATAATACAACAAAACATTTAAATAAATGGAAAAATAAAAAATAACACTAGTCATATTTCATTATCATATACTGTAAAATAACTATTTCTATTTTCATCAATAATTTAAATAATACTAATTTAAATAAATACATACTATCTTGGTTTACAAAGTAAAATATTCAAACTTTTCAAACTTCTACAGAATAATCAGGAATTAAGAATTTAACTTCCTATTGCCTACTATATATTTATACTTCTTCCCCAAAATAATCACCTGCAATTTTTATACTAATTTCATAAGCATTAATTCAAGATTTTAGAAGATGATAAATACTGTCAGAAATTTTATAACAGACAACAATAGAGAAGATTAAATATATCAAATACAAAAGGCATATTTTCAAGAGCAGCAATATCAAATTTGTCCAGCCTGCCTTCTTATGCCAAATCCAAAGAAGCAGCTTTCCCTTGATCAGATATGATTAAACAGACTATGCCTCACGAGGCTGAATCATCATATTATCATAACTATCCCCAACCAATTACTTAAAAAAATTTACAACCACTTTGTGACCCTGAAAAATATTATTTACATTAACTACTTGTCTTAGAATATTGAATAATAGATTTCATATCCTATTTATAAATGCCAATTCTACTAGTATGAATTAATGACAGGTCTTTTAAATTTTAAGATTACCCTTTTTTAAAGGGGATATTTTTATTATAGTATTTAGGAAAATAATGAAAGCAACCATCAGAAATAATAAAAATTGTGATTTTAAAACATCTCTTAACAAATACAAGAAAAATATCAAAGAATCAGTACCGTCCCTCAACAAATAAAGGGGTAAATAAAAAACGGAGATGAAAAATAAAAATCCACACCCATTCTTGCCAAAACTAGGAGGCAGACTGAAAAATACTTGTAAGGGGGACTGAAAGCAGCTAAGTATCTACAAGAAGTGTGCTAGAAAGAATTGCTATAGAATTAATAATCTACACAACAATTCTCTGAAGGAGGTATTGTCGTGCCAGCTTTACAGATAAGGCAATCTAAGCAAAGTAATTGTATAACTTTGCCATGGTTTCAGTAGAAATGGGGGAGAGACAGTGAATTCAGACTCACACTCTCTGAGCCCTTCAGGCTCAAGCCTTGTCAAGATGCAGCAACCCCCAAACAGGACAATTTCAGACTGGGCTCTGCCTTTTTTGTTCTTTACTTACAGAATTCCAGTGTAACCAATTTTTTTTTTAGCAAAATTTTATCTTCCGAAGAAACACATTCCACTTACTTCACAGTGAACCATAATGATATTTAATTAATGATAACTTTCAATTAATCATCAACTTGTCATCCTCACAACATACCATGTCTTTGCTTACTGGTTTGCTTTACCATAACTGGCTGCACAATTTTAAGTAGTTCATGTCAACTGCACTAATCTTTATTAAGTATTTACCTTTACAATATACATTAAAAACTTTTTGTTCATATTTATTAAAATATGAACAAATATGAACAAATTCAGAAAACATACTTTAAAGGCAAAATTATATTCTGAAGCTTAAATGAAACACTAAAGATGCCCCCTTTTCTGTTTCTAAAGATTTCTTGTACATAAAAAGACTTAGCTAATGCTTTTTATAAATTCAAAGCAAAAAAAATTCTCAGGCTCTTTGTCAATTTTCTAAGCCTTAAGCACATCATACACTGTTATATTTTAAAGAGCTAGAGACACTAATAATTTTTATAAGATGTGAGCAGATTTAGTGTTCAATATAGTACAGAATTAACATGATGGAACTTAACTGGCTAAATTAGTGACAAATTAGATTTTGCTACCATCCCTCATAGCCTCAAATCATGTATCCATAGCATAAAATGCTGGTTTATCTATGGAAATGGGCAGGGAGAAATAAAAATCAGCAACACAAGGAATTACAAAGGAAATTTGGCGGGGAAATACTAAGAGACATGACACTAACATCCAAGATGACAAATGTGCTTGGACTATGTACGTATATGATTTACTGACTGTGGCTCCGCTCTACTTCAACAATTAGCATGATGAAATTAATATCTCCATGACAGGAACAAAGTATGACAATTCCTCCTCCCGCATTTACTAAAGATAATGAACAAGAAGGAAGATGTGTTGGTTTTGACAAAGACTGCACATAGGAGATGCAAGGGAGGAGAAGAAGAGGTAAGTGTAATACCCAAAGATTTAAAAAGTGGGGAAGGGTGTGCTGGCTTGCAGGGGCAACAGAGAGAAGCCAAGAGAGATAAGCAGAAGAAGGCAGAAGAAAAGGAGAAATCTGAGCAGTTACAGACAGGAGTGGGATGTGGACAGAAGTGGGATGTGGGAAAAAGAAGGATTTAATGCAGAAAGATTTGCAGGGTGAGTGATGTCCCTCCCCCTCAATCTACACACAGCCATGTCCTCCAGACTTTCAGCAAGGACCCCCATCCTTTCACAAAGCATCTTGAGGTTGCTTTTGTATTTCCTCTGAATGGCACAGCCTGCTGAGATGAGCCTTAAGGCAAGAGCAGGCAGCTTAGGTAGACACCAGACATGTGGACTAAGGGCCTTTGGAGCCAAAAACAAAAAGCTACACAGGGAAGACAACTGAAAGGTCATTGCTGAAATTTTGGACGACTGTTCCTCCAGCCGGCTTTCACTGCACACTATGATTTTGAATTGCAAATTAAAGGAATGAATGCATTTATGAAATACCAAATAACAAGATCGTAGCTTCACTGGCAGCATACGATACCCCACAGAAAAGAGAAAACAAACTGGGAACATCAAGAGTGACTGGAGAAGGGGCTTTTAGATTTCCCTTATGGATTTAGTAACCAGGGGGTGACTGTTGAGGTCATGCTGCTGAATGATTTTATCGGGACATAGCAAATGTGGAGAGCAATAAGGAAGTGTCATTAGCACTCACAGCTGCAAGCCCATGATGAATCGAGCGCAGGTAAAAACGCTGATGTGAGGGAAGAGAGCAACAGCTTCACTGATCAAAAAAGATATTAACCTCAGAACAAGGGATCTAGAAGCCTGGAATATGCTCCCAGTGATCTCTTTATCAATCCCCTCTGCTCCTCGGGGACAGGTGGGGGGGTTTCCCGTAAGACCTCCTCTCTTGCCCTCTAGTCACCCAACTTAGCAATTTCAATGCTCACCTCCCTGGTGGTGACGCCTGAGTCTGTTTATAGCCTTGACCTGTTTCCTGAGCTCCAGACCCAGATTTCCAACTGACCTGCCGGGCACGGCCAGATGGACAGCCGACTGATACCTCGACATCAGCAAGGCCAAAATAGAACTAACTCCCCCAGCTCTGCGGAGTCTCCCCCCTTTGTGAACGAGGAGTCACAGTACAGAGGATCCTCCCAAGGTCACACAGCAGCTTATAAAGGACAAAGTCAGAAGCTGAACTCAGAGCTCTGACCTCCACATGGCAACTCTATCTCATTAATCTCTCCCACCTCCTGGGCATCTCAATGCCGCCAGCCCACCCCCCACCCCCATGACACTGACCTCCCATGGCAGTGTGGCGGTAATCTTGGCTGCCTCTCCTTCCGGTCACTCATCTTTCTTCTTCCTCTCCTATCCAGAGATCCTTACTCATGGATCCTGAGCTCGGATTACATCATTCAGCTTCCAATTAGTATCTACAGCTATACAGTCGGTAAAATCCTGGCCTCTGCCACCACACTTCCTCAATCCGAATCCCAGCTCTACCTCTGACGAGCTGATCAATGATGGGCGATTGATCTCTGTTTTCCTTAGTGTCCCAGTCTGTGAAATGGGAATGGTTCTAATGACACACTATCTCCTTGTGAGGAACAAACAATTTAATATGGGTGAAGTGGACACATGGTTAGTTCTGTGTAAAGGTTCGCTAAGTAAACTGAGTTTGCTCACTTGGGCCTTTGCAGCCTCTACAAGCTGACTCTCACCCACTTTCAGCCACATCATTTCATACACAAGCCATTCGTATCAGGTTGAATCTTCAACGCTCCACAAACATCTTCATTGTACCTTTCTGTCTTGGTTGTTTTTCCAAAGATTTCCTCAGTTTGGAGCAACTTCCAGGGTCTAGAGAGCAAGTGTCAGAGAAGGCAATGGCACCCCACTCCAGTACTCTTGCCTGGAAAATCCCATGGATGGAGGAGCCTGGTGGGCTGCAGTCCATGGGGTCGCTAGGAGTCGGACACGACTGAGCAACTTCACTTTCACTTCTCACTTTCATGCATTGGAGAAGGAAATGGAAACCCCCTCCAGTGTTCTTGCCTAGAGAATCCCAGGGACGGGGGAGCCTGGTGGGCTGCTGTCTATGGGGTTGCACAGAGTTGGACACGACTGAAGCAACTTAGCAGCAGCAGCAGAGAGCAAGTGTGAACTTGTCCATCACAACCAAACCCCCATGTCCTCTCTTCTATCATCTGCTCTTCCAGTAGTTGTGTGACCAGGGCAAGTTGTGTGACCTTCCCAAGCCTCAATGTCTTCTTCAAATATAAAATGGGGACTAAAATAGCATCTTCTTTATAAGGGGCTTGAACATCAAATGAGACATATTATACATGTACAGGACAGTACCTGACACAGAGAAACACTCAGTAAGTTCTGGCAGTTGTCTACAGAAAGCTGTCTATTTGCTTTCATATGTCTCACATTTTTAGACTGGAACCTGGGAAGGCTATTTTATTCCTTTTATAGTGTCATGTACTACATCTAGTTACACATAGGTACTATCAAGACCCAGATCTTTGTTGAATGAGTGAATATCAGTCAATCGTCCTATGTTAGTTGTTGGAACATGACAAATGTGTGGTCAGGTTCATAAATCTGAATTCTATTTTGTTCTATTGACTACCAATTCTAAAAAAAAAATAGGAGATTTGGCAAAATCCAGAGGCAAAAGTCAATACTTTGTTAATAAAATATTTTCCTTCCGATTAATTTTTTTTTAATTTTCCATAAAGGACTACAAAAGAAAGCAATTCTATATGGCTTCTGCTGCTGCTGCTGCTGCTAAGTCGCTTCAGCTAGTTGTGGTTAATTATGCTGCTTCTGGACTTCTTGAATTTTAATTCCAAAAGCCTTTAAAACATTTGAAAATGGACATTTTTTTAAACATTACTTCGATCAAGGATTATTCACTCACTGTGTTAGGAGATATGAAATAATATAAGACTATGGGGAAGAGCTGTAACAATAGTCTACCAGCGAAAGTCTAATGTAGCAGAGTACTAAAAGCTCAAGGTTTAGAGGTTGACAGAGCTTAAATCTTGAATCTGTCACCTGCCAACAGGGTGACCTCATGCCACTGAACTGCCCTGTGCCTCTGTTTCTCTAGCTGTAAGTAAAGGTACTAGTGCCTGTCTTGTAAAACAGCAGGAGTACCGGAAAAAAGTAACAGACACTCAGTAAGTGCTGACGCAATGACAGTGACACAATCATAATAATTTGGGAAAACAAAACTGACCTTTTGAGTTGGTAATCAAGATACAAAAGTCCCCATGAATTAGAGATGATC
Organism: Bubalus kerabau; assembly: GCF_029407905.1. Taxonomy (NCBI): domain Eukaryota; kingdom Metazoa; phylum Chordata; class Mammalia; order Artiodactyla; family Bovidae; genus Bubalus; species Bubalus kerabau. Next base: position 147,184,558 of record NC_073647.1, on the reverse strand, counting down.
ACAGCTTGGGTTCTAGTAAAATCACTAATTCAGCCTAAAGAAGAAAGACCAATGGTTCAGCATAGGGTGCTGTTTCCATATGCTTCTCTTCTGTGCATCATTACTTTCTAATCAATCATTTAGATTCACTTCCTAAAACAATGCAATTCTGAGGAATTATTTCATGCCTTGAAGATAATGGGGAATGCTCTGGGAGGCAAATGTTTATGAAGGACAGTCCTAGCCAGAGAATTGAAGGATGAAAGAATCTGAAATACCATGGACTCCAGGCTCAGTTTTCTCACAAATAAACTGACTTGAAAACCAAAATCAAAAATCAAGCCAAAAACCCCTACCAAATTAAACTAAGCTGAGGGCTAGAGTCACGAAGTCTGCAATTCTCCTGAGGTAAGAGTCCAGTTAAGAGATGCCAGCCCTCAAGCCAGTGTGCTGACAACAGCAAGTGCTGGTCAGCTCAGCTAACACGATTTAAATGCCATTACCTTTTCGGGCACTAACAGGAAGGAAAAGGATTGAAGTAACCTCATTGAATCAAATCATTTAGGGAGAACACAGGTTACACAGATACATATAACCATATAAAGAACAATTTTCACTAACTGACTTTTTCTGAATGGTCTATCTTCTTCAAGGTTCATTCTACAAAGGCATAAGGGACCTCACGATATTTTCTGACTGGCCAGTTTATATGACTGTTGCCCAGCATTTATGCCATCATTAGGCTCAAAGGCAGACTTGGTTAAAAGACCTGGGAAAAAAGAAGCCCCTGACAGCTTCTGTAGCTTCCATAATTGAGATAGTTCACAACAGTGTAGTTCATTACCTCAAATCCACATCCCAAATAAATATCATAAACTGGACACTTAAAACTATCACACAGCATACTGTTAGAATACGTGTGCATTCCTTATAAATTCTAACCATATTTTTCTAGTCAGGTACATACAATTTCTCTCTAGCTCCTGAATTAGCAATTCTAAATAGCTCCATATCCTTGGACAATGGCAGTAATGATAATTTTTTATCTTACTTTCACAATGAAACAGATATTGAGCTAATAAATAAACATAACAGAAAAGTCTCTTAATGAATACTTGCCTACAAAAATATGATCTTCAATTTTGACATTAATCATAAAGCAAGGAATGTACGCTGTAAGAATTTAATAATAATTCTGGGCTGTTTGTCTTTGAATTGCTCTAATTGCTCCCTTACTGGTCAAATGTCTTTGAATTTCCCCACTTGAGTCTGTTCTATACAACCTAAGCTCTGAAACTCTGCTTTCTGTTTCCTGCCTGCCCTCCCAATACACAGAAGGAGGCACCATTTCTCAGAGTTTGCTTCACTGGAGCCCTGCCAGCACAATGCCCACCCCTACCTCCCACCCCAGACCTGCTACGCTCCAGTCACTCCACTGCTCTTCACCGTCAAACATCTGAGCTGTTAGCTACAATGCTCTCCATCTTGATTCCCCTTTTTCCTGTCTTTGCAGCTGAAGAAAAAGGCCTGATTTTGAAGCTGGACATTTTTCCTAGGCCACCTGTGTGACCTTTCAGGCTCGGCATGGGATTAGTTTGTTCAGCTAAATCCAAAACATGCTTAGTTTTTAAAAGTCTGTAGAGATGTTATGAGGCAAGATCCTTTTGACCTTTCTCCCCAGATCAGCTTTCCCGTTTGAGATGTTCCCTGCAGTGTCTGTGGTGCCCGGAGGTGTGGCTCCATCCATGAACTGGCCGTGTGCCAGGCGCCACCCGAGGCTCCTATTTAAAAGAAGATGTGTCTATCTTGCTCTATTCAGAAAACACCTCCTCATCTCAGGAAGAGTGATCCAAAGAGAAATAACCCTTCCAACATAGACCTACCAGGTCGAGCTTTGGCAATGCCATTGTTAAGTGGATTGTCAGGTCTCCACATAGAGTTATGCCAGTTGCTGGATACAAAGAACTTACAAAGGTCTAATAATTGTCCAGTTGACAATGGACAGATAAACAGACTGTATACATCATGACAAGTGGCCTCTAAACTGTAAACTTTGCCATAGCAACCTAAGAGGGAGCTAAAGTAAGACACAAAGAAAGCAAGCCTTATTATATCAATCTTCAGACTTGGAGATAGTCTCTTAACTGAGACTTAAATGGGCCATTCATCTTGGTCTCCACCATATTTTTCTCCTTCATGACAAAAAAAAATCTTGATGATGAAGAAATTCATTTCCTCTAACTTAACCACTCATAGGGAAACATTATAGATCAAGATCAAAGACTTTGCATCAAGAACCTCAACTCGACAAAGTCACCAGGAACAAATATTAAAGTGAATCCAAATTCCTTTGAAAAGATGCCTTTGTGCAAATTAGAGTTACAAGTGAGGTGACCGAAAAAAATATTGCCAAAGATAAATGTGTTGGAAGCTGATTTCTCTAAGAGGATAGCCAAGGTCTTCCTTAAGAATGAGTCTCTCCTTACTTTGGGAAATACCTTCACGGAACTTGAGATTATGCAAAGCTCAAGAGTGAAGGCAAAAGGAGAAGAGGGCAACAGAGGATGAGATAGTTAGATAGCACCACCAACTCAATGAACACGAATCCGAGCATACTCGGGAAGATAGTGAAGGACAGGGAAGCCTGGCATGCTGCATGCAGTTCATGGAGTCGCAGACTCGGACACGACTTAGCGACTGAACAACAACAAGATCAAGGCTTATTCTCTGAAGAAGTTAAGAGAAAAAGAGGCTAAATCTGCTTTGCGTGAGCACATTACAAATATTGATACAATCATTGCTTTCCTGATAGAAACTGAAGTTTGAGTGTCCTGGAATTTGGAGAAGAGAGTTGATGGTAAAAGTGTCTCAGTGGGAAGAGAGATAACCCCAGAAAACGAGAGGATGTTAGACTCAAAGTCTTAGGGGAAACAGGCCCATGATAGACTTCAGTGGTGGGAAAGAGGTGATGTATTATTTAAAAAAAGAATATTAGTGGCCATCAACAGATGAATGGATAAAGAAGATGTGGTATATAGCTACAGCCATAAGAAAAAAAGATATTTTGCCATTTGCAGCAACATGGATGGACTGTGAGGTGAAGTAAGTCAAAGAAAGACAAATACTATGTGATATCATTTCTGTGTAAAATCTAAAAAATACAACAATAAATAAGCAGTTTCACTGATGTAGAGAATAAACTATTGGTTACCAGTGTGAGGAGAGGCAGGGAGGGGCATCATAGGGGTGGAGAAGTGAGAGGTACAAACCACCGGATATAAGACAGGCTACAAGGATGTATTTATTGTACAACATGGAGAATATAGTCAATATTTACAATAACTGTAAATGGAGTGTGTGACCTGTAGCAAATATATAAAAATAAAACAAATTTTTTAAAAAGAAATTATTAGTGAAAATGAAAAAAATCCTTTATAAAAAGTTAAGAAGTTAAGGAGGTTGCACAAACTAATACAGATCTGTGAATTCAAATGAAGTGCCTACCACACAAAAATGCCAACCAATAACTCCTTGAGCTAAAGTTACAAGTGAAGCAGGCACAGAAGCATGTCTGACTTTCAAGACAGTATTTAACCTCAACTGTATCATCCTTAAAATTGGACAGTAATCTTTAAAGTGTTATTTAGAGGATTAAGTGAGGTAATAATATGTCAAAACATTATTTTTTTAATATGCTCAAAAAATAATATGCTCAAAACAATAGCCAGCATTTATATAAACATTCATTTTAAAAAGTAAGTACTAGTCATTGGAGGAGGGGTGCTAGAGCCATCGTTGTGTGTCTTTCCTTGGGGCTCCTTGGGGACAGGTGCTGTATCGTCAACTTTATAGCATAGCTCGCACATACAGGTGCACAATAAATGCTTCCTGAGCAGAACTGAAAGAACCAGAGCTGTCAGGTAATAACCTCAAGGGCCAAAACACCTCTTCTAGCATCCTACCTATATAAAAACTGGCTTGTCTATCAATGTATTGCTGCCGCTAAGCTGCCAAGTCACTTCAGTCGTGTCTGACTCTATGCAACCCCATAGACGGCAGCCCACCAGGCTCCCCCATCCCTGGGATTCTCCAGGCAAGAACACTGGAGTGGGTCGCCATTTCCTTCTCCAGTGCATGAAAGTGAAAAGTGAAAGTGAAGTCGCTTAGTCGTGTCTGACCCTCAGCAACCCCAGGGACTGCAGCCTTCCAGGCTCCTCCATCCATGGGATTTTCCAGGCAAGAGTACTGGAGTGGGGTGCCATTGCCTTCTCCGCTATCAATGTACAGAGCTCTGCAAATACCATACCTATTGAAACAGAGCAGGAGAAACAGGCTTAATCACTGAGACAATGCAGAAACTTGTTTCATTTCCCAAGAGTGTATGTCATTACAAAAAACACACATTTAGACATTATGAGGGGACAGGGCATTCAAGTCTTGCCTTTGCACTTATCTCCAGACCCACTGCTTTGTCAGCGTGGGGAACACTACCTATCTCAGCCACTGTGGCAGATTCTTGATGGGGAGATGACTTCCAGCACCACAGAGCTAGTAGTCTGGCCAGACCAGAGGAGAAGAGAGGGGAGAGGAGAGGAGGGCAGAGGAGAGAACAGGTGGGGAGAGAAGAACCAAGAAGGGCAGGCTAGAGGCAATGCCATTTGCATACAGATCAAATACCTAGGTTGACACTAGTTAATTCGTACTTCTAAACCAATTTAATGCCGAAGTTGTTCTCTCCCTGAAATAAGAAAATAAGAGAAAAGGTAGAGGATAAAGTTTACTGTCAAACTTACTTTCCAGTGGAAGGTAGATACTGATGATCCTTCAGTAACATTTAACAATTTAAAGGGCAAGAAAGGTAAGGATCCTTTCCAAGATCTCCTGAGAAAATCATATTATTGCACAGGCCAGAAAAGGGAATTTTCAAAGGAAAAAAATAATGAAGAACCACAGATTTTGGTTTCACCTTAACACACACTGGAAAAGACAATTCATCATCTAAGGACCCAGGAAAAGTCCTTCATGGACTATAACTAAACTGAAAGAATTTGAAGATAACCACAACAATAAAAAATTACACAACTGAATGTTTCTTCCATTAAGGTACATACATGACTTCTATGTAAATTATGTGTACTGTCCAAAAGACTCCCCAGTTTTAATTAAATTTCACCCCCAAACACATTTCAATCAGATGGCTAGTTAAAGCATAGAAAGAAAGGGCCATTATTGTAGTATTTGGTCAAAAAAGTTATGTTTACATATTTACTCTGCTTGACATCACAGACCACACGGGGTTGTGAAAGGTAAATCCAAATTTTGCATAAATTGTAAGGTATAACGTACCCATTTGTAGCTGAAAACACAGCCTAGGTTATAAGGCATCCTTAAAGGAGTAAGGGTTCATTGCATTGACAGTGTTCTGTCTCAGTTCAGTCGCTCAGTTGTGTCCGACTCTTTGTGACCCCATGGACTGCAGCATGCCAGGCTTCCCTGTCCATCACCAACTTCCTGAGCTTGCTCAAACTCATGTCCATTGAGTCGGTGATGCCATCCAACCATCTCATCCTCTGTTGTCCCCTTCTCCTCCCTTCAATCTTTCCCAGCATCCGGATCTTTTCCAGTGAGTCAGTTCTTTGCATCAGGTGGCCAAAGTGTTCTTGTCTAAAGCTACCTTCACTGGGTATCATAATTCTTTTTTCATAAACACAGATCAATTTCACATACCTTTTATCTTGGCCACATCTCTGTAACTATGAGCCCAAAAAAGAAACACAGCAGAGTGGCTGCCTTGTTACAAAAACACTCTAAATCCAACAAATTCTCAATGTGGTGTAGGTAATGAATCACATGTGCTTGAAAAATTTCAAGCACATAATTGTCTGTCCATAATAATTTTTGAAAATTGGCCCATTTCTGGAGTTTGTGCATATGGTCCATAAAATGTGTCACTTTTTCTATGATTCACAGACTTTATTCCAATTTTAAAGCAAACAGATGTTTATCTTTAAATGGGGTAGAAAATATAATGCTTTAAAAACTTTTGGTACATTTATTATGGTTAAAAATGGCAAACATCTGTAGTTAGGAAAAATATACTAGACTGCCTTAGTCCTGTGGGAAACCACAAATTAAGGGCTGACAAGTTCCAGGTATTTAAAATGTCTGGCTACGTTGCATTCCATATAAAATAGGGAGCTTAATCGGGATGATATTTACTCTGTCCATATGTTGCTTTCAAATTGCAAGGGCATCTTGCTTTCTGATGCAGTATTTTAAGAGCAAGCTCTTCAAGAATAAAGAAAAAAACAATATAGTGGGCTTATTAGTGAATTTTATTTTTACTTCATAAATATTAAATTATGTCACTAAGCAATTTCAAAATTCTATTTTCAAAGAAATCCAGGGGGGGAAAGTGACTTTCAGAATTCTCAATTAACTCCCAAACCCAAGAGCCTAAGTTTTAATATAAGTTGCAATTCAACTTTGGGTAAAATAAATAATTTACAATTTATCTGTTTCCTAATGGAAAATGAATTCTAATATAAATATTAAAGTGACCTTCAGAACACCATACATTCAATCATATTCCAGCAAATATTCACACTTCAGGTGTGTATTGTGTGCCCAAGGAGCACTTGTGATCAACTCACTTATTTCCTTAGATTTAATGGGGCTAATGTTTCTATATGTTGACTGCTTTGAAAACCGGGAAAATAAAATTTCAGCATGAAGCATTTAAAATTTTTCCCCAAATAAAAGTTTTATATTAAATACCAACCATTAAGGTCTTTTCTTATATATATATACATATATATATATATATATATATATATAATGAAGCAGTATGACCTTGGAAACAGCACCTCAGCTACCTGGCCTCAGTTTCTTCATATGAAATTAGAGAAGCCATAGGTTGACCCCATCCATATAGATGGCTTCAGAGGTGAAATTAAGTATTAGCTAAGAAGGTCACTATGGCAAATCAGGCTTTGCACTCACCCATTTACTTTACTTGGACATACTCATGGGTGTTTAGAACATGACATCACAAGGAAAGTTCTCCAGCACTCCACTGACAGCTGGTGAAAACCCACTGATCACCAATGCTTCATGGGCCATAATGGGGTCCCAGAACAAGTTGGCTCTAAAAAAGATTATTCTCTGTGATGCTTGGACTTTCAATAAGAAGAGTTTCTCAGCCCTCTTCTCAGCACCGTTTTCTACAGTTTGCCTGCTCTCTGAATAATCTAGCTCACTAGATTACCCTACCAATTATGCACTATCCCCACAGAATTAAAAATTTTTTATAGCTTTACCATCTATTAGCTGCTAACCTGCATGAACTACGGAATAGCAAAAGTGGTCTCTTACTTGGGTTTGGGGGGCATCAATTCAATTGAAGGTATTCATGCCATATTCATAGGGTGAAAACAACCTATGACTTCTCCAATTTCATAAGAAACTGAGGCCCAGGTAGCTGTCCAAGGTCACACCACTTGAATTCAGTTCTTGATTCCTGGTTGAAGTGCATTTAATTAATAACAGTGGATGTATTCTTGAGTATTTAATAACTTCCAGGCACTTCTAGTGACTATTCTACGTGAATCATGCCATGCAGTCCTCATAGCAGCCCTGTGAAAAGGTTTATAATTAACTCTATTTTATAAATACAGAACCTGAGGCTGTGTAAATGGGATTGGTTTACAGTTCACTGGGAAAAGCTCTATTTTCATCCCCAAGGATGCTGAATATCTGGTTTTTGACTCTTGGCTAAGATAAGGGCAGTGGGATTTGTGATGGGTGTTTTTATGTTTAGGATTTCCCTCTCGGATCAGTTTCTTTACTGATGATTTGCAACTGCCCTAACTGCTTTGATAACCTTGGCAGGGTAAGGACTGAGTCTGGCCCAGTGTCTCCAGGGAAAGGGCCCTGGAGAGCTGGCTTGTGGGAATGACTCTCAGACTCCAGTGCTTGCCCATATATGCTTTCTCTCGCAGCACCATAAAATTTGCCTTTAAACACAAGCGTCATGTGAGTATTTTCTGGGTAGTTCGAGAATATTTTCAGATAGCCAAACCTGGGAAAGCAGTACAGAGGCTTATGGAGACAAGGTGGAAGGTGGCTGAGAACTCATGGCCACCACTTCCAACTGTGAACGCTATAGCCTTCCAAGAGGAAAGCTGACAGAGCAAAGGTGTGCTGTCTGGAAAGGTCTGCACCACACATGAACTTATCTATAGAAGAGAAACACAGAGAACAGACTTGTGATTACCAAGGTGGAGGGAATGATGTGGAAGGGATGGAGCAGGAGTTTAGCATTAGCAGATGCAAACTAGCATGTATAAACAACAAGGTCCTACAGTACAGCATGTCTTGTGATAAACCATAATAGAAAAGAACATATGTATATGTATAATTGAATCACTTTGCTGTACAGTAGAAATGAACACAACATTGCAAATCAACTATACTTTAGTTAAAAAAAAAAAGGAAGATCTGTGCCAGAATAAGGGCACCATTATTGCACTCATATACCCAAAGAGGGTAACTTTATCCAATTCTAGTTAGCTTTTTGCTGTGTGACAAATCATCTTCAAATAGAATGGCTTAAAACAACAACTTATGTCCTATATCTCTTTACTTAGTTCCCAACTCTGCAGGCTGGCAATTGGAGTGTGCCCGGCTAGGCAGTTCTTCTGGTATCAGCTGAGTTCACTCAAGGATCTGCAGTCAATATTGGGTTGGCTAGGACTGGTGATGTAAGATGGCCTGAGCTGGGATGGCTCTCGTCTATCACCTGGAGCCTCTCATTTTCCAGCAGTGCAGCCCTGGCTTGTTCTCAAGCGAGTGGGGCAGTGTTCTAAGACAAAGAGAAAAGAAGTGTCCAGGGCCTCTTAAGCATGGTGGGGTCAGGCAGGTGCATCATCACCTCGCCTGAACTCCACTGGTCAAAGCAAGGCACAAGCTTACCCCAGATTTAAGGGGAGGAGAAATAGGTGTCAACCTATTGATGGGAGGAGCTGAAAAGTCACAGTTCAATCAACATGACAAAGGCAAAGATGGAGAAATGGAACTGATTTTGCAATCAATCTACAATACTCACATAGGCTAGGAATCTATAGTAGGAACTTTGGTCTACATGTAATCTTTCTCTCTACAGAAAATGATGAACTATCCAAATGAAACTGTAAATCAGATCCTCTACCGTACTTTCATCTTATGAGGTAGATTACAGAGTTGACTCTCTGGCTGACCCAGACTTGCTCCCTCTGGCAACCTGTATTACAGCCAATTGAATCAACTGCAAATTCAAATACCACATACAGCACGCAGGAAATAAGCAAATGGAAAACAGAGTTCACGATTTGAAAACTTAATATTTTAATCACAGCATAATATAAAGTGATTTTTTATAGGAGTAAGTGAATTTGGTTTGATCAAACTGGGAAGATTTCAGAAGGCTATGATTACTCAGAAAACTCAGCAAAGGCCAACTCTCTTCCTCACAAAGGACAGTCATATTGCCAGAGGAATCAGCTACAGAAATTAAGCTATCTGGTGAGGACTTTCAAAACTACCAAGGACCATGTAACGAAAACTAAGCAATTGCCACATTTTAATTTGAAAGAAGGCTCCTAAACTAGGAAAGCCATTTGTTTCCCAGTCCACAGTATACTACTTTAGAGGACATTATGAAAGACATTTCAGTTCAAAATGCCAGGTGGACAATATATATATTTATCTCTTCTCCCACTTTAGATTAATTAAAGTGGATAAAAGAATAGAAGCAGACTAAGAACTGGTTCTAACAGAGCTAACAGGAAATCGGATGGATTGGCAGCCAAGAGAGGGCAAGTTTGGGGAGGACTAAGGGCTGAGGGAGAGGCAGGATCTGGAGAAGCAGGGGAGGGGTGCTGGGGCTTTTACTGTGCTTCCTAAACTTCTCATCTCATGACTCACATGGAAAATAACATTATTTTGCCTTACTGGATAAAGAGAGAATGCACAAGGCTGGAGGCCAATGTCCCGGGCCTTTAGTTGCCCTGAAATCACCAGGCAGGCATTGATTTCTCAGCCTCCCTGTGACTCAGTGGTTCTCAGCCCAGGGCAACTGTGCCCCTCAAAACAGAGTTAGCAATGTCTGGAGACATTTGTGACCATCACACCTACGGCAGGCAGGAAGTGGGGATTATTAGCACTGAAAGAGAAGCCAAGATGCTGCTCAACACCTTATAGTCTGCAGGACAGACAGACACCACGACAAAGATCTGTCCCCAAATGTTAATAGTGCCGAGGCTGAGAAGCTCTGTAATGATCTATCAGCAGCCCACCACTGAGTCTTGGTACAGAGGCTGCAAAGCTTAGATACAGTCAGAGGCATCTACAATGGAGGGGGAAATTGATGTGACTGGAAAAAATGGCAAAGTTTGCGACCCACAAGTGCCAGGTACAGAACTGGGTGGCACAAGCCCTGGACAGAACGTTGAAAGAATAGTTAAACATCTCTACATGAAATAATTCAGCCCACCCACACCCTCATGCAGAAGTACCCACAGCCATTATTTCCCAGAACAAGAAACGGGGAGATTTTCCCCTAAAGGAACACAATAAATCATCTGAGAAGATCTAGGGCAGAAGGTGGGGGTTACTGGTGCCCCAGATAAAGATCTCCATATTCAAGCATTTAGACATCCACAGTGAAACAGCCCCCACCCCTACCCCTGCCCCTACCCCCTCAGCCTAGAAGTAAGCCCCACTTCAGAGCCTCCTAGGAGCTGTTTGGTACATCTCTTTGAAGAGTACTGTAGGCCAGTGTTTCTTCAACTAGACAGAGCTTAGGAATCGCCTGGGCACCTTGTTAAAATGCAGATTCAGGAGGTCTGAGGTGGGGCCTGAGATTCTGCGTCTCTAAGGAGCCCCAGGGAATGCTCCTGTTCCTATTGTGGAGGTCGTTCTTTGAATAATAAGGATTTGAAGAGGTTGGCAAACAACTGCTAGGCCAAATTCAGCCCAAAGCCAGTTGTGTAACATGTTCCATTGGACAAGGTATCTATGGCTGCTCTGGCGACGTAAGCAGAGGCCACTGGGCCTGTAGTGTAGCCACTGGAGGTGCTGTTCTGCCAAACTTTCAACAATAGGACCACTGCCCATGAATCCAATTATACCCAAATAACCCGACTAATGTGCCTGGATCACAATTCCTGTAAAAGGCCAGGTAGCCAATATTTTTGGCTTTGGGTGCTCAACCATGGTTGCTGTTAGCATTCCCTTCCAACGGGCAACAACCTCGAAGTGAGATTGAGTTCATCAGTGTAGACAGGTTTCAATAGATCCAAGAATTCACACTACATGTCTTCTGTATTCATTTAACATTTTTAAAAAAAGGTATTATACATGAGTCCAATATAAAAAATAGTATATGAAACTGTTACATATTTTACAACAATATTATATTTCTCTAGCATAGAGAAACAGACTGGGATTAATTTAAAATACTTTCTTCTTCTGGCATATTTTAATTTGTGTCTTGCGTACAGGAAACATCACAGAAATAAAACGCAACCCAATGGAGATTACATTAAAGTGCTTATAGCTTTGACAAAGCATCAAACAAAACCGTTTCCTGTCCTCACAGAATTTTGAGTCTGTAGAACTTTCCTTGTCAAGCAAATATTGTAAGATCCTAAAACATCAGTTTGTGCGTGGTAAAAAGTCTATTATGAAAAAGTCCACATCCATTATCTTAGTTAGAAAATTTAATAGCAGTTGCTTTCTATATATATTGACTAAGGAGAAAGTAATTAATTTGCATGCATCAACCTACCTTTTTATGAACACAGACTCAGGTTGGTAAAAAGAGAAGTAAAATAATCTGGGAATTTACTATTTGAGAACATAAAGTGTATTACTGATGAGCCAAAATAACAAGAAAATTGGGAAAATTTCACTGTGACATGTTTATTTTCAAACTGCTTTTAGTTAAGTGGCAATTTCTGTTTCAAAATACATTACAATAGCAATTTTTCTTCATAATGCACTAAAATTATGCTAAAAATCCTGTTATCCTTGAGAACGACTAATAAACACAAGCAAAATGTGTCATTTTTTTCAAGCTCAAGAAATGCTTTTTTCATGTGGTAAGGCCCACATATAAGGGCAGAAGCTATGGTTTGAACAAAGAATTAGGTGAAGAACAAATTATCACGTGCTAATTTACTGGTCCTGGGCAGCCTTCACTGACTTGATTAATTTCAGACATCATCTGACAATTAATAAAGGGCATATTTTGAAATGTGCGTTAGGAAAGAATATGTTATGACTAAATTCAGTTCCTTGGGAAAAGTTTACACAACTCGAATTACACATTGCTGCTGCTCAGACACTCAGCTGTGACTCTGTACGACCTCCTAGACTGTAGTCTGCCAGGCTCCTCTGTCCATGGGATTCTCCAGGTAAGAATATTGGAGTGGGTTGCCAGTGCCCTCCTCCAAGGGATCTTTCCTACCCAGGAATTAAACCTACCTCTCTTGTCTCTTGCATTGGCAGGAGGAATCTTTACCACTTAGTACCACCTAGGAGAACTACACATTATCAGGCTGGAAAGATAAAATTAGTGAAAGCAAGGCTCCTGCCCAGCCTGAAAATTGTTTAAAATAGATCTTTGTTGTCTCTTCCTGTTTACCTGGGAGAAATGAAGGTAGGGTTTTGCCTGAGAGAACTTGGAGAGGGAAGGCAACACAGGGCTTTACTTTGAAGGCAAGACATGCAGATTCTTCCTTCTCTTTGTTGGCTGAACCTACCTGTGGCAATTCACGCACCCATTAGTTATTTCCATCTCTCACACCATGAGATGATGGAAGCTATACCAAGATTCACTGCTGCTGCTGCTAAATCACTTCAGTCATGTCCGACTCTATGAGACCCCATAGACGGCAGCCCACCACAGGCTCCCCCATCCCTGGGATTCTCCAGGCAAGAACACTGGAGTGGGTTTGCCATTTCCTTCTCCAATGCATGAAAGTGAAAAGTGAAAGTGAAGACGCTCAGTTGTGTCTGACTCTTAGCGACCCCATGGACTGCAGCCCACCAGGCTCCTCCATCCATGGGATTTTCCAGGCAAGAGTATTGGAGTGGGGTGCCATTGCTTTCTCTGACCAGGATTCAGTCCTCTTCCTTAAACAACTCATCTCCCACAGAGGTTCAACTTTGCTCTTAAAGGAAATGAACTCGGATGTAGACAGATGGGGTTTACATAAATCCAAGCCAACACTGTGGGACTCCAGTTGCCCTTGTGGCTAGAAGGGCCTTGGCCTGGCTTCCATGTAATCGCAGAGGCCCAGTCCCCAAACTGTAGGCTCCTAGAACAGGGTTAGGTGGGATCTCTCCCTGAGCATATGATTACTATACCCCGAAAGTAACCCCTCTGAAGAGGCTTGGGCCTTGTTCTCACTACAACAGACCATGTCTTGGTAACCATCCTCCGATCCATGAGCCACTAAAGGCTGAGTGTTTACTCCTGTTGCTTTTCCAACCTAGATACGGTACTATGAACAGCCCGAAGCCTTACCAGCTCCAGGCTCCCTCTATCCACTGGGCACCCTGTTACATTTGGTTCTCAGTGCTGCAGTCTGTCGGCTGGGGTGGGCACCCTGTTACATTTGGTTCTCAGTGCTGCAGTCTGTTGGCTGGGGTCACACTCATCTGATAGAGGCATTCTGGGGGACAACTATATTTGCTTCCAGAGCCAAGGTTACATCTACCTCCTCTGAGTCACCCCATTCAGAATGGTGGCATCCAATTCTGCTTGCTTTTCAAACTCCAGGCTGCCCTAAACTTGCTACCATTAACTAGCACTCTGGTAGTAAAATATTGACTGTGACCCACAGTTCAAAATAAACATTGCCTAGGAACGCATTTCACATATGCATATCTAAAACATTTATATCATATTTCATCAAATCTTAGGTGTCATTGATTCTGAGACCCACCTTGATTTGAGATGTCAAAACACAAAAAATGAGCAACTTAACAGTAACAAAGTATGAAAACTAAAATTTTGTGAAACAATATTCACACCACTACATATAAGGCACTCTGATTGTTTTCTGTCCTAATTCTGCTTGTGACAAGCTATACGGACTGATTTACCAGCTGCATGATCTAAAGTTGTAACTGGAAAACAGAGAAGGTACCTTACATGCTTACAGACAGGCACAGGCTTCCCATCACACTTCTGATGAACTCCCAACTCAAACCATTGTCTACAGGGCCTGCCTCTGGCATCTCTCAACCTTGCCCCACCACCTCTGTGCCTGCCCATGAGGTTCCTTGGAGGAGGAAATGGCAACCCACTCCAATAGTCTTGCTGGGAAAATCCCATGGACAGAGGAGCCCAGTGGGCTACAGTCCATGGGCTTGCAAAGAGTCGGCCACAACTTAGCGACTAAACAACATGAGGCTCCTGCCAGGCTGTTCTTAAAGTCCCCTAACCACACCAAGCACCTTTGCCCACCTCATGTAGTCCTCTCTTGAAATGCCCTTCTTGATTTATCCCTATGACTGGCTCACTTCTTGTATCATCTCTGAGGTCAGCTCCTAGTCCCCTGACACCCTTCTGTCTCTTTATATCATGGCACTTCATTTCAATGTCAGGAGATAATTCATGGGTTTCTGCATGTCGTAGGCACTAAGAGCTTTATCCCCAGATGCTGGAATAGTAATCACCTTTGGAAACATCATGAGGAGCACCTCTCTTGGAAGGGATACAGATGAGCAGGTGTGCCAGCAGTTCTGAGTTGGGATTTTCCCAAGATGGGTGTTTGCAAACTGTGATGTAATCCCACTGTGCGCCCAGGATCAATTCAAGGCCCCTGCACATCACCCACTGCAACTTAGGGGCAAAGGAACCAAGGGAAACATGTGCCATCAGGAATGGCTGCCTGATGCATTCGGGCTGACTGTTTGTGTACAGATTAGATTTACGCCGGTGTAGAGGGCCAGCCTGGCAGCTCCACTGCGGCTGAAGGGCTCCTTCCAATTGTTTACAGCATTAACCACATCTGTACTTGTCCCGTCCTCTGCTTATCACCAGACTCCCACAACTAGATCGTAAGCCTCTGGAGGACAGGGATCAGGTGATAACAGAGTCATTATTAATATAAATGTACACTTCTATCCACAAGGTTTATAATTCACAAATTATACAGTTCACTTCTTTGCCCAGATAGGCCCTGTTATGGAAACTCCTAGCCACCTTATAAGTGGTCTAAAAGGTCTCATTTTACAAACATGTGTTCTCTAGAACATATGTCGCTTGACATATTTATTAGCTCAAAGTCTTGCTTGAGGTAATAAATGCTGACAGTTGAGATGCTTATAGTTAAAGCATCAAAACAATAAACTCCATTAACTAGAGTTGGTGAATAAATGTGGCTTAGCCATGGTTTGGGAATATTTTTGATAATTAAAAATTTTTATTTTCCTGCCTTAAAAAGTATATATAGAGAAGTGAATCTTGTTTGATAACTGAGTGTCTCATGCATCCTCAGGGTCTTTGTCATGAATATTAAACATGATTACATTGTATAGAAAGAGGTTCTCTGTTGGTACTTAGTCTGGAAATTAAGATTTTTAATAAACTCCTAATAAGGGTTTTTTCCAATGTTTTTTCTTTCCAGGTACTATTCAATTAGCTACACTTCTATTTTCCTTGTTTTCTAGCTAATCAGGGTTTCAAAGGATGGCTTTTAAAAGCCTTCTAAATGAAATACACAGCAGCATCACATGGTAAATCATATCATTTAGAAAACATACTGCTGGTTATCCCCTAACAGTATAAAACATTGGTGGAATTAATTCCTAACTGCTGTGTAGATGACACTACCTATCTGGGGTCCTGGTTTAATTTTCAAAAGCGGAACGTCTGTTTCTCAGTGGATCTATTTACATTTATGCCATGCCAAGCAAAATATAAGAATAAAGTCTGAAGTTTTCCTCAAGGCAGAAACACTGATTTGGTCCTGTGTTTTACTACAAGCACCTGCTGGGGGTGCTTTGCATTCTGGGAGGATGGAGATGCAGGCGCATTATCACTGCCTTGAGTTGTGGGAAAGCAGCAGATGATGGGAAAGTTCAGCCTGGGGAGCCGGGAAACTTGAGGTACAATTCTCAATTGCTCCTACCTTGCTGCATGGCCTTGAAGAAATCCCCTATCCTCTTTTTGCCTCATTTCCCTCATTTGGAAAATGCGAACAGTACCTGGCTGTGTGAATTAACTAATCAATCATTTTAAATGGCTAAGATAAAAGTGCTTTAGACTCGCAAGCCATTTTATAGGTTGTAACTGCAATCTTCCAAACACTCCATATGTGCGACTCTATTAAGCTAAAAAAAACACCAGCGGTTTCACAGCAAATTATACTAAATGCTTTATAAATTCCAGAGGCAAATGCTGATAAAGGTTCTATAAACAGTGTTTACAATGACAGCCAGGCACAGAACTGTAAAATAACATTATGTGGCAAGCATTCAGAAATAGGATTATTACTGAAATAATCCTCAGTTCCTAAACAACAGAGGAAAAGAAATCCACCATGGTGAAACTTCCAGAACTTCAGATCATCTTCCATTGACATCTGAATGGAAGATAACTGCCAGGAGAGTGGCCAATAGATTTTCTTTGTTCAGTGATAAAAATAGGCACCAGCGGGCGAGGAATACACTGAAAATAGAGACACTAGAAGCCCTTAGGTTTTACATTTCGCCCAAGTCTCTCCAAATGATCAATTCTCCAATCAACGCATTTTTACAGCACTGATCTCATTTCTTCTTGCCGGATCCCTGAGGAAATTTCAGGTTTGACTTTTGGCTGCTATTCCCAAGCCTGTCCTCTGCCCACTAAATGTGGGGACAGCTTGCCTCAAGCATTATTTAGCCAGACCCAGAAGGGCTGCTGAAAAGCTACTTGGGGGCAGCTCAGCCTGCAGACAGAAACTCCCTTCCCACCAGGAGTGTCCAGCACCAGAAGGCAGTGGTTCTCAAACTTGGCTGCACAAAAAATCAGTGGTAGTCCAGGCCCTAAACCATACTAATTACAGCAGAATCCCTAGGGGTGGGTCCGGGCATCAGTATTTTTTTTAAAACTCTCAACACTATCACAAATGCACAGCCATGTCTGAGAATGGGTGCTGTAAGGTACTCCCAAATGAATAATGAATGAAGACAGTGCAGAATACCTCTTTTCCATTGCTGCCTTGTTGCCTACATCAAGGGTCCACAAACTTTGTTTGTAAAAGGCCAGAGAGTAAATACTTTTGGCTTTGCAGGGCCTTCTGTTGCAACCAGTCAATTCTGCATTTGCCACACAAAAAACAGCCTTAGATAATATGTAAATAGTTCCAGGGCCAGACTGGGCACTTGAGACCTACTCTGCTGACCCCTGATCTAGACTGTGCTCAATTATCTGTCTCTTAGTGCTAGTATGTTAAATACATCATAAAACACACAAATGAAAATTTTCAATGGACAGGATAAATATATGGTTAATTGTGTGTTTGATTATTAATAGTACAGAATGCACTCCTGCGGAACCATTCCTGTTAATATTTTTTACAGAGAGCAATTTGTTTTAATATGCTTAATTAATTTTGAAAATCTTGGTGTCTCACACTATGATACAGCAATCTGAAGGTCTGGCTTGAAGTTCATTGCTAAACTGGGATCAGTGGCTCTCAGAGTGAAAGAAAAAATTCACAGGGATCAGAGGACCCAAATGTTGACTGGCTGAGTTTTCCAACTCATACATCTCAGTTTGCAGCCCACACCCACTGACTAGGCAATCATTTTTGCTGAACCTCTGACAGAAAATGTCCATCTTCCATGGCAATAATCAGTTGTCCCGGAACCTAATGGGAACATGTCAATTTTCACATTTTTAATACATGAGTTCAGAGTCCACTAAAACCTTAACTCTGGAAGCTTTTGAAGTAGGTTAGAAAACTCTGTTTCCAAGAATTTTAAGCATTCAGCTATGAGTAATGATAGAAAAAATTATCATTTTCAGCAACAATATATTCACCTAAGAATATATAACAATGGAAATACAAACATCCATTTGCAAAATGGTCTAAAAGCTTAAAACATGTTTTTCTTGAAAAGCAGTTAACTACTTCTTCAGTGTTTGAATTTTTATTTTGAAATAATAAAGTATGTTTATGTCTCAAAGTCTATTAGCATACAATTAACACCCTCTTGTCACATTTGAAAATAATTTTTGTAAGATATAAAGAACATTTTAAATCTTGACAACACCTTTAGGAAGTGTTTTGCCATGAGATAAGGAGTAAGCCTTCGTATACATCAAGATTTTCATGGCCGTGTCTCATCTCATCACCAAGGACGGTAGTGTCTACTATTTGAAGGTATGTTTTAATTAAACTAGGCATAGTACTGACGTCCTACAGGATGTAACCAACAGCATGCTGGAAAACACTAAGAGCCAAAAAAAAAAAAAAAAAGAGAGAGAGAGAAAGGAGCAGGAGTACAGCTGACAACTCCTCCATGTTCTAAAACTTTCACACTTCCCTCTAAACACATGGTCGCATGTGATATGCGGTCACATGCTACACACCAAAATAAGCATTCCAGCATCAGTCTGTACACTGTATGGTACAAAAGTTTCATCTTGAGGGACAGAAAGCAAAGCTTCGCACCTGGATTCACATGTTGCACCCACTGGTACTTTGGAGCCCAGCGCGCCAGAAGGCAGAGTGAAAGGGCTTGGTAAGGATGGGCAGCCCACAGAAAGTGCGCCAGCACCCGCTGTTCTCTGCCCGTGCATACCAACCAGAAAGCTTCTCAGCCTCTAGGACTCTAAGGCACCCACTACAGCAGTCAGTCAGGAAAGCCAGTTCTCATTTGGCCTCCATTCTAACAAGGCAGTTTATGCTTTGCAAATGTCAACACCTGGTAACTAACCAGAGTCATCGCATCCTCATCCCAAATAACTCAGACTTTTCCAGAAAAGATGGGCCAAAGAGATCCAGAAAATCATAATTTTTAAGTCATCTGTGATTTCACCTAAACATTCTTGACACTTTCCCCTAGGTTCTTATTAGAACAAAATAGCATAAAGGAAATATGTTTCGTAACAGTGACAAGACAATGTTTAAGTCTTTGCCATTTACTTTCAATCCAATTTATGCAGTCATCAAGGGCCCTAAAATTCAAATGGGTTCTATATTCAGATCTTAAAATGGCAATAGGAAGTTCATTAAATCAGAACTAAAAATTCTTCATTGAATATAAATTTTAACGATTTTAGTAACATTAAAAAATGCTAAACCATGCATGCCATTTACAATGATGATCCCCGTAACTATAAATGATTTCTACTTCCAAATCAGAGTGCGATCACTGCATTCTAGCAGATACATTCCTGACTTTAAACCGACCTTTGTAATGTAAAAAAGAATGCCATAGAACCCTTGAGGATTTTTATGGTTCTCATTGTAACACTGAAAGCAAGCATACCACACAGTGGATTTACCTGGATACCCTTGTGAAGGGGTGCATTTCAGAAGAGGATCTAAAATAATGAGAAGAAAAGGAAAATGTGAAAAAAATCAACAAAACTCATTACACTTGATAAAAAAATAAATACTGTAATCAAGTTTTCAATTGAGTTTAATAAAATCTATTATGCTTATATCAACTGGAAACACACAATGATTGAGAATATTTTTACTTTTCTTTCTCTCCAGAATTTAGATCATCCAATTACCACCTAAGATGTTACTCTTTAAGAAATGTGAAGATGAGCACAAATTATAGCAATTCACTCAGTGTAGATGGGCTACAGACATGTAACATTTGGGATGTATTGCGGTCACTCAGGTTCACCAAGCTTGGCCTTGATATTTGGTTATTGGGGGGAGTGGACATGATAGAGTCTATACCTTCCTAGAAAACTTACTCTCACTACTGTATCAGTTAAGAAAGTTTATACAGGAGTCAAATTTCATATATTTGAATGTATATAAAAGCACCACTGCCTACTAACTGTGTTACCTCAGGTGAGATAATTAAATTCTCTCTGTCAAGTTTTCTCCTTTGTAAATAGGAATGATAATGGTTCCTATCTCTTGAAATCATTGAAAGAATTAAATTTTAAAAAGTCACCCAGTTTACTAAACCTGACTTGTCATTTAAGGTCTGGGCTTTCCTTCAATACCACTTTGTCCCCTGTCAGCCCCTTTAGCTAAGGAGAGCGGTATTTCACCCTCAATTTAAACTGATGATTTAAACCAGATAATTGTAGTGGGAGCTGTCCTGTGCAATATAGGATATTTAGAAGCATCCTTGGTCTCTACTCACTACATGCCACTCCTTTCCAATTTTGTGACAACAAAATCTATATGCAGACACTGCCAAATATTCCCTAAGGGGCAAAAGCACCACCCCACTGAGAACCACGGTATCAAGCTCATATGACAACATTTTGTTTATCGATGCCTATTTCTCGTCCTCATCTGTCCGTCATAAATTTCACCTTAGGCCTTACTCAGTCTTGTAATGTGTCTTGCCTTACTTTACCCTTCAGAATCTGTGTAATTTTAATCCAGGCCTTGCCCATCTTATTCTCAGACACCTACAAATCCTCTAATAATCACGAACTGGTTTTCCCAGGCTGCTTACTGCCTCTTGGTCTTTCCTACGGCCCTTCCCACAAATCCACAAAAATATGAGATGACAGTGGTGGGGTTCAGAATGCACTACCCAAAATAGGGCATCTTGGTATACTGGATATTTTAAGCTGAAAGAATTTGAGAAACAGGAGGTGCAAGAAGGACCCTCTGGCTCCGCCTCCTCCTCCCTCATAAGACCCTCAAGGGAGACATGCCCTCTCCATATCAGAGGAAAGAAACACCCTTATGTCCGAAGACCAAGGGTGGCCTAAAGGAATCTGAACGAAGAGGGGTGGATAAGTTTTCACTAGTTGACTACCCTCAGCTCCCACTCTTCTGTTCTATCCTACTTCTTCACAACTTTCCACTCCTCGGCAAATCTAGCAAAATAGACCCCCTTAACCATTAGGGATATGATCCAAGACCCATAGTCGATGCCTGAAACCTCAGGGAATACAGATCCTTATATATACTACGGTTTTCCCTAGACATGTATACTGATTATAAAGTTTAATTTCTAAGTTCGGCACAGAAAGAAACTAACAATCAGTTCAGCTCAGTTCAGTTCAGTTGCTCAGTCGTGTCTGACTCTTTGCGACCCCATGAATCACAGCACGCCAGGGCTCCCTGTCCATCACCAACTCCTGGAGTTCACTCGGACTCACGTCCATCGAGTCAGTGATGCCATCCAGCCATCTCATCCTCTGTCGTCCCCTTCTCCTCCTGCTCCCAGTCCCTCCCAGCATCAGAGTCTTTTCCAATGACTCAACTCTTCACATGAGGTGGCCAAAGTACTGCAGTTTCAGCTTTAGCAGCATTCCTTCCAAAGAAATCCCAGGGCTGATCTCCTTCAGAATGGACTGGTTGGATCTCCTTGCAGTCCAAGGGACTCTCAAGAGTCTTCTCCAACATCACAGTTCAAAAGCATCAATTCTTTGGCGCTCAGCTTTCTTCACAGTCCAACTCTCACATCCATACATGACCACTGGAAAAACTGTAGTCTTTTTTTTTTTTAAACTTTACAAAATTGTATTAGTTTTGCCAAATATCAAAATGAATCCGCCACAGTAGCCTTGACTAGACGGACCTTTGTTGGCAAAGTAATGTCTCTGCTTTTCAATATGCTATCTAGGTTGGTCATAACTTTCCTTTCAAGGAGTAAGTATCTTTTCATTTCATGGCTGCAGTCACCATCTGCAGTGATTTTGGAGCCCCCAAAAAATAAAGTCTGACACTGTTTCCCCTGTTTCCCCATCTATTTCCCATGAAGTGATGGGACCAGATGCCATGATCTTCATTTTCTGAATGTTAAGCTTTAAGCCAACTTTTCCACTCTCCACTTTCACTTTCATCAAGAGGCTTTTTAGTTCCTCTTCACTTTCTGCCATAAGGGTGTTGTCATCTGCATATCTGAGGTTATTGATATTTCTCCTGGCAATCTTGATTCCAGCTTGTGCTTCTTCCAGCCCAGTGTTTCTCATGATGTAGTCTGCATATAAGTTAAATAAGCTAAACTAACAATAACTAATAATAAAATGGAAAAAATATATACTCTAATAAAAGTAACTTGAATATGCTTTCTCTTTCTCTCAATAATATCTCACTGTACAAAGTGAATGCCTTATTCGTAGTAACCAAGCACTTACACACTGCAAGAAAACTTTTGCAATTTGAAGTGCAACAGGAAAACTAACATAGATTTCTTTTTCCTTCTTCATAATGTAACAGTGAGAAGATGCGTTCTTACCAAAGGTCTGAGCTGAGTATCCAATTCTTTTGCTTTCTTATTGAGTAGAGAACTTTCTTTCACCTTTTCACTTAAAGCACTTCATGGCTTCTCCCTGGCATTTCAGAATCATCAGTATCATTCCTCTGGCACGTTTGGGCCGGGGTTAAGTAAAATCAGGATCACTTGAACACAGCAGTGCAACAGGGCGATAGCTGATAACCTCAGCCCCTAAGTGACTACAGGGTGGGACTCGCTGGACAAATGGACGATTCACACCCAAGGGAATAGAGCTGATGTCGCGAGATTTCATTACAGGAGAATTCATTCCGCTCCTTAGAATGGTGCGTATTCTAAAACTTAACAATTGTTTATTTCTGGAATTTTCCATTTAGTATTTTTGGGCCTCAGCTGACCACAAATAGATGAAACCATGGAAAGCAAAACCGCTGATAAGCGAGGGACAATTATAAAAATGTGTATGTTTAACTGTTTGAGTCTTTTCCTTAGGAAGGCAATCATCATAAGTAAAACATACTAAATAAATGTGTGTGCTTTTCTCTTGTTAATCTGTCTTTTGTCAGGTCCATTTTCAGGGTCCCTTTTAGAGAACCTGGGAGCAAAGAAAGAGAAAGAATTTTTCCTCTTCTACAGTATGAGCCTGTCACTGGAATGCTATCATTTAATTCATATTTGCAGACATGCTGGTGCAAGTAAGTCAATGGATAATTCTTACTACATTCTTTTCAAAACAACAAAATGGAAGATTAACCCAAAAAATCCAAAAGACCCCATTTGCTTGCAATATTAAAATGAAATGGGTTTTGCCGGGTTTCTCTCTGTAAGCAAGTGAAATTCATTTTCAACAGTCTTTAGCCAAATTTCCTGGCAAGCGAAGTCAAAACTTAATCACACAAAAACATTAACTAGTGTATTAGTCACTAGACATAAGATAAATTTATAACTGTTAAGTTGAGAAAGCCATAAACAGAAAAACTACTGAATATCTAAAATATTTTAAGTTGTAACACCATCTAATAAATATGACAGGCAAAATGTTAGCTATAGAAATGGCTGATCCATGATATTTACTCAAATGCCCGCATATTAAGGATTAAGCTTTTTTTCTTCTTTTAAGAATGCACTAATTGTGGTGCATTTGTGTTTCTTTACGCAACCCAGCAGCTGTGGTTCCAAACATGAGCCTTTGAGAAATACATTTAAATGAATATTTATAAACTTTTCTGTAACAAATATATTTAGCAACAGTAGCAGATGCCACTGCTTTCTCAGTGTTAGCTGTGTCACTAATTAGAGTCCCTCTCTAATCACGCTGTCCTGGTCCCAGTCACTTGTCTCTTAACTGGACCACCACCACATTCAGGATACAGACACACAGGCCAAGTTTTTTCAAAAGTCTTAAAACATACATAAACCATAAGCACTTAGGACTAACAACCTCAGATCTTCCCAAAGCAACTGTAGGCTCACTTAAAATTGACATTTTTATGTTATGAGCATCCAATGGGATAGTACCTCGAATACCACTGGGTAATTTCTACGTATTCTTCACCGCCTGTTTGCTCAGTATACAGTCCACAGACCACCAGGCCACTGCACAGAATCCTCAGTCTCACTCCCAAAACCGATTTGGAAGCTCTAGGAGGAAGAGTCTGGAAGTGCATGTTTTTAGCAAGATCTATCTCTAGATGACCTAAAGTTTGCAAGCCACAGCTTAAGATAATTTAGGCCCACGTTCTCCAGTAAGCGGACTTGATAACTCCAAGTTGGTTTTAATGCCTATCTTTTGTATGTTCAAGCCCCCCAGAGTTCTTTTATCACTGCCTTATTACCTCTGGTAGAACTGATTCAGGTATTTACTCTCTCTTCACTCTAAACTTCTTAAACAGATTATCTGAGATTTACAGACAATTCATTTACTGGGAAGGGGCCACTTCTCTGGTAAAAAAAAAAAAAAAAAAAGAGCATAGCTACATTCCAAGAAAACTATTTCTAAAACCGGCAGTGGACTAGATTTGACTCGCAAGCCCTAGTTTGTCAACTCTTGCTGTAACCTCCTCAGTGGAGGCTACCTATCTCCTATTCTAGCCTATCTCATGGCGCCATTTCTTAAATTATAAATCCTGTTATCTTACTACCCAACCTCAGACTTCTGTTTACTATTTCTGAAATTGTTCTTTCAAAGGTCATCAATGACCACCAAACTGCCTGATTGTATCACCTCTTCCAGTCTTCATTTTCTCAAATTTGAAACTTGCATCTCCTTCCCTGATGTCCAGCTCTACTGTCCTTCTGATTTTTAAATATTAATTCTCAGTCTCCTCTTGGCTCCTCTTTCTCTATCTCACCCCAAAATGTAAGGATTTTCTAGACTTAGTCATTCCCTCTTTTTCAGGGAAAAGGGAAAGACTAAGCCTGGATGACCTCATGCATCATTCACTCATCATTCCCCTGGAGAGTCTTCTCTGAAATCCCCTGCCAAGGCTCTGGGCATCCTCTTTTTGTCTTCCTATTGCACCATGGATGCATATTAAATTATTACTGTTGGTTTCTTGATCTGCTATTCCACTGTGTAGTAAAAGCAGAGATGGTATCAGTTTGCAGAGAAAGACCACCATAAGAAAATATTCAGTCTCTTAAAAGAGGTAATGTATAATTGCAGGGTATCTGTGATTAGGATGATAAAAATCAAGAATTTCAGGTTGCTGTTTTCCAAAAAGGGGAAAGGAAGGCCATCTAGTTTCTAGTAATAAAAAGTTTAATTATATAAGTCCTTTGTATGAAAAAAAACTGAAAAAAGTGCAAACAAAAGCATCATCTTAAATCTACAAGAACCAGAAACTGTAAAAAGCAATGGAGCAAATTTGGAAAAGAAACAAATAGAAATTTTATAAATAGTAATAGAAAAACTCAATGAACAGGTTTAAAAGAAGACCACACAGAGTTGACAAAAGAATTAGTGAACTGGAAGATAGATTTGAAGAAATTATCCAGAATGTAGCACAGAGAAACAACATGCTGGCAAACACAAAAGAAAGAGGGGAAAAAAAAGAAAAAGGGCAAAATACAGAGGACCTAACCTTCATTTGCTACTGAGTACTGAGCTGAAACAATACACAAAGAATTATCAGAGAATATGTTAGTCTGATAAAACGTAATAGTCCACAGTTTTAAGACATCCCCCAAAATTAACAAAGAGGATAAAATAAATCAAATGCACATCTACAAATGGATATATTCTAAAAAGGAAACAACAAAAGAGACTGTCTTCAAAACAATCATATTTAGACTTAGAGTTGACTTGTCAACAACAATGGAAGTTCCAAGACAGTAGAATAATACCTCTAGTGAATTGAGAAAAATAATGCCCACTTGGAATAATAAAACCAACAAAAATATTTTTTAAGCATAAAAACAATATAAATACACTTTCAGAAAATTAAAATAGATTAGCACCAACAGAACCACACTAAATGAAACTCTATAGTATGTACTTCAATCAGGTAAAAACAGAGAAAAATATGCCAGAGGAAATTTCTAAGATACAGGGAAGAAAGAAAAACATATAAAGTAGCAAATATTTGGGTTTAAGTAAACAATCACTAACTGCATCGAGTAAAATTCATCTTGTGGGATAAATTAAAATGCAGAACAACAACAACCATGTATACGTTTATAACTGAGGGAGCAAGCAAATGGAGTTTCAATATTTTTTTGTTTTGTGGGAAGATTATTAAAGAGTTAACTTTAGACTTTGATAGCTAACAAGTCATGTTTTATTTTCTACAGTAATCACTAAAAGGATAGAAACCTGCCAAACCAACTGGTCCTGAAAATGAATGCCATTGGAGTGTCACATCCATGCCCAGCCATCATGACAGTGGATATACAGAAAGATAGGAAGGAAAAAAAAATCATTATGGGCCCTTCCTTGGTAGGCTCAGATTCTTCCCCATCCAAAAATATATATATATATGTAAGGCAAGAAAAAATGGACAAGGAGCATGGAATCATTGAGACAAATACAAAGCATAGAATAAGATGGTAGATTTAAATCTATACATATAAATATCTTCTCTATGTAAATATTTTAATATAAATACTTACATTAAATATAAATGAAAGCAATACTCACATTAAAATAAGATTAAATATTTTTAAATTTCAACCTTATGCTGCTTGTAAGAAACATAAAATTTAAGATAACAGAAAAAAGTTATAAAATTTAACATAATAGAAAAAAGTTAAAGGATAAATAAAGTATAGGGAAATCAACAGAGGAACATCTACCCATCAGCAGAAATAGAGTGGAAAATCTCAACTATTGATCTCTTTTCCTGCTGGGCAGATAAAGATTTCTAGTAATATTATTGTATGCTACTAGTGAAGTTGAAAATAGTTATCCACTATGACCAACTTCTTAAATTACGTCAACCTAGCTGCATTAGCTTGCAGACAATATTGCTTCTATAAGGAGTCCTTCCTTTGCTCCACATGAATGCTATTTTATGCTGAATATACTTCAAGAAAAACTTGATTTCATTTAATGACAATGATATTTATTCACTGAAGGCAAAGGAGGAAACTGGGCTGGTGATGGTTTCTGAATTTTAACATTCTTCCTTCATTTTTACTGAGGGGATTACCTAGGACTAAGACCAGTAAGACTTGTGCTGACATTGTTTAGCTCATTAGGCTGAGAAGGCATTGCTCTGAACACAAATGAGCAGAATCCAATCTGTGGAGACCAGTTAGGTTTGCTTCTACACAAGCACAGATGTCCTTTCTGATCCAATCAGCAACTCTTACACCAAGGGGATCAGCAAGACTGTCAACAGAACAGAGAAAATCTGGAACACCAGACACAATACAAGGATGTCCTGCCTGAAGGCTGCTCCAAGGCTTCATATAAGGACAGCATGTTTTGTGCACTGGAATAGTACTATAAGTGATTTGCTTCTAAAATAAATATGCTCAGATATCAGACTTTTGTATCTGCATGCCCCATTCCTTGATTCATTCAATAAATATTGACTAGGAGCTAGGTATACAATGGTTAGTTAGCTAGAAGGTGGTCTCTACTATCACAGTGTACATAAGCTTAGCAAGTGATCAAATCAGCCTAATTTTATATACGAATTTCTCACCTCAAAAACTAATTTGGTGGTGGTGATTTAGCTAAGTTGTGTCCAATTTTTGCAACCCCATGGACTGTAGCCCCCCAGGCTCCTCTGTCCATGGGATTTCTCAGGCAAGAATACTGGAGTGGGTTGCCATTTCCTTCTCCAGGAGATCTTCCCAACCCAGGAATCGAACCCAGGTCTTCTGCATTGCAGGAAGATTCTTTACCAACTGAGCTATGAGGAAAGCTTTAAAAAAAAAAAAACTAATTTAATTACTGCTAAGTAGTGACAAAGTTTCAAAGTTTTAAAGTAAATTTGGTGCCACGTTTCTAAGTAAACATTAGTCCTCAAGAACTTACAGGCCTTATTTCTTGATCATTTTCCATCAATGGTTTAAACTTTAATTGCTAAGCAGGGAGAGTGACTTTCTAGGTGTCTCTTAGAGATAACTTCATATAAATGAAGTTTCCAGAATCCACTGGCAGCACATAGAGGCAAAACAACACAGAAGCTCTAACAGAACTTGGCTCTGAGCATGAAAGGTCCCCTAGAGGAGAGGCTGGTGAACTACGACACATAGGGGAACTCTCACAGCCACCTGGATTTTGTAAATAAAAGTTTGATTTGAACACAGCCATGCTCATTGGTTTGTATATTGTATATAGCAGCTGCCATGCTATGATGGCAGAGTTGATCAGTTGCAACAGTGATCCCATTTCCTGCAAAAGAAAACATGTTTACTATGTGATCCTTTACAGCAAAAGCTTGCTGTACAGGGAATCCAGAGAGGGACTTTCTCAGTCATATAGAAAATGGTTTCAGCCTCCATGCACAGACAACTGTTGAACAGCCAGAGAGAAAGACCCTTTCAGCAGCTGGTGCATGCCAAGATGGCTCCCTGGAATTAGCTATACCGTTTTTTGATAAAGACTTTTATTAAAACAAAGCATATATCATCATATAATTAAACCATCTGAACACTTGCCCTTAACAAATGCCAAAATGGCTGCTGGGCCGCCTTCACTGCTTTGGTGAACCAGGATCAGGGTCCCGCTCAGAAAAGTGCACGTTGTTCCCAACTTTCCTAGAGAGCATGCTGCCTTCCTGTGAAAGCCTGCTTGGTCATCCACCCCCTACAGTGTCTGTCATGGTACTCTCTGCTGGTTCATCAGGAAGCCTGAAGCTACTGCCAGGACAGTCACTCTGTCAAGAATTCACTGTGCAATTCAAATGCACACACCCCAAACACAGCTAATGGGCCACGTGTGGAGCCCAAACCTATTTCTCCAAGACCCAGCTGGACACAGAGAAATGAAAAAACAGAAACAGAGAGCACATATTCATGACCTCTTTCTGTGGTCATAGTAATAAGATCCAAATATCCTATGAACATTAGCTACCAAGCATCAACATTTGTAGGTCATATTGACCCCAAAAAGACAAAGCTTCCTACAACTGCATGCTGCAGAATCTTCTGGATACAGAGTTAAGCTCTACATTGATCTTGGTGAGACAGTATTTATTTAACTTTCTGAGTGAAGAGTGGATCTGTTGGATGGAATCCAAGGTGGATGTTAATGAGATACAGAGGATCTTGGAATGCAAAGTACCACTAGGGAGTCCCTGTATTTCTATAAATGTGAGCAAAGGAAGCAGAGGCATGCCAGAAGAAGCTAGGACCTCAGTGCCCAGGTATATTCTGCCAAGGCCCCTTATGCCACTGAAAATCAAATGGTCATCCTAACTATTTACATATGACCCAACACACTGTAACCAATCCCCACTTTAGTTACTACAGCAACATGCACAGAGCCTTACATTTACCTGCTCTGGAAAACTTCAGAGACCTCTCTAACTCCTCTCCTTTCTCTGAGCCCTCATCCAATCATTTTCCAAGCCCTGGGCGCCATCAACCTCCTAAGTGCTGTCATGTTTAGCTCTCTCTAATTCAGGCCTCTAGTTCAGCCCTCTTCCCTCCCACAAAACTGTTACAGTGGCTTTTTTGTTTGTTTGTTTCTTTTCTTTTTTTTAACTCCTAGTTTATTGGGTTTAGTTTCTTTGTGTTTCATTTTGGTACAACATACATGCAGCAAAGTGCACAGATCTAAGTCTGAAGTTCGATGAATTTTCACATATGGTTACACTCATGTATGCTGATTACTTCCACTACCTTAGAGGACCACCCCCCCCAACCTTGTCCCCTTCTCATCCATGCTCCTCACAAACACAGACACCATTCTGATGACTAACACTGAAGGCTAGTTTTACCTGTTTTTTTGAACTTCACATGAATGGAATGACTCCTGTTGGACTTCTGCTCAGCACTGGCCTGTGAGATTCGTCCGACTGTTGCACGCACCATTGTTGCACAGTGATGATGCATTCTTTTTCATTGTGGTACATACATTCACACCGTGGACTACTATATGACAATGTATTTACCTATTTTACTGTAATGGACATTTAAGTTGCTCACAATTTGAGACTATGATGGATAAAGCCTACAGTGACCTATTCTTGGTCATTGATGTCCAATCTCTGCCCCATCACAGCTTCTTGCACAAGCCCACAAATGAACACTGAGACATCAATGTGCCCCTTCTACGACTCCACAGCACATGTATGGGTGCCAATGGCGTCTCCCTGGCTTTCTAGACAAAATTAGACTCCTTGTTCTACCATTCACGGGTCTCTGCTACTGCATTTGACGCATCATCTAGGATATTTCATCCACCTTTCTCCCCTATGTTTATGTTCATTCAGTCAAATTCCTTCTGTCCCCACAGCTCAAGCATGCCCGCACACACCTTCCCTCTTGAGGGCCTTTGTTTCTGCAATGGCTTGGGCGCTGGATGCCCAGTCTCTACAACATTCATTTATGCCTGTGGAAAACACCCACAACCTTTTAGGCTCATATAAAAACTCCAGCTCCCCCACTAAGTCTTGAAAACATCCTATTTCCCATTGTGGAAGTCCATGACATTTGAAGAGTCTTCAACTATTCCCAGTAGCACAGTCATGCTGATTACAGTGACCTCTTCAAAAGAATTTCCAGGAGAACTGGATGGAATGCAGGGCCGGTTACTTTCCTCAATCAGACTGCTGATGCTACTTGTGCCATGGTCCTAAGGACATCCCTTTTTGGGTTTCTGGAATTTGGTTCAGCAAGTAAATACTCACCTAAATTAATCTTTTTAATCACTTAAGAAGTGGGAGAGTTTGGCAAAATAAGAAATAAATCAGTTAGATAATGTTCAGTTTGGGTTTAATTTTAATAAAACAGGGCTTTAAAATATATTAATTTTTTGTGGACACAATAAGAGAAAGAAGAGAATTAACAGGAAAGGTCGCTAGTTATAGCCAGCCTGTGTTGTCACAACAAATATTCATTCCTTGCTGCCTGCCTAAATACTGATCACTGTGAGGCCCTGTGCTGGGAGCTGTGTGGAGGGTAGGGACCAGAGACTATAAACTTTACTCTAAAGGATCTCACAGTCCATTGGAAAAATTAAATGAGAATAAAATAATCCATGGAAAACTGATTTGAGAAAATCTTGGAGTAAAAAGAAAGCACATGAGCAAAGCTTTTTGAGACAAACAAGAAATGAGATCCGTATTTCTGGTTGTGCAGAATATTTCTGTAAAAAGAGATGTTTTCCATTTAGAACCCACATGTAATAGTTCACTTCTATTGGGTCAGGCTTTGGGGGATTTTTTAAAGCACACATTAAGTTTGTAAAACTTGTGACCGAAATCACTTGCCCGACTATAAAGTGGAGATTCAGCAGAGATGGCCATCAGGGTCTTAAGCTTGCATCTTGTCACCCGTGGAGTCTCTTACAATTGCCCCTAAGATAGAGTCTTCTGGAGAAGGAAATGGCAACCCACTTGCCTGAAAAACCCCACAGACAGAGGAGCCTGGTAGGCTACAGTTAAGGGGTCGCAAGAGTTGGACAAGACTTAGCGACTAAACCACCACCAAGATACAGTCTTCCTGCTTTGCATAGTAACCCTGTGCAGAAATGTGCACATCTTAATCTAAAAAGAACTACGGAGAGATTTCAACCATAAAATCACTTAAGTACTTTGCTGCTTTGGCCACTCAGCACATTTATGAAGATCCCACAGGGGACTTTGGGCTGTCATCACCACTGCCTTCTGGGGATAATCTTCAGATTCCCTCTAATTCTTCTTCGGTCAGTGTGTCTCTGGGGTTACTTCCCTGTAACCTGAGAAGGTACTTCACTTTTCTGTCAATGATGGAGGAAACTGGAGTGTCATTCAAATATTCTTTCCAGAGGCTTTGCTAACGTGCATCCTCCCCCACTGCCTGTGGGCACAGGCTAATTGGTAGAAAACTGGGTGGCAGGATCCCAGGGACAGTGTGAATCCTCACCTATTCTGCCCTCCTCTACCTGCCTGACCTCTCAATAAATAGAGCTGCATCTGAGTAAGTTAACTGTGCATATGATGCTACTTTCGTGCGAAAAATCAGAGGAAAATCTTTATGAAATCTCTTTTCCTATGAGGAGTTGTACTCAAGTCAAGGTGTGCAAAGAATTTTTCCCATCAGTCATGATTCCTCATTTCTAGTTTCTAATCATCTTTACCCACAATTATGCAGTGGTCTGTAACTAATTGGTAAAATGGCAGAGTAAGAGCTGAATTACACTGTTCATAGCTTGCTGATAGTCACCCAATTAATAAGGTTCTGTCTATGGCATATTGTTCTACAGTGGATGGTACCAGGTCTTCATCATGCATAATTCATTTCATGTGACATGCATCAAGTCAAAATTCAAGCTCATGCAACAGGCATCTATATTTTATATGTGGTTGTAAAATACAATTTTTCCCAGGGTAGCTTCTGCCTCAAACGAGTGAATGAGTGATGAGCAGGGTGCCTTAAAACAGCTCCACTGGGCGGAGGCAGAAAATAGGGATGCTCTGTCTCCACAATAATGAACAGTGACAGGAAATTCACACCTCCATGGCTCCATCACTGACTTATACAGAGTTCTTGGGAGCAAAAGGAAACTATAGGCTATATTATTGCAGGCTTACTATAAAACAATGGTTCTTATCCACTAGAGGGTTTTACACCCCAAGAGACACAAAACAATGTCTAGAGGTATTTTTCCTTGTCACAACTTGGGGTGGGGGGGGTGGGTACTGGAAATCTAGTGGGCAGAAATCAGGGATGCTGTTAAACATCCTACAATGTACTGGTGAGATAACAAAGGCCCCACAATAAAGTTATCAGAAAAAAAAAAAAAAGCAGGGGAAGAATCAGGCACAAATGAAACTTCCATCAACGTATGTGAAAGTCATTACATGGAAAGTTACCAAAGCAATTATTTCTGTCCAAAACATTTCATGTTATTAAAGAAACATATATAAATATATTATTTTATAAATATACAATTCTCCAAACCAGGCAAGTTTATTCAATCTAAAATGCAGGAAAAAACTCAAAATGTATGAAGCGAAAAATAAATTCTGACATCAAAAAAATCCACAAGCTAAAAAAACAAACAACAACAAAAAAACAGTCATCAGACCTCAAATGTCAATAGTGCAAAGGTAGGCAGACCCTATTTTAACCTAACGTTATCATTTTAACTGTGCAAGGATTTTAGGTGTGTGCTAAATCGCTTCAATCATGTCACACTCTTTGCAACCTTATGGACTGCAGCCTACCTGGTTCCTCTGTCCATGGGATTCTCCAGGCAAGAATACTAGAGTGGGTTCCCTAGTGCCCTCCTCCAGGGGATCTTCCCAATCCAGGGATTGAAGACGTGTCTCTTAGGCAGACGGGTTCTTTACCACTAGTGCCACCTGGGAAGCAAGGCTTTTACAATGTAATGGGCCCCAAATTCCTTCTTCATTTTCCATGGTTAGAATCAGCAACTTAAGACCTAAGCCATAATAGATGATATTTGGCACTGACACCCAGGTAAATTGCATCTTTAATTTTATTGTTCACACAGAAATGAAATCACATGTAATTTTCTGAGAAAACCTAGCTGTCAAGGTAGACTGCATGCCCCAAGCAGTAGCTTCTAAGCAGCCACCAAGGCTAAACCTGATCTTTGGTACTTTGACAGTTCTCAAGTTGGACACGTCGGCCTCATGGTTGAGAAGAATGCAGAGTTTGCCTTTAGCCTTTTACACTGCTTGTGCAAGTGAGGTTTTACATAGACTTGAGTCTTTCCTCTTCTAAACTCTGTTTTCCTTCCTGGTGAACACAGCATTTTGGCTGTTGAAAGCTCTAATTTTATGAAGGTTCCCCCCAGAGTGCGACCTTCAGCCTATCTTCACAATTTACAAATTCCTCTCTGCTTCTGTTTTTAAATTCCTGTTCTTATTTGGGTTATTTCCAATAATCCAACTAATAAAGAGGGAGAAGGTATCAGTTAAAGACCTAAATAAGGTTTCTCTAAAAACTGTAATTTAATACACCTAAAGATAATGGTTAAAATGAGAGTTCAATCATGTTTATATATATATATATATTCACAGTTATCAAATATACTCTCAACTTAAAACCTATCATTTTACTATTTACTCATATTGTGTTCTAATTAAGATGGTTAATTAGACAGAATAAAGCCAACATATGCTTTTCATTTCCATTTAAATCTCAATGTCATCATTCAGTTCAGTTGAGTTCAGTCGCTCAGTCGTGTCCGACTCTTTGTGACCCCATGAATCACAGTACGACAGGCCTCCCTGTCCATCAGCAACTCCCGGAGTTTACCCAAACTCATGTCCATTGAGTCAGTGATGCCATCCAGCCATCTCATCTTCTATCGTCCCCTTCCCCTCTTGCCCCCAATCCCTCCCAGCATCAGGGTCTTTTCCAATGAGTCAATGTTACTATAACATTAATTTTGGCTTCCTTCAACTACTTTATCTGTCCAGCCAAAAATCAAACTTTCATTTTACTTTTTTATTTATTGCTCGTGGGAAGAGATTTTCTTGAATTTTTAAAACAACTGTATACTCAAGATTTTATCCTCTTTAAAGATTCTTCTTGAATGAACATTTTCCTTTTAACATTGAGTATCTTTAGAAAAAGAATCTGTATGTTGGCAGTACCTTCCTTCCTCTTGGGACCAATTAGTTGATTTAATATATGCCATTGAAGGGGAAAGGTACTCTCCCCTCCTCTGTCCCCACTGGGGCTGTAGAGCCCCTCCCCTTCCCTAACATGCCCCCATTTATTACATTACTGTTTACAACCATCACCAGAATGCATATACACTGCCTACATTGTGGTGTGTTCCATGGACCATACTGTACTTGCTTGAACCTTGCACTTGGTAAGTGTCTAATGGCTGTATGTAACAATATGAAGTTATACTTTTTGATGGAAATTTTGAGTTTTTATAGCTTTGGATGTATTGTATGGTTCCAAAGGCCCCACTGAAAACTGATTGCAAATTTTACAAAATTTCTTGAGAATTGGGACATTCCTGAACCCTGTTTTTTAACCAACATTTTATACTGACTAAGCTTTTGAAATAACCCTCATTCAACGCAGGAGACCTGGGTTCAATCTCTAGGTTGGAAAGATGCCTTGGACAAGGGAATGGCTACCCACTCCAGTATTCTGGCCTGGAGAATTCCATTGACTGTATAGTCCATGGGGTCACAAAGAGTCAGACATGACTGAGCGACTTTCACTTTCCTATTTTTTAACTAAGATTTTATACTGACTAAGCTCTTCCAAATAACAGCAACATTCACTAAGCAAGAGTCATCGTGATAAGTTCAAAATAAGGTTAGTGACATCTGGGTACAGGACTCTTTATCTCAGCTTCCTCTGAGTAAGCTAAGGACTTGCCAACTTCACTTAGCATTTATGGACCTCTAATAGGGTGCTAGCAAAAGGGATTCCTCTTAAGATTTTGTGATTATCAAATGAGATATTGGATGCTATGTGCTTACATATTGCCTGACAAATAGCGGCCAGTCAATAAATGTCAATAATAACAAATTACCTAATGTCTAAAAACTACCTCATAAATCATCTAGTTTGAGAAAAAAAGGAAACAAATACTGGTGAGGAGTAGAATTCATAAGCAAAAGAGCAGAGTAAAAATTTCCAATCTACACCTAAAATCAAAGCTAAAGATGTGGATATATGTAACCAAACCAGTCCAGGGCAGAAGAACTTCCACACAGCAGCCTCCTGTTACTTAACCACAGGCTATGTGCCAGAACCCGAACGAACGGGCAACCTTCTCTTCTAAAGTAGTGATCTTGGGACTGAGATATGGTTAGTCATGGACTGTTTCCTTTTTCCTTCTTTCCAGCTGCTTCAATGTAGGTCTCTTGTGTAAAGGCAGGGAGCTTCTCCATAATACAGGAAGTACCTTGCAACATGTGTAGCAGGGCAGGGAGAGTCCAGAGACCCAACTGCAGAGGATAAATGTAGATAGGCTTCTCTTTATTTAAATAGTTATGACAAAATCTGACTTATTTATCATATCCTTAAGTATTTACTATTTTACTCCAAGGCCAAAAGGCTCACACTGAGCTTCTATTATTAAGTATCTGACGTGATATCCCATACTTACTAGGGATCTTTCACAAGTTAGGTGAATTTGATCTTAAGTATATATTCATTGAGCATCTATTGAATAGTCAGCAGCATCTTATCCAGAGGGACAAATATCCTTGACCAGGATAATGTATGAAACTAGCAAACAGCTACGTACAAGACTATTATTTTATTTGGAAGAAAGTCATTGCATATACCATATTGCATTTGGAGTCCATTGGTGAATCTCTGGAGAAGCTGACGTGCAAGTTGAGTCTGGCATGAGAGGCCACCAGGGGAGAAGGAGAATAAACCAAAGAAATCAAAGAAGAGCCTGTGTGGACACAGAGAACAGAACGTGTGTATGTGGTTTGGTGATGGCTATAGCCCAGATGGTGTGGAAGACTTGCAGAGAGCTGGAGGGAAGGTTTGGATCAGATGCTAAGGGCTTTTACAGACTCTGCTAAGGAGTTTGTCCTTCATTTGATGGCCAATGACAGGCTAGTTAAAGTTTACAAGGAATGAGAGAAACACTCAGATGTCCTTGTAGGACCAGCATAGTGCATAGTGTGGGAGAGACCAGTGCCAAGATGCCAGCCATAAGCCAGCTGTAACAAGTCACGGAGGAAGCAGTGGTGCATCAGTGAAGACAGTGGAAGCTGGCGTGGAGAAGTGGGGACAGATGTAAGAGACCTTTTAGGAGGCAGAATCTACAGGGGCTCCTGGTCACTGATGACTAGCCTGGGAAAACTGAGTGAAAGGTAAAGCTGCTACTCTGCTCACAGAATTTAGAAGAATTCAGAGGACTGATGATGAAACTCCAATACTTTTGCCACCTGATGTGAAGAGCCAGCTCACTGAAAAAGACCCTGATGCTGGAAAAGATTCAGGCAAGGAGGAGAAGAGGGCGACAGAGGATGAGATGGTTGGATGTCATCAGCGACTCAATGGACATGAGTTGGCGCAAACTCCAGGAGATGGTGAAGAACAGGGAAGCCTAGTGTGCTACAGTCCATGGGGTTGCAAAGAGTCAGACATGACTGAGTGACTGAACAACAACAAAGTTTCCACATGGTAATATTCATTAGCACCCCAGTGCCTATGACAGAGAATGCCTACCTCTTTGGCCTCTAATATCTGCACAGGATAGTCAGATGCACCTACACTATTGCCCCCTCCCCATCCTGCTCTGAGCCATTCTACCAGCTAGTCCTGGCAAGAGGGCCATGTCCTACCTCTGTTCTTTGTGTATGTGCTTACACTATTTCCTTAACTTAAATACTGTGAGCTTTCATTTTTTAATGTTTAGATATCTTTGCTATTGTTCCAGGTATACCTCAGTTGAAACCTTTCCTTTCTTTTGCTTTTGTGGTAGAGTTTTATAAGTGACTTGTCAAATCCATTTATTTGTGATTCTTGCCTTAGTCTGTGTTCCCACAGTATACTATTCGTATTCCTGCATGCATCTATTGCCAACATTATTTACTTTTGTGTCTCACACAATTGAAACTTCCCGGAGGGCACAGACAATATTTTATTCGTTTTGCATTTCTCATCACCCATGAATATTTGATTTTTGAATAAAACTGAAATGACTAATCCTGGGAATTTCCTAGCAGTCCAGTGGTTAGTCAGATGCACCTCATGTCATGCTTCCCCTGCAGGAGGCATGGGTTCGATCCCTGGTGGGAAAACTGAGATCAGGCAAGCTGTGTGGCACCAAAAAAAAAAAAAAAAAAAAAAAAAAAAGAAAAAACCCTCAAATGATTAATTGTAATCATATCCTAGAGTACTAAATTTTAGAGTATTGGGGTAGGGAAGTGTCTTGAGGTACATTAATTACCTTATCATTTCAAGTCAGAGAAAAGCAACTCTCCAGATCTACCATCAAGAGGAAGGCCTGATGTGTCAGGGGAAACGGGTGTGGCCAGTAGGCCCACTGGAAGTGGCAGGGGAGTAGCTCTAGTGGGAAAGCATAGGAAGGTATTGGTTAGGACACAGGACCAGTGACAAGGCAAGAACAGAAGGACATGGCCCTACAAGAGGAATGGAGCCCAAAGAGCCAATTTCTTTTCTCTTCCACAGTATCTTATCTCTCCCACCATGCTTTCTTTTCCTCTAATGCTCCATTTTCTCCCACAATCCTCATCTCTTTCCCACAATTCCCTGCTGCATCCCAAGATTTTCCATTCTATCCCATAACCCACCATTTATTTCTTACAATTCTCCATCTCTCTCACAATTTCCCATATCTCCCACAAATTGCCCTTCTCTCCCGTAATTTACCATTTCTCCTACTTTCCTGTTGTTTCCAATTCTCTCTTCTCTCTCAGAATTACTCATCTTCCTAATTACTACCTAACCCACCACTCTCCTTCCACTCCTGCAATGACTCCTTTCACAAAATTATTCATTCTCTCTGCAGATTTCCTATTTTATCCCACAATTCTCTCTCCCACATCTCTCCATCCTCCTAAAATCCTCCATTCTCCCCCACAATCCTCCATGTTTTCCCATAATCCCATCTCCTATAATTTCCTATATTGTCCAACAATCTGTTTGTTTCCCACAATTCCCTGCACTGTCCCACAAGTCCTTGTGTCTGCCACAATCCTCTAGTCTCCCACAATTTCCTGTTTTCCACAATCCCCCATTTTCTTCCACCATTCCTTGCTTTCCCACAATCCTCCATTATTTCCCACATTCCATATTTTCTCACAATCCTCCATTCTTTTCCACCATCTTTCCCTCAATCCTCCATTCTCTTCCACAATTCTTAGTTTCTCCCACAATCCTCTATGCTCCCACAATTCCATTCTTTCACACAAGCCTCTATTCTCCCACAATTCCTCCTTTTTCCCCCAATCCCTCTTCTCTCCCACAATTCCATTCTAACCCCACTTCTCTTCCACAATTCCTTCTCTTTCCCACAATCTTCATTCTCTCCCACAATTCCATTCTTTCTCACAGTCACCCTTCTCTCCCACAATTCCATTCTTTCCCACAAGCCTCTATTCTCTCACGACTACTCCTTTTTCCTACAATCTGTCCTTCTCTCCCATAATTTCATTCTATTCTCTCCCACTCCACCATTCTTTTTCCCACAGCCCCCCTTTTCTCCTCCAATCCTACTCTCCCACAATCACCCCTCTCTTCCACAATTTCATTATTTCCCACAATCCCCCAGTCTCTGCTGCAATTCCTAGTCACTCTCACAATCCTCTACTCTCCCACAATTCCTTGCATTTCCCACCATTCCATTCTTTCCCACAATTCTCTCCCACAATTCCCATTCTTTCCCACAATTCCTAGTCTCTCTCTCAATCCTCTACTCTCCCACAATTGCTTGTTTTCCCACAATTCTCTTTCATTCACAATTCTCAGTGTTAATCAAAATGCATACCATCAGCAGTGGCCAATTCACATACCATGGTCCAGCACTTCAGATCAGATCAGTCGCTCAGTCGTGTCTGACTCTTTGTGATCCCATGAATCGCAGCACACCAGGCCTCCATGTCCATCACCAACTCCCAGAGTTCACCCAGACTCACATCCATCGAGTCAGTGATGCCATCCAGCAATCTCATCCTCTGTCATCCCCTTCTCCTCCTGCCCCCAATCCCTCCCAGCATCAGGGTCTTTTCCAATGAGTCAACTCTTCGCATGAGGTGGCCAAAGTACTGCAGTTTCAGCTTTAGCATCATTCCTTCCCAAAGAAATCCCAGGGCTGATCTCCTTCAGAATGGACTGGTTGGATCTCCTTGCAGTCCAAGGGACTCTCAAGAGTCTTCTCCAACAACACAGTTCAAAAGCATCAATTCTTCAGCGCTCAGCCTTCTTCACTATCTGGGCATTTTTCCAGAGTGCAACCCTCACTGCTCACTACTGGACAATTCATTGACTCTCTTTTGTCTTGAATGTCCACTTACTATGTCAGGGACTGTCCATTTATGCACTGGGAAATAACTGATAGAGGCCAGTGCCACTTTAGTGCCACCCACCCAACCTGAAATACACTTGTACTAGAATGAGAAACTAGTATAGGATTAAATACAGTGTTTAATAGAGATGACATTTTTTCACAGCAAAAATTTCTTGATAAAAGAATAATGTGTTATTTTCCTTTCACTGCCCTTAGGTTAGTGGCAACCTTTTAATATTAAGGTAAGTACTCTTCCCTCCCATGTAGTTTTATTGAGACAAATTTAGGGAAGTAATAAAGATATAAACACCACTAATGCACAATCTTTGCTCTAAAGCAATAGTTTTTAACCAGGGATGATCATGACCTCAAGAGGACATGTGGCAATCTCTGGAAATGCTTTTTATTGGTGATACTGGTAAGGAGGCATATTACTGGCTTCTAGGGGTTACAGGTCAGGGACACTGTTGAACATCCCACAATACACAGGGCAGTCCCTACAATAATTATTCAGCCCTTAATTCTATTTAAAATTTCATTAGGGCCTGCTCTAAAGGAAAGTGTTTTCAAAAGCTACAACTGACTCAATCTATGTCTATGAAATGTCTCCCATGCACCAGGTACAACATCAGGCATTGAACACAACCAGCCCAACCTACTAACCAGCCCAAATGACAAAAATTACTGTTGATGCAGATGCCAAAGCAAAGTTCCCCACAGTCTTCAAAAACTTGAAAATGAGAAAATTAGACAAGAGACATGTAAACACTCCTTATAGTAATAATTAAAAAAAAAGACTCCTAGACTGAAGAGAATTAGAAAGATCACCACTTACAGAGAAAGATGATGGTTATCAGAAGAAAAGTTAGTAATCCAAATCAGAGATGAAAATAAGATGATGAACAAGGAAAAGACTGAATCAAGGAAGGTACAGAAAAAATAACAAATTCACATTATTTAAGTAATACATATTTACAATATACCCAGTAAGTACCTTACACAGGTGATGTCATGGGATTCTCATGAAAATTTTGTGTTACTATTTTAAGAAACAGTTCTTTCTGGAAAACAGACCAAAGTAGAGTCCATGCATCCACTGGCTAGAGACAGGGTCCCTTCAAACAAAGTACCCCTTTCCTGAGGGCATTTCCAGAACTATAAAAACCTGAGTCAATTACACATTCAACTGACATCACTCACAACCTCTAGTCTGATTTCAGTCTCAACAAAGCAGCCTTTTGAAAATTTGGATCTTCTGTAGTTTCTCTGCAAGGGAAGAGTAAGACAAGCTGGCATAAACCTTCAGTTGATTCAAGAGTTTTCATTATACTTTTATAAACTGGAAGCTAATGATAAATTAACTTATCACATAGCTCACTTACAAGAAAAGAAGATACTGATGTGAAAGTGAGTATTCCAGTCTGGTTGAGAAATGTATTTCTTTCTCAAGGTAGAGTCTATACATTGCCAATTCAAAAAATTTTACATATATGATCTCTGTGTGTTTACATAAATAAAGTATGTAAATTGACAGTTCAGCTCTATGAACTTTCTTAATAGGATTCCATCCTTGAGAGACCAATTTATGCTTAGTAGAAAAACATGATTGTATTCTCAGACTAAGTATTTGAAGAACAGTTCCTTGACCAGGCCTATCAGCTGGTCATCTGTATTCACTTATTCATCAAATAGGTATTTATCAGTGACTGTACTGAGAAGTGGAGAAGGCAATGGCACCCCACTCCAGTACTCTTGCCTGGAAAATCCCATGGATGGAGCCTGGTAGGCTGCAGTCCATGGGGTCACTAGGAGTCGGACACGACTGGGTGACTTCACTTTCACTTTTCACTTTCATGCATTGGAGAAGGAAATGGCAACCCACTCCAGTGTTGTTGCCTGGAGAATCCCAGGGATGGGGGAGCCTGGTGGGCTGCCGTCTCTGGGGTCGCACAGAGTCGGACACAACTGAAGCAACTTAGCAGCAGCAGCAGCAGCAGTACTGAGAAGTGAGGATACAGGGATAACGAAGGTGACAGGGTCCTTGCTCTAGTAGAGGCACCCTCTCCAGCTGAGGAGATACCAACCTTACCATTGACCTTTTGCAAAATCAGACATTTCTACAAATATCATACGCCATCTAGTAAAATCCTTGTGACATATGCACATCACTTGTGGGGTAACACCTTGGTCAAATATATTTTATTTAACTGCTACATACCAAGCGTAAGAACTGTGTGTGTGTGTGTGTGTGTGTGTGTGTGTTTACAGCCATGGGCTGTTGGACATGTTTTTTCTAAAGTGTTTAACTACTTTTTTATTGAAGTATAGATGATTTACAATGCTGTCTTAATTTTAGGTGTACAGCAAAGTGATTCAGTTATACATATATGTTACATTCAGTTATAGGTAGCTATATAGATATTTTATTTCATATTCTTTTCACTTATAGGTTATTACAGGATATTGATTGTGGTTCCCTGTGCTATACAGAAGGTCCTTGTTTATCTATTTTATATATAATGTGTAGGGATTGGTTCAAGATGGTGGAGTAGAAGGACATGTGCTCATCTTCTCCTGCGAAACCACCAAAATCGCAACTAGCTGTTGAATGACCATCAACAGGAGGACACTGGAACCCACCAAAAAAAGATACCTCAGGTTCAGGTACAAAGGAGAAGTTGCAACAAGATGGTAGGAAAGGCACTATCACAATAAAATCAAATCCCATACCTGCCAGGTGGGTGACCCACAAACTGAAGAAAAATAACACTAAAGAAGTTCTCCCACTGTTGAAGGTTCTAGACTCCACATCAGGCTCCTCAGACTGGGGATCTGGCAAAGGGGTTGAGAATCCTCTGGGAATCTGACTTTGAAGGCCAGTAGGATTTGATTAGGAGAAGGCAATGGCACCCCACTCCAGTACTCTTGCCTGGAAAATCCCATGGATGGAGCCTGGTAGGCTGCAGTCCATGGGGTTGCTAAGAGTTGGACACGACTGAGTGACTTCACTTTCACTTTTCACTTTCATGCATTGGAGAAGGAAATGGCAACCCACTCCAGTGTTCTTGCCTGGAGAATCCCAGGGACAGGGGAGCCTGGTGGGTTGCCGTCTATGGGGTCGCACAGAGTTGGACACGACTAAAGCGACTTAGCAGCAGCAGCAGCAGCAGGATTTGATTACAGGACTTCCACAGGACTTGGGGAAACAGAGACTCCACTCTTGAAGGGCACAAGCAAACCTTGTGTGCACCAGGACCCAGGGCAAAGGAACAGTGACCCCAAAGGAGACTGAGCCAGACTTACTGTGTTTGAAAGTTTCCTGCAGAGGCATGCATTGACAGTGGCCTGCCACAGGGCAGGGGCACTGGCAACAGCAGTCCTGGGAGATACGGCTTGGCATAAGTTCTCTTAGAGGTCACCATTAGCCTGTAGACTCCAGGTCTGGGTTGCTTCAGGCCAAACAAGTAACAGGGAGAGAGTGCAGCCCCACTCCATCATCAGACAATTGGATTAAAGTTTTACTGAGCATGGCTCTGCCCATCAGAGCAAGACCAGTTTTTCTCACAGCTGGTCCCTCCCATCAGGAAGCTTGCAGAAGCCTCTCATTCTCATCCACCAGAGGGCAGATGGAAGAAACAAGAACTACAATCCTGCAGCATTCAGAACCACAACCACAGAAAGCTAATCAAAATGAAAAGAAATAGGATTATGACCCAGATGAAGGAACAAGATAAATTCCCAGGAAAACAACTAAATGAGTTGGAGACCGGCAACCTTCCAGAAAAAGAATTCAGAATAATGATAGTGAAGATGATCCAGGATCTCAAAAAAAGAATGGAAAAGATGCAAGAAATGTTTGCCAAAGAACTAAAGAACAAAGAGAGATGAACAATACATTAGAAGGAATCAATAGCAGAATAACTGAGGCAGAAGAAAAGACATA
Organism: Bubalus kerabau; assembly: GCF_029407905.1. NCBI lineage: Eukaryota > Metazoa > Chordata > Mammalia > Artiodactyla > Bovidae > Bubalus > Bubalus kerabau. The sequence goes on along the minus strand of NC_073647.1, from coordinate 147,140,609 downwards.
CATAGTGTTCATATTTTCATCCCTATCTCTTAATTTATCTCTCTTTCCACCTTCCTTTGGTAACCATAAGTTTGCTTTTAAAGTCTGTAAGACTGTTTCTGTTTTATAAATAAATTCATTTGTATGGTATTTTAAATTCCACATATAAGTGATATCATATATTTGTCTTTCTGTCTGAATTACTTCACTTAGTATGATAATCTCTAGGTCCATCCATGTTGCTGTAAATGGCAATATTTTGTTCTTTTTATGGCTGAGTAATATTCCATTGCATATATGTACCACATCTTCTTTATCCATTCATCTGTCCATGGCCATTTAGGTTGCTTCCATGTCTTGGATACTGATATTCATATAATGTTTCAAAAACTTTCTGTAATGAACAAACTCAATTACTTAGATCTCATGGTTCATTGTCTAACTCCTGTTGAGCTTCATATCCATGTGATGCATTGGTGTACAACTTTTGCTGCCATGAAATGCTATTATCTTTTCAAAACAGCATCTTATTTCATTACCTTATTCTAAGGAACATCAGAGTTGTGGGGACCTTTCAGGACCACCTGGTAAACCAATGGCTTTCTTCAACTCCACCACACCTATTTGCAACAGAAGGGTTTAGTAACATCTTCTTAAAATAACAGATTCTAGGACATGAAGAGAAGAAACAGAAGAAAGGGGTTTACAAAACACTGATACAGGGTGTAAACTTCTAGAGTTCAGAGGACTATGCTCTGTTTCAGTACCTAATCGCCACCTTAGACTAGTGAGTCCCCAATAACTACTCCCTGACTGCTGGGTCTACTCTTTCTCCAAGCATACTGCATTGCTCTAGGGGCCTCTCTACTATTCTTAGTCAAAGATGACCTTTAATGAAAATGAAATTTATTGATAAGTATATAAAATTTTTCATCAAGGTATAAAGAAAAAAAACTTGGTTTATAAAATGATTCCCACATTAAGTAATACAATAGCATGCAACTGAAGGACCAAAGTAGAAATTAATACTAAAATGTCACATAAGATTTTTTTAAAATACTGCCACATGAATCCTAAAACCAAAAATACTTAAAAATCACAACAGTTGACTTGCACTAAATTCAAAAAAAATGACCAAATTTTAATTCCCAAGTCTGTGGCATTGGCTCATGCAATACAAGGCGGTCAATCCTAATTTATTAGTCTTTCTTGTTTTATAACAGTAGCCACCCATTACAACAAGGAAAATTTAGGAAAGGCAATGAACAAATTAAAGGTAGAACAAATCCAGTGTTTCTGTATTAAAATGGACAGTGACAGCACAAGTGAATTAAGGTATAATAGTTTCTTGCTATTTCAAAGAATGGTACAATTTACATATTTATTCTCTGCTGTTGGATTTCAAATTGTTGCCCTTCTTCTAGGCAATAATTTACAGTGCATACCAATTGCAATCAGGCAAATGGACTCATCTGAAATACTAAATTTCTTTGCCAGATCTGATCTACTTCTGCTACGTATTTCTTAGTATCCTTTTCTCCAATCCTGCATTCCACATTGCTATATTCTTATTATCGTAAGCTGCTAGCATTAGCCTTCTAGCTGCAAACTTGTGGAAGCACATACTTGAATCAGCCAAAGATAAGAGTCGAAATTTTCATAACAACAGACCACAGTCACTAAGTATGAACAACCTGCTAGCTGATGGAGAGAACAGTCACTATGAAAGTTACTATCAAACTTTCATTTTAAAAATCTATATTTCATGTTTCATGTAAGAACATTAGTATGTGTACCTGTGTGTATGCTTCCATATACCAAAATGCTTTATACGTGGATTGGATTTCTTGAAGAGATTCATCTTTTGGCTCAGTGTTTTCAATTAGAGACAAGAGACTACACAACCTGGGAAGCATGGTTTGAATACAACAATGCACAAGGAAAAGTTGTCATTTAAACTGGCATATAGTTTTTGATAAACACTGAATCAGATATGAGAAGACCTTGGTTCAAATATCATGCATGCATGCTCAGTTGTTTTCCAATTCTTTTGCAACCCCATAGACTGTAGCCCTCCAGGTTCCTCAGTTCATGGGCTTCTGCAGGCAAGAATACTGCAGTAGGCTGCCATTTCCTTCTCCATGGGATCTTCCTGACTCAGGGTCAAACCCACGTCTCCTGCATTGGCAGGCAGATTCTTTATCACTGTGCCACCTGGGAAGTCCTTGAAGTATCATACCTCAACTTTTTTGAGTGCGATCTTTGGCATACCAACTAATGGCTGCACACTTGTTTCCTCAATTTCAAACTGATGATGAAAAGAATTACCTGATATTGTCCTAAAGCTAAGTCAAATAATAACCACATAAGTACTTTACAGTGGAAAGAAATATACAAATACAAAATATTTCTTCTACCACCATTTTATGGGTCAGGCCTTGAATTCATTGTGAAAATATTGCTAAAACAATAATAAAATTGACAACACTGCCCAATGCCACCAACAATAATAATGATAATAGATAATACTTATTTGTTATTTACTTTATTTGTTATTTGTTATGGCCTAGGGAAACGGTCTAAGCAGTTTGCACATATTAAGCCTCAAAACAACACTTCTGGGTTGGTACTAACCAATTTACAAATAAACAAACTGAGTAGGTTAAAAGATACATAAGTGGCTCAAAGTTGTACAAAACTGGCAAGTTATTCATTGGGAAAGGAATAATACGGTGAAGAAAACAAATTTACTACAGTGTAAGAAAGTACCATAATGTAACTCTGCTAAGAATAAGACACTTGATTTTGTGTTTTCCCACCAGAAATACAGGAGTGATCATGAGAGTCTGTTTTCAGAAAAAAACAAAAGCAGAAAAGTAAGAAATGGCATGGCCTGGTTAAGAAACCTATGTGACTTTCAGCATTATTAGTAGGCTGCAAAGCAGGAAAAATAGTAGAAGCAAGCAGGCAAGAGTGTGTCAAGGGTAGAAGAGAAGGCTACAGGGACCTGTTGGAACCAGAGGGCAAAAAGTAGTAAGTGAAAAGTAGCTCCAGCATCTAGGAGCTGGTGGATATTCACCACTGGGCCTTGGTATTCTCCTGTTGACCACGGACAACTTCACAGAACATCAGCATCAGACAAAGCCACTTTGTGACCACAGACACACAGTGTGTTGTGGTTCAAGACAAACACAAGACACTATAAATACGTCTGAACTCAGATGAAACCAGAGTACTGTCCAAATCATAAAAATGGCCAAACATCATCACTCTAGCTTGGCTAATATAAGTGACTGCTGCTTCTTTACTAAATAATTTTAGCTTTACTTTATTCTTCCTCCTCATAGATAAGATTCAGAGATCCAATGTGTTAATCCTCTGTGTACTCACAGAATTGCCTCAACTTCTGAAGCATCCCAACCACAGCAAAGTCCTGCATCTTGAACACTCCCCAAATCACCTAACACTAGCTCAAATCCTCTAAGTCCTTCTAATGCTCTTTCACCGAGACACCCATGGTTCCCCATGGATTATACTCTCCCTCATTGGAATAGGCTGTAAACCAACTTGTTCAATTCTAGGTGTGTTCCTGGCAGTCACTGTCTGGAAAGCAGCACGCGCTTTGCCATGCACAGATCTATGAATTTTTATTCCCAAGGCAACAAGGAGCAAAAGAAGGTTTTTAAGGGAGAATTGAAAATAACAAATGTTGTTTGGGAAAGTTCCTCTCATAATAATGTGGCAGTGAACTGCACTGGGAAGATGCTGCTGGTGTTAACACTAAGTAGGAAGCAACAACCCTTGTAGAGTAGATGGAGATGGGACCAAGGTAGTGATTGCCACAGGAGGAAGGGAGACACAAGTCCAAAGTAGAAGTAAAAAGTGACTCACTGCTGAGGCAGGGAGGGTGGGACTTGGCAATGAGAATGATTGTGATTTCTACTGAGCAAGCTGAGTGAACTTTGCTACCACCGAGAGAAGCAGAAGTGTTTAGGGAGGAAAGATCAATAATAAAAGTTGGTAACTGTAAAGTTGAAATTGCTATAGGATACCCCATATCTGGAGTAAAGATCTGGAGACTGGGGGGAGAAGCCAGTGCCAAGATTCAAGAGTAATTAGCATATAAATGACATTTGAAGCCAGGAGGATTTAAGATCCTCCTGGGATAGAATGTACTGTGAGGCCCTAAAGGGAGCCAAGAACAATTCTTGGGGAATCATAATGTTTGATGGGAATGGAACAGCCAGCAAAGAATGATAAGAAGAATCAAAGAAATATAAGGAAAATTAAAATAAAGCAAAGAACTAGAAATCAAAGAGAGAAAGATTTGAAAAGTAAAGGCGATATCAAGAAATGTTACAAAGTAGTTCAAGGAAGATGAACATCAAAAACTGGCCTTTGGATGTGACAATTAAAACCTCCTAAGGGAACTACTACTCACAAAGGAATGAAGGGTAGCAGAAGGATAGGGAGTATAAAGGAATTTTTATTTGTTTTTTAACCCAAAGGGGCAATTTGAGATGCTAAATGACCCTGGTGATATAGCCAGGAGCTAGAAAGTTTGAATATAGGAGAAAAGAAGTTATAATTAAAGTCACAAGGTAGAGAAAGGAATACGGGGCTTTCTAAGGGATGGCATCCTTAGAATGAAGCTCCCTCTCCTTCTAAAAGAATGGAATAATGCCATTTGCAGCAACATGGATGGAACTAGAGATCATAAAACTAAGTGAAGTAAGTCAGGCAGAGAAAGACAAATATCATATGATATCAGTTATATGTGGAATCTAAAATATGATACCAGGGACTTTCCTGCTGGTCCAGTGGTTAAGAATCCACCTTCCAATGCAGGGCATGTGGGTTCCATCCCTGGTCAGGGAACTAAGATCCCACATGCCACAGGGCAACTAAGCCCACACACTGCAACAAAAAAGATCCCACATGCTGCAACCAAGACCCCAATGCAGCCAAAAGTAAATAAAAAATCAAATATTTTAGAAAATAATAAAAATGAATATGATACCAATGAACTTATCTACTAAACAGAAACAGACACACATATAGAAAAGTGAGAAAGGGGAAAGGGAAGTGAGGTATAAATTAGGAGTTTGGGATTAACAGATACACACTCAGTTCAGTTCAGTCGCTCAGTCATGTCCAACTCTTTGCGACCCCATGAATCGCAGCACGCCAGGCCTCCCTGTCCATCACCAACTCCCAGAGTTCACTCAGACTCACGTCCATCGAGTTGGTGATGCCATCCAGCCATCTCATCCTCTGTTGTCTCCTTCTCCTCCTGCCCCCAATCCCTCCCAGCATCAGAGTCTTTTCCAATGAGTCAACTCTTCGCATGAGGTGGCCAAAGTACTGCAGTTTCAGCTTTAGCATCATTCCTTCCAAAGAAATCCCAGGGCTGATCTCCTTCAGAATGGACTGGTTGGATCTCCTTGCAGTCCAAGGGACTCTCAAGAGTCTTCTCCAACACCACAGTTCAAAAGCATCAATTCTTCGGCACTCAGCTTTCTTCACAGTCCAACTCTCACATCCATACGTGACCACTGGAAAAACCATAGCCTTGACTAGATGGACCTTTGTTGGCAAACTAATGTCTCTGCTTTTCAATATGCTATCTAGGTTGGTCATAACTTTTCTTCCAAGGACTAAGCGTCTTTTAATTTCATGGCTATTGTCACCCTGCTTATTTAACTTATATGCAGAGTACATCATGAGAAACACTGGGCTGGAAGAAGCACAAGCTGGAATCAAGATTGCCAGGAGAAATATCAATAACCTTAGATATGCAGATGACACCACCCTTATGGCAGAAAGTGAAAGTGAAGTCACTCAGTCGTGTCCGACACTCTGCGACCCCATGGACTGTAGCCCATCAGGCTCCTCCCTCCATGGGATTCTCCAGGCAAGAGTACTGGAGTGGGTTGCCACTTCCTTCCCCAGGGGATCTTCCCGACCCAGGGATCGAACCCAGGTCTCCTGCTTTCCAGGCAGACGCTTTAAACTCTGAGCCTCCAGGCACAAAGTGAAGAGGAACTAAAAAGCCTCTTGATGAGAGTGAAAGAGCAGAGTGAAAAAGTTGGCTTAAAGCTCAACATTCATAAAACTAAGATCATGGCATCCAGTCCCATCACTTCATGGGAAATAGATGGGCAAACAGTGGAAACAGTATCAGACTTTATTTATTTGGGCTCCAAAATCACTGCAGATGGTGACTGCAGCCATGAAATTAAAAGATACACACTACTATTTATATAAAACAGATACACAATAAGGACCTACTATATAGCACAGGGAACCATAGTCAATATCTTCTAATAATCTAAAATGGAAAATATTATATATATATATATATATATATATATATGATGGAATCACTTTGCTGTATACCTGAAACTAACACGACTTTGTAAATCAACTATACTTCAATTAAAAAATAAAATAATTTTAAAAGATTCAATTCCAATGACATATAGGAGAGGAAATGCAAGGCAAATGAGAAAAAGGTCACAAACCAATGAGAAAATACCAAGACTAACATATTTTAAAACCTTTCTGGTAAGGCTCTATTTTGAAACCCAGACTGAAGAGTAAGAAAGAAGTGACGTTAGGAGTAGGTAAACAAATCCAAGGAATAGAAACTCCATGGGTGTGAGGTGTCAAGGAAGGGAAGAAAGATCCAGAAAAAAAAAAAGAAAGAAAAACAATGAGGTGTAAACCACTGACTCTCCCTCACAATTCAGTTGTTCAGAAAAGTATGGAAATAAATGGACAACAATATTAAAAATATTCATCGTCTTTTTCCACTCATACTAACACTGTGCTTTATCAGCTTCCTTTCCCAACACACCTGCAAGGCAGGACCTATTATTAGCTCTACTTTATACACAGCCAGAGACACACTGTTCTCTTGACATCAAAGTCAGAACCAGGCCCCATGGTGAACACCCATGTGCCTGTGCCTCACCCCAGTTTCACAGCCAAATTCGAATGTCAGAAGAAAAATATTTACTAAACAATAAATTAACAATGTGCTCTTTTTAAAAGAAGGAACAAATAGTGCTTACTAGTAAATCCTGTTAGGGACTAATACTTTTCCAAGCCAAATGATAAAAGTATAACATACTCTATCTCGAATCATAGCTCATTCATCACCAAGTGAAGGCTGGCCTGGCATGCACTGAAGCTGCTAGTCTTGGCAGAGAAAAACCCTAAAGGCAAGAAAAATCAGCCCCAAATTGAAATGATAGGATGAATTTGGAAAGTAATAAGTATAATTTTTCCAGGGCAGTAGTGCTTTTTCATTTCTTCCTTTAGGTACCACTGGGAACTTAAATTGCACATCTCTACATTATCACTGTCATCTGAGAGATAGGTGCACCCAAATCCCATCATGATGCTCAAGAACTAGCACTACGAAGGGTGTAGGTAGAGATCCTACTCGGGAACACAGGAAGCGTCCAAGCACAGGAGAAGTAAGGGGAAGGGCAGTCATGTAATCCACCTAGCATCCAGGGTACCTTGCAGAAGGAATCTTTTGTACAAAACAAAAATATCCAACTAGGGGGCTCCTACTTCAGAAGGAGCCAATGAACCGAAGGAGGGGGAGTTCATTAGTTCATACTGAGGCCCGTATTATATTTCCCCAAACATTCAAAGAACAACACTAACATACTGTTCAGAGACTTTCAAAACGGGTGATCTGTAACCATATAAATGTGAAATGCTGAATAAGAACATATTGAATAGATTTAGGTACTAACAGAAACTTTATTAGAGTCATGCAAGTGTTCCCCACATTAATTCTCTATAGGTTTTCTTAATTTTCTCTGAAAACCTGTTATTATAGCTCCTGGAACCGTGGGGTAACTCAAAATGCAGTGTGGAGAAAGTTACTTATCAACTGTTTGAAACAGAGTTTTCAAAATTTCTTAAATTTATGTTACGGAAATAGCAACAACAAGAGTCCCTAATATTATAGTCCACAAATCCTACATGTGATCTTACGGGCCTGCCTAGGGTGTTATTCTTCCCTTCTTTGTGCCAGCCTGGGAAATGAAGGCGAGAGCAAATACCAGCAGAGGGAAAAATGGAAATCACTCACATAGTTACAGAGCAATTCAATATCTCTTGTACGTTAATTAGTCACTGAGGCAACTCACATTCTGAAAAAGCAACTGAAACGAAATGTTTACTGGAGAAAATGATAGTTCTACTAAAACTTCATTAATTAAGAGCTCACCAATTTAGCATGTGTCATCGGCTGACCTTGTCGGAGCTGGAATTTATCTCTGCACCAGGAAGAGTGTGCTCATCAGTTTAATGGCACAAACGAGATTTTTGAAGACATGCTTAATTTGCCCACAAGAACAAACTGATCTCAAGAACTTGAAAAACACTCACTTAAAAATAATGACAGGATTGATTGCAAAATCATTCCCATCTTCTCATTAAAGTAGTCGCGCCCATTTGGTTCGCCACTTGGCCTTCTCCCTCAACACTGGATTCTGAAAGCTTCTTACAGCAACAGACAAAACTTTGCAAGGACACCACTGTCACAGGCACACTCAAGATTTGAGTCCAAGGGGTCTTCTCTTTGGGGGTCTGTGACTTAGGATTTTGATCCTGGGAAACCACAAAGCCAAAAATTGTAAACAATTTGTGCATACAGCATAGACCAGCACTGGTCAGTGGAACTTTCTACAGTGATGGAAATGTTCTAGATCTGCAGTGTCCAATAGGGAGATCCTGGCCACAGGCTATTGAAATGTGGCCAGCGATGCTGAGGAACTGAGTTTTTAATTGCAATCAATTTGAATCCGCTTAATTTCAATTTTAATAGCCACCTGTGATTAATGGCTTCATACTGAATAACACTGTTAGAGACACTCACCTATTTGGAGATTTCTGAACCCACAAACCTTGAAGCCCCATTCCTTTTCTGGCTCCCAGGAAATAAGTCAACTTTTGCTATGAATTAACACTCTTGATTAAACAGCAGGCCATGCCAAAATCACCGCAGATGGTGACTGCAGCCATGAAATTAAAAGATGCTTGCTCCTTGGAAGAAAAGTTATGACTAACCTAGACAGCATATTAAGAAGCAGAGACATTACTTTACCAACAAAGGTCCGTCTAGTCAAAGCTATGGTTTTTCCAGTAGTCATGTATGGATGTGAGACTTGGGCTATAAAGAAAGCTGAGCGCCAAAGAATTGATGCTTTTGAACTGTGGTGTTGGAGAAGACTCTTGAGAGTCCCTTGGACTGCAAGGAGATCCAACCAGTCCATCTGAAAGGAAATCAGTCCTGAATATTCATTGGAAAGCCTGATGCTGAAAATGAAACTCCAATACTTTGGCCACCTGATGCGAAGAACTGACTCATTTGAAAAGACCCTGATGCTGGGAAAGATTGAAGGCAGGAGGAGAAGGGGATGACAGAGGATGAGATGGTTGGATAGCGTCACCGACTCTATGGACATGAGTTTGCATACATTTCGGGAATTGGAGATGGACAGGGAGGCCTGGCATGCTGCAATCCATGGGGTCGCAAAGAGTCGGACACGACTGAGCAACTGAACTGAACTGAACTGATGAATGTTTACCAGGAGGGGGAGCCCTGGCTGCCCAGAAATGGCACAGGGGTTCCTTTAGGAACTAAACTCCAAACTCCTCCTTCCCTGACTGCTCCTCTCAAGAAATAACCCAGGTCTCCACCTCCGAGCCACTTCCAGTTCAACATTTATACTAGAGATGTGTTTCCTTGGACAGCTTTGCCTTTTCCTCTAAAATTTAGTTTTATTATCTTTTTTTTTTTTTTTTTTTGAAAAGAAGTTTTACTAAATACGATGCACTAGTAGCAAAAGAGAAGACTAAAAGCCTGACAAATTTGGGCTATTTTGTACTGCAAGGCTCTGTGCTCCTGTGTCTGAGATTCTAGGGTAGATGGATGTGTGTGCCCTGTTCATCTTCTAGACAACCCTAGGAGCTAAGCCATCCCCATTTGATAAATGAGGAAACTGGGGCACAAAGAGGTCCTGGTCACCTACTGGGAACAGACGGAAAGGGATTTTGAGTCCAGGCAGTCTGGTTCTGGTTCAAGTCTGTGGTCTTGGCCATCCCACTCTTCTGCAGACTCCCCAGCCTACACAGAGAGGCATGCCTCATCTGCACCCAGGAAGCTCTCAGGGCAAAGGGACATAGGAGGGTTGATTCCCAGGGATGTTGAGCTACAGAGCTGTGAAGTCTGTGGGTATGTTGGACCAGGCTTGGGGACCTCATATGCAAGAGAAAAGGGTTATGCAAAGGAACACATTTGTCAGGGGAGGTGCAAGGCAAGAGGTCCCCTGTTTCAGCTCTGAGGGAACTTGCCTCAACTGACTTAAAAGGAACTGTCAGGAATGGCTCACATGAGCCCATCCAAAGTGGTCTTTAAGAAACAGAGACAAAGGTCCATCTCTTTGAAAGCCTAAAAATCACTGTAATCTCTGAAAGAAGACAGCCTTCTAGGCTTGAGAGAGAACAGTGGAAAGGTGGCAAATGTTGCACTGCCATGCAGGGTGGGGAAGATGGCACTAGGGTGGAGGTGGCAAAAGTGATGGTAGGGAAGAAGGTTGGGTCCACCAGAAAGAATGCTGGACCCATCCCTGGGCACTTCTGGGAAGAGAAGGAATTAGCAGAGCAAAAAGACCTGGGACACTGAGTGTTTTTCTGGGGGCAATCAGAGCCTAAGACCACCGTGTTCGCCATAGCACCAGACACAACTGACTTCTGAGCAATGCTGGCAAGGGCAGATGTCTCAGGCTGGCTTCCTCAGAAGCAGACCTCAAAGCAAAGACTTGGGTGAGAACAGTTTATCTGGGAAATAATTCCAGACAGCTCAGATGGAAAGAGTGGGAAAGAAAGAAAAGGAGTGTTCATAAATGAGTGACTACTGTGGGTAGCTGGAGCTCAGTCCTGCTGAGGACCCCTGGGATGGTCCACTGGAGGAGGGAAGGAGCTGGGGTATTTACCCTCTAACCCCTGTCTGTTGTGTCGACCCCCCAGCACTTTTCCCGCCCCCTGGAAGATCAGAACACAGAAAGCAACCACTCAGTGAGCTCCAGGTGTTTGTAACAGGAAGCTCTTGGCAGATCCAGGCACACTGATCGTCCAGGGGGTTTGTGCGGGGCCTTGAAAGAGATGGTTGGACGACATTACCGACTCAATGGATGTGAGTCTGAGCAAACTCTGGGAGATAGTGAAGGAGAGGGAAGCCTGGCGTGCTGCAGTCCATGGGGTCACAAAGAGTCAAACATGACTGAGCGACTGAACTACAACTGAAAGTACTTGCTGCACCAAGTCCTCTGGGTGATATAAAAATCAAGGCCTCCTAAAGCCCCGCCTCATAGCCTCCACTTCATCTTCAGAGATGAGTATCTTTCCTTCCTCCTCATCTTCCCTTTAGTACTTAAGTGGCAGCCTAGATCCCTTGATGAGCTTTTTAGAGATTTTAGAACTAGATTTGGAAATTATGCCCATGACTTGGTCTTCCCGCATGCACGTGGACATAGCTTTTCATATTGAATGGGCATAATACATGAGTGATGGCTGGAATCTGCTCTGCCCGTGTATCAAAACAAATGGGTAAGCCGGTTAGGGAAAGAATATATTCAGAGAACAGGTGGCTGAGAGCATCTGTGCCCAGAAGTAGCAAATGAAATGGGTAAAATGCAAATAGGAGCTGGAAAAAAAATCATTCCCTGGTGTTTCCTATGAAAAAACAGGCTTGGTACTTTGGACTTTTTCGTTAATGTCAAACCCTGAAGTTTAGGTGGGAAAAATTTTATTAAGGAAAGGCACTCAGCACCTTCCTGGAAGATTAGACTCTGTTGAGATCAGTAAGTCAAGGAAAAGAGTGGCCAGGAGTTGAGATCTATGCAGTAACCTCACCCAGATTTCTAATTAGAGAACAAAAAAGTGAGATTTCACACTTCACATGGAGGTCTGACTTCAGGGACATTCATTGTTATTTCTTGCAATTTCTAATACTAGTTAGATCAGACACGCATGCATGTGTGCCAAGTCACTTCAGTCGTGTCCAACTCTTTGCTGCAACACTATGGACTATAGCCCACTAGCCTCCAATGTCCATGGAATTCTCCAGACAAGAATACTGGAGTGGGTTGCCACGCAGTTCTCCAGGGGATCTTCCCGACCCAGGGATGGAACTGGAGTCTGTTATGTCTCTTGCATTGGCAGGTGGGTTCTTTACCACTAGTACCACCTGGGAAGCCCAGATCACACATAAGTGAGACCAATTAAAATATGAAATACCATGCTAGAAATTCAGAAACTGTCCTCTTTCAAACCTTAGTGTAAAGCTTGGTATCTTTGTTCAATAGCCCCAGGTAGCTGTTGAATTCACAAAAAACATGGTTAAGAACAAATACAAATGTGTCATAATTGTACAATTACAAAGACTTACTTTAAACAAATGCAAAATGTCTTAATGATTTTTTTATTGATTGCATGTTGAGATGATCATGCTTTCGATCTACTGGGTAAGTAAAATATGTTACTAAAATTAACTGCACCATTTTATAACTTTTTAAAACATGGTTATTAGAAAAATTTTGATTTCTTATTTCTATTGGACAGTGTTACTTTCTATAAAAGGTCTTAAAATTTATTTTTTATTGTCAAAGAAACATCTCATATTTTAGCTAACCATCAAATAGTTTTCTCTTGCCCCTTTCCCACCCCTTTATGTAGGAAAGCAAAAGGTTTTTGTGCTCCAAGTCAGAGGACTAGAGATGGATCCTTACTCATAATGTCTTGGTTGCAAAAAGGGAAAATTGTGCATCTGTGGAGACCCAACTTGGCTACCGAACTCACATTGAATTCTTGACACACTGCTGCTCCTTCTGGGCCCAAGTTGTAAAGTGGAAGACTGAGCTAAATCAATCTCCAAATCACCCTAATCATATCAATTGCATGTGTGCATGCTCAGTCATTTCAGTTGTGTCCAATGCTTTGTGACCCTATGGACTGTGGCCCGCCAGGCTCCTCTGTCCATGGGATTCTCCAGGCAAGAATACTGGAGTGGATTGCCATTTCTTTCTCCAGGGGATCTTCCCAACCCAGGGATCGAACCCACACCTCCTGCATTACAGGTGGATTCTTTACTGCTGAGCCATCAGGGAAGTCCAATCCCATCAATTAATCTTCCTCAAAGGTCCTTTTCACTCCCAACTCAAAATTCTTCATGATTGCTGGCTGGACACAATGGTGCCTCCTGTCCCCGTTTTCTGTGTTACTGTCACAGGAAGCTGGCCTCATGCCTTTCTGTCTTCTGTGCTTCACAGCAAGTCCTCTGCGTGAAATCCTGAATCGTTGCGTCCCCACACCTTCAAATGTCACCCATCAATCAAAGTCATGCTAAAATGTTACCTTTCCTGTAAGAGCTGTATTTCCTCAGCTGGCAGTAATCTTAGCTCTTCTGGGTTTAACACCATATCTCGCTGCCTTCTAAAAAAGGAAATGCCTCCTATGTTGGGTAGTGGTTACTGATGTGTGTGTGTCATCTCTGGAACCCGGTGGCCCGTACTGAGGACAGGAGCACCCCATTCTGGCTTCCTTCTTCTACCACCTCTCCAGAAACACATTGTGCCCAAAGCATACATGATACAATAGGAGTGCCGCATTCAATGGATCACTTTGGTAGCTGACATGAGCTATAAACTCAATCACTTGTTTCTTTGCTTTATCGTTCTATCCATGCTATTTCTTTTTTAAGAGAAGTTAAGAATGAGCATGCATTTATTCAAAGTAAAGTGGCTGGTTTTTGTTTCAAAGCAGACTGACTGAGAGGCTAATGCAGCCTCAGTTTAAGGGCCCTAATTACAAGGCTCCTTCAGGGGCTCTGGGTGAGGTGCTGGTAATTCATGTTCATCATGTTGCAGTATTTTTCCCAGAGAGGGAGTCTCATGGAGCAACAGCTTCTGGCTTCACAAATATGGATCTGTGCCTGATTTTAGTTCTCTTTTAATTTTTAATTGGAACGAGAAGACATCTAAGCCTTTTCTTTGGTCACTCAAAAAAAAATTCCAGAGGCCATTTGTCGTTGTTCAGTCGCTCAGTCGTGTCCATCTCTTTGCGACCTGTGGACTGCAGCACACCAGGCTTCCCTGTCCATCACCATTTTCTGGAGTTTGCTCAAACACATGTCCATTGAATGGGTGATGCCATCTAGCCAAACCCATGGGAATGCCCTGATTCCACGTTCTGTGCTCTTTGTAGGTCTCTCTGGCTCTGTACATGAAAGACTCATAATAGTTTTGGAGCAAATGAGTCAACAAATGAATAAATAAATGAATATATGAGTGAAATCTTGTGATGTTACACAACTCCATAACAGGGAAACAAACTCTTTTGTAAAATGACAAGGCAGCATGGAAATACTCTCACCTTTGTGGGAGGAAACAAAGTGCAGTGACAACCCAGTAAAGAAACATTCCAGTCAAGGAGGCAAATTAAATCACAAGCATTTCTGATGCCCAGAAATGCAAATGCAGTACAAAGAGGAAGTCTTCCCAAAGTAATTTCCTGTCCATGAAGCATAAAAGAGGAACTCTCTTTTTCTTTTTTTAGGAAATGTATGATGCACACAGACTTTCATGACCTCAGCAGGATATAGACACACAAAGAGCAAATCCTAAAAATACCCTTGAAGTGAAGTTGCTCAGTCGTGTCGGACTCTTTGTGACCCCATGGACTGTAGCCTACCAGGTTCCTCCATCCATGGAATTTTCCAGGCAAGAGTACTGGAGTGGGTTGCCATTGCCTTCTCTGGGAGATCTTCCTGACCCAGGGATCGAACCCAGGTCTCCTGCATTGCAGGCAGACGCTTTACCATCTGAGCCACCAGGGCATCTATTAAAAGACTACCCCCCATGACACTGGCACCACAAGCAACCAGAAGCTTCCATAAACTAAGAAGGTATGCATCTTAGCATATCATATGATTAAACATTGTATTTACATAAAATATTATTTCTGTCATTTTCATTTTTTTAAGTTCAGGGAACAATTGGTATTTGGAAAATAAATGTATGTCAACTTATGCTTGCATAACTTCTAGTGTCTCTGAATGTGTCTGATTTGAAAGCCAAATTACCGTAAGTGCTAAAAATAATGTCACACTGTACTTTGGCAGAAAATATAAAATACAAGCAAGTTGAGTAAAATGGACAGCAATCTTCTTTTTAACAATTTTAGACATTTACTTTTTAATACTTTTAAAGTGCGTTTCTAAAAGAACAAGACCACAAATGGTAGAGGGCAGGAACTGAATTTCCTTAAAAGACTAAATGGGTATGTCAGTAGCAGTGGCAACTAAAATGACAGTCATTTTCCTTTTATTAAGCTGTGGTTCACATAAGAATTGTATTTTCCTTTGAAAATATCTTAGATATGACATTTATTCTCCACTTTGATGAATTTCTCCACAAGTTAGCTAATCATTACTAATGTTACAGATTTCAAACAGGTCAAGGTTCAACCTTTGAACTTTGAGATTAGATGATCTAAAGAGAAGAAAATGCAAACTAGTACATATAGGATGGATAAACAACAGGGACCTACTGTATAGCACAGGGAATTATATTCAATATCCCATAATAAAACATAATGGGAAAGAATATGAAAAAGAGTATGTATGTATGTATAACTTTGCCATACAGTAGAGATTACACAACATTTTAAACCAACTATACTTCAGTAAGTGAATTCCCTGGTGGTCCAGTGGTTAACAATTTGGCACTTTCACTGTGGTAGCCCAGGTTCCATTCCTAGTTGAGAAAACAAGATCCCACAAGCTGTGCAATGGAGACAAAAAAAAATAATAATAAAAATAAAACTATACTTAAATAAGATAATTTTTAAAAGAGAGAGAAGATTAATTAATAAAAAGTCCTACAGGCTTATTTCCCTCTATGAGTCATCCTAACCCAACCACCATGGTCATTTACTTCATCAGGTGCTGTTCAAACATCAAGAGCCTGTATTCTTTCACTGCTTTAATCATTCTACTCATTCCCTTGTCATTTATTTGATGCCACATTCTGCTGTCACTGCCTTCATGATGCCCACAGAAATCCCAATACCAAGACTTAGCTCTACCCTCAACACTTCTCCCAGAAATATATAACTACCTACCCAGGAGGCCCAGTGGCTGCAAGTTCAAAGTCATGATTGACAGAGAATATTCCCAAATGCCCAACCAGTGAATAATGATGATGACATTTATTGAGTACTTACTATAAGCCAGGCACCAAAGTGCTTTACATGTACAATGTCATTTAATCCTTAGAAAACTCTACTACAATTTTCCCTACTTGACAGATGTGTAAATGGAGACAGAGAAAGAATAGGAAACTTATTTGAAATTCACAGGTCACTGGCAGGACAAGGATTTGAATCTGGGCAGGGTCCCCCGGTATCCCTGTTGTCAACCACCAGAGCACTGCCCCTGGTTAAAAGAAAATGTCTGTATCAGTGTGGTCCCCGTATTCAAGGTGTCAGTCAGGCGGATGAGAGGAGCATGGTAGAAATGCAGAATGCTCTACTCAAAACATGAGACTCTGCATTTTAAAGTGATCCCCAAGGGAGTCTGATTCCCACAAAGTATAACAAGCACTTGTCTAAGAAACTCATTAATGACAAAAGATGCAGTACAGACTTTTTGATCACCCTGCAAAATCTCCCACTTTCCTTTTATCTTAAAATGACAAGCCAAAGTCACAAATAAAAGTTGCAAAAGTAAAGAAAATCTGGGGTACTCAGCCCAACTTTAGTTTAACTCACCTGGCACAGGTAATGTTGGCTTAAAAAATATTCACAACCTAAAAGTTGAGAGTTATGTTTTATCCAGTGGGAATTTCTAGGACTCCAAGCCCAGGAGGCAGCCCCTCAAGTAACCCACAGAGAACTGCTCCAAGGAGACAAGGGGAGTAGCCACCTTATAAGAAGTTTTGCAGCAAAGGGCAGGTAGTCTGAGTCCATAGATTATTGTGAATTAAAGAAAACCCAGTATCTCAAGTAAGGAATTTAGTACTTTTCTATGTCTGGGCTCACTGAAATCCTTCCTTTGATAGGCACCTCAGCTAGCTGGGGCCAGTATTCTGTTTTCACATCCTGAGTTTCCTCAGGGCTCACCAGCTCTGGAAGGAGGGCTGCAATAGCTGATGACAATGACATCCTTTTTTTTTTTTTTTCCAACTGATATGGCAGGAAATACTCCATTTCTCAGTAAGCTGCTAAGAGAAGAGCTCCATAGCAGCTCTTCACACCACTGTGAGAATGGAAACCTGTGTGATGGTGGCTGCTGGCCTATATCTTTCTCCTGGCAGAAAAGGTGAGGCACTGGAAGCTTCACTAGGACAAAATGAGAAACAGGCAAAGCTCATCTACTGTCACCCTTGGCAGGAGTGGGGACTGGAAAAGGTTACCTTGGTGGGGTGATGATGGTGGCAGTGGCAGCTCTGGATGTCGCTCATATTTCAGTTCCTGATCCAGTTGCTCGTTACATAAGTATGTTCAGTTGTTGAAAATTTACTAGCTATAGACTTGGGATTTTTGCAACCATACTATATGTTGATAAAAGTATACATAAAATATGTGAATTTTTTCTATAAAATAGTCTCACTAAATAACAGATAGGCAAAATAACAGTTTTTATAGCAGAGTGGTAGGAATTACATAGTTTAAATGGGAATATTACTACATTTTCAACAAAAAAGCAAGGTATATTCTCTTTTTAGAAAAACTATATATACTTATTTACTATTGGAAGCAGGAAGACTATTCTAGATATTTTGATTTTTTTATAATTTTATTTTATACTCACAAAAATTACAAAAATAATCCAGAGAGTTTCCATGTACCCTTCACCATGCTTCTCCAAATGCTAATCCTATCTTCTATAAATATATTGTCAAAACCAGGAGACTGACTCAACTCCAGCTTCTTTCTACTAAGAGTTCACCAATAAGAATATTCTGCCTTATCATATGATCCAGCAATCCCACTTCTGGGTATATATTCAGAGAAAACCATAACTCGAAAATATACATGCACCTCAATGTTCATAGCAGCATTATTCACAATAGTCAATACATGGAAACATTCTAAATGTCCATCAACAGATGAATGGATAAGGATGACATGGTACCTATCTACAGTGGACTATTACTCAGCCATAAAAAAGAATGAAATAAAGCCATTTGCAGGAACATGGGTGGATCTAGAGATTATCATACTAAGTAAATTGAAGAAACACAAATATAATGATATCACTTATACACAGAATTTTTAAAAATGATACAAATGAACTTATTTACAAAACAGAAACAGCCTCAAGAACATTGAAAACAAACTTAATAGTTACCAAAGGGGAAAGATGGTGGGGGGAGGAATAAATTAGGAGTGTTGGATTAACATACATACACTACCATATATAAAACAGATAATCAACAAGGACCTACAAGTTCTCTGTGCTATTGTATGGCACAGGGAACTCTACTCATTATTCTGTAATAATCTATATAGGAAAAGAATCTGAAAAAGAATATACATATATATATATATAATTGAATCATTTTACTGCACACTTGAAACTAACAAAACATTGTAAATCAACTATATTCCAATATAAAATTAAAAAATAAATTAAAAAAATATTCTGCCTTGGCTGGCAATGTCATACCTTGTGGCCCACTTCATAGATTTATAAAGGAAACAATGATTCATAAGTGAATACAATAAAGTATATGTTGCTTAATTTTTGACTGTCAGATATTCTTTTAATACACATTATATAAATATATACACATATACATATAAATTGTTATGTAGATATATACCTATATATATATGTATGTGTACACATCTGAAATTGAACAGTAAACAGTCATTAGGTGAACCTGCAAATTAACTTTTCCTGTTCATGACACTTATCACATGACTTGATCATAATCATTTAGTCCTACCAGTTGCCTAACTTCAATATTGAAGTTTCTCTGCATCTTCACCCCGCTTTCAATTCCTTAAGTGAAATTAATGCACTGATTTCAGATTGCAGGAGGTATGCATCAACCAGATGGTCGTACAGTTTTAAGAGAATAGAAAATTATTTGACACATAGCTCAATTAAGCAGTTCATCCAAGACAAACCAAAGAAGGTATTTTTAAATGCATATTTTGGAAGATGATAATGGCATTTGGCATGCTAACTAAGATACTTCATCAGAATGACATTATAAAGAAAAGCTCAGGATAAAAACATCAAACTGATGAAACTAAAGTAAAAAAGAAAGTCTACTGGACCATTGCAAGTAAATGATATTAGGTATAGTGAACACATGGTTATTTTTGCATCTAGGAATTCTTTCTGAAGGGTCCAGGAATGAGTTATTTCACCAGAGACAACTTTCTACTAGCCCATTAGGACTTTGGGAATTAAATGTTACCAAACCTAAATAAGGAGATCCAACCAGTCCATACTGAAGGAGATCAGCCCTGGGATTTCTTTGGAAGGAATGATGCTAAAGCTGAAACTCCAGTACCTTGGCCACCTCATGCGAAGAGCTGACTCATTGGAAAAGACTCTGATGCTGGGAGGGATTGGGGGCAGGAGGAGAAGGGGACAACAGAGGATGAGATGGCTGGATGGCATCACTGACTCGATGGACGTGAGTCTCAGTGAACTCTGGGAGTTTGTGATGGAGAGGGAGGCCTGGTGTGCTGTGATTCATGGGGTCGGAAAGAGTCGGACACGACTGAGCAACTGAACTGAACTGAACTGAAACCTAAATAAATACATAAGTTTTAGAGCCATCTTCTCATTAGTCTCCGAATTTTCTACTCACTTCATCTACCTAACCCAAACTCTAGGTTAGATGTGGTTCAAATACTGACTGAAAGTACACCCCCCTTGCCCGAATGGTACAATGCTGGATAATTGGAGTCTCCACATTCTATCTTGAATTCAGAGTTTCTCAGCCTCAGGAGTACTGACATTTGATCAGTAGTCTTTGCTAGGGGGGATGGTGGTGGCTGTGCTGTGCATTCTAGAAGGTTGAGCAGCTTCTAGGGCCTCTACCCATCAGGTGCAAAGAGCACACCCTCCTCAGTTGTGACAACCAAAAATGTCTCCAGACATTGTATATGCCCACTGAGGAGGAGGGGGTAAAATCACCACTTCTCTGGGAGCATCACTTAGATGGACTTTCAGAGAAAAACTCAGTCCTTTTAACAACAACTAAAAATAATGTGAAGGGCCTAGAAACAGGATGTATCAATGATGTGAGCGGATCCCAAAGATGTCATGAGTTTTTCATTACAGCTTCAAAAAATTTTCCCAATCTTTCCAGTCAATCAACATATAAAAGAAAGGTAGAGCAAGAAGGTTTAAAAGAGCTTTGAAGAGAGTATTTTTATCTCATTAATGAAGGAACTTAGGTCCTCTGAAGAGGTAAGCATTTCTCCACGATCACCCAACAAGCCAAGCTGTCTAGTTTCTAGTCCAGTTACCTTGGGTAGCCCACTTGGCTTCTCTCAAACTCTTTTTCATATAATTCAAAAGGTTACATTTATTGACCAGCTGTAGATCACCTGGTTATGTGACATAAAGCCACAATCCCACTCTCCCACACTGGTAAGCAATTGCAGGAAAAAAAAAAAAAAGAAGGAAATGGCAATATAACCAAAAAGAACAGTCACATTTCACCCTTTGGAATGTTATGGCCAAGTTGCCACTGGAGGGAAAGAACTGCAGATATATCTTACAGAAAAGGGAGGAATCATTAAGACTACTCTCAGTGAGATGGTAAAACTCAAAGTGACATTGATTTCAAAACTCCCTCAGTATTGTAGTTACAGCCCCCAAATCAGAAACATAACTTTCTGCAGAAGGCTGTGTACCCTAAGGAACTAATGATGTGTTAGCCTTGTCAGTGAAATGGAAAACTTCTGTGTGACAGAGTCATAAAAAAGGCAATTATAGGCACTGCCAGAGACTGTAAAATACAACAGGAAGATGATACTTGCAAAATTATTCCCAACTACCAGCTCACTTGACCCTCAAAATCATCTTAAGATGCTGAGACCCTTGTTTTTATAGGTGAAAGAATGAGGGCTGGACCCCTAAACATTCATAAGTGCAGAGTAGAGCCTGGAACCCAGATTCCCTGTGGAGAAGTCCACTGCCTCTGCTCTTCACCTCAGCTGCCCCTAGAGGCAGAGGAGAAGGCTCCTGCTTTGGGTGTTGGTATTCTCTGTACTTCTGAAATGTTCCTGTCCACAACTATGCCAGAGCCTGCGACCATTCATGGGTGTTCCTGCTCTCTCCTGCTTCCTGGGCAAAAATGAAGGCTAGGTTTTCCAGCGTGCCTTATATCGGTCTGTGTGAGGCTGGTGCATTGTGAGAAGTGAATGTGCTATCTCCAAGGCAGGCCAATCGAAAATTGCCAACTTGAGGTCCTCGCTCTTTTTTCCTGTCTCTACAGATCTAGAGAAAGACTGATCTGCCAGATGGAAGGAGTCTGGACTCCAGAATGACCCTGTGGAGCTGGGCCATCCTGATCCAAACTGCATGGACCAGGGATAAGACTAAGAAAAAAGCTTTTATTGTATCGAACCACTGAAATTTGGGGTATAATTAACTACTACTGTTGCTTCTGACAAAAACAACTAGGATAGCAACACATTTCAGGGGTAACATCCCACAAATTGTCAGGCAATTTCGGGGGGCTACACGTAGAGAAAAGAGTTACAGATGTTCCCCACAGAGTCCCAAGGCCAGTTTCTACTTGTCCAGTGTGCATTGTCATAAAGCCCTTTCCACCTCTGTTCAAGGATTTCACTCCCCAAAGACTTTCCTGCTAACCTCCTCTTCAGCAGGACTTCTAGTGAGAGCTAGCTTTGATAAAAGGAATGCCAGTTTCTTCTCCCATGACTCCGGGAGACTCTGAAAATATCCAAGTGAACCCCTCCTCCCAAACATTTTCTGTACAGAATCTGTGTAAACCAACACAAAAAATGATAGCTTATCATCACTCTGCCAAGAGCCAGCAACCCAAAAGTGAACCAGTAATTTGTTACTGAATTTATCAGGACTTATACTAATAAACATACTTCAAGATTTCACTTCCAAGCATCCCATCTGTCTTAGGAAAAAAGGAGCTATTTAGAGTGCTACACATTTTTTTGTATTATAAAGGGAGAAAAATGGGCTGTCATAATAACCAAGCTTGGTAAAATTACCAGTACTTGGTATTATAGAAGAAATTGGGGGAAATTACAAGGTGCTTTTGAAGTCATGCTTAAACTATTTTTTCCCGTCTAAATGGATAGATCTACAGCGTGCACAAAGAGGGCAAGTGGTTGATTATACAGACATCTAATTTAGTCTCCCAAATCCGGTCTAGGCCATTCTGAACATACAATCATAGGAGATGTATCTCCCACATTATTTCCTGAAGAAAGGACAAAATCATGAAAAGATGCATAAACCATACATATCTTATTTCAAAGTTTTAAATACACTCACAGAAGACTTCTAAGGAATGAGAACCCAAACAAGCACAGAAAACTCTGATTATACTTACTGGGCTTCTTCTTCCTTCTTAGAAGTTGATTGATTTACCATAAAAGCTTTACTAGTAGCTTTACTACTACTTTTCAACAGCTTTACTGTTGAACCAATGAGCAAATCACAGTATCAGAATCTGTTCTATACCAGAGGTTCTTAAATGTGACTGCACATTAAAATCATCTCGAAAAGACTTACAAAATCCTGATGCCCAGGTCACACTCTGGACCAATGACATCACAATCTTTGGGAGTGGGAACCAGGTACTTTTAAAGCTTCCCAGGTGATTACAAAGTACAGACAAGGTTGAGAACTTTGTCCTTGATAACTTCTATGGGCTAAAACCAAAACATAGGCAACCCTTGTTTTCCTCTTAATCCAAAGGCAACAAAGGAACTTCTTCTTCTATGGCATTATGTCAGCATGGTAATGTACAGCAGCATGAGAGTTAAAGTGTTAGTCACTCAGTCATGTCTGACTCTTTGTGACTCCATAGACTGTAGCCGGCCAGGCTCCTCTGTCCATGGAGTTCTCCAAGCAAGAAGAATACTGGAGTGAGTGGCCATTCCCTTCTCTAGGGGATTTTCTCGACCCAGGGATAGAACCCAGGTCTCCTGCACTGAAGGCAGATTCTTTACTATCTGAGCCACCAGGGAAGCCAACAGAGGCCTTCATTTTCCTCTACTGAAAACTGGCTTACTTTGGCCCTTCTTATGAAATGAGGGGAATAGAACAGCTTCTTTTACCAGTATATTTCACAAGAGATACTAGGCTTAATACTTTCCTTTATTGACAAAGGTCCGTCTAATCAAAGTTATGGTTTTTCCAGTACTCATATGTGGATGTGAGAGTTGGACCATAAAGAAAGCTGAGTGCTGAAGAACTGATGTCTTTGAACTGTGGTATTGGAGAAGACTCTTGAGAGTCCTTTGGACTGCAAGGAGATCCAACCAGTCCATCCTAAAGGAAATCAGTCCTGAATATTCATTGGAAGGACTGATGCTGAAGCTGAAGCTCCAAAACTCTGGCCACCTGATGCGAAGAACTGAGTCATTGGAAAAGTCCCTGATGCTGGGAAAGACTGAAGGCAGGAGGAGAAGGGAACAACAGAGGAAGAGATGGTTGGATGGCATCACCGACTTGATGGACATGAGTTTGAACAAGCTTCGGGAGATGGTGATGGACAGGGAAGCCTTGAGTGCTGCAGTCCATGGGGTCATAGAGAGTCAGACGCTACTGAGTAACTGAACTGAACTGAACTAGGCTTAATGGACTTGCCAGGTGATGTTAGTAGTAAAGAACCCACCTACCAATGCAGGATATGTAAGAGACATGGGTTGGATCCTTGGGTTGGGAAGATCCCCTGGAGGAGGGCATGGAAACCCACTCCAGAATTCTTGCCTGGAGAATCCCCATGGAAAAAGGAGACTGGCGGGCTACAGTCCATAGGGTGGCAAAGAGTCAGACATGGCTGAAGCAACTTAACACACACCAGGCTTAATACACCCAAACTTTACATTTCTCTATCTGAACTTCCCCCATTCAGAATAATTTAAAATAATTGTGTCTCCTGAAAATTAGTAAAAGAATGCTTTGAAACCAACCAAATAATAGCTTTAGACAGTCTTCAAGAACATTCTATGGCACCATCAAATGTTTCTTGATTTTTAAAATTTGTTATGTTAAACAAACTCATTAAAGTTTTGTGGGAAAACAAACAAACAGTTGCCTACACTTACGTGCCACTTAATTCTACTCAACACCTGTCATGGAGAAATGAGTTTATTAATTATCACATTGTATTTTGGGGACATAGTAATATAGGGCAGAACCATAATAAAGTGTTTGTGGAAAGCAGCTGCAGTGTGATAACAAGCCCCCCTCATCAAGAACTGAGGACGTGGAGGGTGTCTGGAGCCCCCAGGACAACACCCAACCCGCTCCTCTCCTCTGAACCTCAGGTTTCTAAATCCAAATGCTTATGCAACAGTTACAGGTACCTCACACTTCCCTCATCTTCTCATTAAAAAGCTCTTCTCCTCTGTCTCAGCAAATGGTCATTTTCTCCTTTCAGTTACTCAGCACAAATCCTTAGAAATCCCCCCAACTCTTCTTTCTTCACTCCACACCATCTGAGCCTAGGCCACTGTAGGAGCTCCCCAAGTTGATTCCCTGATGCCAGCCTTGCTCCTTTCTCTAGTCTTGAAACAGAAGTCAGCATGGGCCTGCATCAAGCCATGTCACTCTGATTTTAACTCTCCACTGTCTCTGCATTTCATTCAAAGTCAAAACTGGTCTTTAAAAGCCCTACACAGGTGATGGCCCACCTCACCTTGACTGCACTGTCTGTCACCTCCTGCCACACACACTCCACTCTAGGTACACCTGTCTGTTTGCCAATTCTTTTGCATGCGAGGCACACTATTGCCACTCTTAAGGTTACCAGCCATCATTTTTTTACCAGGGACTGAGAGGTTTCTGAAGACGTAGGACCTTCAGTGCATGTGGGACAAACCAAGATGAGTAGGTCACCCTACCTTTCCCACTCCCAGATGTCTTCCTTGGTGAAACCTTCACATTGGGTCTTAGCTCTGTGTGTGTGTGTTCAGTAGCTAAGTTGTGTCTGACTCTTTGCAATCCCATGGACTGTAGCCCACCAGGCTCCTCTATGGGATTTCTCAGGCAAGAATACTGGAGTGGGTTGCCATTTCCTACTCCAGGCGTTCTTCCCAACCCGGGAATGGAACCCACGTCTCCTGTGTCTTCTGCATTGGCATGTGGATTCTTAACCACTGAACCACCCGGGAAGCCACTACCTATAGCTAAAACTGACTCTTTTCCCCTCCCACCTATCCTTATCCCATCTCATAAATTCCTCTTTCTCAGAGCCTTTATCATCATTTAACATGCTCTATAGTTATTTACATGGTTTCATTTCCTACTCCCTCCACTAATAGGTAAGCCCACGAGGGCTATTTTATTCACCACTGTATTCCCCAGAATCTAGAAGAGTGACTAGCACACAGGAGATGATCAGTAAATATGTGCTAAATGAAATAATTATTTATACTGTATAATAAATGTTCTACATATATATGATTCAAGGTGACAAAATTGTTTCAAGATGAAAATAGCAGATTGATATTATTTCTTGGTGAACTTAAGAACTATAATCAATGGGCAATTAGAAAAATCCATGGCACAAATAAAATTTAGTGACTGTGGGAGAAAATAAACTTGCAATCTGAGCCAAAGTCTACCTAGGGAAGACGGACTGAAAGGGGACAGTTAGTGTGACATAAAATGCCTTTTGGTATTGTTCTTGCATTCAAATGTATTAAAATCCATTATACTTATGAAAGCACATTGAGGTTTTTTTCCCCAAACATTATATAAAATAATTATTATAATGTATCCACCACCAACATCCTAATGACATAAACAACTCATCCAAGAGGGAGTGAAGATACTTAATACCTTTTATTGTCATTAAAGACTGGTAGCATAGCAGGTGCAATACACATCAGAAACCACAATCACCTCATTTCACCCACAACCATCTTCATAAACAAATTTGTATTATTGCAAGGATATGCTGGGGGAGTTTTTGTTTTCCTTCCAAATAAATATCTCATTTTAAGAGGCAAATGTTTGCTTCATGAAGATAAATGGTAAAATTCCCAACAGTTTTCTTTCCCTCCCCACTCTTATGAATACTGGCTTTGATTTCATTTTCTGGATATATTTTGCCATCCAGAGTTTGAGGCTTATAAAATTCACGGCATATGCTGCTCATCAACCAGTACACCAAATTCCAGTGTGAAAAATCAACCCCTTCCTTCCACATCGGCATGTGAGTCATTGCTAACCAAGCCGCATGTTCAGGGGGAGGCGAGGAAGGACACTTAGGGCCAGACCATAACCTGATTCACTATTTATATATAACAAAAGAAAGATTGCCAACACACCCCCAATTCTACTTGAAGTGAAGGTTCAATCAAAGCCTGGCCCTATTCATCCCAGCCCTGTCTGAGGCCACCCAAACGGACAAGCCCTGCTGGGAGGTGGAGGAGTCTTGCTAAGCATTAACCATTAAATCAGCAAATGCTTTGAAGATGACCCTTGTTCCAAATCCCCTCAAAACCTTCCATGGATGGACAATAACATGCAGTTTTGGGGTATAAGCGGCCAACCCCTTCAGCAGTTCAAATTTTAAAAGAAATGTATAACCTGAATTTCCAGGTTGATAAATTAGTCTCATGATCTGAAATCCACTCAAGAGAGAGAAACTCACTCTTGGGGAAATAACAAAGTAAGATTCCTAGACCTTCAAAGCTGAGACCTAGACTTGGGACTGTAGCAATTGAACTAAGATTTAGAGAGTTAACCCATGAAGTTTCTTGGGCACTTATTACCCTGATCTCTACAAGATCCACATGCCACAGTTTCCGCCCCAAAGAAGAATACCACAGGAACTCACAGAACAGCAGCCCTGTTTCATGGACCTTTGCCATGACCCACAACTTTGTCCTCTTGAGTTCTTACAGCAGTCTCACAGGGAGAGGACTGTTAACTGCCCTTTTACACTTACAGAAACAGGCTCAGCCGCAATAACTTACTTCTTCACAACTTAAAGTGCCATATATACTGGATACTGGATATACATGAATACTGGGGTCGGTAGCCATTTCCTTCCCTGGGGGATCTTTCCAACCCAGGGATTGAATCCAGGTCTCCCACATTGCAGGCAGATTCTTCACTCTCTGAGCCATCAGGGAAGCCCAAGAATACTGGTGTGGGTAGCCTATCCCTCCTCCAGGGGATCTTCCTGACCCAGGAACTGAACCAGGGTCTCCTGCATTGCAGGCAGATTCTTTATCAGCTGAACTATCAGGGAAGCCCTAAAGTGCCAAAGCAGCAATTTGAAGGATGATGTTTTTTTTTTAATTTAAATTTATTTATTTTAATTGGAGGCTAATTACTTTACAATATTGTATTGGTTCTGCCAATGGTTTTTATGTGACTCCAATACAACCACTCCCATCAGTTTGTTGAGGATTAAACAAACTCAAGGGCTTTCCAGGTGGCGCTAATAGTAAAGAACCTGCATTGGCAAATGCAGGAGACATGAGACGCAGGTTTGATTTCTGGGTTGGGAAGGCTCCCTGGAGGTCATGACAACCCACTCCAGTATTCTCGCCTAGAGAATGAACAGGGGAGCCAGGCAGGCTACAGTCCATAGGGTCACAAAGAATTGGACATCAATGAAGTGACTTAGCATGCACGCAAACTCAAGGTTAAGTGACGCATCTAAGGCCACACAGATGGTAAGAGGAAGCTCATGCTCTAGATGCTGCTGCTGCTGCTAAGTTGCTTCAGTCATGTCCGACTCTGTGCGACCCTGTAGACGGTAGCCCACCAAGCTCCCCCATCCCTGGGATTCTTCAGGCAAGAACACTGGAGTGGGTTGCCATTTCCTTCTCCAATGCATGAAAGTGAAAAGTGAAAGTGAAGTCGCTCAGTCGTGTCTGACTCTTAGCGACCCCATGGACTGCAGCCTACCAGGCTCCTCCGTCCATGGGATCTTCCAGGCAAGAGTACTGGAGTGGGGTGCCATTGCCTTCTCCTTGCTCTAGATGAGGGACTGGCAAACTTCAACCAAAAAGAGCCAGAGAGAAAATGGTTTAGGTTTGTGGACCTCTCGGTCTGCAGCAGATACTCAACTGTGCCACTGCAGCCCAAGAGCAGTCGTGGACATGACACAGATGAATGGGCATGGCTGTCTTCCAATGAAACTTTATTTTCGAAAACACGCAGAGGTTGGATTTGGCCTGTGAGTCGGAGTATGCTGGCTCCTGCTCTAAACCTACTAAACTAAAGTACTTCTAGAAACAATTTAGAAGTGCAAATAAGGTCATTCATATAAGCAATTGATTGATTATTTTTGTAAGTCTTTTTGCTACATTTTATTAGGTAAACTAGAGCAAAAAATAAGTTATACTGTGATAATTTAAAGCAATACCAACTCAGTATTTCATATTTGTTATTAATTTCATGATGGAAAAATTTTTAACGTAGGTATATTGGTCTCATGCTTTTGAATATGTAAAAAGCCTCAATTTTACCACAAAAGAAAAAAAGCAACCGGAAACAGGGATGGTCTGGATGCAGAGATGATCAAGAAATGGCAGAATGTTGATAATTGTTGAAGCTGGATGACATGAGGGGCTGCTTTACTACTTGGTTTACTTTTTGTCTGCTAGAAACTTTCATAACAGTTAAAAACATGAAAGCCTTACTTATGGTTGAATACAATGTGCATGGCACCTTGAATTCCTTCAGGGGGCTAACTCTGTTTTCTTCCTGACCTCTTGCTGGGCTAAGCTGTTTGTAGTTTTTTATCACCAAAATTATGTCTGCAAGTCCTCCAGCTTCCAATAGCCTCTTCCCTAAAGGTCAAGTCCTGGTGGTGTGCATGTGGGCAGGAAAGATGCACTGATGGCATTTTAAGAGGATAAATGCAAATCACCAGCTTTTGAAGTCAGAGGCTCTAGGAAGCATCAAAACATTGCTGCTTTTTTTTCCCCTCAAATCAATAAACCCCAGAGAATCAGAGAGAATTTAGAGCTTCATATATTTTGCATTCTATTCGTGTCAGCTTTAATGATTCTGAAATGCAATTTTCACAGATTTTTACTAAGTAAGGCCTCTTTTTTTCTCCTTTGGGAGATGACAAGCAATCATCTGTGGTCATGTCCAGGGCTCAAGATCTCTGTCCGGGTGAGCATGTTCTCTGCAAGAAGCTTGGCTCTGCTCAGCAAATGTTAATTCAGCAATTACTATGCTCCAGAAACTACTATGCTGGGTACCAAGACATGCTACTCTGTCCTCAGGGCAGCTACTCTTGAAAGGGGACCAGAAATAGGAATATTTGCATACTATTTTAAGAGCAAAGAAGAGAAAAACCACAGGGTGTGAGGAGAACCCAGAGGAGGACCATTTGAGCCAACCTAAAGGCATCTTGGGCTTCCCTGGTGACTCAGTGGTAAAGAATCTGCCTGCAATGCAGGAGACACAGGTTTGATCCCTAGGCCAGGAAGTTCCCTGGAGAAGGAAATGGCAATCCACTAAGAGATACTTGAGTCACTTGGAAGGACAAGAGGAGGCAGCTATACACAGAAAAGAGAAAAGGGCATCTAGGGAGAGGCACCAGCTTCAGCAAAGGCATAGAGGAATGGAACAGCATGGCATACTGGGAGAATGACAACAGTTTGTTATTACTAGAGGGTAAAGTACAGTGCAGAGGGTAGAGTGAGAAAGAGATGTTTCACTCAGTCTCATATGCCAGGATAAGGAGCTTGGAATGGTACGTTAATTGAGAGTCATGGATGGGTGAACAGGAAACAGCTGTGTACAGTTAGCATTTCAGAGAACATTCTGGTGCCAGAATGGTGCTGGGGATAATGGATTTGAAGGTAAGGTTAATAAGTGAGATCATCAAGAACTGGTGAAATAAAATCCAGTGAAAAATAATGACCCAGAACCCGGCAATGGATGGTGAGAAGTTGAGGAAGTGAGTTCAAAATTATAAACGGGAGGTAACATTGGTAAAGAGCCAGAATTGATGGTTATCACTAGCTTTCTGTTTTGGGTGACTGAGTAGGTCACTTACTGTGGCAATATAAAAGGAAAATAAATCTTAGGATGAAATTGGAGAAGTATTTTTGCAAGAGGTTGCATTTTATGTATCTGGGACATACACAGCTGGACTCGTCATTCTGAAGCTCAGGTAAGAGAAATTGAGACTGATTTTGGAGTCAACATATAGGTGCGGGTAAAATCACAAAAGGATGAGGTCACCAAATGAATGCATATTGATCAAGGAGGACAAAAGGCCAAGGTCACAACCACGGACACTGAAGTCCAAGATGCTAATATAAGAAGAACCTACAGAGTAACAAAGAAAACACTCAAAGTCAAGGAAACTGAGTGAAAACACTTGCTTCTTCAGTGTGTTCTCCTTAACTCTCACACTAACACCACATGCACTACATTTCAGAGTGCAGGGGGTTTTGCCCCAACCAAACAATTCTCCTGCAACACCAGCTGGGTGTGCTACTATCTATCTGGAGACAGAGTCATTCCCACAGGTTAAGGGCTCAATTCTATAGAATTCCTCCCACTTCAAAAGCCAATCCCAAACCCAAACTTCTGACCAACCAGCTACAAACTGAAAGTTCCCATGACCCCCACCTTGGGTTCAATTAATTTGTTACAGTGGCTTATAGAATTGAGGAAAATATTTCACTTACTAGGTCACCAATTTATTATAAAAGGATATAACTCAGGAATGGCCAGATAGAAGAGATGCCTAGGGAAAGATTTAGTTAAAGGATGCAGAGTTTCCATACCCTCTCTGAGGTTCCCACTCTCCCAGCACCTCCACATATTCACCAACTTGGAAGCTCCCTGAACCTCTTACTTTGGGAATTTCTATGAGGGCTTCATCATGGTAAGTCTGACTGACCATTAACCAAATTTCTAGCCACTCACTGGAGAATGGGGGGTGGGACTGAAAGTTCCAAGCTTCTAAAAATGGCTGTCTTTCTGGTGACCAGGTGCTATCCAAGAACTCACCAAGAGTCACCTCACTCACTAGAACAAAAGACATTCCTGTTACTCAGGAAATCCCAAGGGATTTAGAAGCTTGGTACCAGAAACCCAGGGCTGAGAACTATATATATATATATATATATATATATATACACACACACACACACACATACATTTTTATTGTTTCACAGAAACCCAAGAGAGTTTGGTAGAGTCATAGAGATAAAACAAATTATGCTACAAGGAGAGTGTCATCTGGGAAAAGAGGTAATAATCCGTACTTTGCAGAGTTGTTGTGAGAGTTTGAGATAACAGACATCAGCATCTTGCCTAGTGCCTAGCATGTTAGCAGGCACTCGGCACCTGGTAGCCACCATCCTCCACTTGCTCATCAAAAAGACCGTGAAGAAGGTGAGAGGGATTGGGATCAGGAATACAGGTACAGGGGTCATTTCAATAAATGAAGGAACATCTTATCCTCTGAAACTGAAGGGAAGCACAGATGAAGGTTTGTCTAAGTAGGAAATGTCACAAGAGTATAAGCAGCAATTATTGACATCTACTTATGTCCCTGGCACAGGGCAAGATAATTATAAATGTTTTTCCATGGACTCCTCAAAAGAATTCTTCAAGGTACATAAAATAGGCATTAGGCTTTTTTTTTTTTTTTCAGGTGAAGAAATGACTCAAAGCATTAAGTTATCCTCCAAGATCATACAGTTAATAAACAGCAGAGTTAAGACAGGAATCCAGGTTTGTTTAAGCAAAAAAAAATTCCCATGTTCTTTCCAATACACTTGGCAGATTAGAGAGGTCACTCATGCAGTCCTGTTTACCATCTCATAGTCCAATGGGCACAATAAGAAGAGGGGGAAAAAATCAAAGTAAATGAAAGATTTATACTGACTTCCATGAAGCTGGAAATAGCAAGATAATAAAATAATAAGAAAAGTCTTTGGCCTCAAGCATCATTAGATGGAAAATGAGTCAAGAATCAAAGCATGATCTTTTTTGGTTGTTTTATTTTTGTTGTTGGGGTTTTTTTATTATTATTTTTGGTGTTAGAAGATGGAGGAATGAGTAAGTCACATCTAGAATTTATAGGATTGTGAGAAAGAAAAAAAAGAAGGAAAATAAAAGAAATTACAAGTGCAATAAAGCCTAAGACAACATTTTCATTTTCAATTAAGAAATTGTCCTCATCTAGGCATATGTGCTTTGAGAATTTGCAAGGAAAAGTCATAAAGCCAAATATTGGTGAAACAAAATGACTTGTAAGTTTCAAACATTTATAGCATAAAGAAAATGAAAATGTTGGCAAGAGACACTACATCAGTAAAACCAAGTAAGAAACATCAACTCTGAAGTATCACCTCAACTAATACGACAGTCAAAATTTAAATAAGCTGGATGTTATTTCTAATGCTTGGCAGTAAATATCGGCTGGAAAATATGTTTACAAAGTCACTATACCTTCAGTTCAGTTCAGTTCAGTTCAGTTGCTCAGTCGTGTTCGACTCTTTGCAACCCCATGAATCGCAGCACGCCAGGCCTCCCTGTCCGTCACCAACTCCCGGAGTTCACTCAAACTCAAGTCCATCGAGTCGGTGTTGCCATCCAGCCATCTCATCCTCTGTTGTCCCCTTTTCCTCCTGCCCCCAATCCCTCCCAGCATCAGAATCTTTTCTAATGAGTCAACTCTAAGCATGAGGTGGCCAAAGTACTGGAGTTTCAGCTTTAGCATCATTCCTTCCAAAGAACACCCAGGGCTGATCTCCTTCAGAATGGACTGGCTGGATCTCCTTGCAGTCCAAGGGACTCTCAAGAGTCTTCTCCAACACCACAGTTCTTTAGTCATTAAATAAATGAGAACACCGAGATAATAATTTGATTTCATGAATGCTAGCCACAAACATTTAGAGGATTAGGAAGAACTGAAGAATAATGCCCAAAGCCAATGTACACTGTTGTGCCATAAATGGGTTATAAGTATGCACAGATATTTAACTAGAGATTCTTAACCAGATATTTCACCAGAGGAAGAAGCCTAGACAGTTGGTGCCTCTGGGTCTGTACCTTCTGTTACAAATAACCTCACTTATTTACTGATTTCTGCTTTTGTCATGACATGAAAAGGCTGGGAAGCAGTGACACACCCATAAATGAGGTGCTATCATCATGAATAGGACATTATGAACAGGATACCCTCATAGGGCCTTCTCTTGACTGTTTCCTGGTCACAGGTCATTGAGATGGTCCCAGATACAAGGTTAATCAAGAATGCCATGCCATGAGGGTGCAAGACTTTCAAACTCATTCATTACCTTGATGGATGGGCATCTGATTACCTGGCCAAATACTCCCTTTAAGTACACTGCAGAATAATACTTCATTTCAAATACCTAGTATATTGGAATTTAAGTTTTGAAACAAACTTACATTAAAAAAATAAACAGAGATGAAATAATCATGTATTCACTGAATATTTGAAATATAGCAGTGGACAAATCATGATCTGTTATTTGACATTATTTCTTCCTCAAGATTCTGACCATGAAATTGCCCTCTACCCCTTCTCATACCACCTCCACACAGGGCTCTCCTGGAAAAATGGCACATAAAAGCTCAATCTTGCCCCTTTTTCAACTTAGGCATAAACTCTGACAATTCTCCTTTATCCTTCTACCTTGTGCTGGGAGTATAGTCACCCATCCCAGTCTCTCCTCCTTTTGTGCTCTGTGCACTGATAATCCAAAATCCTACCCCTGGTGTCAGTCTCTTTTCTAAACTCAAGACTCAGTGTTGAATGAACAAAAGTTACCTAAAATCAAAAGTGTTGCTACTTCTGCCACATTTTACTTGAAAGAGAAAATTAAGTGCTTTTCTGCTTTCATCCCAGGAAGGAAAATGCTGAATTCTCAATGCCTATGGCAGCTGTGGGCTGTAGAAGGGTAGGACCTAGATTTCAGAGTAAGGGAAGATATTAATGAGGTTTGGGAAAGGTAAGAATAAGTACTGATAACAAAGGGGAAAGTGGGGGAGAGATAAATTAGAAGGTAGGGATTAACAACAAAATGGGGCTCTGTTCCACACTTGGAGCAATGAAAGTGAAAGTGAAAGTCACTCAGGTGACCCCATGGACTCCATGGAATTCTCCAGGCCAGAATACTGGAGTGGGTAGCCTTTCCCTTCTCCAGGGGATCTTCCCAACCCAGGGATCGAACCCAGGTCTCCAGCATTGCAGGAGGATTCTTTACCAGAGGAGCCACAAGGGAAGTGGACAGTGAAGAGAGAAGTAGACAATGAAGAGAAGTGGACAATGAAGAAGAGGAGAAAGACAGCGCATAAGGACAAGGAGGCCATCAATCTACTGAACAAATTCAATGGAAGCAGAAATTGAGACTGAGATGAGCACAAAACAATTTGCATCAGGCTTTCCCTATTATCAGCCCTGCTCTCAAGAATCCCGGACACTGGGGAGGCTCTGTGTCTCCCACTGTGTGTTGATTAGGGTTCAACATAATTTCATATGAATCCCAAAGCAAGCTGCCTCAGCTGCCTTCCAGTTTATGCCAATACATTCAATCGCCCACCTGACATCTACCTTCACCTGGATGTCTTACAAATATCCTGGAATCAGTCCCAGAACTAGACAAATACTCTTGTCCCCAAGTCAATCCATTTCCTCTTTTGCTAAAAGACACCAAACATCTACCCTGGTGCTCATCCTGGTCTCCCTGCAAATCTTTCCCTCCTCACACACAGCCTGTTAGTCATCAAGTCCTGATGATGATGATGGTGATATAAATCCTACCATTTTGCTTCTCTACTTTGAATACTCTTCTTCCTCCAATGCCAAAATCACTGCAGTAGCCTACAAACCAGCTATTTATACGCCTCCCTCGCCTTTGTCCAATCTAAGTTCTTACAAGAATACTGCACCATCATATTTTCTATTAAAAAAATTCCTTCCTGGTGACTCTTCCTTTCTGGAGAAAGGAAAAAAGAAAAAAAAAAAAAACTTATTTACATGCTTTCCTGGTAATATTCCCTTGTTCCTGGAGTACACTCTTTAGTCCTCAACTCTAAGTAGAAAATCTCTTGTGTTTTGTTTACTGGAAAATGTCTTTCATTTCACCCCTCCCTTAGGAGTGGTTTTGCTGGATATCTAATTACTGGTGCCGAGTACCTCCCTCACTCACTCCCTTCCTTCATCTATTCCTTCCTTCTCTCTCCCTCCCAGCACAGCCAACATATTTTTACATTACGCACACACATTTTCCAATTACTTTATCTAAAAATATGCTTGGAATAATCCTGTCCATTTGAAAAAATATAATCTTCAAATTGATGCAAGAAGTAGCATGAATAATTAATACCCA
This sequence comes from Bubalus kerabau, assembly GCF_029407905.1. Classification (NCBI taxonomy): domain Eukaryota; kingdom Metazoa; phylum Chordata; class Mammalia; order Artiodactyla; family Bovidae; genus Bubalus; species Bubalus kerabau. The sequence goes on along the minus strand of NC_073647.1, from coordinate 147,104,996 downwards.
CTGCTTTTAGTACAGGGCAATGACATTATGTGTGGTATACCTGACTTCAAGACACAGACAGCTTCTTAACTAGACTCACAGAAATCACAAGGGTATAAAATTCATGACACTTTAAAACTATTTTATTAAGAACATTGATAATGTTTCAATTATAAGGACCACAAATGGTTCTGAAAATTAAAATGAAATATTCATAGAAGTCAGTGAGAGTCAGATCTTACCTGAAGCTTTCTGTAACATCTTTGATAAAGGCCCACACCTCCAGTAATGGACCAGTGTTTATAGCTGAGCTATAAGAAAGTGCATCCTAGGGTTAATTTACCAAAGCTCTTCTCAAATTTTGGTTCTGCCTTCCAGAAGCCTGAACAAGAATCCAACACCTTCATCCAGATCACATTCCCCCCAGGACATTCCAACATTCCTGCATGTCTTGACTGTGTATGTACTTTGCTTCAAACAGAGAAGCAAAACAATAGAGACCCCCTGACTTACAGGACACTGTTTTGTGATTTTCCCATCACAACTATTCTGAGAACTGCTCAGATCTGGAAGTCCCACTCCCTCCAGGAAACTCAAATATAATTTGAAGTCCTTTATATATTATTCAAAGTCCTACTTCTAAATAGATTTCCTATACTGAACCTTCCCACCTAAACTAGTGAAATGCAGTTATACGTTAAAGACAGGAGTTATATATGCCCTCCACACATCAGTCTGACCAGGTGAGATTTCTGGGCTTTGATATACTGCACACACCTGAGGCTTTTCCTCCCGGTACATATGGTTTTCCATATGTCTGATCTGAATTTCTGTGGAAGTAATTAACACATACATGAATGCAATCATATGTAGATTTATGCACATGACCTTCAGATTTTCCATGTGACATTTTCAAATTCACATATTCAAGAGCTTCTGAGAACATCATCATCTAAAATCTCTTTCATTTCCTCTAGATATGGTAGAGGAATCAATATTAGAGATTGGAATCATTCAAAATTAGGAAAGACTCTCATGTAATGAAATATTATTATTGTTCGTGGCACTCAAAGAACGGTTAGAGGACATCCTTTTACTGGGTTATCTTACACGTCTTTCCTTAATAAAAGACTATTTCTGATTTTTAAAAATCTCCCAGGTTCATTTTTATACTTGGAATTCAGTGTGCTCATTGGTTCACATAAGCAAACATAGTCCCAAAATGTCAGACCACTGGATGCCCAGAGACTGTGTGTACCGTGGATAAAGCGGCGCCCTGCTGATCTAGAGCCCTGAGTCCTAGGCACAGACCTCATAAACTCTGCAACTTTTCTGAGCCCATCCCCTTCCCTACAAAATGGAGACCCTGGTCTGTCTCACAAAACTTCTTTGAGTTGTGCTCCAGAGAATTACCTAAACATATGGATTTTGCTGAATCTTAGCAGGATTTCTATAAAGCTAATATTTATTGAGGGTTTATTATGTGCCGTGAACAGATGTTTTGGAGCATCCTTTTTTTTAAGCTTCACAAAACTTCACGCATTTGGTTCCACTTTTCCTCCGCCAAGAAAAGTGAAGCTCAGAGAGGTGGGCCACTTTGCTTCACGGAGGCATCAAGGTTTCCCAGAATCTGGAACTGCACTAGTCTGGGTGCAGGCTGTCCAGAAGCAGATAATGAGCCAAGGGCATGTGTGGCCAGACCATGAAGGCAGTTCTCCCCAGGAACACTTGCTGAGAGGGGGGCAGCATTGGGAAGGAGAGGAAGCCGAGAGGGACAGACTCCCCGGAAATGTCCAGTACAGGGTAGCTTAGGCCGGATTCCTGGATTCTGAAGTGCAAAGCAAACTTCAGGGGTGCTCTGACCTGAGCCAAAGGATTTGGGCTTTGACTCCAGCCCCAGCCAGCCACTGCTCAAGAGCTGTGTGTTTGTGTGGAAGGGGTGGGCATAGGGCTGTCACTTTCAGGTCCTTCCAGCCTTTTCTACAATCAAGCAAAGTATGTTCAAATTGGGTTCCAGTAATCAAGGGGAATCACCAAGAAAGGGTGAGCAGAGGGCACAAAAACAGTGCAAATGATGTGAAAGAATCTAGGCCAGACCCTGATGTCATCTGCCCTACCTGTGAACCACGGAGCATGTGCCTGACCGGCCTGTGGGGGACACCTGCTCTGTGGCCAGCTGGGTGTCCAAAGTCTTCGAGGGAACTGGCTAAGACTGTGTCTCGTTTCTGAACATAAGGCCATTTTACCAAGCCTTATATTCCATTTGTGATATTTGGCAGTGTTATTCCTTTTCTGGCAGATCGGTGCTCATAGTGAGGCTAAGCTGAAAGAGGGGAAGAACAGAACTCCAGCTGGGGGCTTTGGTGTCCTGGCCAGAAGCGATGGGAGGGAAGGCCCTGGGCCTGCCTGGACTGTCCAGGAGCAAAGGCTTCTCTGACTGGCGACATCTGACCTGAGGCATCAGCTAGACACAGCATGCACTTTCTGCTTCTCCATCTGCAATTCCACAATCCCCATGCAAGGGGCCAGGCTCCCATCCAATCTCAGCTCCGCTACCTGGGTGGCTGTTTTTTTTTTTCAAGATTAAGACAAAGCACTTTGACCAATGATAGATTGTCAGTTGTGAGCATTTGGCTGAGGATTAAAAGAGCAGAAGCTTCTATTTTTCAGTATTGATCTCTCTTTTTAATGGCAGTTCTATGTTAAAATTTGGACAAAATAAAATTAAACTAATTTAAATGAGTTTTCATTTTCACTGTAGTGAAATCTTTATTTTCTGACCCTATGGGTAGTCAATTGGACTTAAGTACAGAAACTGTCCACTTGAGAGACTTTTATATTATGTTTTGTTCTATGAAATTTATTCTATAATATGTACCAGTCTCTTCAAAGGTATATACCCCTTTCATTAGCAGTGAGTTTTGCTAAAGAAACATCTAATCAAACCTGGAAATGATTTTATAGTGAAGTATTCACATATGGTATTCTGAAAAAAAAAAGTACTGTTAAGAATTCATAAGATGCTATTACTCATCAGAAGTTCAGATATGTTTGTGATCTGCTGTGAAAATAATCATTACCAAATAAAAATGTTAAGAAAAAGAATCCTTCATTTAGGAATGGCAGAAGAGATGGTCAAATGCTCAGTTATAACGTGCTTCACAGACGAGCAGTTTCCAGTTGGTATCACAGTGTGCTCCTGGAAATGAAGTCACCAAGTAAACCTCTCTGGCAGAATAACATCACATGGGACCTTCAGCATAGCAAAAAAGAAAAAAAAAAACTTTTTGCCTTTTGTGTCTACTATACTAAAAAAATTGCACAAAAATGATATAAGCATATATAATTAATAATTAAAATCAACATAAAATAAACTTAAATATGATACTCCATTCAAAAAATTATATTCTAAACTAAGTCCTACAAAATGAGCACTTTGATACACAAGGGGCTTTAGCGTCATCCCCCTTACACACATAACTGCACTATGCAAGTTGACGAGCTTGTGTTTTTTGTCCTAAATCTAACTATCCACTTTAACCAATGTTAAATAACTCATTATCACCTTTCTTGTCTTCTGATAATTTAGAAAAGTTTCTGGGGGAATGCCTTGGACGGCTTAAGTCTCTGTAAAAGCTGCCCCAATGGTCCTCTTTTTCTCCCAATACGCTTGGGCGTATGAAGTAGATACTTTCCAATGCACCCCACTTTCACCAAACAGAACAATCAATCAACATGGGTGGGAGATGATGACAGGCGCACTTCTTACCCTGGACAACTAGATTAAATAGCAAGTCAGCAGCGCTCCCTTTGCCCTCCGTGCCACTTCTCCAAGGCACCAACACCCCTCAATGGCCCCAGGAAACACAAGCTCATATTTCTTGGGTGATCCTTCCTTTTCCTTCTCTGCCAGCCAGCCCTGCCTACGCTTCCCCAGTCAATCTTTGCTGCCCTACAGCATATGACTGGTGAAGTTAATACCACATTTTCTCTATGGAACCTAGTTAGACCTGCTACTTTCACAAAAACCAAAGTCCAGGCATTATGCTTCCCTCTACCTTCTCTCTATTTTACTAACATAATTTAATACCACAAAGGACGTACTATATGTACCCGAAACACCTTTAATGTTTTTGTGCCTATAATATTCAAGATTTTGAACAGAAGAATATATTCAAATACTCATAGTATCTGATGTGAAATGAAACAGTCATCAAGATCAAATACATAATGATTCTAAAAAATACTCACAATCTTTTATGCATAAAAATACTGTGACTTCCACGATTCCAATGTGTTTGTTTTCTTAATAAGTGTACATAACTAGGGGAGAAAAAAAAGACTAAAAGGGCAGACACGAGAATGTCACCAGTGGTTATGACTGAGCAGTGGAATTGTATGTCATTTGCTTTTTTTTGTTTTTGTCATTTTTACATTGTTTTCAAACTTGCTACAGTATAATTATAAAAACAGAACACTTTAAAATATACTTTCATAGCTGTTAAATAGAAAATATTTGCACATGACCCTTAACAATTCTCCCCAGTGCTTAGAAGTTTACTAACATGTTACAGAAACTCATAACATTTCCCTGGGAAACCAAGAAATCAATCACAAAGTACTCAACCAAACTACAAGGATGATCTACAAGAATTATCAAAATGCTTCTTGTGAAAATGACTAAGGCAAGAGCATATCATCTCCTGTAAGAGGGATAGGAAGAAGAGTCTTGTTCTTGCTTTTATGTGCAATAAGTGAGGCTTGAAACTGGAAAGAAAGAGATGCCTATATAGAAAATTACTGAGTATCATCAGGTGAAATTATACTTTCTTACCCCCACTCCAATTTCATTAAAGCTCAAACTAACATGTCAGTCTCTTAGAATTTCACCTCTTGAATACTCTTTTTGTGATTTACAAAGAACAACAACATGGTATAAAAGAAGATGGCTTTCTGTGCCAGCTGGGACATAGACAAGGAAGAGTATTAGTGATTGCTTGAGACAACTGGGGAACACCTAGAGAGACTCTCGTGACATTTCAAAATACCTTGAACACAAGGTTACAATCCAAGAAATGTAAATTGCATTCCTATTTTTTATACCAAGCTGCCTCCCTTGTTCACATTACATAATCTCCCTGAGTCTCAATTTCCTCTTCCATAATCTTACCTTATCACTATCTAAAAAAAAAAAATGTGACAAATAGTAAAGTTATACATGGTTTTTTTTAAGACACTTAGTTTAACAAACTCCTCTTTTAAAGTGCAGATATGTCTGGTTTCAGCTCATGAGACATTCATGGATTAGTGTGAACCACTTTAAACTGGTGACAAATCACACCCTTCCTCTGGGGGTCATGCCTTAGGGGAGAATGAGCAATGATTTTGGAGCATGGGTACTCCGAGGAGGGCACTTGGGGATGGGTTAGCATGGAGCACCCAGAGACTGGAAGCCACTGGAGCAGAAGTACTCAACTGGAAGAGAATTTGCTCCTCGCCCCCAGCAGGGGACATCTGAAAATGTCTGGAGACATTTTAGTGTGTCATAGCTGGGGAGGGGATGCTACTGAGATCTAGTAGGTAGAAGCCAGGAGTCCTGCTTAACACCCTGCAATGCACAGGAGAGCTTGTGCCACAAAGAGCTATCCTATTCCAAATGTCAATAGTGCTGATGCTGAGAATCTCTGCACTTGAGATAAAAGAGTAGGGGAAAGAAAGCGTGAGGCAAGAAAATTCAAGACAAATTTCACCAACTCATAAGTTTCAGCTGGCACCAACGACTGCTCCATTAGACCAAAAAAAATCTTCTCCTAGGCATATTGCCCACACTTCTCGTTTTAAATCATAGACTTAGGTTGATACAAATCTGGTTTCTGAATTTTTCATCCCTTTCTTTTTAAATGATAAGAATCCCATCTGTTGGCAGATGTAATGATACTCTATGGCCATCAACATTAATGGAAAGTGAGACCTTAATTTTAAGGTGTCCAGGAAAGATTATACTAAAATGTGCTAAAAAAAAATGCTAAACTGGTTCAGGAATCTCATGCAATATGTATCTCTTTTTTGTCTGCACTATTTCTCATCAGTAGAAAAAAAGAACAGAAATTACCATAAGAATTATGCAAAGAAAAAATATGGCTTTTTTTCTGTGACTCTAAGTGGTTTAACAGCATTATCAGAGAATGTGAAAACTATATTCTTAAAAATAACCTCACAATTAGTCTTACTCCATTTTCAAGGAATGAACAGCAAAAAGCCCAAGGAAATTAACAGGCTCATCCTGGAATACGCAGTGGCTCCAAAGCAGGTCCCTGTACACCCTGGGCCATCACTGAAGAAATGATGCTAAGAGTCCTGCAAGTATCTCTCTACCACTTTTGCATTCTGTCTGCTAAGAGCACAGAAATGCAGTCTTTACATATCAGAAGATGGTGGGAGATTGAAATTCTTCATTTCAGTCAAGTGACTACATGGTCAGTGTTTAGAAATAGGAGGACAGATCACTTTATTTTGATGCAACATGAACCAAGACTTCAACTTTTAACAGGGCAGCAATCAGACCGTGAAGCCTTCTTTTTAGTACCCACATGAGGTCCAGGGTTCAGTAATTGCAAGGAAATGAATCACAAGAAGCAGTGGTGAGCTCTCAAAACATCTGTTTGCAAAGCCCAAGATGGGATGAACACACTGGCATCCGTGGCTGCATCAGAAGAGGTGGGAATCTTTTACAGTGAGGGCAACTCTGTGCCAGTCCACCCGTGGTGACTGTATTTGGACATCCTCCTCTGTGGGTCCAAGCCAAGGATCCGGGAGAAGGAAAGATGAGTATGTGACAGAGGCAAAAAGATTGGAAAAAGAGACTGGGTTACATCAAGTATCTTTACTGTTCTGGGTGAGTACACACAGTACATATCTGGGGGTTGACAAAGCACTTGCTGGCACTTCTCAATCCTTGGGACCTCTTGATAAGAAGTTTATGAGCTGAATGAGTCTCAGGGCAGGCCATAGACACAGTTCTTTTGTGAAGGAAGAATTCTAACCACTGTTGCCCTGCTTTCCTTATCATCTTGAAGCAGGGGCGTTTTAAAAGGAAGTCAGGGATGCTAGATTAAAGGGTGGTTCAGGCAGTCAACTGTCTCCCTCTGCACACAAGTGCCTTTATATAAGTGCACACCCACCCTCAACATTCACGGGCTGGGCAGGAACATGGATGGAGGCCCAACTATTAAATGTCTAAATATGTAAAGGCTCCAAATCCACCCAATAAGCATTTTATCCTCTTAATTTGACAAATGTACTTTCTTAACATGCAAGGCAGTTTCAAGTTTAAAAATTTGCAACTCCTCAGAGTCCCATCCACAATGTGGCATCGAGGAGACAGCAACCAAGGGTGCCACAGACACACACACACAAACACACACACACTCTTGATGTAGGCCTACGCAAGAGCTCGTGTACCTCAACACTGTCGGCCTTCCCTTCAAAAACAACCCTACTTGGCCATCTTTGGTGGGTCTACCTTCAAGAGCCTGGAAGCAGGCAATGAATTGTTGGTGTAAGGAATTCCACGCCCCCAGGTACCCAGCACATGGTCTAGAACAGAAGTTAAGAACTTTCTCCTAAAAAAGCCAATTTTTTAAAGCACACATTTGAGGCTTTACAGGTCATATTATCTCTGCCACAGCTACTCAACTCTGCCATTACTACATGGAAATAGTCACAGACAATATATAAATAGAATTGTGTGACTGTGTTCCAAACCAAACCTTTATTTGCAAACATAGGCAATGGACCAGAGGCCACTGTTTACTAGAAACTAGTCGAGAAGGCAGCAGGGTATAGACTCAGGAGGATACATCCCCTTGGTCCTTGAAATTCCCTGAACCATGGGAAGAAGCGTGCCTGGAAGAGAACCAAAGTGGATCTTCTAAAATGGCCCAAAATGGGAGCCACCAGCCATATGCGGCAGCTGAGCACTTGAAATGTGGTGGCTGGTCCACATCGAGATGTGCTCTGTGTGCAAAACAGGATTTCAGAGACAGTACCAAAAAAAGCAAAATATTTCTATTGTTGATTTTCTACTGATTAGATACTGAAATGATTTTGGGGATAGGGAGGGTAAAAAAAAAAAGTTATTAAAACCAGGCTTCTTTGGTGGCTCAGCAGTGAAGAATCCACCTGCCAATGCAGGAGACACAGGTTCAATCCCTGGTCTGGGAAGATCCCACAATCTTTGGAGCAACTAAGCCCATGCACCACAACTACTGAGCCTGTGATCTAGAGCCAGGGAGCTGCAATGACCGAGCCCACATGCTACAACCACTGAAGCTGGCACGTCCTGGAGCCTGTGCTCTGCTCCAGAAGAAGCCAGAACAATAAGAAACTCGTGCACCACAACTAGAGAAAAAGCCCACACAGCAACGAAGACCCAGCACAGCCAAAATAAATAAATAAATAAATAAATATTTTTTAATGTTATTAAAGTCAATTCTACCTGGTTTTTCAATCTTTAAATATTGCTACAAGAAAATTTCAATTTACATATGTGTTTACATGCGTGACTAACACTTGTGGATGGCAATAGAGTTTTACCAGACAGGGCTGTTCTGCGTGAGGCCCTAGCTTTCCTGCTGGTCTAAAGACTGCACTGTTGCTGTGGCCAGAGTAAGAAAGCACAGGTAGACTGGATTTCAGCCCCATTCTTATTCCTCCTGGTCTGACCACAAAATGCATAACCATACATGGGCTAGGACTAAACACCCTTCCAATAAATCAGGAGGCCACCAGTTGGCTGAGCTGCCCTCAGCGAACTCCTTCTGCAATAGGGAAGAACAAATCCGACTCTATATTAGATCTTTTTCTTTGACTTTAACCCTTGTATTATGGTGCTTTTGCTTTAAGAATGTTGTCTATAGTCAGAAATATACAGGATAATCTATTCTTAAGGCTGTGATTTTTAAGGGTGTAATAGTTTTCTATTCACATAGTGATAAAAAATTACAGAACAGAGAATAAATAACATTTGCCTCCACGAAGATTTACAGGTACATCGAGACTTGACTGACACGGACAGCTGCAAGAACAAAGGATTCCGACATCAAGAAGTTTGCCTGAATCAACCATGCCCCTCCTTCACCTTGCCTTTAAAAATGCTTTACTGAAATCTTTCAGAGAGTTTGGGGTTTGGGGGGCCTAAGGCCCCCAATCCTCCTTGCATGGGCCTGCAATAAACATTCCTCTGCTCCAAACTCTGACATTTTAATATTGTCTGGCCTCACTGTGCATCGGGCACCAAACTTGCATTTGGTAACGCTTTCTTAACTGGCAAAAGGGAAACTTATCTCACTACCTGAAGAGAAGAGAGACCTCAAGTGGAAAGAAAGGAAACCCTTCTCGCATCCACTAAATAGCGAATTGTCTGAAGAGGCATCTATTTGTTTCTTGGGACTCTGATGGAAGGCAGAACTACTCCTCTCCCAGCCATGAACTTACTAAAGGGTCACTTACATAGCTGGAGGGTGGACTCTAACTGACAGCCAGCCCAACCAATCACATGCAGTTTCTGGGCACACTTCTTTTCTTGGAAGAATGAACGCAGAGTGCCCCCTAAAAATGGGGAGCGGTTGGCGACAGAACTGGTTCAGCTGTTTCTGCCTGCTGCTCACTCTACTTTAGGAATGTGGATCCAGGATGGCTGCACAGCTACTGGAATCAATGCTTATCTTGCTTCACTTTCCCACGCAGTCTTAGAGAAAAGCTTCCATCAAAATAACCTCAGTGTGCTTCCTCCATTTGAGGAACCTTTGGATACTATATAGTGATAGGAAAATCTTCCATTTTGTGAATAGAACGCCTTAAAGAGATGTCCCTGTTTCTTCCTTCCAAATATCTGCTGTAACAACTTGCAATATATTTATACTGCAAATTCACTAACTAAACTGAAAACCTGCTATAATGAATTTGCACACACATGCACACAAACCTATTAATGCCTTCATCAAATATTAACTACTTTGGTAATTTTTGTTGTATACGCTTTGTGTTATGGAGAAATCCATTGTGGATTGTTACAGAGGATTTTAGTGATAGTTGGCAAAAATTGTTTACAGTTTTTGGATGAGTTGGAAACATATTATTTTTCCTTTATAAAATAAAATGATATTAACAGACTGCTTTTATCTAAACTCACCACCCAGCACACTTCTCAGAACTCAGAACAAGTAGGTTTAGAAAGGATGCAATGAATTAAAGCACAGGTTTCATGAGCAGAGATAACTAACAAGATCATTTATTTTATGAAAAGTGTACAATTATTTGAATAATGGTAGGTTGGCTATGTAGGCAGGTACATTAAATCTTCCTAATTACAAGCTGAAAAATAGTAATTCCTTACTCAGTCATAGAAAAGAATGCTATTTGCAGCAACACGGATGGACCTAGAGATTATCATATTAAGTGAAGTCAGAAAGACGAGTATCATATCACTTATGTGTGGAATCTAAATATGACACAAATGAACTTATCTACAAAACAGAAACAGACTCACAGGCATAAGAACAGACTTGTGGTTGCCAAATGGTGGAGAAGAATGCAGTGGGAGTTTAGGGTCAGCAGATGCAAACTAGCATAAATAACAACAAGGTCCTACTGTAGAGCATGGGGAACTATATTCTATATCCTGGGATAAATCATAATGGAAACGAACATGAAAAAGAATGTGTACATATGTGTAATTGGATCACTTTGTTGTACAGCAGAAATTAACACAACACTTTAAATCAACTATATTTGAATTTTTTTAAATAGTAATTCCTTTAAAATATAGATGTGTTCACACTGAACTTCAGTGATGATTCCTGTGCCTTAATATAGATGATGCACCTACTGAAAGGTTACAGGAAATGAAGTCTGTGAGAGGTCACTGAATGCCAGGAAAATCCACTTCTGGCCATTTCTTCTTTCTATCTGCTGGGTCCACCTCAAGATGTCTTACACTCACCACTTAGCAGACACAGACAGGGGTCAGCTTCCCTATGATGGCACTAGAGAAACAGCTCCACGCAAAAGTGAGAAGTGTACTTTCACTTCAAAATCTCAAATACGGGGGTCTGGCAGCATCACATTGATGAGTAAGTTACAAACTTGTAAATGACAAGCAAGGTACATTTGCTCCTTCTGTGTGGGACAGAGGCTGCCCTGACACCTCCATGGTGATGCTTTTAGGGTCCAGAGTCATGCGAGGAATAAGGATGACAGAACTGTGGTGGGCAGTGGGAGGCTTGGGTTAGAGCTGTGCACTGGACTCACATGGGGACCTTTAAAAAAAATACCCAGCCTGCGGTCTCCTCTGTGATTCCAGTGTAACTGGTCTGGGGTACTGCCTGGGTACTAGAGTTATTTTAAAGCTCCCCAGGTGATTCTGACATGCAGCACTGCAGGGATACTAGTCAAGGAAGAAGAGGCAATGAATCATGAACATCATGACAACCTCCTGACAGGCTCCCGACAGGACAGAAGTCTGCCCAAAGGGAAGCAACAGGGAATTCAGTCACTGGATCGGATACCTAGGGGCTTCACTTTGGCTGTACCTGGAGTATTGGGAAGGTTCTAAGGTCACTCAGTCTAGAAACATCATCTGACTCCGGGTTTCTCAACCTTGGCCCTAGACTTTGCAGTTTTAGGTCGGATCATTCTTTGTGTTGGGAGCTGTCCCGTGCACTGGAGAAAGTTTAGGAGCATCCCTGACCTCTACCCACTAGATGCCAGGAAAATACTCTACTGCTAGTCATATACCCAAAATGCCTCTGGGAACAAAATTACCCCCGGCTGAGAACCAATGGATGTGATAGAAGCTGCATACTGTAGAGGATCATTTAGTTTCATCCACCAGACACCTCGGAATCCATTACTCAAGAGAACAGGAGTCTGAAAAGGGAGGCCCTGTCTGAAACTGTCAGGACTTGTTTATTAATATATGTTTATGAAAGTATGGAGTGCTCTACTGAACTTGGCCCTGTTGGAGGGATTTGGGAAGAGGTATTTGCAAGAGGCTGAAAGATCTGCAGCAGCATATGTGGATGGAAGGAAGCCCAGGCTGGGATGGCCTAAAATATAAATTACACAAAAGAACTAAAGGTTAAAGAAATCTGACACACCCAGAGGCCTGTCTCTAGGCAGCACTGAGTTGCTAATTCAAATGCACTTCTGCTGCTAAGTCACTTCAATCGTCCCACTCTGTGTGACTCCATAGATGGCAGCCCACCAGGCTCCCCCGGCCCTGGGATTCTCCAGGTAAGAACACTGGAGTGGGTTGCCATTTCCTTCTCCAGTGCATGAAAGTGAAAAGTGAAAGTGAAGTCGCTCAGTCGTGTCCGACTCTTGGCGACCCCATGGACTGCAGCCTACCAGGCTCCTCCATCCATGGGATTTTCCAGGCAAGAGTACTGGAGTGGGCTGCCACTGCCTTCTCCAAATGCACCTCTACCTTCCACTATCAGTGCAACTGTGCTTAAGGCTCCCCAAGAACTCTCATGGACCCAATGCTAATGGCACAAAAGTGACCCACTTGGACAAGATCTGAGTCAGTCCTGTTCCAATTCAAGTCCAAAGCAGATAAATCTCCTGAATGTAATAAAAGTCAAACAGCAATTCTTTACACTGCCTTTGGTGTGCTGATAAATGTCTGAAATTTCTCGTTGTTGTTCAGTCGCTAAGTTGTGTCCAACTCTTTGTGACCCCGTGGACTGCTGCACGCCACGCTTCCCTGTCCGTGGGATTTCCCAGGCAAGAATACTGGAGTAGGTCACCATTTCCTTCTGCAGGGGATCTTCCTGAACAAGGGATTGAACCCATGTCTCTTGCATCTCCTGCATTGGGAGGCAAATTCTTTACCACTGAACCACCAGGGAAAATAAATTTCTTTAGTTGCCAGCTTTTTAAAAGTTATTTGTGATGTCAGATAATTCTCAGGAATTAACGAAAAAAAAAATACTCCTATTGGATTTTTTTATGAAAGTTCTCCTTGTAGAAATCTTAAAATCTCTGATTGCTCTTTTTATGTTATTTGAATCTTTCTTCTGTCTTTAAAAGAAAATCTAGCTGATAACAATCTTTGGATTTATAGAAACTTCTACTCTCACATGAAATTTATACTTCAATGAAACACTACTCTTTGGGAAGGTGCCTATTTGACAATAACTCACAAACATCGGCAGGTGCAATCAGAACAAAAAGAAAGACGACAGGATCCAGAAAAATAAAACACTGCTTTGATCACTATTTCAAACACCTATTGCATGACTAGTTCAATAAATACACAAATGAGCCTGTCAAACCCAACTCAATTATTGGACACCCCTGCTGTTTTCAGCTTATTGCTCATCTTGATCTAAAAAAAAAAAAAAAAATTAAGAACAAAACAACAAACAACCTGTCTTTCATTTTGTGACTATGCACATTGAGAAAATAAGGTGTGATAAGCTGAAATAATGATTATGTGGGGAGGGGGAATAAAAGAGCTCATGCATTTATAGATCTTGAAATCATGTGAACACAAGAGTTGAGGCCACAGCTCAAGGGTAAGTCTACAAAAATACATTTCTTGTATAAAATGGCAGGCATTGACTGCTGTCCACCAGTAACTGCTCTCTTCCGCAGTGCTTCACCGGACTGCATTGACCAGGTCCCCTTGCAGGTATTAGGGACACATGTTTGCGTTCTAGCCAACTGTGTAGGCAAAGCCACCTATCAGCCTTGCCCTGAAATCTCTCCCAAGATCCCCCAGGTTTCCCCTCTTTTCTGACCATGGGGTACCATAACACCCTAAAACGTCCAAGCCCCTAGACCAGGGTTTTGGCAAACATTTCCCTGTAAAGGGCAGATAGAAAATATTTAGACTCTGTAGGGCACGTGGGCTCTGTCACAACCCTCAACCCTGCCCTTGCAGCAGCAAGACAGCCAGAGACCAGAACTAAACAAACAGGCATGGCTGTGTGCCAGTTTAACTCTCTGGATGATGGTAACAGAAATTTAGATCGCATATCATTTTCATGTGTAACAAAACACTATTCTTCCTATTATTTTTAAGCCATTTAAGCACTGGAAAAATGTAAAAACCATGCTTAGTCCCTTAGACTAAAAAATCTAGGTTCCTGTATGACTGCGTGGAACGGAAACTCTTCTCCCCCGTCCCCCTCGACTTCACACACTGCACAATGACATGAGTAAGAAATTGCACTGTGTTAAGTCTGAGTTTGTTACAGCAGTTGGAATACTTTAATACACAAGTATTTGCATAATCTTTACCGCCATGAAAAGAACAGATAGCAGGCAAACTGTTTCAGGCATGAAGTTGAAGACGTATTTACAATTTTTAATCAAGGAGATTTTTTTGTTCTCCCCTGCCTCCTCCCTCATAGTTTTTAACATTTGTCAAGGATAATCTGATAGGATAATTCCCAAGGGTTTTTGAGACAAATCCTGCCAGTGACCAGTTTCTATATGATGGATACCTAAGAAAAGAAATGATTAGTCTTAAAGAAAGAGGTACAGTTTCCTTCTGGGCAAACGGTGTCAATTCCAACTTAATGTGATAAATTGATAGCACATAATAATTCATATACAGTGACAAATACAAAAAAGTTATCTTCTTATCTGCAGATGGAACCACAGAGACCATTTCATGTAATTCAGAAAACATTGTTCCTAAAGCATTACTATCGGAGAAGGCAATAGCAACCCACTCCAGTACTCTTGCCTGGAAAATCCCATGGGCAGAGGAGCCTGGTAGGCTGCAGTCCATGGGGTCGCCAAGAGTCAGACACGACTGAGCGACTTCACTTTCACTTTTCACTTTCATGCATTGGAGAAGGAAATGGCAACGCACTCCAGTATTCTTGCCTGGAGAATCCCAGGGCCGGGGGAGCCTGGTGGGCTGCTGTCTCTGGGGTCGCTGAAGCAACTTAGCAGCAGCAGCAAAGCATTACTATTCCACCATCTAAGGAATTCTCCAGACAGACACTGTAATTAAGCCCCTAATATTCCTAACTTCATAAATTTTAAAACTGCATTTAAAGAACAGTAAAAGTATATAGAAAGGATTAGTTAATAAAATATTTGTAGTCAGATTATTAGACTCTATTATCTAAGAGCATACACATAAGTTTTTTCAAGAATTCTGTTCTGAAGTTTTAATGACATTTCTCTTATACTGAATATTTAAATAGGCAAACTTTTTATATTTGAGATGTAAAGAGATATGAAACTAAGTTTAGGATGATAAAGTACAAAATATACCATAACTGAATAATGATTACACTTTTAAATTATATATTTATAGGCAATGGTAACACGATCATTTTTATTAATAGAAAAAAATGATTAACAGCTTACAGCAGACTATAGATCACTTTTGTAAAGGCCTAATCTTGGATTGTCAAGAATGGCAAGATTTCCCCTCCCCATTTTTGTTTGTTTTTTTGGTAAAGGGCCAGATAGTATAGCAAATATTTTTGCCTTTGTGGGCCAGTCTATCTCTGTGGCAACTATTCACCTCTGCCATTGCAGTGGCAAAGTAGCCAAAGGTAATGTGTAAAATGAGTACCTGTGGTTCTGTGCCAATAAAACTTTATTTACAAAAGCAGGCCTTGCTCTACTCTGTCAATTTCTGTTGTACTGCTTCCCAGTAGCAACCAAAGAATATATCAAGAAAAAGTTGTCTCACCTCTTAAACCACTGGTATTTAGGAATTAATATAATAGGAACAGGGCTTCCCAGGTGGCTCAGTGGTAAAGAATCTGCCTGCCAATGCAGGAGATGGGAGTTGAATCCCTGGGTTGGGAAGATCCCCTGGAGGAGGGCATGACAAACTATTCCAGTATTCTTGCCTGGGAAATCCCATGGACAGAGGAACCTGGTGGGCTACAATCCATAGGGTCGCAAAGAGTTGAACGTGACTGAGCACACACGTGCATAATATACAATAATAATATTATATATTAATTAGGACTATAATCATAGTCCTAATATAATAATTAGGACAGATATAGTTTAGTTTCCTGACCAGTTTCCAGAATTTTGTATCAAGCTCTTATTCCTCTCCAAAAAAAGGACTTTAAAAAAGATTTTAAAAAACAAAATATGGGAATGTTTTTTCCTTCTTGATTTTAATTTTAAGACTAAATGATGTCTTGACTCAACTAACAATTTACAGAAATACAAATAACTTGGAAACGTGTTAAGTGCTATGGAATTAAAAGCAGCCAAACCCAGACAAAGTAGAAATTCTACAGGGTAAATGACCCAGTTTCTTCAAAAAACACATTATAAAAGAGAGAGAGAAAGACAGCATAATTAAGGGGGAACCGACGGACACAGTCACTTGCAATGTGTAGACCTTATTTGGATTCTAGAATTCAGACAAGCAAATTACAAAAAAAAAGAAAAATACTGAGACAACTGAAAATTTGAACACTAAATGCTTATTGTTATTAAACAATTACTGCTAATATTTAGATACAATTTAAAAAACAGGAAAATTGTTGAGAATGAATTAGATCTGGGTAAATACAAACTTTGGGGGCAAACATAAAGGAGAAAGAGGTGGTAGAAAAGATTGTAATGAAAATCTTTCCAGAAATCCTCAGGGTTAATATCTAAATATAGCCTCTCTTTTTAAATTTATGATCAAGTATGAAAGTCATATAATACAAAGATAAATAAAATGTGTTGGCACCAAGAATTGAAAGAAAATTTAATTGGCAATATTTTAATAAACCTTCCTCCCCATGAAGACGGAAGATATTTGTTCAAATGCTAAGAGCACTACTGAAACAGTCCAAGTCTGTTTGCCAACATGAAATATGGTATGAAATGATCCTTTTCTGGCAGACGTTTCATTCATGATCAGGATGAATGGAGCATGTCTGAACTTGCAAAATCATCTATTTTCTGATACAGTTGCAAAACAAATATAAAAAATGAACATTTGCTATAAAACTCAGACCTATACACTGGAAAATGATACAAATAAACATGTCTTAGCTGTAAAGACAATTTTTCAAAAGTAATTTTTATTATCAAATACACTTATCAGAACAAAGACTATGCATAAGCAATGCCCTCCTGTATGTTAATTTTAGGATATAAATTTAAACCCTTATTCTTTTTTGTGTAGATCAAGGTTTCTCAACCTTGGCACTACTGACATGTGGGGCTGTCCTGTGCATGGTAGGATGTTCAGCAGCATCCGCAGCCTGTACCTTTCTAGATACCAGTGGCAACACCCTCATCAGTTGAAGTGAAGTGAAAGTCACTCAGTTGTGTCTGACCCTTTGTGACCCCATGGACTGAATGTATAGTCCATGGAATTTTCCAGGCCAGAATACTGGAGTGGGTAAGCCTTTCCCTTCTCCAGGGGATCTTCCCAACCCAGGGATCGAACCCAGGTCTCCCACACTGCAGGCAGATTCTTTACCAGCTGAGCCACCAGGTGGACAACCCCAAATGTCTCCAAAATTGGTCAAGTGTCCCCTGGGGGCAAAATCAGCCCCAGTTGAGCATGATGAGTATAGATCAATTCACATCTTAATATCCAAGAGAAATTAATATCCATAAACACTGAAATATGTTTGGACCCGCAGGTTTGCAGAAACCAATGCTATCTATGTCATGAATATGCCAATACATACCTAAGTTTGTTGTCAAGCATTCTTTCTGACCAGATTCTTGGACATAACTTAATTTGAGGATTATTTCAGCCTCCAGCAGTACCAGTCAGTAGAAATCAAAAGTCCCTCAAGTATGTGGATTTTTCTTTGCCAAATATTCCAATCATTTACAGAGAAACATGTGACATCAGAACAAGGACAGAGCACCTCATATGCATTTTAGAAAAAAATCACTTTGTCTGGTTTTTTAACACCCAATCCCACTGCCCAAGAAGATAACTGGAAATTCTCCATTTTCCTTTATTTTTTTTCTTCTTTAAAAATATTTGACCAGGATTCATCATTTAAAGTTAAAGCACTTATTTCTACTTTTCCAATGAAACAATATTTTACATTGGAAATTTTTCATTGTGATTGTTTCATAGAAAAATACAGAAGACATATCTGTGAAGGTTCTTTTTTTTCTTTAGCCTTACTTCCAAATGTAGAAATTACTTTTACATTATCTCCTCTTTAATTTCTATTATTTGCCTACTCATGATAACATTTTTGCATCCTGATTATAAAAGCATACACATATTTGGATTATGAATACATGCTTGTGTATTATATCACTCTTTAAACTTTAACCATATTTTTAAATTATCTTTACTGAATATTTAAATAGAATAATTTTTGAAAATTAAGTACATGTTTACTGAGTGATTTTCTGATGCTATATTTTTCTCCTTGTTTGTCTCTTTCTGATAAAAGCTACACTCTTTCTATGACTCTATATTTCACAATTTCAAATATATGTGTTGAGAAATAGCCTTCAGATTTAAAAAAACACTGGATAAAAAGTATAATATTGAATAGTAGATATAAAATAGTATACTGAAATTAAGTACTGCTCTTTAATTTACACTTACTTTCATAATTACTGATGGTTAATCTTCTAAAGCAAGTTAAACATCCTAATTACATATTAGTTATACATGTCAAAAACCTAATTTATTCATTTTTATGATATTGAGAAAGCATGAATTTTGATATCTGAAAAAATTTTAGTTACATGATAGTCAATAAAAAATCAAGTGTGCTGCAAGATGAAATAAAATTTCCCCAAATCTTTGACATCTCTGGCCCCTCTTTTGCTTTGATCATACACAGAACATGGAAGGCTTCTCTTCCCACATGAAAGGCATGGGAAAAGAGAACTACTATTAATTATAATTAAATTTAAGTCTGTAAGAGGAAAGAACATTTTAGTCTCTCTCTTCTTGCTTTACCCCAGTTTGTCCTCAAGGTCAGCACGCATCGTGCTCAAAGCCATCACCACCTGTAGCTTCCTGCACACAGAAGTGATGTGTGGTGCCTGCATCCTTGGGCTCTTTCAATGGTTACCACAGTTGAGGTCACTGCATTTCAGCCTCTGATGCTGTACCCTCTTTCCAGCCCCTACACAGGCCAGCACAGCATTTGCAGATGGGATGGCAACATGAGGTCATTAAAGGAACCCACAAAAAACCCACCCTATGCATTCATAAGGCAAGAGTCAGCACATACAATGACACTGAATGAATGAGTCATAAACACATAAAATCAAAATACCACAAGGGCAAGTTCAAAAAGATGGACTCCCCAGTGTTTGATTAAAACTGTATTTACAGACTGTTTTTTACCAGTCTCTCTCTCTTCCCCAGCAGTGTCCAAAGCCTTCACAAGTCATTAGCATGTTTTCTTTTTTCCCAACTTTGCAATTCATAACACTGCTGCCCCATTACTTTGGCTGGTTTTCTGACACCCAATCCCACTGCTGCTAAAGTGCTAAATATACATATATATAATTGCATTTTAAATGGAAGTTAATTCATTTTAATTTTGCTTTTGATATGTCTTAACACCCCTGGAGATGGCTGGCAATGTTCCAGGAGGCTGCAAAGCAAAGATGCCAGAAAGTGCAGTAGAAGGAAATCCAAGAGTACTGCTCAGTACAGTGGCCTCTTTGTGGACTTTCTGCCACTCTGTTCAAGTCAGAGCAAACACTCAAGGACCTGATGCATAACTTGTCTTCAATACTGCCTCAGTTCCTGCCTTCAGGATTGATTCTGCCTCATTTTGTAATTAACCTGTACTTTGGAGGTTCTAATGAAAGATTTATATTGTAAAATGTCAACAGAGCAATCTCTCCTTAGCACAGGACCCACAAGCTGTCACTCTTAACACACACACACACACACACACACACACACACACTCATATTCAGCCCTAGTGTTAAAAGGCAGCCAGCCATCTGCCTAGCTTGACCAGGCAGTCTACCAACCCATCCTCCCTCACGCTGTTCTTTTGCTGAACCCCGTGGGGCCATTCACAAACTGACAGAAAGGAAGCAAATCATCTGCAGCAGCTGGCTAAGAAATCAATTTCCCAGTGGATTATGGAGAATGAAAAGGCAGAAGACATCCCCCTGGAAGAGGCCACTTCATTCAACAAATATTTGGACAGTCACTATGTGCAAAGACTGTTGGAAGCCTTTGGAAATAAAAAACAAAGCACAAGTCCTGCCTTCGAGAAGTTTCCCTGCCATGGCCCATGGTTGTCTGCCTCCATTTCCAAATCTACCTTTGATCCCCTTTCTGCCCTGTCCAGCTCCAGTCGATGATGGCCTCCCAAGGGGGCTTCAGTGAGACCACCTCGCTTACAACTGCTAACTTCACTAACGGCACCTGAACTTCCCCGGTGGCAGCTTCACCGTTCACTCTGACTCATTGCCCTGAGTTTTGAACCTCTGAGTACTGAACCACTGTAAGTTTAATTAGTAGTTTTTGAAAGAATGAAAGAAAATAATCTCATGGTTGGGCATGATTAGGACTAGGGTTATAAAAATGAAGATCAAATCAAAGAGTTCCAGGAAGTTCTTTTTTTTTTTTCAGGAAGTTCTTGAGTCACGCTTAGCTCCCCAAATACGCAGGGTTGTCAGATAAAATACAGGACATCCAGTTAAATTTGAATTTCAGATAAACAATGAAATTTAGTAAATATTTCCTAAATACTTCATGACACATACTCCCACTAAAAAAATCATTTTTTTTTGAAATTTAAATTTAACTGAGCATTTTTTATTCTTATTTGTTAAGTCTGGCAACTCCATATATATACCATTTTGAGATTCCTTTGGGTTAAGGTATTTCAGTTTTGAATTAAAATAGTCAGTTCTCAATTATTTTAGTCCTTTCACAATTATTTTTTTTTGATGTAAATAGTCCTTACACAGCATTAATGGTCACAGAAAACTGGATTTGTGAATAGAGAACAAGAGTGCAGAGTGGGAGAAGTTGAGAGTTTGAGGCATTTGTATTATTAGTATTGGGTAAGACTACACAGAATTTAGGATTACAAAACACAGCTGGAAAGTAAAAATGGGCCACAAGAAGAGACCAGTAAACAATGGGGGTTTCTGATGGGGTTCTTGGTGGTAACTGTGGTCCTGTTGAATATTACCTCTGCATTCATGTAGACTCCTGTAACATGAGTTATTGTATTACTTTTTTCTGAAGGAAAACTCTACTTAACCTCATAGCGTATTTGAAAGGCCTGTGCACTTATCCTTCCTACTATACCATTAGCTTCCTAAAAGCAAGGAATCTCTTATCTATTCTTGCATCCCAGAGACTTCTCTGGTGGTCCAGTGGCTAAGACTCCATGCTGCCAACAAAGGGGGCCTGGGTTCAATCCCTGGTCAGAGAACTAGATCCCAACAGGCCGTAACTAAAGATGCCACATTCTGCAGTCAAATAGATACTATTAAAAATAATAATATTCTTGTGACCCAGAGTTCCTGATTCTTATCTCATTCAGCTCATTCCTGATTACATAGTAAGAAAACATAAATATTTGCTCCTTCTTTTGGTTGACTGAGTTGGTATGTCCAAATTAAATTGAAAGGCTGTACAACTCAGTGTAATCTAGTTAACACATCACCTCAACAGTGGTCCCTCTCTGCCCCAATCCCACCTGACACTGGTGTTCCCCAATCTAACCTCTCTAGGCAAGACCAGTATGTTCCACCGGCTACTAAAGAAAGCATCAGGGACGAGAAGAAACAGAAGGAAGACAAAACATGGAAGACCTTTTATTCCCATGTGACCTTTTCCAATGGGTTCCCCTCCTTCACTTTTGTCTCTTCTTTGTCTTAGGCCAGGATCCTATGGGCAACCATGCATCTGTTTGTTGAGTCAGTTCTGGCTTATGTCTACTGTCCCAGAATAATTATTAATAGCTCCCCCTTCACTCTCAGAAGTGCCCTGGTTTGAATGCTCATCACACTCACAGAACATTCAAGAATCATTTTAAGTAGGGAGGTAGCATGGAAATACCCAACAGAGCAGACAAACGTTTGTCCTCAGAATGGCCATGATAAAAGCATTTACCCCATTATCATCAGTGCTTCTCTTCTGCTCTGCTCAAGAAATAGAAATTACAATAACAGACTCATACAGTAGAAAATACTCAGGCTTTCAATCTCATTTGTTGGTTCCCAATTATGCTGAAAAGATGGGCTGCACATAAAGAATCTCCTAAGCTCCAGGAGGTCTTAAAATTGCAGTGAATCACAGTAGTCTCTCCTAGTGAGGAGTACATTACCTTGCTAATCTGAGTAGAGCCAACAAACCTTTGTTTTAAAAATTTAAACCTTTGTTTTAAAAATTTTACCCAAGCGAGTTTTCTGTGCCACTTTGTTAGCTATCTGGCAACTACTGACCTGATCTAATCAACTGAACTACCATTGTTAATGGACCAGATGTTTTTTTAAGTTAATTAATATATTTCTCAGCTTTTTATCAATTGAATAGAAATAAATGTATTACCAAAGAAATAACCCTGTGTAGCAAATACTACAATATATTGTTACTATATATTTTTAATTTAAGACCAAAGAGAAACAATAATTCAAATCAAGAAAGTCAATTAAAAAAAAACATTTCTTTGATTATTATTATGTTAAATAAATACTGTATGTACAGTGTGTAAAGTTTGCACTACATAATCATTTTTTAAAGTTTAATTTTCATCAGAATTAATATTTTGGTGACATTATCAATAGAGATTAGATTTTTATCTCTATTCTATTTTTGGTTCATTTATGACTACATTTTTTAAAAAAGCTTGAATATATTCTTACCCATGCCCCTAAACATACAGAACTTAGAAGGGACTAGATATTTAGAAGAAGTTGAGCCACATGAGGGCCTTGTGTGTAGACCTGAGCCTGGTAGGCTGTTCACCAATGCTTTGGTGGAGCAGAGGAAAAAAGGATCTACCAAGCTAAGAGGAAACACACCACTGGAGGAACAGCCATGCCATGTGTTAACTGCTTTACAAGCACTGCATCATTTAATTCTTTACAGTGAGGAGGCTGACACTACACTAATCAACTTGCTCTAAGTTTGACATCCAAAGGAAACACTCAGGTCAAGATTCAAGCTGACATCAGAGCCTGAAAATACCCACTATATTCTCTATGTACAAAATATTTGAATTAGAAATATTTTCTAACAGTGCTTTGTAGTTAGGCCTAGAAACAAACACAGAGGAAAGGTGAAAGGGTCAAGAAAATTTGTTCATTCAGTAGTTCTATGTGGACCAGAAATCACTAGAAATTACAGTTAAATGGCGGGCTGCAAATAGGAAAGAAAATCAACTGCTTCATGTCCTGAGTTCATCCATTCACTACGTAGGACTGTCCCTGAGGCAGACCAACCCCTTTGAAAACATGACCTCCTACCAGCTAATCTCACCATACTTGTGAGTCCTCATTATTAAGACTTTGGGGTCCCCCGGATCTTGATTCGCAAAGGTTCAGCTTGCTGTGTGCAATACCATGGGTGGGTGGGAGGATAGTTAGATAGGATTTCCGAGACATGGTGATTTGGTTCAAAAACAAAATGGGAGATTCTGTGACGACATTGATATGCCTCCTGCTTATGTGCCCAAAGATAGTCTGATTAACCTTGGTCTCAGTTTGCCTGTGTTCAGCACCTTATACACTATGGCCATGACGGCTGGCACAGTCATTTCAAAAATCAGGAGATTAACGGCAGTGCCAAAAGTTTACTCAGAGCCAAATCTGTTGGAAAGGATCACTTCCCTGTGGCCCACTTCTCAAGTGATAACAATGTGACTATGAGAGGAAAACAGCTGGTCCAATTCATCTGCAGACATAATTTAATCCTACAGAACTGCAGTGGTTCAAGAGGGAACAAAAGGACTTGGATGATAAATTTTCAGTGGAAGGCAAAAGACACATTTAACGGGAATCAAGAGAATTGAATTCGGCAGAAAGGTCTAGAAAAATAAGGACTGAAGAATGTTATTGAATTTTGCGGAATGGTGTCTTTTTAACTGTCAAGAGAGTTGTTACAGTAAAATAGCAGGATGCAGAGTAAATGCTAAGAATTAAGGATGGAGTGAAAGAGGAGAGAAATGCAAGCAGCTGGCAGAAACAACAAGCTCTAGGATTTCTGGTAAAGAACTGAAAGAGAACACTAGTAGCTCAAGGGAGGAGCAGAACAGAACCAAGACCAGCTCAGGATGATGAGATCAATGTTGGGTTGAAGCCTGGGAGAAAGGTCAACAGAGAGGGAGAGGGGAAAGATGAAGCTGAGGAACAGGGCAATGGAGAGGAAGATGAAACCATTCAGTTAAAAATGAAGAAGACTTGTCTGGTGATCCAGTGGTTAAGACACTGTGCTTCCACTGCAGGGGGCACGGGTTTGAGTCCTGATGGGGGAACCAAGATCCTGTATGCTGGGCAGAATAGCCAAAAAAAAAAAAAAAAGTGGTGGGGGGTACAAAAGAAATGTGGAGGGAAAGGGTGGATCAGGGAAGATCCACATGGAGCTCAACCAAGGGGTTCCAGGGGAAGGATTTTAAATGTGAAGGGAAGGAATGAAGGGCAAGAAATGAACACGTCAAGGGCATAGATTATATTCCAGGAACTTATATGCAGAGTACATCATGAGAAACGCTGGGCTGGAAGAAACACAAGCTGGAATCAAGATCGCCGGTAAAAATATCAATAACCTCAGATATGCAGATGACACCACCCTTATGGCAGAAAGTGAAGAGGAACTAAAAAGCCTCTTGATGAAGGTGAAAGAGGAGAGTGAAAAAGTTGGCTTAAAGCTCAACATTCAGAAAACGAAGATCATGGCATCCGGTCCCACCACTTCATGGGAAATAGATGGGGAAACAGTGGAAACAGTGTCAGACTTTATTTTTTTGGGCTCCAAAATCACTGCAGATGGTGATTGCAGCCATGAAATTAAAAGACGCTTACTCCTCGGAAGGAAAGTTATGACCAACCTAGATAGCATATTCAAAAGCAGAGATATTACTTTGCCAACAAAGGTCCATCTAGTCAAGGCTATGGTTTTTCCACTGGTCATGTATGGATGTGAGAGTTGGACAGTGAAGAAAGCTGAGTGCCAAAGAATTGATGCTTTTGAACTGTGGTGTTGGAGAAGACTCTTGAGAGTCCCTTGGACTGCAAAGAGATCCAACCAGTCCATTCTGAATATCAGCCCTGGGATTTCTTTGGAAGGAATGATGCTAAAGCTGAAACTCCAGTACTTTGGCCACCTCATGCAAAGAGTTGACTCATTGGAAAAGACTCTGATGCTGGGAGGGATTGGGGGCAGGAGGAGAAGGGGACGACAGAGGATGAGATGGCTGGATGGCATCACTGACTTGATGGACGTGAGTCTGAGTGAACTCTGGGAGTTGGTGATGGACAGGGAGGCCTGGCATGCTGCGATTCATGGGGTCGCAAAGAGTCGGACACGACTGAGCGACTGATCTGATCTGATACTGAATCCTTCATAGTTGGCATTTCATTCAATACTCCTCACATGCTGTGCCATAAGTATGTATTTCTTTAGAAAAGAGGAACCTGAGACTCATAGATATGAAGCAAAATTTGGTGGGCCCAGGGTTAAAACACAAACCTCCTTCTCTCCCTAACTTGAATGCATGATAAAACAGAAAAAGGAAAAGAGATGTTACTGTGGGAAAACATCTTGTCCACATGACAATTTTAGCCATTGTGAAAGTAATCACAATATCCAATGTGATTGTTTATGTGATAATTCCTGCCAGGATAACTCCTCCAATTCCACCAACTTGGTCTTATCTTACTTCTTGTTTTTTAAGAGATAACTATAAAAGGAGCAGATGCCATGTTTTTAAATTTTGATGCATGATTTGTGCAAAGAAGAGATAAAAAACTAATTTATCTTCCATTTAACATAATGAAAAACACTCAATAAAACTTCCAGTTGATTCAGTCTTCTAAAGATGAAAACCAAGACTATTCTCCAGTTCTTAGCTGCATTCTTCATATTTCACCTGGCAACAAAGACAAACTAATAAAAACCACACAGGGGCCCAAGAAAAGACATTCTTGTCCAATGGTCAGCAACCTTGTGTTTCACACCATCAAGGAATTCACAAATGGCTGTCTGTAAGCCAGTTTTAATATTCCAAAAATCTGCTGAAAAATGGGAATCTGCTGCCAATAAGGCTGCCTTTCACCAGAATCGTATCAGCTCAACGTGGTAAATGTAGTGCTTATTAAAACCTTGGATTATTAATGTCAGTGTTGGAAATTGTGATCATGTATGGTGGGCTGCAGTCCATGGGGTCGCTAGGAGTTAGACACAACTGAACGACTTCACTTTCACTTTTCACTTTCATGCATTGGAGAAGGAAATGGCACCCCACTCCAGTGTTCTTGCCTGGAGAATCCCAGGGACGCGGGAGCCTGGTGGGCTGCCGTCTCTGGGGTCACACAGAGTTCGACACGACTGAAGCGACTTAGCAGCAGCAGCATGGTGGGCTAGATCTTCCTACTAGATAAATACAGTGCAGTGCCAGAGTTGAAGGATTTCGAGTTTGTAACTGACCTTAGATAGAAGTAGCAAGTGAAACAACAGGTATCACTGATACCTAATAAACTCCTAAAGAATTTGAAGGTTTTCTTTACCTTTTATTAGTATTTCAATTGTGATGGTGATGACATAACATTACCATAAAACATTCTCTGCACTGAGAGACCCTCGTGAGACCTTCATGAAGTTAAACAAATACAGGATTCTGTGATCAGGTGAGCTTAGCAAAGCTTGGTTTAAACAAATTTCAAGAGCATCCTAAAGAGCAGGGCAACTGAGTCTTTTAATATCTTATAGTGATCTATACATCCCCAAGAGGGAGGAATACAGATATTCAGCATTTTCGAAATGTATTTGACCAAAGGTTTTCTCTTTTGCATGGTATCTGAAGGGGCAGCCTGGGGTTCTTCCAAATATACTTTGGGAGCACTAAAATGGACAATTGATAACTGTATGCCACTGATAAAACCTGGATCAGAAAGAGAAAATGAGTAGGCATGGGTAAATCAATTTGACTGTATCTCACCACTTCATTATTACCATTTACATTTTCTTAACAAATTTCCAGTTCTACACAAACATCCCTACACACTAGTCTGCCAGGCTCCTCTGTCCATGGGATTCCCCAGGCAAAAATTCTGGAGTGGGTTGCCATTTTCTACTGCAGGGGATCTTTCCAACCCAGGGATTGAATCCGTGTCTCGTACGTTTCCTGAATTGGCAGGGGATTCTTTATCACTAGCGCCACCTGGGGAGCCCACACTATAGAAAAAGGACTATAAATCAGGAGGCGCAGAAGCCATTCTCAATTTAACACATGTTCTGTTGGGTCTGGCTCTTCCCAACCATTGGGAAGCCCACAGTTCCTTATAGAGCTGCCTCCAATTACATCTAGTCCTGAATAATTTCCATTAGCCTCTGTGCAGTACCCACCATGGGTCCCTCAAAAGAGACCTGCAAATTTGTATAGAGGTTCCTCCTCGTTCTCTCCAAGGGGCATAAGGGAGCTGCTTTCCATTTAATGTGCATTGCTCTCACTCACTTAACTGCACGGTCCCTCACTGTTCACACCCGTAAAGGGGAACTTGTTTGTGAAACGCTGTAGCTTGCTAACCCTAATCCTAATTCCTTCCAGGAAGGAGTGAGGTTCTTCCTGGTCCGAATGCCTTTGGGTCACACTAAGAGACCTCCACGAAAGTGCCGAAAGAAGCAGAGCTACAATCAGAAAGCTCCATCTCATGCAAACCACTATATACAGAATGGATGAACAGCAAGGTCCTACTGTAGAGCACAGGGAACTGTATTCAATATCCTGTGATAAACCATAATGGCAAACAATATGGAAAAGAATGGATATATGTGTATAAACTGAGTCACTGTGCTGTACAGCAGAAATTAGCACAGAATTAGAAACTAACTAATCACCAGAAAAGACCCTGATGCTGGGAAAAATTGAGGGCAGGAGGAGAAGAGGGTGGCAGAGGATGAGATGGTTAGACAGCATCACTGAGTCAATGGACATGAAATCTGAGCAAACTCTGGGAGATATAGAAGGACAGGGAAGCCTGGTGTGCTGCAGTCCATGGGGTCACAGAGTCAGACATGATTTAGCAATTAAACAACAACAACATAAATCAACTATACTTCAATAAAATTAATTTTGAAAAAACAAAGCTCCATCTCAGGTGTATATTTTTTTTGTTATTGTTCCATTTTCAGTTAAGTTACAGAAATCAAAAAAGAGAAGGACAGAAAACACTTTCCCTGGATGCCTGAATGACAATAGGTTTTTAGAGCACTCAGAGCCCTTAGAAAAAGGTGCTACTGATTAAGTATTAGCTTCACTCTGTATGTGAAGCGCCATCAGGATGGCCATCTCTCTTTCCTTAGTTGTGGTTAAACAACTTTGCACCAATTTATGATGAACAGTGAAACAGTTTTGTCCTCATCTTATTTGCTATAATCACTCCTTCTATCTCCTCTTCCCCCAGGTACATCAGTGCTCACTAGTAAGATGTGGCCAGTGGAGGCGATGGAATTCCAGTTGAGCTATTTCAAATTCTAAAAGATATGTTGTGAAAGTGCTGCACTCAATATGTCATTAAATTTGGAAAACTCAGCAGTGGCCACAGGAATGGAAAAGGTCAGGTTTCATTCCAATCCCAAAGAAAGGCAATGCCAAAGAATACTCAAACTACTGCACAATTGTACTCATCTCACACACTAGTAAAGTAATGCTCAAAATTCTCCAAGCCAGGCTTCAGCAATACGTGAACTGTGAACTTCCTGATGTTCAAGCTGGTTTTAGAAAAGGCAGAGAAATCAGAGATCAAATTGCCAACATCCGCTGGATCATCAAAAAAGCAAGAGAGTTCCAGAAAAATATCCATTTCTGCTTTATTGACTATGCCAAAGCCTTTGACTGTGTGGATCACAAGAAACTGTAGAAAATTCTGAAAGAGATGGGAATATCAGACCACCTGACCTGCCTCTTGAGAAACCAGTATACAGGTCAGGAAGCAACAGTTAGAACTGGACATGGAACAACAGACTGGTTCCAAATAGGAAAAGGAGTACGTCGAGGCTGTATATTGTCATGCTACTTATTTAACTTATATGCAGAGTACATCCTGAGAAACGCTGGTCTGGAGGAAGCACAAGCTGGAATCAAGATATTGGGAGAAATATCAATAACCTCAGATACGCAGATGACACCACCTTTATGGCAGAAAGTGAAGAAGAACTAAAGAGCCTCTTGATGAAAATGAAAGAAGAGAGTGAAAAAGTTGGCTTAAAGCTCAACATTCAGAAAACGAAGATCATGGCATCTGGTCCCATCACTTCATGGCAAATAGATGGGGAAACAGTGGCTGACTTTATTTTTCTGGTCTCTAAAATCACTGTGGATGGTGATTGCAGCCATGAAATTAAAAGACACTTGTTCCCTGGAAGGAAAGTTATGACCAACCTAGATAGCATATTGAAAAGCAGAGACATTAGTTTGTCAACAAAGGTCTGTCTAGTCAAGGCTTTGGTTTTTCCAGTGGTCATGTATAGATGTGAGAGTTGGACTATAAAGAAAACTGAGTGCCGAAGAATTGATGCTTTTGAACTGTGGTGTTGCAGAAGACTCTTGAGAGCCCCTTGGACTGTAAGGAGATCCAACCAGTCCATTCTGAAGGAGATTAGTCCTGGGTGTTCATTGGAGGGACTGATGTTGAGACTGAAACTCCAATACTTTGGCCACCTGATGCGGAGAGCTGACTCATTTGGAAAGAACCTGATGCTGGGAAAGATTCAGGGCAGGAGAAGGGGATGACAGAAGATGAGATGGTTGGATGGCATCACCGACACAATGGACATGGGTTTGGGTGGACTCCAGGAGTTGGTGATGGATAGGGAGGCCTGGCATGCTGCGATTCATGGGGTCACAAAGAGTCGGACACGACTGAGCAACTAAACTGAACTGAAGATTTTATTCCTTCCTTCAGCTGTTTACTTAAGAAGGCTTAATGCATAAAGTATTAATAGTATCCTTACTCAGCACACAAGCAGATTTATCTTTTTTAACTCATCTTTCCATATTTTAAATCTTAGTCTGTCATGGGGATTTTATTTAGTTCAGGAATTCAGACTTAGCATATTGTTTGCTTCATATATAGGATCTTGAAGAAAGGAGAAGTATTAGACTATTATTGTTAGATGCCTAACATCTGGCACAGCTTTAAGTAGCTGTGCAGAGAGGCAGAGAAAAGAGGCAGAGAAAGAATGGTTTATTCAAAGACTATCTTTGGTACTACAAGGCCTGTAGAAATTGGACATTTCCTAACTGGTACAAATATGGAAAACAAAGAGGTAAAACATATTCAAATCCATAAAGAAAAGTTATGTCCTTTATCCCAGTAAATCCCAGCAATATTATTCATAGATTTTATTCTAGGGAAATAATTCAAAGTCAGGAAAACAAAACTTATCTGAAGGGAGGAGCAGACCAAAAATCCAGATTTAAAAGCACAAAATCAGAGCCACACTAAATGTGTCACAAAAGGTATGTGCAGTCCCCTGCCTACCAAGAAAGACTTCCAGATAAAGATCAGAAAGAAAAACAAGAAAGGAAACAACACTGCTGTCTGGTCTGAAATCTCTATCACTACAAAACTGCTGTAGTAGCAAAATGTATTACAGAAAAGGAAATATCTTACCTGAAATTCTTCCTCTTCTTTTTACCTTTCTAAATGATACTGATTTAAAACACCCAAGTTGAGTTCCACTTTTATCACATACCTTTGCTCTTGACTTCTTTGAAACCATATCATTTCCAAACCAGTAGATCTCAAGCAGAAGTAATTTTGCCCCCTACCTCTGCTCTGGCAAAATATGGCAATATCCACGGACAATTTTGGTTATTATGACAGAGAGCGTGCTACTAGACAGAGTCTGGGGATGCTGCTAAATATCCTACAATAAATAGGTCAGCCACCACTCCCTACTGCCAAAAATGATCCAAAATGTCAAAAGTGTCAAGGTTGATAAACCCGCCACTAAATCATATAACTTTGTAATGTTTCAAAATATTTTACAAATAAAAATGAGCAAAAGATTTGAAAAGATACTTAAGCAAAGAAGATGTAGGA
Source organism: Bubalus kerabau (assembly GCF_029407905.1). NCBI lineage: Eukaryota > Metazoa > Chordata > Mammalia > Artiodactyla > Bovidae > Bubalus > Bubalus kerabau. The sequence continues at coordinate 147,073,784 of NC_073647.1, read as the reverse complement.
AAGACAAATAAGCATATGAAAGGATGCTTAGCATCATTAGTCATCAAGGAAATGCAAACTAAACCACAATGAAATACCACTTCATATCCACTAGTATGGCATCTATCAAAAAGACAGATAATGACAAGTGTTGTCAAGGATATGGAGAAACTGTAACTCTCCTTCACACTGGCATAAAATGTGAAATGGTCCGCTCATTTTTGGTCAGTTTGTCAGTTTCTTAAAACATTAAACACACAATTCTTATATAACTCAGAAATTCTAGTCATTTACCCAAGAGAAAAAAAAATGTTTAAAAACATGTCCACACAAGACTTCTATGCATATGTATACAGCAAGTTCATAATAGCTAATCACGAGAAACAGGCACCCCACTCCAGTACTCTTGCCTGGAAAATCCCATGGATGGAGGAGCCTGGTAGGCTGCAGCCCATGGGATCTCTAAGACTCGGACATGACTGAGCGACTTCACTTTCACTTTTCACTTTCATGCATTGGAGAAGGAAATGGCAACCCACTCCAGTGTTCTTGCCTGGAGAATCCCAGGGTCGGGGGAGCCTGGTGGGCTGCCGTCAGTGGGGTTGCACAGAGTTGGACACGACTGAAGTGACTTAGCAGCAGCAGCAGCAGAAACAATCTAAATGTCCAAGATCTAATGAATGAATAAACAAAATATGGTACATCCCTACAAGGGAATATTACTAAATAATGAAAAGGGAGCAAGCCACTTATGTGTGAAACAGCATATCTGAATAGCAAGTGCTTAACAAACAGGCTGAAGTGTTTCACAATAAAGACAACTACCTCAAATGTCAAAGAGCTAGAGTAAGAAAATTAAGTGGAGAAATTACTTCTGTGATCTAAAGGACACATTTGGTGCCCACCAGGACATTCATCAGGAGCCCAGAACCCACAAGGATTAATGCTCATTCCCCTGAAACTGATATGGTATTCAGGGCACATTTAAAAAACGAATACTTCTTTGCATCTTGCTCTAAATTACCAGTGATCCACAATTCCATATAATAGTATTCAAGTAATCATTAATACATAGTTATATAGTAATGAATTTAACTTCTAAAATTTAAACAAAAGGTAAGGGAGAAAAATTAAGCTATAAAGTATGAAAATTTTTAGTCTGCCACAGCCATAGAAAAGCATAGAAAGTATAATTATTTGGACCATTAGATTATATTCTAGATCATAATATTAACTGTAATAGAAAAAAATATTCAATGTTGACCACTCTGATTCACTTTCTGGGAACAAAGGAAGACTACATTTCCCAGTACTCTCTGCAGTGAGGGTGGTGCCCATGTCAGTATCCCAGCCAACAGAAGAAATATAAGCTACTTCTAAACCTGAAATCAAGATCCTGCATGTTTGCTATACTTACTGGGGATAGGGATGGATAAAGACTGGGAAAGGATATAACATTTTTTCAGATGTCCTGTTTCTTGATCTGGGTGCTGGTTGCAAGAGTGTGACCAGCTGTCAAAATGCATGATTTGCACCCTCGTGATTATGCACATCTCTCTTTGTTATACTTCAGTGATAAGCTTATTGAACATGATTTTACAATACATCCCTCTTCCTCTTCTATGGCCACTTCCACTCCTACTTCTCTGAACACATGCTCTGACGGCAGACTTGTGAGATGGAAGCAGTTCCTACACAATGCCATGAATGGGGTTGGTTTATTATTGTAGACCAGCCTAATATGTTAACATCATCTGCTGCACGATACTTTGCCTCAATAGAGGATATAGTACCAAAGAATTCCTAATAGTGCTTATACTAGTATTTAAGATCCAACTACGAAAGTTTTAAGACAGTATTTTTTAAACTTTGGTCCATGAACCATTATATCAGGAGCACTTGGGATGTTTGATTAAAGTAGATATTCCACACCAGAATTTCCAGGAAAGATAAATGGGAACCTGAATTTTTTTAATGAGTTCCCTAGGTGATTCTTTTGCATATAAGAATTTGAGAACTATTATTATAGCATGATAACAAAAGTCACAATAGCTGTTAAAGACTAAACTCTTATTTTAATACCCATAGGTGAGGGTATTAATACAAAGAATTACCCTTTGTCTCCAGTGGATTAAGACATAGGAGTCTGCTTCTCCTCATTAAAGAATCAAAGTAAAAAGCTCTCGACTGAGCACAGGAAAGCTAGATTCTAATTGTAGTTCTACTGTAATTCAATGTATGACCCAGGCAGAGTCATTCAAATTACTGGAGCTTCAGTTTCCTCATTTGCAAGACTTGAAGAGTTGGCCTAGAATCTATGGTTTCAAAAGAAAAACATAAAACTAGTTTAGTAAAAACTAAAAACGTATCAAAAAGCAAATGTTATGTGTAAGGCAGTACATAGAAAACAAAGGCATTTAAAAATAAATTTAAAAAAAAGAAAGCATGAAAAGAGAAAACTATATTGACCCACACAGACCTCCAACTACCGCAGTCCATACGGGTGCCTCAGAGAATGCACAGAACCATCCACCTTGGAGCAAAGTTTAAAAAACTCCGATCTAGTTCATCTCTTAGATCCTTTATACATTCTTCAAATGTTGACAGTCATGATTATCATCCTCAAAAGCCTTTAATTAAAGTCGATTCTACCATTTTGTTATTTTTAGAGCTGACTTATTTCCTCTACTCCCATTTGGGGAAGAGTGTGGGTTATGCTAGAACTACAGAAAAGAAATTCAACCAGAATCTATTAACCCTGATTATGAATTCTCTGAACTAGCACAACTAAATCCTCAGACAATTTTGCATTCTTTGACTAGAAAGATCCTTACCCTTCTTGTAATATACTTCACACCAATTTTGCATGGCAGTTCAGAGGTGACAGCCTCTGCAGCCCATCACCCAGGGCCTGTGTGCAGTCCTATAACCAGTCTGCAGGTCTCTGTACTAACTGATACTCGGCTGTTACAGTCAGGGAGGTTCAGTACTGCAACCATTTTTGAAAGTCACTGTAAATCTTTTCACAAAGTTCTTTTAACCAAATATCACTGCACGTGATAGGATATTAACCTCAATTGCTTTTTCTAAAAAGAGTTCATCTCATAGATTCCTAAGTTCTTGTCTTAACCTCTTATTATTTTCCATTCTTTTGAGATATTTTAAAAAATCAAGGATACTCATGAACATGTATGACTAAAATCCTCCGTCAGAGTGCTTATTTCTCAGGTCCAATCAGATAAGAACCAAAATGAAGAGATATCTTGGTTTCTTCTGACACTTTTATGTTGACTAAACACACAATTCAGTGTAAAGGTAAATATATTCCTACTAAAACTTGTCATGTGATTCAATGCATTACATGATACAGTACATAGAAAGAGAATCAAGAAATTAGTTTAAGTGCAATATATGCTTTTTTCTGTAAAAATCCAGAGAGCAAATATTACTCTTTGCAGACCAACTACTCAGTTCATTCACTGTGCTGTGAAAGCAGCCAGATAACATGTAAATGAATGGGCATGACTGAGTTCCACTGTAAGTACTTTACAAAAACAGATGCAGGGCCGGATTTGGTCAGTAGGCCCTAGTCTGCTGACCCCTAACTTAGATGGGAATTTTTATGTGAGAGGGAAAAGACATAACCAAAATATTGTTTCCTGTGATAAGCTAATGATTATGCAGTTTGCCAATTAAGAGTATCAAGCTTACTATCTCAAGAACCCATGGGGTAGGACACTGCGTGCATGCGTGCGTGCGAGCTAAGTTGCTTCAGTCACGTCCAACTCTTTGTGACCCCATGGACTGTAGCTGGTAGGCTCCTCTGTCCATGGGATTCTCCAGGCAAGAATACTGCAGTGGATTGCCATGCCCTCCTCCAGGGGATCTTCCTGTGCCAGTGGATTGCCACGCCCTCCTCCAGGGATCAAATTCTAGTCTCTCGAATCTCCTGCATTGACAGGCAGTTCTTTACCACTAGCGCCACCTGGGAAGTCCACCAGGTAGGACATTAGAAATGTTATTTCCTCTTTTTATACTTTATGGATGGATGGCATCACTGACTCGATGGACGTGGGTCTGGGTGAACTCCGGGAGTTGGTGATGGACAGGGAGGCCTGGCATGCTGCGATTCATGGGGTCGCAAAGAGTCGGACACAACTGAGCGACTGAACTGAACTGATACTTTTCCTTAAAGAAATGAACTCATTTAAATACCAAAGGAAAGTTTCTTCTCTAGTAACCACGCTTATTGATTGGCATGTGTTGAAGACCAACCAAAGTATTTATGATCTACTTTTACTTTCCTTTTACACTTCCCTTTCTTTTGGTAAATCTCAAAACAGCCCCACCAAAGTTTACATTCTAAAAACAATGAAAAATTACACCTGGCAAAGTTAGTCCAACAAGAAAGAAATCAGGGGCAGAACCAGGGATGAAATAAAGACATCAACTTCATCAAACACAATTTTTAAAGTAATGTCCATTGATGTTTTTAGTTGTATGCAGAACACTGTTATACATTCAGTTTCAAGGCAAGTCCCCAGAACCCCCCAGATATATATGTTCCACATGTCAGAGACTGTCACTTGTATCCCATATACAAAGAATTTCTGCAGACCCCAAAAAGGGGTAATGAAGATTTTCATCCTAGGGCAGAGAAGAGGCCTTGCTTAGGCACAAGGAGCAAGGCAGTACCTCCAGGTTGTAAGGTTTGATTTCGACTCGGAAAAACAAATGCACACATTTATTATAACACATATAAAAGGAGCAAACCTAGAGACTTGGAGTAATTCTCAAGATTTAGATTAAGAATTTGATGCTATTTGAGTTCTGGGACCCTATTTCAAAGTGGAGATATCCCCACACCAATAAGCAATTCTAAAACCAGCTGAGTGTCCTCCAATTCAATTCTGGCACCATCTACCCAGAGACAGCATCAGATTCCAAAGGTTAAGGGCCCAGTTCCACAAGACTACCCCTCTCAACCCCCACCCCAATCCCTCTTCAACTGCTAGCTGAAACCCCAGGCTATTATCTGTGCTTCTGACCGATCAGCTATAAATTCTCATCACCCTCTCCTAGGGTTCAGTCCATTTGCTAGAGCAGCTCAGAGAATTGAGAAACATTTTACTTACTAGATCACCAGTTTATTATAAAAGGATCTAATTCAGGAACAGGCAGATGGACAAGATGCAGAGGGCAAGGCCTGGGGAAAGGGTGTGGGGTTTCCATGCTCTCTCCAGACCCTCCAATCTCTCAGCACCTCCACGTGTTCACCAACCCAGAAGCTCTCTGAACCCCAATCTTTCAGGTTTTCTTAGAGGGTTCATCACACAAACATGACTGATAAGTCATTGGCCACTGGTGATTGATTCACCATCCAGCCCCACTCTCCTCCCCGGATATCAGGAGGTGGGACTGAGTTGGTTCTCCTGGCAAACAGTCCCCCTCCTTAGGAGCTTTCCAAAAGTCATCTCATTAACACAAACCTGGTTGTGATGAAAAGGACCTGTTTTGAATAACAAGGCAACTACTTCACCTTATGGCTCTGAAGGGATTCTGGGAACTGAGAACAAAAGACAAACTATTATAACAAAAGATACTCCCATTGCTCTTATCTTCAGGAAATGCCAAGGCTTTGAGAAGCTGTCAGTCTAGAATTCTGTATAAAAACCAAATATCTAAGAAATATATATTTTGTCATCTGAATGACAAAATATATATTTCTCATAAACCACAATTATTTCAGATGTTTTCTACTAACAGAGGATGGTTAACAGTAAAATAAATGTGACTTCCAGATACAAAGATGAGCAGAGGGAACCTCTCTGAGCCCAGTATCCTTTATTAAAAGTCATATTCAGGACGCTTTACATTCCAAATTTTAATACAACTGTAACTGGCTTAAATGATAAGGTGTTAGTTGCTCAGTTGTGTCCGGCTCTTTCCAACTCCATGGACTGTAGCCCATCAGGCTCCTCCTCTGTCCATGGGAATCTCCAGGCAAGAATACTGGAATAGGTAGCCATTTCTTTCTCCAGAGGACCTTCCCGACCCAGGCATCAAACCCAGATCTCCCACATTGGCGAGCAGATTCTTTACCATCTGAGCCAACAAGGAAGCACCCCCTTGGAACACACAGATTAGAAGTCTGGATGCCTGAAGCTGCCAGGCTGATGAGACCCTGCTGTTCCAGCCCTCCAGCTCATTAAATCTTCTGTGTCCTTTTACCAGCCATCCTGGAAAAGAAATGCTGTGCCCCATTGGCATTCATGACCCGCAGAATCTATGAACATGATAAATGGTTGTATGACACCACTAAGATCTGAAGTCATTGGTTACACAGCCACAGTCACCAAAACAACTGGATATAAAAACTATTCAAGTCAAGGGTCAGTAAACTTTCTTTAAAGGGCTAGACAGTAAGTGCTTGAGACTCTGTAGACCACGTGGTCCTCGTTACAACTTCTAAAGTCTGCTCACATGCCATGAAAGCAGTCAGGCAAAATGTAAATGAACAGGTGTGAGTGTATTCCAATAAAAGTTTATTTACAAAATCAGGTGGTGGGTGGGGATGGTGGGGGAGGACAGATCTGGTCCATGGAATAAAGTCTGCTGAGCCCTATTCTAGCCAACTTCTTGGAAAAGACTGATGGTGGGAAAGACTGAGGGCAGGAGGAGAAGGGGGCGACAGAGGATGAGATGTTGGATAGCATCATGAACTCAATGGACATGAGTTTGAGTCAAGTCTGGGAGATAGTGAAGGACTGGAAAGCCTGGCGTGCTGCAGTCCATGGGGTCACAAAGAGTTGGGCACTACTGAGTGACTGAACAGCAACAGCATTCTAGGCAAAGGAAGAAATCTACTGTTAGGCCCAAAGGCAGTAATGTGACTGTTTATTCTAGAGATAACATAACCTTCTGTATAGGAAAAAGAAGGTACTCAGAGAGCAGAAGGGCTTGATACTTAGGCTAGATACTTTCTCAACTGGCAGAGAAAGTAAAACATCCTAAGATTGCAGGTAAAAAGCAATACGTGAAAGCTTCTCTAAATATGTAGAGTTGACATTCTCAAAATTGAGATGCAAGCCATTTTTAAAGGTATTCAGTAGGTCAATATTCATTCAACAAGAACTTTAACTGAAAAATATCTTTCAGAAAAAAATGGTTAAAGGCCCATCTATCATTTGGAACTTATAGCAAAAATCAAGCCACTCAACTATAACACTATAGTCAGAGCCTCTTTTGAGGAAAATATGTCCCAGCTTCTTTATTTTTTTTTCCAGGCTTATTCTAATGACAAAATATTTTCCATAAATTCTAGATGCTTTCCTCCCATCCTTCAACCTTTATGTGTGAAAGAACCAATTTAATCTAGCAAAATTCATTTATATTTTATTTTTAAGGCCAGCAATAAGAAGTATCTCCAAAAGTTATGGATTTATTCTTGTTTTCAAAAGCATTAGGGACGAGAGAATTAACTTCTATTGTCTTTGCTATGTGCCAGGTACTTCATCGTAAAGGGGGCCATATCATGATAGAATGGAGACTTGGGGGTGGATTCTATTCTGGAGATGAGATTGGCCAACACAAGCCAGAGCTCTAGAACCTGAGAAGTCAGAGCAAGCTATCAAAATTGGGGCTCAGAAAGACAGGAACCAGGAAGAAACACAGTTATGACCATCTCTGTACCAGGGTTACCCAGAAGGAGGTAGTGAAGGAGGCTTGATTCACTCTTAGTCCCAATGTTTTTAGGGCCTCAGCTCACAATTTACAACAGAAAGAATCAAGAAATCAGCCAAACAACTAAACACACAAAATAAGGCACCAAAAAATGTCACTGGGCTTTCTAACAAACTATGAAGAGAATTTAAAAATCAGATGGAATAAAATTAGAATTCCTTTAGACTTGGCTGAGGAGGTGTAAGATTTTATCCTGAAAATGAAGAGAGGATGAAAAAACCTAGCAATCACTAAAGAATTAGTTTAATGACAACCATAAGGTGGTTATGAATTTTTGACTCACCAACCTGAGCTCTCCTGAGATATGAAATCTGTCCCCTTTGAAAGTGGATTCATCAAGAAACTGATTTGGCTTCAGATTACAATGACTTAAACAAGAAAGAATTTAAAGGTCTAATTTAAAGGTCTAGGCTATATGTCAACCAGGCTCCATGAAGTTGGAGTGTACTGGCGTCCCGAGTGCCATGCAGCTCAGCCTCTTTCCATATTGATGCTCTGCCGTCTCCATGGTGCATGCCTTGACCATGCCATGATGGTGTCCTATGTCTGCATTCCATTCCAAAGGAAAGAGGACAAAAATCAGCCTAATGTCCACCTAGTTATGGGGAAATGTGCCCATTAAACAATATGTGGATTTCTTTAGTTTTTTGGCCATGCTGCAAGCAGCATATGGGATCTTAGTTCCTGGATCAGGGATTGAACCACCATTCCCAGCAGTGGAGGCACTGGAAGCGCAAAGACCCTAACCACTGGACACCAGGGAAGTCCAAGTGCTCGGGCGCTTCAGTCATGTCTGACTTTTTGTGACCTCATGGACTGTAGCCTGCCAGGCTCCTCTGTCCATGATATTCTCCAGGCAAGAATACTGGAGTGTGTTGCCGTGCCCCCTTCCCGGGGATTATCCCAACTCAGGAATCGAACCTGTATCTCTGGCATTTCCTACACTGTAGGCAGGTTCTTGACCCACTGAGCCACCTGGGAAGCCCCAGGGAAGTCCAAAGGATTTTTAACTTGCAGAACAGGGGTCAACAAACTACAGTTCACAGACCACAGTCAGTCCACTGACTGTTCATGGTCAAAGGGTTAAGAATGGCTTTACTATTTTTTAAAAATTGTTTATAAAATAAACAAAAGAGAAATATGAGATGGATACCGTTTGTGGCTCTCAAAGCTTAAAATACTAACTATTCAGTCTTTTATACAAAAAGTTTGACAATGTGTTATAGAGGAAGAAAGAATGGATGCAGGGGGAGAATTGAAGTTTCTGCCTGAGCAGTAATTGTATTTTCAACAATGAGAATATTCAGAATTAAGTAAACAACGGATATCACATCACCTCATAGAGTTAGTATTTTTTAGTACATTTTATGAACAATCTGTGTTTATTATCAATATATGTGATTTAAGAAACTCTAAAATATTAACCTTGCCACTTCATGCTGAAAGGAATAAGAAAATTGTGTTTTTAAACAGAACTAGAATATTTCACATGCTTGTTTGCTTTATAAATTTAATTTACTATATTTACAAGAGACTGATTATATTCTTTGCAGCCAAAGATGGAGAAGCTCTATACAGTCAGCAAAAACAAGACCGGGAGCTGACTGTGCCTCAGATCATGAACTCCTCATTGTCAAATTCAGACTTAAATTGAAGAAAGTAGGGAAAACCACTAGACCATTCAGATATAACCTAAACCAAATTCCTTATGATTAGAGTGGAAGTGACAAGTAGATTCAAGGGATTAGATCTGATAGACATAGTGTCTGAAGAACTATGGACGGAGGTTTGTGACATTGTACAACAGGCAGTGATCAAGACCATCTCCAAGAAAAAGAAAGCAAAAAGGTAAAATGGTTGTCTGAGGAGTCCTTACAAATAGCTGAGAAACGAAGAGAAGCTAAAGGCAAAGGAGAAAAGGAAAGATATACCATTTGAATGCAGAGTTCCAAAGAGCAAGTAGAGATAAGAAAGAAAGCCTTCCTCAGTGATCAACACAAAGAAATAGAGAAAACAATAGAATGGGAAAGACTAGAGATCTCTTCAAGAAAATTAGAGATACCAAGGGAACATTTCATGCAAAGATGGGCACAATAAAGGACAGAAATGGTATGGACCTAACAGAAGCAGAAGATATTAAGAGGTGGCAAGAATACACAAAAGAACTATACAAAAAAGATCTTCATGACCCAGATAATCAGGATGGTATGATCACTCACCTAGAGCCAGACATCCTGGAATGCGAAGTCAAGTGGGCCTTAGGAAGCATCACTACGAACAAAGCTAGTGGAGGTGATGGAATTCCAGTGGAGCTATTTCAAATCCTGAAAGATGATGCTGTGAAAGTGCTGCACTCAATATGCCAGCAAATTTAGAAAACCCAGCAGTGGCCACAGGACTAGAAAAGGTCTGTTTTCATTCCAATCCCAAAGAAAGGCAATGTTAAAGAATGTTCAAACTATCACAGAATTGCACTCATCTCACATACTATTAAAGTAATGCTCAAAATTCACCAAGCCAGGCTTCAACAGTATGTGAATTATGAACTTCCAGACATTCATTCTGGATTTAGAAAAGGCAGAGGAACCAGAGATCAAATTGCCAACATCTGCAGGATCATCAAAAAAGCAAGGGAGTTCCAGAAAAACATCTATTTCTGCTTTATTGACTATGCCAAATCATTTGACTGTGTGGATCACAACAAACTGTGGAAAATTCTTCAAGAGATGGGAATACCAGACCACCTGACCTGCATCCTGAGAAATCTGTATGCAGGACAAGAAGCAACAGTTAGAACTGGACATGGAACGATAGACTGGTTCCAAATCAGGAAAGGAGTACATCAAGGCTATATATTGTCACCCTGCTTATTTAACTTATATGCAGAGTACATCATGTGAAATGCCGGCTGGATGAAGCACAAGCTGGAATCAAGAGCACTGGGAGAAATATCAATAACCTCAGATATGCAGATGACACCACCCTTATGGCAGAAAGCAAATAAGAACTAAAGAGCCTCTTGATGAAACTGTAAGAGTAAAGTGAAAAAGCTGGCTTAAAACTCAACATGCAGAAAACTAAAATCATGGCATCCAGGCCCATCACTTCATGGCAAATAGATGGGGAAACAATGGAAACAGTGACAGGCTTTATTTTCTTGGGCTCTGAAATCACTGCAGATGGTGACTGCAGCCACGAAATTAAAACACACTTGCTTCTTGGAAGAAAAGCTATGACTAAGCTAGACAGCATATTAAAAAGCAGAGACATTACTTTGCCAACAAAGGTCTGTCAAGTCAAAGCTATGGTTTTTCCAGTAGTCATGTATGGATGTGAGAGTTGGACTATAAAGAAAGCTGAGCACCAAAGAATGGATGCTTTTGAACTGTGGTGTTGGAGAAGACTCTTGAGGGTCTCTTGGACTGCAAGGAGATCAAACCAGTCAATCCTAAAGGAAATCATCCCTGAATATTCATTGGAAGGACTGATGCTGAAGCTGAAACTCCCATACTCTGGCCACCTGATGTGAAGAACTGACTCATTGGAAAAGACCCTGATGCTGGGAAAGATTGAAGGTGGGAGGAGAAGGGGATGACAGAGCATAAGATGGTTGGATGGCATCACCAACTCAGTGGACATGAGTTTGAGTAAGCTCCGGGAGTTGGTGATGGACAGGGAAGCCTGGCGTGCAGCAGTCCATGGGGGCAAAGAGTCAGACACGACTGAGCGACTGAACTGACTGACAAGAGTACTGTTTTTGCTTTTGTTTTTGTTTTTGTGGCAATGCCACACAGCTTGTAGGATCCTAGTTCTGTGACCAGGGATCAAACCACAGCCTATGGCAGCAAAAGCGCCAAGTCCTAACCACCAATGGACCGCCAAGGAATTCTCTATAAGCACTTTTAAATCCTTTCTAAAGCTTTTGATTATTTGCATATCCAGTCACTGGAAACACTTCAAAGGAAAATATAATATATTAAATGCATACTTGTAGTGGGGCATATTTAAGAGAATTTAATACACTACCTTCGAAAATGAGTCTGATCATTGGAATAAGTAGCCTTTGTTTGATCTGAGTTAATGAAATAGTACTCAAAGAAAACGTGAAGGTGATTGTCCTTATTTTACTAGATGTAAAAATAGAATAATAAGATTGATTCACTGAACTTCAAAACGCAAGAAAAACTAGGATTTTTGCAAGGGTAACTCTAATAAACTGAATATGAAGTTAAAAGCAAAGTTACTATAAATAATCTTTTCCATATGCAGAGGCTTCCCTTGAACATCAAAGAGCTCAGGGGCTGGTAAACAGATCTATAAGCCAAGTGGAGCAAAAGGGAGGGGAGGATTTGGCAGCTAAAGCAGGAGGGCAAGAGATATCCTCCCAGTGGAGAGAAGATGCAGGCTGCTTTGCTCAATCTTCCAGTCCACCATTTCTGCCAGAGCTCCTCATGGAGTAGCTTATCAAAGAAAACTTGGGTATAGCCAGAGGCTCAAGCAACCAGCACTCCTCGGCTTGGTGGATTCAGTCTCATTAATGAGAAGTACAAAAATGCCAGGCAGTCCAAGCCTGTCAGGTTACATGGAGTCGATCTCTCTCCTAGGTCCTTGAGGAGATTGTAAAATAAATGCCAGAGCCGTGAAACAATCACCCACTGAAATCAAACGCTGTTTTATTTTTAAAAAAGTACCTTTCAGAGAAAGATTCTATTTCATTTTGTCACTCTGAAATTATATCCGTGGAATTTTTTTAAAATGCCTAGTTTTGACATTTGGAAATCCTCGTATTTCTGAAAGTCTAACATTTTGGTGTTTGATATTTTAGAATACAACTTACCATTGAATGGTGTCTCTTTAAATTTGGCGAATGTTCAGGCTGTCACTTTCTCTCATACATCTAAATTCAAACTGCAGGTTGTCTGGTTTTATTTCCCCCTTTTGGGAGCCTGTGTGTGTCGGTGTGTGTGTGTGTGAGGGGAGGGTTCCAACACTGACACACGGTGACCGCCTGCAGGGTTTCCAGAACATCAGACTGTGCTCACTCGGAGCATGGCCAAGCTCTTTATAAATGTGTGTTAAGCTACACTCCCTTGTCTTTTAGGAAAAATGAGGACATCCTTGTCTACCCTTTCTGCCTGGCCAGCCCCTCCAAAAAGTCTTCTTCTGCAGGTCCACACCTCACACTCCCAATCAGATTCTTGATACATATTTAAATAGAGGGCGGGTTATTTCAGGCTCCAGTGGTACCAGTCAGTGGAAACTAAAATCCCTCAAATATGTGGATTTCTCTTTGCCAAATATTCCAATCATTTACAGAAAAGCCCAGGAGAGCATGAAGGCAGTTTCCCAGGGTACCCTCTGCTGCCCTCAGGAGATCAGTGTTCACACTGCATGTCATTGGTGACTTCTCCAGACTGATTCCTTGGGGACTCAAGTGACAAATAAGTCACTCAGTTGTGTCCAACATTTTGCAACCACATGGACTGTAGCCCGCCAGGCTCCTCTGTCCATGGAATTCTCCAGGCAAGAATACTGGAGTGGGTAGCTGTTCCCTTCTCCAGAGGATCTTCCCAACCCAGGGATCGAACCCAGGTTTCCTACACTGCAGGCGGATTCTTAACCATCTGAGCCACCAGGGAGGCCCTAACTTTCTCACTATGCTATATCCCCATGCCCAGGAGAGCACATGGCACCAAGAAGGGCTTCTGGAAACTTTGTCCGGAAGAAGAGAGGAAATTTACTGGAAACATTCAGAGGAGGAAGAAAGGAAAGGAAGAAAGGAAAGGAAAGGAGAGAGGAAGGGAGGCGGCATTGAGGAACCAGTTGGGGTGGGGAGAAGTGGCAGGAGAGGGTTGGGATAGGCTGGGGTGGGAGAAGGTGTGGGCACACCACTGTCCATCCCAGACATGCTCCAGGAGAGTGGAAGCCAGAACCACTCCACCACAGGGGCAAGGACACAGAACTCATGCAGCTTCTAACCAGTTCACACTGGTTTGTGCTAACCCATGCCAACTGGTGTTCATTCAAGCTGGCTTTTGCTGGTTCAAGCTAGTTTGAATGATCTGCACATTTTCCCACTCTGACTCAATTAATTTTTCCCCTTTGTATTTGCTTCTATCACTTACTTTACCTTTTGTCATATGGTTTTGTGCATGTATTTAAGAAATGCTTTCAATCTTGTCTTGAATAAGGTGGAGCTATAATACACTGATCTGCTCAAAGTCACAGGGCAATAATTATTCACAAAGGTACGACCACAGAAGGAATACCAAGCACCTGTCACTTCAGTTCAGTGCAGTTGCTCAGTCGTGTCCGATTCTTTGTGACCCCATGGACTGCAGTACACTAGGTCTCCCTGTCCATCACCAACTCCCGGAGTTTACTCAAACTCATGTCCACTGAGTTGGTGATACCATCCAACCATCTTATCCTCTGTCGTCCCCTTCTCTTCCTGCCTTCAATCTTCCCCAGCATCAGGGTCTTTTCCAATGAGTCAGTTCTTTGCATCAGGTGGCCAGAGTATTGAGTTTCAGCTTCAGCATCAGTCCTTCCAATGAATATTCAGGACTGATTTCCTTTAGGATGGACTGGTTGAATCTCCTTGCAGCTGGTAAAGAATCTGCCTGCAATGTGGAAGACCTGGGTTCGATCCCTGGGTTGGGAAGATCCCCTGGAGAAGGGAAAGGCTACCCACTCCAGTATTCTGGCCTGAAGAATTCCATGGACTGTATGTCACTTAAGTGGAAACTTGGAAGTCAAGGCAGTGGCTTTCATTTCTCAGAATAGCAACATCTGCTACTGAAAAGATTCGTCTCATCTCTTACAAGTGAAATGATTCTAAGAAATGACCATATGAATATCCCTCTACACTGACTTCTCTTGTCAGTTATTAAAAGTTAGGAATTAAACATGAGGAAATGGAAGAGATTCACCTTTGTCAATAACTGAAAAGCACTATTTGTGGGGCTTCTTATCCTTTCTGGAATCAAGGACACTATTGATAATCATCTGAAAGTTAGGAGCCTTCTTCCCAGAAAACAAGCAATGTGTACAGGTAGATCCATTTTTACAAACACTAAGGGACTCATAGACCCAGCCACTTCCACCCATCAGGTCCAACCACTACACTGAAGCCCATCACACTGCAGCAGGGGTTTTTAAATGGTAATCTGTAGATTGGGGTTATGTGAGAAAGTGTCCAGGATTTCTTAGTGGAAAAAGAAAAATTAAATCTGTGCAGTGTATATATATAAATAGATGAGGCTGTAAAATGTCTACAGTCCTTACTCACAGAGGATTTCAATTTCTCTTCTTATTTTAGTTTCCTAAATTAATTTTTAGTTCTGTAAAGTTATTTAAGAAGTGGAGATAGTACATGGTATTGCTTTTTCATTTGTTATTTCAAATATCCAATACAGAACTGGCAAAAAATTAACCTCAAGAACTATACTTTTTTAATATATTATTGTTCTGTAAAATAAGAAAAAGGCATGGGGAAGTCTGCTCTTAGTTTTCTAAAACTCCAGATTAAAAGCCCTATACGACATCATAGATATTTAAGGAAATATTTTATGATTGGAAATAATTTATACGTTCATTCAAGATATACTGCACTGATTCACAAGAGGCTAAGAAAATACTTTAGCAGCTAAAAAAATTTAAAAAGGCAAAAGCCCATTCAAGTTTAATTGTGTTGGATTCTGTGATCCTTAATGTCACAAATAGTTTTTACATTCAATAATTAAAATCAAATTAAATATCTTATTGAAAGTCACCTTACTTCAGTTAGCTCATTCTAAACAGGAAAACCATTCTCTCAGAAGGATTCATAATTGTTGTAGTTTCTTCCAACTATGACATAATTTTGCCAAGTATTTCCTAAATAAAACTTTTCCATAATATTACTCTTTACATTTTAAATACAGGTAGTAAATGCAACAGATACTTGTATTTAATTGAGTAGAGTGGCTTAATTGAAATAACTGGTTCAACTGTTTTTAAAAATTGATTAAACACATTATTAATTTACTCTAAACTTTTATTATAGCATAGTAAGGTATTATCTTCCTATTTTTGTATGATTTAAAGGAGGAAATCTGAATTTATTAATTTAAAGATATTTACCTTTTAAATATAATTAATAATCAGCTATGCATAAGCAATTCTATTTGGTATAAAGGCCTTGAAAAGGATACCGAAATGAATAGGCTACCAAAGACATAATTTTGATTTTTCTGTTCTAGGATTTCTATTTGGTTATTTTTGTAGAGTTTTCTTCGCTCTCCTGAAATTCTTCATCATTTTACACATTATATCCATCTTTTCCAAAATTTTACAAAATTTTAAACACATTATAGTTAAGTTTTTAAAGCCTTTATCTGCTAATTCCAACACCTGGATGACATGTGGATCTTCAGCTATCGATTACTTTCTTTCTTGATTGTGGGTTACATTTTCTTGCCTCTTACAGGTCTAGTAATTTGTACTTATATAATACTGACATCATCATCATCAGTATTATTATTATTGGCCACCCTGTGTGGCTTGCTTCCTGACCAAGGGCTGAACCCAGGTCACAGCAGTGAAAGTCCAGAATCCTAACCACTAGGCCACCAGGGAACCCCCTATACTGACATTATTGATGATATGTTCTGTACAGTCTGGATTCTGTTATCATCCCCTGAAGAGTACTGACTTTTGTATTAATAGCAGGCAATTATATTACTAGAGGATGACTTTAATTCTGTGGATGCTTGCTTTTTAGGTGTTCTTAGGATGGGTCTATTTCAGTTTTGTCCTTATTTCAAGGGCATAGTCCTCATTCTTGGGACACAGTTCCTACTCCTAAAGCATGGCTACTCTGGGTTCCCATGAAAACCACAAAGTATTTACCAAACTCTATCATGTCACAAAATTTGCACTCTAATCTCTGTTTTCCCACCACAGGCAACTGGTAAAGTCTCTGTTCAGGTCTTTAACTTCCCAACCACTGCTTTCTGTCATGTTCTTTGGAGTCACATGTGCACGTGTAGTGTGAAGGAGTCAACTGGGGATGTGTACATGGATTTGGCAGGGGGTGCCCATCTCTAAGATTCCTTCTTAATTTCCAGGCAACCCTTGAACTCTAACCTCTGAATTGTCCACTAAATTAGAATGCCACTTTCTGCGTGAGCTCTCCCGTTGTGCGCCATGCGAAGTGGGAAGCAGACTTGCTGGAAAAGCCAGTCAAGTGTGGATCTCCCCGATGTCCTCTTGTTTGAAGGGTCCCATCTCCTGCGCTTTCTGCTTGCTTTTGCTGTCCTCCAAATAGCTTCCCAAAACTTGTTTTCATAGTTTATAATTTTGAATTTATAATTTGTTATCAGCAAAATGGTTAGCTAGAGATGGTTAGTATAATACCAGCTACATGGTTAGTCCTAGAACGAGAACCTCGGAGACTGACTTTTGATTGGCTGATTGTTTGTTGTTTTTTAATGAAAGAAGTCTTCCTTTTTTCTAATTCACAGTCTTGGTTAAAATACTGAGGAATTTCTATCAAGAGCAAAGAGCTTTGGTTTGGGACTTAATAAGTTTTAAAGTAGAATATTAATGAAGAATAGTGAGGCATATTTTAATGCCAAAAACAGAAAGTCAGAATTGTTTTCTGCCTGCATACAGCATTATAAGTTTTGGCAGAGTTCTACAGGGTGTCTCTCCTTGTCACGTAGATCTAGCATCAAAAGAATGGAAACTCTGGGACACTGCTATTTTTCTAATAATAAATGATGTGACAATAAAGGAAGATGTAGAAAGGTTTATAAACAAAAAGTACAGCCTAATTGAGAAGGGATCACTCCAACGGCCTATTTATGGTGAAGGGAATAGTCTCCTTCTTTGATAGCAAGTAAGACACCACTACACAACCACACAAACTCATTATGATAATTATGACAATGTTTTTAGCAGCCAAAAGTTCGAGTTGTGAGCAACAGAGACAGAATGTGGATAACAAGCTCAAAAGGGACTAATGAAAGGAAATGTAGTTGTTCATGAAGGCTGTTCATGGAGCTCATGAGCACCAGGGCTGGAGGCAATGCCCACAGAGGCAATATTACAGGTCATATCACAGATAAGCACTCAAAAAATACCACTACTGTGGCCACTGAGGACAGACATGGGAATTTGCAGGCTAGAAACCACCAAGGTGAACTTGAACTGCCTCTGCTAGAAATACAGCAACTGAGACCTCTCACAACCAGCTACGGTGGCTACTGCCAACATGCCCCATCAGTAGAATGGACTCTTGCAGCCCTTTCTTCTCTAACCCACGAACAACCGATTCAAGGAAAGGTGTTGGTGTGTCTGATGGGACACCTGCCCCACTGCCAGAGGCAAGAAAGGCTGGAAAGGTGGTTCTGTGGCATCTTCAGGTTTTGAGGTGCCACTGGCTTACCCTCATGACTTTGGAAAGTTCCCACATGCAGGAAGGCCATTTTGATTCCAGGAGGTGACTCTCTCCCAAAGGAAAGAATAAAAGTTCTCTACAATATCCTTAAATCACAAAAGAAAGAATCCAGAAGCAACATTTAAGTACCTACCCAGTCCTAGGCCCTCTTGCTTAGCCCTTTTAAAGCACATTATCTCAATTTAATTTAATTTAATCGCCACAATAATCTTTAAGGCAGGCATGATTTCTTTCCATTTGCAAGGGTTGATTCTGAGGCTCAGAAAGATCACAGAGTGATAAAGACCAGATTTCTCACAGGGTTTACCTTGGTTCAAACTCATATGTTCTTGAAGAACGCAGAAAACATACTTATTAGAAAGTTATGTACCAAATGTTTCCCACTGTATCTTACACACACTGCTGTCCTGTTTGAGCCCTTTCTCAAACTTCCTTATATGTACGAGTCTCAATTCCCTGCTGGCCTCTAAACCCCATGCAGGTCAGAGACAGCTTCGTCTTCTCTGCATCTATAATTAGCCCACACGGTGCCTGAGCACACAAAAGAAGCTCAAGCCTTATTTGCTGAATAAATTGCACAAATCTTGGAAATTCATTTCTGCGATGAACGGTGGAATGCTGAGGTAGACAGAACTGCCCTGTGAAGTTGCATAATTTAGCAGCTTCCCTGTCGGAAGTTATGAAGGAAACAATACAGTACGCCATTTTAATACAGAAGAAGAGAGGATGGCTTTAAGGAAATAAACACCCCAAATATGAGCCATCCTGAGCTTTTGGCACTCTAAGTCAGCTGTGCAGTAACAGGCTGAAAGCACAGAGAAAAAATGCAACTATTTTTCTTAGTTCATACAGTCTATCGTCTTTTCAAGCTACTCATTTCTTCTGAATTCCAAACCCCTTGCCAAAAGTCCTACCTTAGCAATTTTTTTTTCAGATAAAAATAAAAATCCTCTTAACTCAAAGGGAATTTGTACAATATAAATTCCTTATATAGAAAAATCTTAAGTCATATTTCAAAATTTATTACTATAATTTTTACACAATGTTGATTTCTTAAGAGGTAAGAGATTTAAGTTAAATAGAGAAAGTGAAGTGAAAGTCACTCAGTCATGTCCAACTCTTTGTGACTCCATGGACTACAGTCCATGGAATTCTCCAGGCTGGAATACTGGAGTGGGTAGCCTTTCCCTTCTCCAGGGGATCTTCCCAGCCCAGGGATAGAACCCAGGTCTCCCACATTGCAGGTAGATTCTTTACCTGCAAATAGAGAAAAGTCTTTCATAAATGGGTAGTTAACAGCTGGAACAGGTTGTGAAATGTTCCTCTCTGGAAATCTTTGAAAATTGGATAGATCCTGCCCCGGAGAAGGAAATGGCACCCCACTCCAGATTTCTTGCCTGGCAAATCCCATGAAAAGAGGAGCCTGGCAAGCTACAGTCTATGGGGTCACAGAGAGCTGGACATGACTGAGTGTGCACACACACACACACACACAAACACACACCCTCTTCTATCTTGGATGAGTGAGCCTACCTGAGTGCATTGGAAACAGGTTTCATGGGCTTCCAGAGTTTCTTCCAGCCTGGGTTACCATCACCACCATCATCCAAAGGCTTTCTTTAGCATCTAGTTAGGCCTGATTTTGTGTCCACATTGGTCAAAGAGTACTATAGGGACTTTGTTTCTATCCTCAGAGTTTAGTCTTTAGTAACCCAGAGAAGTGACTCCTCAGCCTTAAGCAAATAAACAAAGAAATACAATTAGCTCAATTCACAAATGGGGAAATTTACAACCTGTACAAATTAAGGGCAAATAACCTGGGCAGGAGGAATCCAGTTTATGTAGATAAGCAGGGTGGGATTTGGGGAGAAGAACAGATTTCTGTGGCATCAGCTTTTCTCTAGCTGATGTAGGAAAGATGAGAATGTTTAAAATGTCAGAGCACAGACCAATTGGCAAAGGACAAGGGTGAAGGGGAGAGCGCTAAAGGGAAGAGAACAAGGTTCATACACAGGTGATGAGAGCCTGAGACCCTTCAAAGAACAGAGGCAAACTACAGGCCTGCTGTTCTCAGACTAGGAGGAAGAGGCTTTGAAAGAGAGAGAATCTCAGAATGGAACAAAACCAAAGAGCCCTTGAAAGAGAGGGCATGCACTCTCAGCACCCTGGTCCTGAACTGGGCAGCTGGGGGGCCCTTTGGGCAAGAAACCTCAGAGGACAGTGAAACAGGTAAGGCAGATGACACGGGTGGCAGCAGCATTAAAGATCACCTGAGGTTAGAAAAGGGTCAAAATAATAAAGCTCTTCCTCACCTTTTCCCTCCAACCACACATTGTAAAGAGGAGGGTTTTTCAACTGTGGCATCACTGACATTGAGGGCTGGATCATTCTTCATTGTGGGTATTGTCCTGCGCCCTGCAGGATGAATAGTAGTATCCTTGACCTCAACCCACTTGATGCGAGTACCATCCTCCCACTCCAGCTGTGAAGACCAAAAACGTCTCCAGACATTACACAGTGTCCCTTGGGGAGGTGGTGGTGGTGGTGGGGATAAAGTTGCCCTGTTGAAAATCACTAGTAATAGACAATTGAAAAGACTTTGGGAGAAGGCGAGGGTGGGATGATTTGAGAGAATAGCACTGAAACATGTATATTATCATATGTGAAACAGATCACCAGTCCAGGTTCGATGCATGAGACAGGGTGCTCAGGGCTGGTACACTGGGATGACCCAGAGGGATGGGATGGGAAGGGAGGTGGGAGGGGGGTTCAGGATGGGGAACACATGTACACCCGTGGCAGATTCATGCCAATGCATGGCAAAAACCACCACAATATTGTAATTAGCCTCCAATTAAAATAAATATATTAAAATAAAAGACTTTAACCATTTAACCAGAATGAATCTCTCATTTATTGATTTGTATAAAAACGAAAGAAGATCAACCAAATGTCATTTCATGCACAAAGAAAAAGCCAAACTGGATTAAAATCCTCAAAAGGATTTTAGATTTCCACTTAAAATGTATTTGTTTATCTGAGGACCCCTCAGGAAACAGTTTTGATTTCCTGTTCCAACTAAATGTCAAATAAATGGATTCACTTTTTTTAATTAAATCTTTGATCTTGTGACAGTAAAAACAGTTCTGGGAGAAAAGACATTTAAAGGTATCACTGGTCCTTAGTACCTTGGTATAAATGAATAGACTATCAGAACCTTTCAGGGAAACAAGTGCTTTTGTTCTTGTTTTGAGGGAAAAGAGTTAAGATGAGTAAGTAGGACATCATCTCCTGTATGTACATCTGTCCCTGCCCTTCAACACTCTCTTGAGGTCACTGGGACTGAAAGCCTAGACACTATGTTTCCCGGCATCCCTTAGCAGCAAGGCTACCATCTACATCCTGCCTCTGAAAGTCATTCACAGAAACCTGGTAAGAGAAGAGACAGAAGACATTATTCACTGGTGGCAGTGAGAGTCAGATGTGTGGACATCAACAGATGATACACGCAGAGTTTTGCTGGGAGCTTCCAAGCAGCTTCTTAAGAATGACTCCATTAAGTGCTGAAGGTTCCTAAGATATCAGGTAGTGTTTCCTACCTTCCCTGCACCTCCTGAGTTTTTGATTCTACAAACGTTTCCCTGACCTTCACTACTTAATCCCTCCAACAGTGTGCAAGCAGATCATTCTCTATATTCAATCCCTGCCTGCTCAATATACCTAGAGTGGTTTCTGCTTGACTTACTCAATCTTGACTATTACATGGATAAGGCCACAAGATGAAAGCACTGAATACCAGGGCATGAGAGACCCCAAGGAAGAAAGGGAAACACCACCATGAAGTAGGGCACACTAGGTTAGTTTCCTAGAACTGCCATAGCAAATGACCAGAGTTTGGGTGGCTTAAAACAACAGAAATCTGTTCTCTCGAATCTAGATGACAGAAGTCTGAAATCAAGGTGTCAGAAGGGCCATGAACCCTCTGAAGGCTCTAGGGGAAAATCCTAGATTAATAATCCTTCCTTGCCTCTTCCTTTCTTCTGGTAGATGCCAGCAATCCTTGGCATTCCTTGGCTTGCCACTGCCTTACTTTCATCTCTGTCTCCATTATTACACGGTGTTCTTCCCTCTGTGTATCTGCATCTTTACATGTCTTTCTTACAGCACATATTGGATTAGGTCCCCACTAATCCAATAGGACCTTACCTCAGCTTTATTATACCTGTAAAGACCCTATTTCTAAATAAAGTCACAGGTTGTTGTTTTTGTGGTTTAGTTGCTCTGTCATGTCTGACTCTTTGTGACCCCATGGACTGTAGCCCACTAGGCTCCTCTGTCCATGGGATTTACCAGGCAAGAATACTGGAGTGGGTTGCTATTTCCTTCTCCAGGGGATCTTCCTGACATAGGGATTGAACTGACATCTCCTGCTTGGCAGCTGGATTCTTTACTGTTGAGCCACCTGGGAAGCCCAAGGTCACAGGTACCAGGACATAAAACTTAAGGGCACAGTATTCCACTCAGTACAGGCATCAAAGACCAAATTTGCCTCTTGTTCCTTCTCTCCCAATGTCAGTCTTGCCCGAAGGGTTGCTGCCCTGAACATTATAGGAAGTATGTCCAGCATCACAGGAGATGTAATGTTCTTAGAACTAAACCTCACATCAAATGTGAACACTGCTCCCCCCCGCAACCCCAATGTTTCTTACAGGTGAAGTTATTCCTTCTGAGGGCAGGATGCTTACACAGTCACATACATGGCTCCAGGAAGGTGACAGATAGCTTGATATAAATAAACATTTTTCAGTTCATTCATTCAACAAAAATATTTTGGCAACAACATGCCCATAGCTCTGAGCTAAACCAAAGAAAAGCAAGAGACTGTTAATTTATTGCTGTCATCTTAACCATTTTTATACAACAGTGATGAATATAACCTTCTAGGGCTATCCAACATGTACTGTGGGCACTGTCAATAAGACACACACTGTATCATGTATGTGGGCCAATTTCTCTGCAGATCTCTCATCAGTCAGGATGAGGATGAGAAGAAAAATCTGGCACCCAAAAGGAGCTGCAGTTTGGCAGGCTGCAAGGAAATGAGGATTACAGCCAGAAGCACAATGGCATGAGAGGCAAAAAAAAAGAAAAAACATCCAGAGTAGAAAAAGACAACAAATCTTTAAGCAATAATCAATACATCTAGGCAAGTGTTACAAAATAATGTAAGACATCTGTGTTCACCATCTCTTTATGACTGTAAAACTGGGGAAAGAAACAGCTCTGCTTAATTTTCAAATCACTTTTATAAACAAATACATTAACCCGAGAGGATTACATGAACTTGGAAACATCTATTCATTAATAACTGTCATCTTCCCTTCTGACACACCATGCAGAGCCTCCAGCTTCTTCCCTTCTTCCACAGGAAGTTGTTTGTTACTAAACAGGGTTTTTTCCTGACTCAACTTATAAAAGCACAGAAAACAGTAGCGAGTGCGGGCCACTTTTTTTAGTGTTAAAGCCAAAAGCTCCTCTGATGTGCCAATGCACTTTGGCTTCATCTCATCTCTTGTAAATGGGGCTATTTTAGACCTGAACACAAAGCAATCAATGACAGGACCGACCAGAAATAGCAGGTTAGCCAGGGGACTGTCGGCCACCCCACATTCTCTGGCCCCCCTCTCCTCCTAGGGCCAGCAGACTCAGAGCAGAGTCCTTGCTTTTGCTGTTGCTCTTGAAGGATTTATTAAAAAAACATGAGAGGATGCTTTGTAATTGTTTCTCAATATAGAAGTGGGTATTTCTCTGGTTACAAAAAATATTACATGCTCATTTAGAAGTACTGTGAAAATACAGAAAAACAGGAAAAAATATAGAAATAATAACACAAAATCATAACATCCATAATTAACTGTTTTTCAGTTTCCATGCCAGACTTTAATGTATGCATACATGTAGGGAAAATGTGTTTTAAGGGAAAATTACACATTGCTTAGCTTCTGAACCGTGGAACATACCTTTCTGAGTTCTATGATTTTGATTTCATGGTGGCTCTGAACCTTTCATTGTCTTTGAACTGTTTTGAAACCCCATCAGCTATAGATAACTGACAGTAATGCAAAATAATACTTGTCAAATAAATTTGCAAATAAATTCTGTAAGGTGAAGGTGCAATTGACCACGGTTCCTGTTGAAGAAGCCACTTTTACTGCAGATTCATTTCAATATTCCATTCTACCATCTTACCAGTTCCTGCATTGATAATGACTTAAATAAGATCTTTAACATGTGTTCCTTTTATATCTGAGACTCGTGATTTTACTTTGTTTTGAAAATCGCACTTTAACACACATTATTTATCATTTTGCAATAATGTGATCCTACTGTAACTACTTCTTTGTAGGTTACTTGATTCTTTTAGTAATACATCATAGCCCTTCTCCAAGATGATTAATATAGATTTGTAATGAATGTATATTATTCTAGCTGCAGGCATGTTCCACACTGATGGCTATTTAGGTCATTTCTAATATTCTTCTATGGTGAACAATACCATAATGAACATCCTTGAAAAAAATTACACACCTGTCCAATTCATTCTTTGGGCAGCTTTCTAGAAGGAGAATTGCTGGGTCAAAGGGCCTGCACATCTAAATACAGAAACCTATTGCTGCCAGGCTGTACACATGAGAGGAGCCACTGAACACTATGAACACAAGAGAGGAACCATTTCTCATAGGGCAGCAAACTTATCAACCTAGGAGGCCAGCACAGTAACACAGATGAGTTACTCAGGCCTCCTGTCAGAGCGCTGATCTCTGATGGGAACTGAGCGGTGTTCACTGCTCAGGGCCTGCTCCCAAACTCTCAGCAACCAAGGCATTCAAAGAAAACACACATATACTCATCATTTTCCTTAAAATGTAAATTGTCTACTTTATCGAATAAAGAAATGTTAGTGAGAAATTTGGCCTAGCATTAGCTAGTTTAAATAAAAAGCTCACTCTGTGAGATGCCTTGCTTCTCATAACTGACAGAAAAAGTTGCCCAACAAGCTGTATTTCTTGACAATCAAATAAGGACTCATGGGGAGGGGAGAGGAGGTGCCGCCATTAGGTTAAAAAAGAAAAATCCCCAAATCTGTATCTGTATTAATATCTTCAATCAATACAAAGTGTGGACTTAAAGAAATACAACCTAAAAGTTGAAGGTTGTGTTTTATTTGGCAGGAATTTTTAGGACTACAAGTCTGGGAGGCAATATCTTAAGTAACCCTGAGAAAACCATTCTGAGGAGGTGAGGTGGGGAGCTGGGTTATCTAGAAGTTTTGGGTAGGTAGTCTGAATGTCAAAAGATTACTGTGAATTAAAGGAAAACCGGTGTCTCAGGTTAAGAAATGTAGTACTCTTCTCTGTCTGGGATGATGCAAAAGTCTGGGCTCACTGAAATCATTCCTTTGATATCACCTCAGCTATGTGGGAGATTCCCTAGTGGCTCAGAGGTTAAAGTGTCTGCCTGCAATGCAGGAGACCACGGTTCCATCCCTGTGTTGGGAAGATTCCCCTGGAGAAGGAAATGGCAACCCACTCCAGTATTCTTGCCTGGAGAATCCCATGGATGGAGGAGCCCGGTGGGCTCCAGTCCACGGGGTCACAAAGAGTTGGACACGACTGAGCGACTTCACTTTCACTTTCAGCTATGTGGGGCCAGTATCCTGTGTTTTCACATCCTGAGTTCCCTCAGGGCTCACCAGCTCACCATCAGTGGTGGCTGCAATCACTGATGATTATGACATCCTTTGTTTATGATATGGCAGGAAATATTCCATTTCTCAAAAGTATCTAGAAATAATCTAAAAAAGTCACTGAGATGTAAGAACCAAATTTTTAACATGCTGTACCTTATATTTATAAAGTTCAAGAGAGTTCAAGTTATCACTCTGGCACGCTTATCCCTGTCCTTTCTGATTATTTTTCTGGTGAAATATTTCCATGTATATATTTCAAAACAATCATTTTCAGAAAAACAATTTTTCCCCTTTAAATGAGTCACTGTAATTTTTATCTTCAAGAGTCATTTTAATTTTATGACCAGAGAGACACAAAGCCTGGAGAAGTCTGCAGAGTCTAATAGGGATGACATTTGAATGTCTTAAGAGTCAAAGAGATGCAAAACCAATCAAACTGTGAAGGAAGCTAGATATCTCAGTGGGAGAGGAAGTCATCTGTGGCAGATGGAAGAACTAAGTAAAATGCCCCTTGAACTCAAATGTAGTCTCCACAGCAGCAATTTAAATACTATCTGGGAGCTTGTGAGAAATGCAGAATAGCAGGCCCACCCAAACCTACTGAATGAAATCCTCTGTTTAGAAGTTGGATACATAATAGATTAAACTGTGGGTACATAATTTATAGATGATAACATTCTCATCTTCTGAACAGAATTCCTGCAGCCTGGTCACAATAATCTTAAGATGACCTCACTGATGCATTCATTCATGTTTCCAGAATGTTTCTAGAGATATTCTTTGGGTTTCCCTTCAGGCCAACCTTAATAGAAAAACATGAATAGACAGGGTAGGACTTCTGCCCTCAAGGAGTTGATGGTCTGACACATCTATTTGAACAAATATATGTTTATAGATGATCATATGACAGATACTACAAGAGCACTAGAAGTATACATCCCTGCCAGAAAGGGCCGATCTCTCAGATCTACATGTTATTTTAACAAAGACATCCTGCAGCCCTGGCCCTTAGCGCTGCCTTCTGGGAAGCCAGCTTCTGAGAAGTTCCCTACATTAGCAGGTTGTTTTCCCACCTGGACCACAAAACACCTGTGTCTGGGGAACCCTGAACTTCAGTAACTGTGGCTGGTCCTTGCTATGATGTGACTGAATACCAATAAAAACCCTGGGCCCTGAGTCTCAGACAGGTTTTGTTAGGCAGACAAGCTGTAGGCGAATTGCTGTGTTTCTGTGCTGCAAGAGAGAGTGCTTGGACTATGTGGGAGAAGGCGAGGGTGGGAGGATATGAGAGAATAGCATAGAAACATGTACATTACCATATGTAAAAGAGATAACCAGTGCAAATTCAAAGCATGAAGCAGGGCCCCCAAAACTGGTGCTCTGGGACAACCCAGAGGGATGGGGTGGGGAGGGAGATGGGAGGGGTGCTCAGGAGGGTGGGACGCATGTACACCCAGGGCTGATTCATGTCGATATATGGGAAAAACTACCACAATACTGTAATTAGCCTCCAATTAAAATAATTTTTTTTAAGTGCTTTGTGTTTGGGAACGATAGGGGAAGCCTGTGCATGGATTCTTCCAGACTAGGTCTGTGCCTTTTCATCTCACTGGTCCCAATGTGGAAACTTGCTCTGTAGCTGTGATAAATAAATACGTGAAATCATAAACAGGACTGTACGATGAGTCCCCATAAGTCCTTCTAGAAAACTGCCAAACAAGTGGGTGATTTTTTTGGACACCCAAACAATCCATTTTTCAACAGTTTACCATTTGGATTGAAATTTACACGTTAGTGTCTTTCCAAACACCTGGTCAGTGAATTTGAGTCTGGGGGGCAAAATAAAATTTTTAAATAGATGAAAGAAATTACTTTGCCAAGTTCTTTTTAACTTTGCCTCACCTACCTGTCATCAGTGTTTTTAAAAATAAGAAAATCTATACCGTATTTAACATACATCCACATATGTAATATACACATATATGGTGCCATGTCTTCAATTTCAAAAATGCCAGTTGAACATCAAATGACATAAAGAGAAAGGACAGAATGAAGCCAAGGGCAACATGGCTTCTATTAACCTATCAGCCATAATCTTTTATTCCAGTTACTTGACAAATTAACTGATCTTGAATAAAAGGGGCAAGCCAGCACTGGGGACTTCCATTTCATTTTGGCATTGTTTTCAATAATTATATGCAGGGCTTGCTATCAGCACTACCCCAGTGTTGTGCTAGGAATAGAAAAGTGTGAAAAGAAACAGTATTCCATCCGAAAAAGATCCACCCATTTTTATCAGCATGCCTTTCTTCCTGCTAGTTCTTCTGCAATAGAGAATCTAAAATCCTGGGTCTTCGAGACAGAATTAGAAAATGTCACAATTATTTTCAAACATTTTCTTAAATACTAACCTAAATCATACAAGAGATAGCCAATTTTATAGAATGGTACTTCAATAAACATTAACAGTCCCCAAATTTTTTTCTCTACCCCCAATACCTATAACCTGTACACCTGATAAGGAAAAAGCACTCCCCAATTTTGTAAATTCCTCAGTGATTAACCTATAGAATCTTATATTTCACCTCTCTTATCTGCTTCTTCAACTGACACAAAACAGTGATAGGTATATGGGGATATAAGTTAATTTTCATCCATATCCTAAAGACAATCAGGTCATATTTTAAAAGCTGTTAATCAGGAATCCACACTTCAGAGGCGGCCAAGGCAAACACTTCAAATGTATTACCTAAATCTGCACCAGCGGGTTTGTTAATTAGCATAAGAGGCGTCAGAAGTCATTTTTCATTGAAGAAAATTTTCATTTTTCATTGTAGTTTTGTAGCCAGCAAAACTACATAGGCCCTACTGCCCTTGTATGAGGAAAGAATAACAATTGGGCCAAACCAGCAGCTAAACACCCAAGAGTAAATCCTCTAAATTCTGCCATACCATCTGGCCTTGAGCACAATCCCTCACCCTCACCCACTGCCCACTTGACAGAAAACTGTGCCTGGTCTAGCTAGACACCTGATACCATCCCTGTTTCCAAGAGAACTCTTCAGGCCAGTCCTGTCCAGAGACTCCACTGCCCTTCCAAGAACAGTAACTAGGTTCTGTTTTCTTTTTCATTTTCTTTCTTTCCTTTTGCCAGCTCACTAATTAATATCCATATAAACTTGGATCAGAAGCTTGCTTTCATGTTTACATAAGAACATACCACCCACTAGCCAGGTCATGGAAAAAAAGAGATATAGATCTCCCTTACCTCTCTTTCTCAGACTTTTACCAAGAAACCATTTTTAAACTATCCAATTGGCATAATGGAGAAGGCAATGGCAACCCACTCCAGTAGTACTATTGCCTGGAAAATCCCATGGACGGAGGAGCCTGGTAGGCTGCAATCCATGGGATCATGAAGAGTTGGACACGACTGAGCGACTTCACTTTCACTTTTCACCTTCATACATTGGAGAAGGAAATGGCAACCCACTCCAGTGTTCTTGCCTGGAAAATCCCAGGATCTGTGGAGCCTGGTGGGCTGCCGTCTATGGGGTCGCACAGAGTCGGACACAACTGAAGTGACTTAGCAGCAGCAGCAACTGGCATAAATCCCCTCACAACTACTTTCACCCTATTTCACAACGACCTGGCTATATTCTCCAAAAGGCCTATATGTTTGTTTCATAACCGATGTATAGCACCTAGATGTTTTTGGTATTAAAGGAATGTTTGATAATATTTTGATGGAAAAATAGGAAAAAGTGAAAGTGTTAGTCGCTCAGTCATGTCTGACTCTTTGTGATCCCATGGACTGTAGCTTGCCAGGCTTCTACATCCATGGAATTCTCTAGGCAAGAATACTGGAATGGGTTGCCATTCTCCAGGGGAACTTTCCAACCTAGGGATTGAACCCAGGTCTCCCACATTGCAGACAGATTCTTTACCATCTGCAGCACCAGGGAAGCTAAGAAGACCATCAGGCCATATTTTGTATTGCATATAAGCCAGGCAAGGAGCACAAAAAACAAAACAAAACAAAAAACCACCTAAAAATGCTGAGATGGACAAATCTACGTAGAAACATGAGAACTGATTCGTAACCAGGCAGCAAAAGTTACCATTTTTCATATTTGACATTGCTCCCCACCTCCGGCCTGCTCTTATTCTTATTTCATACCCTTTTGCCAATGCCTTAAAAGGAACTTTCCCACTGTAGTTGTTGCTTTTTAAAAAAAAATCTGTAACACTCACTATATTTTTTCCAAGATAAAATGCTCTGAGCTATGTATCTGTGGTTTTGTTTTTGTTTTTTTAAGTCAGATAAACACGTGCTACTTTCTGGTATCTATAACACTTTCCACTAAGTTCTTCCTCTGTTGTTTAGGTGGGCCTTCTTCTAGGACAGAGGTTCTTAAAGTATGGTTCCTAGATCAGCAGCAGCATCACGTGTAAACTTACTAAAAATGCAAATTCTCGGACCCACCCCAGACCTAATGAATAAGAGGCTCTGGAACTGGGTCCCCAGTAATCTGAAAATAAAAAGGCTTCCAGGTGATTCTAATAAACACTGAGGTTCGGAAATCACATTTGGCACACACCTAGTTAAACTTGGAAACACTGACTACAGATGTACCCAAGCTGTCACCTTTAGAGAGAGGGGAAGCAGATGGCAAGGAGGTTCATCTTTTTGTCATGCTTGACTGGCAAGTTGAAAAGTGGTTTTGCAAAGTTCACAAAATCTTTTTACCACCACATGAGACCTCCCTCCAGTATCAGTGCAGCTGCCATCTTTGCACATGCTCTCTAGTTATTGGCCTGCTTTCTACAGCTTGCTATGGGCAAAGTTTCAAAACACCTGTTGGTGACTACAGAATACCGTCTCTTCTCTATGAAAGTGAAAGTGTTAGTCACTCAGTCGCGTCCAACTCTTTGCGATCACATGGACTGTAGCCCACCAGGCTCCTCTGTCCATGGGATTCTCCTCTTCTCTACAGTATGAGGGAGAAAACAAAAGCAAGCTAATGAAATCATCGTGGATGTGCATGTCACATGGTATCCAGTGGCATCAAGGCTGGTCACAGCAGTGCCACTACAGGGCTCTGAGCCCCAGTTTGAGGAATGTGCCCAGAAATTTTGGTTGTATTTCAAAATGTGATAAAGTTTATTCAACCAAGAGAGAAGAGACAGCTCATTCAAACCAAACCCAAAGCAGAACACTGCCTTCAGGAGAAGGCTTTCCAGAAAAAAAAAAAATCGATTCACAAGCATGTTTTGGTTTAATTTTTAACAGATTTTATTTTTTGAGCAGTTCTCAGTTAACAGAATTGAACAGAAGGTACAGAGAATTCCCATATAAATGGATGTTGGTTTTGGGGGGTGTCTATTGAAACAAAGAAGAATTTTCTTTTTTAGCCTGTTGATGTGATGGAACATTAATTTTCAAATGTTGAAGCAGCCTTGCTTATCTAGGATAAATTCCACCTGGTTGTGGTATATAATTATTTTTATACATTGTTGGGTTCAATTTGCTAATATTTTATTGAGCACTTCTGCATCTATGTTCACGAGAGATAACTGGTCTGTAGTTTCCTTGACTTGTAACGTCTTTGGTTTTGGTATTAAGGGAATGCTGGCCACATATAATGAGTTATGAAGTATTCCTTCTGCTTCTAGCTTCTGAAAGAGATTGTAAAGAATTGGTATAATTCCTTCCTTAAATGTTCAGAATTCTTCCTGAAGAATTCACCAGTGAACTTATCTGGGCCTGCTGCTTCCTGCTTTGGAAGGTTATTAATTACTCATTTAATGTCTTTAATAGTTATAGGCCTATTCAGATGGTCTTTTTTCTTGTGTGAGATCTGGCACAGTGTGCCCTTCAAGAAATTGGCCCATTTCATCTAGGTTATCAAATTTTTGAGCAGAGAGTTTTTCATAATATTTCTAATGTGCATAAGATCTGTAGTGATGTGCCCTCTTTCATTTCCAATACTAATAATTTGTATTAATTTTTTCTTAGCTTGGCTAGAGGTTTATTAATTTTATTGATGTTTTCAAAGAAACAGCTTTTAGTTTTGTTGTGAAAACAAAAATAAATTTAATTCAGTTCTACTCGAAAGAAACTCACATTTCTTTAGAGCAGACTGACTTGGAAACGACTAAAATATAATGCAATATGGTTGATAATGTAAAATATTTATGAAGGGCTACTGTAAAATATACGGGAGTGGGGAGTGCCACTGGAATCTAGTTGAGAAGAACCTGCATAAATGGGATGGATGAGCAAGTGTATTCAAGAAGGAAGGACCTGTGAATATGTCTCGCTTACTCTCAGGTGGTCAGCATCTTCTAAAACAGTCCCTTCAAAAATTGTATTCACTTCCATTATTGCCACCTTTTCCACTCTTTCAGCAGCTACAGAGGAAATTATGCTGCACTGCTATATTTGGGTAAGATAAATTCAGGTTCTCTAGATGTCCCCCAAATACTCTTCAGTATAGCTCACTATACCCTCTGCTATAAATGAACTTTGAGGAGATACAAAGGTAAGGTTACAGGGAATATATGAAGATGTGCTGACACATTAATGGATATACTCTTGTGCCAAATACTGAAGAAAAATACTGTGCGATGGTGCAAGTGGAGAGAGGAAACCACATCAAAATGTCAGTCATAATACAGCTTTCTTTCCTCCCCAGAATTCACTCTATGAATGAAAATATTATTATTTCTTTTCTGACATTATCTTCTTATCACCACGCCACAGGCCAAAGACACATTTGAGCCTCAGCTTTACTTACCACTTTGTTGTTAGGAAGTCACTTACCTATCTGAATAGCCACGGTATCAAAACATACTCATTCTGTCACCATCAACGATTATTTAAGTCTTCTTTTGAGGATACTATTGTATTATTACATGACATATAATAAGTAAAATAATAAGTAACAGCACCAACAAGCACTTTGGGAGACCCCATTAAAAAATTAAATAATTACGGAGACATTTTTTTTTTTACCCAAGAGATTCCAGTCACTCTCAAATACTATGAAAGTAAGACAGGAAGGAGGAAAGAGCACCTATCACCACTTTCTTGTTTGATAAGTCAGTGGTGCCTCATGATACACAAGCATTCTAGGTTATTAGCAGGACGGAATCTAACTCATAAGTTTTATGGTCAGGGTGTTATATATGGGTGGTGAGATTTTTAAAAGGTACTTTACATGAAGCAGAGAACTGAAATACCTTGGGGTGGAGGCAATTCAAGGAATTGTAGGCAAACAATAAAAGACATGGAAAGTGCAGATTAGTCGCCTTTAAAATTATTTATGATGTGAGGCCTATAATTGTACCTATGGATTTCCTTTTATAATCACTTAACCATCTTTCTTATGTGTAGTAGTGGGCAGCCAAAAACATCATCTCCAAGGCTGCAGATCATCTGTCATTCTTTTTAATCAGAATGGACTTGACAGTCATGATTTCTTATTAGAGGGAATTTTATGGCCCTGGGTAATGGAATTCAAAAACTACCAAAATGTAATGATTTCTGGTGAATAGGCAATAAAGTTATAGTGATATTTGATGAATGGAGCTCCTGGGAATAAATCGAGTTCCTTCAACTATCACTGCCATTAGCACTCCATTTTTTCCCCTTGTTTCTTATGTGAGGCCAGAAGTGCTTACATTTGCAATGACATTTTAAAAATGACTCTGAACAGTTTGCCCCTTGGAGATGTCTTCTAGTCTAGGAATTGTGAGTATGAGTATGTCAAGGAAAAAAGAACAGAGGGAGTGGGGAAGATACTTTTATAAGTATACAAAACTATTGGGAGGGTGGGCCCTGGCTTAAGGTCTATTGGTGGGAGAGAAGACCTTGGCCTCACCTCATTCCAGTCATTTCAATAAGATTAACTCATGGGTATTGTTAATTATGTACCAAGGCCAAACACCAGCACCAGAATTCTGGTTAGGTGGTTGTGGGCTGGGGGCTGGACCCCTGTACTTTATAAAATCTACACACATGAGTTCTTTGTTCAGTCATGGTGGTCCATAACCGCTTCCATGGTGATTCCGCAGGCACACCGTTTATCTAAGACACAAAAAAATCCTTTTAAGCAGGAGTTGAAGAGTAGAGTGTTGCTTTACCCTTTTGGCCATGAAATAATCTTATTATAATGCAGACCTTAGTTTTGGCCTGAGCACTTACTGGGATAAATGTGCAATGTTGATGCACAGTCTGGCTCATGGAAGGAAAGTGCAATGGCAGAAGTTTTACTATAATTTTTAATAATAGCTCTGGGTGATGCCTTTTATTGTGATCTGTTTCAAGTCTGAGCATGTAATGGGGGTATTTATCCATTTCAGTATGTGAATGGACACTACTAGAGACATAGGCTTGAACTTTGAAATCAAGCTCCATGCTTCATTCCATGTATGTCCAGGGATTCACAGGAAGCTCAGTGCAGCCCCTCTAAGCCTGTATGCTTAGTCATTTAGTCGTGTCCAACTCTTTGCGATCCCATGGTCAATAACCTCAGATATGCAGATGACACAACCCTTATGGCAAAAAGTGAAGAGGAACTCCAAAGCCTCTTGGTGAAGGTGAAAGAGGAGAGTGAAAAAGTTGGCTTAAAGCTCAACATTCAGAAAATGAAGATCATGGCATCTGGTCCCATCACTTCATGGCAAATAGATGGGGAAACAGTGGAAACAGTGTCAGACTTTATTTTTTGGGCTCCAAAATCACTGCAGATGGTGACTGCAGCTATGAAATTAAAAGATGCTTACTTCTTGGAAGGAAAGTTATGACCAACCTAGATAGTATATTAAAAAGCAGCGACATTACTTTGCCAACAAAGGTCTGTCTGGTCAAGGCTATGGTCTTTCCAGTGGTCATGTATGGATGTGAGAGTTGGACTGTGAAGAAAGCTGAGCGCTGAAGAATTAATGCTTTTGAACTGTAGTGTTGGGAAAGACTCTTGAGAGTCCCTTGGTCTGCAAGGAGATCCAACCAGTCCATCCCAAAGGAGATCAGTCCTGGGTGTTCTTTGGAAGGAATGATGCTAAAGCTGAAACTCCAGTACTTTGGCCACCTCATGCGAAGAGTTGACTCGTTGGAAAAGACTCTGATGCTGGAGGAATTGGGGGCAGGAGGAGAAAGGGAAGACAGAGGATGAGATGGCTGGATGGCATCACCGACTCGATGGACATGAGTTTGAGTGAACTCCGGGAGTAGGTGACAGACAGGGAGGCCTGGCGTGCTGCAATTCATGGGGTCACAAAGAATCGGACACGACTGAGCGACTGAACTGAACTGAACTGGACTGCAGCCACCAGGCTTCTCTGTCCATGGGGATTCTCCAGGCAAGAATACTGGAGTTGGTTGCTATGCCCTCCTCCAGGGAATCTTCCTAACCCAGGGATCAAACCCAGGTCTCCTGCATTGCCCTCGGATTCTTTACCGACTGAGTCACGAGGGAAGCCCAAAACTACTGGAGTGGGCAGCCTATCCCTTCTCCAGGGGACCTTCCTGACCCAGGAGTAGAACTGAGGTTTCCTGTATCGCAGGTGGATTCTTTATCTAGGGAGGCAAGTATTTCTTGAAAGGCTTCCCTTGAATGTTCATGTTTGGTGTTCAAGATTTTTATTCCTATTCCCTAAAGCTGTAGTATGTTTTAAATCAGGATAATTCTCTTTGCAAAGATGGGAAAGTTAGCTTGGGACTTGAAAAATCCAACTGTTTTGCCAACTACTTTGCTAGTGAATACAAACATATGTATTCTCTTTTTTCCCCCTTTCAACCATGTTCTTTATCTACCCAGGTGGCATGCTCCCTTTTCAATATGCAATCTTAGTAAATAATAATTAAAAAGTATTGGAAAACTGTGCCCTTCTGATTTTCAGAGAATTTAAAGAGAACGTTTCCTTGATTTGTCCTGGGAGACCTGCCATTTCAGAAAAAACACTGCAAAACTTAATGAACTAAACATAGGCACCTCAGCCCAACTTTAATTTCTAACTTAGTTCGGGAAAGTCAATTTAGTAAGCTCTAAGAGGATTTTCAATGCTTCTATTTATATTCTGAAGAACACTAGACTGGTATGCAAGTCTTAAAAAGCAATGAACTGTGAATGCCTATCAGGGGGAAGACCTGTTAAACTTACCTCTGTGGAAGATAGCAGGAGGGGATTAGGCCCTTATTCTCTGCAATTTAATCAAGAATCTTCAAGACCAATCAGAGCTGAGCACAAAGCTGTAAACTAGGAAAGTTCAAATATTTGGGGGGGAAATTCTTAAATATAAGTATTACACCAGATTTCCATCTCTAGGTGAAAGATCAGATAATTAAAGTCTTACCTTTTTCCAAAAGCTTTAGGGCTTCTTTCTTCTACTGAGGACTTTTGTTTCAGATGGGGGAAAGACAAAAAAGACCATCTTCCTGGACTTTCCATTAGTGTAAATTTATGCCTTGTGGATTTGGGGAGGATAAGCCCTGCAGGCTAAGGACAGATTTTGGGTGGAAGTCAACCATTGTAAATATATATACCAACATATGTTTGGCCAAGCATGTCAGTAATTTATAATGTGTTTATAAGGCATTCCCTTCTCATTTTCTACTTTAACATCCTAGTTGAATGATACACAGAAATGTACCCTGTTAATCTCAGCAGGTTTGGGAGACCTGGAGAAACAAGCACGTCTGTTATTTTCCTGGTGTGGGCTTAGACAAAGACAGCAGCAATGGCATTCCTACAGATGAGAAAAAAGAAGCTCAGAGAGATAAACTGGCCCAAGGAAACACAGCTCATGAGTGGTAGGAGCAGGCATCCAACCCCACGTTTAACTTCTGCCTCTTTATAGCCAACTTCAGAAAAGGGTACTCTTTGAGCTGCATGGAACCAAGACAGACACACCATAATGAACTGTCCCCTGCCTCCCCTGATAAACTGATTGTGATAAAATGGTTAGTTAATTCAGATCCCCCAAAAGTGTCAAATTTGACAGGAAAAATAAGGTCAGATCTCACTGGCTTAGAATGAATATCTTGGCTGAACTGATCTGTGTGGATGGTCAACCCATTACAACTACAACAAACTCTCCATGGCCCTGGCACTCCCCGGTTCTTTCCTCCTTTCCAGGCATTAGACACATGATTTCACCTAAAAAAGTCAAGTTTTGAGCGGAGCTTATTAAACAATATGCTGGTTCAGCAGAAGGACTGACCAAGACAGAAAGTGATGACATATATACACATACATACATACATGCGTTTACTCTCCTAAGTAACCAGACAAAGTTTTGGATGAAAATAGGGCTTGAGAAATAAAATAAAGTTCCATGGGAAAATATTCACTGAATTAAAATAATTTTCAGGTGGAGTGTTCGATCTTAGGATCTTGACAGTTTTTAAGTAGCTTATGCTAAGAATATAAACATTACACTAAATATACATGAAACAAGACAAATCTTGCTTATATACCTGAGAAACAGAATTTTAAAATTTAGAAAACCCTTTAGAGTGAAAGGAATCTGTTTACTTCTTGACAAGATCTCTGGATTAAGATATTTTCTTACTTTGAGTCATTTCTTCATTATTGCTCACAGCTGCTATTTGCTAAACAGAGTAGATACTTATTACTGGACTTCCCTGCATCCATTCTTCCTTGGTCAGTTTCCTCCACCTTGTTTTTCATTTTAGAACTATCACTTTCTCTCTTGGTCCTTACAGTTTGAGTAGAGCTGAGATTATCTGGTAGAGTAGAAATTATCTGCTACCATTTCCTGGTATCACCAAGGAGAGGAACGCTCTTTTCCAGCTATAAAATACAAGTCTTAAGCTGCCAGTGAGGAAAGGCTGGCTGAAAATGAAGCTAATTCAGAAAAAAAGAGAGTTGATAGGCAGAGGCAGACCATAACTTGAAGAATGGACTGGCTTCATGGCCATGCAACTTAAGGAGTTCACAGAGCTGTGCACTTGGAAGGGCCCTATCCTTGGTTTAAGGTGATGCTATCATCATTTGAAATATTCTTAGAATCTTCAATTGTCATTTTACAATATTTACTTTATCATGTATCTATGTGTTACTCAAACCATCAATTATTATTTTTTGATGCCTTCAAAATAAGTTGCAAATATTAATGGGCCTTACCCATAAATACTTAATAGTTCATATAGTTAGCTAGAATTCAGATTTGTTTATGGACTTTTTAAAAGGTGAAATCAATAAAAATCCCAAACCTTAAGGGTATCATTTAATCAGTTTTTTAAAATTAATTTTTATTAGAGTATAGTTGCTTTACAATGTTGTATTAGTTTCTGCTGTACAGCAACCTAAATGTCCATCAACAGAGGAATGGATAAACAAGACATGGTACATATACACAACAGAATATCACTCAGTCATAAAAAGGAATGAAACTGTATCATTTGCAGAGACGTGGATGGACCTAGAGACTGTCATACAGAGTGAAGTAAATCAGAAAGAGAAAAACAAATATTGTATAAAATCACTTATATGTGTAATCTAGAAAAATCATACATTTGAATTTATTTGCAAAGCAGAAATAGAGACACAGATGTGAAGAACAAATGTATGGCTATCAAGGGGGGATGGGAGGGTGGGATGAACTGGGAGACTGGATTAGACATATTTCAATTCAGTTCAGTCACTCAGTTGTGTCCGACTCTTTGCGACCCCATGAATCACAGCATGCCAGGCTTCCCTGTCCATCACTATATAAAATAGATAACTAATGAAAACCTTATGACCAACCTAGATAGCATATTCAAAAGCAGAGACATTACTTTGCCAACAAAGGTCCATCTAGTCAAGGCTATGGTTTTTCCACTGGTCATGTATGGATGTGAGTGGATGTGAGAGTTGGACTGTGAAGAATGCTGAGCGCTGAAGAATTGATGCCTTTGAACTGTGGTGTTGGAGAAGACTCTTGAGAGTCCCTTGGACTGCAAGAAGATCCAACCAGTCCATTCTGAAGGAGATCAGCCCTGGGATTTCTTTGGAAGGAATGATGCTAAAGCTGAAACTGCAGTACTTTGGCCACCTCATGCGAAGAGTTGAGTCATTGGAAAAGACTCTGATGCTGGGAGGGATTGGGGGCAGGAAGGAGAAGGGGACGACAGAGGATGAGATGGCTGGATGGCATCACTGACTCGATGGACATGAGTTTGAGTGAACTCCGGGAGTTGGTGATGGACAGGGAGGCCTGGCGTGCTGCAATTCATGGGGTCGCAAAGAGTCGGACACGACTGAGCCACTGAACTGAACTGAAATGAATGAAAACCTACTGTATAGCACAGAGAACTCTACTTAGTGCTTTGTGGTGACCTAAATGGGAAGGAAATCCAAAAAAGAGGGGCTATATGTATACATATAGCTGATTCATTTTGAAATTCTTAATAATTTTTGAACCAGGAGCCCTGTATTCATTTTGCACTAGGCCCCACAAATTATGTAGCCAGTCTTACCTAAATACCTTGGTAAGACCTCTAGATCCTGCCATGTCTAAAGTCAGACCTATCCTGGGACCTTTCAGTTGTATAAGCCTGTAACATGTGCTCCTTTTTATATAAATTTGGGTTGAGATTTCTCTACATGCAATATAGTTCTGATTTGATAATATAACAACAATTAAATGATAATCCTTCCAACCTTCCACTCAATTCTAGAACAATTCTTCAACCAGCTCATAGATAATTATCCATCCTTTTCCTAAAACTCTTCAGTTGTGGAAAACTAACTACTTTGTAAGGTTGCCCATTTTCAAACAACTATAATATTCTTAAAGTTCTCCTTTTATTAACTTGTACTTATTAATTCTATTTCTAATCTCTAGAATTATTCAGATAAATTGTACCTTCTGCCACATGGCAGGATGTCAAATACTTAAAGATAGCTACAATCACATCCCTTAACAATTCACCATTAAGTTAGACCCAATCTCTTCCATTCTCCTTTTATGCAGTTTCCAAATCCTTGAACAGCTCATGTAATATCCAGATTGTTACCATCCACTGAATGCAAACTCCTACTGTGAACTACAATAGATTTCTTCCTTCCCTGACTTTGGACGGAACATGTCTATTAACACAGGCTAAAACAACATCACCTAAGGCAACTGGCTCCAGCCAAGCCACAAAGCTACTAAAGATCCCTTAGGACAGGGTCAGGCCAAGTCTCATCATTTTGCACTTGAACAACTGATCAAGTGCAGGAGTCAGTGAACAACAATGACAAAAACCCAACCCACTGCTGCTTTATGGTAAATTAAACTGTACTGGAACATAGCCATGCTCCATTTTTTACATCCTGTCTATGGCTGCTTTCATGTTACAACAGCAGAGTTGAAATTGGCTGGCCTGCAAAGTCAAAAATATTTATTATCTGGCTTTATAGAGAACAAGTATGTCAAGCTCTGATTTACACCAACAATATAAGCATTTACATTTATTTTTGTTAGATTTCATTTCATTAGTTTGGGCCCTTCATTCTACTTTGGTAAGATTTCCTTTAACTTCATCAATATGTAACCTACATCTAAACTTTTTAATGTCACAGACCAATGGTCTCAAACAAAATTGTACTGTATTACCTATCCCCAGTCTCTTTCTAAATTTTAATTGATGCATAATGAATTGAAATGGGTATTTTATTTAAAATTTTTGAAAAGTATTTATTTTTAATTGGAGGATAATTGCTTTACAATGTTGTCTTGGTTTCTGCCATACATCAACATGAATAAGTCATAGGTATACATATGTCCCCTCCTTCTTGAGCCTCCCTCCCACCTCCCACCCCATCCCACCCATCTAGGTTGTGACAGAGTTCTAGGCTGAGCTCCCTGAATCATAGAGCAAATTCCCACTGGCTATCTATTTCACATATTTTAATGTATACCTTTCAATACTGCTCTCTCAGTTTGCAATGGGCATTTTAGGTAACAAAGAAAATTACCCTTCACCCTAAATTCTAATCCAAAACATGGAGATCTAACACTGGCATTACCAGTTTCATTCTTAACTGGACAAGAAATATTGGAGTGGTGCTATCCACCACTGCTCCATGTTGATAGAAATGTTCTACACATCTGCATTGTCCAGGATGGTAACTGGCCATGTGCAGCTATTGAGGACTGGAAATATGACTAGTTCAATTAAGAATCTCCATTTTTACTGTTAACATAACTCACTGAATTGAAAATTAAATATAAATACGTACATGTGGCTAATGGCTACTATGTTGGAAATGAAAGCCTTAGAGAGTTAAGAACACTAAGCAGTAGTGAAGTTCCACGCTCTCTAAAGCAACTTTAGCTCTCTAAAGTTTTCTTGTTCAAGGCTCTTGCAGGGCTCACAAGAGAATCCCCTTATTTCTCCAGTAATCAATACCAACAGATGACTGGCAGGCTGAAGCCCATCTTGTCCATGATAATTAATGGCAAATGAGGGCTTTCAACTCAGCTCATGTTTGAAAGAATTCTGGGAAAGAAACAAATACATCATAAAAAGGGGCTAGGTTAGCAAGAAAGCAAGCAAACTAGAACACCACAGAAGCTACTTAGGAATTCATTAAGTTTTCATTTTACTACAAATACTTTAGTGAACATAGTAAATTCCTGGGTGGGCACTGAACTTTGTAGTTAGGACTAGGAATGAAAGCCAATTTGTTGGCCTCATTTACATGAAATCACTTCAGGAAGTGAGGCTGGATTTCTTATTCCTTGGTGAGTTCTCCCACCTAATATTTTGGGGTATCTCTTTCATGCATAAGAATCGCCATTACAGCATGTGGAACATATGGAAAACTGACCCTGTTCACAAGGGAGTCTGATGTGCAGCCACAATTTACAATCATGTCAGTAAATATTGATAGCTTGCAAATTTCTATCTTCCATCCAAATTACTCTCTTGAGATTCATACGCATCTATGCAACTGTGGTAGATTACAAAATATGGCCATGATTTTCCCTGTCTTGTGTGCAAAGACCCTTTGCAAGGTGCCTTTGTTGCTCTTCCCTTTAAGAAGGTGAAACTGAAAGTGTTAGTCACTCAGTCATGTCCAACTCTTTGCCACCCTATGGACTGTGGCCCACCAGGCAGGCTCCTCTGTCCATGGAATTCTCCAGGCAAGAATATTGTAGTGGGGTGCCATTCCCTTCTCTAGGGGATCTTCCCAACCCAGGGATTGAACCAAGGTCTCCAGCACTGCAGGCAGATTCCTTACAGTCTGAGCCACCAGGGAAGCCCCTTCCCTTTAAGGGGATGAGTCCGTTTCCCAATCTCTCAAAGATGGGCTAGTCTTGGAAACTGCTTGGCCAAAAGACTGGCTGAAATGACACTGTGCGTCTTCCAAAGCCAGACCTACAAAGGCCTTGCTTCTCCCTCCGCAGACCTGGAAAGCTGCCCCGAAACTATGGAAAGAAGCCAACTTAGTGTCCCCTGCAGGATCAGAGACCACATGGAGAAGAACCGAGGTGCCCTAGTCAACAGCCAAGATCCTGAGGCACATAAGGCTCTCTTAGACCTTCTAGTCTCGCTGCTGTCCTGGATGGAGGCAGCCATATGAGTGAGCTCAAGAAAACCAGCAGAGGAACTATTCAGAAAACCCACTGAATTGTGAGAAATAATAAATTGTTATTTTAAGCCAGTAAGTTTTAGGATGGTTTGTCACACAACAGTAGATAACAGAAGTT
Source organism: Bubalus kerabau (assembly GCF_029407905.1). NCBI lineage: Eukaryota > Metazoa > Chordata > Mammalia > Artiodactyla > Bovidae > Bubalus > Bubalus kerabau. The sequence continues at coordinate 147,031,155 of NC_073647.1, read as the reverse complement.
CCAGCTTTCTCCAGGACATCTCCAGGTGCACGTCTCAGAAGCACATCAAATTTACAAGTCCATTAGTCAATGCATGGCCAGCCCCTTCCAGGTTCCACAAGTCTTCCTTGATCTCCCACCCCCAGCCTGGTGAGGGGTCCTGGTAGATGCTTCTCTAGCTAGGACAAGGTATTACAAACTCCTGTACCTTCTCCTAGCTCTCAGGGCATGTACATGTGCTCAGTTGCTCATGTCCAATTCTTTTCGATCCCATGGACTGTAGCCCACCAGGCTCCTCAGTCCATGGGATTCTCCAGCCAAGAATACTGGAGTAGGTTGCCATTTCCTCCTCCAGGAGATCTTCCTGACTCAGGGATCAAACTTGCGTCTCTTGTGTCTCCTGCATCTCCTGCATTGGTGGGTGGATTCTTTACTGCTGCACCACCTGGGAATCCCTAGCTCTCAGGGCATGCACTATGCTTGTTTCAGATCCTGTATTCCCAGCTCCTTGACTAGTATTTGGCACATACTAGATGCTTAATAACTATTTGTTAAATGGCAAATGAACAAATCATGGATTTAGAGACTTCAGCTATCTGGAAATGCAAAGATCCAAAAACAACCAGTGGTCTGGGTGAGGTTGGGGACTGGGAGTCGGTAAGGCAAGACAAACCCAAGCACAAGTTGTGAATTTGCCCAAAGCCTAGGGAATCTCATATTATACACATTTATAACAAACCTAGTGATCATATCGTGTAGATTATAGCAGCCATGACCTGAATGCTCGGCAAGAAGGCCTAAATCAATTGATTAAAAATAAAATCACTCACAGTGGGCAAACTGAAAGGTAACATAAATGACAATTCAGAAAAAGAAAGGAGATAAATGAAATTAACTACAAACAACAGACAGGAGAGGCAGGAAAAATATAGGACTCAGAGCTATTTGGTGTCTTGTCTTACTCAAAGTCCTCACCTAAGTCACCCTAAATGTCTCAACCAGCAGAAGAATGTAAGAGCAAGGAGGGTAGGGATTTTGGTCTCCTTTGTTCAGCGCTACACACCCAGCTCCTAGCCCATCATCAGCGTTCAGTAAACATTTATGAATTGAATGAACAACCTGCAATTATCAAAGACAACACAGAATAGCTCAATGTCTAAAGTGAGAATGATCTGAGTCATTGGGAAAAGGTTAAAATATATTCATTATGCCAAGTTTAAGAACACAGGGCAGGAAGTAACATATTGGAAAAAACTCTATTAAAATTGCTTTTCAAAGTTTGGACATATAAGCAGTACCGTTCATTCATCTGAAAAATGTATGAACAAGGACAGCCAGATAAGTGGAGTTAGAACATGTCTATTTTTCCTTGCATAGCGAAAACTAGAATGGTCTCTCACATTTTTTTGTATTTTCTACTCTGCCAAGCAAACCAGGTAGAAACAATAAAACTGTAATGAATATCTTAAACCTTTTATTATGGAAATGTTCAAACATACATAAAAGTAAAGATAAGTTCATGCATCTCCACGTGACTATCACCCTGCTTCAATATCAGCCACTCTTGATCAACCTTGTTTCATGAAAATCACATCTACCTTACCTCCTCCACACTATACAAATATTTGGGGATGAATAATTGGTTTAAGAGCCAATTAATTGCTATCACCTATAATCTAGCAGGTGAAATTTCCAGATGTATTTGTATTTAATGGATACTAATTAATGGCATCTTTTCATTAGTGATTATTTCATCTAAGTCTATGAAGAATAACCCACTCATAATGGCTTTTTAAATTTTTTATTCATCCATAGAAAACCAAATGTCATACTAAAATAAATGATTCATTTTTATTTTAATCAATTTTTTATTTGTTGCTCCCATTAAGTCATTTCTCTTCTCAAGCATCGGAGAAATTGTATTTTTCAAACATGACTATGGCAAATCACATAAAAGAGAATCATCTTATGGTTTACCTTTTCCCCTGGTTCAGTTCAGTCACTCGGTCATGTCCGACTCTTTGGAACCCCATGGACTAAAGCACGCCAGCCTCCCTGTCCAACACCAACTCCCAGAGTCTACTCAAACTCATGCCCATTGAGTCTGTGATGCCATCCGACCCTCGTACTAGATGTTTTTAAATGTCACAATTCTATTTTCTGTGCCTTTTACAGATTATATATCCCAATTGTACTCTATTCTAATGTTCAGAATACAAAACATTGCTGTTTTGTAAGAAAGTTTAGATACCAAATAATTCTAAAAGTTTAGAATATTTGAATCCAGTTTTTTTTTTTTCTGATTTGTCTTCACAATCCCCAGGCCTTCTGCCTCATTTTTAATTTTTTTTCTTTTTCATATTCTTTTTTTTTTTTTTTACTTTACAATATCGTATTGGTTTTGCTATACATTTACATGAATCTGCCATGGGTGTACATGTGTTCCCCATCCTGAACCCCCCTCCCACCTCCTTCTGAATCCAGTTTTAAAGCAAACATAACACCAATCATTGTCTTGAAATACACTTGTGTAGTGAGGAAAATTTATCATCTCAAACATATTTTATGATCTAAAATTTTGATTTAAATTATTGAATGTAAACTAAATCTGACTTTGATTATACAGATTTTAACATCACATCTAGTCCTATACTTACACAAACATTTTTTGAGAATAAACTTCGAGGAAATGCATAAAATTCTTAAACAACCTTTTTTCTTGGTTTGAAATCAGTGACTTCCCTACAGAACTTGCTATGTCACAGCATGTTGTTGTTTAGTCACTCAGTCATATCTGATTCTTTGTGACCCCATGGACTGCAGCATGCTAGGCCTCCCTGTCCTTCACCATCTCCTGGAGCTTGCTCAAACTCATGTCCATTGAGTCGGTGATGCCATCCAACCATCTCATCCTCTGTCATCCCCTTTTCCTTCTGCCTTCAGTCTTTCCCAGCATCAGGGTCTTTTCTAATAAGTCGGCTCTTTGCAGTGACCAAAGTATTGGAACTTCAGCATCAGTCCTTCCAATGAATATTCAGAGTTGATTTCCTTTAGGATTGACTGGTTTAATCTCCTTGCAGTCCAAGGGACTCTCAAGAGTCTTCTCCAACATCACAGTTCAAAAGGATCAATTCTTCAGTGCCCAGATGTCTTTATGGTCTCACATCCATACATGACTACTGGAAAAACCATAGCTTTGACTAGATGGACCTTTGTTGGCAAACTAATGTCTCTGCTTTTTAATACGCTGTCTGGATTGGTCATAGCTTTTCTTCCAAGGAACAAGCATCTTTTAATTTCATGGCTGCAGTCACCATCTGCGGTGATGTCACAGTATAGAAGAGATTAAAGCCAAGGAGTGGGAAGTATTTTGCCCATGGCTGGGTGAGAGGAATTACATTCACTAAAAATGTATTTCACAAGTACTCTGCTGCAGTGGCTCTCAGACTTTACTGTACATGGAAATCACCTGCGGTATTTCTAAAAAATCCTGATGCCCAGGTCACAACTTGGACCAAATGATCTGGATCTCTACAGATGGGACCAATACACGCTGAAGCTGGCTTAACTCCCAGCAGCTCCAAAGGGCCAGTAGTGCACATGTCTTCCCAATTTTGTGTTCAGTGACAGTTGGTGGTGTGCGTGTGTGGTCAGTCACTCAGTTGTGGATGACTCTTTGCAATCCCATGTGCTGTAGCCCGCCAGGCTCCTCTGTCCATGGGATTTCCCAGGCAAGAATACTGGAGTGGGTTGCCATTTCCTTCTCCCAGGGGATCTTCCCAACCCAGGGATCAAACTTGGGTCTCCCACATTGCAGGCAGATTCTTTACCACTGAACCACCAGGGAAGCCCTTAATATGAATAACAGTCGCTAAGACATGTCTGACTCTTTTGCGACCCCATGGTCCTCTGTCCGTGGGATTTCTCAAGTAAGAGTACTAGAGTGGGTTGCCATTTCCTTCTCCAGGGGATCTTCCTGACTCAGGGATCAAACTCATGTCTCCTGCACTGGCAGGTGGATTCTTTACCACTGTGCCACCTGGGAAGCCCATTACACTTATGGTAGTAGCTAGGAATTGGCAATGGTGGGAGTATTTACGTAACAGAAAGGGGCAGACACTATAAATCAGAGCTCTTTATTTTCCAGGGAATCAACTGTTAACCATTTACCAGCATATCACTGGAGTAGGGACATGAGGGGTGCACAAGTATCAGTATTTTTTTTCATTTCTTATATGATATTATACATGTTTCCATGACACTCTCCCAAATCATCCCACCCTCTCCCTCTCCCACAGAGTCCAAAAGACTGTTCTAGACATCTGTGTCTCTTTTGCTATCTTGCATCAGCAGATGAATGGATAAGAAAGCTGTGGTACATATACACAATGGAGTATTACTCAGCCATTAAAAAGTATCAGTATTTTTTAAAGTTCCCCAGATGGTTTCAATGTGCAGCCAAGTTTGAGAAGCAGTTGTCTCTAGACATGGTGATCCTAAACTTGAAACGTCATCAGAATCACTTGGAGGACTTGTTAAAATACTGGCTGCATTTCTGATCCAGTGGATCTGGGGTAGAGCTCCAGAAGCTGCATTTCTAACAGGTAAGGCTAAGGAAACCTGTCCAGGGACCACATTTTGAGAACCACCGGTTCAGGGCATTAGTGAATGTGAACCAACTAACAAGTGCAACTATTAGCCCCAGAAATTGAGAGAAGGCAAAATCAATCCAGATAGATCACCTCTCACAATAAAAGCTGGGAAACAAGACCTAAATACTAGATATCTCTATTTATCCACACCTTTCATGTTCTGCCCATTCCTTATCACTTGCCCTCCATTCTCTGAGTACATTCATTCATTCATTCCTATCACCATCTTTTACTGAGTCTATATTATATGTCTGGCAGGATAGGACGTTAGAAATAAAAGATCAAGGAGACAAGATCTAGTCTAGAAGCTTACCTCCTGATTGGAAAGAGAAGCATCTAGATATTCAATCAGAGTAAGGCCTAGTAATTGTATCAAGGTTGGAGGACCACTGACTCAAGAGAATCATGACCAGATGTGACATGCCAGAGTAGCACCAAGAGTCCCTGAGGGAAGGAGGAGTTGAATTTGAGAGGAGGCCAGGGCCACTCTGCAGTGAGTGACTTGAAATTATGTTTTAAAAAACTGAGAGATTGCTTACATCTTCTCCTGGCCATTTGGGCATCCAATACCCCGAGGAAAGTCAAAAAAGCTTTGGTTTTTGAAAACGGGGGCCAGCAAACTGCAGTTCACCAGCATATAGGGCCCACCACCCACGTGAGAGGTGAGAATAGGTTCCAAATGGTGGAAAAAGTACAATAATAATATTTTGTGACACATGAAAGTTATATGAAATTCAAATTTCTGTGTCCATGAAGCAGTTTTATTGGTACACAGCCAAACTCATTCATTTACGAATTGTCTGTGGCTGTTTTCATGTGACAATGAGAGAGCTGAGTAGTTGTGACAGAGACTATGTGGTCAGCAAAGTTGGCCTTTACAGAAATGCTTGCTGAACCCCCTTCTAAAGGCTGAGCCTGTGAAGGTCTAGAGAAGCTTCTAAAGGATGAGGAAGAAGGGAGTGACCAAGGCCAAGAAGAGTTAGAGGCCCCTAACTGGTGGCTTCCACACTGAATGGAGCCCCAGAGCCCCAGAGATCCGGTCTCAGCCCCAGAAGTAGCACATATCTTCTGGGACCATCTAGTGAGAGGCCACCAAGATCTGTGGCCTGTGTGCTTCAGGGAAAGTGCAGAGGCCAAGCTGACCAGGAGGAAGACAGGCCGTTAGCAAAGGCAGCCACTTTCAAACGCCAACCTAGGATTCGAGCATGGCAGCTGCAGTCATGACAAAATGAAGACCAGAGGCCCCACTTTAACAGTCCTGGCCTCCTTAACCCCAGGAATTCTAAAGGAGCCTAAAAGTAGGAGCAGGGACTCTTTCCCCACCCCACGCACTCCACCTGTCAGGCAGGTGGTAGCAAAGCCAGGCTGAATTTGCTTTAGGAAAAGAAACAAACATGGCATTTCCTGATGCACCTTAGTTCCCAATATTCTGTTCATATTTCAGATGCCCTTCTCTTCACTTGGCTCTCCTTGAATTTGAATATCAAAGCCATTTTTCTTCCTGGTTCCACTGACATATGGCCAGAGGGGAAAGCTGGTGATCCCTGGAGCAAGATGTCTAAGCACACCTGTGGCCTCCGTCTCAGCACAGCATCCACTGTGGTTGGTTGCAAAGAGGCTATGCCGTGCTCCAAATATATCTGCTGGAGAACAGCCCAGATTTAATTTACTACTACACTCTGGGTGCAGGATCTGTTAATATCTTCCAATTACTTGCCTCATACAACATAGCTATTTTAAGCAGAAGTCACTTAAGGCTTCCTCATCATAGAAAACCTTCCCTTTTCCACAAACTTGTGGTCAGAGAAAAAGTCACAGAGACCTTGAGCTTGGATTCAGCCCACAGTTAGGATTTTATATCTTTGGAAGCAGGAACTGCAGCAGTTTGAAGTTCTTCTGGGGAGAAAGGGAATATACGCTTTGGACAGAGGATGACTTGATTTGGCAAAAGCTGCTTGAATGGACTGTTCAGTTATGCAAATGTCAAGTGGAGACTATAATTAGTAAAGGAAAGGTTTGAAATGCTACAACTGCAACAGTGGCCGATAAGAAAGTTGTTGTAGGTGGAGCCACACCCCTGTAGATAATGTCTGCCTTAAGAAACATTTCTTTTCAATGATGGATTTGGCTGTCCTTTGCTCACAGCTTCTAGATTCAACTTCTAGATGCCATTTGTAGTCTCAGCTCACGGCCCTTTCAAACCCAGCCCCTGTGGGTCCTTCTCACCTTCCAAATCTCTGACTCTCCTCTTTCTAGCTCCTCCCCCAAGTCTCTGCTAACTGTTGATATGTCTTTCTCTGTCTCCCCAAGTTCATGAACCCAAGGAGCCTCTGGGTTACCTTTAGTCATTGTGACTAGGTGCTGTGAGCTCCATGCTCATCAGCTTCATGGAGAACAGTTCAACCAGGTTTTGGCTCCTGAGTTTACCACAGCTTTTGCCTGGTTTTGTTGGGCTCTGAAAACTGAATCTGGAACCACTATAAGCTTGCAAACCTGCCTTTTATCTCCAGTATCTTGCCAAGTTGTAAGGTAGCTCTTTCACTTGAACGGGTTCGAAGAACACACACCAGGCTCTCCTCTAAAGCGCAAATGATTTCTCTGCTATGTTTTTGCTGTGGGAAATGGCCTTGGCTCTTTCAAAGGCCTCAGGGAGCCCACCAAAGCAAAGTAGAGAGATATCAAAAGCCTGGTTTCTCATTTTGAAAGCTGCTTATATAACCATATCTGGCATAAAGAAAAAAATAAAACTTACAGCCCAAACTGGGATGTACCATCAGTAGAAAAGCCCTGAGGTAAGCCTGTGGTCCTTATGTAGCACATTTCAAGGCTGGCTGCTCTTGTTAGTGCTCCCCCATGCACCCCCACCCCACTCCCTGCCCCCGTGCTGGTTTGAATCATTTGTTTTTCAGTTTATGGGGTCTCATTCAACAAGGAAAGGGATTCCCTAGTGGCTCAGATGGTAAAGGGTTTGCCTACAATGCAGGAGACCTGGGTTCAATCCCGGGGTCGGCAAGATCCCCTGGAGAAGGAAATGGCAACCCACTCCAGTGTTCTTGCCTGGAAAATCCCATGGACAGAGGAGCCTGGTGGGCTACAGTCCATGGGGTTGCACACGACTCAGCGACTAAACAACAGCATCCACAAGGAGAGTTACAGAAATTAGCAGCCCTTCCTCCATTGTACTTGGGGTTACATAGTATTATGACCCCAATTGCCAGGGAAACACAAAAGGGATTAGTGAAGTGAAGTGAAGTCGCTCAGTCGTGTCCGACTCTTTGCAACCCCATGGTTGCAACCTACCAGGCTCCTCCATCCATGGGATTTTCCAGGCAAGAGTACTGGAGTGGGTTGCCATTTCCTTCTCCAGGGGATCTTCCCGACCCAGGAATCGAACCCAGGTCTCCCACATCGCAGCCAGATGCTTAACCTTCTGAGCCACCAGGGAAGCCCTCAAAAGGGATACCTAGACCCCAAATGCTGGGTGTCCTGAAATTCAGAAGAAAAGGCCCTCAGATGCTTTCTAATCACCGTTTGCTGTGAGAAACTTTTCTGCAGTGTAACCCCAGCAGCTAGAAATCTGAGACCCAGTGGAAACACCTGCTCATTAGACCCAACTCTTTTGAATCACACCCGAGAATGGAAAGCCACACAAAGAATGATCTCAGCCTGTTAACCCACCAAGGAGTTTCCAGACATTCACAAGACACTGAAGTTACACACAGGAGACAGGAGAGGGATTAGTTAAATCGTGAAGTTCCCAGTCGGATCCTGTGGCTGCTCAGACAGGAACTGGGTTTAAACTCCAGGGCTGAGCTACCTGGGCCCAGGGAGCAGAGTGCCAGTCAGCACTGGGCACGGCTGCTATCAGTCCAAATAATTGTGGCCCCTGGAAGAGTGCAGAGGGTTAAAATCCAGACACTCATGAAGACTGTTTCCATGCAGTTTCACTTTGAGTCTTGGTAAGAAGTATATTTAGCTTGATCAAGTAAAGCAAAGAATGAGCAGGACATTTCAAGTTGCAAAAGACCTACAGAAACATGTGACTAAATCCTCCTTCTCTTCCCTCAGCTAACCAGAAACTGAGCCGCTCCCCACCTGGCAGGGAACTAACAAGCTAACATATTTGCACGAATTTTCAGACGCACAGGCCTTTCACATTTTCAAGTCTCCTGGTTCATCTTATAATATATGGCATTTTGGAATCTCTGCTTTCCCAGAGAAAGTCTAATTGGTTGATTATTCTCAGGTTCATGATTGGACAATCACAATTCCTCGCCATTTCAGCCAAAATCTATGTAAATTCCACTTGAGGACATAGAGAGGAGACATCACAGAGGCTGAAAAAGATTCTGTTGAAAATTTCTAGGACTATCAAGAAAGGGTCTGCATCAAAGCACAAAGCAGCTTGGAAGAAAATCCTAGAGGCAATAATGAAGTACTCATTCAAGAAATGCTGCATCACCAGTGCTTTCCATGGCATCGAGGAAAATATTTTGTGGAAAATCATGGACATCAATTACTGCATTGAAAATGATCCATACGGGTCGAGCTCTATGTTTTATATGTACAAAAGTTTGAGGAATACCTTAACTAAGTTGTTTGCTGATATTTCACTTTTTTGTATGCACCAGAGTATTATATGGTTAAAATCTATGCTGAACTCTAAAAGTTAGCTCAAGAAATATAAAAGTATTATAAAGCAATATATACAAGGGCTTGCCAAACTCTTTCTGTAAAGGGCCAGACAGTAAATATTTTCAGCTCTGTGGACCATTCAGTCCACTACTGCAACTATCCAACTCTGACACTGTAGCAGAAAATCAGCCACAGACAACATGTAAATGAATGGGGGTGGCTGTGTGACAATAAAACTTTATTTAAAAAAAAAAAAAACAGGCACTGGGCCAGATTTGACTTAAGGCCAATTTGCCAACCTATGATCAAAGTGATAAAACATGATGTCTTCACTTCCTAGTGGACACATATAGAAATGTCTGGCAATTGATGAAGTCAGATTCCATGAAATTTGATATATATGCCAATGATACCAACTGTTGCCCAATTGGGGAAAATCCCAACGTCTTTGTTTCCCACCACCTCTTTCCTTCCAGTTCAGGGGGATCATGCGTACAAAGTGCTTCCCCTTTGTTCTAGATTTCACTAGTCACCACTTACTTAAGTAATCTTCTCACATATCCACGTTCCTAGCCTCCTTATTACTTTCTCTTCTAACATTCTTGTCTACTGGCATTAGAAAGCTACCTCCATGTGATCAAAATGCAAGCCTCATCATGAATAATAAGTTTAATAGTTGTATTAGGGATGTGCTTTGTCAAAGAAGATGAAAGAAACACTTTGAAGTGAAAGAAAGTAATAAAGAATCAGTGTCTTTACCTTCTAAAATTCTCAATATGGTGCAAAATAACTTTCAGAAAGTGACATCTCCTTACTCTCTAATAAAATCTATTCCCCCTGCTTCAACATGAGCATTTAAAAGGCTCCCTAAGTTTTATTCTTGTGCTGTTTTGTCTTTGATGGCATCACAACAAGGCTGTGCACTGTTCATGTAAGTTGCATGCATATGGTATTCTGATCACACTACAGGTTAGAGAACTTTTTTCAATCTAGCTTTGAATTTCTATTACCAGGAGAGGCTATTTGCTATAACGAAGCAACCCCAAGCCCAAAGTATCAGTGGCTTAATTCAGCTGAAGTCAGTTTTCCCTATCCCAGTCCAGGAAATTAGGAGAGGTGTGTGGGTGTGTCTGTGTGTTTTGTTCTGCACAGTTTCAGGGTCCCAGGCATCTTCCATCTGTGAGTTCTGCCTCCTCTAAGCCTTTAGACCAGGAATGCTCAATAGTGTCAGTGCTGACTTTCTAGACCAGCTCATTCTTTGTTGTAGGGTCCTGTCCTGTGCACTGAAGGGTATTCAGCAGCATCCCTGGCCTCTACCCACTAGATACCAGTAACACCCCCCACTCCATTGTGACAAATAAAAATGACGTCTCCAGATACTGCCAAATGCCCCTCAGGGCTACAACAGTCCTTCTTCTCCACATTGAGAACCAGGAACTTACTCAAAAAGATTATCATCACTCATCAGAGATTATGTGTTCTATTTATTCCTGGGAGACTAAATTTATATTTAAAAGTTTTTAAAATATGAAATTAAGTTATCTTTGTTCAGCTAGTACACATGGAACGTGATTCCAATAGCTGTTGGACACAGAGTTCTTCAGCTGGAAAGTCCATTATATCATCTTCCCATAAAAAGCAAGTGCCCTGTTCGTCTGCCTTGAATTATTTCACATGCATTTCAGAACCATTTCACTGGCCACAGGATCAAATGCCATCCATGAGTCACAAAAGAAGCCTTTAAAAGCCTGAGTGAAATGGGTTCCCTTGGGAGTTTTTCCAGACCCCAGGAGGTACCCCTTGATATTCATTCCCTCTCCCTTTAAAAATCCACTATTCTACCAGTTTCACTCCAAAGGAAGGCAACGGGCTATGCACAAAACCACTTCTACAACTGAAACAAAATCCCACGAGATTGTGAAAATAACTCTTAAAGCCAAATGCTGGGACCCCTAATAATTACTTACATTATCCTAATTCCCTTGAAACAGAACTACCTCTCATTCTTGCTGATGCAAAGCTGCTAAAAAGTAATCAAAGACAGGTCTGGGTCTTTTGGATGTACCCATCAACGTTTAGTGGTTACTTAGGAAAGAGTAGTATAATTACAACTGATAGGTTTTCCCTATAACTGGCACATGCTAGAGCCCTTGAGGTCATTTTTTGGAAAGTGCTGTCTTAGAGGAAAAAGGAATAGTGCACTGGCAAGTATAAACATGCACTAAAACCCTCATGGCTACAATTTGTCTAGGTCAGGAGACTTAGAGGGAAGACCGCTATCAAAATCAAACTTTGAAACCACAAGGTCTCAAGCACCACTTTTTTTCCTCCTCCCCCCACCCCCCAAAAAAAAACCACTGGAAGCAATAAACCCAATTGCGAAAAAATTATGACAATCAAGAATGATCAAATAATAGCCACCAAAGTGAAAACAGTAACTATATAAAGTCTTATTACTTTGCCGACAAAGGTCTGTATAGTCAAAGCTATGGTTTTTCCAAGAGTCATGTACAGATGTGAGAGGTGGACCATAAAGAAGGCTGGGCACCAAAGAATTGATGCTTTTTCAATTGTGGTGCTGGAGAAGACTCTTGAGAGTTCCTTGGACAGCAAGGAGATCAAACCAGTCAATCCTAAAGGAAATCAACCCTCAATATTCATTGGAAGGACTGATGCTGAAGCTCCAATACTTTGGCCACCTGAAGCGAAGAGCCAGCTCATTTGAAAAGACCATGATGCTGAGAAAGATTGTGGGCAGGAGGAGAAGGGGGCGACAGAGGATGAGATGATTGAATAATATCACCAACTCAATGGACACGAATTTGAGCAAACTTAGGGAGATAGTAAAGGACAGGGAAGCCTGGCATGCTGCAGTTCCTGGGGTCTCAAAGAGTCAGACATGATTGAGAGACTGAACAGCAAGAGTGGGAAAACATGGAGAGAAACACTACTCCAGAGAAGGAGAAGGCATAATTGGAATAGTTTATCTTGCTCAAAGTCCTGGGAAAATCTCACCAACGAATATCATTAGATCCTAGATATCTCTGTTGCATGCCACTTACATACTGGGAAGGCCAAAATCCCTAATTGGAACCTAATGGCTCCATTTATCATTTGAAAACCACCTTCTAACAACCATCTATTTCCTTTGTGCCAGAGCACCAAAATATGCCCTCTCTCCCCTCCTTTCTCCTGCTTTCATGATGTGTGACCTGAGGAGGAGGCATCAAAAGATGTTACCAGTGAGAAATTCAAAATAAGATGAAGAAACATTTTTACTTAACAGGATGAATCTGGACATTTCAGTAGTGGAAAAATTCACGAAGGTGAAGAATGTAGCTGGATAAGGTCTACGGCTCATTGTAACATTAGAAGTTAGAGAGGAAAAGAAATCTATCAAATGTCACCAATTTGCAACATAAGCAGATTGTGTGCTCGGTCAAGAAGGAATCTCCCTGACCTGAAAATGCCATGTTCGCCACAGGGAAGGGGACATACCACCCGCTAGGGGTGGAAGTGGAGGAGTCTTACCAAGTTTGCCTGGGACTAAATCCCAGATGCTGCTGTCAGGGTGTCTGTGGTGGGCAGTGAATTCCAAAGCATATGTCATCACCACTGTGACTCACTGCTACACAGACTAATTTACCCTGGCACTCGTGGTCCTCAGTTTCAAGGGCACTAATTGTAAATGTCATTGAAAACGATAAACAGGAAGCAAGTCACCAAAAATAATGCATCTGCTTACAGAACAGTCTGGATTCGATTTACTATTGCACCGTGAGTGGGGAATCTGGTGTTCCAGCTTATTCGCCTCACATAACCACATCTGTTCCAAGGAGAAGGTGCTGCAGTAATTACAAAGCCTCTGTTCCTACAACGCTCTTTATCTTGTTCTTAGAACCACCAGCACCTTTGATTGGGGCTTGCTATGGTGTTACCCAAAATGGACCACACAACTCCACCTAATTAATTTTGAGTTCTACATTGTTCCCAACTGGATAAACATTGTTAAATATGAGAAACCTGTTCCCACTTTAGAGTTCATTATACATGCCACTCAGAATTCTTAATCAGACCCTCCAATAATGATTCCAAGAAGAAAATAACTAGTTTTACCTGCAGTTTCAGATTACTTCCACAATGCAGATTTTTTTATGTTCTCTAACATCTCATGACAGCTACTGTTCTTTGGAGTAGATGCATGCATTCATTTCAGAAACAAAATGTACAAAGGCAGTATAGGTTCAAAGGAAAGAAGGGAATATGTAATGGGATGGTTATCTAGACAGAAGGTTACTTGCGATTTTTGGAAAGACTAATTGCTCTATTTCCTTTGGTGGTGACGATAAAAATCATACTGCATTAAAGAGAGGGAAGAAACCACTTTCATTAATACCCACATTGTTGGAAGTGACACTATTACCTCTGGAAATATATAAAATATGACGAATAATATAAATATTGTCTTTGCTATAACATAGCATTATTATTTAAAAAGGCAGCTCCATGTGATCAGAGGAAGCAAACGACGACAGCACATCAGAGTGGCATTAATTTCTGCCATACACGAAGGAGTTACAAGTGGGGACTCTGAAGTGATGATCAGATCCTGAGTCAGCTTCCTCCTTAGGTAAGTTAGTTACTGAACCTCTCTGATCCTCAGTGGCCCCCTCTGTAAAGCAGGACTAACAATACAAGCTATCTCATTAAGTTGTTGTGAAAATTAAATACCAGAGTTACTGCTGAGAAAATGCTTATCAAAGTGCCTGAGACACAGTGAGTCCTCAATACGTTTTAGGTAGTTGTGGGAGTAGAAGCAACAGTGGCAACAGCAGTAGTCATGAGAGCAGCAGTAGCAGTATTTTAGTATTAATAGTAGTAGTAGCAGCTGGAGTAATATAAGAGAGTAGTTAGGAATAATATTGGGCTTCCCAGGTGGCACCATGGTAAAGAACTCGCCTGCCAACGCAGAAGACACAAGAGACTTGGTTCGATATCTGGGTTGGGAAGATTCCCTGGAGAAGGGAATGGCAACCCACTTCAGGATTCTTGCCTAGGAAATCCCCTGGCAGGCTACAGTCCATGGGATTGCAAAGAGTTGGACACGACTGAGCACATAACATGCACAGGAATAATATTATCTGTAAGTTTTGGAGGTGGAAAAATCATTACTAATATAAATATTAAGATGTGGTATTTGTAAAACTGCAGAACTAAGTAATATTACTATTACTGGTAATATCCCTGGTGGCTCAGATGGTAAAGAATCTGCCTGCAATGCAGGAGACCTGGGTTCGACGACTAGGTTGGGAAGATCCTCTGGAGAAGGTAATGGCTATGCACTCCAGTATTCTTGACTGGGAAATTTCAAGGACAGAGGAGCCTGGCAGGCCACAGTCCATGGGGTCACAGAGTCGAATGCGACTGAGTGACTAATACTTTCACTTTTTTCACTTTAATATTAACATTTCTAACAATGGCATTGGTGGTTGGCAACATAAAGAGCACTGCTATTACCAGTACTCGTAATTATACTAATAATCTAGGCCCCGAAAATCACTGCACAGGCAATAAAAATAATGCAATATAAAATTGGTCTATTTTGTACCAGAAATTATCATTTACTTTGGACGTGGGGGTATTCCAAAGACCGTGATATTCCACCTTCCTTTCAAAGAAGATAATTGTATCCTGGAGCAATATTAGGAAAAAAGAGTCTCATCTTCATGTAGATAAAAGGGAATGAAAGCCACAGAGAAATCATTAAAGTAGGGGTTATTTATGACTTATGTTGATTACCAATGAGGAGGAAAGGTTGCTCTGAAAAGAATACAGATCTGAAACAGACAACAGAAATGAGCTTATTACTCTAGCAATACGAGTTTCCAAATTACAGCCAATTCTTGATTATCTAGACACAAGTGACCTGGTTTGAGAATGGTGGTGGTCAAAAACATATAGCCACATATAAGAAGATCTACACCAATTGGCAGGTGGCGCTAGTGGCAAAGAACCTGCCTGCCAATGCAGGAGACATAAGAAATGCAGCTTCAGTCCCTGGGTGGGGAAGATGATCCCCTGGAGGAGGAAATGGCAACCCACTCCAGTATTCTTGCCTGGAGAATACCATGGATAGAGGAGCCTGGCGGGCTCCAGTCCATATGGTTGCAGAGTTGGACACAACTGAAGTGACTTATATGCATGCATATGAATTAGAACTTTATTACCAAGAACAGAGGCCACTTGGTGTCTACCTATAACTATCTGCACTATCCTGGTACAGCCAGTTCTTCAAACTCACACTCCTCGCTTTGTAAATGTGAATTTATTTCAGCGGGACTGATACATTAGGGAACTATTTGAGGACAATGCAAATTTCCTGTTTCCTGATGCGCCATTTCATTGAGGAGAAGGACCATGAATTAAGAAAATTGCATGCAGCTGAACAGAGCCACATAGGATCCCACAAAATGTGCTCAGACCCCCCCCCCCGCAAGGTGTACAGCTCCCTCAGTTCACAGGTCCTCACCTGCTGGTGCAACCTCCATCCTGATTTCAGATCGCCTTCCTCCACATGCACAGGCCAACTTCAGGGCCTTTTGAGGGAAAGTGACATATGTATTGTAGTATTTATGTATTCCCTAACTACTTAGCATGTGCTGGCATTTTTATGAAGTTCTTATCTTTTTTTTTAAACTGTCCTGACAATGTGTTTTTTTAATATTTTAAGTGCCATGCTCTTCACCCGTTTTCTCCACAAGCCTGGTGGGTTTTTATTACATGATCTTGCAATTGCACTATAATTTCAAGAACACATATGTCATATCCACATCTTCCTCAGCCTAAGAGAGAGACCTTACTGCCAAATGTCTATAACAGAATATAGAGCATGGAGACACACTGTGGTGGCCCAGGGCAATGGTCAGGAGAACTGAAGCAGTCCCAAGATCAAGATTTTTCTCACCCCTGGGATGAGGACAAAGTACTGAGAAGACAGGGAGCTCTCACTCAAGAATGAAGGGTAAGAACAGTGACAATGCTCTTGGAATTTCAGAACGGACTCTGCGGCAGAGACTGGCCAGCTGGTCACCAGACCAGTTTTTTCTCTTTATGATACCTATGAAACTACAATTCCCAGTGTCTCTTGTGGTTAGATCAGCCTCACAATGTGTTCTCACCTATGGATGAGAGCAGAGGGGATACATGTGCCTTCTTGTTCACTCTGCCTTCCTTTCAAAATCAGCCTGCTTTATGCACACAAACATGACGTCTTGGAAGATACATACTGAAGATCATACTGAAGACGACAGATGCAAAAACAGAAGGAACTTAGGTCCCTACATCACCACTTGCACAATAGGGAAGAACAAATCTGACTCCATATTAGATCTGTTTCTTTTACTGTAACCTTTATATTCTGTTGCTTTTGCTTCTTCAGAGTGTTGCCTATAGGACTTCCCTATAGGTGGTCCAGTGATTAAGAATCTGCCTGCCAATGCAGGGGATACAGGTTCGATCCCTGGTCTTGGAAAATTCCACATATGGTGGGACAATTAAGCCCATGTGCCACAATAAGAGAAGCCCCCCGCACAGCCAACTAGAGAAAGCCTGCTCACAGCAATGAAGATCCAGCA
Organism: Bubalus kerabau; assembly: GCF_029407905.1. Lineage (NCBI taxonomy): Eukaryota > Metazoa > Chordata > Mammalia > Artiodactyla > Bovidae > Bubalus > Bubalus kerabau. The sequence continues at coordinate 147,014,255 of NC_073647.1, read as the reverse complement.
CGGACAAAAATAATTATTTTAAAAAGGGCAAAAAAAGAGAACTATCCCTATGGCCTGAATATATAGGACAGCCCATTCTCAAGACTCTGACCTTTAAAAGTGTAACTTTTCCTTCATATAAAGATAAAAAGTTGCAGAACAAAGAATAACATTTGGCTAGTTGGAAATTTACAGGAACATTGTGATCTGAGCTATGAGGACAGATGCAAGAACAAAGGATTCCAACACCAAGAAGTTTGCCTCAACCAACCATGCTCCTCCTTTATCTTGCCTTTAAAATGCTTTCATGAAACCCTTCAGGGAGTCCAGGGTTTTGAGGGCATGAGCCACCCATCTCCTTGCATGACCCTGCAATAAACCTTTTCTGCTCCAAACTCCTACTTTTCGTTTTGCTAGGCCTCACTGTGAGTTGCACACACAAATTTGCATTTGGTAACACTTGGAAGAGAGCAAGACATAAAGGATTCTGGTATTAGAGATATCACACAATTTGGAGTTATTTTATTAAGCAGCTTTACCTTAACTTATCAAATCCAGACAGACTGGTCAACATGTCCTGCTGCTGCTGCTGTGTCGCTTCAGTCATGTCCAACTCTGTGCGACCCCACAGACAGCAGCCCACCAGGCTCCCCTGTCCCTGGGATTCTCCAGGCAAGAATACTGGAGTGGGTTGCCATTTCCTTCTCCAATGCATGAAAGTGAAAAGTGAAAGTGAAGTCGCTCAGTTGTGTCCGACTCTTAGCCACCCCATGGACTGCAGCCTACCAGGCTCCTCCTTCCATGGGATTTTCCAGGCAAGAGTACTGGAGTGGGGTGCCATGTCCTTCTCCAATGCATGTATGCATGCTAAGTCACTTCAGTCGTGGCCAACTCTGTGCAACCCCATAGACAGCAGCCCACCAGGCTCTTCTGTCCACAGGATTCTTTTTTTTTTTTTTAATTTTATTTTATTTTTAAACTTTACATAATTGTATTAGTTTTGCCAAATATCAAAATGAATCCGCCACAGGTATACATGTTGATTTACAGTGCTAATTTCTGCTGTACAACAAAGTGACTCAGTTATACACACACACACACACACATATATATATATATATATACATGCACACACACATTCTTTTTTTATATTTTTTTCCATTATGGTCTATCCCAGAACATTGAATATAGCTCCCTGTGCTATACAGTAGGACTTTGTTGTCCACCCAAGGCATACACTTCTTAAACACTCCAGAAAGTGCTCCTGCATTAACCTTTTAAGCAAGAACACTGCAGTGGGTTGCTGTTTCCTTCTCCCCACATGTCCTGGTCTAGCTTAAATGTTAAAAGGTTAATGCAGGAGCACTTTCTGGAGTGTTTAAGAAGTGTATGCCTTGGGTGGACAACAAAGTCCTACTGTATAGCACAGGGAGCTATATTCAATGTTCTGGGATAGACCATAATGGAAAAAAATATAAAAAAAGAATGTGTGTGTGTGCGTGTGTGTGTGTGTATATATATATATATATATATATATATGTGTGTGTGTGTGTGTGTGTGTATAACTGAGTCACTTTGTTATACAGCAGAAATTAACACTGTAAATCAACTATACTTCAATTTAAAAAAATAAATTTTAAAAAGTCATGCCTTTTCTATGCAACAGCTTCTCTACTGTGTAGGGGTTATATAATGTTGAACAAGGCCCTCTCTCCTTTCAAGGAATCTACAGTCTAGCAAGAAGAGAGAGAAACATGAGTGACCATAAAAGATATTACACAGGCAGCAATTCTACTCTAAGGAATATGCACAAGAGAAATCTGTTCATCAGATCATCCTAAGAAGGCATAAGAACAATCAGGACAGCTCTGTTCAATATAAAAATGGAAAATTCCCCAAATAGTCATTAAACCAGAATGGATAAATAAATTGGGGGTCTTCATGTAATGAATACTCTACAGCAAGGAGAATAAGCAGACTACCACTGCATATGAGCATAAGTGGGTCTCACAAATGTTACTGAAGTGAAAGAAGACAGACATATCCACATAGTACAATTTAAACTAAGTTCAAAGATTTAGTTCAGCCAAATGAACTGACAGTGACAGAGGTCAGGATAGTAACTAACTTCAGGAAAAGGATCTAAGGAGGGCCACTGGACTTCAAGTTGTATCCTAATTCTTGAAGTGGGTAGTGGTTACATGGGTGCATTCAGTTTATGAAAACTCAATGAATCTACACACTTACGATGCAATTGTTCATGACTATCATGCTTCCATAAACAGCTAGCAAAATCACAAATGTTACTGATGTCAAGACAGCAGTTTGCAGAAGGTACCTCAGAGACTCAAAGATTCAACGTGTCCACAGAATCAGCTCACTCACTTAGGCAAGTGAGAGACAAAGATTTTTTTGGTGGGATGTTTACTACTATTGGGGCTTCCTTTGTGGCTCAGCTAGTAAAGAATCTGCCTGTAGTGCAGGAAACCTGGGCTCGATCCCTGGGTTGGAAAGATCCCCTGGAAAAGGGAAAGGCTACCCACTCCAGTATTCTGGCCTGGAGAATTCCACGGACTGTATAGTCCATGGGGTAGCAAAGAGTCGGACACGACTGAGTGACTTTCACTTTCACTTACTACTATTGAGAACTTCTGCCTGCTTCCTCATCTTGCAACCCAGTCCTATAACCTCCAGTTCAAACAGCAAATTTTTTTATTTACTACCTAAGTACACCCTCAAGCCTTAGGAGTCCTCAGGAGTCATATTTTTGCAGATACTAAAAACTGTACAAGCAGAATTACAGGGGAAATGGATTTCTCTGCTAACGAGAACATGAATTTTTTTTTTTCAGTAGATCTCTCCTTGCCTACCCTCCCTCCATTCCTCCCTCCTCCTCCTCATTTTTGCCCTCTCACCCTCTATCTACACACATGAGCACATGCACATACATATGTACATACATATACAGGAGAACCTACAAGATTCTAATGCAGTCACATCTCTTGACTCACTGAGGCAACCAACAGCTGTAGAGTTCAACAGGCTTAGGCCACTCCAGATGCAAAAGAAGACTCTCTGCCCATCAGGTCCTGTCGTGGAATCAATACATGGCTCAATCTCCAGGGTTCGCCATTTCTGTATTGGTTGATGTGTATTACTTAGTGCCCTTTCAGGACAGAAACCATCTTAAACTAGATCAAGAAAAAACAAAACTGTGGCCTGTATAAGTAAACCCACCAAGGTATACTAGCTCCTGGCATGGCTGGATTCAGAGCTCAGATGCCATGAGAATCCTTTTTCCAAGCCTCTTACTAGATGCTGACTCAAGCTTTCAGCCAGAGGTCCCCTGGGACTGGCACATATGGCTACAGGAAGTTTTGGGATTACATTTTTAAAGCCCATCTTCATCGAAGAACAAAGTACTTCCCTGCCAGCTCAGTTCAAAAAGCTCCGGGTGAGAGCTCTCATTGGCTCGGTCTGGGTCACGAGGGCTGAAAATCAGCAGCCACTCACGGATATTATGGCTGGCATGGGGAAAGAGAAGCTCCCAAAGGAAGAGAAGGGATGTTCCAAGAAGAAGGAGGAGTCCCAGAAGTGGAAAAATCACACATCTACAACCCCGGTATTTTTCAAACCTGGGCTGCTCCTTATATAGGGCAGGGGGTCATGAAAATAATCCCTGGGTTGCAATCAGCAGAAATTAAAAATGAAAAAGGATAAACAGAACAGAATCAGACTGTACCCAACTCAATATTACTTTGTGAAACTTTTGTTTTAATTATGGCTATGTGTGTGTGGTATATGTGTGTACTGGGTAACAATGGAAATTTTTCTTACTGTGGGTTTTGGTTTTAAAAAATCAGAGTAGTACAATACTCTAGGCAATCATCAAACATCAGATCTGTTTAACATCTATGCACACACACCTACCCACTCCTGGGAATACTTAGTGGATATTTCATGCCTATCCCCATATCTTCATTTAATGTGATTATGGCTATAGATAATACAAAAAAAGTTTAGCTGAGACATTTTTATTATGAACCATTACACCTTATCCAATCAATAAGAAGATGTTTAGGCATAAGAAATACATGATTGTAAAATTCTTTTCAGTGACACCCAAACAAAAGAGCCTAATAAATTAATTGGTTTTAGCATAAATACCAAGGAAAATTACTTTCAATTTACTTAATTGTTTATAATTATCTTTATAACCTTACTTTCAATCATATGATTAATACATTCTTGTTGGAAATAATGTGTTCGTTACAGAACAGCATGAAAGAAAAGATCATTTTACTGAAATCCTGTCATATAAGAAACACAGAGAAGCACACTCCCCACTCACAGAAAACTCTGGCCCTATGAGCTCTTCCTCATGAGGGCAACCGCTGTCATCAGCCGATGAGTCAGTCGGTAATTACTAGGTATCCATGTAACCATCCCTTTCTGGAGATCAATTTAGCAAATCCTCCCTATTCTCCAGAGCTGGCCTAACCAACAGTTATTTCCTCTCCTTCTTTCCTCCCAGTGTCTCAGTTTTGCAGAGGCATCAGATGGCTCTGTGCAGGGCTGGGGGTGGGATGGGGGTAGTGGGAGCTGAGGTCCTCTCCCACACTAGAAACTAACTTTGAATTCATAGAAACCAGTGCTATTTTGAGTGAGACAGCTCTTCATTATACAGAACTGTTTTGCTCATGTTAGGATGTATCACTGGTTCCTTCCTGCTGTATGCCCATAGGAACCCTGCACCCAACACTACAAACAATTGGCACACTCAGGGTCATTGCCCATCAGTTGCCTGCCAGTTGAAAACCACTGGTTAGAGAAGCAGGGGTCAGCAAACTTTTTCTATAAAGGGCCACTTGGTAAATATTTTAAGCTTTGTGGGCCACAGAGTTTCTGTTGCAACTACTCAACTCAGTCACTACAGTACAAAAGCAACCATAAATTTTTTGAATGGGCATGGGTGTTCTAATAAAACTTTATTTACAAAACACATCCTAGGCTGTATTTGGTCCACTAGTCATGGTTTGCCAATGTCCACAAGTCTAAACCAGCCAAGCCGATTCCCCAAACCAAGCAGATTTAAGAAAGACATGAGATATCATGATAATTCTGGATAATGCAAGATCAAGGGACTCTGCTATGAGGTTTCAGGGAGAGTTTTCCACACTCCCAAATAAGGGAGGCATTGCAGAAACATATCCTCCCCTCCTTCATCTTTAGCTTTTTTGGTGTAAAGATATCATAGCTGGAGCTACTGTAGTCACTTTGTAACCATAAGAAGTGCAGTCTACATGCTGAGATGGCACATGAGAAAAAACAACAAAACCCAGAGCCCAGGAATCCAGTTAACCAACACTAAAATGGCCCTATCTCTGAATTCTTATGTGAGAAAATAAATTCTCCCCCTCTTTAAACTGTTAGTTGTGTTTTCTATTACATGCTGATGACAGTATCTTAACAAATACACGTTGATCATAAAGCAGTAAGAGTCATACATTAATTTCTACTGGCATATGAGTACAGTGTCTACATTGACACTTGTTAGCTACCTCCAAAATTCAAGTGTTTATTCTGCAAACAATAGCCTTGTTGTTGTTCTCCAAGTACAGTTCTGAATAAAAGAGAAAATACCAGAGAATAACTACATGTTGATTGCTTCCTCAACATCTTTCCCCTTCTTTCTCCATGATACTGGAACCCTGATTCTGAGCATTAGGATCTCTGGGAAGGTGAGCCATAAATGAACATCTCATTGCCCTTTGCTAGATGTGGCCATGTGATCCATTCTAGTCAAGGAGATTCTAAAGGGAGAAAGTCAGCTTCTGCAAAAGATGTTCCTCCATGATTTAAAAAAAGAAAAAAAGAGCCACACAAGGAAAACACCTCACAGTGCCCCAGCACTTGCTGTTTCCTTTCTCTGAGCCCAGTCATGTTATGATATGATGCCTGGAGCTGTAGCAACCACTTTATACCATGAGGTAATAAGCATGGCACTGGTGAAGCAGAAAGAAGGAAAGAGCTTGAGGAAAGCCCAACCTAGGAATCATCTCCCTCTAGAAATATATTGTTTAAGCCAAAGTTATTCAAGTATTCTTTTACTTGCAGCTAAAATATCTTGACCAATAAACAGACAATAAGAAAGGATGACATTTTTAACTGTAAAACACAGAACCTATTCAGGTTACATATGAACTACTAAGGGCTTTCCCTGTGGTTCAGCAGTAAAGAATCCACCTGCAATGCAAGAGATGTGGGTTCGATCCCCGAGTCAGGAAGATCCCCTGGAAAAGGGAATGGCTACCTACTCAGTATTCTTGCCTGAAGAATCCCATGGACTGAGGAACCTGGTGGCTACAGTCCATAGCGTTGCAATGAATTGGACACAAGTGAAGAGACTGAGCACATCCATGAACTACTAAGTATAGGTGGCCCTAAATAAACTACCCATAGCGTAGTGGAGTTTTGATGTCCACTTCCAAGAAAGCAGACACAGCAGGATAACCTTATAGGGCTAGGGCTGGCCTGGGGGAGTGGTCCACATACGCTTCTGTTTCTTCTATCTTCTAAAGCAATTCTACTTTTCCAATGTGGTTTCTACACTTCCCTTCAAAGCATCCACTCATCATAGCAAAGCACTCAGTGGACAAAGGGGGAAGAGTTTATCACTCTTTTGCTTTGAATCCTTTACTACATAGCATGTGGGGGGTATTACATCTTCTTTGTGGGAAAGAAAGCAAGCACGGCAGGAGGATATAAACATTTACAACACAATTCCTATTCAAGTTGTTTAAAATCTATTTGGGAAGAGAAAAGACTGTTCACAGTGGGAACATTTATAAAGAGAATCATCTGTAAGTGCAAAGTGATATTATCTAAATTCTCCTTTATGCAGAATTTCCCCCAAAGCCCAGAAAGATAAAAATATTTATAAACCTAAATCTGTATCCACAGAGAATTCCCTGATGGTCCAGTGGTTAGGACTCCTTGCTTTCACTGCCAAGGGAGTGGGTTTGATCCCTGGTTGGGGAATTAAGATCCCACATGCTCCACACTGCGGCCAAAAAAGAGAAAAAAATTCTGTATCTGCACATTCATTTGTGATTTTCTTCCCATCAAGAACTACTTTTAATGATGTTTGATGACACAGGACAAGGATCAGCAAACTTTCTGTATAGGGGCACATGGTTTCAGCTTTGTGAGTCATCTGGTCTCTGCAGCAAACACTCAACTCTCACATTGTATGGACAAAGCAGCCACAGGCGACACATAATGGGTGTGGCTGTGTGCCAATACAACTTTATTTACGGACACGAATTTGAATTTCATATAATTTTCACGTCATTAAATACTGTTCTTCTTTTGATACGGGGAAACCATTTAAAAATGTGAAAACCATTCTTAGTTTTACACAAATATAGGCCCACAACAGGTAGGATCTGGCCCACAGGCTGTCGTTTGCCAACCCCTGATCCCTGACCTAGGACACAGGAAAAAATATGAAATGACTTCTAGGTCAGCATTAAAACTGAGTTATGCCCGTGTACAGTTTTATGTATGTTTCTTCTTGCATTCAGATGATCTTTTTAAAACGTTAACACATATGCCTATAATAGCCAGACTCTTTGATTAAACACACCACTATATTCCAGAGAAATGTAAGTTTATGGAGTTATACATGACCACATCATTACCAGAATGAGATAAACGAAAGGATTAACCAGTAGAGACGAACCAGGCACTTTATTGCCTTCTACGTGTGTTTCATCAACTCAGTTAAATAGCACTCTATTCTTCAGCCTGTCAACATGATCTCAACCGGAAAGCCAAATTATGAACTAATGGCATCATAATCAAATTACGGTCCTAATGGAAACATCCATCAATATATCCCCAGAACATGGTTCTCCAAAAAACACCAAGTTGTCCTCTTTGGTGAACAGAAGATTGTCAGAGGATACAATTTTTAAGACTGCTGTCAAAATGTGGTGGTGTGTGTGCTCAGTCATGTCCTGCTCTTTGTGACCCCATGGACTGTAACCCTCTAGGCTTCTCTAGCCATGGGATTCTCCAGACAAGAATACTGGAGTGGGTTGCCATTTCCTTCTCCAGGGGATCTCCCCAACCCAGGGATCAAACCTGTGTCTCCCATGTCTCCTGTATTAGCAGGCAGATTCCTTACCACTGAGCCACCTGGGAAGGCAAAATTTAATTAAGTTTAAAAAACTTATACATACACTTTGTTGGGTGGTGGGGAACAAAATAAAACATACTTTTTCATTTTATATTCCTATCAGAGAAAGAGTTATCCAAATATAAAAACTGATGGAACTTTGCTTCAGAGTACTCAATTCTATACAAAAAGTAGGAGATCATTTTTATAATCATATGATTTTTCCAGTTTCATCTTAATTTGCTAAAAAAAAACTACCTGATCATCAGTGGTTAGGACTCCATGCTTTCATTGCCAAGGGCCCGAGTTCAATCACTGGTCAGGAAACTAAGATCCTGCAAGCCTTGCAGTGCAGCCCCCCCAAAATTTATATATATATATATATATATATATATATATATATATAATAGAAATTACTACTAAAATTGTATAGATCTGAAATTTATATTACATCTCTATGACATATATCCTTAATGTAGTAGATCATCTCTTGTGCTTCATTCATCCTAGATAGAGAAAACTAAGTATAGGTTAAAACTGAGTCAGCAATTTAAACTTTCATCCAAGGCAGATTTTTCAACATTTTGTCACATTTTGGGAGATAATATTTACCTAAATTTTGTTGTTGTTTTCTAAGTAAACTTCCTTCTCCCCCTAGATTCCCCCAATCTAATAACGCTTTTATTAATGTCTTATGTGTCCTTTCAGTATTTTTAAACATAAATAAAACTGTACCATTGTATAATTTTCTATGTTCACTTAATAAGTACATTTGGAGATGGTTCTATACTACTGCATAGAGTGTTTCCCTTTTCTTTACTTTTTATAGCTGTGTTTCATGCTATCTTAATCTATGTTCTTATAGGTGCATTTCTTAGAATTTGCTTATTCTATGTGTGTGTGTTAGTCACTCTGTCATGTCTGACTCTTTGCGACCCCATAGACTGTAGTTCTCCAGGGTCCTCTGTCCACAGAATTCTCCAGGCAAGAACACTGGAGTGGGTTGCTATTCTCTTCTCCAGGGGATCTTCCTGACCCAGGGAATGAACCTGGGTCTCCTGCATTACAGGCAGGTTCTTTACCATCTGAGCCACTATCAATAAAATGATAGAAGTTTAGAAACAAATTAAATTTAGAGGGAATATTGCATAATTTCCCCATTTTACAAATGTGAAGAAATAAAGATCTGCTTGCTAAAAATCCACCTGAAGTTTCTACCACCATTATGCAAGTCTTCCATTCCCAAATGCCTCAAGTCTTGTCACTAGGTTAACTTCTGTGACAAATGCTCCTTGTCAACTTTAATACCTTTGAGAAACCAGAATGTCCACAATTTTAGCATAAAATTTAAATACTATTTTAATGGCATCTCAAACTACCTTCTGACTTTTATGAGTTTTGAAATACTCAGTATGCTATTATTAATGTCATAAAAATATGCTCATGAAATCCAAAGACTTCACTGTAAAGATATTCATCACATTATTATTCAAAGCAAAACACTGGAAAGGATCTAAATGTTAATTAAATAGGAAGTCATTCAGTAAACTGTGGTATATATAGCTGTTTATTTCATATGTGTAAAAAAATTTCATGACACAAGAATACATTTTTTTAATTTAAAGATAGAATTGTGTATACAGGATATTATAATAACTATGTAAAATAAATGGAAAGGTTAAAGAAAATAGAAAGATAACAGTGATTATATCTCGCTGGTGGAATGTCAAATATTTATATATATTTTTTCCCTTATACAGTCTATATTCTCAAAGCTTTTTACAATAAAGTTATCTTACTTTTACAATCAGAAAAATCATGTTAAAATTCTGATGATATTATTGGACTCTTGGATTTATATGGGTATCCTCACTTTTTTGAAATTCAAATTTCTTTGTTAATAGTTGATATAATCCTAGGGTTCAAAAAATCTAAAGACAATAAAAATATACAGTGTGGATGGGGACATGGGGATCCACCCATGTCCCCTGTCTACCCAGTCTGTCTCACACATAATCCCCTGTACCCACACTTTACAGAGTTAAACACTGTTGTTAGCTTTTTGTGTATTGTTCTAGTTATTTTTATGCAAACATAACAAACATGTGTATTAAATCTTCCTTCCTTTTTAATACAAGTTTTTCCCTTACTGTTAGCACTTAACAATAAATATATTCAGAGATTTTTTTTTCAGAGATCTTTTTATATTACTACATATAAAGAAGTTCCTTGTTCTTTTTCCCCCCTGGCCACACTGCATTTTATGTTAACTTTTAAGCCAAGTTCTCATAGACCTATTTCTTAAAATTTGCTCATTCAGTGCGATATTTTAGAAGTGCAACATAAAAACTAACCCTCGGTCAAATATGTGCACTTTAACAAGACAATATCTTTCCTTTAGTACAGTGACAATTTCAATTTCTAGTACTTTATTTCCTTTTCCCAATATACTGTATGCAAGATACCCTGATCATGGGTTTGTTTGTTTTTTATTGGAGTATAGTTGATTTACAATGTCCTGTTAGTTTCAAGTATACAGCACAGTGATTCAGTTTTATACACATATTCTTTTTCAGATTCCTTTCCCTTACAGCTTATTACAAAATACTGAATATAGTTCTCTGTACTCTATAGTAGGTCCTTGTCATGGGTTCTTTACTCTCACATTAAAGTACCTAAAGCTCTCAATATCAAATCATTAAATATGATAACAAGCATTGTGTACAATTCTCTCCTGGCAGTAGAGAAACAATGTGTATAATCAGAGAAGACTAGGATATTCAGGACTAGACAAAAGGAGAGAAAACAAAGTGAGACTGTGAGGATCTGGGTCCAGATGTAGAGCTGAGTCTCAACCTGTAGGGCTAGGCAGTGGGCTTCACTGCCAAGGGTCCAACAGGCACAATAAATGAGCTCTGGCATCAGATCCTAAAAGTTAGGAGCAATCTTATCTGCTGAATGAAGTACAGAAGCAGGTATATCTATGAAAATTGATACTTGACCTCACGTGGAATGCAGCACGCTTTCACTCTGATTCATTCATAATTCACCAAATATTTACTCATTATCTACTCTGAACCAAGAAGTTTAATAAAAGTTCTCTTTAAAACAAACAGCCCTCTTCAGGAGGCTTGCCCTCAAAGAGCTCATAAAAGAGACACAGTGCCAAATTGGACTGAATTGTAATATCATATGTGACAGTCAACTACTGCCATGGTAACACTGCATAACAAACCTCCCCAAAACTCAGTGTCAGCCAACAATAAGTGCCTGTTTTCATGCTCATAGGTTAAGAGGATGATGCTGTGCCATGAATCTAGCTTCTGGAACTAGCAGACCAACCCAGACAGTTCTTCATACAGTAATGTTATAAGCGAAAAAGAAATGAACACAGCTTCTTAAGGCCGTCTACCAAAATTGATGCTCTGACCCCTGTCTGTGTTCCACAGGACAAAGCAAGTTACAAGTCCAACAGCAGTGGGTCAGGGAAGGACACTCTAAGAGGAGGAACTGTAATTTCACATAGAAAAGGCTTGAATTCAGTGAAGGTTTAAGAATTGGGAACAAAAGTACAATCTACCACATAGTGAATGAATAAATGTTATGATAAAAGTAGGGCACGTGATGCCCAGCAGAGACTGCGGTACACAGCTAGACTAAATTTCCCAGCCACTCTCGCATTTAGATATGGCCATGGTTGAGGTTAATGGAGTGTGGGTAGAAGGATGTACTTCAATTCCAGGCATTGCCCTTCAAAACCTCCCATCCAGTTTTCCCCCTTTTCTCTCCCATCATCTGTCGCTGAACCTTGGTGGGCAGGGCAACCTTGAATCGCATACTGAGGAGGAGAGAGCCTCCAGCTTCTGGGTGCTCTGAGTGAGTGTGTAGAGCAGAGCTCCTTCAGTCCAGCAGGAAGGCCTGTTAGGGGCTCCAAGTAAGAATAAACCACTTATTCTCATATTGAGGGGTTAACCTGCTAAAACAATTAGATTATCTTAACTAACAAAAGATGCTCGCCAAGCCATTTAACCCAGGATGGGGAGTTAGAAAGGCTACATGGAATAAGCATAGATTAGAAACTGAAAGATAAAAAACCTTTTCTAGGTGAAAGGGGGGCAAGGTAAAGATTGTTCCAGACAAAATGAAGAGTACATTTAAAGGCTCAAAGGTGTGACACAATTTAGGACTTCTAAAAAAGTTCAACACAGTTAGAGGTAGGGAGGATGTGTGTGTGTTTGTTTGTGTGTCCACCTGTGTGTTTGGGGGTTGAATAGGAAGTTAATTAATTAAGGCTAGGGAGAAATAAGTTTCCAAAAATAAGAAACCCAAAGGAAACAAAGCAAACAGGGGCCCGCCCCCACAGGGCAGAGATAAAGAATGTGGATTCTCCCTTGGGGACATTAAGGAGCAAGGAGACAGACAGATAGAGACATCACATTCGCACTTTAGAAAGCTTCTAAATTCACCTCCAAGTGGTACAGTAAGTGTTAACAGCTAAAGACCCCAGAGAGGGCTGCCAGGGCTGGCTGGGAGCGGGGTGTCCCCCTAGTCACAGCTTCCTTTCCCTCTCCTAGCAAAGCAGGCAGACAAGGCTCTAGCCCCAGGGCAGAATTTGAGTCCTGGGCACAGAGCTCAAGGAAGAGCAGTGAAGTGCTCCTGTCAAGGGCACAGAGTAAATATCGCAGGTCTTCTAAGCCACATGATCTCTGTCATAACTATTCAACTTTGCCACAAGTAGCCACGAACACAGAAGCAAATGAGCGTGGCTGTGTTCCAATAAAACTTTATTCACAAATTCTGGCAGGAGATAAGTAAATGAAAATAGAAGTAAACATATCAGGTGGGCTAGAGAGTGCTAATCCGTGCCCTGGGCCACAATGCAGGCAGGCACGTGAGGGGTTTGTGACAAAACTAATCCCAGACTTCACTCGCTGTGTCCCTGAGACTCCCCCTGCCCCTGCCCTGGCATCAAGACTGGTGACCTGGACTGTGATTTTTATAAGAGGCAAGCACTCTCAACTCCAGTTAGACGGCCATTGCAAAATCACCATGGTTATATGTATGAGCCAATGTAGAACAGTCTAGAATTGGTCAAATGGCTTCATGCTCTCCACCATAGCAATCTTCCACCAGTTAAATAATCATGCCAGTTAAATATATAAAGACACTCCTTCCTACATTCAATGGGTGAATTTTAACATTTATTTGGTAAATTTTGGACTATTGTGTTCTTTAAAGCTCATCTTTGTGAGATAATCATCATGTTCTCATTTTCAGTTAAGCAAATCTCACATAATCTTTGAAACATAAGGAAATAACCAAAATAAACATTAAACCTCTAAAGCAAACAGGAATTGTAGGGAAATTGCTTTTCCTTTTCGAACTTGACGCACATTTCTTTCATAAAAATAACAGTATTTTTCTATCATTCAAAAAGGCCTTCTTAAAGTAAAAACTTACTGACACCTATAAAAACTCATTTTAGCATAATACTAATTTTGCTCATTGACCTTATAGGGTAAAACACAGCGTTCTTAGAAGTTCAACTTGATGACTTTTAAACCATTAATCATAGAAAACCACTTCAAATGTCAAAACAAAAATAAAAGTTTATTCTCTGAGACCAGTCCAAGAGACTTGCACACTCCTTTCCATTCCTGAGTTACTGATCCTGATCACTGTTCAGCTCAACAAATTACGATAACTCATTTGTTAATAAGTATTAGAGTGGGTTTGTACATGACTTTATTCACTTATTATCTAGTATAGAGTAGTCATCATATGCCAAATGCTGTAACCATACTTGAAAATACATTTCTAAAAGAAAAGGGCAGGATGAAACTTTCTTATCTCTTTGTCAGGAAAAAATGGGAATGGTAACTTGGTTATCTAAAACTAAGGCTTAGAGTTCTTCAAGATACTTTCCACAGCTGAAGTACATAATGACCTAAATTGCTCAGAAGCAAGGCTACGTATGTTTGATATGTCTTTGCCATGAAGAACTAAAGGCATATAAGTAACATCATATGATATTCATCTTTCTGTTTCTGACTTACTTCACTTAGTATAATAATCTCTAGTTCCATCCATGTAGGTGCAAATGGCATTATTTCAGGAGGAGGTAGGCAGGGATGGAATGGGAGGTTGGGGTTGCTGCTGCTGCTGCTGCTAAGTCACTACAGTAGTGTCCAACTCTGTGTGACCCCAGAGACGGCAGCCCACCAGGCTCCCCCGTCCCTGGGATTCTCCAGGCAACAACACTGGAGTAGGTTGCCATTGCCTTCTCCAATGCATGAAAGTGAAAAGTGAAAGGGAAGTCACTCAGTCGTGTCCGACTCTTAGCGACCCCATGGACTGCAGCCTACCAGGCTCCTCCATCCGTGGGATTTTCCAGGCAAGAGTACTGGAGTGGGGTGCCATTGCCTTCTCCGGAGGTTGGGGTTAGCAGATGCCAACTATTAATATTTTATATAGAATGCATAAACAACAAGGTCCTACTATATAGCACAGGGAACTGTATTCAGTATTCTATAATATACCATAACAGAATAGAAAAAATTTAAAAACAAAAAAAGAACTAAAGGCAGTCTAGTTTTTCATTATGATGCTCTCAATCAAATCACAAGAAAGTTGAGGTGAACTCATACAGCCTACCTCCAGTTCTCTGTCTACAACTAAATCCACTTATCTAGTTTTCTTTCCATGTGGAAAAAGATTAATGAAGGTCATCAGCCATTAGGACCAGGTGGCTCAAGTGTACTGTAAGGAAATACCAGGCCTTCTCCTGTGGACTTATCAGTTCTCCACACACGTCAGTTGAGGCTATACAAGTACTGCTGGCCCATTCTTTTTCCATCCATGTTAAACTAGAAGTTGAAAGCTTTATGGAAGGCAAGTATCACTCTAACACATATCTCTCCAGTCCAGAAAGCGGGCCAACTCAGTGACCAAAGAATAAGCATGCAAAATTGTCCCCAGTGCAACAAATACCACGAGGGCAGTTATGTGCACTTTTGATGCTCAGTGTCCCTACAGTTAAGTAAATAAGATCAGAAGTTTCAATAAAGACAAGGTCTACATTAACTGTGAATGTGTACTGGTGAATGCGTGTATTTAATATACTAAATTGAACATGTGTTGACAAAGCTTCTCTCCTTAACCAAACTCTAGCCAGGCTCCTCTGAGCCCTCCCTTGACTAGGTTTCAACCTCGGCTCAGAAAGAACTGAACAAACACTTCCTCAGTTTCTAAAAACTCAAGGGTACACCCTTAGGATGACTTCACCTCCATTTAAAGTGCTTGTCTGAGAAAATTTAAGGCTACAAATGAATTGACTGCTTGTTCCAGCCCAGATCTGAAGATGGGGCCTCTGTCTCTCAGCCACTGTAGGAGGGCAGGAGTCTTAACTTTGATAAGAGCCAGCTGACAAAGCCAGATGGGTTTCACATGGACCAACCCTCTTCTTGCTTTTTCTAATATTTCACTTTCCTGCCTGTACTGACCCCCAGCTCCCTCCCTCCCTCTTCCCTCATTCTCCCTTTAAAATGCCCAGTCACCTCTGTACAACTGGAAGCTGTAGTTGTGTTCACAGCAGTCTCTTTTCCCCACTGCAATAGAATATTACTGATTAAAATCTGTCCATACGATTTTAACTAGTGTCTGGCTCTGCTGATCTCTGACACTGTGTATTTGGTTATGCTTGTGCCCACATACACGTGCTGATAATGTAACGAAGAGAACATAGGAAAAGGCATTGTTTTGCCCAGGAGTCAGTAAACTGTTTCTGGAAAGAGGCAGACAGTAAATATTTCAGGCTTTGCTGGCCATAAGGGCCTTGGAGCATCTATTCAACTTTGCCGTTGTAGAGCAAATGTAGACATAGACAATCAGCAGATGCAGGAGCAGAGCTGTGTTCCAATAAAACTTTATTTATGCACACTAACATTTTAATTCCATATTCTTTTGATTTTTTAAACCATTTAAAAATTTAAAAACAATTCTTCAGTTCAGTCGCTCAGTCGTGTCCAACTCTTTGTGACCACATGGGCTGCAGCACTCCAGGCACCCCTGTCCATCACCAACTCCCAGAGCTTGTGCAAACTCATGTCCATCAAGTCAGTGATGCCATCCAACCACCTAATCCTCTGTCATCCCCTTCTCCTCCCACCTTCAATCTTTCCCAGCACCAGGGTCTTTTCCAATGAGTCAGTTCTTTGCATCAGGTGGCCAAAGTTTTGGAGTTTCAGCTTCCATCAGTCCTTCCAGTGAATATTCAGTATTGATTTCCTTTAGGGTTGACTGCTTGGATCTCCTTGCAGTCCAAGGGACTCTCAAGAGTCTTCTCCAACACCACAGTTCAAAAACATCAATTCTTCGGTGCTCAGCTTTCTTTATGGTCCAACTCTCACATCCATACCTGCCTACTGTAAAAACCATAGCTTTGACCAGACAGACCTTTGTCAGCAAAGTAAAGTCTCTGCTTTTTAATATGATGTCTAGGTTTGTCATAGTTTTTCTTCCAAGGAGCAAGTGTCTTTTAATTTCATGGCTGTAGTCACCAGCTGCAGTGATTTTGGAGCCCAAGAAAATAAAGTCTGTCACTGTTCTTAGCTCACAGGTTACGTGAAAACAGTGAGCAAACCAGATTTGGCCCACAGGTCAGTTTACCAACCCATGGTTTAACGTATTAATTTCCTTCCCTTGCTTTGATTAGCTTTCCAAGTTCAAGATCATTTGATGATAAGAGTGGTAGATTTAAGGACTGTATTTCTCAACAAATTAGAAAAATGCTGCCAAATTTTCTCAAGGAGTCAAGTATGAAATTAGTGGTTTTAAGTTCATTCCTTAAAGATAAATTTTCTAGTTCACCAATAATGGATATTCTCTCATAGTAAAACATCCATGCAAACTCCAAATGGAATAATAAAGCAATAAAGTTGAACTGAGTGTGTATGTAATCATTAGAGAAATGCAAATCAAAACAACAATGAGATATCACCCCATACCTGTCATAATGGCCATCATCAAAAAGTCTACATACAACAAATGTTAGCAACGATAAGGAGAAAAGGGAATCCTTCATTGTTGGTGGGAATGTAAATTGGTGCAGCCACTATGGAAAACTATGGAGATTCCATAAAAATGTAAAAAGACAACTACCATATGATCCAGGAATTCTACTGTTGGATATATATCTAGAAAAAACCTGATAACACTAATTCAAAAAGATACCAGCATCCCAAAGTTCATAGAAGCACTATTTTCAGTAGTTAACTTATGGAAGCAACCCAGGTGTCTATCACCATACGTATAGATAGATAAAGAAGATGTGATATAATGGAATATTATTCAGCCATAAAAAGAATGAAATTTTGTCATTTGCAGCAAAGTTCATGGACCTAGAGAATATTATGCTAAATCAGACATAGACAAATATGATATCATTATATGTGGAATCTAAAAAAAAACCCAAAAGAATGTACAAAGCAAAACAGAAAGATCCACAAATACAGGAAAAAACTAGTGGTTAACAGTGGAGACACTGAAGGGAGGAGGGACAAGATAGGGTTATGGGACTAAGAGATATAAACTATTTAATAATATGTATAAAATAGATAAGCAACAAAGATACATTGTACAGACCAGGGAATTAGCTTGTAATAACTTTTAATGGAGTACAAGCTGTAAAAATACTGAATCACTATGCTGTACACCTGTAACTAATAAAACATTGTAAGTCAACTATACTTCAGTAAGAGAGAGAAAATGAACAGCTGGAAGGTTCATAAGCAGAAAGTGAGAATTTCCAGGTCATGCTTTTAAACAAGTAAGTTTCACTTCATCTGACAATCTACATCAAATTCTGATAGCAAGAAGGTAAATTCACTTGCCCCAAAGAGAGAGAGAGAGAGATGCCTGAAATATACATAGCCTGAACTAGACATCTTTTCCCAGAACAGCTAACGACTAGACTTTCACAGCTGCAAACTAGCAAGCTCTGGGAAACTAGAGTTAAATATTCCTAAAACAGGAATCTAGTTCTGTTATGAAACTGTTCATCATTTCACCTCATGACAGCCACGAAAATCAGTAGAACTCAGAAAGGACTCAGACGATGAGCAAGTAGCATTTTTAATAAAATTCAAATCCAGAGTCTTTGCGAGTTTTTCGTTGCTAGCCTCCAGAGTCACTATTATCAGTAACATTAATGCAATTACTTGGGTAAAAAGGGAGATGGGAAAAATCTGACCTTTGCATTGCTTCTTTAGCTGCCCTTTTCCCTAGGAAATATTTAATTCTGAATAAGGGAAAGGTAAAGAATAGAAGTTTAGTAGTCTCTAAAAAGGTTTTACATAAAATGTGAGGAAATTTTATATATATATATATATATATATAAAATTCTTACTCAAATGTATGCTTGGAACAAAATTAGCACACATTATTTGTCACTGCTATATACCACAAAATAACTTGTGAAACTACAAGAAAATGTAAAATAAAGCAGCCCTCAAATTTACCTAACACTGCAAGAAAGAACATTCACATTAATAACTGGGACCAAATAATTATCTCAAAGTGTTCCATTTTGCTTAAAGAAAAGAAATCTTCATTTTTTTTCTATTCATGAACTCATGGCTCAGTTTAATAACACCCCTATGAGTTTTGGGTTTCAAATTACTTCCCTCGGGCAAAGGGGGCATAATCATATGTTTTTCTACTGAACTACATTCTTCTATAAACATTTCAAAGAGTGCATCTGCTTTATACATGAAACAGCTGATACAAAGAACAGTAACAATAAAAAATATATGCCTATTTTTATACTATTACTGGTTTATAAGGCAATCATCTGTAATGCTCTCATCTACAAAGATGTAAAATGATATATAACTGTTACCAAGGAAACAGTGAAGTAAAATTGCATGTAAACTATCAAGCAGTTTAATAACCAGAAAATTAGAAGAACAAGGAAAAAACATCTCCAGATAGAACCATGACACATTGTGCCACCCACAATGGATGCAATCAAGGGTCACTACGCAGAAAGATAATGTAAAGGGTCCCAACTTGCCAGCTAGTCCAATACTTGGCAGGTTTTTGTTTTTTTTCTTTTTTAATGATGACCATAGGATGTAAATGGATTCTTAAGGGGCAATTTGTATTCTGACTTTTCACATGATTAAAAGAGTATAGATTCTGGGAACAAATGGTTAAATGTAGGTAGTCTGAAAAGTCAAAACACGTTGTTTTTAATTCCATTGTGGATTAATATTCTCTTGGAATTCTCTGTAATTGCTACTTTCTTTACTCACTGGTGGGACAGTTAGCAAATATCAGACAGCAAATACTTCCTGCATGAACATTTAGAAACTCAAGTTCAACTCACTTAGGAACCAAAGGAAAGGCTAAGGCCTGGGGTAACTGTGTGTTGATCTCTAAACCAGGAGAATTTTAAGTACTCAAGTAACCACACTGATCAAAGCTAAATCCTTTAGGAAGATTATCCACTCCAAAATCAGGAGAATCCTGCAGTGTAAGCACTTTTACACTTCACCTTTGAGAAAAGAACTTGATTTCTGTAACGGTGTTTAAAACACACACACAAGACTTTATTCCTTCAAGGGCAGAAACAAGCAGCTGCAAACATGTGTTTCCACATGCTGATGACCCTCTAAAGGTATTTCTATTTCAGCTTGGGGACCATCGTTGAGCTCACACTGAGAAACAAGAAGAATTCTTATGGATGGGAGATTTCTTAATCGGCACATAAGCTCAGAACATGTGCAGCTTCTCTCTTTAGAATAAACACTCTATTTGGATCACGTTAAGGATAGAAAGTGAAATTCACACTCATTTACTAAATTTTAACCTCTCTTTAAAATAAGATACTAATCCCCCACAGCCTGGCTTGGGTTTTGAAAAGCTCAGATTTGTGAATATCATGAAGGCATCCTAGAATTGAGTAAAAGAGTATAAAACATCTTTTCACTGATACACAGCACTGTTTCCCCCCAAGCTCTGAAGTTTAAGGACAAAATCTAGGCTCTAGATGTTTCATTAATCTTAACGTTTTTAGCATTTGAGGCAATCGATGGCTATCTTGGTTACTTTGAACTATATTATCCGTTGAACCTCACTTTCCCTTGGGCATCTCTCTGTCCATCACAGATGGCACCAGGCAACTGCTAAACCCTTGCTCACAACCCTTTCCTGTCCATGGTTCATGATTTGACAGCTGTTTATAATCTAGCCACAGGCAGCAGCATGCAGGAAGTTAATAGAATAGAAGTGTGAAGCCACGGCCTTTGATGACATCGGTATGAAATCAAACAATCTGCCACAGTACAATCATCCACCACTCAACTTACCCATCAGCTGTATACCCCAAGTCTACCCAGACTAAGTTACACTGGAGCCTCTCCCTGGGAAATCTGCTTGGCACATTAAGACCCACCCAATGTGAATAGAGAAGGAAGGTGGAGATGGGCAAGAAGAACAAATAAAGACCGGTGGATGTTAGAGAGAGGCACATCTGAAAGGTAACGTCCAAACTGAATGTTTCTGAAATGACCCAAACATACTTTAGCAAAGCAAAGTCAACATACATTTCTGTCAAAACAAAGTCAATATACATTTCTGACTACTTGACATTACTTACTTTTGCCTGATGCAATCGACACTTCCCACCCTGACAGCGAATTATTCTCTCAGGATTCCAAGGGAGTATAAAGCAGGTCCTAAAGACCTCTGATGTCTCCCTCCTAAGATAGAGGTAGTAACTGCTATCAAGAGCTCAGGCCAGTACTTCCAGAGACCTGGGCAGTAGAGGTGGGGCACAGTCTTCTAAGTCTTCTCACACTGGGCTCTTCCCAGTGAATGCCACTTTCTGGGCTTGCTGAAGTCTCCGGAAGGAAGCGTAAGCAGGGCAGGAGACCTAGGAGGAATGCTCTGACAGATAAAACCTAGGTAGCCAAAAAGTGGGAACGTTCCTCCTCTATCAGCACGGCCTGAGAAATCTGCCTGAATTGATGATTTTTCTTCCGTTTCAACAACATGGCCACTTGGAAGCAAATTTCTAAATCTCTCCAGGCTTAAAACTACACAGTTGCGCAAAGAAGAGCTAAAGGTCTTTCTCTTCTGTCTCCATGGCTTCAGCATCTAGGTCACTGCTGGGAACACCTGACAGGTTACCTGGGTCCACCTTCGAGCTCACTTTTCAGGGGTGTGGAGGTCCAGTTTTGGGGTGGGGGGCAGGGGGTCACTTTTGGTCACTGCTGCTTAGAAAGCAGGAACCCAAGCTCTAAGCACTTCTGGTTTTCCCTAGCAGGCGCGATTACAACCATCTTCTCTTAGCCCTGAATTGACCCCAAACACCACTGGGGCTTTTCTTAGGGAAAACAAACTGTCGTGAAGATTGCTCTGTGCGTGAGGGCATGTGTATGTGTGTGTGTGGTCTACAGTCGTGGCTCCGCAAGCCCCACCAGCCAGTGAGAGAGAAGTTGAACGCGGCAGCCCCTGGC
Source organism: Bubalus kerabau (assembly GCF_029407905.1). NCBI lineage: Eukaryota > Metazoa > Chordata > Mammalia > Artiodactyla > Bovidae > Bubalus > Bubalus kerabau. The sequence continues at coordinate 146,992,574 of NC_073647.1, read as the reverse complement.
CACCTCGCTTCCGTCCTAGCTTAAGCTCAGCCGCTCTCTCCGGCTTTTGCTTCTCCCCGAGGATCCCGCAAAATAAAGCACCAAGTTGCCCACGGCGGGGGGCCTGGGTGCACGTGAACCGGCGCGGCCCCTACCTCGAGAGCTTTGCAATCTTCACAAAGCTGAAGACATCCATGCAGGCAGCCGGGGACCCCGAGCGCGGTGGCTCCGTCGCCCCTTGTCACGCCAGCAGCAGCGGCAGCCGCGGCAGCCCCATGGCCGGCCAGGACCTCAGCGCGCCCCGGGGCTCGAGTGGCGGCGACGACGGGTGGCGGCGACGACCCGGGAGAGCCCGCACCTGGAAGCGGCGGCTGCTACCCCCCTCCGGCCGCAGGCTGCGTGTGCATCCCCGGGCAGGACCATTGATGGGCGCCGGTGTCGGGAAAACTCAATGGAGAGGGGGCCGGGCCGGGTGCGAGGGGCGGGGGTGGGGAACGCGGCCCGGGAACCGCCGGGCGCCCCCGGGGAGGGCGCTGCTCTTGCTCCCCGACCCGCCGGCCCCGGCAGCCCCGCGTGCCGAGGAGCGCAGACTGAGCCGGGAGGCGGCGGGCGAGCCCGGCACACGCGCGCGCACCCCTCCCGGCACTGCAGCTGCCTGCCTGCCTCCTTCCCCGAGCCCAGTCCCTTTTCCTCTCCCCACCCCCAACCCGCGGGTGGTGGTGGTGGGGGGGGGGCCTCTCCTGTCACCGCTGCCTCTGCCTCCGGATCCGAAAGATCTGATCTAACAGTCTCGGACACACCGGGGGGCCGTGAACGCTGCCCCCTCCCTCCCCAAACCTAGCGAGAGCCGGGCCACCGCAGATTGCCCAAAGCCTCGGCGGGTTTCATAAACAAAACTAGCGGTCGGAAAGGAGCAGGGATGGTCGAGGCTGGGTCGTTATTCTAGGGGAAGGGGAGGGAGATGCCCGGCGAGGCGGGCTGATTTGGAGAGCGCAGAGTTCCCACCGCTTCCCCGAACCGCTGGAGCGAGACGTGACAGCTGGGTTGGCTGGGAAGGTGTGTCTTTGGACAGCAGCACCGGGAGGGAGTCGGAGAAATAAGAAAATAAGAACGAGAGGCATCGGCGGGGGAGGGGGGGTTGATACACAGAGCTGCTTCTTTCTAGAGGGGCAGAGAGATGAGGGTCCCAGGAGCCAGCGGCGCGGAGACTAATAGGAATGGGGTTTCGAAATCTAAAGGAAGGGAAGGGAGGAGAATGGGGGTCTGGCAGGCGGAGCAGCCGCTTTCTCAAATTGAGCGGTGGGTGAAGAAGGAAAAAACCTTACTCCAAACATGAAAACCAAAACACAAAAACATAAACACATACCTTAGGCAGAGTAAACTCCAAGTTGCAGCCATTTAGAACTCCTAGCCTTCTCTTTTACATAATTATCTGGGATAATCACCCCTCTTCATTAACTCAGTTTTGTCTCCCCCGAGGCTCAGGCTTCCTCGGGCCCCCTTTTTCTTGTTCTTTATCTTCGATACTCAAGGCCTCTTCTCCAAAATCCTTTAAAAATTTCTCCCCAGACTCTGTGAAGGTCAGATGGCTGCACAAAGTGTGTTCTCCCACCCAGAAGCGTTCACCTGATGACAGGGCCACCGCGAGGAAAAGATGCCACCCCCGAAATGTTGGAGGATCTGGCCAGCTCACTTCTAGCTCTCCAACAGGATTAGAGAAAAGGAAATAGGTTTAAAGTTCCCAGACTTCTGCTCCTATCCTGGTCTGTCGCTGCATTTAAAGTCTTCAGTATTCAAGCCTAGTGCTTCCACTTTTTTTTTTTTTTAAAGGCATTTCTTTCAAAAATTAAACATAAAATCAGTAGCAATCTGAAAGATCTGAATGACTCGAGACTCAGGCACAAAATTACATTATTTTTAAAATAAATAGAATCCATTTTCCTTTAGCTTCCTGTAGACAGACTGGTTTAATTTCATGAACGGGTTACTACTCATGATCAGAAGAGGCAAGAAGGACCTTGGCTTTTGAACCCTCTTTTGTTTGTGTAAAAATAATTATAGTTTGGGTCTGTACTGTGCTTTATAATTTTGAAAGCGCTTTTGCATTTGAGTCTCATAGCAACCCTGTCATATAAGTAGGCAACATGTTTAAAAAAGAGAAATCTTTTCTTTTTATGCCACAATCGATTCTCAATAAATTGTCAGCACTAGACAGATGAGTTTTAAATGCTGGCCTTCCCTTGTGGCTCAGCTGGTAAAGAATCCGCCTGCAATGCTGGGTTCAATCCCTGGGTTGGGCAGATCCCCTGGAGAAGGGAAAGGCTCCCCACTCCAGTATTCTGGCCTGGAGAATTCCATGGAATGTACAGCCCATGGGGTCTCAAAGAGTTGGACAGGACTGAGTGACTTTCACACTTTCAATTTCAGGTAAGATTACTTGTCTGATCCAAACTCTGCAAAAGCTCTCCATGCTTTTTTGAGCTGAAGTCACACTCCTACAATGACCAGTGAGGCCCTAGATGCTTGGACCTTGATTTCTCTGACATCATCTAATTACTTCACATCTCCCCTCACCTTTACTAGGCCCCAGCAACACTGGCCTCCTTGCATTGTTCTTCAACTCTGCAGGTACCCTCCCACCTCTGTCTCTTTGCAATGGTTGTTCCCTCGGCCTGTAATGCTCTTCCCTCAGATATCTGCATGGGCAGCTCTTTTGCCTCGTCAAGTCTTTGCACAAACATCCCTTCCAAAAAACCACCTCTGAAAACCTCTTTAAAACAGCAAGACCTCCATGCCCTGAGACTCTGAGGCCTCATTAACTGTTTTCCCTCCTTGTTTCCATAGCACTTATCACCCACTAGTATATTATATAATTTATTTTTATGTCTGTTGCTTCTTGTCTGATTCTCTTGCTGGAATAAAACCTTCACAAGGGCAGTTATCTTTTTTGGTTTTGTTTTTTGTTTTTGTGGGTCCCCCCCATTACTGATGGATCCCAAATGCCTAGAACAGTTCCCTGGATGTAGAAGAACCTTAATAGATACTTGTTGAATGAATGAATTTTATGCTTATGAGATTCACAGCGAAACCAGCGCTGGCCAAGCATCTCCAGTGGGAACTGCTCCTTCTCTGACCTCATTGCTGATGTCTGTTCATCTCACACCACTCCTCCATACCCAGCATCCTTCATCCTCCTTTGGCTTACTAATGATAACAATGAAGGCCCTCATAGTCTTCACTAATTAATCCCCTTCACCCTGTCTACCTCTTCCCAAGAGAATAGCCACCAGAACCTTCCTTCATCTCAGAATCAACAACTGGCAGCACAAGATCAGCTCTTGAGAGGGAAGTAAAGCAATGCCTTGGGAGAATGTGTTTTGAAAAAGTGCTCCCTTCTGAGAACAGAACAGTTGGGATGCCCTTTAAAAAAAGATAACCCTATTAATCAAGAATTATTCCGGATACCAAATAGCTAGTTATTCAACAGTGACAATGTCAAGAAATAGGTATTATGTTTACTTGTAGAGAGACAGCCTCCCTTCAAGACATCTGGTCTACCTGGAACAGCTTGCTGTTGGGCTTTCAATCTTTGCCAATTTGCGCACTACAGTTATGAATGGTGCAGATGCCGCCTCTCCACAGTCTAATTGCCAACAGGGGGAAACAACGACTGGCTTCTCCAGTTCTTTATACTCCTCTGGTACATTAATTATCTAAAATGTTTTCTAATGGATTGACATATATATATTTTAAAGCAAAGAGATTTCCCCCCTCCTCCTTTGTTTTTCATTGACATAAAAATGGAAGAATCTGCTCCCTTGATACAAGCTAACACAGCCAGTTTATATCTTTAAGCTCTCTTGGCAGAGAGACAAAGATGTGAGTAGCTGGTCTCCAGGCCCTGTTCCCTCTCTGTGTGCCAGGTGTGTGCAGCAGAGGTTGGGATAGGTTTCTTTGTCTAGCATGAAATGGATCTGCCTAAAACAAACAAAAACCAATGTGTGGCATTTGAATACACGTGGTTTTCTGAGGTTTTATTTTCAACCTGGAGACTCTCTAAGGCCCCTTAAATATCTTGTAGAGATTAACTCATTGGAAACTGTACCACCCGGCCGTGAGAATCTGTTTGCTTTGCTTTGCTTGGCTCAAAGTGGCGTTTGGTCATTTCTGAGAACAAAACACTTTCAAACACTGTTGAACATATTCACAAATAAGAGACTTAAAGGCATCAGATCCAGAGCAAGACATTTAACTTTTCTGAGACTCAGTTTTCCCAGCTGTGAAATGAAAATGTGTATTTCTACCTTACCTAGAATGAGTCTTTGAGGTTGAACACCAATTCAGAATTGACTACACGTAAATTGAGGCACATGGCTATTAACTCCAGAAGGATTTTCACAACTGTCTTGAGCCTTGGCAGTAAAAGTTTCAGTCCATAAGATCATTACTTTGAATGTGAAAATATCTGCTTAGATTGATCAGAGGAAAACATCTGCTTTGATTGATCAGAGGTGGGTGTTTTGCCTAAAAATCAGTCTCATTGCTTCCTGGTCAGTCACCAGAGCCCTAAGTAGTTGTATCTTTTCTGCTCTGAGGGCTTCTCAGGGAAAAGAGGGAGGCATTTTTTCATTACTGTTAAGACCTTATTTCAAGCTAGTGTCAGGAATCTGCTATTGGGCCAGATGTTTGGTACAGGATGGTAGCTGAGGATTCTTTTGATGCAAATTACAGTAGAGAGAGCCCCATGCATTTCTCAGTTGGACTGTAGCATCTTGGCCATCTGGTCACAGTCTCGAAAACAGAAGTGAGTAGGTAAAAGCAAGGTATCCTCTAACTCAATAATTATTTAAGGAATTCTCCTATGAACCAGTTGCTGTTCTAGGCACTGGAGAATACAGCAAGCAGCAAAACAAGTTTCAGTTTGCATAAACTTTACATTTTCGTAGAGAAGACAGATGATAGACAGCAAAATAGAAAAACAGCAGATGGTGATGTGCAGAGAATTAAAGTCATTTTGATTGAAAGGAAGTCATGAGATGACTAAGATCCAATGGTCAAAGAAGATTTCTCCAAGGAGGTTATCTATCAACAGATGAATGGATAAAGAACATGTGGTATATACATACAATGGGATATTACTCAGCCATAAAAAAGATGAAATAATGCCATTTGCAATAAGGATGGACCTATAGAATATTATGCTTATGAAATAAGTCAGACATGTAAAGTAATTAGCCTCCAATTAAAATAAATAAATTTATATTTTAAAAAATTTTGAAAAAGAAATAAGTCAGACAGAGAAAGACACTCTATGTCATTACTTATATATGGAACCTAAAAAATAACACAAACAAATATATATAGCAAAACAGAAATGGACTCAGATATAGAAAGCAAACCAGTGGTTACCAGTGGGGAGAGTGATGGGGGAGTATAGGAGATAGGATTAAGAGATAAAAATGACTATGTATGCAAACCTTTCTATGGTTTACAAACAATCACCTTTAAGGCATTGCTTTATATCACCCTGTTTGTGTGCATTCTTTGCTAAAGCATTCCATCCTGAGCATTCCATCCTTGTTAACCAAGCACTGAATTTTGCCTGGGATATAAAATAAATAAACATGAATTTACCTAAAAACAGTAGGCAAAAAATAAATAAGCAACAAGCATATAATGCATAGTACAAGGAAATATAGCCATTAGTTTGTAATAATTTTAAATGGAGTATAACCTATAAAAACTTGCACCTGTGTGCAAGTTTTTGTGTGAACGTACATTCCATTTCATATGTTACCTAGGAGCGGGACTGCTGCATCATGTGACAAATTTTATGTTTAATTTTATAATAAAACTGCCAATTTCTTTTCTAAAGTATCCATACCATTTTGTATGTATGTATACACAAGCAACATATGAGTTTGTATGTATGTATAGCAAGGATATCAAACCAGTCAATCCTAAAGGAAATCAACCCTGAATATCCATTGGAAGGACTAATGCTGAAGCTGAAACTCCAATACTTTGGCCACTTGATATGAAGAGCTGACTCACTGGAAAAGACCCTGATGCTGGGAAAGATTGAAAGCAGAAGGAGAAGGGGGCGACACAGGATGAGATGGTTGGATGGCATCACTGACTCAATGAATATGAGTTTGAGCAAACTCTGGGAGATGGTGAAGGACACAGAAGCCTGGAGTGCTGCACTCCATGGGGTTGCAAAGAGTAGGACACGACTGAGCGACTGAACAACACACACACAAAACCTATGGGGAGGGAGGTAGGAGGGGGGTTCAGGATGGGGAACACATGTACACCCATGGCTGATTCATGTCAATGTATGGCAAAAACCACTACAATATTGTAAATTAATTAGCCTACAATTAAAATAAATAAATTAAAAAAAATATTGAATCACTAGGCTGTACACCTGAAAATAATATAATATTATAAATCAACTATACTTTAATAAAAAAAGAAATACTCCACCCTCCAGACTCCTTATTCCTCAGTTTTAGTTTTCTCCATAGTGCTTTATATCATAGGATAGTTTAAATTTGTTTTTAATATCCTATTTCCCCTACCAGAATATGAGCTCCATAAAGGGGAAAAAGGGAAATATTGTTGATTGAATGAATGACAGAATACATTACATTTCATAGAGATGAAGTGAATTGCTTAGAGTCACACACACAGTTCATAGTAGAGTAAGGATCAGAACCCCGTGTTCTTTGCACTACGTCAACTAATGCTTCCCGCATCTGAACTAGCACATAATGGATAGTAGATATTTGGAGAGAGAAAGAACAACTAGGAGGGAGAAAGAACGCTTCCTGAAGGTGGTGATGTGTGTGTGTGCTCAGTCGCTTGGTTGTGTTCAAGTCTTTGCCATCCCGTGGAATGTGTAGCCCACCAGGCTCCTCTGTTCATGGGATTTCCCAGGCAAGAATCTTGGAGTGGGTTGCCATTCCCTTCTCCAGGGGATTTTCCTGACCCAGGGAATGAACTCACATCTCCTGCATTGGCAGGCAGATGCTTTACCACTGAGCTACCTGGGAATGCTGAGTCCTAAAAGATATGTGAAATTTAGTTATCTAAAGGCAGAATGGGGCTTTCAAGGTGGAGGGCACAACATAATAAAACAGTCAGGGGCATGGAAGTGTTGTGTGTGCTGGAAATGTAGGCAGTTTGATGTTGCTTGTTCTATAGTGAGAAGAAGGGAGAAGAGAGATGAACCCTGAGGCAGGCAGGGACCAGGTCATGAACTGTATCTTATAGTCAGTGGGCTTCCAATTTTAATTGCATAATGTTTTTTTATTTAAAAGCAATTATTTCTAAGAATCTCAATGCAGAAAGCAAACACAGAGTGCGCTTTCCTTGTCTGAAGTGGAAGTAGATCACAGCTCCGATAGCATCCCCTTCGCCTTCTTTCACTCTGCCAGCTAAGGCACCCCATGGGCTCCATATGAACCTAGTTTGAAAACCATGGTTTTAGTGATGAGGAGTTATAGACTAGCTTAAGGCAGGATACGATCTGGTCAGACAGCAATTTGAAATACATCCTTCTGGAGGCTTTGGGAAGAAGAAGGAACATAAGAAGGCCAGTTGGGAGAATACAGAGGGAGTCTGTGGCAGAAGATGAAGAGATAGAGCATTGTGTTGGGGATAAAATCAGCAGGACTACTTATCTGATTATTTTGGGGAGCAAGAAGGAAGGGGTGTGAAGAAACTCTTCCAGATGCCTAACTTAGATGCCTGGGCCAATGGAAATGTGCCTGAGACAGTGATAATCATGTAGTAGTTTTGTTGGGAAAGGTGATGAATTCATTTTGTGATGTATTGAACTTGAATAGACTGTAAAACACTCAGGTGATGTGCATAGGATGTCAGATGTACACACCCGAACCCAAAGGGCTATAGCGACAGGTAAGTCGGTTCAGCTGCTCAGTGTGTCTGACTCTTTGTGAATCCATAGACTGCTGCAAGCCAGGCTTCCCTGTTCATCACCAACTCCCAGAGCTTGCGCAAACTCATCATGTCCATCGAGTCAGTGAGGCCATCCAACTAATTCATCCTCTGTCGTCCCCTTCTCTTCCTGCCTTCAATCTTTCCCAGCATCAGGGTCTTTTCAGATGAGTCAGTTCTTCACATCAGGTAGCCAAAGTTTTGGAGATTCAGCTTCAGCATCAGTCCTTCCAATGAATATTCAGGACTGATCTCCTTTAGGATGGACTGGTTGGATCTCCTTGCGGTCCACAGGACTCTCAAGAGTCTTCTCCAACACCACAGTTCAAAAGCATCAATTCTTCAGCACTCACTTTTCTTTACAGTCCAACTCTCACATCCATACATGACCACTGGAAAAACCATACCTCTGACTAGACAGACCTTGGTCGGCAAAGTAATGTCTCTGCTTTTTAATATGCTGCCTAGGTTTGTCATAGCTTTTCTTCCAAGGAGCAAGCGTCTTTTAAATCCATGGCTGCAGTCAACATCTGCAGTGATTTTGGAGCCCCCAAAATAAAGTCTGTCACTGTTTCCACTGTTTCCCCATCTATTTGTCATGAAGCGATGAGACTGTATGCCATGATCTTAGTTTTCTGAATGTTGAGTTTTAAGCCAACTTTTTCACTCTCCTCTCACTTTCATCAAGAGACTCTAGTTCTTCGCTTTCTGCCATAAGGGTGGTGTTATCTGCATATCTGAAGTTACTGATATTTCTCCTGGCAATCTTGATTCCAGCTTGTGCTTCATCCAGCCTGGCATTTTGCATGATATATTCTGTATATCATTAAATAACCAGGATGACAATATACAGCCTTGATGTACTCCTTTCTCAATTTGGAACCAGTCTGTTGTTCCATGTCTAGTTCTAACTGTTGCTTCTTGACCTGCATACAGATCTCTCAGCAGGCAGGTCAGGTGGTCTGGTATTCCCATCTCTTTCAGAATTTTCCACAGTTTGTTGTGATCCACACAGTCAAAGGCTTTGGCATAGTCAATAAAGCAGATATAGATGATTTTCTGACTCTCTTGCTTTTTTGATGATCCAGCGGATGTTGGCAATTTGATCTCTGGTCCCTCTGCCTTTTCTAAATCCAGCTTGAATATCTGGAAGTTCTTGGTTCACGTATTGCTGAAGCCTGGCTTGGAGAATTTTTAGCATTACTTTATTAGTGTGTGAGATGAATGCAATTGTGTGGTAGTTTGAGCATTCTTTGGCATTGCCTTTCTTTGGGACTGGCATGAAAACGGACCTTTGCCAGTCCTGTGGCCACCACTGAGTTTTCCAAATTTGTTGGCATATTGAGTGCAGTACTTTCACAGCATCATCTTTCAGGATTTGAAATAGCTTAACTGGAAATCCATCACCTCCACTGGCTTTGTTCGTAGTGATGTTTCCTAAGGCCCACTTGACTTCACATTCCAGGATGTCTGGCTCTAAGTGAGTGATCACACCATTGTGGTTATCTGGGTCATGAAAATCTATTTTGTATAATTCTTCTGTGTATTCTTGCCATCTCTTCTTAATATCTTCTGCTTCTGTTAGGTCCATACCATTTCTGTCCTTTATCGAGACCATCTTTGCATAAAATGTTCCCTTGGTAACTCTAATTTTCTTGAAGAGATCTCTAGTCTTTCCCATTCTATTGTTTTCCTCTATTTCTTTGCACTGATCACTGAGGAAGGCTTTCTTATCTCTCCTTATTCTTTGGACCTCTGCATTCAAATGGGTATATCTTACCTTTCCTCCTTTGCCTTTAGCTTCTCTTCTTTTCTCAGCTATTTGAAAGGACTCCTCAGACAACCATTTTGCCTTTTTGCATTTCTTTTTCTGGATGGTCTTGATCACTGCCTCCTGAACAATGTCATGAACCTCCGTCCATAGTTCTTCAGGCACTCTGTCTGTCAGATCTAATGCATTGAATCTATCTGTCACTTCCACTGTATAATGGTAAGGGATTTGATTTAGGTCATACCTGAATGGTCTAGTGGTTTTCCCTACTTTCTTCAATTTAAGTCTGAATTTGGCAAAAAGGAGTTCATGATCTGAGCCACAGTCAGCTCCCAGTCTTGTTTTTGCTGACTGTATAGAGCTTTTCTATCTTTGGTTGCAAAGAATATAATCAATCTGATTTTGGTGTTGACCATCTGGTGATGTCCATGTGTAGAGTCTTCTCTTGTGTTGTTTGAAGAGGATGTTTGCTATGACCAGTGCGTTCTCTTAGCAAAACTCTGTTAGCCTTTGACCTGCTTCATTTTGTACTCCAAGGCCAAATTTGCCTGTTACTCCAGGTGTTTCTTGACTTCCTACTTTTGCATTCCAATGCCCTATGATGAAAAGGTCATCTTTTTGGGGTGTTAGTTCTAGAAGGCCTTGTAGGTCTTCACAGAACCGTTCAACTTCAGCTTCTTCAGCATTACTGGTTGGGGCATAGACTTGGATTACTGTGATATTGAATGGTTTGCCTTGGAAATTAACAGAGATCATTCTTTGCAGACGCATAGACTATACGGTCCATGGAATTCTCTAGGCCAGAATACCCGAGTGGGTAGCATTTCCCTTCTCCAGGGGATCTTCCCAACCCAGGGATTGAACTCAGGTTTCCCGCATTGCAGGCAGATTCCTTACCAGCTGAGCCACAAGGGAAGCCCTGTGACAGATCAATGAGGCACAAAATATGATAAAATGTTAATTACCAAATGTTAATTCTTCAGGGAATAGTGGGTGTAAATAATTGAGCAATGTTCTCAGAGCTGGAGTTGGCACCTAAAATAAAAGGGATTCTTGAGAAACGAGGCTAAAAAACTAATAAGAGCAGTAAAGGAAGGATTGCTTCTTTTAATTTTCTTCCTTCCTTTACTTTTTACTTTCTACCATGCATGTGTTAGTATTTTATGGAGTTGGGTGTTGGGACTAGAGGTAACAAGGCAAGACAAGCTGGTTTAAAAGTTTGATTAGTATTAAATAAGATGATGAATCATGCCATACATTTGTAAGTTTTCATTTTTCTAAACTCTTTTTGTCCTATTAGTCCTCGAAATTACCCTGTAAGTTAGACAAGAAAGTTATTACTATCCCATTTGGGTGATGACAAAAGGCAAGATCAAAAAAGCTAAGTGATGACAATAATTTCTATAAAGTATGAGGATTATTATGAGAAGTACTGGTTCCTAGGAATAAGTCTAGTGTCAGGAGGGTAACTTTTGCACAAAGATTTATGGAATAAAAGTCTCTCAAGTTCCACCAACATAATTCAAGTTTTATCTCATATTTGATTATCTTAAAGGAGATTCAAAAACTAAACATGCCATATAGGGCATTAGAAAGAGCAACAGACAAGGCACTAGGATTTCTTGGTTCTGCTCCCATATCCATAAATAAAAGCGACCCTTGAAATATCACTTAACTTTTCTTAGTGTTGACTTCCTCATCTGTAAACTTTTATGGGTTAAAGTACATTTGCATATTCCCATTCCCTTCCTTATTTTGTGCAATGCAGATAGACAGGCGCACCTTCCTAAAGATCAATAGATACACGATATTTTGAGATCTTATCCACTTTGGTAATTCTGTAATCAAGAAGGCTAGATTTTACAGGAACAAATTTATGATCAGAGACTTTTACCAGTCAATTGTAAATCTATGAAATAGAAAATTATTAGCTCATTCTCCTATGAGTTGAACTTTATTCAAAGTTAAGAACCACATTTGCTATATGTACCTTCCAGTAGGCCTTATTAGGTCACCTAATTTTCTTTATATCTTTAATCCCCGCCCTTGCTCACCCATTTTGCTCAGGCATATACCAAAAATCTGTCAAAGTAGGAAGGATCATAATTACTGCTTTCCTACTGAATCTCCTCCTGTCTGATAAAGTATGAAAAGAAAAGGGGGAGGAGGTCATTTAAAAGATTCTAAGAGTGTGTAATTTTCAGAATATGATTCTCACTATGATATACCCTGCAACAATATTTTGAATTCCTATGCAACTTTGTATAAAAAGAAAACCATAAAGGCTCATATGTGTCAGAGACATGTTTTAATATTTCAGACTCATTTTAAACTCTTAGATCTGGACTCACTTTTATGCTATCTTTCTCATATAATGTTCCTGCATCTGGGCCCCTGACTAGACAAAAACTAATCAAATCACTTTGAATAATAACACTTCTGCTTGATGGATAAATTGCTTTAGTTGTGAAGGCTCCCATGAGGGTGAACTTAAAGGAAGATAAATGTACAAATATGGCTGTATTGAAACCTCTTATTTCAGGCTTTTGAAATCTCAATCATTCATTTATTAATTAGTTCATTCAATTACTATTTATTGAACAGCTACCATATGACATCGACTGTATTCTAGGCACTGCAGAGAGGAAATCAAGATGAACAAGACTTGATTCCTGCATCAAGGACTGTAGCAGACACTGTTGCCTATTCAACATGTATGCTTTTTCTCTTCTCAGTGGAAATGAGGTCCCTTTTCAAAGCCACCTGAGGATCCACCTCTGATCCAGTACCTCCTCCTATACACACAAACAGTGCATCCTGTCTCCAGTGAGGTCATCAAGTCTTGGGCTGTGGCTATCATCTTGCGACTATGAGACAACAAGCATGAAGACAGAAAGTCAAGTGGGGTAGAAGACAGTGGGGTAGAACCTGGACAATGTTTAGTTGTAGACCCTACCTTGACTGCTGGCCTTCAAATTTCTTATTTTATGAAATAAATAAGTCTCTTTTCTGCTTAAACCTGTGAAAATCATGTATTCTGTTACTTGCACCTGAACGCTTGCCTAAGTGATACAGGGAGTTAACACTGGTTGTGGGAGGATGGAATGAAATAATTTCTCAGATAACTATAATGGAAGAAATATAATAAGGCAATTATGCAAAAACCTAGAGTATAAGATAGATAACCATTATGATATCCCAGACTGGTATAATAGTTTCCAATTAGAAAAGGTTTCTGCATATATCATCTCAGGATTTATAGCAATCCTATGAGGCAAGGATTATTACCTCCAATTTGAAAATGATAATACAGAGGTTCTAAGAGGTTAAGTCACTTGTCAGACATCACACACAAGCCAAGTGGAAGCATCAAACAGATGCACCGTAATTTCTAACGCATTGCGCTTTCAGCTATACCACAGGTACCTCAACCAGAACAATAGCCAGGGGCCTGGGGAAACCCCATGAGAGGTGGAGAGAAGAGGGTATGGAGTGAACAACAATGCTGAGAGGAAGGAAACACATCAGGAGGGGAAACAACAGAAGCCACCTGAAGAAGGGACACCTTTTGAGCTGGACCCTAAAGGATGGGTGTGCGCTAAGTTGCTTCACTTGTGTCTGACTCTTTCTGACCCCATGGACTGTAGGCCACCAGGCTCCTCTATTCACGGCATTTCCCAGGCAAGAATACTGGAGTGGGTTGCCATGCCTTCCTGGGGATCTTCCCGGCCCAGGGATCGAATCTGCCTGTCTTATGTCTCCTGCACTGGCAAGTGAGTTCTTTACCACTAGTACCACCTGGGAAGCCCAAAAGATGGGTGGGAATTTAGAAAGGGATCAGAGGTAAGACCATTCTAGAAAAAGAGAATATTATGAAGATGCAAGTTACACTGAACAAGTATCTCAATTGAAGTTAGAGAGAAACTAAAGATATAAGGGACATAAGAATTCTGAAACTAGATCATAAATTTCATGCCAAGGAGTCCAAGTTAGTAGAAAATGGGGCTCTGTTTGCAACTCTAGAAGGGAGACTACGGAGGCAGTTACAAAAGGAAATTGAGTTTTATCAACAGAGTTATAGGTAGATGAAGGAGAACAGAGCCCAGAGAAACCAGGAAGAGGGTATCTGTGGTAGTTGGTCCAGATAAGAGAGCTCGTGATGACCTAAAGTGGGGCTCAGTTCAGTTCAGTGCAGTCATTCAGTCGTGTCCGACTCTTTGCGACCCCATGAACTGCAGCACGCCAGGCCTCCCTGTCCATCACCAACTCCCGGAGTTCACCCAAACCCATGTCCAATGAGTTGGTGATGCCATCCAACCATCTCATCCTCTGTCGTCCCCTTCTCCTCCTGCCCCCAATCTTTCCCAGCATCAGGGTCTTTTCCAATGAGTCAGCTGGGGCATCCAAAATTGAAGAAACAGGATGGAGTTGGGATGGTGGTGGGACTTATCTACCGAGTGCAGGAGATGGTGTAAAAGGGAGGAACAAATGAGAAACTTCCAAACATCCAGTAGAAGCAAGTTTAGGGGAATGACAGAGATGATTGGTCCACTTGCTCCCTCACATCCTAGGAAGAACACTTAATTTAATCAAATCAAACTGTCCCACTCCCTGACTTGCAGAACCACTCAGAGGGTTCTTTCTTGGGCCATTAATCCAGTCTGCATGTGTAATATGGGACCTCTGTCTCGTTTCCTGGAATCACCACCAAAATTCCAGATCCATCCTAAGTTATGTACCTGGCTTTGTGATGTGCTAAAATCCACCTCTCCCACACTATCCTTCAGAGCAGGAGAATGGAGGGAGATCCATTATCCCTTTCTTTCTGAGGCACTAGCTTTGTCTCTGAGCAAGAAATGTGATCTTCTCCTCTCTATGGCTTTTTGTTGTTATTATTATTGTGTCATTCATTCTGGCTTTCCTGGGAATCCTCGCCATCAATTGGCAGACAGATGTCCTTCTCTATGGTTCTTCCTGTGTCCTGCTGTGTCACTGGCTAGTGACAAGCTGTGGCTTAGTTGTCAGCTAACTAATTACAGGACAGTCTAATTACAGACATGTTACACTTGCAAGGTATTATTACTGAGGCCCTGTCTGCCATCACCCAGAAGTAATCTAGCAAAATGCCATCACAATTGTTAGGGGACTGGTATATGGAACGATGTAAATTCTGCCATAAATCATTAGCCCTGGGAATGCCCTTGGATTCTGGGCAGGAGACAGGAGCATAGGAAATGGAGAAAGGTCACTAAGCTGGATTCTTTAGGGCTGTTCAGTGTGGCAAGGCAGAGTTTTCTGTGTCCCTCTCCTTATTCAATCCTTGGCCTCCTCACTCTAAGAGCACTTTTGTTTTTCTATGCTTAAGCTTAATGGCGTTTGAATTCTTATTATGAGGGGCTATCACTGTTAGCAAGGGGAAAGTTTTTCTTATGTCATTTCACTCTGAAGAGACGGAGGATGTAAAGCTATATCTGTGGAGGACTTCATCCTGTCTGAAAGGATTCACTGGATTCCTTCTAGAACAGAGTTGGGAAAGACAGCCTCTACCCACTTGACCCCAGCGTGTTTGCCATGAAGGCTCCAGAAAAGAATCAGGGGTGGAAATTTAAAAGAAGGGTGGCCAGGGAGGGAAAAACTGTCAATCACCCACCAGAAGCTGACTGTTAAGGTGGTAAGATTACTCAGTAAGAAAACTAATCTTGGACATGGTCCTTTGGACTTTCTGTATATTTGAGATTAGCCAAAAATGAGATCCCTTTCTTTCTGGTAACACCCCTGGAAAGCCTCCCAGATATGGTTTCCTTCCAGTGTTGCAGAATCTAAGGGATATCCTTTTAAGTCCAGATGCTTGATATCTCAGGATTATGAAGATCCAGAAGAATCTTCTAGAATATTAATACAACTTATGTTCATTCAAGAATACACAGAAGAACTTTACAAAAAAAGGTCCTAATGACCTAAGAAAAGTTTATGACAAACCTAGATAACCACGATGGTGTGGTCACTCACCTAGAACCACACATCCGGGAGTGTAAAGTCAAATGGGTTTAGGAAGCATTACTACAAACAAGGCTACTGGAGGTGGTGGAATTCAAGCTGAGCTATTTCAAATTTCTAAAAGATGATGCTGTGAAAGTGCTGCACTCAATATGCCAGCAAATTTGGAAAACTCAGCAGTGACCACAGGACTGGAAAAGGTCAGTTTTCAGTCCAATCCCAAAGAAAGGCAAGGCCAAAGAAGGTTTAAACTACCACACAATTGTACTCATTTCACATGCTAGCAAGGTAATGTTCAAAATCCTTCAAGCCAAGGCTTCAGCAGTACATGAATTGAGAACCTCCAGATGTACAAGCTGGATTTAGAAAAGACAGAAGAACCAGAGATCAAATTGCTAACATCTCTTGTATAATATAAAAAGCAATGGAATTCCCCCCAAAACACTTACTTTTGCTTCATTGACTATGCTAAAACCTTTGACTGTGTGGATCTCAACAAAGTCAAAACAACCTTTGACTGTGAAATATTCTTCAAGAGATGGGAATACCAGACCACCTTACCTGTCTCCTGAGAAGCCTGTAAGCAGGACAAGAAGCAACAGTTAGAACCAGACATGAAACAATGGACTGGTTCCAAATTGGGAAAGGAGTATGCCAAGGCTGTATATTGTCACTCTGCTTATTTAACTTATATCCAGAGTACAGCATCAGAAATGCTAGGCTGGATGAAGCACACACTGGAATCATGATTGCCAGGAGAAATATCAATAATCTCAGCTATGCAGATGATACCACTTTAATGGCAGAAAGCAAAGAGGAACTAAAGAGACTCTTGATGAATGTGAAAGAGGAGAGTGAAAAAGCTGGCTTAAAACTCAACTTTCAAAAAACTGGGATCATGGCATTCAGTCCCATCTCTTCATGGCAAATAGATGGGGAATAAGTGGAAACCGTGATAGATTTGATTTTCTTGGGCTCCAAAATCACTGCAGACTGTGACTACAGTCACAAAATTAAGACTCTTGCTCCTTAGAAGAAAAGTTTATGACAAACCTAGGCAGCATATTAAAAAGCAGAGACATCACTTTGCCGACAAAGATCTGTATAGTCAAAGCTATGGTTTTTCTGGTAGTTGTGTACGGATGTGAGTGCTGAAGAAATGATGTTTTTGAATTGTGGTATGGAGAAGACACTTGAGAGTCCCCTGTACAGAAAGGGGATCAAACCAGTCAATCCTAAAGGAAATCAACCCTGAACATTCACTGGAAGGACTGATGCTGAAGCTGCAGCTCCAATACTTTAGCTACCTGATGCAAAGAGCAGACTCATTGGAAAAGAGTTCAATTCCCTTCTTTTGCCAAGTACTAAAGGGAAGACTGGGCTTCCCAGGTGGCTTGGTGGTAAAGAACTCACCTGTCAGTGCAGGAAACACGGGTTTTATCCCTAGGTTGGGAAGATCCCCTGGAGAAGGAAACGGCAACCCATTCTAGTATCCTGGCCTGGAGAACCCCATGGACAGAGGAGGTTGGTGGGCTACAGCGCATACGGTTGCAAAGAGTCAGACATGACTGAAGCAACTTAGCACGCATGCATGCACATAAGACATGACAATATGAAACTCCTAAAAGATAACATTGGCATAAATTGTCCCAATATTTTCTTAGGTCTACCAAGACAATAGAAATAAAAGTAAAAATAAATAAATGAGACCTAATCAAACTTATAACCTTATACATAGCAAAGGAAACCATAAATAAAATGAAAAGATAACGTACATACTGGGAGAAAATATTTGCAAATGATGAGACCAAAAAGGCCTTAACTTTCAAAATACACAAACAGCTCATACAACTCAATAACAACAATGACAACATACTCAATCTGAAAAAGGGCAGAAGACCTAAATAGACATTTGTCCAAAGACATACAAATGGCCAACAGGCACATGAAAAGAGCTACACATCACTAGTTACTAGAGAAATGTAAATAAAAACTACCATGAGGTCCCTACCACCTCACACTGGTCAGAATGACCATCATTAAAAAGCATACAAATAACAAATGTTGGAGGGGACGTGGAGAAAAGGGAACCTTCTAATGCTATTGGTGGGAATGTAAATTGGTGCAGACACTAAGGAAAACAGTATGAGTGAGTGATAGTCACTCAGTCATGTCCGACTCTGTGACCCCATGGACTGTAGCCTGCCAGGCTCCTTTGTCCATGGAATTCTCCAGGCAAGAATATAGGAGTGGGTTGCCATTTCCTTCTCTAGGAAATCAGTATGGAGACTCATTAAAAAGCTAAAGATAGAGTTGCTATATGATCCAGTAATGCCACTTCTGTGCATATACCTAGAGAAAGCTCTAATTTGAAAAGAGGCATGCATTCCTATGTTCATAGCAGCACAATTTACAATAGCCAAGACATGGAAACAACTTAAATGTCCATCAACACATGAATAGATCAAGAAGATATGGTATATATACACAATGGAATACTATTCAGCCATAAAAAGAATGAAATAATGCCATTTGCAGCCACAAGGATGGACCTAGAGAATATCACACCAAGTGAAGTCAGAAAGAGAAAGACATATACCATATGATATCACTTATATGCAGAATCTAAAAAATAACACAAATGAACTTACTTAGAAAACAAAGATACTCATGGTCATAGAAAACAAACTTACGGTTACTAAAGGGCAAAGGGGATGGGAGAGGGATATATTAGGAATCTGGGATTAGCAGATACAAACCAATATATATAAAATAGATAAACTGTAAGGTCCTACTGTATAGCAAAGAGAAATAAACTCAATATTCTGTAATAAACCATAATAGAAAAGAATATTTAAAAGAATATGTATATATATGTATAACTGAATCACAATGCTATACAACAGAAACTAACACCACATTGTACATCAACTATACATCAATCAGAAAAAAAGAAAATACAGAAGAATCAATAGTAAAAGAGAAAATAAGGACACATATAATTATGTATACTCAAAGATGACAATATACACATGTAAATGCAAAACTAAAAAAATGTAATTTCAAAATATAATTATGCATATTATTCATAATAAAAAATACCCAGTTTGCTTTTGTGATTCAAGTTCTGTTTATATGCAACTATGTAAGAAGAGGTGGCAAGAATACACAGAAGAACTGTACAAAAAAGATCTTCACGACCAAGATAATCATGATGGTGTGATCCCTCACCTAGAGCCAGACATTCTGGAATGTGAAGTCAAGTGGGCCTTACAAAGCATCACTATGAACAAAGCTAGTGGAGGTGATGGAATTCCAGTTGAGCTCTTTCAAATCCTGAAAGATGATGCTGTGAAAGTGCTGCACTCAATATGCCAGCAAATTTGGAAAAGTCAGCAGTGGCCACAGGACTGGAAAAGGTCCGTTTTCATTCCAATCCCAAATAAAGGCAATGCCAAAGAATGCTCAAACTACCACACAATTGCACTCATCTCACATGCTAGTAAAGT
The DNA here is from genome assembly GCF_029407905.1 of Bubalus kerabau. Taxonomy (NCBI): domain Eukaryota; kingdom Metazoa; phylum Chordata; class Mammalia; order Artiodactyla; family Bovidae; genus Bubalus; species Bubalus kerabau. Next base: position 146,973,353 of record NC_073647.1, on the reverse strand, counting down.
AATGCTCAAAATTCTCCAAGACAGGCTTCAGCAATATGTGAACCATGAACTTCCAGATGTTCAAGCTGGTTTTAGAAAAGGCAGAGGAACCAGAGATCAAATTGCCAACATCCGCTGGATCATCGAAAAAGCAAGAGAGTTCCAGAAAAACATCTACTTGTGCTTTATTGATAATGCCAAAGCCTTTGACTGTGTGGATCACAACAAACTGTGGAATATTCTTCAAGAGATGGGAATACCAGACCACCTGACCCGCCTCCTGAGATATCTGTATGCAGGTCAAGAAGCAACAGTTAGAACCGGACACGGAACAACAGACTGGTTCCAAATAGGGAAAGGAGTACATCAAGGCTGTATATTGTCACCCTGCTTATTTAACTTACATGCAGAGTACATCATGAGAAATGCCGGGCTGGATGAAGCACAAGCTGGAATCAAGATTGCCAGGAGAGACATCAATAACCTCAGATACTCAGATGACACCACCCTTTATGGCAGAAAGTGAAGAGGAACTGAAGAGCCTCTTGATAAAAGTAAAAGAGAAGAGTGAAAAAGCTGGCTTAAAACTCAACATTCAAAAAACTAAGATCATGGCATCTGGTCCCATCACTCCATGGCAAAAAGATGGGGAAACAATGGAACCAGTGACAGACTTTATTTTCTTAGGCTCCAAAATCACTGCAGATGGTGACTGCAGCCATGAAATTAAAAAGACAGTTGCTTCTTGGAAGAAAAGCTATGACAAACCTGGGCAGCATATTAAAAAGCAGAGACATTACTTTGCCGACAAAGGTCCATCTAGTCAGAGGTATGGTTTTTCCAGTAGTCATGTATGGATGTGAGAGTTGGACTGTAAATAAAGCTGAGCACTGAAGAATTGATGCTTTTGAACTGTGGTGTTGGAGAAGACTCTTGAGAGTCCCTTGGACTGCAAGGAGATCCAACCAGTCCATCCGAAAGGAAATCAGTCCTGAGTATTCACTGGGAGGACTGATGCTGAAGCTGAAACTCCAATACTTTGGCTACCTGATGTGAAGAGCTGACTCATCTGAAAATACCCTGACACTGGGAAAGATTGAAGGTGGGAGGAGGAGGGGACGACAGAGGATGAGATGGTTGGATGGCATCACCGGCTTGATGGACATGAGTTTGGGTAAACTCTGGGAGTTGGTGATGGACAGGGAAGCCTGGCGTGCAGCAGTCCATGGGGTCACAAACAGTCAGACACAACTGAGTGACTGAACTGAACTGAATGATGAGAAATGCTATTGTGCATGGGACAAACTGAAGGAACCATGAAAAGGAACATTTAAAGAAAAGCAAGCTAAGCTAAGCTAAGCTAAGTCGCTTCAGTCGTGTCCGACTCTGTGCGACCCCATAGACTGCAGCCCACCAGGCTCCCCCATCCCTAGGATTCTCCAGGCAAGAATACTGGAGTGGGTTGCCATTTCCTTCTCCAATGCATGAAAGTGAAAAGTGAAAGTGAAGTCACTCAGTCGTGTCCGACCCTCAGAGACCCCATGGACTGCAGCCTTCCAGGCTCCTCCGTCCATGGGATTTTCCAGGCAAGAGTACTGGAGTGGGGTGCCATTGCCTTCTCTGAAAGAAAAGCAAGCAATAACTTAATTATGCTCTCTGGGTGCATTCCTGCAAGACAACTGGAAACCTGGGCTGAACTATAATGACTAAAGGGGTGGGAATCCTTAGCGAGCATAAAGGCAGGCCATCTTTGCAGTTGTACAGGACATGTACTGCAAAATTTCAGAGGGCATCATTCATATTATATTAATAATAGGTCTGCATATTTGCTCTGAAAATTTTTTCATAAATTTTCAGTGAAGAAAATTAACACTGAAGTGTCTGAGGAAAATAAAGTCTTTTCTATTATAATTTTCACTAGGATGTTATAAGGGCTGCTTAGTTTTAGGTATCATATTAAAGTTTTTGATAGTTAATCTCAGGCCCATATATACTTACATCTGAGGACCTCGGCCCTGGAGGCCTTAAAGTAAAGAAACTTCCATGTCATGGATATCAAATTATTGGTGTGTCCTCAGTCATTCAGTAATGTCCAATTCTTTGTGACCCCATGGACTGTAGCCCACCAGGCTCCTATTTCCATGGGATTTTCCAGGCAAGAATACTGGAGTGGGTTGCCATTCCCTACTGCAGGGGATCTTCTTGACCCAGTGATCGAACACGAGTCTCTTGCATCTCCTGCAATGGCAGGCAGATTCTTTACCACTGTGCCACCTGGGAATCCCTATCCAATTATTGGTAGATCTTCTATCAGTTGATCTGAGAGCTCAGACTCTAGCAATACTCCTACAATCTCCTCATTATTACTTAACATCAAAATCTTTACAGGTGCTCATGTGACTGTTCAGCTCTTCTCTTTTTCCTTCTGGGCAGCTAGATCATATTTCCCAGCATCCCTAACCATTGGGTGTAGCCATATGAGAGATTAAAAGCCATGAAATACAGGTGGAAATGCTGACTTGACTTGTGCAGTTTTCCATTATCCTCATCGACTGACTAAAGGTAGAGAATTCCAAGGGCTTACAGAAGGATGGAGCCACAAGATGGAAAGATCCTGGGTCTCTGAGTGACCATATGGAACCCTTACCAACCCACTTTGCACTGGAACACAAAGGAATTACTTCTATATGAATCTTCTGTAAATTTTAGGTTGGCTGTTACAGCGGTCAGTCGACCCTTCCCAGTACATTGGAAGAGGAAACTAGCCAACAAGTCCATAGGGAGAGTGATAGCATACAGACTTTAACACCACAGAACCTGGAGCCAAATGATTTGTGTCTGAATCTGACTTTTCCTACTTTCGACCTGTGAGACCTTAACCAAATTTAGCTAAACAGCATGTCTCAGTTTCCTCTGACATGAAACTGCCATACTAAGTATACTTAACTCCCAAGTGTGTTACGAGATTTAATACATATAAATTAGCTAGCCTGATGTCTCACCTGTCATGAGCATCAATAACAGCTATTCTGAGGCTGATAGTGGAACACCAATTATGCATATGCTGAAAGACATACTGATGGTAATGATACAAGAGCAGGCTTTGTCACCAAGTCCAGGTCTTCTCCAGGGCCCTCCCCTCAGCATAAAATGCCATCAGTCTTTGACCCAGAGATGAGTAATGCTGGAGAATCCATACACCACCGGAATGGAATATGTTATGAGGCTTGGATATGATGGTATCAGTGAGAACCACACACACAGTTCAGTTTCAACTTGTTCCAGTTTGAGAAGATTCCCAAATATCTGTACTCTGTGAGGGATTCTTCTCCTGAGGGTCCCACCACCTACCATAAGACCATGGCAGAAGGAGGGAAAGTTAGAGCATGCATGGATCACCTTACTCAAAGTCACTTTGCCAAGGTGAAGTGGTTCTCCAATCATTTTGCTTCAGGACTCTTAATACATTTTTAAAATTAATGAATGACCTCAAAAATCTTTTTTTTTTTCACCACTCCGAGCAGCATGTGGGATCTTAGTTCTCTAACCAGGAATCAAACTGGAGCCCCCTGCAGTGGAAGCACAGAGTCTTAACCAGTGGACTGCCAAGGAAGTTCCTCAAAAGTCTTTTGTTTGTATGAAAAATATGTATTGATATTTACTATATTAGAAATCAAAACTGGAAAGTGTTTAAATGTTTATTTTTAAAAAATAAGAACAATAAGCCCATTACATGGTAAAAGTGAAAGTCAAAGTCACTCAGTCATGTCCAACTCTTTGGGACCCCATGACTATACAGCCCATGGAATTTTTGTGGTCAGAATACTGGAGTGGGTAGCCTTTCCCTTCTCCAGGGCATCTTCCCAACCCAGGTCTCCCACATTGCCTGCTTTGCAGGCAGATTCTTTACCAGCTGAGCCACAAGGGAAGCCCAAGAATACTGGAGTGGGTGCCCTATCCCTTCTCCAGTGGATCTTCCCGACCCAGGAATTGAACTGGGGTCTCCTGCATTGCAGGCAGACTCTTTACCAACTGAACTATCAGGGTAATACAAACAATATTTTAAGTGAAAAATAACTGCATTTCCAAAAGAAAAAATTAGTAAGAAGAATAGGACTGTTTTATATTTTTGAAAATCTCTTTAAGCTCTGGCTTAAAGAAGCCAGCTGGATTCTCATATCTGCTTTTGCATTCAATCTGTGAGATATCACACACTATGAGCCTCCAGAAAACTCCACCAGGCATTCGTGAGAGAATGAGATTGAAAAAAAGCAAAAAAAAATTTTAGTATTACTATAAAAGTAATTTTGACCTTGCAACCCCCCGAATGAGTTTTGGGGACCCTCAGGATCCCAAATGACATTGCAAGTAGAAGTGGTAGGTCATGCCTCAGTGCCCAAGGCTTGCTCAGTTTTCAGTGGCTCTCACTATTGGGTTGTAGGACTTGCGATCTGAATTGACTATATTTTCTTGTAAGTAATCATACATTATGGTATCTTGAGGTAGATGAGGTATATACATTGTCATCATTTGAAGGAGAAATTAAGGCACAAAGAATGTATTTGTTCATCCAAGGTCATACAGTAAAATTCTCTGGAATTCCAGCCTTGAGTTATCTTCCACCCAATCAAAATTCTTATGTGGCCCTGATACTACACTGACATGTCTACTTAGTTCACTCTTGGGTTGGTAAATACAGATAATTTGAGGATAGTGATAAATACAGATAATCTGAGTAGAGTACACTTTTTTTCACAGGTGACCTCAGCTCTTGTCCAATCATACTGGAGGCTATACTTAGCATTTTCTATGCATCCTAACAGAGATCCAACTCCCTGACTCAATAACAGAGACAGATATTTGGTGACAATTTTCTGGCGAAATCTTGAGGGAGGGGGTGGATAAAGATGACTCACACTACACACTACTTACAGGAAAGTCTGTTAATTTCTTTGAAATTTCCATCATTATTTCCCCATTTCTGGTCACTTCGTCTGTCCTTCTCTCTTCTCTCACCTAGTCACTAGAATCTTACTCGCTTCATTATAAAGGAAAATTTAGCTTTCACCCTTAGTTCATAATTCCCACTCTACAAAAGAAAATTCAGTGATTGGTGACTATTGCTGCTCCTTTGAATGCCCCTTAGAGAGCAGAATTTACTTGGCCACATCTGGAATCATTCATTAAGAAAAATATGATGACAAAAGTTTTTTTTTTTTTTTTTAACTTCTGTCTTTAATTTCTACTGACTTTCACAAAACTAACCTCAGGATCATAGAGCTTGAGGCAATCTCAACAAAGTCCTCTAATTTATACCCCTGTGAGTATGATACCACATATCTGCTCCTATAAATACATTTATGAAAAGTGAAAAAGAAAGTGAAAGTCGCTCAGTCATGTCCGACCCCATGGACTACACAGTCCATGGAATTCTCCAGGCCAGAATACTAGAGTGGGTAGCCTTTCCCTTCTCCAGGGGATCTTCCCAACCCAGGGATCAAACCCAGGTCCCCTGCATTGCAGGCGGATTCTTTACCAGCTGAGCCACTGCTGCTGCCGCTGCTAAGTCACTTCAGTCGTGTCCGACTCTGTGCGACCCCATAGACGGCAGCCCACCAGGCTCCCATCCCTGGGATTCTCCAGGCAAGAACACTGGAGTGGGTTGCCATTTCCTTCTCCAGTGCATGAAAGTGAAAAGTGAAAGTGAAGTCGCTCAGTCGTGTCCGACTCTTGGCGACCCCACAGACTGCAGCCCACCAGGCTCCTCCGTCCATGGGATTTTCCAGGCAAGAGTACTGGAGTGGGCTGCCACTGCCTTCTCCAGCTGAGCCACAAAGGAAGCCTAAATACATTTATACATCTTATATAAATAAAGAGTCCATGAATTTCTCTGAGCACAGCACTGCAGCCTAAAAGGTTGAGTTTATGTTGTCATTAAAATCTATATTCTATTGCATATTATATCAGGGCAATAAAGGTGATCTCACTATATCTCTATTTCACCTTCATATGTTTGGGGAAATTCTCACATCATTACTATCTTCTACAGGTTAAATAAGCATTAATTTTAAACTCACATGCTATTTTATTTCTCTTTTATCATTTCCTTAGTTTTGCATTGTTGTTATTCAGTTGCTAAGTTGTGTCCGACTCTTTGTGACCCCATGGACTGCAGCACACCAGGCTTCCCTGTCCTTCACCATCTCCCTGAGATTGCTCAAACTCATGCCCATTGAGTCAGTGATGTCATCCAACCATCTCATTCTCTGTCGTCCCCTTCTCCTGCCTTCAATCTAGACCCCCTCAAATTCTTCCATGTGCTCTTTTAAATTTGTAGGCCAAAATTGCACTGAATTTCTAATAAGGTTGATTTTTAACCATGTAATGTATGATATATATGATTGTAAGAACTAGTTCATAATTTTTCCTCATTTTCTATTGATGACATCAGTAACATGACAATTTTAAGATTAATGAGTCTTCTTCCATATCATAGTGAAACTAGCTATTAAAATTAGAAGGCAAAGAAACAGCCCTGGGGTGTGAAGATTCTCAAATACATATATATCACTCAACTTTTTTATAGTGGAAGTTTGGGGACCTATGTGTGACTCAAAACCTCCTTGAACAAACAGGACCAAGTGTTTATTTTTATAATGTGTGCCCCCAGCCCCACAGTGTTGTGGACCAAGGATGTACACCTGGTATAATGTCAACCATCATATCAAATCAAAGTTTAGCCAAATCCCTTGCCTTGAGAATCTGCAATCAGCCAACAGTGGATGATGGATTAAGTCAGTAAAGTCATGTGAATTGGGCCCCTTCGAGCCCCTTACAAGTAGTCAGCATCTTTGGAGAGCAGAGACCTAGAAAAGCAGAGATGGGAGAGGTGTTGCAGTTGTTGACAAAGAATTAAAGAGAAAAAAAGAGATTTCAATCTCAGCATCTTCTTCCATTCTCAAGAAGCTTGGCCACTTTCTGATTCCTGTGTCTGAGAAATTGCATAGTATAAATGTACTACAATTCCCTTCTTCCCATGACCTCGTCTGAGATTTCTAGCTCTTGCAACCAAACAATTCCTAGCCAAGACTATATTTGCCATCTGATGAAGACTAAGGTTTGCCCTGGAAACAAACAGAGATCATTCTGTTGTTTTTGAGATTTCATCCAAGTACTGCATTTTGGACTCTTTTGTTGACTACGATGGCTACTCCATTTCTTCTAAAGGATTCCTGCCCACAGTAGTAGATTTAATGGTCATCTGAATTAAATTCATCCATTCCAGTCCATCTTAGTTTGCTGATTCCTAGAATATCGATGTTCACTCTTGTCATCTCCTGTTTAACCACTTCCAACTTGCCTTGATTCATGGACCTAACATTCCAGGTTCCTATGCAATATTGCTTTTTACAGCATCGAACCTTGCTTCTATCACCAGTCACATCCACAACTGGGTGTTGTTTTTGATTTGGCTCCATCCCGTCATTCTTTCTGGAGTTATTTCTCCACTGATCTCCAGTAGCATATTGGGCACCTTTTGACTTAGAGAGTTCATCTTTCAGTGTCCTATCTTTTTGCCTTTGACTGTGTGGATCACAATAAACTGTGGAAAACTCTGAAGGAGATGGGAATACCAGACCACCTGATCTGTCTCCTGAGAAACCTGTATGCAGGTCAGGAAGCAACAGTTAGAACTGGACATGGAACAACAGACTGGTTCCAAATAGGAAAAGGAGTACATCAAGGCTGTATATTGTCACCCTGCTTATTTAACTTCTATGCAGAGTACATCATGAGAAATGCTGGGCTGGAGGAGGCACAAGCTGGAATCAAGATTGCCAGGAGAAATATCAATAACCTCAGATATGCAGATGACCCCACCCTTATGGCAGAAAGTGAAGAATTAAAGAGCCTCTTGATGAAAGTGAAAAAGGAGAGTGAAAAAGTTGGCTTAAAGCTCAACATTCAGAAAACGAAGATCATGGCATCTGGTCCCATCACTTCATGGCAAATAGATGGCAAAACAGTGGAAGCAGTGGCTGACTTTATTTTTCTGGGCTCCAAAATCACTGCAGATGGTGACTGCAGCCATGAAATTAAAAGACGCTTACTCCTTGGAAGGAAAGTTATGACCAACCTAGACAGCATATTAAAAAGCAGAGACATTACTTTGCCAACAAATGTCCGTCTAGTCAAGGCTATGGTTTTTCCAGTGGTCATGTATGAGTGTGAGAGTTGGACTATAAAGAAAGCTGAACACAGAAGAATTGATGCTTTTAAACTGTGGTGTTAGAGAAGGCTCTTGAGAGTCCCTTGGACTGCCAGGAGAGCCAACCAGTCCATCCTAAAGGAGATCAGTCCTGAGTGTTCATTGGAAGGACTGATGTTGAAACTGAAACTCCAATACTTTGGCCACCTGATGCGAAGAGCTGACTCATTTGAAAAGACCCTGATGCTGGGAAAGATTGAAGGCAGGAGGAGAAGGGGACGACAGAGGATGAGATGGTTGGATGGCATCACTGACTCAATGGACATGAGTTTGGGTGAACTCCGGGAGTTGGTGATGGACAGGGAGGCCTGGCGTGTTGCAGTCCACTGGGTCGCAAAGAGTTGGACATGACTGAGTGACTGAACTGAACTGAAGTCTGTTAATAGCCAGCAGTGACCTACTGTGGACCTTTATATTTTTAAAAATAAAAAGTATTCAGCAATTTGGTATAAAAAAGGGGAAGAAAGTGGAGGTAAGAATAATACTTCTTGTTTTCCTTGCTGTCCACTCAAGTGTATACTTAACAGGCTAATTACTGGTTCTTGATGAGGAGAGTTCCAGTGGATAATTCCACTTACTAGTATGGAGACAAGGCAATAATGGACTGTAAGAATGAAAATTAGGAAAGAGTGAGTATTTAGGTTAAAGAGAGTCAAGCAGGCTTTTGGGAGGAGGTAGATTTTGAAGTGGTACTAGGGGGTTTTAGAAATCAATAATAATTAAGAAAAAAAATGAACACTGTAATTCACTGTTTGCTTACTCTTCCTAACCACCGTATGTGGGTTATATTGAGAATAAGAGTATTTTGAACATGAGAAAAAGAATTATCCAGGTGAAATGTGATGTGGGGAACAGGAAAAGAAGCAGTAAATATGGCTTATGTTCAGGAAACAAAATGATTAGAACATGCATATTGGGAGGATCATTTGGTAAGATCTGACAATGAATTTTTTTAATTCAGTAAAACAGGTTGCAGTGAGGGTGGTAGGTATAGCGCAAGTAAAAGAGTATATACAGAAGAGCACCATCTCTGAGTGCAGTGAAGGAGGCATGCTGGATGGAGACTATGGGGCCAAACTATGGGAGACCTGGAGTGCTAGGTTCATGAGGTTAACTTAACCTCAAAGCCAGTTGGTATGATATTTATAAGAGGAATGATAATGTTTCTTTCTGTTTTGGGGAAAAATTGATCTGGGTTCAGTATCATTTAAGGGCAGAGCATGAAAGAGGTAAAGGGCAGCATGAAGAGATGACTGCAGGAATGTGGGCTGAGATGATAAAATACTAGACGAGGAGGGTGGGCATGAAAATGTAAAGAAAGGATAGACTCTGAGCAATGCTGAAAATAAAGACTGATATGTGTGGTGACTGTTTTGATATAGGGAAAAAAGAAAATGGAGAAATTTCAAAGGTTATTCATCTGATTAATTATTCAACAAACATACAGCAATAAATACATACTCTCTGGTGCTGTTATAGTAAAGAACGCTCTTATTTGCTAGCAACCAAAACTGAATCTAGCTATCTCAGGTGTGGAAGGAATGGATCATAATGCCAGGGGCTCACAGAATCAGTGAGAACTCAGAGAATGAGGCTTAGAAATTTGGCAGATCCAAAATTGCCTTGTAGCAGTCTTTCTAACCCGAGTTTCATGAGAAAATTAAGTTCTATCACCTTATAGCATGCGTTATATACAGTATAGTGACTTAACTCCTCTCCTATGCATCTAAAATGGCACTAGTCATATGCTATCTTTGGCAAAATTGAGAAATCTGTCACTCAAATCATTTTCACTTTCTCTGCCTCAAATGAGGTACCCTACTTGAGAAAGCCTGGCTGGGGGCTGAGCAGAAGTCACCACAAGATGGTCTTGCTGCTGCTGCTGCTGCTAAGTCGCTTCAGTCGTGTCCGACTCTGCGACACCAGAGACGGAAGCCCACCAGGCTCCCCCGTCCCTGGGATTCTCCAGGCAAGAACACTGGAGTGGGTTGCCATTTCCTTCTCCAGTGCATGAAAGTGAAAAGTGAAAGTGAAGTCGCTCAGTCGTGTCTGACTCTTAGCGACCCCATGGACTGCAGCCCTCGAGGCTCCTCCGTCCATGGGATTTTCCAGGCAAGAGTATTGGAGTGGGCCACACATTATTCATTGCCTTTGTTCCCATGTGTGCTTAGTCACTCAATTGTGTCTGATTCTTTGTGACCCCATGGACTGTAGCCCACCAGGCTCCTCTGTCACTGGGAATTCTCCAGGCAAGAATACTGGAGTGGGTTGCCATGCCCTCCTTTATGGGATCTTCCCAACCCAGGGATCAAACCCAGGTCTCAAACCCAGGTCTCGTGCATTGCAGGCAGATTCTTTACCATCTGAGCCACCAGGGAAGCCCTTTGTTCCCATATTATTACTCATTTGCTTAAGATTTAAAATTTCAGAAGCATGGAGAGAGTTCAAGTATATGGGAAGGCTTTTTTTTAATTTATTTATTTTAATTGGAGGCTAATGACTTTATAATACTGTAGTGGTTTTTGCAATACATTGACATGATTCAGCCATGGGTGTACATGTGTTCCCCATCCTGAACCCCCTCCCACCTCCCTCCCCATCCCATCCCTCACGGCCATCCCAGTGCACCAGCCCTGACCACCCTGTCTCATGCATCAAAACTGGACTGGTGATCTATTTCACATATGATAATATACATGTTTCAATGCTATTCTCTAAGATCATCCCACCCTCGCCTTCTCCCACAGAGTCCAACAGTCTGTTCTTTATCTCTGTGTCTCTTTTGCTATCTCACATATAGGGTCATCATTACCATCTTTCTAAATTCCATATATATGTGTTAATATACTGTATTGGTATTTTTCTTTCTGACTTACTTAACTCTGTATAATAGGCTCCAGTTTCATCCACCTCATTAGAACTGATTCAAATGTATTCTTTTTAATGGCTGAGTAATATTCCATTGTATATATGTACCACAGCTTTCTTATCCATTCATCTGCTGATGGACATCTAGGTTGCTTCCATGTCCTGGCTATTATAAACAGTGTTGCGATGAACATTGGGGTACACGTATCTCTCTTTCAATTCTGGTTTTCTCGGTGTGTATGCCCAGTAGTGGGATTGCTGGGTCATATGGCAGTTCTATTTCCAGTTCTTTAAGGAATCTCCACACTGTTCTCAAGGAATCTCCACACTGTTCTCCATAGTGGCTGTACTAGTTTGCATTTCCACCAACAGTGTAAAAGGGTTCCCTTTTCTCTGCATCCTCTCCAGCATTTATTGCTTATAGACTTTTTGATAGCAGCCATTCTGACAGGCGTGAGATGGTACCTCATTGTGGTTTTGATTTGCATTTCTCTGATAATGAATGATATTGAGCATCTTTTCATGTGTTTGTTAGTCATCTGTATGTCTTCTTTGGAGAAATGTCTGTTTAGTTCTTTGGCCCATTTTTTGATTGGGTCGTTTATTTTTCTGGAATTGAGCTGCAGGAGCTGTTTGTATATTTTTGAGATTAATTCTTTGTCAGTTGGGGAAGCCTTTTTTAAAAGATGCTTTTAAATGGATCCTGGGGGAAAAAATCAGTGGGGACTTGAAAGTCCTGCCAAAAAGAGATCATCACGTGTAAAGTCAGAAGGTTGAAAGGGCTTGGTTGACCTGTTTTGGAAATGACATCACGGGCAAAAGGGCTGGGGATGTGAGATTGGGGCTGATGGCAGAAGATGAGGTGGGTAAATGTGAACAGGCCTTGAAGGTCTGTTCCAACAAAGAGTTTAGATTTTATCCTCTAGGTCCTAAAAATTACTGAAGTTAGCAAAGTTTGAGAGTGACAAGATCAGACTTTGTTTGTCACAACAGGAATACTGATGAGGGATAAGTTCTAAGAAGGAAAGACTCAAAGAGTAAGGAAACTCCTATATACATGATATGTCAGCAGCAGTGGGCTATTCATCCATGAGCCAAGGTACATAAATCAGGACCCAGAAATGTTTAAATGACTACTGTAGACCAGCACAGCTTGGAAGGGAAGAGTGAGGATTGAAATTGCCAGGGAGCAAGGACACCATCCAGGAATGAATTGCAATTGTCCAGGTGATGAACGATAAGGTTTCACAACAAAGAAGTGGGAGTGACAGTGGGGAGAAGACACTGTAGGAATGATACCAGGCTAAGGAACTGGTCAAGAGATAACCTTGAGCCTAGAGCATGATTGGGTTATGTATGACATAAAGGCACTATCTGAAGTCAATGAGGAAGACAGCAAAGGGGCCAGCATTGGAGGACAGTCAGAGTTAGGGGATGAAACGAGGAAAGGAATCAACAGAGGGGATGGGGCAAAAAGAAAATGTCACAACACCATGGGTCGGGGGGCAACACTGGAGGAAGGGGACACTTAAGAAAGAGAAAGGAATCTCAGAAACAAGAAACAACCATCCCAAAGGGGATACATCTCATCTCTTCTCCCTGAAATCCCTCAGATCCCAGGCTCATTAAAAACCAAACTAAACCACTTCTTCAATCTTGTTCATATGACAGAGAATAACCTCATCTTTTTGCTTCTTTGTGCTAGCTTCTTTCCATCAAAGTCTTATTTACTCTCTGGGGTATTTATTCTTACATTGTGAAAAGTATACTAGAAATAATTAGGTATGACCATATTACTTGGCCTCATCTACTACCTTTAGGAATATATTCCAAGGAATCACTTAAAAATGTGTTCAAGACAGGTTATACCCATAGTGCTCATAGTGTAAACAAACAAAGCAAAATCAAAACAGAATAGACACCCAGTAAGTGAGCACAGCTGGGACATGGTTCCATGTACTATATTCCAACATTTTACTGCACTGTGGATCCAGCAGATACACAGAAAATTTACATGGATTAAAGGAAAAGAAAAAAAATAAACCTTAAATGTACCAGCAGAAGTGTTGGAAAGGGGTCATAGAATCTTACAGAAAAAAATAAGATTACATTCTAAAGTTATTTTGTACTTTTATTATCTATTCAGTTCAGTTCAGTTCAGTTCAGTCGCTCAGTCATGTCCAACTCTTTGCGACCCCATGAATCACAGTACGCCAGGCCTCCCTGTCCATCACCAACTCCCGGAGTTAAAAGGTGAGTGCTCAGTCAGGTCCAACTCTGTACGACCCCATGGACTGTAACCCGCCGGACTCCTCTGTCCATGGGGTTTTCCAGGCAAGAATACTGGAGTAGGTTACCATTTCCTACTTCAGGGGATCTTCCTGACCCAAGGATTGAACCCACATCTCTTGTGTCTCCTGCATTGGCAGGCAGATTCTTTACCACTGACCCACCGGGGAAGCCATTAACATAGTTATTTGTGTTTATTTTAAAGATGGCTAGATGGTGAAATATAAACCAGTTATTTCTCATATGTTAGTACAATGAGAAAAGAAATTTCATTTGTTGGATTAAATTGCCACAGATAACACAGTTAAATGTCATTGATTAAATAAAGATCTTGTACAATGTACTTGATGGGGTTTGGACAAACTACCCGAAAATATGGCACCTTGGTAGATTGATTGTTTTAACCTGAAGGAATTTGCACAAACTCTGGCAGAAGCAGGAAGGTCACTATAGCCTCCGCCTGAAACAGGTCATAAGATGCTCATGTGAGAGGCCCCTTCCTCACATTTCGAGGAAAGGAACATTCTGATCCTCCTAAAGCTGAGAAGAATCTGAACAAACAGGCCTTGCTAAGCTCCCCTAGTTTACTACAATTACTTCGTGCTCCTTTAACCTGTCATATTTTTCCACAACTGTCCAATCTTCATCAAGGCTAGCATCCAAATACACAGGTCTAACTATTTCTTTGGTTTTTCATTTCCTTATGAAGGCTCTTGTATCATGTAAAACTTACACCAAATAAATTTGTAGGATTTTTGTCCTGTTCATTTGTCTCTCTCAGTTTGCTTTTCAGGCCCAGCCAGGGACACCGAGAGGGTTAAGGAAAACTTTTTTCTCCCCTAGGTATTCTTACAAGCACAAAGTCAAAACGCCCTGGTGCAAAAATATTTCAACTTTAAAAAGAGGAGATTAAAATAAGAATGAGTACTTAAAGACTAAAAATATCCTTCTCTAAGCTTTTCAGGAAAGTAATATAGGGAAACAGCAAAGAATAAGAACCACTCTGAAAGCGAGAGATTTATTTATTCATTTATTGTGAAATGGGAATTCATGTTTATTTGATACTAGCCATGAGAATTATAACAAAACATTCTCTAGAACAGCAGAAGCACACAATTAAAAAAAAAAAAACGCTTTGAGCCTATTTCCTACTCCCAAACACAAACAGAAAAAAAAAAAAATTCACAGAAACAGTGAACAAGGGAAAACAGTTCAAACTTAAGAAAGACAAAGATGAATATTCTGAAAAACAAGAAGAGTGACAGTTGAGAGGAAAAAAGAAAAATGAATAACAGGAGGAAAAACCATTGCAGAAAGTCTCTGTAGCATATAATAGGCTGTAGGAAGGAAGATATTTTAAAGGTGAACTTGACTGAGAACAAGAGTATCTGAAAGAGAATTCCCAGTTGGTAGCATAACAAAAGTGAAAAAAAGTGTTTTAAAAAGGTACAAAGAGATTAAAGGACAGGAAAATATTGGAGTCATTTAAAGTTATATGTATAATTTAATGTTCTCTGCACAATTTTTCATATTTCCAAAAATGCTTTATAATTCCAAATATCTATATAAAATGTTCTTAAATTGCTCCTGAAAACCATTTTCTTTAATACAGTATTTTTCAAGATTCTTAGTTGCAAATAACAGTATTCCAACTCAGATCAGCTTAAATCAAAAAGAAATAATTCACTTATTGTGGCAGGCCCCCAAAGATATCCATGTTCTAAGTCCTCAGAATTTGAAAATATGCCTCTTTACAGGGCATAGGGGACTTCTGCTGATGTGATTAAGTCAAGGATTCTGAGATGGGGTGACTATCTTAGATTACTTCAGTGGATCCAAAGTAATCACAAAGGGCCTTATAAGGGAAAAGAGTGGAGAGAGTCAAAGAAAGATGTGATGGCAGAAGCAGAGGTCAGAGTGATGAGAAGCTATAAACCAAGGAAGGCAGGCAGCCCCTAGGAGGTAGGAAAGGCAGAGCCATTTTAGACTTCTGACCTACAGATTATAAGACAACGAATGCATGGGTGTGTGCTAAATCAGCTCAGTCATGTTTGACTCTTTGCGATTCTATGGACTGCAGCCCACTAGGCTCCTCTGTAAATGGGATTCTCCAGGCAAGAATACTGGAGTGGGTTGCCATGCCCTCCTCCAGGGGATCTTCCCTGGCCCAGGGATCTAACTAAAGTCTCTTATTTCTCTTGTGTTGTCAGGCAGGCTCTTTACCACTATTGCCACTTGGGAAGCTCTTATTTTATACTGGAGTGTGTAGCCTATCCCTTCTCCAGGGGAACTTCCTGACCTAGGAATCGAACCGGGGTCTCCCAGATTGCAGGCAGATTCTTTACCAGCTGAGCTACCCAGGAAGCCCCTGATAATTTGTTATAGCAGCAATAGGGAACGAAGACACTCAGCCACACTACACTGCGTGGCTGCTGCTAAGTTGCTTCAGTCGTGTCCAACTCTGTGTGACCCCAGAGACGGCAGCCCACCAGGCTCCCCCGTCCCTGGAATTCTCCAGGCAAGAACACTGGAGTGGGTTGCCATTTCCTTCTCCAGTGCATGAAAGTGAAAAGTGAAAGTGAAGTCGCTCAGTCATGTCCAACTCTTAGCGACCCCATGGACTGCAGCCTTCCAGGCTCCTCCATTCATGGGATTTTCCAGGCAAGAGTACTGGAGTGGGGTGTCATTGCCTTCTCCAACACTGTGTGGCAGCCCTGCTTAAAACTAGCAACCCCAGAAGAAAAGCAAAATCTCCCTGCCTCAGCTCCAGAAAAGCCCAGAGGAGAGAATCTGACCTGGGTGCTACAGGCCCCATCCATTTCTTGAACCAATTATCGCTAGGGGTTTTCTCTGGATATATACATGCACCCCAGTGTTCACTGCAGCATTATTTACACTACCCAAGACACGGAAGCAACCTAAATGTCCATTGACAGAGGAGTGGATAAAGAAGATGTGGTACATATATACAATGGAATATTACTCGGCCATAGAAACAAATGAAATAATGCCAATTGCAGCAACATGGATGAAACTAGAGAGTGTCATACTGAGTGAAGTAAGTCAGACAAAGGCAAATATCGCTTACACATGGAATCTAAAAACAAAATGGTACAAATGAACTTATCTACAAAACAGAAATAGTCACGGATGTAGAAAACAAACTTATGGTTACCAAGGGAGAAAGGGGGAGAGATAAATTGGGAGATTGGGATTGATATATACACTCTACTATATATATAAAATAAATAACTAGTAAGGATCTACTATATAGCAGAGGGAAGTCTACCTAACACTCTGTAATGATGTATATGAGAATAGACTCTAAACAAGAGTGGATATATGTATGTGTGTAACTGATTCATTTTGCTATACAGCAGAAACTAACACAATATTGTAAATCAACTATACTCCAATAAAATTAAAAAAAAAGACATTTCCTAAGAAACATCGTATTTGAGATAAAACAATAAATTGATAAATGTGGGTTAAAGACAGCAAAGGTATAGTGAAGTGGGGGGTGAACTTGAAGTCAAGAGTCCAGAATTTAAATTTTAGTTCTATCACCAAACATTGAGGCCACCTTGCGCAACCCCTTAACTCTGTTTCTTCAGCCCTAAAATGGAAATAAAACTAAATTGTCTTCTCCCATCCCACTTGTAAAAAATTCTATATTATTAAGTGAAGTTGGCAGCTCAGCATTAAGGAGGACAATTATTACGTTAATAACAAGTAAAACAATTGCAAAATGCAATGTCTAAGTGGCATTGTTTTTAACCTGAGCTGAGGTTGCCCCTTTAAAGACATGGTCACTGTTCAAAGGGGGCTTGAGATGCCAGGGTGTAAGAATTCCAAAGAGTTGATGGTTGGTAGAATCAGATGGCAGATCATCAGGACTCTGATTATTTGGCTTCCTCCTTTTTTACTGACCTGTTATAATCATGTCCTCCCTTTCTGCTCTGATGAGCCTGGTTGTGGTCAAGGCCAAGTGGTGGGTGTGGAATCCAAGAAGGTGAAGTGACCCTTTGGGGTGTAGCTCTCAGAAAATTGTCTTAGAAAACATCAAAAATATGTTCACACTTTCCAAGATATCTTTAAATCTCAGGTGAAAGGAACCAACTCTGGTGTGAATATGGTACTGATTTACTTTAAAGACTTACCAGGTAGCATCAGAGTTGATCTAGAGGTCAGGGGGAGCTCACTAAATACATACTGAATGAATGAACTGGTTTCAAAGTGCTGCTGTTCATCACTTGCTGAATACAATTTTAATTTTGAAAGTGAAAATGTTAGTAGCTCAGAAGTATCCGCCTCTTTGCGACCCCATGGACTGTAGCCTCTGTCCATGGAATTCTCCAGGTAAGAATATTGGAGTGGGTTGCCATTCCCATCTCCTGGGGATCTTCCCAACCCTGGGATCAAACCCAGGTCTCCCACATTGCAGGCATATTCTTTACCATCTGAGCCAGCAATGAAGCCCTAGATTTTAACTTTAAGTTTATATAAAAGAGGCAAAACTCTTGTTTTTCTTTCTGGTTCCGTATCTTTATTATCATCAGCAAGCATTTGCTATCTACTTCCTTCAGACATTACTTTTGTTTTAAAGAGCCTGAAGTCAGGGGTTAAGTGAAAGTTTAAGGAAGCTATACACAGAGATGATTTCAATGATACTAAAACCACAAATAAATATACAACATAAACACATACGAAGGATATTTAAGTTAATGCAAAATCTCGATGTCTAAGATAATGCAGACTGGAATGCGGCCAGCAAAAATGTCATTTTCTGACTTAATGGAGAGATTAATAAATCAAAACCATGAATTATATATGAAGTCTCAGCCAGGGTCTCGGTTATTTTTAGCACAGGAGAGTAACACGATGCTGTAGGTATGGTCTGTGCCAACACCATAACGGGAGGAGCAAGTACCCAACAAAGCAGGACTGCGATGTTTCAATCAACAAAAGCAGAGACAAAAACTCAGCATCTTCCAGAAGAGAGAGCCAGCTTTTCTCCTGTGCAAAACCTAATGGTGAGCACGAAGGAAGGAATCACGAGTGGGGTGGGGGGGGGGGCTTCACTAGCACATAACAGCTGATGCAAATACCTGACACTGTCTTCAGTGTCTCTGCCTGTCAAGTGATAAAGGTAATTTGCGATGGGATTTTAAGTTACCCTATGATAAACAAGGCCACTGTCTGAAATAAAAATAAACAGGGATAATTAGCACCAGACGAAGATACATTACGTACACAGACTTAAAAAGGAGTCTACAGACTTGAGTTCAAATCCCAGGTCTCTGTTGTCTTCAACAAGCAATTCAACCTATAGAAGCCTTAATTTACTTGTCTGTGAAATGAGAGCAGTTTGTCTGTATCATAAGGTTTGGGAAGGACTCAACTTAATGACCCATGTAAAGTGCTTAGCATGGTGTCCAGTATATAGAAAGTGCTCAATAGTTAATATTTCTCAGAGATACACCTGACAGTCACAAAGGTTAAGTGCATGTGTATAACTCCATATTAACTTTTATAATCATTAATAAATATAACTATTTATATATAAAACTTAAGGGATAGGGTTTAAAAGGTTTTAGTCGATGTTTCACAAAATGAAACAAGTCCAGGCCCCACAGATACTGAAGAGTTTGGGAGCACCTAGTGTGACAATCACATAAGGGAGTTTGCTCTTCAGTGAAGAGAGAAGACAACTCGGGAAAAGAGGAAACCTATAATATGTTATATCAACACCACTTCCCTGGCCTTTAGTGCCACAGGTACTAGATGCAGATAGCAGTCCCACCCACTAATGACCATATTTAAGCTTTAGTGTTAAGAAGGAAATCACAAATAAACCAACCTCTTGGAGACTTCCAAACAGGAGAGATTAAGAATATCTTTTTATTGGATGAATAAACATTTATTGAATATTCACCAAAACGTAAACTCTAGTTATTGTTGGGTGGTAGACTACACACGATTTTTAATTTTCAACATGTCTTTTGATTTGTAGATAATTTATAGATTTTCTAACATATTTATATTTACATATGCATTAAGAACCTGAAGATATTTAAGTAGTATCTTCTTATTTTATCTAAGGTAGGGAATAGGCAGGGGCCTGCAAACTCTAATCTGATGGTCCCCTGTTTTTGTAAATGAAGTTTTGCTATAACCCAGCCACACCCCTTTGTTCGTGTACTCTCCATGTCTGCTTTGGCATCACAATGGCAGAGGTGGGCAGGAGCAACAGAGACCTCAATGACCAAAAAGCCTAACATATTCACCATTTAGCCCTTTAGAGACAGTTTACTGAGCCCAGAGTGAGTCAGTGTGAAGGAAATTCTCAAGCATGGCTTGCCCATTCTGGAATATCTTCTACAAGTGGGCCCCTCCCAACCTATGATGGTTTGGACAAGTCATTAAACTCATAAGTTGCCTTATTTGTAGAAATAAATAAATAAACATAAACCTTTATTGAGTGTTTACTATGCACCAGGCACTCTTCTGAGTGCCTCACAGATTAACTCATTTAGTCCTTATGACTTCCCTGGTGGTTCAGTTGGTAAAGAATCTGCCTGCAATGCAGGAGACAGCGACTCTGTCACAGTCAGTTCAGCTTGACATGGGGATGGCCTCTGTCAGTCAGACTTCAAAAAGTTCACAGATCAGTTTCCACGTGACCATACAACAAAGTGAAATGCAGTCATTAAGAACAATATTCATGAACACTATGGTAAACCCACAGTATTCCCTCGCACACAGACTGGAAAATTACGGACTACAGTTTCTGAAGGGGCTTCCCAGGTGGTACCAGTGGTAAAGAACCCACCTGCCAATGCAAGAGATATAAGAGATCCAAGTTCGATCCCTGGGTCTGGAAGATTCCCCTGGAGAAAGAAATGGCAACCCACTCCAGTATTCTTGCCTAGGGAGTCCCATGGACAGAGGAGCCTGGTGGGCTACAGTCCATGGGGTTGCAAAGAGTCAGACACGACTGAAGCAACTTAGCATGCAGGCAGTTTCTGAAGTATTTATTTGGGCAGTGGAATAATAGGGTGACTTTTTCCCTTTCTCCCTTCCTTCTGTTCTTCCTTTCCTTTCTTTCTTTTGGAGATATATATTGTCCAAGGTTTTTATAATTAATATTTGTTACCTTTGAAATCAGAAAAAAAGTTACACTTGGAAAAGAAAACCTTGATGCACTAGAATTGATCAATATAAGCAACCCCCAGATAATAAAAGGTCAGAATCTTGTCTTAGTAGAAACATCTGAAGGGCTGTGCAATTTCTATCATGGAAAAAAATGAAGGCTTTGAAGGGTGAGATAAAACTTATCAACTACTCTGAAGAGCAACCATGTAGAGGAGAGACGAAACTTAATTCCAGGTAGTTTCAGAGAGGAGAAACTAGGACCGACAGACAGAAGAGGAAAGGAAAATTCAGTAGAGGAGGAAATGCTTTCCCATAATGACAGTGTGCTAAAAAGCTTGACAGCGCTCCCTCTCTGTGGAGGCACACCCTCAGATGACCATCTATAGAAACACATACCCAGATGCAGGCTGATTATCTACAGAAACACCCCAGATGCTGGATGACCATACATGAAAACGCTCGCAGATGCCAATCACAGTACATGGAATTCTACGTCCAGATGCCAATGAACAAAAAGGCACACACTGTGATGCTGAATGTCCTCCCCGCTCACAACCCTTCATAAATGACCATGAACTTGGCTTTCTATCTTTAAGATACTCTTCAGGGCTGGGAGACATATCCTAAAATAAGTTATGAAGTCGGTAGCATGTCGTCCTAAAACAAATTATAAAGTCGGCAGCATGTCTTTAGGGACAGTGTTTCATGAATATGAAGAACGCTTTGGAATCAACAGCACGGTGACAATTAGCTGCAGAAGAGTTGCATGCTAATACTCAGCTGCTCCTCCTTTCAACCACCTGCTCTATGGCTTCACAGATGCAGGGGATACTCGTTACCCTCCCTTACAAAATGCTCTCAATTAAGAAAAAAAAGAGGGGACCTTCAAAGTGGAAGGAAGGACACACAAGATTAAAGAGGAGAAACAAGGAATGATCAAGTATGGAGAACAAGGAAGACAGCAACAAGTGAATACAAATATAAAACTGTTTAGAGAACAACCAAGAGCGAACACTGAAAATACAGTTACAAAATAAAGAAATAAATGAATTCACACTCTGGCCTTTGAGGTTTATTCACCTGCTTAAATCATGACCTACTTTTGTAGATGTTTCAAAAACTGTCCTGAAAGAAGTTTTACAGGGTTATTTAAATAGAAGGAAAAAGAAAAACCAAAACATCTGTGATATCTATATTTTTATCACCAATTCTCCTACTTAGCTCTATAACCTGCAGAAAGTTAATCTCTCTGAAACTCCACTTGTTCATATACAAAATGAGGATTATACCTATACAGGAATGACAGGACCAATTTCAGCTTCTGAGCTGCCTTTTCTCTAAGAAACTGGAGCATAAACTCTCTGTGTTTATGATTTCTTGTCACATGAAGGTAGTTTTCTGCCTCCTAGAAAGTACCATGTTATAGAGAGGAGAGGACTCAACAGATGAGGCAGGGGAGCTGGCTAGGCTAAGGTCACAGTACAGAATTTAAATAGGACACTGATTTCTGGTTCCCTCATCTAGGAGGCCTTCTCTGATACCCAGCATGAGTTGGGTGTCTCTCCTCTGTACCAAAAGAGTACCAAGCACATCTCTATTATACTACATATGCCCTTTCAGAATTGTCGATTTGCTCATCTGGTAGACTTTTTTTGTCAAGCTTTTGTCTGCAACTACTGCAAAGCTGAGCAGATTGTGGGCTCCCAGTAAACATTCAATAACAATAAAATGGCTTTGGTTTGTTTACCAGGAAAATGGGAGAACAGGTTGAGAGGGTTGTTAATGTCTCTCCTGGTCTTGAGATGTGGATAAATAAAGACCACTGTTCTAAGTCCCAAATCGAGTCTCAAAGAGGTGATTGTTTTTTTGGTTTGGGGGTAAAAGGAGACAGAGTCTCAAAGGAGAAAGACATTGATATAACTAGATCCTTCTCTTCCCATGAAATGGACATTCCTAACTCAGCATCCAGAAGGATCTATTTTTCAAAGAATTCAGCTCTTATCATTCCTGTGCTCATAACCCTCCAAATGATTCCCCATCTTGCCCAGAGTAAAAGCCACAATGGGACCAGATACCATTCATCAACAGATGAATGGATAAGGAAGATGTGATACATATACACAATGGAATACTACTCTGGCATAAAAAAAGAATGAGATCATGCCATTTGCAACAACATGGATGGACCTAGACGTGATCACACTAAGTCAAGTAAGTCAAAGACAAATATCATATGCTATCACTTACATGTGGAATCCAAAGAAAATGATATAAATTCATTAAACAGAAACAGACTCATAGACAAAGAAAACAAACTTATGGTTACCAAAGGGGGAAGGAAGGGGAGGGATAAATAAGGAGTTTGGGAGTCAGTTTATTTCAGTCACTCAGTCGTGTCCAACTCTTTGTGACCCTGTGGACTGCAGCACGCCAGGCTTCCCTGTCCATCACCAACTCCTGGAGCTTGCTCAAACTCATGTCCATTGAGTCAGTGATGCTATCCAATGATCTCATCCTCTGTCGTCTCCTTCTCCTCCTGCCTTCAATCTTTCTCAGCATCAGGGTCTTTTCCAATGAGTCAGTTCTTGGCCACTGATGCTAGAGCTCAGCTTTAGCATCAGTCCTTCCAATGAATATCGAGGGTTTACTGGTTGGATCTCCTTGCTGTCCAAGGGACTCTCCAGAGTCTTCTCCAACATCACAGTTCAAAAGCATATATTCTTTGGCACTCAGCTTTCTTTATGGTCCAACTCTCACATCCATACATGACTACTGGAAAAATCACAGCTTTGACTAGACAGACCTTTGTTGGCAAAGTGACGTCTGTGCTTTTTAATATGCTGTCTAGGTTTGTCATAGCTTTTCTTCCAAGGAGCAAGCGTTTTTTAATTTCATGGCTACAGTGACCATCTGTCATGATTTTGGAGCCCAAGAAAATAAAGTCTGTCACTGTTTCCATTGTTTCCCCATCTATTTGCCATGAAGTAATGGGACCAGATGCCATGATCTTAGTTTTTTGAATAATGAGTTTTAAGTCAGCCAATGCAAACTAGAATACATACAATGAATAAACAACAAGGTCCTACTGTATAACACAGAGAACTATATTCAGTATCCTGTAATGAACTATAATGGAAAAGAAAAAAAGAGCCACCACTCTTTCCATGACCTATAGATAGTATACTGGCTGGTCTTTTCCTCACTCACCTCTCTGACCTCTCTCCCTGGCTCACTCCATTCCAGCCTCCTTACTGCTCCTCCAATTTACCATGTACTATTCATCCTCAGGGTCTAAACCCATGTGGTTCCCTCCTCTGGAACTTTCCCCCTAGATATCCCAATGGCTTGCTCTCTCACCTCCTCCAGATTTGCCAAAAGTCAGCTTCACAAGAAGACTTATTCTGACCACCTCACTGGCAACCTATAGTCTCCCTTCCAGCACTCCCATCCTTTTTGCTGATTTATTTTTCTCCATAATTCTTGTTGCCTTTCTTATACTATACAAGTTACTTTTACTTCATCGGCTCTTTGAATCTGTGCTTTTGTCTGTCTTGATCACTGCTGTGTCCCAGCACCTAGAAGCCTACCAGGCATGCAGCATGGGACTCAATGAATGTCTGCTGGATGAATGGACACAACTAAGGCAGCACAATGAGATGGGAGTGAGGCTCATGAGCCTCAAGCTGCATTGCCTTTCCTGTTTGGCCTTTGGGCTGTTGCTCTAATCTCATGTTTATGGCCTCCTCCTGAGTTCATATTTGCTATGCTCTTCAGCTGTCTTTCTCTTTCAACCTGTGTCCACAGGTTACTCCCTTTCTGGTCAGTGGGAGCTCGATCCCAAGGCAAATTAAGCAGGAGATAAAGCAATGGAAAGGGAAAATGCCTGCATGTACTAATGGAAGGCAAAAAGCTATTATCAACAGAGAAGGCATGGGGTTGACCATTGACCTTATTTCCTGATGTGGAAAAAGGAGGCAAACATCAATTTTTCAATCCCAGACTTTCACAAAAGCTATTTTTGAGTTAATGATGGTTAGAAAAGAGATCTTACAAATAAAACCTGAAGACAAAAAATCTAGCACCGTTTTCTAGGCACAGCTGGTGCTCATGGGGCCTGTTGAAATCTTGAAATCCTATGTCCAAAGATGTAATTCATTATAAGAATGAGGCAATGAGGCAGAACGGAAAGAGCCAAGCTTTGCATATAAGCATTTGTATTTCTTAGTGAAGAAACAAAATTATAATCCCTACTTATGAATTTATTTTAGAATTAAACAGGATATTTTAAGAGCAGCATATTCTATGTATAATTATCCAATCCACAATGGGTGCTCAATAGATGTCAGCTGTCACCGCCACTGCCAACACCACCACCATCATCATCGCTGTTATTTGCAAGGGTTGATCTATCAATACCTAGGGGGCAGTAAGAGAGAAGGGTACTATCATGCTGAGAGAAACAGAGAGGAAGGGACACTCTGTAGGCTGAAAGATGAATTTAATTCAACTAGTTGAGAGTTTCTCAAGCTCAGCACAGTTGACATTCAGGACCACATAATTCTTTACCATAGGTGGTTACCCTATACATTTTGAACATTATCCATGGCCTATACAGATGAGACAAACAGAAATCCCCCAGCTGTGATAAACAAAAATGTCTGTTCAGTTCAGTCACTCAGTCGTGTCCGACTCTTCGCGACCTCATGAATCACAGCATGCCAGGCCTTCCTGTCCATCACCAGCTCCCGGAGCTTACCCAAACTCATGTCCATCAAGTCAGTGATGCCATCCGGCCATCTCATCCTCTGTCATCCCCTTCTCCTCCTGCCCCCAATCCCTCCCAGAATCAGGGTCTTTTCCAATGAGTCAACTCTTCACATGAGGTGGCCAAAGTATTCTAGTTTCAGCTTTAGCATCAGTCCTTCCAATGAACACCCAGGATTCATCTCCTTTAGGATGGACTGGTTGGATCTCCTTGCAGTCCAAGGGACTCTCAACAGTCATCTCCAACACCACAGTTCAAAAGCATCAATTCTTCGGTGCTCAGCTTTCTTTATAGTCCAACTCTCACATCCATACATGACCACTTGAAAGACCATAGCCTTGACTAGACAGACCTTTGTTGGCAAAGTAATGTCTCTGCTTTTTAATATACTATCTAGGTTGGTCATAACTTTCCTTCCAAGGAGTAAGCATCTTTTAATTTCATGGCTACAGTCACCATCTGCAGTGATTTTGGAGCCCCCCAAAATAAAGTCTGACACTGTTTCCACTGTTTCCCCATCTATTTGCCATGAAGTGATGGGACCAGATGCCATGATCTTATTTTTCTGAATGTGGAGCTTTAAGCCAACTTTTTCACTCTCCTCTTTCACTTGCATCAAGAGGCTTTTTAGTTCCTCTTCACTTTCTGCCATAAGGGTGGGGTCATCTGCATATCTGAGGTTATTGATATTTCTCCCGGCAATCTTGATTCCAGCTTGTGCTTCTTCCAGCCCAGCGTTTCTCATTATGTACTCTGCATATAAGTTAAATAAGCAGGGTGACAATATACAGCTTTGATGTACTCCTTTTTCTATTTGGAACCATTGCCAAATATCCTCAGGAAGGAACAATCACTCCAAGTAGAGAACCACTGATGTCTGACCAGGAAACAGGAAATAGAAAGCAGTAAAAAGCAGATCTGACTTAAAACGTTTGTATGCTGCTGCTGCTGCTAAGTCGCTTCAGTCGTGTCCGACTCTGTGCGACCCCATAGACGGCAGCCCACTAGGCTCCCCCATCCCTGGAATTCTCCAGCCAAGAACACTGGAGTGGGTTGCCATTTCCCTCTCCAATGCATGAAAGTGAAAAGTGAAAGTGAAGTCGCTCAGTCGTGCCCGACTCTTAGCGACCCCATGGACTGCAACCCACCAGGCTCCTCCATCCATGGGATTTTCCAGGCAAGAGTACTGGAGTGGGGTGCCATTGCCTTCTCCAAAACGTTTGTATACATATCCTTATTTATCTTTGTGCCGTGTAGTTTACAGTGGAAGTTTGGCAAATCATGGTGTGTATGTGTGTGCTAAGTCACTTCAGTTGTGTCCAACTTTGTGTGATGCTATGGACTATAGCCCACCAGGCTCCTCTGTCCATGGGATTCCCCAGGCAAGGATGCTGGAGGGGTTGCCATGACCTCCTCCAGGGCATCTTCCTGATCCAAGGATCGAACTCACATCTCTTATGTCTCCTGCATTAGCAGGTGGGTTCTTTACCACTAGCGCCACCTGGGAAGCCCAGGCAAATCATGGTTCGCTGGTCAAATCCATCCCTTGCTTTTTTAAGTTATATTTTGTCAAAACACAGACATGTTCATCATTTCCATGTTATCTGCACCTGCTTTCACGCTACAAAGGCTGAGTTGAGTAGTTGTGGCAGAGAGTGTATGGCCCGCCAAGCCTAAAATATGTAGTATCTGGCCTTTTGAAGACAAAGCTGTGAGATCCTTGGTTTATAGCACAGATAGACTCTGGAGTCAGGCTGCTTGTTTTTAAATTCTAGTTCAGCTTATCACCAGTACATTTTGCAGCAAGGTCCTTGAACCTCCTGGTGCGTCACCTTCCTAATCTGTCAGTAGGGCTGATGATAATGGTGCCAAACTCCCAGGGTTGTTGTGGGGATTAAATGAATAAAGACATGGGATGTGCTCTGAACAGTTCTGTGAATGTTGTAGGCACTCAATACGTGTTTGCCATTATAATACTCTTCAAGGAGAAACAAAGAAAACATGGTGATCTTACCTTTTAAGGGACTGATTTATATATCAGTAAAGTCTGCTCAGAAAAGAATAAAATCTGTCATATTTCAATAAACTTATTAGTCTCCTTCCTTAAATAATCTCTCACTAATACTTAATGAGCTAATTTCAAAGAAAGGAGAGAATCAAAGGCCTTTGCAAAATGTGAGTTTAAAGTGTCTGATGTTACCATCTACCCCATATACAAGACAGCAAAAGAGACACTGATGTATAGAACAGTCTTTTGAACTCGGTGGGAGAGGGAGAGGATGGGATGATTTGGGAGAATGGCACTGAAACATGTATAATATCATATATGAAACGAGTCACCAGTCCAGGTTCCATGCACGATACTGGATGCTTGGGGCTGGTGCACTGGGACGACCCAGAGGGATGGTATGGGGAAGGAGGAGGGAGGAGGGTTCAGGATGGGGAACACATGTATACCTGTGGCAGATTCATTTTAATATATGGCAAAACCAATACAATATTGTAAAGTTAAAAAATAAAAGAAAAAAAAAAAGAAAGTGTCTGATGGAAAACTGAGCAAGAGAAATACAGATCTGTAGTAAAACCCATTGAGTACTTTCTCGTCACTTCAGATGAAGGAAGGCTATGCTTTCTTTTGTTCATTGTCTTCTTCCTTGTCTTATTTTTAAACTTCTAAAAAGGAAGGCTTTCAAGTAATAACACACATTCAAGTGGGCCTGGATGTGTATACAGCCCCATCACAAATCCCTCACTGTGACTAGACTTGGAGCCTCGTTTTACAGGAGTAAATGAAATTCTAGCCTGCCTGCTAGCATGTGCTAGGGTTGTTTGAGATTCTCCAATTCCTGCTTATTCTCCAGGTATCAGCATCAGTTCAGTTCAGTTCAGTCACTCAATCGTGTCCGACTCTTTGCAATACCATGGACTGCAGCATGCCAGATTTCCCTGTCTACCACCAACTCCCAGAGCTTACTCAAACTCATGTCCATTAAGTCGGTGATGCCATCCAACCATCTCATCCTTTGTTGCCTGCTTCTCCTCCTGCCCTCAATCTTCCCAGCATCAGGGTCTTTTCCAGTGAAATGGATCTTCACATCAGGTGCCTGCATCAGTCCTTCCAATGAATATTCAGGACTGATTTCCTTTCGGATGGACTGGTTGGATCCCCATGCAGTGCAAGGGACTCTCAAGAGTCTTCTCCAACACCACAGTTCAAAAGCATCAATTCTTCAGTGCTCAGCTTTTTATAGTCCAACTTTCACATCCATACATGACTACTGGAAAAATCATAGCTTTGACTAAACAGACCTTTTTGTTGGCAAAGTAATCAGCCCATATATGACTACTGGAAAAATCACAGCTTTGACTAAACAGACCTTTTTGTTGGCAAAGTAATCAGCATAGGTACTTCCTTTCTTCTCATGACCCTTGGCATGTTCTCCAAACTACTTCAAATTCCAGAAGGGTTCAGAGGACTTCATGTCTCAACAAGGCTTTTCATCCCATACCCACTGCATCTGTTACTCAATGCCTGTTCATGTGGCTGCCTTGTTTCCCAATCAAATGTTAAATGACTTGTGGCAATGACCTTACCTTGTGTTTCTCATGTGTATCTCCTTTTGCACTATGCTTAGAGGAGGAGCCTGTAGTAGGCACTAAACTAATTAATTAAAAATTACATTGTTTACAGTACATATATTCAATAAAGAACTCACATAATTAAATTATGTATCCACACAACCCTATGAGGCAGTACCCTGGAGAAGGAAATGGCCACCCACTCCAGTATTCTTACCTGCAAAATCCCATGGACAGAGGAGCCTGGCAGGCTATTGTCCATGGGGTGGCAAAGAGTTGGACATGACTGAGCAACTAAGCACATGAGATAGAAAGTACTGTGAAACTAACTTAAAGGTAAGGAAATTGAGGATTACAAAGATTAAGCAACTTGTCCAAGTTCACATTTCTAATAAGTGGTGGAGGCAGGATTTAAACTCATACAGTCTCTTTCCAGAAATTGTATGTTTAGCCGCTACATTATGCTGCAATTAGAATAATTGTTCAATGCAAAAAAAAAAGAAATAAGGATTAATGTAAATAGATATAGATATAATTCTATGAATCATTGAAGAAGCAAACAACATCATGGTTAAACGGATGAAAAATTTAAACAAATAGCTCACAGGAGTTTATCTAAATGGTCAACAAACATATGAGTAAATACTCAACTGCATGAGTTATCAGGGAAATGCACATTAAAACCTTATGTTGCTATCATGACTTACCCACTGGAATGTCCAAAACAAAAAAGATGGAGAGCAAGGAGTAGAGCAACTGAATTCTCACACATGCTGAATGGGACCACATATTGATATAACTATTTTGTAAAACTGTTTAGCAGTATCTATAAAATCTCAACAAAAGTACATCCCATGACTCAGCAATTCCACTCTTCAGTTTATTTTCCACAGAAATGCATACACAGATTAATTCAAAGGTAAATATTAGAATACTCATAGTAACACCATTCATAATAGACAAAAGCTGGAAACCACCTAAATGTTGATACATAGTAGAATGAATAAAGAAACACCTATATTCTTCTAATAGAATATGACTCAACAAAGAAAAGGAACAACATATAATATCTCATCAATACGGATGAATTTCACAATGTTGAGTGAAGGAAGCCAGTCGGAGAAGGTACCTAGCATCTAATCCAGTATAATACAGCACAGATCCTAGTGAAACAAACCTATGCTGTTAGAAGTTAAGAAAACAGTTATCCTTGGAGAAGGGAGTATGAGTGGGTCTTCTCAGAAAAGACCGCTAATATTCTATTTTTTACTCTGAGTGTTGGTGAATGTGTTCAATTTGTGAAAATTCATTGAGCTATGTGATTAAAATATATTCCCTCTTCAATACAGAGTGTTTTTCCATATCCAGTTAAAATTATTTTGGTTGATTTAAAAAGGAGTAAATTATCAATATTCTCCTTTATTTCCAGACACTGCTTTTTGTTTTGTACATGGTATTTAGATAACAAAAGTCACCATTCCCTGGAGAGAGCAACTCATAACCCATAAGAACCGTTTTTCTGCTTGCACTGTCACAAACCCTTTCATTCTCCAGATCAGTTCACCACCTCCAGTCTTTTGCTAAACACACTAGAACATGTCATTCTTTACACAGAGCTCAGCACTTGAGAATTGGAAAAAGCTTCACAAGCAAGAAAATTGATGCTTAAGAGTCAAGTTGTTGGTCTGATACCATGCAGCCGATTCACAGTTAAGGTGAGAGCTTGGACCCAGAACCCCTGACTCCAGCTGTACTCCTGTCCCCGCTGTTGGCTAGGAATTAGCAGACTCCATGGGGAAGGTCCAGAGTTTACACTCTTCTAGGGCAGCTGACCATCCCTGGAGTACAAAAAAAAAGATGGATGCCTGCAGCAAAGGCCCCAGGAGTTGGACATCCACACACTTCTCCATGAAAACTTGATAGGAATCCAATAGGAGACGATACATTTCTTAATTTTCTTTGCAGCCAATTGTTTCTCTCAGACTATATGTACATGCTAATTTCTGTAGCTGAACAGAAGAATCATAACCTAGTACTTGGTGAGTAATTACATGGTACATTGTGCTATAGGACTGTTAACGTGCTTTGGGGGAAAGAAAGAGAAAAATTTTACAAGCGGCAGTTTTTTGCCTTGTCATTTTGAAGGCCAAAAAAATCTATATTTTGTATTCAAGGAAAACATGTTTAAATTAACGATGTGGGTATTTTTTGTTTCTCCTTGAACAAGGCTTTTGTATCTCTTCCCTGCTTAGTGCATACTGATGCCAGAAGGAGGTGAAGCTACAAAAGAGGCCAAAGTATTACATAACCCAGCCTGGGTAAACAAATCCGTCTACCTGGGAGGCCTCCTGAATCTCGATGCTGACCCTGGGTGATAACAACAATGAGCAAGGAATTCTAAGAGGAGAGCGCTGAGTGCATAAACTTGTACATTAATTACAAGCTGCAGAGCAGCAGAGAACTGAGTTCAGTTATAAAAGAGGGGAAGTTGGCCTGGAAAGCATGTTGTGCCATATTCTGAACTTCTTTTCTCTCTCTGATTTTGCCCTAGCCTCTTAGCCCATTACCCCCTCACCCTGACCTCCCATCCATAGGCCCTCGGTGCTTTTGGTGGATATACCCTAAGGTGACCCTCAAAGACTCACACCTGTGCATAACCCCTTCCTGGGTACAAGTAGGATTTATGATTTGCTTTTAACCAACAGAATGTGGCAAAGACGGTGAGATGTCACTCCTTTCAGTTATGTTACTAGGCAAAGGTGATGGGATATTCAGTAGGAGTCCATCTTAGCAGGTTGGACTGAGAGACTTTCCCTTGTTGGCCTTGAAAAAGTAAGCACCATGTTGTGAGATGGCCTCATGGCAAGGAATGCAAGCAGCCTCTGAGAGTGAGCTGGCATCAGTAAGAAATTTGGCAACCTCAGTTCCACAGTACCAAGAAACAATTCTGTCAACAACATGAATTTGGAAGAGGACTTCAGCAAGGTAAGGCAGCCCAGCTGATATACAATGGCAGCCTCGTGAGACAATGAGCAGAGGACCCAGCTTATCTACATCTAGAGTCCAGATCCACAGAAACTGTGAGATAATACAGGTGTATTGCTTTAAGCCACTAAGTTTGTGGTAATTTGTTATGCAGTAATAGAAAAAAAATACACACTAACTGGAGTAAAGCTGAAAAATTCATGAATATGTTGAGATTAAATTACATGCTCCTGAACAACCAAAGGTCAAAGAAGAAATCCAAAGAAAATTCAAGAAATATCTTAAAACAAATGAAAATGGAAGTATACCATATTAAAACCTATGGGATAGGGAAATGTTGCATGACATCTCTTATATGTAGAATCTAAAAAGAAATGATACAAAAAAACTTACAAAACAGATACTCATAGTTTAGAGAAGGCATTTATGATTGTAGAGGGGTGGGAGGATGGATGGAGGGAGGGATGGTTAGGGACTTTGGGAAGGTCATGTACTCACTGCTATATTTCAAATGGATAAGCAACAAAGACATACTGTATAGGACATGGGACTCTGCTCAATGTCATGCAGCAGCTTGGGTGGGATGAGAGTTTGTGGGAGAATGGATACACGTATATGCATGGCTGAGTATGTTTGCTGTCCACCTGAAACTATTGCAACATTGTTAATCAGCTATACCCCAATACAAAACTAAAAGTTAGAAAATGAAAAATAAAGCCTATGGGGTGCTGCAAAATCAGTTCTAAGATGCAATTTTATAATTATAAATGCCTACATTAAGAAAAAATTCTCAAATAAACAACCTACCTTTATACCTCAAGGAACTAGAAAAATAAGAACAAACTTGGTCCAAAGATAACAAAAGGAATAAAATAACAAAGATCAGAACAGAAATAAATGAAATAGAGGCCAGAAAAAACATTAGAAAGATCAGAAAAAATAAGAACTTTTTAAAAAAAAGACAAACAAAATTGAAAAACCTTTAGGTAGCCTAACTTAGAAGAAAAGAGATGATTCAAGATCAGAAATGAAAAAGGAGACATTACAACTGATACTACAGAAATACAAAGGATCACAAGAGACTACTAATAACCAATTATATGTCAATAAACTGGATAATCTAGAAGAAATGGATAAATTCCTAGAAACATATAGCCTACCAAGACTGAATCATGAAGAAAGAAAATTTGAACAGATCAGCACTGAATAAGGAAATTCGATCAGTAATATTAAAAAACCTCCCAAAACAGAAAAGTCCAAGACCAGATGATTTCACTGGTGAATTCAACCAAACATTTAAAGAAGAATTAAAGCCAATCCTTTTCAAACTCTTCCAGAAAACTGAAGAGGAGGGAACATTCCCAAACTTATTAATAAGGCTAACACTTACCCTGATAGCAAAGTCAGATAAAGACATCACACACACAAAATATATACATAGATAGATAGATATAGATATCCCTGATGAATATAAATACAAAAATTCTCAACAAAATATTCTCAAATTGAACCCAACAGGATGTTAAAATGATCACATACCATGATCAAGTGGGATTTATCCCTGGGATGCAAGGATGATTCAACACATTCAAATCAATAAATATGATATACCACATTAATAGAATGAAAGATAAAAATCATATATCTTAGTAGAAGCAGAAAAAGAATTTGATAAAGTTCAACATCTTTCATTATAAAAAATCTCAACATATTGGATATAGAAGACACATGTGCTCAGTCACTTCAGTCATGCCTGACTCTTTGCAACCCCATGGACTGTACCCTGCCAGGCTTCTCTGTCCATGAGATTTTCCTGAC
The DNA here is from genome assembly GCF_029407905.1 of Bubalus kerabau. Lineage (NCBI taxonomy): Eukaryota > Metazoa > Chordata > Mammalia > Artiodactyla > Bovidae > Bubalus > Bubalus kerabau. The sequence goes on along the minus strand of NC_073647.1, from coordinate 146,939,646 downwards.
AAGAATACTGGAATCGATTGCCATACCCTCCTCCAGGGGATCTTCCTGACTCGGGGATCAAACCTGCATCTCCCATATCTCCTGCACTGCAGGCAGATTCTTTACCACTGAGCCACTGGGCAAGCCCTTAAAAGACAGATACATCAACATAATAAAGGCCATATATGACAAACCCACAACTAATATCATAGTGAATGGTGAAATGTGGAAAGCTTTCTAAGGTCAGAAACAAGGCAAGGGTGCCCACTCTCATCACTCCTACTCAGTACAGTACTGGAAGTCCTAGTCAGAATAATCAGGTAAAAAAAAGAAATAAAGGCATCCAAACAGTAAGAGAAGGAATAAAATTATCTTTGTTTGCAGGTAGTATGATCTTATGTATAGAAAACCCTAAAGATATCACCAAAAAACTGTTAGAACTAATCAATGAATTCAGCAAAGTTGTGGAATACAGAAACCAACATACAGAAAACAGCTGCATTTCTATACACTAACAACAAAGCACGTGAAAAAGAAATAAAACAATCCCATTCACAACAGCATCTAAAACAATCAAATACTTAGGAATAAATTTAACCAAGGAGATAAAAGATCTGCACACTAAAAATTCTGATGAGAGAAACTGAAGAAGACACAAATGGAAACGCATCCCAAGCTCATGGATCAGAATAATTAATATTGTTAAAATGCCTTTACTACCCAAAGGCATCTATAGATTCAATGCAACCTCTATAAAAGTTCCACTAACATTTTTCACAGAAATAGAAAACAATCCAAAAATGTTTATGGATCCATAAAAGACCCCCAAATAGCTAAAGCAATCTTGAGAAAGAAGAACAAAGCTGGGGGCATCACATTTCCTGATTTCAAACCATACTACAAAGCTATAGTAATCCAGTGTGATATTGACATAAAAATAGACACATAGACCAATGAAACAGAATTAAGAGCCCATAAGTAAACCCTTGCATACATGATTAACCAATATTTGATAAGGAGGCCAAAAATACTAGATGAGGAAAGAAGTGTCTCTTCAGTAAATGGTGCTGTGAAACTGGGGAAACTGGGTAATCATATGTAGAAGAATGAAGTTGGACTGCTATCTTATAGCACTCACAAAAATTAACTTGGAATGCATTAGAGACCTGAAACTATAAAATTCCTAGGAAAAAAGCATAGGAGAAAAGCTCCTTGACGTTTATCTTTGGCAGCAATTTCCTAGATATGGCACCAAAAGCACAAGCAACAAAAGCAAAAATAAATAAGTGGGACTATATCAGTAAATAAGCAGGACTAAAAAGTTCTATACAGCAAAGAGGCTCTCAACAAAATCAAATGGCAATCTATGGAATGGGAGAACAATTTGTAAATCACATACCTGATAAGAGGTTAATGACCAAAATATAAAAACAACTCATACAACTCAACAAGCAAAAAACAAATAGACCGTTTTAAAACTGGGCAAAGGACCTGAATAGACATTTGTCCAAAAAAGACATATAAGTGGTCAACAGGTACATGAAAAAGTGCTTGACATAACAAATTGTAAGGGAAATAAATGCATATCAAAACCACAATGAGATATGACCTCACGTCTGCTAGAATGACTATCTTTGAAAAGACAAGTGATAACAAGTATTGGTGACGATGTGGAGAAGAGGGAATACTATGCACTGTTGGTGGGAATGTAAGTTGGTGCAGCCACTGTGGAGAACAGTATGGAGGTTTCTCAAAAAATTAAAAAAGAACTATCATATGTTTCAGCAATCCCACTTCTTGGACAAGTATCCATAGAGAATGGAAACGAAATCTCAAAGAGATATTGGCACACCCATATTCAGTGAAGGATTATTCACAATAGCCAATATACGGAAACAACTTAAGTGTCCATCCACAACAGATGAATCAATAAAGAAGATGTGGAGATACATATGTATACACACATACAAGTAGGCATTTTTTGTTGCTTAGTTGCTAAGTCGTGTCTCTTTCATGACCCTATGGACTATAGCCTGCCAGCCTCCTCTGTCCATGGGATTTCCCAGGCAAGAATATTGGAGTGGGTTGACATGTCTTCCTCCAGGGGATCTTCTTGACCCAGGGATTGAATCCATGTCTCCTGCACCTGCAGGCGGATTCTTTATAAAGATATTCTTTATCTTCCTTGAGCCACCAAGGAAGTCTACAAATAGGCATACACGTAGATACTGTGGTTCTGGCTCCAAACCACTGCAATAAAGCAAATATCACAATAAAGTGAGTCACATGAATGTTTTTGTTTCCCCCTAGTCTGTTAAGTGTGCAATAGCATTATGCATTTTAAAATGTACATACCTTAATTAAAATACTTTATTGCTAACAGCCAAAACATGAAAACAACCTAAATGTCCATTAATAGATGGATAAAGAAGATGTAGTACATATATATACAACAGAATGCTACTTGGCAATAGAAAAGAATGAAATAATGCCATTTGCAGCACCATGGATGGGCCTAGAGATTATCATACTAAGTGAAGTAAATCAAAGACAAATACTATATGATATCACTTATATGTGGAATCTAAAGTATGACACGAAACAGAAATGGATTCAAAGACATAGAGAACAGACTTGTGGTTGCCAAGAGGCAGGTGGGTCAGAGAGGGATAGATTGGGAGTTTGGGATTAGCAGATACAAACTATTACATATAGAATGGATAGGGAATTCCCTGGTGGTCCAGTGGTTAGGACTTGGCACTGCCACTGCCATGGCCCAGGTTCAATCTCTCGTCAGGGAACTAAGATCCTACAAGTCATGTGGCGTGGCAAAAAAAAAAAAAAAAAAAAAGATAAATCAACAAAGTCCTACTATATAGCACAGGTCTATAGTCAATATCCTATAATAAACCATAATGAAAAAATATGAAAAATAATGCATATATATGTGTAACTAAATCACTTTGCTATACACCAGAAACTGATACAACATTGTAAATCAATTATACTTCAATTAAAAATAAATTTAAAAAGAAAGAAATTATTGCTAAAAAATGGCAAAACAATTATAATAGTTAACATCAAAGAACATTATGCTAAGTGAAGTAAGTCAGAGAAAGACAAATACTGCATGATATCACTTATATGTGGAACCTAAAAGAGTTGAAGTCAGAGAAACAGAGAGTAGAGTGGTAGTTACCAGGGGCTCGGCGGGCAGGGAGGCGTGGGGTAGGGGCAGTGGTGGGAGAAATGTTGAGATATTGGTCAAGGGGTGTAGACTTTTCGCTATAAGATCAACAAGTTCTGGGATCTATTGCGCTGAATAGGGATTATAACTAATAACACTATATTATATACTCACAAGTTGCTAAGAGAGTTGATATTAAATTTTCTCAAAAAAGAAAAAGAAATGGTGATTATGTGATGGGATGAGGTTTGAGCTAATGTTATACTGGCAATCATTCTACAATATATTAACATATCAACATATTGTACATGTTTAACTTATACAATGTTATATGTCAATTACATGTCAATAAATCTGGAGGAAAAAAGAAAACAAATACAGCGCCCTCAGGATTTGCCTGAATTTTCAGGGCCCCTCAAGTCACTTCCCACTCAGACCTCCCTATCTTTGTCCCATCTTTGAAAGAGGTTCTTCCTCAAACATCCAAACTATCTTATTTCTCCAGAGCCTTAAAAGAAATTAATCATTAATCTCTAATAGGTTATTAAGTAGACATTAATCAACCCTGTTATCTGTTCACTCAAAAACTCAGAATTTTTCCAGATGTATTCTCTGACTTATCAACTGCTATAGAACAAAACAAAACAGCAAAAAAAAAAAAACCAGTTCTGTGGTCAAATACCTTTGGGAAATGCTGAGCAAAGCAAAGTTAAGCAAATGCCTTCATTTACAAGAAGATAAGCATATGGCATTTCTGTAACTTATTTCACTACAGAGCCATTCCCTCGTTCACTTTTTGGTGTGTATGAGTGGAATTTCACAGGATACCAACCCAGAATGCACACACACACACACACACAAAATGATGAGAATATACTCAAATAGAAAATCTATAAATGATAATAGTTATAGCAGAAGTTATTCTACAATAATGGGTTTTTAAGGGTGTTTTCTTTTCTCTCTAATTTTTATTGCTTGCAAATAGTTTTTAAAAGGTAAAAAATTAGGAATAATAGCTAACATTAATCATCTCAACCTAGAAATTCTTTTTACAAAATTAAGGGGTGATTATTCATAAAACAGATCAATTAATTTTTTTTCAGTATTCAAAAGATGCCCACTGGAGAATACCTTGGTTCTCCAGTGGTTGGAATTCCACGTTTTTACTGCCAAGGGCCAGAGTTCGACCTCTGGTCAGGGAACTACAAGATCCCACAAGCCACGCAGTGCAGCCAAAACAAGCAAAAAGCAAAAGATGCTCACTGGTTTTTATAAAAGATGAATCTCCTCATATATTTAAACTATGCTTCAACTCTTATAAATTGAAATACACATGTTTAGGGCAATAATTGCCATATGGTAGACCCACAAGAAGGTTTCGTTTAATTGAGCTCTTTTAAGCTACATTTACTGGGTAAAATTTACCATCCGGTGGTATATCTATTATGGGACATTAGTAAACACCATTAACAGAGTTAATTATTTAATTGAAATTACTATCTCATGATTTCTTTTCCCCTGCACCAAGTATTAAAATAAAAGGGGTGGAGACCATAAGCATTTTATCCACTGTTTTTAATTTTCTATTCTTCCATTATTTGTGATCCCCTGATGATAAGTTATGACCAACCTAGACAACATATTCAAAAGCAGAGACATTACTTTGCCAACAAAGGTCCATCTAGTCAAGGCTATGGTTTTTCCAGTGGTCATGTATGGATGTAAGAGTTGGACTATAAAGAAAGCTGAGCGCAGAAGAATTGATGCTTTTGAACTGTGGTGTTGGAGAAGACTCTTGAGAGTCCCTTGGACTGTAAGGAGATCCAACCAGTCCATTCTAAAGGAGATCAGTCCTGAGTGTTCATTGAAGGACTGATGTTGAAGCTGAAACTCCAATACTTTGGCCACCTCATGCGAAGAGCTGACTCATTTGAAAAGACCCTGATGCTGGGAAAGATTGAAGGCAGGAGGAGAAGGGGACAACAGAGGATGAGATGGTTGGATGGTATTACCAACTCAGTGGACATGGGTTTGGGTAGACAACGGGAGTCGGTGATGCACAGGGAAGCCTGGCGTGCTGTGGTTCATGGGGTCTCACAGAGTCGGACACGACTGAGCGACTGAACTGAACTGAACTGATGACATCCCAACAGCAACACTTTTCCCCAACTTTCTTCTGGCTCTACTTAAATTCAAGGTATGTTACAGAGGAACCTGGCAGGCTATAGTCCATGGGATCGCAAAGAGCCGGACACGACTGAGCAACTAACACTACTATTTGAGCTTGTCTTAAGGCTCTTATGTTGCCAATCTGCATATTCTCCTATCTGAATCTGTGTGCCAGAGTCCTCCACACACACAAGTGTGCTGTGCTGTGCTCAGTCACGTCTGACTCTTGGTGAGCCCATGGACTGTAGCTTGCCAGGCTCCACTATCCATGGGATTCTCCAGGGAAGAATACTGGTGTGGGTTGCCATGCCTTCCTCCAGGGGATCTTCCCCACCCAGGGATTGAACCTGTGGCTCCTGCATCTCCTGAACTGCAGGTGGATTCTTTACTGCTGAGCCACTGGGGACATTCCTACACACAAGAGTATCTCATGCTAAAGCCACTGGTCTTTCCAAAGCTTCCACCCAATGTGGCTTCTCTCTTCTGCAAGTTTCCTATGCCAGAAGAAGATTCATTTAAGTATTCATTATACCATTCTGCTTTCATTCACATTGAGGCAAGAAAATTTAAAGCCCATTGCTTATTTGTTTTTCTGATATGTCAGAAATTGTTCATTATTTTATATAGTGAACCACCAAAATATCTAACTCTCTTTTGATGATCAAAAATAAGACTCAATATTAACATCAGAAACTCCCCATCACTCCTTCAGAGTACAGTAATTATGTGACAATTTCACATATTTCCTGTGAAATATAAGCTTTTTGCAAAAGGAAGGGTGATTTAGAATGCACACACACAAAACTACATATAAATCAATTAGCTTTTCTCAAAGAAACAACAAACAATAAATAAGGAATTAACTGCATTTCATATTATCATTCCATGTGGTTAAAATCTCACTCTGCTTTAACAATTAATTAATCTCCTCTAGAAAATGACTTGTGTTTGATTCCTGGAAGAAACAAATAAAAAACATCATGAATTGGGCTACATCAGGTAATTTTACAAGTATAACTCACCCACTGTCTGAATAACGTCACACTGAGAGGGAAGAATATTTATGGCGACTCCTTCCTCGCATCATAAATTTCACAGGAACGAGGAAATTTGTCTCATACACAGTGAAGAATACTGATGAAATTTTCGAAGGTAGGCTCTGTCAATGCTAGTGACATTAGGGGATTTCAAATGTAATAAAAAATGAAAAGCACACGTCCACAGTCGTATTTTTCTCCCTCCCCATTAGAATCTAAAATTATACTGAAAGCATTAAGTAAAAGAAACTGATATTCTAAAAGCAGCAATCCAAGTGACATCAGGCATGGGAAAGGTTTGGGGCAGCTCTGCTGTTCCTTCTCAGCCTGTTACTAAACGTGTGTGCCTTCTTCCTCTCTGTTAAGTACTTAGAAGTAGCTAAGACAACAGTCAAATTCACAGCTGTGAAAGAAGCCCTGAAAACCAGAAATCACCAGTAATGACAAGTTCACCACTCAGAGAAACCACAAAGACTGCCTGCCTAAGACCACTCTGCTTGTATTACGCTCTAAGTCTTCCGACTTAGAAAGGGAAAATCTGCTTCTGGGAAAATCTTTAAAAAAGAAAGATATCATTATCCTAGAGGGAAGGAAACTGTTGTCAGCATTAACCGTAACCGAGTGACGACACACAGGTTGTATCCACAAGCAAGATAAAAATAAATGCAACAAAGGAAAGCTTATTCTCATCCTCTGTGCTCTCAGTGTGTGGGGGAACCGAGCAGCAGGCCCTGGTCCACCTTTTGATCATGTGCAAGTCCACTCTGTCTAAGGGGATTTAGCTCATGAAAAGAACCAGTGTGAGAAAACCAGGAAAGATTTGCCATGATAAAGTCTCCTGTGGGTAACTTTAAATAAGCAGCCATTTAAATGGGAGGCAAGGAAAGCAAATAGGTAAATAATTCACACGAGTTGAGTCTGACACATTTTCAGAAGGTAATAAAATGCAATATATATGCCTATATAAAGAAATAATTCAGCTCTGCATTGTTTTAGCTGGGTTGCTCAAGAAATCTATGTTGATACTGCCTTGACCTTGTACAATTACCTAGAAAAGCAGCTGTAATCACTACTGAAAGGGAAGTGCTCATAAATTCCGTTTGAATTATAATTCCCAAATAATCGCACCATAAATAATTTTTAGAATTCTATAATCTTCCTCTTATTTCATTCTTCTCTCAGCAATAACTGTCTTCTATTCCTTCTTCAGGGTCTGATATTTTCTGATGTTTTCAGCATAGACTGTGTTTTTATTTTTGGCTTCCAAGTTTTTGAAGTGCTACTGAGAGCTTTCTGCCCAACTGACGTCTTCTCACAGATATCCACGAGTTAGCTTCTCTTCTCTTTTTCTTACAATCTGCCAGAAGGAAAAAAATCTTCTCTGGCTGAGGAATGTAAGCCAGAAACAAGAGCACTCCCTGGTGGACATCTACAGTGATACTGCCTGAAAAGACATGGAGCACTTTTCCTCCAGTCTCTGTCAAGAAGGGATGCTTAAGAGGAGGACCATACATGTTACTGACCAAATCGGAATTCTTTTGAGAGTAAGTGGAGGTTGTGGAGATAAGGACACCGAAAAACAGACGTAAACCAGGAATGTTTGGGGCAAACATTCTATGGCCATTCTAGATATTAAAGTTAGAAATAGTGAATTTGTTCCTTGGGTAGCTGAAGTGAAACAAGAAATAGAATTTGCTAACTTGTGGAGGAGAGGGAAAAGAGGGGCATAGTTGGTAAATAATATGACTGTCCTCTCCTCATTGGGGAGGAAGTCTTCATTCTAGCTGCACCCAAAGAATAAAACACATTACTGATTGAAAGGATATGGTGCCTGATCTCCCAGAGTTTTACAAAGTCATCAGTTCAGTAACAGTTTAAGATATAAAAACTTAATTTCTGCATCAATGTGTTAGTGATCCAAAAGGCACATTAAGGTACAATATATCTTCGATTTTACTCTGTATTTAACTCTGGAATGTAAAGAGATATTCATGTTTCTAGCCAGTTTATATTGTAGTCATGGTTATTAAGAGGCTTTCTCTATTTTAAGAAGCTGGTTGTGGAATATATTTCAGTTAACACTGCCAGTAGCAGAATGACATGAAGAGGTGGGTTCAAGACCACAGATTCTTACAAAACAAGTGAAATCATCAGGTTATATCTGTGTAATTGGCAGGACTTAATACTATCTCAGCCTGAATGAAAAATATTATATAATAAAACAAAATAAATGGAAATAATCTTTCATGAGTGCCAATAATTTAGATTTATGGGGTCATCTATACAAATCACAATTTCTAATGGATTGCCAAACATGTGTCTGAAGACTTTCATTTCCAGTTGTGTACATTTTATTATCATCTGAAGGGCTAGAAAATTGGAGTCTTAAATTAAAGTGTGAAAATGGGGACATAAACCAATGTTTGTAAAATGGATAGTGTGCAGAGATTCAATAGGCAAACTGTATCTTTCACAAGAGGTTTCATTACAGTTTAATTATATAAGTGGTGAAATTTCATTCTTTCTTCAGTTCACAGAAATATCCTGAGACTGTAAATGGTAAACACAGATATTTCAACTGCCAGGCGCATTGTTGAGGGGGAAGCATTCAATGGATACAGCAGCACTTTTCACATCAAAGTACCATTTCTAGGATTACAATACCCATATTTTACAGAGGTGTGAAAACTCAGCTTATGTTACAGATGAAGTGACCTGGGTATTGAGAAGTTAGTCCAAACGAGGCCTGGAACCCTTTAGAACCTATTAAGCTGCCTGAAGCAGGACTCTGAATTTCCTACTGCCTTACATCATTAGTTGTAATGCAGCTGGACAGACTCACAGCTGTGTTCATACCAATTTCATTCTAATTACATTTCCATGAAATTACACTGCATGGATTTTACTGCAATCAGGAGATGCCCACTGACTCCTTAATGGAAACCTGGGGGAAAGACCCAAGTTTAGTGGATCTCAATTGGGATTGGTTATGTTCCCCCCAACAAGGGACACTTTTGCCAATATCTTAAGACATTTTAAGTTGATACAACCTGGGCCTGGGGGTAGGTGTAGGCAGGTGCCATTGGCACCTAGTTAGAAAGACCAAGGATGCTGCCAAACACCTTACAATGCACAGAACAGTCTCCAACAATAATTACCTAGCCGCAAATGTCAATAGTGTTATAGTTGAGAAGTCCTGCCCTAAACATTCGCAGTGTATTTGAAGTGATTTCCTAAAATGGATCCCTCCATTTGATAAGTCACCAAATCCAATTTAGGTTGATGCCTATGGGCTGTAAAATCAGATACTTTCAATTAGTTTCCCAACTACAGGAATGTATTGCATCTGGAGCTTGGTGCTCTTTATTCAAAGGACCTTTAGAATGTGTTTCTGGAACAGGAAGGAAAGGAAGAAATTCTGAGCTGCCCAGATAAGAAGAAATGGCAAGTGTCTCATTCTTCATAGCCTAAGATGATCTCCAATGAGTCATATCCTTGTAGAATCCCATCCTCTTGGAAGTGACTGGGACCTGTGAGTTGTTTGAACATGGAAAAGTAGATGGGACATTATTCTCATGATGATGCTACATTGTATAAAACTCTTAGAAGATTGGACTAAGACATTATCCTGCTGGCCTTAAAGAGTTAAGCTTCCATGTTGTGAACTGTCTATGAAGTGGGTCATGTATCTAGGAGCTATGGGAGGTTTCTAGGATGTGAGGATAGCCTCCAGTTGACAGCCAGTGAGCAGCCAGTAACCTCAGTCCTACAATCTCAAGGAGATAACCTGCCAAGAATCTGGGGGATCTTGGGAGAGGATCTTGCCCCAGTTGACCTTCAGATGACACTGCAGCTCTGGCTGAGGCCAGAACTGCAGGCTTGTGAGACCCTGAGCAGAGGGCCTAGTTAGGCTGTGTTTGAACGTGAGCCATAGAAACAGTGAGATAATATAATGCGTTCTGTTTTAAGCATCTTGAGTTGTGGTAATGTGTTACTCAGCACCAGGATGAACTCACAACGGAAGAGCACTGTCTGTGGTGCTGAAGAGAAAGTATGCACCGTATGCTACTCTTTATTAATCTGACTTCCTAACACACGCAGAGAGAGTCTGAGGTGATGTTGGGATTAGGATCACTCTGAAATGGCATCTAAAGGCCAACTGGCAGCAGTGAATCAAAAGGAGCCACATATTGAAAAGTCCATACTGTTTCACCAAACAAATTATGGAAAGCCTCCAGATTTCAATTTCACTTATTTTCTCTCCAAAGTGACCAGATCACCCACCCCTAAGTGGGAAGAAACATGAGATGCTTTTCTGTGAGAAACAGCCACGTGGTGGCTTGCCATAGGAACCCTCGGTAGAGCTTTACTAGGTGGAGAGGGCGATTTCAAGGAGATGAAATTCTCCATTTCCAGCTGCAAAAATCCCACAGCCCACCTCCTGCCCTTCGAGGGACTGAACATAGATTAATAAGCAGCGGCACCCAGTCCTTCATCTAGGGTTTCAGGAGGAAGATTCAAATAGAGTTCAGGTGATAGTAGAAGTGACTCAGAGAACCTCTGTCAGTGACACTCACAGGGATAAAGGGGGATGGACGCAAACAGAGCTGTCCCAATTCAAAGTATGTTCACATGCATGGGCACACACACACACAGCAAATGTGGGATCTAAACAAAAGTGCTTGTAATGGAAAGAATAAATTTTGGATGGAGAAAGCAAGTGACACGAATAATCAGAGGAAGATTTACTCAAGTAAACATAAGAATATTTTAAGTGACTCAAACCCTGATGGAAATGAAATAAAACAGATTCTATAAAATAATAAGAAAAAATGAATAAAAAAAAAGAATGAGAAGAAAAGGGTGCTGGCAGAGCTGAGGAAATAAGAAAAATGATACACTGTGTGACTAAAAGAGAGCTAGAGATGGGCAGCAATGGTAATGTTTATTGAGATAACATACATGAGGTGATAGGAACTTATCTAAGGCCGGAGGCAGTGTGGATGGAAAAGACTGAGTGCAGATTTAGGGGAGAGAGAAGGGATGCAGAAAAAAGGGTCTATTTAGTAAGCAGGAAGTGAATGAATACAGAACCACTCTTAGGAATTCAAGCAAGGGATTTCTAGATCCAAGAGCAGGCAGAGTCAAGTGCTAAGTGCTAAGGAAAGGTCATCAATGAGTAGACCAAGAGGGGGAAATTTTTCTCTCTACAAAGGAAGAAAAATCACAGGACTTTCCATTGTGGTGCCTTGAGGGTCCTTGATCTTGATGGGCTGCCAAGGGGAAATCTGAACTTTCCAGATCAAAATGAGAACAGCAGGGCTGTATTTGATCAGCTGTAGTTTTCAACTTGGAGTCTTAAGCTGCTAAGAGGAGTCTTTGCCAACCACCCTTCCTTTTGACAAACGGACTTTTGATTTGAGGGTAATTTTTAGAGTCTTTTAGGTGAGATTTCTGTCTTGAGATAGTAAGCTGTCTTAGGAATCCTGGCAACAGGTCAGAGGCTTCTCTCTGTCTCTGTCTCTGTCTCTCTCTCTGTCAAGAATTTAAGCTGCAGTTGGTGCTTTTCCCCAGTATCACCCCATCTAAGGACTACTAACTTGCCAATGGAAAATGGTACTTGGTGCTACTCTCTACAGGGAAATGGAGCCAGTGAGGAGGAACCAAAATGCTTTATTCATGTGTTAGATATACTTTAGCCAACCTCCTACAGAACTGAGCAATGTTCTTAATTCTCTACCCTAAGTGTCTATTCTTAATACAGTACAGAAAAGAAAGCAATGAAAAACATTCCTTGCAGTGATGTTTTTTAAAAAAGACAAACCACAGTTTCAAAAAGAATTCATAGAATAATTTTCTGAAATATTTATTATGAAGTAGAGGCCAGAGTTTGGGGTTAAAGTACTACTAACAACACAGTAGGGAAAGGAGAGGATTAGCCAAATAGGATATGTCTTATTTTGCAATTTCAGATTCAATCTCCAGTGCTCTTTGCAATCAAGACCCATGGGAAGCTAAGTTCAGTACAGGCAAATTAACTCAGCAACCACTGTGGTCATTGGCTATTTTCTGCTAATTTGCTATTTTAAACAAAGTCTGAAAAGTGACTTGCTGCTCTGCAATTATCATTTAGTTCTGGCTAAGAAAGCTAACTTCCCCACAATGCTGGTTGACTGGCAACAGGGAGACCCAGGACACCTGTGGCATCACTGTGGTTCTATGGCATTTTAGAGCAATTAGATACAGATCTTCAACTCTGACCACCACTAGCTGTGTTTTCTTTGACAAATCTCTTAAACTGACTATACCTCCTTTTCCTCACCTTTTGAAAACAAAGAAAGTAAAATGAGTGAAGGATAAAGTTAAGAGGTATCACTAAGCCTGCTTTAAAACATTAAAGGATTAAATGGCAGACTTTAAGGGCAGCACTGGGCAGATTATTAGTATTTTACTATATTAGTCAAAACTGTTATTTCCTTATAGATGTAATTGCTTATGTTGATAACGTGATTGAATTTTACAAAAGAAGAGCATCAGGGCTTTCAAAAAATCTTCCTAACCTGACTATTTTGGCCAATGGTAGGATCTATGAGGAAAGAATCACTTGTCACACGGGTGTGTATGGTGCAGTAGGGAGTGCTTTAGAAGAGAGGAGCAGGAGAAATTTTAGGAGTAAAGCCCGACAGCAGGCTCCTGTCCAGCACCCCTGCCAATGGACTGTCGTTATGCGTTTCTTTATCTCCTCTTCTAGACTGAGTTCATGAAGGGAGAGGACTCTGTCTTTCTCTCTTAGCTTTCTTAATAACAGCAAGTTAGATGGACTGAATGGGAAGAAAGCATAGTTTTGGTGAAGAAGTGTCAAGTCTCCATTTCGAAACCATATCTGATAACATTACTTGTGTTGAACATTTCTCTTATGAAGAAAGAGAAATGGGTCACTAATATAGGTCCTATCTTTCTAGGCACAGCTACTCTTTATTTAATTCTCAGCACTTCTGGTACTATATTTTCTGTGTAGCTGTAAGGTCTTGCCCATCCTCCCTTGGAAGTTCTCATTTACAATCACCAATAGCATACACTTTATCACCACCAGCACCAGGACACTGATACAGGCATTAAATCCAGAGAAGGCTAAAAGTTTCCAGTTCCACTTCCCTGACGTGTGACTGCCACTGCAAGGAGCAGTTTCCTTCTTCCCTGGGTCCTCATGTCGTTTTTACCACGAGCATTTGTATCTTGTTTCGACCTTTCAGTTCAGGCTGCTGAGCTGACTGTGTTTTTCTCCTTCGTTCTATGACTCAGGCTGGAGAGTCCTGTTGCTCTCATTCCTTGAGGTTACTTGGTGATATCCAGAACGTCCTTAACTCAAGAGGAGAGAATCTGTTTAGATTTGTTCTTATTTTTTCCCCAGATTTCCATTTTTTCTTCTCTCTACTCTATGGTCCTTAAGTGTGTTATTCTTCTTTCCTTGTAGGCAGGAAGAAAGATACTTCTAGAGTTCTCAGAAAGGTGTCTTTGGTTTCTTCACATATCTCACCATCACCATTCCTGTTCTCTTTTTAGAAACCTCCAGGTAGCAGCCCCTGAGTACTTCCACGGCAGCCTGTGCCCTCCCAAATTTGCATATCATTGACAGTTCAGTTGCTCCAATGTTCCTCTTCTCCAGAATTCCCTATATTTTGATCTCCAGCCACCTCTCACATGCTCAATGAGCACAGGCATATAAAAATAATAATTTGGGGGGCCTTCCTCAGTAGTCTAGCAGTTAAAACTCTGCACTTCCATTGCAGGGAGCATAGGTTCCATTCCTGGTTGGGATCCCACATGCCCTGCAGCAAGGCCAATAATATTAGTAATTTCCAACCCAAAAGATAAAAGAGCAAAGTGAAGCATCATCGGCTGGTTCACCTTGTGCCCAGGCAAAGCCATGGACTTCCCCCAGGTTGTAACTATCCCTGATCAAGGCTCAAGGAGGGACTCAAATCACAGCCTGCACAGGCATCAGATCAACTCATTCAGTTTCTGACACGATGTGACCAACTAAATTGCCTTTGTCTTCTGCAAGCTTATTACTCTTTAGCTTCTTTATCACTGGTTACAACCTTCTTCCTACACAGGCTGCTAGCTCCTTCCTCCCTTTACAAATACTGCACTTCTCTTTCAGAAAACCACAATTTAAAGCATTGGGAGAAGAATAACTCTGAACATTGTTGCAAGAATCATAGGATAAAAGAGATTATCTTAATTATGTTACTCAACATGGTGCAAGACCCATGCAGAGCAAATACAGTTTCAATCTCTCATCACTGGAGAAAAGCTAGCAAAACATGTAATACATTTTTGGAACATTTACACGTTCTTATTATCTCAAATCTCATTAATAGAATACAAGAACCATATGCTGAATCAATAATATGCTGTGTGGAAGGAATAATCTCATTTATCTTGCAATGGTAAGGCAGATCTACAGCAGTCCAACTTGCATGATTTCAGGGAGTTAAGAAAACTCTCTTTTTATACTGACTGAGGCTTGAAATTTTACATTATTCAATTATCCCTTTAAGACATTGATCTCTTTGGAAAAATCTCTAAACAGGTATCAGGGAATTGTATCTCCTGGTGGCTCAGAGATAAAGAATCTGCCTGCAATGCAGGAGACACAGAAGATTTAGGTACAATCCTCAGATTGGGAAGATCTAATGGAGGAGGAAATGACAACCCACTTCAGTATTCTGGCCTGGAAAATTCCATGGACAGAGGAGCCTGGCGGGCTCCATGGAGTAGCACAGAATCAGACACGACTGAGCAACTAACACTTCTTCTTCTTCTTCTTCTGGGAACCTGGGAGCAGGATTTAATACGACACATAATAGAGGCAGCACAGAAGAGTGAGAGGAAGGGGAGATGGGGACTGGAAGGAAGATACAAGTGGAAAATCAGGACGCTGGGGTCAGCTAAGACAAGCGTGAGCAGGGGTCAACAAATCATGACTTCGGTCAAATTAGGCCCAAAGCTTGTTTTTGTATGGCCCACTGCTCAAAATACATTTTTTAAAATATTCATAAGGAGGAAAGAAAATCAAAAGAAATAATAATGTGAAATTTATGTCAGCATCTGTAAATACAGTTTCCTTGGTACACAGTCATGCCTGCTGGTTCACCTACTATGATTGTGTCCATGCTACTACAACAGAGCTCAATAGTTACGACAGAGGCCATCTGACCTGTAAAGCTGACAATATTTACTATCTGGCACTTTACAGGAAATAATTTGCAGACCCTGGCCATGGAGAAACTCTTTTGGATGTATGCAAGGAAGACGTGCAAGAGTGTTCACTGAAGTGTTGTTTATAATGCAAAGAAACGGGGGGCAATGTGAATACCCATTAAGACGTAACCACATGCACTATTTACAATAGCCCAGACATGAGAGCAGCCTAGATGTCCATCGACAGATGAATGGATAAAGAACATATCCATATGGGACATATATACAATGGAATACTAGCCACAGAGGGGAAAGAATTTGAGTCAGTTGAACTGAGGTGGACAAATCGAGAGCCTGTTATAAAGAGTAAAGAAAGAAAGAGAAAAACAAATATCATATACTAACGCATATATATCGAATCTAGAAAAATGGTACTGATGAGCCTATTTGCAGGGCAGGAATAGAAACACAGATGCAGAAAATGGACTTGTGGACACAGGACGGAAGGAGAGGGTGGAAGGAGAGGGTAAGGAGTAGCCTGAAATATATGCCTTACCATGTGTAAAACAGATAGCTAGTGGGAAGCTGTGGCAACATAGGGAGCTCAGCTCAGTGCTCTGTGACGACCTAGAGGGGTGGGATGGGGGTGGGTGGGAGGGAGGCTCAAGAGATAGGGGATATATTTATACTTATGGCTGATTCACACTGTTGTACGGCAGAAACCAACACAACACTGTAAAGCAATTATCCTCCAACTTAAATAAAAATTAAAACTTCAAAAAAATGTTTATTAAAGAATTCAAAGCAGGACCTCAAAGAGAAAAAAAAGTGAATGCATAACTCAATTTTAGTATATTTACACAATCAACTATTTAAAAAAAAAACAGACCTACATGTACAACTTAAATATAAATCTCAAACACTTGATATTGCTTGGGGGAAAAGGACTACAAAAGGATACAGTATAAAACCATTTACATACATTCTGAAAAATACCCTACATGATACAGTATATGGTGTATGCTGCTGCTGCTGCTGCTAAGTCGCTTCAGTCGTGTCCAACTCTGTGCGACCCCAGAGATGGCTGCCCACCAGGCTCCCCCGTCCCTGGGATTCTCCAGGCAAGAACACTGGAGTGGGTTGCCATTTCCTTCTCCAACACATGAAAGGGAAAAGTGAAAGTGAAGTTGCTCAGTTGTGTCCGACTCTTAGCGACCCCATGGACTGCAGCCTACCAGGCTCCTCTGTCCATGGGATTTGCCAGGCAAGAGTACTGGAGTGGGGTGCCACTGCCTTCTCCGTATATGGTGTATAGGTATATACATAAAGAGAGATAGACAATAAAATATAAAAGATGAGAAGGAGAAATACACACCCTCAGGATGCCAATTATTTCTGCAGAGGAAGAGAAGGGAGTGGGACAGAGGCCTTCATCTGTGACTATAATATTCTATTGCCTTAAAAACAAGTATTGGTAGGAAATTAAGAAGCTCAATGTGTTTACTACATGTATATGTGTATTGATTGCAATGTAGTCTATATCTTTGAAATGTAGGAAATCTTTTCACAATTTAAAATAATATTTCAAAGTTACAAATCTATTCCAATAGCCATTATTTCTAATCATTCACATTTTCAGCTGATCGCAACCTTTTCTATAAATGCCCTTTGAATTACACAACACTTGGGAAAGGAAGTCATGCAGGTTTTGTCAGTATTAGCCCTGTGTTGTTGGATGCTAGGAGATGCACACCAGTGGGCATGATTAATTACATAGTCCATAAACCTTGTTCTTTGACTATCCTCCTAATTATGGTGACACTGTAGGGTATGGGTGACAAAATAATTGCTGTAACCCCAAACGTTTTATGAATATTGGAACAGAGATGGAAATGGAAAAGGATGCAGGGGCAATATATTTCATGAGGAGTGAGCCATCTCCCAGTTACCCCTCTGTTCATAGAGTGTGTATTTCCCAAACACATTGAATGAAGAAACAGCTTTGTTTCCAACCACAGTATCAGGAAAAGAAACAGAAAGGTGCTGTTCCTGTCTGTAAGTCAAGAGGGACATTGCTATGAAGCATGATCAAATATTAACAAGAATGATGTCAGATGTGCTGGGGAACTTACAACATCTGTCTTAACATTGGAGAGTTTGAGGTTTGCTGGGGCCAGAAAGCATTCATAGAAACTCCAGTGCTTGTATTATCCCTCACTGCTGGGTCAAATGCCTACCTGACAGGTCCTTTCTTTGGCTGGTAAGGGTGGACGTGGAGTACAAACAAAGTTTTCACCACTTTGTAAGGAAAAATTTATGGAGAAAGGGAAAGTGGGGAACATGGGTGTTTTGTCAGGCTCTCTCAACCTCATGATTCAGTCTGTTTGCCTTCACTAACGAGCAGGCAAAGAGGAATAGAGATTATGCAGTATTAGGGCAAGAGACCTGGGGCCATGTGACCCGCATTTCATTATCAGCATTGCCACTTGCTGTCTGTGCAAACCTGGGTAAGCATCTTGTCCTCTCCAAGGCCAAATGAATGAAATCGTAAGCTAATAAGGCTAAGTACTTTTCTCACAGGATTGCGGAATGTTTTGAAGGAAAAGTTCTGCCAAATGCTTCATAAAGGGTTAAGTGTTATAAAGATATTAGCTGTACTACCAGACGCGTTGATTGGTGCCACGTGCACCTCAGTGAAGCCACTTCCACTGATCTGTGTGGTATATGCCATGTTTTGTGGGATTTATAGAAGTAAGGGAGGTGGGAAGGGAGGGAAGAAGAGAGAGAGGGGTGGAGAGGGCAGGAAAGATGCAGGAAGAAGGAAGTGGAGGAAGGGAGAGAAACGGGGAGGAAGGGAAAGAGGAAGGAGGTTGAGAGGCATGTTAGGAAGAAAGTAGGGAAGGAGGAGAAAGGGAAGAGAAGGCAGGGGAGAAGGGAGACAGGAGAAGGGAAAAGTGAAGCCTGCCTAAGGCCCCCAAAGGAAAATCTTGACCAGGTCTCATCAATACCGAGGGACCCATTCTATCAGCTCTGTTTACGGGCTCTGGGCAGGTAACTCAACCATCTTATTATTGTCACCTGCAATATGTAGATAATTGAACCAGTCTCTCATAAATACTGCCAAGTAATTTTCTAAGACAAGAAATTGACTCTCCAAAATAAATCCAGAGCACACACTCCCCTGAACGGTCTTAATGACCAATACAGCCTAGTGCTGTGAAGAAACAGAGTGGTTTGCAATGCAAATGTCCAAGAAGCTCTAATGCTCACACTTTAAATGATTCAGTTCAATTATATCTCATCTTTGAAAAGGCTGTTTCATTACATTGACAATATCAGTTCCACAATATATGTCTGTTTTTTGGCCTAAAGGACCATCTTTTATGTGAGCTAATTGTGCTGATGCACTGTCACTGGACCTGTTTTGTTCCCTGCAGTAGTGAGAAGGCTACCGCAATGAATCAGCTCCGTGTACTCATGCTCCCTCAACCTTTACTTATATGGCTCGTTTTAGAGGTGCAATTCACAGCTACAGAACAATCACTTATCTGTTTAAAGCCAGCAGAACTATCCTGAGTTGCAGCCTTGAACCATGGCCTCAACTTAACATTCTAACAAAAGGAGTTAAACAAATCAGACATGATATTAATAACTACTGCTCAAATACATAGTTGTCCATATATATGGGCTTTCTGTGAAATGCCCAGGTTTTTACAAATTCTCCTGTTGTCCCCTCTAAACCATAAAAATTTCCAGAAATTCCTAACTTTCCCTTTTTTTTACATCAAAACCACATATTTTGAAATGCCCCCCACACTAAAATGTGGCATAAAAACTCTTTGTTAAATATATATCCTCATCACCAACAAGGACCTACTGTGTACCACAGGGACCCATACTCAATATCCTGTAATAACCTATATTGGAAAAGACTCTTAAAAAGAATATGCATATATACATATAAATATATAATTGAATCACTTTGTTATACACCTGAAACTACCACAACATTGTAAATCAACTATATTTCAATTAATATATATATGTCCCTATCAATTGTTCAGAAAATATTTGACCTGTCCATTTACCATTTTTAAGGCCAAGCTTTTCACAGGACCCTTGGGCTTCATCCCTCCCTCTTTTTTTCTTTCTTGTTTACTTTTTAAATTACGAAAATATGATCACACATTTACAAGAGACTTGGAAAATACAAATCAAAGTTACATATAGCTCCACTATATATTACAATTATTTTTAAGTAGAAAAATTACAATTTTTAGTTGGTTTCAATAGCAAATTCTCAAAAATTAATAGAATGAATAGACAGAAAAGTAGAAGGATATAGTAGACATGAAAAGCACTACAAACCAATTCAACATAATCAAGATTTATACAATCTTCACACAACAGCAGGATACAAATTCTATTCGAGTTCTCATGGACTATAAACCAGGAGACACTGGAACATATACAGGGACATAAAACAAGGTGCAAAAATTTCATGGTCTAAAGGTATTGAAATCATACAGAGTCTGTTCTCTTATCACTGTGGATTTATGTTAGAAATCAATATCAAAAGATATTTGAAAATAACCCACACATTTTCAAGTGCAAGGTGACATTTACCAAGAGAGACCTTTAACTTAGCCATAGAAAACATCAATAAAGTTAAAAGACCGAAAAACAAAGGGTGATTGCAGAGGAGAAAGCACTTAAATGAGAAATTAATAACAAAATGAGAAATTAAATCAAAGGTACTTAAAGAAACTCCACATAATTGGAAATTAAATGTCCACTTTTAAATGATGGGTGTATCTAAGAAGCCACAACAAGAAAAATTTAAAAATATTTGTAACACAATAAAGATGAAAAGAGAAGTTATCAGAATTTGTTGCATGCTGCTGAGGCTGCTCAATGCAACTACAATTGGAATCTTGAATAAGGCACGAAAACAAATAATGGACACGAGCATAAAGTTTTGTGAAGTTTGAACTAAATCTGTACTTTAGTTAATAATACTGTGTCACATGTTAATTTCCTAGTTTTATTTTTTAAATATAGTATTTTACATTCTCAGAATTGGATTAGAAGTTTCAAGTCTCATTCAAAATATTTTTTTAAATCACTAAGAAAATAAGCTTTCTAGACTTTGAGCTCGGAGAAGGCAATGGCAACCCACTCCAGTACTCTTGCCTGGAAAATCCCATGGACGGAGGAGCCTGGTAGGCTGCAGTCCATGGGGTCGCTAAGAGTCGGACACAACTGAGCAACTTCACTTTCACTTTTCATTTTCATGCATTGGAGAAGGAAATGGCAACCCACTCCACTATTCTTGCCTGGAGAATCCCAGGGATGGGGGAGCCTGGTGGGCTGCCGTCTGTGGGGTTGCACAGAGTCAGACACGACTGAAGCGACTTAGCAGCAGCAGCAGCAGCAGACTTTGAGCAGTAATACTAGCCCCATCCCGCTTTTTGATCACTCAAGCACATCACTTTAGAAATTGTCACCTATCTCTCTTGTGTCTTCAATACCCCCCTCTATTTTATCATTGCCATCCACATTCAAACATCCTGTAATATTTCCAGTATCAAAAATAAAGCTTTCCTAGAAATTCTGTGGCAGTCCAGTGACCACCCTGAGGCCAATGCCCATAATCAACACTCCCCTCCCATCTTTGCCATTTTATCCACAGATTTGACATGGGGATCCCTCTCTGTTCTAAATGCTTTCCTCACAGACTTTAGGGACTCCATGCTTGGTTCTCCTCTCCCTTGTGGCCAATCTCTTAAACTCTCGATCTCTTAATTTCCTCTACCTCCAAACATCAGGATGTTCTGGGCCCAGACATCCTTATTCTGCTCGCTTACTCCTCAGGTAAACTCATGAAACCTTCTGGATTGAAACCGCATCTATCCACTGACTTGGGGAAAATTTGTGTCTTCAGACAGGACCTCTTCTCAGAAATCCAGATTCACATCCCATATCTCAAACTCAATCCATGAGAAAATCCTACTTGTACTTTCTTAGACATATATCCATAATACAGCAACTTCTCACCAGCTTGGCCATGACAACTGGGTTCTAAACTACCATTATTGCTAGCCTGTATTCTTATTCTGCTTCTACCTTTGCCACCTACAACCTAATTTCCATTTGGCAGCCAGAATGCTACTTCTAGACTGTCAGCTCACGATGCTTCCTGAAGTTTCCCATCACACTCAGGGTGAAAGTCCAAGTTCTAGCCATGGCCCTCAGGACTGACCCAATGTACCTCTCTGATCTCACTGCTAGCAGTCCTCCAATTGTTCACTGGGCTCTATCCACAGGCATCTCTCTGAATCTCATTGAAGATGTCAAACATCCTCCTTGCTCAGGGCTCTCACTCCTAGCTGAGATAGTGACAGTGCTCACTTCCTCATTTTCCTCAGGTTCTACTCAAACGTCACCCAGCTGGTGTGGCTTTTTTTCCTCCCTATATAAACAGCACCAACCCAACACTCTCACATTTCATTTCTTTTTCCTTGAAGGACTGGTCACTGCTAGAAACACCATATATTCACTTGTTTTGCTTCTTTCTTTGTTGTCTATGTATCTCCTCTTAACATAAACATTTCAGGGGCAGGGACTTTTTTATAGAGTGCTTGAAATTGAGTCCACCACACAATAGATACTCAATAACTATCATTAGATTTATAGAGTACAACATTTTAATGACAGTCCATCGATTAATCAACTAATCAATGAGTTTGGTAATTATTGATTGTGAACTTACTGTGTGTAAAGAATTTTGCTAAAAGTCAAGAACTCATAGTTAAAGTTAGAAAAATAAGCAGTCTAGTTCCATAACTAAAATCCATTATGGCATAATGTGTTCATTAGATTTTGACAGTAAGGACTGGGGGGAGGTTGAGGATCAGAAGGTCTGGACACAGATCAGTCATCAGTAAGACTGCTGTGCTCTCCAAGTGATGGCTTCCTTTCTCCCTTTATACTTTTCTGAAGAATAAATACTTTAACAAAATCTGAGCTTGTTATTATAATCAGAAACAATCAATGAATCTCTTTTTCTCTTGCTCTTTTTCTCTCTCTCTCGCTCCCTTTGTCCTGCCTCTGTCATCACATTTCCTTCTCTGACTGACCCTCATGCATTCTTGTAAAGACCCTTGTGGATATACTGGGTCTATCCAGATAATTCAAGATAATCTCCCATCTCAAAATTCTTAATCACACTGCAGAGTCCTTATGGCATCTGAAATAACATTTAGGATTAGCACACGGACATCTTTTGGGGAAGGACCTTATACTGCCTAAAATAGTCATTCACTATGAAAACAATAGGAAAAGATGCAGTATTTTGACTCATCAGATCAGTAACTTATGCATGCCAAAACTACAGCAGAACTTAAGAATATTAAATATTATTAACATAAAACATGCTTCACTTGGTGCTTGGCTTTGAGTGAAAGGGTGAACACAGGCAGCCCTGACTGGTCATGAGCATTTCTGGGACCTGGTCAATGTCCACAAACCAGTGGAGGAAAGGAGACGAGGAAATGAGCTCATCTTCTCATCTTATGTGAAGAAAGTTCACTGTGCAAGAAACTTGTTATGGAGCTAAGTGCTTCTTCAAAATCTTGGGGCTGCTGTTATTATTGTTTTATACTGTTTTTCTCTGTAAGATTCCTGGAGTTATAAACTGTAGGGACTAGAGTTTGACTTTTACAATAGTGTTTCCCCTCAAATAATGCTTCCTTTATGCTGCTTCTGTTAAAAAAAAAATCCGGAATTTTGAAAATTATAACAAAGCATTATTTTAGGACCTTAAGTCATCTATAATATATGAATCCCACATCTTTATTGCTCTTCAAGCATCTCAAATATTTAAAAAAAACCCTAAATGTTCCAAAATTAATTTTTCTTTCCCTGTGAACAAGCCAAAAGTAGTTACATTTGTTAAAGGTCAAACAGAACTCAAGTTGTTTAAAGGGCAAAAAGCAGAAAAGAAACACTGAATATCTCATCAAATATATTTGTTTAATTGATCCTTCCAATTGTTTCTGTGCACATCATGCTCACAAAAAAGACACATTCCTGGGAAGTTAAATTTCAAGGGTTTGTCTCCAATCATGGACGATTATAGAAAAGACACTCTTAGAATTTGATTTGTTTCCTAGGTAACACCTCTTCAAATCTGGTGTCTGTGTCTCATCATTTTGCTCCTACACACGGATAAAGATCCTAAAACTAAGTGTAAATTTCAGGGACAGAAGATGACTTGAGCAGGCATCCTAAAAGAAGGATCTGGGATGGATATTATTCTTTGGAAGGAAATTTAATTTCTTTAAGTTAATATAAATAGCAGGAAAAAGAAACAAATTTGGAGACTTGCTGAAGCTTAATTCTCTGAAGGATATTGTTATTCTAGCAGGTTAATCTTGGACCCAAACCAAATGATTTAAGTTTCTGAAACACATGAAATATCTCCTAGTTTAACCCAATGGCTGTGGCATAATATAGCTCCCAGGGGAGGAATACAGTTAGATTTAGTTAGATTTATATGTTTAAACAATTGTGGCTGATTTACAAACTTTAACAATGGGTTTAAGGCTAGAAATATAGCATAAATGAGATTCATATAGACTGAAAAAAATGAATAATCTCTCACATAGCCTCAGGGTACAAATTTGGATAATTAAACACAAATATTAAAATGACTTTGATACAAAAAGAGCCATTCCTCAAGGTATAAGAAAAAAGGGCAAACCATAAATTGTGTCTATGTCCCCATCTTCTGCTGTAATATAGTATTCAGGAAATATTTTGTTTAAAATAATCATCAAACGTAGCCTCAAACCACAAAGCCAAAAGCAGAAACAAGAGCAGCCACATTAGGTAGACTGCTGCAGCTATATGTATACAAAGCAAGAAGAGATACTCACATTCAATATGCCGCCATAAGGGTAGGTATGGAAGTGGAGAGGGAGGAAGGAGGAATATCAGGATCAGGCGGCCAGGGCCTGATCCATCTACACAGCTAGCCTGCCAGCCCGTGCCTTTTGAATGGAACTGTCCAAGGTCCTGAAATAGGCGTCTGAACAAGCCTTGATTCCCCTGATTACAATATGAAATTGTTACCAGTCACTGGCATTGGCTGAAGACACACTCTCTTTGTCTTCTGCCACCATGAGTCACTGTGCATTTCCAGCTACCCGCTTCTCATGGTAGCTCAGTACCTGAGCCTGGCCAGAGATAGCTCTGTTTGAAAGGGATAAACCAGAATACCTGGAGGTCACACAGAAATCTGTTTAAAGATTTAATGATTTATTTCCTTCTAATATCCCTGGAGAAGGAAATGGCAACCCACTCCAGTATTCTTGCCTGGAGAATCCCGTGGATGGAGGAGCCTGGTGGGCTACAGTCCACGAGGTCACAAAGAGTCAGACACGACTGAGCAAGCAACTTAACTTAATATTCACTAGCTTCTTCTAAGTCAACACCCACTCAATTTGCCAATTGAGAATGATTTAAAATTCAACAGTATTTGCAAATAGGAATCGTTATGGCCTTTTACAAACTACAGAAGCCTAATTATTCTATTTTCATGTTAAGTGCCTAATCTTCATTTAGTAAATGGAGATTATTAATTACGCACACTGACATTTAAAAACAGTATGAATTCTGTGTACTTATTACTAACTTGAAGCGTTCAAATCATGTAACTTCCTGCACAAATTAGCTCATTTATGTTACACCAGACAGAAAAATCTTAGTGATCTTTATTAAAAACAGACTAATCCACTGAAATGAACATTTTTTTTTTCAATTTTTAAAGGGTCTTACTAATTACTATATCAAGACCTAGAAAAAATTTTCCCCCAGGATATACTGTCCGGAATTCTTAAGATTGATTTTCACTTAAAAATTATTTATTTATTTTTGGCTGTGCTGGCTCTTCTTTGCTGTGCCCAAGCTTTCTCTAGCTGCAGGGAGAGAGGACTACTCTCGAGCTGCAGTGCACAGGGTTCTCATTGCAGTGGCTTCTCCTTGTTGCAGAGCAGGGGCTCTAGGATGCGAGAGCTCTAGGATGCAAGGCAGATTTTTAACCACTGGACCACCAGGGAAGACCATTTTTCACTTTTTTTTTAAGCAGCGGAGAAATCACCTAATAAGGTAGATGATGGATTTGTTACTCCTGCATAGGTTAGCCCCACCATTTCTGACTTTTCATTCCTCTGCATCTGACTTTGATGATCAACAGTTCCAAATTTACACATTTAAGAATTTTAAATGATATACTTAAAACATGCTTGGATTCAGGTCCAGAAAAAGACACCTGACCAATAATTCACACATTAGACATATTTCTTAGTCATGTGTTCGTCAGGTTTGAAATGGGAACAGGGAGGCATATTCTGGGAGTACTGATTTATCTGGATATCTAAAAAAATTCAATCACAATTGAAATCTGTGCCAGAGACATGGTACTGAAAGGTACCAGATTATGCCACCCTCAAATATGCCTCTTTGACATATGGATTATTTTCAGCTAAAGGCAATTGAGAACCAGTCCAAATTCTAAAAACAGGGCATAAATTTTCCTTTTGTGAAAGAAATGTCCATTTATAAAGGAAATTTCCATTCATAGAGATGTCTCCCTCTCCCTTACCAGTTGCTAAGGACTCTTACCAACACCTATGCAGAGAGAAGGCTCCTAATTAAATCTGCTGAACAAACCTTATTAAACAGCCTTTGTTTACCATACCTTCCCAGGTCATCCTTCCTTAACTTGCCTCTCCCACACAGAAGCCCCAGACACCTTTTTGTTTGCATTTAAACACAAATTCTAACCACTCTTTTGGATTATTCACAACTGACTGCTCCCTTGTGTACACCACAAGTCACATATTAATAAACTCCTGTTTGTTTTTGTCTTGTTAATTTGTTTTTGGCCAGTCTCATTTATAGGGCCCCAGCTGGAGAACCAAAGATAGGTAGAGGAAGAGATTTTTCCTTCTATACAGTACTGTCTCATAAATTTTCTCCTGTTACCACAGAATTCGGTCAGAACCCCAACTCTGATGCAACCTTGTCCTGGAATGTTGAGCAGATGCAATAATCCCTGAAGTCGAAGTTTAATCATCACCATAATATCAATGTGATTTTCTACTTTATAGGGTTGTTTAGAGGACTAAAGGAGATTGTATACATAAAGCATCTAGAACAAAAAAAATGTCTGGATTAAGTGGATGGTCAAATAATAATATGGTCTGCCAGATCGGTATAAAATAGAAAGAAAGCTAAACTAATCATTCATCCTGATCTTTGATCACTCTCTAATATTTGAGACAATAGCACGTTGTGCATAATAAAATAGCACTATGGTATCAATAGTCATCATCATCAACAATAAAGAAAATATTATACATGTAATAGTCTGGGTGGAATTCCGATGTCTTTATTAAAACAAAAGTAAATCCACTTAGTTTTTCACTATACATATCACTATACATAACACAAGTGATATGTATCTTCAAACACCCTCTTCCAACAACACAAGAGAACACTCTACACATGGATATCACTGGATGGCCAACACTGAAATCAGACTGATTATGTTCTTTGCGGCCAAAGATGGAGAAGCTCTATACAGTCAGCAAAAACAAGACCAGGAGCTGACTGTGGCTCAGATCATGAAATTCTTATTGCCAAATTCATACTTAAATTGAAGAAAGAAGGGAAAACTGCTAGACCATTCAGGTATGACCTAAATCAAATCCCTTATGATTATACAGTGGAAGTGAGAAATAGATTTAAGGGACTAGATCTGATAGACAGAGTGCCTGATGAACTATGGACGAAGGTTCATGACACTGTACAGGAGACAGGGAACAAGATCATCCGAAGGAAAAGAATTGCAAAAAAGCAAAATGGCTGTCTGAGGAGGCCCTACAAATAGCTGTGAAATGAAGAGAAGTGAAAAGCAAAGGAGAAAAGGAAAGATATACCCATGTGAATGCAGAGTGCCAAGCAAGGAGAGATATGAAAGCCTTCCTCAGTGATCAGTGCAAAGAAATAGAGGAAAACAATAGAATGGGAACAACTAGAGATTTCTTCAAGAAAATTAGAGACACCAAGGGAACATTTCATTCAAAGATGGGCTCAATAAAGGATAAAAATGGTATAGACCTAACAGAAGCAGAAGATATTAAGAAGAGGTGGCAACCTCCCAGAATAATGGAGATAAAAGTAAAAATAAACAAATGGGACCTAATTAAACTTAAAAGCTTATGCACAATGAAGGAAAATATAAGCAAGGTGAAATGACAGCCTTCAGAATGGGACAAAATAACAGCAAATGAAGCAACTGACAAACAATTAATCTCAAAAATCTACAAGCAAATCCTGCAGCTCAATTCCACAAAAATAAGCGACCCAATCAAAAAATGGGCCAAAGAACTAAACAGACATTTCTCCAAAGAAGGCAAAACTAATACAATTATGTAAAGTTTAAAAATAAAATAAAATAAAATAAAAGAAGGCATACAAATGGCTAACAAATACATGAAAAGATGCTCAACATCACTCATTATCAGAGAAATGCAAATCAAAATCACAATGAGGTACCATCTTACGCCGGTCAGAATGGCTGCTATTCAAAAGTCTACAAACAATAAATGCTGGAGAGGGTGTGGAGAAAAGGGAACATTCTTACACTGTTGGTGGGAATGCAAACTAGGACGGCCACTATGGAGAACAGTGTGGAGATTCCTTAAAAAACTGGAAATAGAACTGCCATATGACCCAGTAATCCCACTGCTGGGCATACACACTGAGGAAACCAGAACTGAAAGAGACATGTGGACCCGAATGATCATCACAGCACTGTTTACAATAGCCAGGACATGGAAGCAACCTAGACATCCATCGGCAGATGAATGGATAAGAAAGCTGTGGTACATATATACAATGGAATATTATTCAGCCATTAAAAAGAATACATTTGAAACAGTTCTAATGAGGTGGATGAAACTAGAGCCTATTATACAGAGTGAAGTAAGTCAGAAAGAAAAACACCAATACGGTATATTAATGCATATATATGGAATTTAGAAAGATGGTAATGATGACCCTATATGTGAGATAGCAACAGAGAGATAAAGAACAGACTGTTGGACTCTGTGGGAGAAGGTGAGGGTGGGATGATTTGAGAAAATATCATTGAAACATGTATATTATCGTATGTGAAATACATCACCAGTCCAGATTCGATGCATGAGACAGGGTGCTCGGGGCTGGTGCACTGGGATGACCCTGAGGGATGGGATGGGGAGGGAGGGGGGAGGCTGGATCAGGATGGGGAACACATGTACACCCATTGCTGATTCATGTCAATGTATGGCAAAAACCACCACAATATTGTAAAGCAATTGGACTCCAATTAAAATTTTTAAAAAATAATGAAAAAAAAAGAAGAGGTGGCAAGAATACCCAGGAAAACTGTACAAAAAAGATCTTCACAGCCCAGATAATCATGATGGTGTGATCACTCACCTAGAGCCAGACATCCTGGAATGTGAAGTCAAGTGGGCCTCGGAAGCATCACTACGAACAAAGCTAGTGCAGGTGATGGAATTCCAGTTGAGCTATTTCAAATCCTGAAAGATGATGCTGTGAAAGTGTTGCACTCAATATGCCAGCAAATTTGGAAAACTCAGCAGTGGCCACAGAACTGGAAAAGGTCAGTTTTCATTCCAATCCCAAAGAATGTTCAAACTACTGCACAATTGCACTCATCTCACATGCTAGTAAAGTAATGCTCAAAATTCTCCAAGCCATGCTTCAGCAATATGGGAACCATGAACTTCCAGATGTTCAGGCTGGATTTAGAAAAGGCAGAGATCAAACAGCCAACATCCACTGGATCATCGAAAAAACAAGCGAGTTCCAGAAAAATATCTACTTCTGCTTTATTGACTATGACAAAGCCTTTGACTGTGTGGATAACAATAAACTGTGGAAAATTCTGAAAGAGATGGGAATAACAGACCTGCCTCTTGAGAAATCTGTATGCAGGTCAGGAAGCAACAGTTAGAACTGGACATGGAACAACAGACTGATTCCAAATAGGAAAAGGGGTACATAAAGGCTGTATATTGTCACCCTGCTTATTTAACTTATATGCAGAGTACATCATAAGAAATGCTGGGCTGGAAGAAGCACAAGCTGAAATCAAGATTGCCAGAGAAATATCAATAACCTCAGATATGCAGATGACACCACCCTTATGGCAGAAAGTAAAGAACAACTAAAGAGCCTCTTGATGAAAGTGAAAGAGGAGAGTGAAAAAGTTGGCTTAAAGCTCAACATTCAGAAAAATAAGATCATGGCACCCAGTCCCATCACTTCATGGGAGACAGATGGGGAAACAGTAGAAACAGTGGCTGACTTTATTTTCTTGTGCTCGAAAATGCAGATGGTGACTGCAGCCATGAAATTAAAAGATGCTTACTTCTTGGAAGGAAAGTTATGACCAACCTAGACAGCATATTAAAAACCAGAGATATTACTTTGCCAAAAGAAGGCCTGTCTAGTCAAAGCTATAGTTTTTCTAGTAGTCGTGTATGAATGTGAGAGTTGGACTATAAAGAAGGCTGAGTGCCAAAGAATTGATGCTTTTGAACTGTGGTGTTGGAGAAGACTCTCGAGAATTCCTTGGACTGCAAGGAGATCTAACCAGTCCATCCTAAAGGAAATAATTCCTGAATATTCATTGGAAGGACTGATGCTGAAGCTGAAACTACAATACTCTGGCCACCTGATGTGAAGAGCTGACATTTGAAAAGACCCTGATTCTGGGCAAGATTGAAGGCGAGAGGAGAAGGAGACGACAGAGGATGAGATGGTTGGATGGCATCACCAACTCAACAAACATGAGTTTGAGTAAACTCTGGTAACTGGTGATGCACAGGGAGGCCTGGCATGCTGCAGTTCATGGGGTCGCAAAGAGTCAGACATGACTGAGGGACTGAACTGAACTGATACATAACACTGGTAAATTTGAAATTTTAGATGTACTGAATAATTTTCTATGAAAATATCAATTTTAAAAATTAATCCAATGAGATATAGATACTGGGAATTGCCTGTCAACAAAAGAATTTGAAAATATAGTGAAAATCAAAATCCATAAAGGCATTTTTTTTTTTGGCTTTACTGCACACTTTTATGATCTTACTTTCCCCACCTAGGTACCCAGCAGTGAAAGTGCTAACCACTGGACTCCCAGGGAATTCCTGGCATAGATGGTTGTACAGAGAAAACCCAACAAACACAAAATGATCATATATTTCTATTACTTAAAGTAGTCCAGAATAGGGGCAAAAATGAATGTTTCTCTTTTTACTAGGCCAACCATCTCTGAAAATGCTGCTGCTGCTGCTAAGTCACTTCAGTTGTGTCTGACTCTGTGCGACCCCAGAGAGGGAAGCCCACCAGGCTCCCCCGTCCCTGAGATTCTCCAGGCAAGAACACTGGAATGGGTTGCCATTTCCTTCCCCAGTGCATGAAAGTGAAAAGTGAATTTGAAGTCACTCAGTCGTTTCCGACTCTTCATGACTCCATAGGCTGCAGCCTACCAGGCTCCTCTGTTCATGGGATTTTCCAGGCAAGAGTACTGGAGTGGGGTGCCATTTCCTTCTCTGCTCTGAAAATGAGCAGCACAAAATAAGGAGTGTTACATACAGATCTCTTCCACTTATTACTGTATACACGAATTTATGAAGTAAAATACTGACAAATGTCATTCCATAGATTTGGTTATCCTATAATGAATGAATTTTAGTACACTACTATGTTAAAGCAGAAAAGCATATTAACATTTCAATAGATAACACAAAGCACTGGAGAAGTGTCAATATCTGTTGTGCAAAAAAAACTACATAATATAGAAATTGTGGGAAACTTTCTTAATTTATGTCTACCACAAAACTATAGTAAATTTCATTCCCAGTGGTAAAATATTGGACACATTCCCATAAAGCCATGAATAAAGCAATACTCTCAACTCCTTCATCTCAACTAATCAACATTGGACTGGAAGTCTTATCTAACACAATAAAGAATATAAGAAGCATAAAGAGTGGGCAATGACAGATAAAGCTGTCAAGTATTTTTGGTATAATATTCTAATATAATTTTCTACATGGAAAATTTTAGTGGCTCAATAGACAAACCAGTAAAACCACAGAAATCAGTAACATGGTGAGATCAGTTCAGTTCAGTCACTCAGTCATGTCTGACTCTTTGTGACCCCATGAACCACAGCACAACAGGCCTCCCTGTCCATCACCAACTCCCGGAGTTTACCCAAACTTCTGTCTATTGAGTTGGCGATGT
Source organism: Bubalus kerabau (assembly GCF_029407905.1). Taxonomy (NCBI): domain Eukaryota; kingdom Metazoa; phylum Chordata; class Mammalia; order Artiodactyla; family Bovidae; genus Bubalus; species Bubalus kerabau. Next base: position 146,907,672 of record NC_073647.1, on the reverse strand, counting down.
CATCCAACCATCTCATCCTCTGTCGTCCCCTTCTCCTCCTGCCCTCAATCTTTCCCAGCATCAGGGTCTTTTCCAATGAGTCAGTTTTTCACATCAGGTGGCCAAAGTATTGGAGTTTCAGCTTCAACATCAGTCCTTCCAATGAACACTCAAGACTGATCTCCTTTAGGATGGACTGGTTGGATCTCCTTGCAGTCCAAGGGACTCTCAAGAGTCTTCTCCAGCACCATAGTTCAAAAGGATCAATTCCTCTGCGCTCAGCTTTCTTTATAGTCCAACACTCACATCCATACATGACTACTGGAAAAACCATAGCCTTGACTAGATGGACCTTTGTTGAAAAAGCAATGTCTCTGCTTTGTAATATGCTGTCTAGGTTGGTCCTAACTTTCCTTCCAAGGAATAAGCATCTCTTAATTTCATGGCTGTGATCACCATCTGCAACATGGTGAGACAGAAACCTTTACAAAACCAAAGTGCTCCTATATACCACCAATAAATAATTGGAAAATATAATTAGGTAAAATAGGTAGGGCTTTTGCACAAACAACTCTGGTCCGCACATCCATCCATCCACTCACTCACGCACCTACATGAAGAAAAAGAAGAAACAAATACTAAAAAACAAGGAATAAACTCAGTAAGAAATGTGGAAAATACATATGAACGAAATTGTAAAATATCATTGAAGTGTTTTTAAGAAGATTGTAATGGAGGGACCTGACCATATTCTTGGAAAAGAAAACTCAATATCGATAAGAATAGTCATTTCTCACCAAAATAATCTATTTTAATGATTAAATTGGTTACAGATCTTGGTGGAGAAGGAAATAACAACCCACTGGGTTGGGAAGATCCCCTGGAGGAGGGCATGGCAACCCACTCCAGTATTCTTGTCTGGAGAATCCCATGGACAGAGGAGCCTGATGGGCTGCAGTCCACGGGGTCACAGAGAGTCAGACACGACTGAGTGACTAAACAACAATACATATCTTGGAAAACCATAAAGCTACAAAAAAGTGGAACAGATTTATATGTACTGACAAGACAAATAACCATGATACAGTGTCAAGTGAAATGTTTCCCAGAATGATTCCATTAATGCAAAAGAAACATAGTTGCATGATTGTTTGTACACAGAGCCAGAGTTGTATATAAATAGTAGTATCACAGAGAGTAGAAGGGGTAGGATGAGGGCAGGGCAGTAGAATTGTAATTTATTCCTATGACTGTATGCTTCAGATTTTTACAACAAGCGCTATTTTTCTAATTAAAAACTTTAAGGATATTAAAGACAATAGGACTTGCTTGTGCATGTGCGTGCTAAGTCACTTCAGTCATTTGTGACTCTTTGCAATCCTAAGGACTGTAGCCCACCAGGCTCCTCTGTCCATGGATTTTCCAGGCAAGAATACTGGAGTGGGATGCCATGCCCTCCTCCAGGGGATCTTCCCAATCCAGGGATCGAACCCACCTCTCTTATGTCTCCTGCATTGGCAGGTGGGTTCTTTACCACTAGCGCCACCTGGGAAGCTCTAGAACTTGTTTCAGTTCAGTTCAGTCCAGTCACTCAGTCGTGTCCGACTCTTTGCAACCCCATGAATTGCAGCATGCCAGGCCTCCCTGTCCATCACAAACTCCCAGAGTTCACTCAGACTCATGTCCATCGAGTCAGTGATGCCATCCAGCCATCTCATCCTCTGGCATCCCCTTCTCCTCCTGCCCCCAATCCCTCCCAGCATCAGAGTCTTTTCCAATGAGTCAACTCTTCGCATGAGGTGGCCAAAGTACTGGAGTTTCAGCTTTAGCATCATTCCTTCCAAAGAAATCCCAGGGCTGATCTCCTTCAGAATGGACTGGTTGGATCTCCTTGCAGCCCAAGGGACTCTCAAGAGTCTTCTCCAACACCACAGTTCAAAAGCATCAATTCTTTGGCGCTCAGCCTTCTTCACAGTCCAACTCTCACATCCATACATGACCACAGGAAAAAACATAGCCTTGACTAGACAGAGCTTTGTTGGCAAAGTAATGTCTCTGCTTTTCAATATGCTATCTAGGTTGGTCATAACTTTCCTTCCAAGGAGTAAGCGTCTTTTAATTTCATGGCTGCAGTCACCATCTGCAGTGATTTTGAAGCCCAGAAAAATAAAGTCTGACACTGTTTCCACTGTTTGCCCACCTATTTCCCATGAAGTGATGGGACCAGATGCCATGATCTTCGTTTTCTGAATCTTGAGCTTTAAGCCAACTTTTTCACTCTCCACTTTCACCTTCATCAAGAGGCTTTTTAGTTCCTCTTCACTTTCTGCCATAAGGGTGATGTCATCTGCATATCTGAGGTTATTGATATTTCTCCCGGCAATCTTGATTCCAGCTTGTGTTTCTTCCAGTCCAGCGTTTCTCATGATATACTCTGTATATAAGTTAAATAAGCAGGGTGACAATATACAGCCTTGACGTACTCCTTTTCCTACTTGGACCAGTCTGTTGTTCCATGTCCAGTTCTAACTGTTGCTTCCTGACCTGCATACAGATTTCTCAAGAGGCAGATCAGGTGGTCTGGTATTCCCATCTCTTTCAGAATTTTCCACAGTTTGTTGTGATCCACACAGTCAAAGGCTTTGGCATAATCAATAAAGCAGAAATAGATGTTTTTCTGGAACTCTCTTGCTTTTTCCATGATCCAGCGGATGTTGGCAATTTGATCTCTGGTTTCTCTGCCTTTTCTAAAACCAGCTTGAACATCAGGAAGTTCACGGTTCATGTATTGCTGAAGCCCGGCTTGAAGAATTTTGAGCATTACTTTACTAGCATGTGAGATGAGTGCAATTGTGCGGTAGTTTGAGCATTCTTTGGCATTGCCTTTCTTTGGGATTGGAATGAAAACTGACCTTTGCTGCTGCTGCTGCTGCTGCTAAGTCGCTTCAGGCGTGTCCGACTCTGTGCGACCCCAGAGACAGCAGCCCACCAGGCCCCACTGTCCCTGGGATTCTCTAGGCAAGAACACTGGAGTGGGTTGCCATTTCCTCCTCCAATGCATGAAAGTGAAAAGTGAAAGTGAAGTCGTTCAGTTGTGTCCGACTCTCAGCGACCCCATGGACTGCAGCCTACCAGGCTCCCCCATCCATGGGACTTTCCAGGCAAGAGTACTGGAGTGGTGTGCCATCGCCTTCTACCAAACTGACCTTTACTGGCTTCTAAATACTTTCAGATTCAAATTCCCCAAAATTAGTTCAGAACCAGTATACCGAACACATACCTGATTCTTCAAGAACAAAATAAAACATACATAAAATATACAGATACAAGCAAACCCACAAACAAATTATATGTTTCTCATCTTTCTGAGTATAAAAACACCGAAAAGTGATAGTGTTAGTCACTCAGACATGTCCAACTCTTTGCAACCCCATGGACTGCAGCCCATCAGGCTCCTCTGTCCATGGGGTTCTCCAGACAAGAATCCTGGAGTGGGGTGCCATTTCCTTCTCCAGGGGATCTTTCTGACCCAGGGATTGAACCCAGGTTTCCTGCATTGCAGGCAGATTCTTCACCATCTGAGCTATCAGGGAAGTCCCTACCCACCACATAGGAAGACTAAGTAAGGCACACAGCAAATATCATGCACTAAAATATGTGAACTGTTATTATTCCCAGACAGCAAAATCAGAGAAAAACATGCAGTGGCCAATTTGGATATAAAACATACTAAACTACATACATAAGCTTGACTCATTACATGTAAAAACAAAATAGGTATCATAACTATAGGAGAATCATGACTACAAAATACACGATCTTAAACCAGATTTGAGGTTAACAGGGAGAGGGGAGAAAGGAGCCCACAAAGCAGGTGAGAAGTAGTGAGGAAGGAAAGCCAGAAGCTTCACATGGATTTACCAGGCCAATGATCCATTCACCACTAATTTTAATGTAAAATAATGGTTTTTGCTTAAACTTACAGATAAAGGGAAAACAATTTTATCCTTAAAGATAATCTATCATAGAGATAGCACGGAAAATAGGACCCCCCCCCCCACTGCATTGGAATTTAATATAGGTTTCTAGGCTATTTTCACTTAGGGCAAAGTTTCTCAGTCCTGGCACAACTGACCAGCACTATAAACCACTGGGTTGGATAATTCTTTGTTGTAGGGGGCTGTCCTGTGTAATATATATTATAGTATGTTTAGCAGTGTCCCTGATCTCTATTTACTAGGGCCAGCAGCACCCCTGTTTCCTAGCTACGACAACCAAAAATGTCTCCAGACATTGCTGAATACCTCCAGGCATGGGGGAGCATGTGCAACACTGCCCCAGGCTGAAAAATCAGTGACTTACCGAAATGATGAACATTCTCCTTTGTCAAGAAATATTCTCTAAATGCATCTTTTAATGATTTTAAAATATTACAACACACGGGCTTCCCTGGTGTCTCGGACAGTAAAGAATCTGCCTGCAATGCAGGAGACCTGGGTTCAATCCCTGGGTCAGGAAGATCCCCTGGAGAAGGGCATGGCAACCCACTCCAGATTCTTGCCTGGAGAATCCCATGCACAGAGAAGCCTGGCAGGCTACAGTCGTTGGGGTCGCAAGAGTTGGACACGACTGAGCAACTAGCACTTTCACTTTCACAACATACAATAAGTTAATTCAAGCATTACATATAATTAGGCATTTTACTTTCATCATCTTTTGTTTCATGATAAATAAGAAACACTTGTACAAAATTCTTTGGTTGGATAACTGATTATTTCCTTAAAATGAACTCCCAGGTTGCGTTATTCAATCAGAAGGCATGAACATTTAAAAAATGCACCCTTGTTCCATTCTCCAGCAATATTGAGCCAAAGACACACTCCTTTGAAGGGAAAATATGTTTTCATACCTATGCTACACTGTGTATTATACTTTATAAAAATTATTTATGAATCAAGTACATTAAAAATGATATACCACATCACTGTATACCATTTTTATTTATCAGCATTTATTTTCCTATTTACCCTTCAATGGGCTTAGTCATTTTATTTGATGACTAAATCTTATATAAAATATTATTCTTCTGTATGCAGTGGTATTTTTTGAAGTAATTTCTACTTGTATATGACAGATGTCACCCTCTGTGTTCCCTGTATAATTTCATTTTACTGGCCCTGACTGCATTGCTAGGAAGGATTTGAAATGTGAGAGCAAGACAACAGAAAGGATTTATAGAAATACTCTGAGAGGAAGTGGACATTCTTTTCTACCAGTCCGAGAACAAGAATTTCTTACTTATCTATTGATAAACAGTCTAGTAAATTCAGGCTCTGGAAATGAACCTGAAAGCGAAGATAAAGCAGAGGCAGAAGAACTGTCACCATGAATCAAAAGCTAATATTGAACTGTTCTCTAGCATAACTCTAATATCTGTGTAATAGCAAAGTACAAGAATGGATATTCATAATACTATTTGTGCATTTTCAGAAATATTATATGAAGTACAGTATGGTCTATTTGAGAAGGCAGAATTCTAAGGTGATCTCCATGATTTTCACCCTCTTGATTGCAGTTGGAGATGCCCTAAGCAGAGGACCCAACAAACCCACAACTGGACTCCTGACCCACTGTTTTAGGCCATTACTTAGAGTTACCCAGAATAGAAAACTAATACTGTAGGAGGTGACTAATATTAATTTAGGGTAACTTTCACTAAAATGGTTAAACTATTTGAGCCTGTAAAAATTTAAATTTCAATGATCATATCTGGAAATTTATTCTTTTTGAAGAGCTCAGGCCCCAACAAAGGCTTGATGAGGAGAGGGCAGTTTGTATATTTCACCACCTGTTAAAATGTATCATTAATGCATAACCCAGGATAGTATACTCAAATCTAAATTTATGATCTAAGTTTTTAATATATTCCATTTACGACAAAGATAAGAAATGACACCAGAGAAATAACTAAAAATAGTAACTCTGATTTTGACTCTTTTCAGTGATGCTGATGAGACTAAATTATGCTCTGTTCAAAAACACCATGATCAGTAATGTAACTAATTGACAAATGAAAGCAGAAGGGACATCTGCCAAAATTTGGGTAATTAAAATAAATGCCTGTCTTCATTATGTACACATTAAACTTATCATACAATTACGGTATGATATTTGTATTCTTTGTTTCAAAGAATTTTATAGTATCAATTTTTTTTCTAAAAATAAGCATGAAAAATTAAACTTACACAGTTGCAAAAAGGAAGAGAAAAAGGAAGAAAACAATTTATTCCAAAATAAGGTTTTGTTTTTTTTTTAACTATTTAAACCATACCTCATAGGAGTCATTTGAATAGACAATGCATAACTGATAAAATACATAAGAATGATCATTAAATTATTTGTTATAATAAAACACAGAATCACCTCACATACTCATCAATAATGGGGATTGTTAAATATTTTTTATGTTATGTAATAAATGTTATGTAGTCATTAAAAATAATGTTTGTCAGATTTTACTGACATGGACATACCCATAATGTTTTATTGAATGGAAAAAGTTGTAACACAATACATACAGTTTGAGGACATTCTTATTTTAAAAATATTGTGTACATTTTTACACTTGGTGCGAAGAAAGATTTAAAATATAAGGTTTGTGAAAATAAAAGGACAAAGATTTAGCAAAACCAACTGCTAAGAGAAGAGTACATTGGGGAGAAGGAATAAGGAGGAGGCACTCCTTTCATTCATTATAATCTTTATGAATCCTGAATCTACATGGTTCACAGATACAGAATAATGTATAAAGTTGCTCTTTCAATCTAATTTCTAAAATGTCTAATTACACATCTTGCAAACATCAAACCAGATTCAAGCACAAACCCTCAGAAATAGGAGTCATATTCCCCTTCTATCCTCCTAGTCCACTACCCTTCTTCTGCCATATGGCCTTTTATGTGGCTTGTTTGACCATGTCTCTCCTGGCCCCCATGGCTCAAGCCCTCAGGCTTCATCTTTTCCTACCTATTCTAATCCAAAAACTCCTAAAAAATTCTTAGCCAAATGAGGCAAACTTCTTTCCACTTTGAATAAACTTGAGCAGAGAGAATGGAAACATCTATACATTAATAATTTGTGACTTATCACATTACACTCTTATAATTTATTTTTTAATATCAAACACATTTTAGTTAGGTTAACATTTTTTTGATATGTACTTTTTTTTTTTTCCATTTGCTTCTTGGTAGCAAGCTCTGTTCCAGTTCAAACCTTTCCATTTTCATCTGATCAGAGTTAATTAAGCTTAATTCAACAAATTTTTCTTGACCACTTAGTGACCAAAATGAAGATGGCAACCAGATGAAGATGGATGTTCTCAGAAAGATTACACTCTAGCGAGAGGAGGCAAAGTCTTGAACAACAGGCATAATAAAGAAATAAATTACCTGGAGTGGGACTTGGAAGAGAAGAACATGGTAATGAGAAGTGGGGAGTGGGGAGTGCACAAGTCACTTAGATTTTAGAGAAACTAAAGGAAGCTGTGAGGAGCCAGGACAAATCAAGGACTCACCATCACACTGAGGACAGGTCCAAGATGCAGTGGAAGGGCGCTAGACTGTGGGAGGGGAGATGTCTGTGGTCCATTTCCACTTGCTTGTCCCTTAAACCACTGTCTATGCCTCTGCAAATGCATACAGGCCCCTCACTGCAAGCCCGTAATTGGAACTGAGAGGCAATTCATCTGTTTCCTAAATGTTCCCATTAAGAGATTTTGGAGAGGCTTACAATTAAGAACTGGCCACAGTTAGGCTGTTGACCGAAACATTTTCTTCTGGCCTTTTTCCTTTGTAATGTGTAGGTCTTGATTGACCTTGCTCCCACATGAATCTGTTTCCCACCTGAATACATAGCTTAAGTTCAATTCTTAAGAGAGTGTTTTACAAGAACCTGGAATCTCGCAATATGTCATAGATGTAGCAAGAGAAAATATGGTCCAAGTTAAGAATACCCTTATGTTGACTAAACTTTTCATTTTCCTTAACCACTTCTCTACCTTCCTTGATACCTTGGATCATGGCCCTAAACACTGCTGTATTCGGGTTTTATTAATATTAATGTTGGGGAGTTATTGTTGATTTATTATAGGTGACTTTTTGTCACTGTCGTTTGTTTAAAGTAACTGTGCTGTGCTTAATCGCTCAGCTGTGTCTGACTCTTTGTGACCCCATGGACTGCAGTTCACCAGGCTCCTCTGTCCATGGGATTCTCTAGGCAAGAATACTGGAGTGGGTTGCCATGCCCTCCTCGAGGGGATCTTCCTGACCCAGGTATCAAACTGGAGTTTCCTGCATTGCAGGCGGATTTTTTACCAGCTGAGCTACCAGGGAAGCCCTAAAGTAACTGAGAGATTGACTAAGTGAGAGACCTGGAAAGGACTCCAAACACTGGGGGAATCCTGAATACATGGTAACTGAGTGGCTGTGGGACAAACAGATAAAGAGATTGAGATACTCAGTGACCGCTTTGGAATGGCTCATACTTGCCCACTGTCAAAGAGTAACAGAACTAATTAACTGTCCCTTGACTTTCAATTCAGGGCTTTCCATTCCCTCCATTCCCTTTTGTTACGTGAGTCAAGTATACACTCCTTTGCCTACTCAAACACCAAACATTTTATTTGTGGAAATATGTAAAGACATTATTTCAGTACTCAGATGCTCTCCTCCCCATGCCCCTCTGATTCTATGGGTGAGTGAGATCAAAGTTACAATCCCATAAATTTCTTTGATGTGTTGGTTAGACCATCAATATAGCAAGCTGGGCAGAAGACAAAAAGGGCATTTAACAACCACAAGAAACACTTTTACAAGCTTCCCTTCTCTATAAATCTGACATAGTGATTTACACAGGACTCGTCTGAATTTACCTTCAAGTAGCAGAAATAACCTCAAGAATATGGATCCTGGTAAAATCTTGATATCCTGATTAGCACAAAACATCAAAATGGCAAAATGCCATTAGACCTTATTGCTGTGTTTAATCAACAAATCTTATATGTTTCAAAATTTTTTAAAAATCCTTACATGAAAGTCACTCAGCCATGTCCGACTCTTTGCAACCCCATGCACTATACAGTCCATGGAATTCTCCAGGCACACCATAAAAATGTGTCTAAATGATTAACAGACAAAATCGCTGGCTCCATTTAATGAAAAGAATTCTTTCACATTCTCTGCACAGCTTAAAATTGTCTCTACTGACCAAGATATCACTTCTCTCTTTGTGCTTCTGAAGTATTTGGAATATATTTCTACTCACATGGGGTTGTAACCACTTTCTTATATTCCTTTCTGCTAGACTTGGAGGAAAAGGAACATCACCCTAACAATCCCAGTGACTGGTACAACACTGAGCATTTACTAAGTTCATGGATAGATGTATGGATGAACGGTTATATAGCTGTGATATCTATAACACTTCACCACCATTACCACCATATAAGAGTTTATCAATGGTTTTCCTTTTAAATTAGCACACATTTTCTTTTTTTAAAAAATTAATAAATTTATTTTAATTGGAGGCTCATTACTTTACAATATTGTAGTGGTTTTTGCCATACTTGACATGAATCAGCCATGGGTGTACGTGTGTTTCCCATCCTGAACCCCCCTCCCACCTCCCTCCCCATCCCATCCCTCAGGGTCATCCCAGTGCACCAGCCCTGAGCATCCTGCCTCATGCATTGAACCTGGACTGGCGATCTGTTTCACATATGATACTATACATGTTTCAATGCTATTCTCTCAAATCATCCCACCCTCGCCTTCTCCCACAGGGTCCAAAAGTCTGTTCTTTACATCTGTGTCTCTTTTGCTGTCTCACATATAGGGTCATTGTTACTATCTTTCTAAATTCCATATATATGCGTTAATATACTGTATTGGTATTTTTCTTTCTGACTTACTTCACTCTGTATAATAGGCTCCAGTTTCATCCACCTCATTAGAACTGATTCAAATGCATTCTTTTTAATGCTGAGAGTCATGTATGGATGTAAGAGTTGGACTGTGAAGAAAGCTGAGTGCCGAAGAATTGATGCTTTTGAACTGTGGTGTTGGAGAAGACTCTTGAGAGTCCCTTGGACTGCAAGGAGATCCAACCAGTCCATTCTAAAGGAGATCAGTCCTGGGTGTTCTTTGGAAGGAATGATGCTAAAGCTGAAACTCCAGTACTTTGGCCACCTCATGCGAAGAGTTGACTCATTGGCAAAGACTCTGATGCTGGGAGGGATTGGGGGCAGGAGGAGAAGGGGACAACAGATGAGATGGCTGGATAGCATCACCGACTCAATGGATGTGAGTTTGAGTGAACTCCGGGAGTTGGGGTCGCAAATTCATGGGGTCGCAAAGAGTCGGACATGACTGAGTGACTGAACTGAACTGAACTGAATATTCCATTGTGTATATATACCACAGCTTTCTTATCCATTCATCTGCTGACAGACATCTATGTTGCTTCCATGTCCTGGCTATTGTAAACAGTAGCACACACTTCCACAGCAAGGTTTCTTTTGTTACCCAGTCTACCTCCCAAAAGTATGACATTTATTATAAAACATAGTTGTGTAGCCATCATACATATCAATAAAATATTATAAATATGTTTAAAGTTCTATGTGTACATTTCTCTCTACACCCTCTAAAGTTTGGATTATTCTGAATTTGTTGTTCATCATTTCCATGCCCACCTTTATATTTTTACTACACAGACATGTATCCTGAAATCACAGATAGTATTATTTGCATGATTTTAAACTTTATTCACATAGATGATATTGTACTATATGGTATTATCTATATGGATCTTTGTGTAATGTGCTTTTTGTCTGTCAACATGAGATTTTTTTCCATGTTGACACATATAGCTCTAGCTGGGTTATATTTCCTGCTGTGTAATATTCCATTATAGTAATGTACCACAATTTATTTATCCATTCTTCTCTTGATGGCTATTTATGCAGTTTATAATATTTGACTCTGGCAATGTTAATATGAACATTGTATACAAGTGTAAATACATGTGCACAAGTGTGAATCATTTTTATGTGGGATTGGAACTACAAGGTCATAGGAAATTAATGTCTTTGACTTTACTAAATATTGTCACACTGCTCTCCACTGAGTGTACAAATATATATGCCCACCAGCAACATGTGAAAGTTCTGGTCATTTCACATCCTCACCCAGACTTAATATTATCAACTTTTAATTTTTGCTAACTTCAATGGTATGTACTGGTATGTTATTTTAATTAGCAGTCATCTGATTACTAATAAGAATAAGCTTATTGAGGCTTTCTTCCTGTGAATTGCCTGTTTATACTCTGGTCATGCCAAACTGGGTTATTTGTGGGATTTTTCCTATTGCTGCTGCTACTGCTAAGTCGCTTCAGTCGTGTCCGACTCTGTGCGACCCATAGACGGCAGCCCACCAGGCTTCCCGTCCCTGGGATTCTCCAGGCAAGAACACTGGAGTGGGTTGCCATTTCCTTCTCCAATGCATGAAAGTGAAAAGTGAAAGTGAAGTCGCTCAGTCGTGTCCGACTCCTAGGGATCCCATGGACTGAAGCCCACCAGGTTCCTCCGTCCATGGGATTTTCTAGGCAAAAGTACTGGAGTGGGGTGCCATTGCCTTCTCCATTTTTCCTATTAATATATTCTAAATAATTTATTGTCAATTTTATGTATAATAAACATCTTCAAGTTTGTGGCTTATCTCTTTTCTTCTTTACAAAAGTAGTATTTTTGATGCTTAGAAGCTTTTAATATTTAATGTAGTTAATGTGTCCATCTAGTATCTTATGGTTTGTGCTTTTTAAATCTTATTTAAGAAACTTCCCCTACAGTAAAGCCTCAAATTATGCCTCCTGTATTTTCTTTAAAATATAGAAATTTTAAAGTTTTGCTTTTCATATTGCAAAAACTCTTTAATTCTACATGCTTGGTTGTACTTGACCAATCTTACATGAATATATATATATATATATATATACACACATACATATGTGTTTATATATTTGTGTGTGTAGCTTTTTTCAAAGAACAAAATTTCAGTTGTGTTGATTTTTTCTATTGTATCTTTGTTTTCTCTTTCATTTCTACTCTTTATTAGTTCTTTCTAATTTCTTTGAGTTTACTCTAACATCTTTACTGAAATGTTTAGCTTTTTAATTTTTAGGTTCTTCTTTTCCTTAGTATAAGAATTTAAGATTGTTAATTTTCTAAGAACCACTACTGCTACATTCCCCACGTTCTGAAATACAGTATTTTTTTTTATCATTCCTTAATTACAAATGTTTTCTAATTCCATTATAAGTTTTTCTTTGATCTATGTGTTAATTTAAAATGTGCTTTTAAATTTCCAAGTGTACAGATACTCATAAATGAATGATTATGTTTGTGCTCCAATAAAAGCTTAGTAATAGACACAGAAATATGAATTTTATATAATTTCCAAATGTCAATAAATATTCTTATTTCTTTCTCAACACTTAAAAATGTAAAGAACACCCTTGGTTGTTAGATTGTCTGAAAACAGGCAGAGAGCCAGATTTGGCCCACAGGCAAAGTTTGCCAACTCCTGGTTTAGAACATTTTCTAATACAAAAAAAGCAATGCTTGTGTTTGCTATTATAATTAAGCCAAGCAGCATTAATAATCACTTATTTTAAAGGATACTTTTGTTTCCACAGCAATTTTCCTAGCTGACAAACTGGCCAACAGAAGCCTCTTATTGTACCACTGAGGACAAAGTCAAATAGCTTGCAGCACATGAGACTGCAGCCTCCTATTTACTGATTGAATAAGATGGTTGAGTCTGCACTGATCTGGGAAAGCAGAACTTTAGAACTAGGACTTCAATGACTGAGACCTGAAATGCTTAAGTGACTTGATCCATTTCTGACACTGGGAGAGTTGCATAAAAAAACCCTACTCATCTTTCAACTCGGTCGCCTTCTCACAGACCTCTCCCCTGAACTGTCCAAGGTTAATGCCCCTGTCGTCTGAACTCACTTTGCTCTTTGCACATACTCCCTGTAGCAGCTCTCAGTGCACTGCTTTTCTCTTTCATTTGAACATTCCTTATTCACCCTCCTATCTCTCATAATGACATCAGTGAAGCCAACGCCTGGAAATGGCTCATTTAAAGATTATTAAATGAATGGATGTGGTCTCCATAGAGCAAAGCTCATATATTTCCAGTAGACAGGACCAACTGACAGAGTAAGAACGAGCTAGTCATTTCTCAGATCATACAAGAAGAATGATACGATATGCAATTCCCTTGCATATCCATACAAACCTCAAGATCTTTAGAACACAAGCGTTGTGATGAGACTATAACAAAATTATCTGAGTATGGCTCTAGACTGCCGGTTATAAAGTCATCTTCTAATGCTTAGTCACTTCAGTTGTGTCCGACTCTGTGTGACCCTATGGACTGTAGCCACCAGGCTCCTCTGTCCATGGGATTCTCCAGGCAAGAATACTGGAGTGGGTTGCCATTTTCTTCTCCAATAAAGTCATCTAATCATTGCTAAATTGATTTTTATAATAAAGATGTAAGAACTATGGGTAACTTTCTTCTTAGGCCCAAATAAGATTTTATCATTCAGAAAATTGGTAAAAATTAACTCAAATAGCTGAATTATACAGAAGGGAAAGCAGTAATTCATTTTTCCTGTCAGTTGTATAAAAAGCCTTTCTTATGAAGAACAAACTGTATTCTAATTTGATAATATTTTCTCCTCTTAAAAAAACTGAGTGAAACTGAGAAAAGCATTTAACTTCATAGGACTTACAGTAAATTTTCAAAATGCTAGAGATTGACATGCCGTGCAAAAATCCTAATTTTGCTAAATAACACCATGATAAGTCTATTCCTCTATTTCCACTACTTCATAGACAAGAAAGAACACTTTAACATCAAAGTGTAGGAAAACAATGTTATACTGGTTAAAATGGAGTCCTTTTTTTTTTTAATTTTTGGCTGCACCCTGCAGCTTTTGTGATCTTAGTTCCCTGACCAGGGATTGAACCTAGGCCATAGCAATTAAAGCACAAGTCCTAAGTTCTGGACTGCCAGGAAATTCCCCAAAATGTAATCATTTAGATTAAATAGATTTAGCTTTTAAAATGAAGGCTAAATAGTTACTATTTTTTATATTATGCTGCAGATTTGAGAAAAGATTTTCAGAGGTCCCCAAAGCTCTAATAATGCAAAAAGTCCAGTGTTTGAGGAATACTGAATTAGACAATATCCAAGGCCTCTTGTAACTCTTTTTAACATAGTTATTTTTCTGCATCATTATATATTAGATACTTCTCTTCCTTATAACAAGCCTCATAATTAAGTCACCAAAGACAGTTCTTTCAGAAGCTTCTAAGTTTTCTTTTTCTTAAACGTGATATTGAATTTGCTTTCTAATCTACATCTTTATCAATTTCAATTATCTTCCTGTTTGATTTACAGGTTTCATCACTAGCTCACTAAATTAGCCATATATCATGTCTTTCACCCCAAAAAAGTCATATGGTTTTCTTTTAAAATGCTTATATGGCAGAACTTCCATTTATGACAGAGGGAAAATTTTGGCAAGTCCTCTCCCCAGCAAACACATATAAAGCTGGACAAAACAGTCACGAACAACCATTTCAGAGCTCCAAAAATTGATCAAAGGCAAACAACAAATAGAGAAGCACTTATTGATGAAAATCTCCCAAGACTTCAGGAGAGAACTGTGGGAGTCCATGGGCTGCTTGCCCAGAGCTGCTTTCATCTCCACTACCTGGTTCAGCAGACAGGAATGGTAGCTCTAGCGGTAAGGCTAGATTGAAACTCAGCAGCTTTACTGCAAGAGAGGGTTCACTTGATTTGGAGCAGGGCTGAAAACCCATTCCCCAACAGTGTTGTCAGTGAAAGCAGCAAACTCTGTAGGAAATTCAAAGGGAAAAGCCACAGTCGTGCCAGCCTCAGGTTCCAGGGCAGAGGGGAAGCCAGGAAGGAATTTCACAAGGAGGTAGTCCTGGAAATGAGAACGTGTTAAAAGAAAAGCACTCCACACATCTCCAATTGACTAGGCAAATTACATGTATAGGCAGGGAGAGCTGAACGTGCCCAGAGGAAAGTAAAAGTCGAGGCAGACTTTAAAATTGCCTGAAGTCCGAATGTGCTCCCAACCCACACACACTCACTGGTGGAGTGTGGCAGCCAAACAACTTGAAGTGTTTGAGCACAATCTCTGCCCGATCACTGCCTCAGTATTATGTTATCCAGATACAGCAGTGACGTCTATATATCCAGGATAAACATCTCAACTAGAGGAAAAAATGAGCAGAGGGAATATCAACCACACCTGCCTAATTAACATTTAAAGGACATGCTACTTAACAGCAATATAATACACATGTTTCTTCAAGTATACATGAAACTTTCCTCAGAATAAACCATATCCTAGCCCACAAAAAAAATCTCAATAAACTTAAAGGAATGAATAATTTAAAGTATGTTCTACACAATGGAATTAAACTGGAAAACAACAGAAAGGAATTTAGGAAATCATCAAATACTTGGAAATTAAGCAATACTTTTCTAAATACTATATAGGTAAAGAAGAAATCACAAAGGAAATTATAAAGTGTTTGAACTGAATTAAGACAAAATTACATATACTAAAATTTATTAGATATAGCTAAAGTGTTAGAGGATAATTTATAGTTCTGAAGACTTACCTAAGAAAAAAAGAAAAGTCTCAAAACAATAATCTGTTTCCAACATTATAAACTAGAAAAATAAAGAAATTAGATCCAAACCCAGCAAGAAAGAAATCACAAAGATCATAAAGGAAATCAATCAAATGTACAGTAGAAAGACAATAAAGAAAATCAGCCATAAAAACTGATAAATTTCTAGTCAGCCTGACCAAAAAAAAGAAGAGACAAAACCAAACTCAGGAGTGAAAGTCTGAATATTCCTACCAATTCTAGGAAGGTTAAATGAACAAGAAGAATTATGAACAAATTTATACCAATATATTACACTAATTAGTTGAAATAGACAAATTCCTAAGAAGATAATCCAATGATAGACCTAAATGTAAGAGCTGAAACCAAATCTAAGAGAAGACGTAGGAGAATTCCTTTGTGAAGTTAAGTTAGGCAATGATTTATTATATGTAGACATAAAAAGCACACAGTATAACAAAAAGTGGTAAACTAGACTCCATCAAATTTATACTCTACAAAAGACAATATTAAAAAATGAACAAGAACTCCACAAATCTGGACAAAAACATTTCCAAAACACATCGATTAAAAGGTTCAAATCTAGAGTACATAAAGAACTATTATTAACTCAAGCCAACAATAATACATTTGCATGGAAAATTAATATCACAATGTTATACAAATACACAACTCTTAGAATGGTTAAAATGAAAAAGACTGAAAATGTTAAGTGCTAGCATGGATACGGAATAACTGGAACTCTCATTCATTGTAATGAGAATGCAAGGTGGTGTAGCCACCTTGGAAAACAATTTAACATGTATTAAAATTTTAAAGGCAGGAGGACAAGGGGACATCAGAGGATGAGATGGTTGGATGGCATTACTGACTCTATGGACTTGAGTTTGAGCAAGCTCTGGGAGTTGGTGATGGACAGGGAAGCCTGACATGCTGCAGTCCATGGGGTCACAAAGAGTCAGATATGACTGAGTGACTGAACTGAACTGAACTGAAAATTTTAAACATATATTTAATATATATCCCAGAAATCCCACTCTGAGATAATTACCTGATAGAGATGAAATCACAGGTCAAAAAAAGACTGGCATATGCATATTTATAATGAACTTAATCATGATCACTCAAAAACTAGAAATGTTAACACCCTATCAATGCAAGAACACTGGAGTGGGTTGCCATTTCCTCCTCCAATGCATGAAAGTGAAAAGTGAAAGTGAAGTCACTCAGTCATGTCCAACCCTCAGAGACCCCATGGACTGCAGCCTTCCAGGCTCCTCTGTTCATGGGATTTTCCAGGCAAGAGTACTGGAGTGGGGTGCCATTGCCTTCTCTGGTTAATAAACTATAGTACAACCATACAATGAGATACCATTCATTAATAAAAAGGAACAAATTATTGATACATACAAGAACATGGATGAATCTCAAAAGTTTTACATTAAATTAAACTCAAAAGGTCACACACTGGGTGTTTCCACAGGAAAATGCAAGACAATAAGGACAGAAATCAGATCAAGGGCCAGGGGTGACAGGGAGAGGAGACAGGCATAAAGCAGCACAAGAGAACTTTTTGGCATGATAGAAATGTTTTATATCTTGATTGTGATGATGGTTACATGACTGTATATATCTGTCAGCATGCATCTTAAATAGGTACAAAAGGGGAAAAAAGATGATATCAACAAATATTATCTTCATGAGAAAACAAGTTTAGAAGTAGATCCCCTCATCTTCTCACACTAAAACTAATACATCTGTCTAGCAACTTATTCATTTCTTCTAAGTTTTCCAATTTGTTGGCATATAGTTGTTAATACTATTCCTTTATGATTTTTTAAAAATTTCTGTGGTACTGGTTGTTATTTCTCCTCTTTCGTTTGGACTGTAGCACGCCAGGGTCCTCTGTCCATGGGGATTTGCAGGCAAGAATACTGGAGTGAGTTGCCATTTCCTACTCCAGGGGATCTATCTAACCCATGAATCAAACCTGTGTCTCTTGTATCTCCTGCATTATAGGCAGATTCTTTACCCGTTGAGCCATTGGGGAAAGTTCCTGCTAGATAGATACAGCCCACCAAAACAGAATCAAGAAGAAATGAATAACCTGAACAGGCTGATCACTAAAGGTGAAACAGAATCTGTTACACACACACACCACACACACACATACACACACAAAAAAAACCTCTTTTAAAAAAAAAAAAACTCTACAAATAAAATTCTAGAACTGGATGACTTCATGGCAGAATTATACATACATATAAAGTTTGCCATTCTTTATATTTTGCAATATTATTATAATTTTTGTTCTTTGGCCACTCTACAGTCCTACTTTAAGACATGCATCCAGTTCACTCCCTATGAAAACTTTACTACCAGAAATTTGGATGGCTATTTCCCCCAATTTCTTCCAAGTCTCTAGTGAAAAATGTCTTTAATAAAGAATCCATCCATATTCCTCCAAAATAAGCTAGTTACTGTCTTATCCTGACCCTCTCCATTTTTCTTTACTTTTTCCTCACATGTAGTGGCATTACCTGTTTGTTTATTCTCACATATACTGGCAAACATATTTGTGTGTTTCTGTCTGTATTTTTGAATATATATAATTTAAAAGTATACTTTTCCATCTGACAAAGAGTTAGTATCTATATA
Source organism: Bubalus kerabau (assembly GCF_029407905.1). Lineage (NCBI taxonomy): Eukaryota > Metazoa > Chordata > Mammalia > Artiodactyla > Bovidae > Bubalus > Bubalus kerabau. The sequence continues at coordinate 146,889,230 of NC_073647.1, read as the reverse complement.
ATATTTGTCAAGTAAATGAATGGAACTTAAAAAAAAATAAATAAAAACTCTAACAAAATAGCTGAGAACACTGGAGAACTACCCAGAAGTTCCATAAGTCAGTGCATTGGCTGTGTGAGGAGAAAGATATGGTGTAACCTATCTGTACAGTACCAGTACCCAGCGTGCATGCATGCTAAGTCACTTCAGTCATGTCCAACTCTTTGCAACCTCATGGACTGTAGCCTGCTAGGCTTCTCTGTCCATGGGATTCTCCAGGCAAGAATACTGAAGTGGGTTGCCATTTCCCTCTCCACCTGCTGCTGCTGCTGCTGCTGCTAAGTCGCTTCAGTCATGTCCAACTCTGTGCGACAGCAGAGTCGGCAGCCCACCAGGCTCCCCCATCCCTGGGATTCTCCAGGCAAGAACACTGGAGTGGGTTGCCATTTCCTCCTCCAATGCATGAAAGTGAAAAGTGAAAGTGAAGTCACTCAGTCGTGTCCAACTCTTAGCAACCCCATGGACTGCAGCCTACCAGGCTCCTCCGTCCATGGGATTTTCCAGGCAAGAGTACTGGAGTGGGGTGCCATTGCCTTCTCTCCCTCTCCACCAGTACCCAGCAAATAGCCATAATCTCATAGCTTCTTAATAAACATTTGTATAGCATAATGGACAGGTAAATGGTTTCTAACAAAGATACTTGGCCAAACTCAGACACTCTGCTAGGTGTGGAGGTAGAATATTAAATGGTGAAATCTAAAAACAAAGGAGTCTATAAATTAATCTAATTCCCCACAGTACCATGTCAATAGTGCCTGGATGTTTGAGAATCTTTGTGCATAATTGTAGTGCCAAATCAGTAAACAGACAAGCACTTTAAAAAGCAATCATGTATAAAGAACAATATGTTTTTCAAATGACTCATTTAAAGATTAAAACAGATAGACAAATCAAAATAAAGAACTTTTGGGGATATAGTTCTCTCTATATAGAGAGAATAGAGAACTTTACAAAATAGAGAATTTTTAACAAATCTTAAAATTCTGTGCAAGTAAAAAAAAAAAATCTGTGTAAGATAAAGCCTGAGCTGAAATAAGGTTCTGTAATAAATTTGTTTCACTTGAAGTAGGCAGAATTTCTTATTTGCATTGCATTTTGCAATAATGAAGCAAACTTAAAAAATTCTCTACAAACTGTTCATTTCTTAGCTCTTGATTGTTTTCCCTCAAATTCAAATCAATTTGTATTATTTCTAAAGAAATGTCAGACAGTTCTCAATTGTTTGCAATGATTCACTATTTTTTCTTGTTCAACTTTTTACTTTGCAAATTTCCTAATAATATCCTTTATAGCAATTTTTCTTTTTCTAATCCAGATGTAATGCATTGCTTCTAATTGTCATGTCTCTTCATACTCCTTCAATCTGGAACAGTTCCTCTGCCTTTCTTCCATGACATTTTCATTTTGAAGAAGAGAGGGGTCAGTTTTGTTGCAAAATATCCCTCAATCTGGGTTTCTAATGATTACATCATGCTTAAGCATTTAAGGTGGGCTTCCCAAGTGGTGCAGTGATAAAAGAATCCACCTTCCATGGCAGGAAATGCAAGAGATGCAGGTTCAATCCCAGGTTGGGAAGATCTGGAGAAGGGAATGGCAACCCACTCTGGTACTCTTGCCTGGAGATTTCCATGGACAGAGGAGCCTTATGGGCTACAGTCCATGGGGTCGCAAAGAGTCAAACATGACTGAGCACAGCACAAGCATTTTAGGCAGGTCCCTCACAGACCTGTTATACATAGGTTGTGCTATATCACATCAGAAAGAAAGGAATGTTCATTTGTGCTAGTATTGGGGGTGTTGATTTGGATCATTTAGCTTAGGTGGTAACCATCAGACCTTTCTACGGTAAAGGAATCTTTTATCCTTTGTAATTAATAAATAACTCATGTAGAAATACATTGATAGTTCATGTGATAGACAGGGAGGCCTGGCGTGCTGCAATTCATGGGGTCACAAAGAGTCAGACATGACTGAGCGATTGAACTGAACTGAACAGTTCCATTACATATATTTTAATACTAAAATATGACATTGTAAGGCATAATATCTTCAAAAAGAAACACATTTAGCCTCATTTGGTATAGTTTTGGAAGAGAAAGATGTGTTTACTTACCAAACAGGTTTTCAGAAGTTATCGTATATTCCCATTATTTTTAAGGCATAGATTTAAGTAGATGTTGATAGAAAGGCTCTATAGAAATTGCCTATTTTCTTCTGGTACCAACATGAGGCTTATTGTTTATGCTTTGTGCCCATGAGCCCTGTTGGACAGTCATTTCTCCTGTTTAAAATTCAAGAGCAGTCCTCTTCATTCTGAAGGAAACAAAATGCTTTTCCAATGTACTGACAAATGTACCATCTCACCAAGTATCAAGAAGCCCAAGAGGCCAGACTGGATCAATAAATAAACTTCCAGCCCCCTGCCTAAGCTCCAATGATTTAGTTCCATTTGAGAGTCCCTTGGACTGCAAGGAGATCCAACCAGCCCATTCTGAAGGAGATCAGCCCTGGGATTTCTTTGGAAGGAATAATGCTAAAGCTGAAACTCCAGTACTTTGGCCACCTCATGCGAAGAGTTGACTCATTGGAAAAGACTCTGATGCTGGGAGGGATCGGGGGCAGGAGAAGGGGATGACAGAGGATGAGATGGCTGGATGGCATCACTGACTCGATGGACGTGAGTCTGAGTGAACTCCGGGAGTTGGTGATGGACAGGGAGGCCTGGCGTGCTGCGATTCATGGGGTCGCAAAAAGTCGGACACGACTGAGCGACTGAACTGAACTGAACTGATGGAGTGTAAACCCTGAAATACAGTTTGAGATCAAGTTAGACACACTTTGTTACAATACAAACTGGTAACCCACTAGAAACTCTACTGGCTTAAAGTTAGCATGTTATAATGGAAAGAGCCCTATAGTTTAAAACAGCCAGTGTTTTTATCTTAACTCCATCATTTAAACCTAACCTTGGTAATTCACTTTCCTTTCTAAAAATTCATTTATTCTTCTTTAAATTGGGGCTCACAGTATCAGTTCTGTAGGGTTGTATAAGTAATAAAACATTAATGAGTTCTGAAAATCATAAAGCACTTACAGATATTTGCCAACGAGGGATAAATGCCCTTCAAAATACAATTATTATTATTTCCCACATGAAAAATCACTCCACTTAGATCCGATGTTAAATAAAAATCTATTGATCAAAGAATTTCCAAAGCTTTGAATGTCTGAAAATGGAGCATCCTGATTGTACAAATGAAGCAACGCTGAAGAGAACTGAAATTTAGTGATGCCAAGAATCAAACATAAACTGCTCAAGAGACTGACTACTTTCCACACTGACTTCATGGAATGAAGTACAGTTTTAGAAGGAACAGCTGCCAAGTTGGGTTGTCAGCTTACTGCATACCTTTTACAGTGATGCTGGAGCAGTCTACACACAAGACTATGGGAAACACTCAAGCACTGGCTGCTTTTATCAGTCACGTGTACACACATCCACATCTGCACATGTGTGTGTACACACAATGGTCTGGCAATGAAACCAAAGTGTAACTCCCTTCAAGTAATGACTACATGCTGATTTATGAGTCCATCTAATCTAGTTCTTGAATAAACCACCAGAATAGTAGCTGTGTGTACCTTCCAGTGAAAGAACCTGAAAGGGTGGAGGCAAATGGTCCAGCTGTAATGTAACTGGTGTTCTATTCACAAGCGCTAAAATATGCATTGGTAAAGCTAGTGACTGCACTTGAAGCTTCATGTAAAACAGGATTATGTACCAGATGAAAATGTGTTCAGCTAAATCAATCTCCCACCCTAAGGAAATAGCAGAAGGCAAGAATTGGATGGACTGGGGCTCAGAAGGAACAATAAGCAAGAGGAGCACTGATCTTCTTACCCATTGTCCCCACCCCCACCCTTTTGTCACTTCCTTCTCCAATTAATATGGATTTATGGACATTTATTCCACAATACCCTTCTTTCACTCTCCTCTCAAATCCACTTGGCCAAAGCTTAGCCCTAATAAACCCAACTCCCTACACTGACATCACCTTCACCAGATGCTGACAATAGCTCTAGAGAATTCAAAACAGAATGGATTCGTAATATTGTATTGAAGGAAGTCAGCCTTAAATGGGCCCCAGAACTCCTTTGACTAGTAATCCTTTGTGTTTCTCTGGTCATCCAGTTCCCACAGCAGCTACTCTCAGATGTAACTGTTATGTCTGACATTCCAATAATGTATTTAATGCATAAAATTCCAAGAATGAACACTGCTTAGAAGGAACTTACAATAAAAACTTACATATTAACAATCCAGGTAGTTCATATTAAGAATGATTAAAAACTCTACAAAGCAAGGGAGAGTCTGTCTGATTATGAGAAAAATCACATACATGAATAAATGTATTCATATACATGAATAGTAAATTCAACGGAAATGTAAGAAGAAAATCATAACCAAATAAAGAAATTATTCTAGTAATCATGTTCAAAAATGCTCAAAATGCTCAAAAATCATGATTGAGCTTCAAACTTTCCCCCAAATTTCCAGGTTACTAAGGCAAAAAGACAAAGATCTATTATATGAATCTTATTGAATAGGCAATAGGTGGAAATTCCTCCCGAAAGAGTATTCTTTTTATTTACTAGCAATGAAATTAAAATCAAATGTCTCATGTAGGTCATGAACAACATTTTTTATTAAAATGACAAATACCATGTTAAATTTTGTATGTTTATTTGTAGTGGTGGCTTCTGACAAAGGTAAAAAGCAAAACACTGAATAACAACTCTATGATTCCATGGGGGGCTAAACTGAGCCCATGAATATAACATTTGCTGGTTCAACTTGGTCCAATAATAGAATTAAAATACTCACAGCAGGGTTTCACACCACGGCACTGTTTGTCTTTGTGTGTATGCTCAGTTCCTCAGTCGTGTTCAGCTCTTTGCGACCCTATAGACGGCAGCCCACCAGGCTCCTCTGTCCATGGGATTTTCTAGGCAAGAGTACTGAAGTGGGTTACCATTTCCTCCTCCAGGGGATCTTCCCGACCCAGGGATCCAACTTGTGTCTCCTGCATTGGCAGGCAGATTCTATACCTCTGAGCCACCTGGGAAGCCCACACCGTTTACCTTTAGGGCCAGATAATTCTTTTGTGTGGGGACTGTCCTGTGCATTGCAGGATGCTCAGCAGCACCCCTGACCTCTAACACCAGATACTGGTAGCACTGCCCTTCCTCTTCCCAGGTCATAAGAAGCAAAACTGTCTTCAAACATTGCTAAATGCCACCTAAGGGGCAAATTCACCCCTGGTTGAGAACCAGTGACCTAGACTAAATTAAAACCAAATGACTCCTCAGCTTTCACCTTCCTAGTCCATCATCTACACTGATCAATTTCACCTTGCCACTGGCCTTGTGGGAAATTCACCATGAGAGACATTGCCACCTTCAACATTTTCACATTTGTTTTTGACATTCCTCTATCCCTCCATATTCCTTCTTAACCTGCCAAAAATCCTTTGCAGATTTAATTTCAAAAGATTTTTATAAATAATTCTTTGCTCTGAATAGAATGCATCATACAGACAGATGATACAGGCTTCTATTCACTACTGTTTCTATCAGAAAACTGACCTCGTAGGGGAAAGCACAACTACTTCTGTGACTCAAAATTGTCCAGCATGTTGAAATATGCTTTTCTATATTCACTCCTCCTCTCTCCAGTCCTTGCATAAATTACCGTGAACTACTGGTGTTGGTACTTTATAGTTTTCCCTCTAAGGAGATTGCTGTAGACCACTGTAGACCACTCAAACTATTCTTCTATAAGCACTACAGGTTAACATTTGTTATGTGCATTCTTTATTTGTCAGGTATTATGGTAGATACTTTACAAATATTATCAATGTTCCTCACCAAAACTTTTCTATAGAAGCATTATTGACATCCATACGGTATCTTAGAAAAGGAGATGCTCAGGGTTTGGGGAGAGAAATACAGTAATAGGCACTCAGCTTAAGAGGGAAATGTCTGCTGTCAAAACACTGCCTTCATTTCTTGCCCCTTTGCTTTGTTTCAATTAACATTCTGACTTTCCTTGTCTTGAGTAAGTCAATGGCTAGCTCCAACTTGATTTTTTTCCTTTTCTTTCTTCTCCTTCCTAGTGCTAATGAATAGTGCTTTCTCTAAAAACTTTCCTGGTGGTTCAGTCGGTAAAGAGTCTGCCTGCAATGCGGGAGACTAGGGTTCAATTCCTGGGTCAGGAAGATCCCTTGGAGAAGGAAATGGCAACCCACTCCAGTATTCTTGCTGGAGAATCCCATAGACAGAGGAACAGGTAGACTACAGTCCACGGGGTCTCAAAGAGTTGGACACAACTGAGTGACTAAAACACACACTAACAACAACTTTCATGCCCATTTGTCTTAGAATGATCCATATTCCTTTTGTAACTAAGGAGTGGTTAGATGCCTGTGCTTTGTTGTCATTTTTCAGATTTGCCATAGAAAGTAAATGCTGTTTTTGTTGTCAGCCTAATCAATTACTGCCAGACTTACAGAGATTTCAATTACCACAAAATCAGGCCTCACTGAGTAGCTCAAGATGAGGCTTTCCATGTTGCTGGTCATAATCAAGAGGCCCCAAAACAATTATAAAGAATACCAAGCACCAATAGCTCTACCTGGGGAAGAAGGTCTCATCCGGAGGTTTACTCCATCATCCTGTATTTGGGTGTTCTATTTATTGTGGGGTATTGTGCTAATGGTAGTGGCACGGAACAAGCTTTCTTAGATGACTGTGAAAGATGATACAGTGTAGATACTAACTTTTCGGGAAAGCCCGTTCTTTTGAAATGATCTCAAAGACTAACATTCTCATTGCAGGATGCCAGTGTGCTTCATGAAGTCTGGGAAGTTTCCTATGATTCTGTAAGTCAAACTGGTCTCTACCTTTACCACAATAGCATAATGAGAAAGACAGAGTTCCTGCTAGGAGTGGGGTCCTAATACCTGTAACAATTCTCATTTGATCTGCAATAGTTCTCACTTGACAGATGAGCAAATGAGGCTCAGAAATATTAGGACCATAAATTAGCAAATGGAATGTACAAGGCTGAATTCTAAGATGATCCTCAACATTCCCATGGTATTGGTGTACAGGCCCCATGTAATTCCTTTTCTTTAGATGTGGACATGATCTATGAATATGATGGGAGAGTTACTCCCACGATCAGATTACATTAAATGTCAAGGGTATTTCAGATGTAAAGTCCCTAATCAGGTGATGTTAAATTAATTAAAAGGGAAGTTATCCTGGGTTGTCCAGACCAAAAAGGTGAGCCCTTTAAATGGGGTCGAGGGCTCAGAGAGATTCTCCTTCTGCCTTTGAAAAAGTAAAAAATATGAAGAAAAACAAGAGGGAAGGAACTTCAGAGGTCTCTAGGTGCTGACAGCAGCACTAGGCTGACAACCAAGAAGAAAGTGGGTTCATCAGTGATACAACCACACGGAACTGAATTACAGCAACAACTACATGAATGACGAAGTGGACCCAGAGCTCCAGAAAAACACAGCCCAGGCAACATCTTGCTTTCAATTTGGTGAAACACTGAGCACAGGCCCAGCTAAGCTGAGCATGGACTCCTGACTCATAAAAGCTGTATGTTTTCAAAGCTGTCAGCTAAGTTTGTGGCAATTTATTATGCAGGAGTTGAAAACTAATGTATCCTTAATGTTGAGAAATAAAATTCAATGTTTGGCAATAGAAGGAGACTAGTGACCTACTTAATAAGCTTGCTTTTTCCATCTTATGGGAACTTCAAAGACGTGGCCAATTTTTAAACAAAAATAATAGAAAAAGACTGTACAGTTTATAAGCAAATGATTCCAATGCATTTAAGACTACACTGACCACTAATCAGGAATAATTTTACCTGTACAGGTAACACATCCCAGATACTAGCTTTACTAACATTTCTTTTGACTAGAAAAAGAAGGCACAATTTAGTTCAAAATAATGCATTAGATATCTATAAATGCATCACAAGGTCCAATTTATAAGAAGCAAAGGCTGAGATGTTTCTGTTTGACTTTTTCTGCATTGAGACTATCTTTCTTACTTGCTTACTTACTTACTGCTTATCTTATTTATACCCCAGCAAATCTGTTTTCAGAAGGCTAGGACTGAGGAATGAGTGCTGACTTTCATGAATAATTTTTGCTGATCACTCTGTTACACTCCATGTAACAGGAAAGTATTGTTTCAGGCCGATTCTAGTTTGCCTCTCATAGATTGCTCACTTATATTAGATGATTACATCAAATGTCTATATGATTGAGGAAATTACAGCTTCTCAATTTAAGATCTGAAGATTGTCTCTTGCTGTAAAGAATCCATTGGACTGATGTGAGAACAAACTGAGTTAACTTTGAGAACCTAAAATTACGAGCCATTGAAAAAAACCTTAGTCATGAGGAGTTTAATATAAGATGAATTTACAGAATAGCAATGAACCCTAAGTTAGAATTACCCAGTTTTTCTAGAAATAAACAGGCTCAAAAGACATAAATCAAAAGGAAGCAGAATCCAAATCAATGTAAGAGGTTACAGCAATCTCATCTTTGTAACCATTAAGAGCTGCCTTGTATGATAATCAGTTGCCAGTTCCTAGAAATGATTATGCAGAACTTGGAATATCACTAGTTATGAAAGTTATAGGGCAAATCCCCACACTACATGGGTGAGTGAACCCAAAAAACAATAAAAGTCCCCATTTCAATTCTAAGAGTTTTTATAATTCTTTTTTTTAAATTTAAATTTATTTATTTTAATTAGAGGCTAATTACTTTTATGATTCTTAAGAAAACAGATGTAATCATTTAAAGAGCTATCCCACACAATGATATGCCTATGTTAGAACACAATTTATGATATATACATCACTTACATATTACAGGAAAAAATTTACACCTTTTTCCTTAGGTAAAATGCAATCTTGACAGTTTGCTCAAACTCTTTAATGGTGAAGGAAGAAAGAACACCCAGCCACAGTTTCTGGTATTTAAGGCCCCATCCCTAGATATTCATATATGGGGAGGGGAATTAAGGAAGGAAAGAGAATAATTAGATAATCGAATATAATGACATGTGCATAACTTTATCAACCATCATGTTCTGCACCACACTGGAAAATTCTACCTCAAACATGTTGGAAAGCACCTCTGATCAAGAATAACCCTCAATATTCATTTCTTGAGAAATCCTATGTACAATGGGCAACACTATGATCTTATTTTCATTGAACCAGTTATCCCTTCTTCAGAGAATGCTCACATTTTTCAGTTAATTTGATTAATATTTGTCTCCTTTATTTTATTGCAAACTCCATGACTCAGGGATGATGTTAAATTTTGATCACAATCACCAGAATATTAAAAAAGGACATCAGTAATCAAAATCTATTAAACAGGCAAATAAAATAATAATACAAAAGAGTAAGGAAGATAAAATGACTTTACCATCCCCTAACGTGCCCATTCAAGACCTCTTATTCCTGTGTCAAGGCAAGAGATGAAGGTGGCTTGGCCTCATATATGTTGATGGAGATAGAAGTAGAGACACTTAAGTTATATTTTGAAGAAATAGTTTGAATAAAAAAGATGTAATCATTTAAAGAGATATCCCACACCATTATATGCCTACATTAGGCATATAATTAGTTAGACATTATATATAGTTAGAAGCTACAGGACTAAAAAATGCATTGCTATAGGGGATGACGAAGAGGAATGAGTCTAGGTAAACTAGCTTATAACCTGATTTACCAAGTGGATGGTTTATTGATATGAGGATCACTGGGACATGAGCAGGATTTGTATTAGTTGTCTACCACTGTGTAGCAAATTATTCCAGAACTTAGAAGCTTAAAACAACAAACACTTATTTTCTCATTGTTTCTGTGGGCCAGGCATCCCAGCGTAGCTTAGCTGATCCCCTCTCTCGGGGTCTCTCACAAGAAAGGACTCAAGCAATCACAATGTTGGCAGTCATCACAAAGTTCAGCTGTGGCAGGAATAACCTCGAAGTGCACACTCAGGTCATTTTTGGTAGAAAGCAGTTCTTCAGTGGTTGTTGGCCAGAGACCATTCTCAGTCCCATGATCACTCTCAGTCACGTAGGCCACTCCATCCAGCAGCTCACAACACAGCAACACAGAGTGAGGAAGCCAGAGAGAATGCAAGCCACGTGGAAGTCAGTCTTCTGTAACCTAATATTATTGGTGATGTCCCATCACTTTTGCTCTATTTATCAGAGGCAAGTCATTAGTTTTAGCCCACACTCAAGGGAGGAGACACAGAGATGTGAATATGAGGAGGCGGGATCGCTGGGAACCATATTGGAAACTCTCTACCACAGGTAGAGACAGAAAAATAAAGAGCTTCTTTTTTCCCTAAAATGTCTTAAGTTTGAACCTAAGTGGCCTCTGAGATAACCAAGAAGATGTGTCAAGTAGGTAACTGTCATGATTCATGAGTCTGGAGCTCAGAGATGTGGGTGAGAAATGGCACTTTGAGCACTGTCAGTTTATACTTAAAGTCATAGGAATAGATAATACCGTCTAGGAAGAAAGTGGGAGGGAGAGACGAGAGGCAATGGCTTGATACCAAGTTCTGAGGAACCCCCAAATTTTAGTTTAAATAGAAGAGGGCAGGATGAGAAAGAAAATTCAAAAGGAGTGGCCAGAGGAAAAGGACAAAAACAAAGACTCTGGGTGTTACTGAACCAGGAGAGAAAGTGCAGAAGAACAAAGTGCAGAAGAAGATGTTGCTGAGACATGGCATAAGATGATGACAGAAGAGTGACTTTATAGTTTTAAAAACCAAAAAGAAATATAGAAAGATCTAATTATATATCAACATGAGGCCAGGTAAATAGATTGTGGTATATTCATGCAATGGAATACTCTGAGTAATAAAAATGAGTGAAAAAGAGAGACACTCCCATCAAAATGGAAAAATCCCAAAAACCTAATGTTGAGATTTAAAAAGGCAATTGTTATTCACCTGGTCTCAATAATACAGTTTTATAACCATTAATGCATAATTGTGCTTTTCTCACTGGTTTAAGAATTTTCTAGTTTAATAACTTCATCATTGTTCACCATTTATTTTCTAAACTGGATATTTGCTTCACAGATATTAGATTTATTGTAAAAAAATTGTTTTGTGTCATCATAATATTATGATTGACCTAAAGTTCCATAAAGTGATCTGATAAGACAATGAAAAAAAAATAAAATAAAAAAATCTAAAATTAAGTATATAGTTTAGAGATCCATTTGTATTTAGGAATAATGTAAAAGTAAGCATAGGAAGTATTTTTAAAAATTCTTGAAAGCAGTGATATCTGGGATGAAGCAGGGAGAATGCAATCAGAGAAAAGTATACAGACAACAGACATCACCTGCTCTGTAACAAATTATTACTTTCAAAAATCTGAAGCAACTATAGGATAATATATGAGTATTACTGATAGAATTTTCTCTTTGTGTTTATATATTTAAAATATTTCATAATGAAAATTTTAAAATAACAAAAATTGACAAGATTTGGCAACCTTTTAAAAGTAGCTTTAAATGGAGTAGTTTAAAATGTGCTAAAGAGAAAATGAGAAGTAAGAAAGGGTAACTTCTCCTATTGAGAAGCTGGACTTCACCCTCTGAGTGATCTTGGAGAAGTTATTTAACCTCTCTGAAGCTCAGTTTTCTCATCTGTAAAATGATGTGTGTGTATGTGTGTGTGTGCATGCATGCTTAAATGTGTATGTTGTTGTTCAGTCACTAAGTCATGTCCAGTTCTTTGTGACCCCATGGACTGCAGCATGCCAGTCTTCCTTGTCCTTCATCACCTCCCAGAGTTTGCTCAAACTCATGCCCATCGAGTTGGTGATGCCATCCAAACATCTCATCCTCTGTCATCCCCTTCTCCTCCTGCCTTCAATCTTTCCCAGCATCAGGGTCTTTTACAATGAGTCAGCTCTTCGAGCTACTCAGGTGTGTATGTGTGTGTACAGATATATGAACATATTCACACATGCAAACACACAAATATATATACATACATCGGTGACTGTATTGCAGGCAATAAATAAATCAGAGCTATAATTCAACCTTCACAGTGAGGACTTAAAAAAGACAATTGTTCAGAGTTTAGCTAGAATGTAGATTACAGAGAAAAGAAATGAAAGGAAGGAGGAAGAAAATGGCAGGGAATACTGCCAAGTGGTATTCAGATCTATCTGTGTTAGTACAAAGAAACTAGAAAAAAGATCTTCAGAAGCCAGCCAAACTTCATGGCTTGACTGTAGTTACTCAACTTTCAAAAGAAAGCAGTGTTCCAGCTCTACCCTTTCTACCACTGCCCTCCCAAAAAAAGCATAAAGGAAAAAAAGAGAGAAGGCATCTCTTCAGTAACTGCTTAAATTAAAAAAAAAAGACGGACTGACACAGGAGCCTAAAGAAGATGATCATGGTAGTTATGACTAGAATGGGAAAGGCAAACTAAGCTCAGAAACCCTGAACAGAAATTTCAAGGGAGTTGATGCTGAGAAGGAGGAATAGAGCAGAATTCCTGAAGATGGATTCAGGAACAAAAGGTCCTAAGAACCTTTTCCCATGTACAATGTGTCCATTACTGGTAGAGAGCCTCTAACAACTTTCACTTCCTCCCATGCCAGGCACTGTTCCTGGCACTAGGAAACCATGGCGAACATGACAAAGACTATGCCTTCGTGAAGGTTATATTCTAGTGGGAAGAGACAGATAAACAAGCAATGAAAGAAACTGTGATCAGTAGTAATTTAGAAAAATAAAGCAGATGAGCACTAGGTGGGAGAAGGTTGGGAATTAAAAATCCCATGAGCAGGGACACACTCACTAATAAGGTGACTTGTAACATGTAATAAGTATGGTGATGAGAGGCCAGGAAATGAAGGATGACTTGGGGAGTCTGAACTCCTTTTTGTGAATCCTGGCTCAAACAGGATAAAAGACAAGATGAGATTTGATCTGATGGTTTCAAGGCACAGTGGTAGTGGCATCAAGGCCATGACTGTGAGTGGGGAAGGAAGAGATGGGGGAAACACAGTGGTCCAAACAGCTGCATCCAGAGCCTAAGGGCTCTTTCTTGATTCTGATTAGGTTTTAAAAAGAGTTTGAGCTGAATAGTCTACTAAAAGGCAAAACTGAACTGATAGAAGAAATATGTTGTTGGTACCTGACTCTTGCTTGACCTGGGAAAAACTGTGAAGAATGCCGTAATTAAAGGCATCAGTACAGGAGAGAGTCTGAATCCTAAGGGACATGACCAAGGAGATAAACAGATCTGGGCTTCCAGAGACATAATGATGCTGATGATATCTCGAGCGTGGGTGACAAGCCTGGGGTGCCATGTTCCAGCCAAGCTCCATGGTGATTTAACAACACACAATGACCCCAGAGTGAGCTGCTCCTGCTTAAGGGAGACGATAAGGTGCTAAGTGAATCCACAAGTATTTCATCTTCAGGTCCATTTCTGAGAGAAATCCCAGTGTTGAAAATCTTTGATGTGTGTGCCTGTCTTATTTTTTTTTTAACCAAGGAATGCGTGGGGCCTACCTACCAACAAAGGTTCAGCTCAGCAAGTCCTGTGCTACCAAATGGGATCATGACATACATGCTACCAGCAGTTTTCATGAGTGCAGATGGATTCTTAGTTAAAATAATAGCAAATAGCACACAGTGCTTTTTTAAAAAATATATAAATTTGTTTATTTTAATTGGAGGCTAATTACTTTACAATATTGTAGTGGTTCTGCCATACATTAACATGGCTTATATTGCACCTTCCAAAGTACTTTATATGTACTGAGTCACTTTTTTTTTTTTTCAATTTAAATGTTTGAGAGAGGATTAGGATCTGTAGATTTGAATTTGAACTAGCAATAGACAACCAGATAATCCTTACTTTCTATTCCCTAATAACAATAAAAGCATTGTCAATAGGAAATTAAGAGCAAAACAAAACAAAATCATATACAATACTACATACCTATTAGAATAGCCAAAATCTGAAACAGTGACCACAGCAAATTCTCATGAGGATGTGGAGTAACTGTCCTTCATTGCTGGTGAGAATGTAAACAGTATAGTCACTTTGGAAGACAGTTTGGCAGTTCCTTGTAAAACTAAACACATGATTTCCATAAGATCCAATAAACAAACTCCTTCATATTTACCCAAAAGAGGTAAAAACTTACATCTACACAACACTTGCACATGGATATTTATAGCAGCTTTACTCAACACTGCCAAAACTTGGAATCCACCAAGATGTCCTTTAGGCAGTGAATGGATAGATGAACTGTGGGACATCTGGACATGGAATATTATTCAGTGCTAAAAAGGAATGAATGATGAAGCCATGAAAAGAAATAAAAGTGAAAGTGAAAGAAGGAAGTCTGAAAAGGTTACATGCTGTATGATTCCAACCATGTGACATTCTAGAAAAGGCAAAACTATGGAGACACTTTCGGAAAAGACTCTGATGCTGGGAGGGATTGGGGGCAGGAGGAGAAGGGGACGACAGAGGATGAGATGGCTGGATGGCATCACTGACTCGATGGATGTGAGTCTGAGTGAACTCCGGGAGTTGGTGATGGACAGGGAGGCCTGGCATGCTGCAATTCATGTGGTCGCAAAGAGTCGGACATGACTGAGCGACTGAACTGAACTGAACTGAACTGAATGGAGACACTAAAAAGATCAGTGTTTGCCAGGGGTTAGAAGGGGAGGAAGGAATGAATAGGTAGAGCAGAGAGAATTTTTAGGGTAGTAAAAAATATGCTGTGTGGTATTATAATAGGGATACATGTCATTATGTTGTTCAGTTGCCAAGTCATGTCCAGCTCTTTGAGACTCCATGGACTGCAGAATGCCAGGCTTCCCTGTCTTTCACCATCTCATGGAGCTTGCTCAAACTCATGTCCATTGAGTCGGTGATGCCATCCAACCATCTCATCCTCTGTTGTCCCCTTTTCCTCCTGCCTTCAATCTTTTCCAGCATCAGAGTCTCTTCTAATGAGTCAGTACTTTGCATCAGGTGGCCAACAGCTTCAGCATCAATCCTTCCAATGAATATTCAGGACTGATTTCCTTTAGGATGGATCTCTTGAACCCAAGGGATTCTCAAGAGTCTTCTCCAACACCACAGTTCAAAAGCATCAATTCTTTGGTGCTCAGCTCTCTTTATGGTCCAACTCTCACATCCATACATGACTACTGGAAAACCATAGGTTTGACTAGACAGACCTTTGTTGGCTAAGTAATGTCTCTGGTTTTTAATATGCTGTCCAGGTTGGTCATAGCTTTTCTTTCAAGGAGCAAGCGTCTTTTAATATCGTGGCTGCAGTCACCATCTGCAGTGATTTTGGAGCCCAAGAAAATAAAGTTTGTCACTGTTTCAATTGTCTCCCCATCTATTTGCCATGAAGTGATGGAACCAGATGCCATGATCTTAGTTTTCTGAATGCTGAGTTTTAAGCCAGATTTTTCACTCTCCTCTTTCACTTTCATCAAGGGGCTCTTTAGTTTTTCTTCACTTTCTGCCATAAGGGTGGTGTCATCTGCATATCTGAGGTTATTGGTATTTCTCCTGGCAATCTTGATTCCAGCTTGTGCTTCATCCAGTGCAGCATTTTGCAAAATGTGCTCTGCATATAAGTTAAATAAGCTGGGTGATGTACAGCCTTGATGTACGCCTTTCCCAATTTGGAACTAGTCTGTTGTTCCATGTCCAGTTCTAACTGTTGCTTCTTGACCTGCATACAGATTTCTCAGGAGGCAGGTAAGGTGGTCTGGTATTCCCATCTCTTGAAGAATTTTCCACAGTTTGTTGTGATCTACACAGTCTAAGGCTTTAGTGTAGTAAATGAAGCAGAAGTAGATGCTTTTCTGGAATTCTCTTGTTTTTTCTATGATCCAACAGATATTGGCAATTTGATCTTTGGTTCCTCTGCCTTTTCTAAATCCAGCTTGAACATCTGGAAGTTCTCAGTTCATGTACTATTGAAGCCTAGCTTGGAGAATTTTGAGAATTACTTTGCTAGTGTGTGAGATGAGTGCAATTGCGTGGTAGTTTGAACATTCTTTGGCATTGCCTTTCTTTAGGATTAGAATGAAAACTGATCTTTTCCAGTCCTGTGGCCACTGCTGAGTTTTCCAAATTTGCTGGCATATTGAGTGCAGCACTTTCACAGCATCATCTTTTAGGATTTGAAATAGCTCAGCTGGAATTCCTTCACCTCCACTAGCTTTGTTCATAGTGATGCTTCCTAAGGCCTACTTAACTTTGCACTTCAGGATGTCTGGCTCTAGGTGAGTGATCACACCATCGTGATTATCTGGGTTGTGAAGATCTTTTTTGTACAGTTCTTCTGTGTATTCTTGCCACCTCTTCTTAATATCTTCTGCTTCTGTTAGGTCCATACCATTTCTGTCCTTTATTGTGCCCATCTTTGCATGAAATGTGCCCTTGGTGTCTCTGAATAAATTTGTACAAATCCATAGAATGTGCAATATCAAGAGTTAACTATAATGTAAACTATGGACTTTGGGTGATGATGATATATTGATATAGGTTCATCAATTTTAACAAATGTTGCACTCTGGTGGGTATACTGATAATGGGGGAGGCAGTGCAAGTGTAGGGGTAGGAGGTATATGGGAGATGTATTGTCCCATCAATTTTGCTGTGAACTAATATTGCTCTTAAAAGAATAGTCTTGGGACTTTCCTGGTTGTTAGTTAAGAATCCACCTTGCAGGGCATACAGGTTCAATCCTGGGTTGGGGAACTAAATCCCTACATGCTGCAGAGAAGTTAAGTCTGTGCACAGTAACCACTGAGCCTGCACACCACAACTATAGAGTCCATGCAGCACAACTAAGACCCAACACAGCCAAGTAAATAAATAAATAACAAATTTATTTTAAAAGTCTTAATAAAAATATTTAGAAAAGCATATAAGAGAAAGTAATAGTGTTGTACCATAAACTTTTCCCTTATTTTTGGACAGTAGACCCTTGACCCTTCATTGACCATTTATTCAGCCTGAATGAGCTCTTCTATGAGGGCTGAATTTGATGTTCTTTTGAGATAAATGTTAAAAAAGAGAGAGAGAGAGAGAGAAGGCATTGACTGTTAGGGGCCTGAAATGCAGACATCTCAGTGAAGCCTGCCCATAAAATCAGCTTCTAGGGGTTAACCAGTTCCTGACTGACTAAGAAAGGGATGCTATGAATAGTCACAGGCAGGAAGTCTGGCTTTTCCCATATGGTTGAAATAGGTGAAGCTTATGTGTTCACATGAATTTCCTGCTTAACAGTTCATCTCTTTCTGTTTCTCAGCAGTTGACCCTGTAAAAGAACTCAACAGTTTATAAGAGCCTGGCCAAGGAACCAGAGAAGCAGAGACAGGGTATCTGCTATTGATTGAGCGAGTACTGGAAGTCAGAGCAGGAAATGGACCAGAAGCCACAAGGCAAGCCAGTGAGGAAGTGCACACAATCATCAAAGATCAGGGCAAGTAAGGATTCCAAAGCTAGGTCAATCAGTGAGAAGCAGGATATAAATAGTACTGGTATATGGGGCAAGCACTATTCTAAGGCGAACAGTAGCCTAGTGAATGGAGAAAATAGAAGAACCATGTAAAACTCAGGAGGTCAGATGCAAGTTCTGAAGAAGTGAGACCAGAGTTTGCCTCCAATGAGAGGTTTTGGCTGGCTTCGCGAGAAAGCTGGGCCTTCCTCGAGTGTGGACAAATCCGAGGCCCACGCTAGAGTCATTTGGCAAGGTATTTCCAGAGGAAAGAGTAGAGATAAAGCCATGTTGTGAGCCTCTTAATGAGCACTGTGCTTTGGCCTCACCTTCCAAAAGCAGAGTTTTCAATTTTTTTGGTACTGTACTCTATATATTTAGAAGTAGAAACAATTGATTTAAATAGCTTATTTTGTAAGGATAATGCTCAATATAATTATTCTTTTTAGGCGAGCATTCCTTTAACTAACTTCGTTTAACAAAAGTATAGTTCTCAAGGTCAAATAAGTATACTAAGTAATCTATGACAGAAATGAAAGGGATTCAGCAAAAGAAATCTCCTTTCCCCAAAAGCTTTTCCGGAGAAACACATTTGCAGCATTGTATTAGTCATTATTTTGCTTAAAAGATGGCCAAGGATAGTTATATAAAATCAATTCACTCCGAATTTAATGCACTCTGGTCTACTCAATGCACCACAATAAGTATACTAACCACATTGAGCTTTTCTTCCAACTCAACCACATGTAATAAGCTGCACATTAGATATCCCACAGATTCTCATAATTTTTCTTCCATTTCTTTTGACTTAACTTATTCAATGAACACTTTTCTCTCCAGTGGGGTCTTGGCTTCACCCTCAGCTTTCTTCTACTGACTTCTTCAATCACAAGCTCCCAGGAAGCAGTATAACTTTCCCTCACATCACATCCCAGTCTAATAAAACCCTAATAATAGCTCTCTTCTCTAGGTAAAGTAGTCAATATCATTCCTTCTTTGCTTATCCATCTATACTACTGCAGGAGAAACTGCAAAAACAAACAAACAAACAAACAAAAAAAAAAACAC
This sequence comes from Bubalus kerabau, assembly GCF_029407905.1. Lineage (NCBI taxonomy): Eukaryota > Metazoa > Chordata > Mammalia > Artiodactyla > Bovidae > Bubalus > Bubalus kerabau. The sequence goes on along the minus strand of NC_073647.1, from coordinate 146,870,480 downwards.
ACAATGAACATCAGCAAAGTGGTTATTTTTCTTGCGCTAAAGTCCCAAGCAGTATGGTAGCTGTGTGATGCCACTGGGGAATCTATGCCACATCTGTCTTTTTGCTCAGACTCAGCATAGAATATGGTTTTCATTTAATGTTTATTGCCTTATGTTTGCGAAGTGGCTGCTTCTCTTCCAATATTATAACTATGCCCTAAGCAGGAAAAAAGGGAATGTGACAAACAAAAGCCACCCAAGTCAGCTATCAGTTGTCATTTTGAAGAACATCCCTGAATACATGTTTTTCCAAAGAAGACATACAAATGACCAACAGATACATAAAAAGGTGCCCAACATGACTAATCATCAGGGAAATACAAATCAAAACCAGAATGAGATATGACCTCCTTTTCCAGGGAATCTTCCAGATCCAGGGATTGAACCTGGATCTCCTGCATTGTGGGCAGATTCTTTACTGTCTGAGCAACCAAGGAGGCCCTCAGTGGATATTATTCAGCCATGATAAAGAAGGAAATCCTGCCATTTGCAACAACATGGATTGACCTTGAGGGCATTATGCTAAGTGAGATAAATCCGACAGAGAAAGATAAATACTTTATGATCTCACTTATATGTGGAATCTAAAAACATGATCTCATAGAAACAGAGATGAGAATGCTATTTACCAGGGTCTAAGGAGTGGGGAAACAGGGAGATGTTGGTCAAAGGGCACAAAATTACAGTTAGAAGGTGAGTACGTTCTGGCGATCTAATGTACAGAATGGTGAGTATAGACAATGACCCTGCACTATACATTTCAAAGCTGCTGCAAGACTAGAGCTTCAATGTTCTCAGACAAAAAATAAATGCTAAGTATGTGACATGATGGAAAAGTTACCTAAGACTATGGTGGTAACCACATATCAACATATAAACATTTCAAATCAATACACTGTATACCTTAAACTTATACAATGTTATATGCCAGTTATTTCTCAGTTTTAAAAGGGGAGAACAATAAATATCAGCTATCTGATGATAGACAAAAGAAATAAGTACAAAAATACACAATGATAAGCTTTGATAAATGGTAAGATGAAAAAGGCCAAGTTGATATGAGAGCATACATTGAAGCAGAGTAATCTAGTGCATGGAACATGAGATATTCATGAAAAACCTATTGAGTGAAACCTGGAAAACAAATAGGAATTAACTAGGTGAGGGAGCACTGTGTTCTCTCCTTGCTACCTCCAAACTGGGGAAATGGCCAAAGAGTCAAAACTGGAAACTTAAGCTTTTAAAATTTACTGTAAAACAAGGACTTCCCTGGTGGTCCAGTGGTTAAGACTCCACGTTTCCACTGTAGGGGCACAAGTTTGAACCCTGGTCGAGATTTCACAAGCCACACAGTCAAAAAAGAAAAAAAAAACTTTATTATGAAATGAACTTTAATATGGGTGGGGGGTGCATATATTTTAAAATCCCTGAACTTGGAGATGACAATCTTCTTAAGGTTAGTCTACATGAAAATGAATCCTTTTGTCTGAACTCACTCTTGGAATTAGAAAAAGAAGCCAACATTTTTTTCTTCTTTTTTCAAAATCCAGTATAGTGCTGCTAGTTATAGAAACACAGTTTAGAAAAACTCACGTACTCTTGCCTTTCTTTACGTATCTTGGGGTCCAACCACAAAGCCCTCATTAAGCTAATGTATTTGTCCTTTACTGTCTAGCATGTTATTTTCTACTGTTGCCTATTGGGAAATAGAGGGAGATTTGCAATTTAATCATGACAACTGCACTTCTACATCCTTTATCCCATTTCTGCATCACACCCTGCCATTGTACAGTTACTACTTCCACAGAAGCTTACACTCAGTAAACTCACAGAGCCCTTGATTCTGTGTATTTTCAGCAGCAATTCTGGCACGGCTCTCTCTCCCTCTAGAATTTCTTCAATAGGCACACACATTCATACTCACACCACATATGCACACAAGTACGTATATATTTCTATTTCTGGGGATCCATAGACTTTTAAAATTCTGTTCTTTCCTCTTTAGGATACTGAAAATGCTGATGGAAGAATACTATCTTTTGTTTTCCTTCTTTCTTTCTACACTATCTGGCTCAATTCTCTGTAAATTAGGCACTGAGCCGATAGGGATATCTATTATCCTATCATGCAAGTCGGATCCTATCAAACTTCTGAATTTGTGGAAGTGAGCTTCCAGCTCACAGAACAACTGGAATGCGGCGTTCAAAATAACTTGTAACTATACATCAGGTAGCATCCACTTGGCACTGTAAAATCTCAGTGTTATAGAGACAGGCCATTTACTACTCATAGAATAGAATGCTGAATACCGCAAATGAGAGGGACAGCAGCGTCATCCCTCATGGGCAGCAGCTGTCCCCTCTTTGTTTAAGCAGAGAGAGACAGACCCTAAGAAATCCCCTCACTTTGCTCTCCCCCCCCCGCCCCCATAGTTTCTTGTCACTGTTTCCTGTCTGCATGACTGCACTGTTGACAGCCAAGACTTGTGCTGTCAAATCTGAGTCTGGCATCCTCTGGATGAAGGTGTGGGGGAAACCCAAGCAGACACCTTCCCAAGCTTGGCTTGGAGGACATATAGGAGAAAAATGAGACCTGGGTCTACCAGGACTTTTAGGGTCTAGCACAGTCCATGTTTCTCAAGAAAACTAGGAAAATATTAATATAGTCTAAATAATATATCTGATTTGAGAATGATTTTCAAAGAAGTACTAATATGTGATTTATATTAAGTTAGTTCCAAAATGATTCGTTCTCCTATACCAGGATGCTTTCTTCATGATTTAGGTAATGGGCTTAAAGAGTATACTCACATAGTATTTTCCTAATAGTGCCAAGCTGGGGGATGTTGCTGACAGCTAGACAGAAGCAGTGGAAGTAATTCTAACAAGTTGGAGAACTGCAAGAGTACAAACCTGGTGCAGGTCAATGACAACTTATCTGGGTCAAATCATAAAGGAAAAGATAAAACTAATAACCTCAGAAACTGGCCTAAGTCAGGTTCACACAGTACTAGTAACTGTAAATTGAGCAAAGCAGATCCTGAAGAGTTGGTTTTATGGACTGTAAGGTTCTTAGCTGCTACAAGTAAAGATGACCTCATGTTTAAGAGTAGGCGGTTGTATCCACGGGGCAGAGCTAGGGACAGCCACTGCTCCAAAATATTGCTCTTCCTCTTTCTGCACATCTGGATGCTCACCATTCGGAAGTCATTACTTTGGAGTACATACTGTCCACTGGTATTAATTATCTATTGCTACAAAACCCTTACTTCACTGCAAACACTTGCTGTCAGAGTTTGCCCTTCTGTGCTAAGGGCACCCCAGCCCTTGTTCAAAAACAGAAGCAAGTCACTAAGTCAGTTCCACATTCAAGAGGAGGGAATCACACAAGTGAGTGAAGACCAGGAGACAGAGTTCCCTGGTGCCATGTCAGAAGCCACCGACCAAACCACTCCTGGCTGTCCTGTTTTTAAATGTTTGCTCTCTGGGGAAAGATCACATATGAAGCTTCTCATATCTAAGTGTAAGTACATTTGTGAGGTTTCTTTGGAATCAAGAGGAAGCTAGATGAAGGCTGATACATAAGAGGTAGAGGGAACTGTAAAAATGGTCAGTGTCTTAGAAAGGGGAGATGGGCAAGAGTTAAGAGAATAGGCCTGACATCACCAGAGCTTGAGAAAATAGTATGGTCAAGTAAATTAAATATGAGTCAGCAAATTGGCACTGCAATGAAAACAAAGGAAGTTTGAGCTGGATAAAGAGGAATATAATACATAAGGGCTCTGGAGATGATGTTCACTGTGTACCCCACAATGGTGAGATCTTTGGGAGACTAAAATCTCTCTTTGACCATGGATATAATGAGCTGGAATGTTCCTCAGACTAATATGCAGAAAATAAGGGAAGGCTGGGGATAAAATGGAAGAAGGCCACAATAAAACCTGTTTATCTTCCCTGAAGAAAAGGGCTCTGAAACACTGAAATATACTGCTAAATCTGTAACTATAAAGAACTCTCAGGGAATTTCCTGGCATTCCAGTGGTTAAGACTCTGTGCTTCCCCTGCAGGGCACACGAGTTCCATCCCTCATCAGGGAACTAGGATGCCACATACTGCACATGTGGCTAAATAAATAAATAGCAAACATTAATGGTATATGGGTCTTATGCCAAGAAATAACAATTCCCACTGAAGTAGAACATGAATTCTGCATTGGTTCTTTAGCACCAGCCTCAATGTAGGTGCTATGGATTTGTCTAATGCAACCATATATTCTAGTCTGAGCTTCCTCGGAAGAAAATTCTTTGTGGGATGCTACTAGGTACAGCCAGTGACATAGTTGGTTTCCATACCTATAAAGAGCTAAGAGAGAAAAAAAAATAAGTGAAAGAGCAAAGAAAATGTGATAAGCAAATTGAATGAGTAGAAGGGTATAAGAAAGGGCCAATACACTTTCATGATAACAAACAAGACAAACTAAAGAGACTTAGAAAAGAAGGGAACTTGCAAAAAAGAAAGGGTACAAGTGAACTTATTTATGAAGCAGAATCATGGACGTAGAAAACAAACTTATGGTTACCAGCAGATAAAGGATAAATTGGGAGACTGAGACTGGCATATACACACTAGGATGTATAAAATAGATAACTAATAAGAACTTGCTGTATAGCACAGGGAACTCTACTCAATACTCTGAATAGCTTATATGAGAAAAGAAACAAACAAAAAAAACCCACAGTGTATATATGTATATGTATAACTGAGTCACTTTGCTGTACATCTGAAACTAACACAACACTGGAAATCAAATATGTTGTTGTTTAGTAGCTAAGTTGTGTCTGACTCGGCAACCCCATGGACTGCAGCCTGCCAGGCTCCTCGTCCATGGGATTTCCCAGGAAAGAATACAAGAATACTGGAGTGGGTTGCCATTTTCTTCTCCAAAATCAATAATATTCCAATACAAATTTTAAAAAAGGAGGGAACTTCCTCAACCTGATAAAGGGTTATCTACAAATAACCTACAGATAACATCATACTTAATCACTCACTAAATCACTTCAGTCGTGTCCAACTCTGTGTGACCCCATAGGCAGCAGCCCACCAGGCTCCCCCGTCCCTGGGATTCTCCAGGCAAGAACACTGGAGTGGGTTGCCATTTCCTTCTCCAATGCATGAAAGTGAAAAGTGAAAGTGAAGTCACTCAGTCGTGTCTGACCCTCAGCGACCCCATGGACTGCAGCCTACCAGGCTCCTCCGTCCATGGGATTTTCCAGGCAAGAGTACTGGAGTGGGGTGCCATTGCCTTCTCTGATCATACGTAATGGTGAAAGACTAAAAACTTTCCCCTTAAGATCAGAAACTAGATATGAATGTCTGTTCCAACCATTTTCTATTCAACACTGTACTGGTGATTTTCATCAGAGTGATTAGGCAAGAAAATGAAATAAAAGGCATCCAGAATGGAAAAGGAAAAAGTCAAACTATTTGTGAATGACATGATTTTGTACATGGAAGCAAACAAGGAAAATAATGGAAATTACCCAAAAGTACAGAGGTGATATCATTGAAACAATACTGATATCATATATTTATGTAGCATTTTACAGCTTCCAAAGAGCTATGCATCATTTTATCTTCATAACCACCTGTAAGGTAAGTACTATTATTAATGCACATCACAAGTGACAAAACTAATACTTAAAAAGTGATGTATTTGTTAATGAAGCCAGTTACTAAATATCATAACTGTCACCCAAATCTCCAGCTCCAGGACTCTAAATCAATGCATAATGGTTGCTTGGTTTCTTGTCTTTTAAGAGCAGCATGGTCCAACAGAACTTTCTGCAATGGTGAAAATGGTCTGTATCTGCATTGTTCAATACTGTGGCCACCAGACCCAAGTGGTATTGCACACTTGAAATGTGGCTAGTACAACTGAAAAACTGAATTTTTAATTTTATTTAAATTTAAATAACCACATGAGGTCACCATGTTGAACAGTGTAGCTCTAGAGAGTTAGTCCCTGCTCAAGGACAGAAACGGTATGGACCTAATGGAAGCAGAAGATATTAAGAAGAGGTGGCAACAATACACAGAAGAACTCTACAAAAAAGATCTTCATGACCCAGATAACCACTATGGTGTGATCACTCACCTAGAGCCAGATATCCTGGACTGTGAAGTCAAGTGGACCTTAGGAAGCATCACTACGAACAAAGCTAGTGGAGGTGAAGGAATTCCAGTTGAGTTATTTCAAATCCTGAAAGATGATGCTGTGAAAGTGCTACACTCAATATGCCAGCAAATTTGGAAAACTCAGCAGTAGCCAAAGGACTGGAAAAGGTCAGTTTTCATTCCAATCCCAAAGAAAGGTAATGCCAAAGAATATTCAAACTACTGCACATTTGCACTCATCTCACATGCTAGCAAAGTAATGGTCAAAATTCTCCAAGCCAGGCTTCAACAGTAAGTGAACTGAGAACTTCCAGATGTTCAAGCTGGATTTAGAAAAGGCAGAGGAACCAGAGATCAAATTTTCAACATCTGCTGGATCAGAGAAAAAGCAAGGGAATTCAGGAAAAACATCTACTTCTGCTTCACTGACTACACTAAAGCCTTTGATTGTGTGGATCACAATAAACTGGAAAATTCTGAAAGATGGGAATACCAGACCACTTGACCTGCTTCCTGAGAAATCTGTATGCAGGTCAAGAAGCAACAGTTAGAACTGGACATGGAACAACAGACTGGTTCCAAATTGGGAAAGGAGTACATCAAGACTGCATATTGTCACTTTGCCTATTTAACTCAGATGCAGAATACATCATGGGAAATGCTGGACTGAATGAAGCACAAGCAGGAAGAAATATCAATAACCTCAGATATGCAGATGATACCACCCTTATCACATGGTGAAGAGGAACTAAAGAGCCTCTTGATGAAAGTGAAAGAGGAGAGTGAAAAAGCTGGCTTAAGACTCAACATTCAAAAAACTAAGATCATGGCATCTGGTTCCATCACTTCATGGCAAATACATGGGGAGACAATTGAAACAGTGACAAACTTTATTTTCTTGGGCTCCAAAATCACTGCAGATGGTGACTGCAGCCATGAAATTAAAAGACGCTTACTCCTTGAAAAGCTATGACCAACCTGGAAAGTGAAAGTGAAAGTTAAGTCACTCATTCGTGTCCGACTCTTTGGGACCCCATGGACTGTAGCCCACCAGGCTCCTCCATCCATGGGATTCTCCAGGCAAGAATACTGGAGTGGGTTGCCATTTCCTTCTCCAGGGGATCTTCCCGACCCAGGGATTGAACCCAGGTCTCCACATTAGAGGCAGACACTTTAACCTCTGAGCCACCTGGCTGCTGCTGATGCTGCTAAGTCGCTTCAGTCGTGTCCAACTCTGTGCAACCCCATAGACGGCAGCCCACCTGGACAGCATATTAAAAAGCAGAGACATTACTTTGCTGACAAAGGTCCGTCTAGTCAAAGCTATGGTTTTTCCAGTGGTCACGTATGGATGTAAGAGTTGGACCATAAAAAAAGCTGAGCGCCAAAGAATGGATGCTTTGGAACTGTAGTGTTGGAGAAGACTCTTGAGAGTCCCTTGGACTGCAAGGAGATCCAACCAGTCCATCCTAAAGGAAATAAGTCCTGGATATTCATTGGAAAGACTGATCCTGAAACTCCAATACTTTGGCCAGCTGATGCAAAGAACTGACTCATTGGAAAAGACCCTGATATTGGGAAACATTGAAGGCATGAGGAGAAAGGGGCAACAGAGGATAAGATGGCTGGATGGCATTCCTGACTTGATGGACATGGGTTTGAGCAAGCTCCGGGAGTTGGTGATGGACAGGGAAGCCTGGCGGGCAGCAGTTCATGGGGTCACGAAGAGTCGGACATGACTGAGCAACTGAACTGAACTGAACTAAATCAGAGACTCCTCCTCATGGTTCTAGTCCCACAGTGACCAACCTATATGCAATTCGTTGTTGACTATGAGGAATATATACAGAAGCACAAAGAGAGACAAACCATCCTTGGGAATAATTATAAGTTGTTGTATATCCTCAGAAATACATACAATGACTCTGCAACATATAAACATGTAGGAGTGTTCTAACCAACCAAAAATAGAAGAAATGCTTTCCTAAAAACTACAGCTTTCTTTTCATTAAGGGGGTGGGATGAGGTCAGAAATAATATACCTTATGTTTAAATGATTATATATGTTTTTCTGTTCTTACACCCACTCCAGTGAATTCTTGCTTCTAACTCTACCACTACAGATTTGCTAAATGAATTGCTGTTCTTCTTTAAATACCTCCTTCATGTTTCCACTTTATACTTTGTCTTAGGCTATCTTTTCCGCTGGGAATGTCTTCCTCCGTCTTGTAAAGCCAAACATGACCACATCCTTCAAGGCCTAAGTCAAATTTATAATCTCCTGGAACACTTTCTTATCTCAGCTAGATGATGTCCTTCACCCTTCAACTATTTCATTTGCAACACTTAGTACTCTACCCACATATTATATATAATATAATATACCTACATATAAACTATATGTGTACATATAGTTTTACGTACACATCTTCTCCCTGATTAGACCCCATCAGTAAACCACAACTTATGGACAAAATCTGGTCTATTGCATGTGTTGTAAATAAAGTTTTGTTGTAATAGAGCCATGCTCACTATTTTACAGCCATATTTTCTATGGCTACTTTGCCCGATAATGTCAGAGTTGAGTAGTTGCAACAAACTGTCCCTCAAACCTTTATATATTTCCCACTTGGCTCCTCACAGCAAGTTGTTTGATCCTGTATCACTATAAGCTTTTGGAATGAACTATAGAAACCTTTTAGAACTAACACCCAAAAAAGATGTCTTTTTCATTATAGGGGACTGGAATGCAAAAGTAGGAAGTCAAGAAACACCTGGACTAACAGGCAAATTTGGCCTTGGAATACGGAATGAAGCAGTGCAAAGACTAATAGAGTTTTGCCAAGAAAATGCACTGGTCATAGAAAACACCCTCTTTCAACAACACAAGAGAAGACTCTATACATGGACATCACCAGATGGTCAACACTGAAATCAGACTGATTATATTCTTTGCAGCCAAAGATGGAGAAGCCCTATACAGTCAGCAAAAACAAGACCAGGAGCTGACTGTGGCTCAGACCATGAACTCCTTATTGCCAAATTCAGACTTAAATTGAAGAAAGTAAGGAAAACCACTAGACCATTCAGGTATGACCTAAATCAAATCCCTTATGATTACACAGTGGAAGTGAGAAATAGATTTAAGGGCCTAGATCTGATAGATAGAGTGCCTGATGAACTATGGAATGAGGTTCGTGACATTGTACAGGAGACAGGGATCAAGACCATTCTCATAGAAAAGAAATGCAAAAAAGCAAAATGGCTGTCTGGGGAGGCCTTACAAATAGCTGTGAAAAGAAGAGAAGCAAAAGGCTAAGGAGAAAAGGAAAGATATAAACATCTGAATGCAGAGTTCCAAAGAATAGCAAGAAGAGATAAGAAAGCCTTCTTCAGCGATCAATGCAAAGAAATAGAGGAAAACAAAAGAATGGGAAAGACTAGGGATCTCTTCAAGAAAATCAGAGATACCAAAGGAACATTTCATGCAAAGATGAGCTCGATAAAGAACAGAAATGGTATGGACCTAACAGAAGCAGAAGATATTAAGAAGGGATGGCAAGAATACACAGAAGAACCGTACAAAAAAGATCTTCACGACCCAGATAATCACGATGATGTGATCACTGACCTAGAGCCAGACATCCTGGAATGTGAAGTCAAGTGGGCCTTAGAAAGCATCACTATGAACAAAGCTAGTGGAGGTCCAGTTGAGCTATTCCAAATCCTGAAAGATGATGCTGTGAAAGTGCTGCACTCAATATGCCAGCAAATTTGGAAAACTCAGCAGTGGCCACAGGACTGGAAAAGGTAAGTTTTCATTCCAATCCCAAAGAAAAGCAATGCCAAAGAATGCTCAAACTACAGCACAATTGCACTCATCTCACATGCTAGTAAAGTAATGCTCAAAATTCTCCAAGCCAGGCTTCCGCAATATGTGAACTGTGAACTTCCTGATGTTCAAGCTGGTTTTAGAAAAGGCAGAGGAACCAGAGATCAAATTGCCAACATCCGCTGGATCATGGAAAAAGCAAGAGAGTTCCAGAAAAACATCTATTTCTGCTTTATTGACTATGCCAAAGCCTTTGACTGTGTGGATCACAATAAACTGTGGAAAATTCTGAAAGAGATGGGAATACCAGACCACCTGATCTGCCTCTTGAGAAATTGGTATGCAGGTCAGGAAGCAACAGTTAGAACTGGACATGGAACAACAGACTGGTTCCAAGTAGGAAAAGGAGTTCGTCAAGGCTGTATATAGTCACCCTGCTTATTTAACTTCTATGCAGAGTACATCATGAGAAATGCTGGACTGGAAGAAACACAAGCTGGAATCAAGATTGCCGGGAGAAATATCACTAACCTCAGATATGCAGATGACACCACCCTTATGACAGAAAGTGAAGAGGAACTCAAAAGCCTCTTGATGAAAGTGAAAGTGGAGAGTGAAAAAGTTGGCTTAAAGCTCAACATTCAGAAAACGAAGATCATGGCATCCGGTCCCATCACTTCATGGGAAATAGACGGGGAAACAGTGGAAACAGTGTCAGACTTTATTTTTCTGGGCTTCAAAATCACTGCAGATGGTGACTGCAGCCATGAAATTAAAAGACGCTTACTCCTTGGAAGGAAAGTTATGACCAACCTAGATAGCATATTCAAAAGCAGAGACATTACTTTGCCAACAAAGGTTCGTCTAGTCAAGGCTATGGTGTTTCCTGTGGTCATGTATGGATGTGAGAGTTGGACTGTGAAGAAGGCTGAGTGCCGAAGAATTGATGCTTTTGAACTGTGGTGTTGGAGAAGACTCTTGAGAGTCCCTAGGACTGCAAGGAGATCCAACCAGTCCATTCTAAAGGAGATCAGCCCTGGGATTTCTTTGGAAGGAATGATGCTAAAGCTGAAACTCCACCTCATTTGGTCACCTCATGCAAAGAGTTGACTCATTGGAAAAGACTCTGATGCTGGGAGGGATTGGGGGCAGGAGGAGAAGGGGACGACAGAGGATGAGATGGCTGGATGGCATCACTGACTCGATGGACGTGAGTGTGAGTGAACTCCGGGAGTTGGTGATGGATAGGGAGGCCTGGCGTGCTGCGATTCATGGGGTCGCAAAGAGTCGGACACGACTGAGCGACTGATCTGATCTGATAGAAACCATATGTGATTTATTTTTTTAAATCTTCACAAGACCTAGAGTATTGCCCTATATATAGCAGTAACATCATAAATACTTTAAGAATTTTCTGTTTATAAGGAATTAACAGCGTCTGCTTATGTATATCAATTTTCTATGGCAAACATTATCCCACCCAATTTCTCATTTACTCATCAAGACAGCTTCCTGACACAGAAAAAGTAGGTCTCATTATCTACATTTTACACCATGAGAAATTGAGGCACAAAGAGACTTGTGCCTATGGTCAGAGCTAGTAAAGAGAGTTGCAAAACTGGGTCATAAACCCAGATCTTCTGATGTCTGACTCTGAGCTACCTTATTCTGCCTCTCTGTGCTTACCTGCTTTCCTCTAAATTGACCTAAGATGGTGATGGAACCCAAAATAACACTTGTCGTTGTATTGTTTTTCAGTCACTCAGTCGTGTTCAACTCTTTGCAATCCTATGGACTATGCCCGCCAGGCTCCTGTGTCCATGGGATTTACTCAGGCAAGAATACCGGAGTAGGTTGCCATTTCCTTCTCCAGAGGGTCTTCCCAACCCAGGGATCGAACCCACTTCTTCTGCATTGGCAGGTAGATTCTTTACCACTGAGCCACCAGGGAAGCCCATATATCTACTGAGTAAATTAATAATCATGTCTCAGGTAACTCATGTTCATTTTTAACAGAATTGCAACTATTTTTATAAAAGAAAGTGAAGTCACTCAGTCGTGTCTGACTCTTTGCGACCCCATGGACTGTAGCCTACCAGGCTCCTCCATCCATGGGATTTTCCAGGCAAGAGTACTGGAGTGGGTTGCCATTTCCTTCTCCAGAGTATCTTCCTGACCCAGGGATCGGACCCAGGTTTCCCGCATTGTAAGCAAGACGCTTTACCTTCTGAGCCACCAGGGAAATCCATGTATCTACTGAGTAAATTGATAATCATGTCTCAGGTAACTCATGTTCATTTTTAATAGAATTGCAACTATTTTATGAAAGCTAGTCATTTAAAGTATTTTTATGCTTCTAAATAAAAAAATGTATTTAAAAATTAAATTTAGAGAACTCTCTGGCAGTCCAGTGGTTAGGAGTCTTTGCTCTCACTGCTGAGGGCCCAGGTTCAATCCCTAGTTGGGGAACTAAGATCCCACAAGCCACAGTCCCCACCCTGCTAAAATTAATAAATAATAATAATAATTTAAAACTTAATATATACAAAACTTTACAGAAAATAATTCCCCCCCTCAATTTTTTTCCCCCCAAAACTTCAGAAGACAGAGGAAATGTACATTTCCCACGCTGGTCACACTGCCTCTCCCTGCTCTGTTTGTCTTCCTTACAAAGGCAGTTTCTCTTTTCCATTCCATATCTTAAAGCTATTGACTTCAAAATAGCACCTATCAGATTTAGCCATAAGCAAGAATCATATGCCCCACTGGTATGTTCAGTCTTCACAGGCCAAGTTTATCTAATTCAAATCCATTATCTGTTCAGCAACACCTCCTTACTATTCAGTATTGATTGTTTACACATCCAATATGAAACACTGGAAGAAAAGCAGAGTGGCGAGAATACAGGACATTTGTTTTATGTCTTCCTGTAAAAACCGTCTGACTTTACTCTGAATATATTAAACACTAGACTTATGAATTTTTAAATAGTATTTGTAATGTCTTTGTACTTATATTAGATAACTGCATTGTTTTTGATACACAAATAGGATTCTTTAAAGAAATACCCCCTTCTCTGAAATGGGTCACATTCTTTATAGTTATAAAGTGCCTACTTATTTCTGCCCAGTAAGAAAAAATGGATTCCTTTTGAGCCTGTTTGAGGTGTTAGATTCAGCTTAAATTATGCATGCAATTTAATGCAAATGAAAGGTTTCAATATAAGAAGGTGGTTCTCTGAGCTGGAGGCTATCCTATTGGCAAAATATATACCATCAAGTATATATTCAACTCTCTGTGGACAACCAATAAATGTTTGTAGACTAAAAAAAAAAATCAACACTTTTTTTTTAAAAAAAGCAAAAATTAATATTTTTAAAACTACTGTAATAAGGGCTATTAGAATGTCTATAAACTGAGGAACATGTGTCTAATACAGATGTGACCTCCTTTCTTGGTTCATCACCGTAAAGACTACTGGGCTAGCTGGGGACTCCAAGATTTTAATTCTTATTACACAGAGTTATTCTGTTGTCTTTTTGTCATTTGCTTTTGTACCCTATCTTTGGGTATTTGTTTATTTTTACTCTGCCTTCTGAGAATGACTTCAAGCAGCCTACAAAGGCACATATATATTTGAGATTAAAATGTGTTTTGAAAAGATGAAGCATCTCTCACCCTGTGTGACATGCTACACTACATGAACCAAAAAGACTAGAAGCGTATTGTAAAGTCAAGTGGGCTCACCAAAGCCTCTGTCCCCGGAGTTCTGATGTCAGCAGTGACAGATAATGGAGCCAGATTCCCTGCAATTGAATCCTGGTTCTGAACTCGGTTCTGCACTGCCATGCCATGTGATTTTAGCCAAGTGTCCTCTCCACTCGAGGCCTCAGTTTCCTCAGGCTGAAGTAAGGGATACTAAAATAACATCCACCTTAATTTAAACAAGGTGTTGGAACAGTACCTGGCACAAAGAAAACCTCACCATGCCTTCAAGAAGGAGTATTAGTACTAATCATAGTCATGTTTCAGCATCGGCCTGGCAAACAGTGATTCAAAAGTAATCTCTCTTAGTCAGGATAAACCACGTGAGTTGTTTTTGTTTTGATGCCATCTCCAGTTACTGTCTCCTTCTCAGTATATTTCTCCTTCCTCTTGTCAATGGTGAGTATCCTCACCATCCTAGTGCTCTTCAGGGGGAGGGTCCCATACTGTGGCCACTGACAGGCCAAGCTTTACCCTTGGAAGACTGTCACCAATCTCTACTCAGAATTTAAGAGTATCATAGATTTTAGGTATACCCTTAAGGGCATATTTCTATCATGTAAAGGACGATATAGAAAATGGAGCAGCTTTTAACCTTGATAAAAGCCTTCTCTTGGCATGATGAGTAACAGTGTGCTGCAAATCTGCCACTACTTCTGTCTCCTGACTCCAAACACACTGGTTAACCAGTGGGCTCCAAAGGAGAGAAGGCAGCATTGTGTGAATGAAGGAGCTGAAGGAAGGCACAGACGGCATTCTAGACTACAGCACTGTCAGAGAAAAGCACTGGGAAGGCACATACAAGGGCATTCTGGGTTTGGGAAATTCTGGCGGGGACCTTGTCTGAAAGGCTCTAACATGATCACAACTGCCTCTTGGGGAAGCAATGAGAAGGCGTGGAAAAAAAGGAGATGCCAATTGTCCTGGATATCTATTGCTGCATAAAGGACGACTTCAAAATTCAGTAGTTTAAAACAATGACAATCGTTTATTTTGCTCCTGAATCTGTAAGGTGAGCAGGACTCAGCAGGAAGGATCGTCTCTGAAGCACATAGTGGCAGCTGGGAAGTTCTACTGAAGCTGGGGAATCCAACTCCAACACAACTTATTCACATGGCTGAACTTGGCGTCAGTAGTAATCCGGGCACAGTCCTCTGCATGTGAGCTTTTCCACAGAGATGTTTAGGCTTCCTCAATGCATGGAGGCTGGGTTCCAAGAATGAGTGTTCCAAAAGACATGAAATAGAGATTTCATGTCTTTTAAGGTTCAGGCCCAGAAACTGGCACAGCAACATGCCACTGTAGCCTACCAGTTAAACCATCATCAAGCTTACTCAGGTGCAAGCAGAGAGGATGCAGAATCATGCTCCAGTGAGAGGTGTGTCAAATAGTTTGTGGCCACCTTAACTTGCCACACTCAATGGTCTGAAGTAGACTAAGACTGACATAGCCTCTCTCTCTGCTCCTTCTCCATCACCTCAGCAAAGGAGAGGAGCTGCAGTTGGCCACCTCATAATGATGTAGCCCTTCCTCTAGCCTCAAGATCACAGAAACCCTTCAGTCTTTGAGTTGGCATGTATTAGAATCCCTTCCTTTTGGGGGTACTGATACCTCTTTGCAAAAATCTACTTCTTGCTGCCCTAAAATTGGTCTTTGTCTCACTAAGTCAGATTAAACTGTAAAAGCAAAATGTTACAGCTATGGGGATGGAGGGAGAGATGCAATTACATGTACAGTGTTCCCCTCAGGGGATCTTGGGCCTTATTGGCCACCAAGTGACTTTGAATTTTTGATATGTTTCAAAATGATGACATTCTCAACTATATATTTACAGATATAACTTAATTACAGATAAGACTTGCTTTTTTGATGGCTTTTCTGGTAGTAAAACTATCCACATGATATTTATTTAGTCCAAGGCAATGGAAACATGTTAAAAGTCCTTGTAAGAAACCCTGAATTTAAAGATATCAGAGAAATCTTGTTTTCAGTTATTTCTGCTTCAATATAGATTGTATCTATTAAATGCTTCTGTTATTAAGTGAAAAAGTGTATATACCTAAGCCCAAGGGCTATTTTGCTAAGAGCCAATTTCCATTATGAGATTTTATAATGGGCTTAAAGAGCAAATGTTCAATATATGATAAAATTAGTTTTTTAAATCCTAGGTTTGATGGGTTCAGAAAATCAAAAGAGTCAGAGGATTCTCAAATAAAGCTAAAAGATAAAGTTGATTTATATGTAGGGACCAAGAGTGGTGACTCCTGCAAGAAGTCTGGAAGAGAGGCAAGGGGGTTCATTGTACCAAGGCTATTTCTTCTAAAAGACTGAAAATTTTCTTATAAAGCTCAGGTTCTTAAATTTCACCCAAAGGGAAAAAGGAAGCATGAGAGAGCTTAATGACTAATGATTTCTTCTCTAAAAATAAATCCCACTTTTAAATGTGGCAGCCTGGGAGGAGACAGACTTGCTCCCACAAGCA
The DNA here is from genome assembly GCF_029407905.1 of Bubalus kerabau. NCBI lineage: Eukaryota > Metazoa > Chordata > Mammalia > Artiodactyla > Bovidae > Bubalus > Bubalus kerabau. The sequence goes on along the minus strand of NC_073647.1, from coordinate 146,854,186 downwards.
TGGAGGTAGGAGGCTTGAGTAATAGGGTCACAAGCCACCCTTTCCCCACTCGGCACCAGCCACAGAGTTTTCTGTCACACTTCTGGGAACCTTCTCAAGTCAGAGTTGCTTCAGGATGGGCACAGTGAAGCCATCATTTCCAGGCCTAAAGGCATATCAATTCTTCTCTCGGCAGAGCTCAGAAGGATGACATAATGCATTTAGTGAAGGCTCACATGTCTCTTAAAAGATGATTCATCAGGATAAAAACTAGGACAATAAAATTCTACAGAATGGCTCTGCATCTCTAGGTACTTTGGGATTAAACTAAACATGAGAAATAAAAGAGACTCTGTCTAGACTGGAAATATATATATATATATATATATATATATAATGGTAAAATAAAAAGAACCAAGCAAATGATTAGCTTGTCACAAGTTCTTTGTGCTGGGGAGTCTCAATAATGGTCAAGCTGAAGTTAAAATATAAACTGTCAACCCAAGATGGTGCGTCCATGATTTAGGCCATTGCTACTCAAAGTGTGGTCCATGAGACCAGCAGCATTAGCATCACCCGACATGTTAGAAATGCAAATTCTGAGGCTCCATCCCAGACCTACAGACCCAGAATCTGTGGCAATGGGGGCCAGCAATCTGTGTTTTACTAGCCCTCCAGATGATTCTTAAGCATGCTAGTGTGCAACAAGCCCCAACTCAGATTGCGGAGAGAGGAAAAATGACAAAATAGACATTTGGTTGACTTAGGCTTAACTCTCAAGAATGCATAACAAAAATGAGGCATAATTCATGTGTTATTTAGGTACTTGGGAAATTGCCTAAAGTTTGATAGGATTTGAGCAAATGCTAATAGATGAAACTTGACAAGTTCACAAATCATTTACTAAAATCACTCATCCCCAAATTACTAAAGATGTACTCCACACTTCAGAAAATAGTGATGTTAAGTTATATATGGGGTTTAAGGATCTAAATAATACAAGGAAGAAGTCAGGCAGAGTGCTGGGGCCAGCAGAACATGGTCTTGCCCCTTGGACAGAGGAACACTTGGGCCCAGTACAAAGGTCAAGAGGCTAGGCTGGGCTGGACAGAACATGTTCCCCTGGCAGGGAGAGGCAGCATGGCCAGGGAGTCCACACGGATATAAGGGGGCAGGCGCAGATCACAGACAGCAAGCAGAAACACAATCAGAAACTTGAAATCTAACCTATTCCAATTTGGTTAAATTTCTAAGTGGTTCAACACCAAGGTGATAAACAATATAAGGGTTTGGGGGTCAGAATCCAAGCCTGCCTTGGGGAGATAGGGGAAGGAGAGACATGACATATTCATGACTGGAACCTCAGATAAGTTAATTCTATTAGGAACCTATGTGCCTGAAACACCCACACTCAGACCTTTGTCTGCAACCTGACATCAGGTGTAGTTTTTAATAATTGTACATTTTATGTTAATGATGTATGTTTGTGTGATGATGGGTAGATAAAATAGGCACAGTGAGAGGAACCAGTGAAAGGAACCAGGTGACAAATGGGGAAGGGGATCAATAGTTCCTCAGTGGATTCTCAATATGTATTTGTCGAACTGAATGAAATGGATGAGAATACACGTACCAAGTTCTAAGTAACCTGTGATAGAATCACTTCCCTTAGTCCAGTGACTGTCTCTGTTAATCTTATCTTATCCCTATTTTACAGATTAAGAAATCAAGGTTGACACAAGGTAAAGCAAATCAGTCCTTTCAGATCTCAGGCCCTCTTCCACTGTCTTGGGCTACAACAGGTAGGAGAATGTCAACGGGTAACCCAGCTCAATGCTGTTGCTGCTCCTGGGCCATCGCAGATTGGGTTTTTGAGTTTGAGTTCCTGGAATAGGTGGGGGTGGGGGGCTTGATAAGAGTAACTTAAAGTCAAAGTAGCTTCTAGAACAATTAGTAGACACCTACTCAGTTCCTGCTTATTTTACTATAACTCTACACAACCCAGTAGTATCTTAGGGCCTGGGTCTTTGGGAAAGAAGTTCCAATCTCCACCTTCTCTGTTAGTGGGACTACTGAAATATATGATCACCACGGCAACTTTAGTAGATAGATATTATGTCAGTGTGTCTTTATGTTCCAAATCCCACCTCCTTAGGCTTGAGAAACTCATGCACAAAGGACTCAGTCTTGCATTCTCAATGTCTAATACTATAAAATACACAGTACTTTCTTAGTAATGGTTTGTTGAATGAATGAATGAATCTAGACCTAACCCCACAGGGGATTCCTTCTCTAGTTTCCAAGGGACTGTTCTCACTCATTTATTGAGCATCTACTGTGTACAATGCACAATTCCAGGAAGTGGGGGATACAACAATGAACACCAACAAAGGCTCTCAGTTATCAGCTCTACTGCATTCAGACTAAGGTTTTAAAAACTGGGAATGAGGTAGAGAGGAATAAGAATGTACTAAGGCTACTTTTGACTTGTAACACTGCTTAATTTAACTTGGCTTTTCTGTTATATACTTGCTTTAAATGAGTCCATCACATTGTCATGTGATTAGATGGACAATTCTATGAGAAACACTACTGAGTTTCTCAGAATTGCTGACTTGATACACAACCAAAGCCACCTGCCTATGAACAAACCTAAGAAGATAACAGATTCCCATACCAACATGAGCATAAGCATGCAGGCTATTAATTCTGTGTATCACTCATGCTGCGTAAAGGGGAGTGAGGGGCCCACAAACTCACTGGAGATCCAGAAAGTTAATTAAAACACATTCTTCATTGTAATAAGTGCTCTACAAATGCACTGAGAAGGAAGTCCAATGCTCTGAGGCTGCATTTTGCATCTTCCTTTCTAGTAATAAGAACAGGTCTCTGAGGAGCCACTGAATCCTGAGTTTAACATGGAATTTGTATGTCAATGGATGTTCCACAGGCCCCTGGAAAGAGTGACAGCTACAAATACTACTATTTACTCCCTAATTCTGGTTATACACAGACATTACATGCATGGCACACTCCAGATCACATTTTCTGAAAGCCCAGGTGTTTGTTCTAGTCTGCCAAGGATGGCAAGTCAATCTTCATTCAAAACCAATCAGTTCAGTCACTCAGTCATAACCGACTATTTGAGACCCCAAAGACTGCAGCACGCCAGGCTTCCAGGTCCATCACCAACTCCAGAAGCCTACTCCAACTCACATCCATCGAGTCAGTGATGCCATCCAACCATTTCATCCTCTGTCGTCCCCTTCTCCTCTTGCCTTCAATCTTTCTCAGCATCGGAGTCTTTTCAAATGAGTCAGTTCTTCGCATCAGGTGGCCAAAGTATTGGAGTTTCAGCTTCAGCATCAGTCCCTCCAGTGAATATTCAGGACTGATTTCCTTTCAGATGGACTGGTTGGATATCCTTGCAGTCCAAGGGACTCTCAAGAGTTTTCTCCAACACCACAGTTCAAAAGCATCCATTCTTCGGCAATCAGCTTTCTTTATAGTGCAACTCTCACATCCATACATGACTACTGGAAAAACCATAGCTTTGACTAGACAGACCTTTGTTGGCAAAGTAATGTCTCTGCTTTTCAATATGCTGTCTAGGTTGGTCATAACTTTCCTTCCAAGGAGTAAGCATCTTTTAATTTCATGGCTGCAATCACCATCTGCAGTGATTTTGGAGCCCAGAAAAATAAAGTTAGCCACTGATTCCACTGTTTCCCCATCTATTTGCCATGAAGTGATGGGACCAGATGCCATGATCTTCGTTTTCTGAATGTTGAGCTTTAAGCCAACTTTTTCACTCTCCTTTTTCACTTTCATCAAGAGGCTCTTTAGTTCTTCTTCCCTTTCTGCCATAAGGGTGGTGTCATCTGCATATCTGAGGTTATTGATATTTCTCCCGGCAGTCTTGATTCCAGCTTGTGCTTCCTCCAGCCCAGCATTTCTCACAATGTACTCTGCATATCAGTTAAATAAGCAGGGTGACAATATACAGCCTTGATGTACTCCTTTTGCTATCTGGAACTAGTCTGTTGTTCCATGTCCAGTTGTAACTATTGCTTCTTGACCTGCATACAGGTTTCTCAAGAGGCAGGTCAGGTGGTCTGGTATTCCCATCTCTTTCAGAATTTTCCACAGTTTTTTGTGATCCACACAGTCAAAGGCTTTGGCATAGTCAATAAAGCAGAAACAGATGTTTTTTTGGAACTCTTTTGCTTTTTTGATAATCCATTGGATGTTAGCAATTTGATCTCTGGTTCCTCTGCCTTTTCTAAATCCAGCTTGAATATCTGGAAGTTCATGGTTCATGTATTGCTAAAGCCTGGCTTGGATAATTTTAAGCACTACTTTACTAGCGTGTGAGATGAGTGCAATCGTGCAGTAGTTTGAGCATTCTTTGGCATTGTCTTTTTTTGAGATTGGAATGAAAATGGACCTTTTCCAGTCCTGTGGCCACTGCTGAGTTTTCCAAATTTGCTGGCATATTGACTGCAACACTTTCACAGCATCATCTTTCAGGATTTGAAATAGCTCAACTGGAATTCCATCACTTCCACTAGCTTTGTTCCTCGTGATGCTTCCTAAGGCCCCCTTGACTTCACATTCCAGGATGTCTGGCTCTAGGTGAGTGATCACTCCATCGTGATTATCTGGGTCATGAAGATCTTTTTTGTACAGTTCTTCTGTGTATTCTTGCCACCTCTTCTTACGGTATCACTGCTCTCCTGTCCACACTTATGAAGTATGTGAGAAATAGATGGTCATTTATATAGTCTCTTATTTCTCCAGGTTGCCTTCTTTCTTTATGCAAACTATCTATCACCTATCACCTTCCTAAATTTTCAAATATGCTTCTGTATGACTGTCAAGGAAATCATCAGAAAAGACAACTGACTGAGACTCCTGCATTTTCAGCTCAGTACAATATCATGTGGTCTATCTCAGATTAATATAAGGAATAATACACTGGATATGGCTGTCTCTCAGACTGTATTATAGCAGTTGTCACAACCCACCTTAACTAAAGAGAATGCTTGCTCCCTGAGTGTAGCTGCTGTATCAGGGAGCCCCGTGCATGTGGAGTGAACTCTTAGGGTGGGAGGCATGCCTGAAGTCATTCTTCTTCTGTTCTAGAAAGGCAAGCAGTGCATATACCATTTATTACATAACCCATCAGTAGAGTCCAGAATAGCACCTGATCTTCGAGTATACTTGCATTCCTGCAGCTAAATGTATGAATATTCACATGGGGCAAGAGAAACAAAAACTATAAAGAGGTTCATATCAGTCTTTAAAATGCATCCAATGAGTTACAAATTGAATAAAGGTAAAAAGTAGGATTTACAGAACCATTCATTCGACAAATTTTCCTGAAGCTAGGGGTTCGAGAAGCAATAGACACAATTTCCTAGGGAAGGAACTCACATATGTGAAAAGAATGATAACTCAGCATGACAACAGAGCTAGCCAGAGGGTACTAAGGGTGCAGAGAGAGAAAAGATTTCTAATGCAGTTTGGGAAAACTTTCCAGAAGAAGGCAATGCCCAATCTCAGTCTTGAAAAGTGGGAATGTAACCTGAAGAAGGGAAGAGATGGACGAATGTTCTGGGCAAGGAAAATGTACTCCAAGGCAGCTACTGTGGTCAGGAATGACTGAAAAAAGGACACTCAGAAGCTGAACTTGGCATCATGCTTGACAATTTGGCTACAAGTAAACCAACTGTTTTTGGTTTGTTATGATGTTGAACTTTTCTTCTGTTAAACAGTATTGTATATTTAGGTCAAGTTGCCTTTTATTAACCTCAGATACACAGATGACACAACCCTTATGGCAGAAAATGAAGAAGAACTAAAGAGCCTTTTGATGAAAGAGGAGAGTGAAAAATCTGGCTTAAAACTCAACATTCAAAAAACTAAGATCATGGCATCCGGTCCCATCACTTCATGGCAAATAGATGGGGAAACAATGAAAACAGTGACAGACCTTATTTTCTTGGGCTCCAAAATCACTGCAGATGCTGACTGCAGCCATGAAATTAAAAGACGCTTGCTCCTTGAAAGAAAAAGCTATGACCAACCTAGACATCATATTAAAAATCAGAGACATTACTTTGCCAACAAAGGTCCATCTAGTCAAGGCTATGGTTTTTCCAGTGGTCATGTACAGATGTGAGAGTTGGACCAAAAAAAAAGCTGAGCACCGAAGAATGGATGCTTTTGAACTGTGGTGTTGGAGAAGACTCTTGAGAGTCCCTTGGACTGGAAGGAGATCTCACCAGTCCATCCTAAAGGAAATCAGTCCTGAATATTCATTGGAGGGACTGATGCTGAAGCTGAAACTCCAATACTTTGGCCACCTGATGTGAAGAACTGACTCATTGGAAAAGACCCTGATGCTGGGAAAGATTGTAGGCAGGAGGAAAAGGAGACAACAGAGGATAAGATGGTTGGATGGCATCACTGACTCGATGAACATGAGTTTGAGTAAGCTCTGGGGGTTGGTGATGGACAGGGAAGCCTAGCATGCTGCAGTCCATGGGGTTGCAAAGAGTCAGACATGACCGAGCAACTGAACTGAATTGAACTGCCTTTTATTAGGCTCTTACTGGACCTTATCTTTATTTCTCCTGTAATTCTAACCAATGTTCTGGGCATATTTTAAAATAAGAATTGAAATCCAAATATACTTTATTGGTTTTTTTGACACCTTATCTCCATGTAACTCAAAATCTTCACAGATATTTTCACAGCTCTACTCTATGCCAAACTAATTGGAGAAAAATAATCCGAACTTGTATCAAAACCTACAGAAAAGATTTCATGTGGTTGGAGCGGAGGGAGGGCAGAGCAGAGATGGTAAAAGAACTGAAGTAGGTAAGATAAAAAGTAAAGTGGGTTTTTAAAACTATCATTGGAACATACGATTTGGCATAATTCAAAAGTAATAAATCTGAGGAGGCATATAATTTTATCACTTCAAGCTTAACTCTCAAACATGGACCTTTTAAATGCCAGTAAAAGTTAAGATCTTTTTCTCAAAAAGTAGAGCATTTAAAGCACAGAACATCTTTTCAGGATGTGCTCTGAGTGTTGACAAGGAAAGGCTCATCTTTACCACTTTCTGAATATCACTGATGGGCTCCAAAGACAGACATAGCCATCAGCGGCGTGCACAGATGCTCATAACCATTTGAAGAAGAGGTTTTTAGTTGGTGGGGCTGGTGTGCTCCATTTGCTAATTGCTTCCTCTGTAATCTCCCATTCAGACTCGCGTTCTGCCTTTCTAGTCTCCGATGTGATCAGCAGCGGGGGGCACAGATCCAGTCCCCATGAGACTGTTACACGTGCACACGGCACTCTGCCTGTGCAAACTCATTTTGTCAGTGGTAAATTTCAGTGACTTCCGTAACGTGCCCCATCAGATTTCAAACAGGCTTAATGACCTCTTGAGGCTGCAATACACCCAGTACTATTTGTCTTCATGTACATTCTTTTGTCGGGGGCTAAAATAAAACATTTATTCAACTTGAAAGTTTTCTAATCTACTTGTTAGTATTTCTATGTTCATTTATGGTGTTGGGCCATTTCCGCTTCTCTTTCTTCCTTGAGTGTCTTTAGAACACTTACCATATAAGCCAAACTTCAGTTTTGGTCTGGCACAGCTAGTGATGTCTTAATTACTTTTGGATTGAGTGGCAGGCCATGGACAAATACGGCACCTCTCAAGGGAACCTTGAGGACAAGGGTAGAGGTAGGCTATGGGCACCCTGGATAAAGTGATGTGCTAGGTGGGATAGTTCCACAGATGACCATCTTCCAAGGCCTCCCCAAGAAGCAGCAGGCAAAGCGCTTTCTCCATGAGATCCTTATACACCAGCAGTCAGATAATCAACTGTTATTTACTGTATGTCACACAGACAGATGAAATTACACAGACTCATAGCCCATCTAGATAGGGACCCTGAGCCATCCCTACATTAAAAAACCAAAGCAGATTTCTCTTTTTTATTAAAAAAAGAAAAAGACATCTTCCCAGACAAATGGAAAAGCACTAGTCAACTAGTTCTTTTAAGTGACTGTGCAGCTGTTCCCCATGCAAGCTGTTTGGAAAGACAAGATGTTTCCTAAAGCAGCATTCAAAGTTTGCATAACTTTTCATGAATCCTAAGAAATTTTGGAGGTAGGATATGTCAAGCTGACAAAACAATCATTTCTCCTCTGAGCATGAGCAATCACATTTCCTATGATATAGATACAATGTATGGATTTACCACAAAAAGGCTTTAAATTTTAAAGGTGCCCTTTTATGGCAGAACTTTAAAAAACAGGATTTTGGATGACACTTAGGCAGAAAAGACTATATTATCATAGTCAAGATTTCAGTACAAGGTTAATACACATGGTCACCAAATTGGACTTGCCATCCCAGACCTCTCATCTTTGATCCAGCCCCAGACTCCGAGCTATGGAGAGCCACCTGGATGTCTTGCTTTCACCTCAAATCTGAAAAGGCCCAAAGGGAAAACTCTTCACTTTCTTATCGTTCATTCACCCATACAAAAACAGCAATACAAACAAAGAAAATGTGTGGTTCTGCTTCCCTAGTTTCCAATTCCTTCTAAAGATCCCACCATTACCATAGCCTCATTCAGTCAACATGTGCAGGGGGGATCTAGATGGATAAGCCACATGGCCAGCCTCTAGAGCACAGCATTAAAATGTGTCATAATTTTTGTGACAAAATTATGCATAAAGTATCAGGGAATGAAGATCAGCAGCATCCATCACAGCCTTTCAAGGAGGTCAGAAGATCCTTTGAGAGAAGACAGCACTTAGGTCAAGACTCTAAGGACTGAAAGGAGAGGAGGGCATTCCTGACAGAAAGGAACAGGTATGAAAAGGAAGCATAAAATTTCATGGTTAATTGCAAATAAGTCAGTGGAATCATGGGCTTCCCAGGTCGCACTAGTGGTAAAGAACCCGCCTGTCAATGCAGGTAGATGTAAGAGATGCGGGTTCAACCCCTGGGTCGGAGAGATCCCCTGGAGGAGGGAATGGCAATCCATTCCAGTATTCTTGCCTGGAGAATTCCACGGACAGAGGAGCCTGGCGGGCTACGGTCCATGGGGTTGCAAAGAGTCAGACATGACTGAAGTGACTTAGCACACACGCACAGTGGAATTAGAAGGCGAGACAGATGTAGGAACCTAGCAGAACAAGGACAGAAACATGAGCAGACCATGAAGAACTCTATCTACTAATAAGTTTGACCTTTACACCAGTAGGGAATCACTCGAATGACTTGTCCAGATCCATTTAAACAAATTATACCAGTTTTGAAAGTTTGGATTATTGCTCAGAAAATATTTGCTGAACCTCCCTTCTACTTGGAGTATATACGTCCCTGCCCCATTGACTTGGTTTTTGTCATGTATCTTACTTTCAACAAAGGGATACAACTCTAACAGAAGCTTGAAGTACACTTTGCCCTATGATGGCCATGTGAAGAGCATGCTCTAGGAAGCCTCTGTCCCTTCAGCCTGGGCCATGAGACCCACGTTGTAGACGTGAAGCCTGGAATTCAAAGCCTGGTCTGTGGACTCCGAAACATGGAACCAAGCCCCACCAAGTTGCAGCCTGAAAAAGAGTCACATTAGCCAATCGAAAGACTTACGAGCAAGAAAAAGAAATGTTTTTTAGTTGTTGGTGGTGTAGTTGCTGTGTCTGACTCTTTGTGACCCCATAGACTATAGCCCACCAGACTCCTCTGTCCATGGGATTTCCCAGACAAGAATACTGGAGTGGGTTGCCATTTCCTTCTCCAGGAGATCTTCTCGACCCAGGGATCGAACCTGCATCTCTTGCTTGGCAGGCGGACCCTTTCCAACTGAGCCACCTCGGAAGCCCCAAATGCTTTTAGTTCAGTTCAGTTCAGTCACTCAGTCATGTCCGACTCTTTGCGACCCCACGAATCGCAGCATGCCAGGCCTCCCTGTCCATCACCAACTCCCAGAGTTCACCCAGACTCATGTCCATCGAGTCAGTGATGCCATCCAGCCATCTCATCCTCTGTCATCCCCTTCTCCTCTTGCCCCCAATCCCTCCCAGCATCAGAGTCTTTTCCAATGAGTCAACTCTTCACATGAGGTGGCCGAAGTACTGGAGTTTCAGCTTCAGCATCATTCTCTCCAAAGAAATCCCGGGGCTGATCTCCTTCAGAATGGACTGGCTGGATCTCCTTGCAGTCCAAGGGACTCTCAAGAGTCTTCTCCAACACCACAGTTCAAAAGCATCAATTCTTTGGCGCTCAGCTTTCTTCACAGTCCAACTTACAGACCACTAAATTTGCGAATGTTACACAGCATTACTGCAGCAATAGATAGCACATGCATGTTGGAAAATATGACAAATTTTACCTTGTATTTAACCTTCTACTCCTTCCAAATCCAAAATATCAAGGTGATATTCTTACAGTCCCTCGTTAGAATTGTATTACTGGAACAGCATCCGAATCAATATTTCTGAGTCTGGTTTTGCTCGGTTCCCATGCATCCTGAAGCCTAGTCTAGACTACTTTTCTTAAACACCACCTTCATATCATATCTCATGTCAAAATCTGCAAGACTTCCCATTACATAGCCTTACAGCTTCAAATGCAGATGTTTCCAAACACTACCAAGTAGTTTAATCAGTTCACTGTTTGTACCCCAAAGTAATCTTTTATGCCATATCTTTGTTCAGGCAGAACTTCTCCCCCTCAGCCTCATTTAGAATATTCACTATTTCTTTTCAACTCATCTACAAAGCTTCATTTTATGCCACCTTTCTTCCATGTAGTAATCACCCTTCCCAGACTTCTTAAGAGTTGCAAGGACTATACATTTCTATAACATTTTTAGTCTACATTCCAGGAGCCTTTGTCAAGCAGTGACTTTATATATATATGTGTATCTTACTTTCCCAAGTACCTTGAAATCTCCTAGAAAGCCAGAACTACATAAAATTTTACTACATTTTCTTGTCCCCCTGCCAAACTCTTTGCAGAATGGCTGGACACAATAGGCAATGGAAATTTGTTTGATACCCTAAAATAAGTTTTCACTTGATCAATACACAGTGATTAAGCCCCTCCTCATGTACCAGGCATTATGATATGTGATGGCTGAGAAAAGATAAACAAGCCATCACCTATGGCCTCAAAAGCTTTACAATTTACAGCAACAACAAATATATACAAAAGGAAGCATCACTGTTTCCCTCTGAAGGAATCTTGTTTCATTTGTTGTATATATTTTAACTGTTTATACCTATTGCCAGACTAAAAGGATGAAAGAGGAGCATGACAGATGCACTTGCTGAAGTCACAGTCATGTCTTACCCAGAGAATTTTCCTAACCTAATTGCCACCACTTTGGGAACATGATTGTCAATCCCTACTTATTTTCTCACAAAGGCAGTGAGGAGGAGCCAAAAGTTCATCTGGGAGGGAATCTTCTGCTAAAGCACACTATTTATAGTCTTCCAGTTTACCAAACAAGTCTCCCCTCTCCCACCCTTCATCTGACAAAGATGTAGCAACTTCCCTAATTTATCAAAGAGTCAGTGTATCACATTACAGAATCAATGAACTAATTAATGGAATTGTATTTTCTAGGTATACACTCTGCTTTTTTTTTCTTTTTATAAATGGAGATTCAGTACCTAAATAACTGCATCTTTATACTTGGTACATATGGGGTAAAATTTAAAGTCCTGTTATTGATTATGAACTAGAACTCAGTAACAGAAGTTTAAAGTAAAATTGCCAAAAGATTCTGAAAAATAGTCTTGATGCATTTACCAAAGATGAAATTTAACTGAGGACCACTTCCAGCCTTCAGTATGTCAGCCACATTAAAAAAAAAAACTTTTCATTGAAGTACAGTTGATTTACAGTATTGTGTTAGTTTCAGGTGTATAGAAAAATAAATCACTTATACATATACACATATCTACTCTTTTTTTAAGATTATTTTCCCATGGGCCATTACAGAGTATTGAGTAGAGTTCCTTGTTCTTATCAGTTATCTATTTTATTTATAGCAGTGTATATATGTCAATCCCAATCTCCCAATTCATCCCTCCCCACCTTATCCCCTGGTAACCAAAAGTTTGTTTTCTACATCTGTGATTCTGCTTCTGTTTTGTTAACTCACTTCATTTATACCCTTTTTTAGACTCCACATATAAGTGATATCATATGATATTTGTCTTTCTCTGACTTAATTTCACTTGATATGACAATCTCTAGGTCCATCCATGTTGCTTCAAATGGCATTATTTTGTTCCTTTTTATGGCTGAGTAATATTTCACTGTATATATGTACTACATCTTCTTTATTCATTTCTCTGTTTATGGACATTTAGGTTACTTCTATGTCCTGGCTATTGTAAATTGTTGCCAACCACATTTTAGCAAACATTACGAGTTGCAGTGTTGGACATTTCAGATGCAATTTGATACTAATTATGAGAGTGGATATTTAACCACATAAGTCAAAAATTTTACCTACATATTTATTAGTCCAAGACCATGAAGGTCCCTGGCTATGACAGATGCCAAATCAGAAAAGGAGATAACATCACCATTGGGTAAAAGCCTTCTAATGACCAAGAAGGATAACTACATTAATTTGTGGTGACACAGTGAGATTTTAATAAAGTACTAAGTTTCTCTTTTTTTATTTTTTTTATTGAAGGATAATTGCTTTACAGAATTTTGCTGTTTTCTGTCAAACTTCAACATGAATAAGCCATAGGTATACATATATCCTCTCCCTTTTGAAACTCCCTCCCATCTCCTGCCCCATCCCACCCCTCTTGGTTGATACACAGCCCCCATTTGAGTTCCTGAACCATACAGCAAATTCCCGTTGGCTATCTATTTTACATATGGTAATGTAAGTTTCCATGTTACTCTTTCCATACATCGCACCCTCTCCTCCCCTCTCCCCATGTCCATACGTCTATTCTCTATGTCTGTTTCTCCATTGTTGACCTGTAAAAAAATTCTTCAGTACCATTTTTCTAGATTCCGTATATATGCATTAGAATACAGAATTTATCTTTCTCTTTCTGACTCACTTCACTCTGTATAATAGGTTCTAGGTTCATCCACCTCATTAGAACTGACTCAAATGTGCTCCTTTTTATGGCTGAGTAATATTCCATTGTGCATATGTACCACAGCTTCTTTATCCATTCATCTGTTGATGGACATCTAGGTTGCTTCCATGTTCTAGCTATTGTAAATAGTGCTGCAGTGAATAATGTGTCTCTTTCAATTTTGGTTTCCTCAGGGTATACCCTAGGAAATGCCTAGGGTATGCCTAGGAGTAGGATTGCTGGGTTATATGGTGGTTTTATTCCAAGTTTTTTAAGGAATCTCCATACCGTCTTCCATAGTGGCTGTATCAATTTACATTCCCACCAACAGTACAAGAGTGTTCCCTTTTCTCCACACCATCTCCAGCATTTATGGTTTGTAGACTTTTTGATGAGGGCCATTGTGACTGATGTGAAGTGATATCTCATTGTAGCTTTGATTTGCATTTCTCTAATAATGAGCAACGTTGAGCATCTTCTCATGTATTTGTTAGCCATCTGTGTGTCTTCTTTGGAGAAAAACGTCTGTTTGGGTCTTTTTCCCATTTTCTGATTGGGTTGTTTGTTTTTCTGGTATTGAATTGAATAAGCTGTTTATATATTTTGGAAATTAATCCTTTGTCAGTGGTTTCCTTTGCTATTATTTTCTCCCATTCTTGGGGTTGTCTTTTCACCTTGCTTATAGTTTCCTATGCTGTGCAAAATCTTTTATGCTTAATCAGGTCCCACTTGTTTACTTTGTTCTTATTTCCATTACTCTAGGAGGTGGGTCATAGAGGATTTTGCTTTGATTTATGTCACTGAGAGTTCTGCCTATGTTCTCCTCTAAGAGTTATATAAAATATACAGAACACTTCATGAATTTGTGTGTCATCCTTGGGCAGGGGCCATGCTAATCTTCTCTGTATTGTTCCAATTTTAGTATATGTGCCTCCAAAGTGAGCACTATGTTTCTCTTAGTACTTCAAATAACTGCATGTTTAAAGATCTAACTGCTGAAAGAGCATACAAGAATTCATTGTCTTCAGTTCTCAATCTTTCCATTTGAAGGAGCATTTTCCAAGAAAAGTAGACTATTTGGTGGGAAAGAAACCTGAAATGTTTAAGACAACTCTATTTACAGCTCCCTGGCAACTAAAATGGGAAACTTAAGAAAATAAAGATAGCAGGACCCAGACAAGAGTGGGAAAGATTGGGATGACAAAATTAAATTTCTCTGGGACTTCTTCCAGTCTGATCTGTGACTTAAAAAAAATGTGTTACAGTATGCCACTGCAAAGAAACAGATGTCAGAAAACCCAAATTTGAGCAGAAGTGGTGCTTCAGAGTACCACACTATAGTGTGACATTCTTGATGATCATCTTTGATCTTCAGTTACTTTTGAAAGACTCTTCTAAACTCTTAATTAAACCCAACCTTCTTTGTAAAGAACTATAATTTAGCAGTGAGAAACATTTCAGAACAAAGACAAAATACATAATCTTGGGGGGAATAAAAGGTCCAAAGACCACATGTTCAAGCTGTTCTGAGCAAAAAGGGAGAGCTGTTGCAAGTATTTTGGAGTGTTAAGTGGAAAAGGGACTGGGAAAAAAGGATTTTTTAAAAGTGATACCAGTATTTCAAATTATTCTGGGCTGACTTCAGAGCAGACATATGGCATTAAAAATGCAAGAATGAAAAGAAAGAACACAGACAGAAAACTGGAATGAAGGACTAAGCATAGAGCTTCCTACAGAATTGATGTCTTCTAGAAGTCCATGGGGTCGCTAAGAGTCAGGCATGACTGAGCGACTTCACTTTCACTTTTCACTTTCATGCATTGGAGGAAGAAATGGCAACCCACTCCAGTGTTCTCGTCTGCAGAATCCCAGGGATGGCAGAGCCTGGTGGGCTGCTGTCTATGGGGTCGCACAGAGTCAGACACGACTGAAGTGACTTAGCAGCAGCAGCAGCAGCAGCAGTCTATGACCTAAATGTAAACTTTAGGTTGCTTGAGTTATGGGATGAATATTGCCCATTATCACTCATTCTCTGGAGAAGTAGCAAGCATAGAAATCTCATTTTATAGGAATTATCTTTTAGATTTAATCTAAACACACACACACACTGAACACAGTTTGCCATTTGTGTCTCTGTGAATTTAAGAATGCTCCTGAAGACAAGGAAACAAAGCAACAGAGTTGAGTCTTACAGACTCCACAGCCCCTTTTAGCAGCTTCTCCTGGCAGCTTCTCCCTCATCTGAAAGACCTCTCCCACTCTCAAACGTGCTATTCAAACAGTATTGTTAAACTTGCTCTATCCTGCTATCTTCTCATCATAAGAGCAAACCATCTGTGGGTTCTCACTGTATTTAGTAACTCAACACCTGACATCTCCGAAGACTATCAACCTTTAAAAGAGAATAAAAAGTCAATGCTAGATTCAAAGGAATGAGCTCCACAAATAGTAGGGGAGGAACTGGGGTGAAAAATAACCTTCCTCTGACCCTCAAGCCCCCTTATGTGATGAAACTCTCCTTTCCCGTATGTGTATCCCAGGCTCTTCCAACCCTGGCACCAGTGATATTTGGAGATGAAGAACTCTTTGTCACAAGACTGCTGTGCACCGTAGGATGTTTCGCAGCATTTGTGGCCAATAGCATCCCTTTACTCAGTTTTGAAAATCAAAAATCCCCAGATATCGTCAAATGTCTCCTGGGGGACGAAATCATCCAGCCAAGAAGCGCTGGTCTATGTGAAGACAGGCTTTACTTGCAAATACCAGTCATCTTAGAATTCAGTGCCTCAGATTGTGGTTTTTATCCCTGTGCAGTTGCTGTTAGTACATATATTACTCTTTAGAAAACAAAAAACAACACAGGAAACCTTTTCATCACAAAATAATTAGCAGAACTGGACTCCAGTCAAGAGCTTTTGTTCTTATCTCATTGAAGAAAAATTTACACATGAAAATATTCTCAAACAAGGACTCAATACATTATCACATTCCTTGCCTTCAGACTTGTTTACAAATACCTATTTGAAAAGATATTAAAGGGCAAACAACTATATTCCTTCAGACTCACTGTGGCTTTTGAAATTACTGCATCACAAAAACAGATGGAATGAAAAAATAACTTTTAAGAACATATGAAGAGGCAGAGCTTTGTTTTTGCAAAAATGCTAATATTAGATCCCTGACTTGTACAATACATGTTTCTGGCTCAAGTTAGACATACTGGTCTATAGAATATGTTGATTTTTAAGTGAATGCTATTTTTGCTCAAGTTTTTTATGGTAGTACTCCCCATCCCCATTCCTGATGGTTTCCTGAGTTCAGTAGGACTCAACTGGGAGCAATTTTGTCTCCCTCCCCCAGGGTGAGGGATCTGTCAATGTTTGAAGATATTTTCGGTTATCACAACTTAGAGGTGGCAGGAGAGGGAATATAGCTGACATATAGTAGGTGGAGACCAGGGATGCTGCTAAACATCCTATAATGCATGGGACAGCCCCCAATTATTCAGCCCCAAAAGTCAGTAGTACTAAAGCTGAGAAATCCCAGTCTAGACACGTAATTAGAACTCCCGGACACAGCCCCTGATTTGGTTACAACCTATGGGAAAGAGATGGTACCCACATCTTCTCCATTTGCTTAATCACCATGCTGCCTAGGATAGGGATACGGCTACTGGAGGTACCCCATTTATCTATTACTTGAAAAATCCAATTTTTTGGAAAGAGAAGACAAAGAAATAACTTCATTCTTCTTGATTAACGCATTCTTGGTAAACTAAAAAAATTAAAGTCTTGTTGGAATAAAATCCTATCTTTTAAATGGATGAATTGCAACATTTGCAAAAAACAAGGACTATTTTGGAACCTGGTATCTGTTGGTTATACATTTGAACCTCCAGGGGGCGCTTAAACCCTCTACCCGCTGAGAGGCAATAATGCTGAAGGGCCTCCCCAGGGCAAAAGGAGGCGGCATGCTAGAGGGTGGGGACAAACAGTGAGCAGTAAACAGAATTCAAGTGGGGGCAGGGTAAGGAAAAAGAGAGAGAGCTCAAGTGAGGCTAGAATCTTTCTCCCTCTTGAAGTATATCTCTTCACCATGAATTTATTTTCTCTGCATCTCTTTTTAGGAATTCCAGCTAAAATTTTTGAATGAGAGCTCTGATCTCACTTAATTCTTTATGAAGATTTATGTAATTCTATCACATTGTTCCAAATTCTCTAAAGGCAGTGAAACTCAACAGAGGACAATCAAAATATTAAGGTACAAAACACAGGTGGTGGTGAAATATCCCACCAAATGCAGGCATCTCCTTGGGACTCTGGGTAAGCCACACTAGATCCCTGTCCTGAGAGACTAAACACGTGGCAACAGCAATAACATGTTGGTTTTTGTAATAATCCTTGAAAGTATATAAATAAACCAAATATCTGCAAATAGAAATCTTGGGAGCTCTTCTTATGAGTAAGAATTTAAAGCACCAATCTTCTCCTGGGCTTGGAGACTTTTAGAACAAAAAGTTTTAAGTGGAACTGGAAAACAGTTATATATTACAGATGCACCCATATTGCTCATGTAATATTTATAAGCCTCAGAATGATCATTCTGATTATTCCCAGCTGATTTTAACAACGGATTTTTTTCCCTCTCTTAATTAGGTGCCTGCGTGCAAACAAAAGCCTATTATAGCACTCAAAAAGAACACACTGAATAAAATTAGAGCAGATCTATCTTCTAAATCATTGGATAGTAGTCTAGATATAAAAATAAAATGGTTCCCTGTGATCTGGATGTGAGTGCACTTGTAAGAAAGCTTCAATGATTTCAATTGTCACCCTTTGTAATCTGGGCAAGCAAACCCCAAATCAACTCTAAGTTAGTATTAATATAATGTACCTCAGTTGAGATGCACGCCTTATTGGTGTCAAAGGTATGGTTGCCTCCTTCTCTGTTTAGAGTAGCAATTTGAAAATGTTCTCAGGTGAATAACGGGTAAATGACTAAAATGTAAAGGAAATAATTTTTCCTACTGTTCAAAGCACAGAAGTATTTCAGATTGAAGAGGATGTAAGAAGGATGGATGTTTTAGAAGCAGTCACTATATGTAAGCTTGACTCTGATATCTATTCAACTGCAATTAGTGTCTAAATTTAAGTCCCTGTCTGTGGTCGGAAGAGAGGTACAAAGTTAAGAATTCTGCTGCAGTATGCACCTACCTGGCCTTTTATTGAGGCATCTTATCATTTATGTTTCAAGAAAAAGATAAAATAGATTCAAAGACATGGGATCCACACAGGTTAACAATAAAAAGGCTCGTTTTATATGATAAGTACTTGATGTAATCATACTTTGTGTTTATGCTTGAAACATTGGGCCTTATTTTGTTTTCTTTTTTTTTTATTTTTATTTTTTAACTTTACAATAGTGTATTGCTTTTGAAATGCTGTTAAGGATTACATTCTGTGACACAAGGACTTCCCTGGTGGCTCAGACAGTAAAGCATCTGTCTCCAATGTGAGAGACCTGGGTTTGATCCCTGGGTTGGGAAGATTCCCTGGAAAAGTAAATGGCAACCCACTCCAGTATTCTTGCCTTGAAAATCCCATGGAGGAGGAGCTTGGTGCAGGCTACTATCCATGGGGTTGCAAAGAGTCAGGCACCACTGAGCGACTTCACTTTCACTTTCTTTCCTTCTGTGACACAAAGACCCTAACGTGACCCTGAAAGGTTGTTGCTGAACCATGCAAAGATCCTGGGATCCTTGGCCTCCTGAGGAGAAGAATTCAATCCGGGGACAGAGACTAGGCTTGACTGCTCAGAACTTTTGTGTAATAAAGTTTTATTAAAGTATAAAGGAGATAGAGAAAGCTTCTGACATAGACACCAGAAGGGGGCAGAAAGAGTACCGGCTTGCTAGTGTTAACAATGGAGTTACATACTCTTCAATGAATCCAAAGAATGTCTGGAGGTTGTAAAGACCTCACCGGACATACTCCCATAATTTACATTTTAAGATAACAGAATTAGCCAGAAGGTTTAATCCAGAGACTGTCCTCATGCAGGATACATTATTATATAATCCTTGTAAAGACCAGACCTATTCCAATAATTTAAAAATAATACATTTATTTCTGCTTTATTGACTATGCCAAAGCCTTTGACTGTGTGGATCACAAAAAACTGTGGAAAATTTTGAAAGAGATGGGAATATCAGACCACCTGACCTGCCTCTTGAGAAACCTATATGCAGGTCAGGGAGCAACAGTTAGAATTGGACATGGAACAACAGACTGGTTCCAAATAGGAAAAGGAGTACATCAAGGCTGTATATTGTCACCCTGCTTATTTAACTTATATGCAGAGTACATCATGAGAAACACTGGGCTGGAAGAAGCACAAGCTGGAATCAAGATTGCTGGGAGAAATATCAATAACCTCAGATATGCAGATGACACCACCGTTATAGCAGAAAGTGAAGAGGAACTAAAAGCCTCTTGATGAAAGTGAAAGTGGAGAGTGAAAAAGTTGGCTTAAAGCTCAACATTCAAAAAACAAATTTCATGGCATCCAGTCCCATCACTTCATGGGAAATAGATGGGGAAACAGTGGAAACAGTGTCAGACTTTATTTTTCTGGGCTCCAAAATCACTGCAGATGGTGACTGCAGCCATGAAATTAAAAGACGCTTACTCCTTGGAAGGAAAGTTATGACCAACCTAGATAGCATATTCAAAAGCAGAGACATTACTTTGCCAACAAAGGTTGGTCTAGTTAAGGCTATGGTTTTTCCAGTGGTCACGTATGGATGTGAGAGTTGGACTGTGAAGAAAGCTGAGTGCTGAAGAATTGATGCTTTTGAACTGTGATGTTGGAGAAGACTCTTGAGAGTCCCTTGGACTGCAAGGAGATCCAACCAGTCCATTCTGAAGGAGATCAGCCCTGGGTGTTCATTGGAAGGACTGATGTTGAAGCTGAAACTCCAATACTTTGGCCACCTCATGTGAAGAGTTGACTCATTGGAAAAGACTCTGATGCTGGGAGGGATTGGGGGCAGGAGGAGAAGGGGACGACAGAGGATGAGATGGCTGGATGGCATTACTGACTCGATGGACATGAGTCTGAGTGAACTCCGGGAGTTGGTGATGGACAGGGAGGCCTGGCGAGCTGCGATTCATGGGGTCGCAAAGAGTAGGCCAGGACTGAGGGACTGAACTAAACTGAACTCCCATAATTTACATTTTAAGATAACAGGATTAGCCAAATCCAGAGACTGTCCTCAGGCAGGATACATTATTGTTAAATGATCCTAAGGAATGTAGAGGGAAAAAAGTTTGTCTTTCTTCCTCCTTGAGAATTCCAGACCCCTCTCTCCTTGGGGACCCCTAAACTTCTTACCAACCTGCCTAGGAAATGACTCTCTAAACCCCACAATGATTCCCACTCTCCTGGTACTGGCATATTTCACCATAATTCATTTTCAAAATTAGTAAGAATTATAGAGGTGCTTAATGCTACAAAAAATAAGGTACTCTGAGAATAAAGAGGGACCTATTCTAGGGTGAGGTGTTGGCAGTGTATGTTACGGAGAGGAGAAAATACAGCAGTTCTACATATACTAAGTTTCAAGAAAAAGCACTGACCATAATGTGAATTAAGATCTTGAAGATGCCAAGATATGGAAACAACCTAAGTGCTAGTCGACAGCTGAATGGATAAAGAAAATGTGATACACACACACACACACACACACACACACACAGAGTTGTTCCTTGAACAACATGAGTTTGAAGTTGCATGGATCTACTTATATGCTGATTTTTTTCAATAAATACACAAAAAATACATGTAAAAACCATCATGTGCAAGACTTGTATTGAAGAGGATCACTTATCCTTATATAGATATAAGGTGATATTGAATATAAAATTAAATGTTAGTTTTCTTGCTGTTTTGCAACTTTGCTTTCAAAGAATTACAGTATTGTATAGTATATCTGTCTGTCTTTCTCATGTATCAGCCTATCATCAGAAGTGTTTTGTAAATATAACGGCGTTTTCAATACTGAGTTATAAATATGATTTATAGTGTATGACACAAAAATGTTATAAGTATTCATTCATTAGTGTATAGTGCTACCGTATCAAAGCAATCATATCAATTGCACAGTTCAGTTCAGTTCAGTTGCTCAGTCATGTCCGACTCTGTGACAACATGAACCGCAGCACACCAGGCCTCCCTGTCCATCACCAACTTCCGGAGTTTATCCAAACCCATGTCCATTGAGTCGCTGATGCCATCCAACCATTTCATCCTCTGTCGTCCCCTTCTCTTCCTGCCATCAATCTTTCCCAGCATCAGGGTCTTTTTAAATGAGTCAGCTCTTTACATCAGGTGGCCAAAGTATTGGAGTTTCAGCTTCAATATCAGTCCTTGCACAAGGCAACCATAAAGCAATCACATTGCTGCTTATTCATTATCAATCATTACCTCTGTAAAAAAATATGAATTTTCACATTATCTTTTCATTTTGACATCTAGTGTTAATAATACACATAACATCTACAGTATTTTGTAGAACATAAGACAATTCTGATGTAGGTATTGACAATTAATTTTGTAAACAGATGTAAACTCACTGTATCAATACATACAGTAGAATATTGAAAATGTATTTTCTCTTCCTTATGATATCCTCTCTTTCTTTCTTTCTTTTTTTGCCACTCGGCATGTGAGATCTTAGTTCCCTGACCAGAGATTGAACTGGTGCCCCCTGCAGTGGCAGTGTGGCGTCTAACTGCAGGAGCAGCAGGGAAGTCATGCTTATGATTTTCTTAATAACATTTTCTTTTCTCCAGCTTACTTTATTCTAAGAATACAATACATAACATATATAACATACAAAATAGGTGTCAATTGACTGTTTACATTATTGGTAAGGCTCAATGATAGGATGTTAGTAGTTAAATTTGGGGGGAGTCAAAAGTTACATGTTTATTTTCAACTGTGCAGGGGTCAGCACCTTGATCCCTACACTGTTCAAGGGTGAACTGTAAATAAAATGGAATATCATTCAGCCTTAAAAAAGAAGGAAATTCTGCCATATGTGACAATAGATGAACAGAGAAGACATTATGCTAAATGAAATAAGCCAGACACAGTAAGACAAATCCTGCATGAGTTCATTTCTATGTGGGAATATAAAAAAGTTGAATTCATAAAAGCAGAGCATAGGATGGTATTACCAGGGGCTGGGAGGTTGGGGAAATGGGGAAATTTAGTCAAAGGGTATAAAGTTTCAGCTAGGCAGGATAAATACATTCTGGAGATCGAAAGCACAGCAGGCTGATGACAGTTATGGTACTGTATAGTACTTAAAATTTACTAAGAGTAAAGTTTAAACATTCTCACCATGCACACACAAAATGCTAACTATGTGAGGCAATGGGTGTATTAACTAGCTTGACTGTGGTGATAATTTTACAGTGCATATCAAAATATGATGTTGCATACTTTATATATACAGTATTTGTCAGCTGCAGCTCAATAAAGCTGGAAACAATTTTTTTCCATCGTAGAGCTATTCCTTTTTGTCCCCGAGTTTTCTAATCGTTTCCAAACAAATTTTTGTATTTGTGGGGTGTGATTTATTCTCTACAAAAACACTCTACTCATTAAGATTCCATTTTTTCTAGCAGCCCTGACTTATGTTGCTCATAATAACCATTTCATTACTTCAGTGATTCAGTTTAGATGTCTCCTGAAGTAATTACCAGAAAGATTTCTTTTTCTTCCTCTCTAAGATGGATAGCATATATTCTTTGAATCGGTTTTCAATTCCAAATGTACTTTGTTTCTTCTTCTTTTTTTTTAAAGAGGTACAATGCTCTATGCTATGCTATGCTAAGTCACTTCAGTCATGTCCAACTCTGTGCAACCCCATAGACGGCAGCCTGCCAGGCTCCCCCGTCCCTGGGATTCTCCAGGCAAGAACACTGGAGTGGGTTGCCATTTCCTTCTCCAATGCATGTACAATGCTCTGGATAGCGCAATCTTGCTCAAGTAGCTATGCTGCAATATTCATGGGTAGAGTTCTCTTCTTATTTCTCCACTTAACACCATTTAACACATTCTACCCTTTTGAAACACAGAGAAGGACATCAGCCTTGGAGATGTTTTCCAGGAATAAAACCAATGAGAAGCCCCAATGACATCAGATTGTTCTGAGTATCCATCAGAGCCCCAGAGAACAAAACTACGTGGGCTGACAGATGTCCCTGAGTCCGTTGTGTCCACAGGTGCCATTTCTGAGATTGCAGGACCATACCAGAATACTCCAAAAAGCAAATTTACACAAATGCAGCCATTTTCTCAGAGCTTGTTTTCTATAGTTCCAGCTACCTTTTAATAAGCAGCAGCAGCAAAATTTATCGACCTAAATGCCTTCTTGACATTTTTTTATTCGTTACACATGAGAAAAAAACACTATTTGCTTCATAGTCAAGTACAATTTGCTACTGTTTCCAGGTACAATCCAGGTACCAGGATTTATCCTGTTTTGTTTGTTGGTTTGTTTGACAAGAAAAAAACCTCTGGGATAAATATGATCCTGTGCAACGGAAAGTTAAAATAAAAATCTGATGCAATCCAAAACAAAGGACAAAATAAAGTGAAAATGATCACAGAACTGGTCCCATTAAAGCTGATGAGTCATCGCAAATAAGGAGGAAATAAACAGGGTCTAATAAAGATGCTGAATCACAGCCCTTCAGGGTCTTTTTGAGCCAGGTTAATCTCTTAAATTGGCTAGTCATTGGTAATTCTCTTTAGGCAAAAACTTGAATAGTGATGGGCTTGTTTGATACACAACAGAAGTATTGTGATCTGAGGAATCACATTATATTTGGTAAATTGATCTAACATTTAAAGCTATGTCTTCCAATTAACACATTTAAAGGGTTAACCAGATTGATGCCTTGGCCAGAAAGTAGATTTCCCTTTCCATTTAAATAAAAATCTGTTTGCTGATCAAGGTCACAGCTTACCGGAAAAAGGATGTGTAGTCAAGAGTGTTGCGTTTTAGATATTTCTTAAAGGGAAAAAAAAAAGACAGTACCAGATCAAGACTGCATGACTTTTTTTTTTTTTAAAGAAAAAAATAGCTTTTAGAGAAAGCACCTTTATCTTTCACAGTATTCACTATAAAAAGGCCAGTAGGCCCTCCTCTATTGTCCCTTAGTTCTTCATGAAGAATTTGTCTTTAAATTTTTTGTGTGATAAGCTACAGATTATTCAGATACCTCTGTTGCAAGAACTAACATCTCAGGCCTGAAAACTTGAAAAGAACCTACTCCCCACCTCAACATCAGGGAAGTTTAGGATTAACTTGGCAGAAGAGACACTCACCCAAAGAGGGAACATTCAGGAGTGCCACAGAGAGGAATATCATAAAGTCTCCCTGTCCCTATGGCTCTGCCACAGCCTCAACAATTCCCAGTGTAAGAGCCACTGCTGTGAATGGTGGCCTTTTTCTCTGGAATACCCTGATAAAATGCAAACAGCATGTATGGAGAGGGAAGGGTACTCACTGATACCCACTGCTACCGATAAGTCGCTTCAGTCATGTCCAACTCTGTGCAACCCCATAGACAGCAGCCCACCAGGCTCCCCCATCCCTGGGATTCTCCAGGCAAGAACACTGGAGTGGGTTGCCATTTCCTTCTCCAATGCATGAAAGTGAAAAGTGAAAGTGAAGTCGCTCAGTCGTGTCCAACTCTTCACAACCCCATGGACTGCAGCCTACCAGGCTCCTCCATCCATGGGATTTTCTAGGCAAAAGTACTGGAGTGGGGTGCCATTGCCTTCTCCCACTAACTTCATGTAATTCACCACATAACTAGAAATGCTTCAATTTCAGCTGAGAAACTGGCCAGCACTTTATAGACATGGATTTTCAGAGCGTGCATCAAAGACTTTATTTCCCTCCAGGCTCTCTGCTCACCCACAGGGAAACAGGCAAAGTAAGGCTGTACTGTACATGGCTTCTAGGTAGTTCAACTTTCTATCAATTATATTTTTAACTAGGAATTATATTTGTCCTCATGCATTACCCATCAGAAATAGAATCCATCTTCTCTGTGCAGCGAATGCCCCCAAATTTAGTATCCCTCAATGCAAAAAAGGGCTTCCCTTGTGGCTCAGACAGTAAAGAATCTACCTGCAATGTGGGAGACCCAGGTTCCATCCCCAGGCTGGGAAGATCCCCTGGAGAAGGAAATGGAAATTCATTCCAGTATTCTTGCCTAGAGAATTCCCTGGACAGAAGGAGCCTGGCGGGCTACAGTCCACAGGGTTGCAAAGAGTCGGACATGACTGAGCAACTACACTTTCACTTTCTTTCAATGCAAAAAGGTGGGCTTCCCTGGTGGCTCAGCAGTAAAGAATCCGCCTGCAATGCAGGAGCCACAGGATATGAGGGTTCGATCCCTGGTTTAGGAAGAGCCCCTGGAGGAGGGCACGGCAACCCACTCAGTGTTCTTGCCTGGGAAATCCCATGGACAGAGGAGTCTGGCAGGCTACAGTGCATAGAGTGGCGAAGAGTCAGAAGTCAGACTGAAGTGACTTAGCATGCAGAGAACAATGCTAAAGGAAATGTCCATAATGAGGCAGCAGTAGGCAGAAGGCTCAGGCAGCAGTATGACTGCTTTCTTGCCCCATGATTATTTATTTGGATCTTATAAAGGCCTCGCTATATGCCTGGTGTTTCTGAGTTACATTTTCTACACGTTTTAAACCTACCTAACAAGTCTGCAAAGGAGGTAGCATTTTTCTCGATTTTATGGAACCAGAAACTAAAGCTCAAAGATAATTTTCCAAAGCCCCAATGTGTCTGACTGCAATGCCTGCAAATTTTCTCGAGAGCATGCTTTGTCCTATATTCAGAATGGTGTCACTTTCTTTGGATGAAGGCTTAAACAACTGAAAGCACTAGGCGGAGACACAGGCCTCACAGATGCCAGGCATCTGCTCTTGTTCTCCACAGGCCTCTGCCCTCCTTTGTGATGTGATTTATGCTCAGGGTCATCAGTGCCTCATCAGACTCGGATAAAGCAGAGAACCAACAGTCAAATCTCAGCATCCTAAGCCAACAGTCTCATTCTCCTGACTGCGCTTACCTTCTTGACCTGAGCTGATGACCCTGTGTGGTTTTCCTGGCCTCCAGCAGCCCTTCAGGAGCTCTGCTCCTTAGCCTGGTGCAGTGGGGAAACCAGACCTCCTCCATTAATCTTTCCTGCTCTAGATTTTCTGACCGTGTGGACTTCATCTTTCCCGCCCAGTCTTGCCCCACCGCCACCACCATGGCAGGGGTCGGCCTGGGTCAACAGCTCCCGCTTAGCAGCAGCCTCTCTCTGTGACCCTCTCTCCTCACTCCAGCCAGGAGCTCCCACTTAATAACAGCCTAGATTCCAGGCAAACCACATACAGGGCTCAATGTCCTGCACGTACAATGGCATGTGGCTGGCTCAGAAAGAGATGCTCATTACCAAAGCTGCTCAGAGGGCTGCCCCCCAGGCCTCCCACGTGACTTTTCCCACCTTTCAGCTCCCATGGATCTCCTGGTTTATGATGACTACTCTGGACTTTTAACCTTTACCCTTTCACTTTCCTAAAAGTGAAAGTCGTTCTGTCGTGTGTCTGACTCTTTGCAACCCCATGGACTGTAGCCTGCCAGGCTCCTCTATCCATGGAATTCTCCAGGCCAGAATACTGGAGTGGGTAGCCATTCCCTCCTCCAGGGGACCTTCCCAACTCAGGGATTGAACCCAGGTCTCCTGCACTGCAGGCAGATTTTTTACTGTCTGAGTCACCAGGGAAGCTTGCTCTTTCCTAGACCACTTGCAACTCTCCGTCTCTTGACTTTGACCTTTTATCTCAGCAAATCCTTCACCTCCTGGATGACCTGTGTTCCACTTTAAACCACTCCAGATCTCTAGTTCAAGTCTGCCTCTCAGCTTTCAGCCCCTCTGGAACTTATGTCTATGCCCACCCCTTTGAGCTGTAGCCGGGTCTGTCAAGCCCAACTCCCTTTCATCTAAGGAACCTTCTATCACTGTCAATTGCTAGACTGAATCCTAATTCTCAAGAGTTGAGAAGAATTCATTTAACCACCATCCTGAGAGCCTGTGAGCTTTCTTTGGCAGACAACAAGTTTTACTGCTTGTTCCCTAGTGTTCTACAGGATTCTTTATCACAAGCACATCTCTATTGGTCCAGTTTCTTTCTTATGAAGTCGTTAGCTTTCTCTCTTAATGACAAAGGAGAATAACACAAAAGACAGAGAATGAAAACTTATCAGCAAAAAATCACACACAGGCTTTCTTCTAGTTAGAAGATGAGCTTTATAGGCAGTTCTCCACTTTTGTTCAGATATGCTCTGGAGAGCACTGCTTCTCTCACTTTCAGAACCGCTGCAGGTCCTTGTTAAAACACAAATTCTTGCTCAGTAGGTGAAGGGGGAGAGGTGTGTTTCTAGCAGGCCGCTGGTGACTGCTACATCAAGGCCTACAATCTGTGCAGGGAAGCCCTAGATCTAGTGACATCTGGGGATGGATGTAGACCCAGCCTCCTCCTTCAGCAGGACATGCAACATTAGATGGCCCTAGTCTCTGATTCAGATCTTAGCCCTCATCTTAGAAACACCACATTTTACAGAAGACATGTAAACAAAACCAAATGTTTTCAAATGTAACAATGATTTCTGTATTCCTAGCTATGGATGGGAGCCTGAATTAATAGACACAGTGGTTGTTGCTTTCCACAAGGGGAGGAGAAAGTGAGGCATTGAAGTGGTGGTTACTGGGCAACCTAAAGAAATAAAGTTACTGAATCCTGGTGCTTAATGAATAAAAGACCCCCAAGGACATGACACCATGTGAGAGGGAGGCAAAGTCAAGCCTCCATTTCAGAATGTTGCACTGGGCTAAGTCTAGATAGGACCTGACTGAATTGAGACAGGAAAGAGTCATACTTGTTTATTGAGCTTTGGCAGCTTTTACTGGCTGAAAAGTTTTCCCTTTTTTTACTCAACCTAAATCCTTGAGCTTTAATATGAACTAATTTATCTTACATACTCATAAGGCTAGGGCCAACTGATTACTCTCTCTTCTAGATATGGCATATAATTGAAAATTTTCTAAATTTTTTGAATCTCAATAGCTAGCATCTGTAAGGCATTCTATATGTGCTTTCTGTGAGTCAATCTCAGCCAATTCTCTCAACAACACAAAGGATAAGGTAGTCTTTTAGTCCTGTCTGGCAGATGAAGAAAGAAGAGAGGGAGAGCAGGGAATGTGCCTGAGGTCCCAGGAGTGAGCAACAAAGGCAGGATTTGAACTCAGGCATATGACTCTAGCCCAAAGTTTCCCACTAACTATCCTGCCTCTTCATTATTACATGTTTAAAAAAAAACTGGGCAATTACACTATATTTTCTCATCCATGGAAGACTCCTCTGGAATTCTAATAAGAAGTCCTCCAAGTGAACTCAAGAGCAGAAACTAAATATGATCTGAGAACCTAGCTCAAGAGAGAACATAGAAGGGACACTTTACTCTCCTTACTTGTGGTTCTTTCATCCACTTTCTATACTGAATTATGGTTTGGATTTCTTCCCCTACAATACTATTTGCTGTTCAGTGTATAGTCTGTCTTCTCTGAGCTCAGTATCCTTTATTAAAAGTCATATTCAGGATGCTTTAGCTTCCAAATTTTAAAAATACAGCTGGAACTGGCTCAAATGATAAAGTGTTAGTTGCTCAGTTGCGTTTGACTCTTTGCAACTCCATGGACTGTAGACCACCAAGCTCCTCTGTCCATGGAATTCTCCAGGCAAGAATACTGGAGTGGGTAGCCATTCCCTTCTCCAAGGGATCTTTCCAACCTAGGAATCAAACCTGGGTCTCCCCATTGCAGGGAGATTCTTTACTGTCTGAGTCACCAGGGAAGCCCTAAATGATAAAGAGGATATATTGATCCACATAACTGAAAACTCCCAAGATAGGACAGGGTCAAGAACCCAGTTCCTTTTCAGCATTTAACATTGCTGTTGAAATTACTGACCACATCTGGGGCCTGCCCCACTTAAGAGTTCTAGGATGTGGAAGGCCAGGGACTCTCATAGCTACTTGCTTCCTCATTTCCACTTGAGAGGAGGACCATCTCTTCCCCAAACTATTAAAGTCCTGAGCTTCACTCTGATAGAACCAACTCATTATACCAGATCCATTATAAGATGCATATTTTCATATTGTAACATCTCTGAAGTATTGCTAAAATTACATCTTACCACTCATATATAGTTAGGTCAGGGTTTTTCCTCATTTTTTCTTCAAAAGTGGAACTGTTAGTTGTCAATCATGTCTGACTCTTTGCAACCCATGGACTATAGCTGACCAGGCTCCTCTGTCCATGGAATTCTCCAGGCAAGAATACAGGAGTGGGTCACCATTCCCTTCTCCAGGGGATCTTCCTGACCCAGGGATTGAACCCAGGTCTCCTGCATTGTAGGCAAATTCTTTACCATCTGAGTCACCAGGGAAGTGGTTCCTAAAATAGTGTGTCCTTTTTGGTACCTAACACTGGGACTAACCAGTCAGGAATGATCTCCAGAGCCACGGCAGCCTCAATCCTTGTACCTAATGCATTACTGCTAGTTCCCATGGAGGAGGGTGGAACAAATGTTGGGAAGAAAATTGAAATGTTCTTTAAGTTACTAGGCATGTACTCAGAGAAGGCAATGGCAGCCCACTCCAGTACTCTTGCCTGGAAAATCCCATGGACGGAGGAGCTTGGTAGGCTGCAGTCCATGGGGTCGCTAAGAGTCAGACATGACTGAGCGACTTCACTTTCGCTTTTCACTTTCATGCATTGGAGAAGGAAATGGCAACCCACTCCAGTGTTCTTGCCTGGAGAATCCCAGGGATGGGGGAGCCTGGTGGGCTGCCATCAATGGGGTCGCACAGACTTGGACATGACTGAAGCGACTTAGCAGCAGGCACATACTAACGTGAAAAGTCTAGTGCTAAGTTATTCATTCTTTTATCCCATCATTTATTTATTCACTTAAATGAAAGCATTTATTGAATTCCAACTATGAGCTGGTATTCTTCAAGGTACTAGAATATAAATAATTGAGACATAGACACTGCAACTGACTAGCTCATACTCTCTGCTGCTATTACATTGTTAAATTTTACATATACATATGTTTCTACATAAGTAATACAATTACAATATTATAGTAACTCTGGAGTCATGTTCTACCAATAATAATCAGATAATAATCAGCTAAAGGAAATGGCCAGGCCACAGATAAAGTGCTGTATGGAATTTTATACTCCAAAAGCTTTGCTGCAAGAGAAGGAAGCATGTCTCCTTGGCTCTAACAAAATCTGGGGCATGTAACACAGCAACTCAGGTTTCGATTTTGGAGTAAGAATGGCAGACCCATCCATGGCTAAGATGCATTCAGTGACTCACAGATTCCAGAAAGGAAGGAAATAAAGAAATGTTGGGTATCAGATCATGACCTGCAGATATTTAGGAAGCCCAGTGGAAAAATCCCTGACAAATTCAGCCATTATAAACCATGTGAGACACACAAATGATCTGGAAGAAGGGAAGAACAATTGCCAATTACACATACTGACTATCAGATCAATACTATATTTATTTTCAGGGGAAGCTTAAACCAGGGGACAATAAAACAGAATTGGATTGAGCCAAAGGATGATTATCCAATTTCTATGAGATTCTTGGCTGGGAACAAATTCTCTGTCTCAGCTGTGTATAGTATGAGATAAATAACAGGCATTTGTGATGAGAGCCCCAGTGAGGTCAAACCACATTAGCAAAACTAGCAAGTGCTTTAGGCAATCACCAAAACCTTCCGGGAAAAATCATTTCACCCAGCCAAAGTGGCAGAGATTTGCAGTCAGCAGAAATTTTCCTCCTGACAGCTACTCTTTCTGTTCCCTGGTGGTTCTTATATACCTCCTATTTATGAAGAACAGTGGCATCCTGCAGATCATCTGTACAGAGCGCTATTAGTTAATTTTTGTGATTGAGATGTGGTTGGTTAGTGCTAAGAGCATGCCCTTCTCCCCTGTTTTCTAGGCAACCAGTGTGCTTAGGCATTTATGCTGATCACAGTGTGTGGACTCTTGGCAATGATGAGGCAAAAGTGATCAAAAAGTTTGCACATGATATGGCAGCATCAGACTCCATCTAAGAAGGCAAGTCCCATGCCAAAATGACATCTGTGTACTACAAAGTGCCAAGGGCCTGCAAGAAGATCAGATCACCTGATGGGTCCCAGGAGAGAAAAAAAAAGACACCAGGAAAAGCTCTCCTCTTTAGACTCTCTTGATGAAGGTGAAAAAGGAGGGTGAAAAAGTTGGCTTAAAACTCAACATTCAGAAAACGAAGATCATGGCATCTGGTCCCATCACTTCATGGGAAATAGATGGGGAAACAGTGGAAACAGTATCAGACTTTATTTTTCTGGGCTCCAAAATCACTGCAGATGGTGATTGCAGCCATGAAATTAAAAGACACTTACTCCTTGGAAGAAAAGTTATGACCAACCTAGATAGAATATTCAAAAGCAGAGACATTACTTTGCCAACAAAGGTTCGTCTAGTCAAGGCTATGGTTTTTCCAGTGGTCATGTATGGCTGTGAGAGTTGGACTGTGAAGAAAGCTGAGTGCCGAAGAATTGATGCTTTTGAACTGTGGTGTTGGAGAAGACACTTGAGAGTCCCTTGGACTGCAAGGAGATCCAACCAGTCCATTCTGAAGGAGATCAGCCCTGGGATTACTTTGGAAGGAATGATGCTAAAGCTGAAACTCCAGTACTTTGGCCACCTCATGCAAAGAGTTGACTCATTGGCAAAGACTCTGATGCTGGGAGGGATTGGGGGCAGGAGGAGAAGGGGACGACAGAGGATGAGATGGCTGGATGGCATCACTGACTTGATGGACGTGAGTATGAGTGAACTCCGGGAGTTGGTGATGGACAGGGAGGCCTGGCGAGCTGCGATTCATGGGGTTGCAAAGAGTCGGACACGACTGAGCCACTGAACTGAACTGATAATCACTGCTCATTAGGGATGAAGATTGTTATAGTGACAAGAGGGGTAAAGGGAATTGAAAGGGAAATGGAGAAGAGACTTGATATACACTTTTAGAAAAGTATGTCACTGGAGAAGGGAATGGCAAACTCCTTCACTATTCTTGTCTTGAGAACCCCATGAACGGTATGAAAAGGCAAAATGATAGGATACTGAAAGAGGAACTCCCCAGGTCTGTAAGTGCCCACTATGCTACTGGAGATCAGTGGAGAAATAACTCCAGAAAGAATGAAGGGATGGAGCCAAAGCAAAACAATACCCAGCTGTGGATGTGACTGGTGATAGAAGCAAGGTTCGATGCTGTAAAGAGCAATATTGCATAGGAACCTGGAATGTTAGCTCCATGAATCAAGGCAAATTGGAAGTGGTCAAACAGGAGATGGCAAGACTGAACATCGATATTCTAGGAATCAGCGAACTAAAATGGACTGGAATGGGTGAATTTAATTCAGATGACCATTATATCTACTACTGCGGGCAGGAATCCCTTTGAAGAAATGGAGTAGCCATCATGGTCAACAAAAGAGTCCAAAATGCAGTACTTGGATGCAATCTCAAAAGCGACAGAATGATCTCTGTTTGTTTCCAAGGCAAACTATTCAATATCACAGTAATCCAAGCCTGTGCCCCAACCAGTAACACTGAAGAAGCCAAAGTTGAATGGTTATATGAAGACCTACAAGACCTTTTAGAACTAACATCCAAAAAAGATGTCCTTTTCATTATAGGGGACTGGAATGCAAAAGTAGGAAGTGAAGAAACACCTGGAGTAACAGGCAAATTTGACCTTGGAGTACGGAATGAAGCAGGGCAAAGGCTAATAGAGTTTTGCCAATAAAACACACTGGTCATAGCAAACACCCTCTTCCAACAACACAAGAGAAGACTCTACACATGGACATCACCAGGTGGTCAACACTGAAATCAGATTGATTATATTCCTTGCAGCCAAAGATGGAGAAACTCTATACAGTCAGCAAAAACAAGACTGGGAGCTGACTATGGCTCAGATCATGAACTCCTTTTTGCCAAATTCAGACTGAAATTGAAGAAAGTAGGGAAAACCACTAGACCATTCAGGTATGACCTAAATCAAATCCCTTATGATTATACAGTGGAAGTGAGAAATAGATCTAAGGGACTAGATCTGATAGACAGAGTGCCTGATGAACTATGGATAGAGGTTCGTGACATTATACAGGAGACAGGGATCAAGACCATCCCCATGGAAAAGAAATGCAAAAATGCAAAATGGCTGTCTAAGGAGGCCTTACAAATAGCTGTGAAAAGAAGAGAAGCGAAAAGCAAAGGAGAAAAGGAAAGATATAAGCATCTGAATGCAAAGTTCCAAAGAATAGCAAGGAGAGATAAGACAGCCTTCCTCAGCAATCAATGCAAAGAAATAGAGGAGAACAACAGAATGGGAAAGACTAGAAATCTCTTCAAGAAAATTAGAGATACCAGGGGAACATTTCATGCAAAGATGGGCTCGATAATGGACAAAAAAGGTATGGCCCTAACAGAAGCAGAAGATATTAAGAAGAGGTGGCAAGAATACACACAAGAACTGTACAAAAAAGATCTTCACAACCAAGATAATCACGATGGTGTGATCACTCACCTAGAGCCAGACATCCTGGAGTGTGAAGTCAAGTGGGCCTTAGAAAGCATCACTACGAACAAAGCTAGTGGAGGTGATGGAATTCCAGTTGAGCTATTCCAAATCCTGAAAGATGATGCTGTGAAAGAGCTGCACTCAATATGCCAGCAAATTTGGAAAACTCAGCAGTGGCCACAGGACTGGAAAGTGCCACGGGTGGAGTTCCTCAGGTCCAGCCCTGGTGGATCCAGGGAATTCGAAGCAGGGACGGTGTCAGTGAGATCAGGAAACAACTGCTTAATTAAACGTTAATTAAGGATATAAAGAGTGGTTAAATAAGGATAGCTCAGCGAAGAAATTCAGTGAAGAAAAGAGGCTGAATAAAATTCCGAAGCAGGGAATTTACGTCACCTACGAAGGCCACAGGCATCCTCCCGTTCTCCCGAAGGAGAGGAGACACTAAGGCCTCCCCGGTCAGATCTTAGAAGCCCAGGCAAAATTAGTAGGCTTGACGAGCTTTCCCGCCTCAGAGGAAAAATTCAGCCAGAAAGTGAAAGTAAGAACGACATGGGGAGACCAAATTTCGGTGAACAAAAGGACGTACTTTATTTTCCAAAGTAGTTTTATACCTTAAGTTGTGCATAGAGGATCATGGGGGAAGGGGTAGAGTCATGCAAGGACAGCAGTTCCTGATCCTAATCGAAGCCAGGCTTTCAAACTTATCATATGCAAAAGTTTAGGTGATTTACATCATCTTCTGGCCAGGAGGCCTGTTAACGTTTTAAGAAACTTATTTTTCTCTAAAGGTGATTATTCTAAAGTCAGGCGCCAGCCTCCAAAAAGCATTGGATAAAGTTGCATTCCTATAGGGCAAAGGTGAGGTGGGCTCAATCAAGAAAAGAATTAACTCAAGGGTCCAAGGTTACAAACATTGAGGCTACTACTTACATTTCTATACACCAATTATATCAATCAATACACTGCCAAGGACACAGTAGGTAAGGGATATGGAGACTTAGCAGCAAACATTGGCCCAACAAGTGAAAAGCCCTTCACCAATACAATTTCTAATCAATCTTTTAACTACTCAAAGGAATCTGTATTTAGACAGTTTTAGAACATCTCCTGCCTCTCACAGTTGGGAGGCTCTGAACAATCACATGTGGCCGGAAAAACCTATTCAGGCAGGCTAGAGGATTTCCAAAGGAGTTTGTAGGTTGAAACACTGTCACACCCAGGAATTATTAACTGGAGCTGTAAGCTAACTCTTTTCAGAGAGAGGTAGTGGGGGACAGCCCCCGTAAAGTCAGAGGTGTAGGTGAAAGCACAAAGCAGAAAGTAGGCAGACTCTGGTTTTGGGGGTAGATGCTCGAGAATTTCCAGGAAGATTCCTGAGGCTCGATCCCACCTTTGCGTATGCCGAGCCTCCTCCTTCATGACCTTTGCCACGGATGGAGTTCCTCAGGCCAGCTCCCGGCAGGAAAGGGTCAGTTTTCTTTCCAATCCCAAAGAAAGACAATGCCAAAGAATGCTCAAACTACTGCACAATTGCACTCATCTCACACACTAGTACAGTAATGCTCAAAATTCTCCAATCCAGGCTTCAGCAACACATGAACCATGAACTTCCAGATGTTCAAGCTGGATTTAGAAAAGGCAGTGGAACCAGAGATCAAATTGCCAACATCTGCTGGATCATGGAAAAAGCAAGAGAGTTCCAGAAAAACATCTATTTCTGCTTTATTGACTATGCCAAAGCCTTTGACTGTGTGGATCACAATAAACTGTGGAAAATTCTGAAAGAGATTGGAATACCAGACCACCTGACCTGCCTCTTGAGAAACCTATATGGAGGTCAGTTCAATTCAGTTCAGTTCAGTCGCTCAGTCGTGTCTGACTCTTTGCAACCCCATGAATTGCAGCATGCCAGGCCTCCCTATCCATCACCAACCCGCAAAGCTTACTCAAACTCATGTTCATTCAGTTGGTGATGCCATCCAACCAACATATCCTCTGTTGTCCCCTTCTCCTCCTGCCTTCAATCCTTCCCAGCATCAGGGTCTTTTCAAATGAGTCAGTTCTTCACATCAGGTGGCCAAAGTATTGGAATTTCAGGTTCAGCATCAGTCCTTCCAATGAATATTCAGGACTGATTTCATTTAGGATGGACTGGCTGGATCTCCTTGTTGTCCAAGGGACTCTTAAGAGTCTTTTCCAACACCACAGTTCAAAAGCATTAATTATTTGGCACTCAGCTTTCTTTATAGTCCAATTCTCACATGCATACATGACTACTGGGAAAACCATAGGTTTGACTAGACAGACCTTTGTTGGCAAAGTAATGTCTCTGCTTTTTAATATGCTGTCTAGCTTGGGCACAGCTTTTCTTCCAAGGAGCAAGTGACTTTTAATTTCACGGCTGCAGTCACCATCTGCAGTGATTTTGGAGCCCAAAAAATAAAATGTCTCACTGTTTCCACTATTTCCCCATCTATTTCCCATGAAGTGATGGGACCAGATGCCATGGTCTTCGTTTTCTGAATGTTGAGCTTTAAGCCGACTTTTTTACTCTCCTCTTTCACTTTCATCAAGAGGCTTTTGAGTTCCTCTTCACTTTCTGCCATAAGGGTGGTGTCATCTGCATATCTGAGGTTAGTGATATTTCTCCCGGCAATCTTGATTCCAGCTTGTGCTTCTTCCAGCCCAGCGTTTCTCATGATGTAGTCTGCATATAAGTTAAATAAGCAGAGTGACAATATACAGCCTTGACGGACTCCTTTTCCTATTTGGAACCAGTCTGTTGTTCCATGTCCAGTTCTAACTGTTGCTTCCTGACCTGCATATAGGTTTCTCAAGAGTCAGGTCAGGTGGTCTGATATTCCCATCTCTTTCAGAATTTTCCACAGTTTATTGTGATCCACACAGTCAAAGGCTTTGGCATAGTCAATAAAGCAGAAATAGATGTTTTTCTGGAACTCTCTTGCTTTTTCCATGATCCAGCAGATGTTGGCAATTTGATCTCGGGTTCCTCTGCCTTTTCTAAAACCAGCTTGAACATCTGGAAGATCATGGTTCACATATTGCTGAAGCCTGGCTTGGAGAATTTTGAGCATTACTTTACTATGAACAAAGCTAGTGGAGGTGATGGAATACCAGTTGAGCTATTTCAAATCCTCAAAGATGATGCTGTGAAAGAGCTGCACTCAATATGCCAGCAAATTTGGAAAACTCAGCAGTGGCCACAGGACTGGAAAATGTCCATTTTCATTCCAATCCCAAAGAAAGGCAATGCCAAAGAATGCTCAAAGTACCACACAATTGCACTCTTCTCACATGCTAGCATCTCATTGGGCTGTTGCAAACATGAGTACAGTGTCTGGCATAAAACAATAACTTTCACCATGAACTAGACCCAAGGCTCAAAAACTAGGTGTTGGCAACTGGTCGTCCCCAGCTGGTCACAGGAAAAGAGAATTCAAGAGTAGAGAAGATGGAGTAGAAAGAGTTGGTGGATCTACCCAGTCAAACAGAGAAAACAGAGAACACAGAATTCTAGATGTTGGCCATATCTCTCAGTGAAGATTCCTGTGAATCTTTCACTTTTATGAGAAAAATCAACAGGTCAGTCACTGTAGCATCTGCAATGAACTACCCACTCCAGCTGCCACTCATCAGTCTTCTTAAAGAAACCACAATGCCCAGGAGTTAGCCACTTGTCAGTGTATCCCAGGCTCCTATCAGTCTGGGTCTAAGCTGAAGGAAGTTGGAGAGCTTCCCCTCCATTCTTGAGTCTGTAAGATCAATTCTGGTCCTGATGCACTGCAAGGCCAGATGTTCATTGTAAAAATGCAAATGATCAAGGCCCACAGTAAGAGCTCAAGGCACAGGAAATTTACAAATTCAAACCCTTATTGCTATGAATGCATTGTGCAAATAAAAGTCATTCAGGGACTCTTGGGAGGCACAGCTCTAATCGAGACAGCAAATTGCGACTCTAAAGCTAAACTAAGAAATGCATCCATCAGAGTCTCACAAGTCATCACCATATAACAGCACTATCCATGCAAAACCAGTCCATGATGCTGTACATTTTCAGCAGTAATGGGAGTGGCAGGAGGTGGCGTCTCCAATTTCTGAAGGCAATGAATTGGGAAGAAATCCCACCATGGATGAGATATATTTACATCTAAAGTCTTTGCTCAGTTCTAATTCCAGAATAGTAATAGCACTTTATTTTTTAAATGGCTGTTACCTTTTGCCATGAAAAACATAAAAGAAACCCAGATAAATGACTAAAACTCACTCCCAAGCTACTTACTTTCTGATGGCTGGGGAAGTGGGGCCTGAAATGAGAACAATTAGAAGAGAATCCTCCAGTGTAGTCCAAGTAAGTGTGGGCACGCAGAATATTTAATCTATCCTACTTGAAAAAAAAATCAGCTGTATTCATATAAGTTAGTTTCTTAAAAATAAATGAAAGTAGAGACATAAAGGATGAAGCATTCAGGAGTATTATGGATCAAAGCAAGAGTGTGAATTAAAGGATTGTCAGTTGGCATTACTGGAAATAAAAAAGAGAAAAAAGCATATTCGACTTAGCTGGTGTTACTTATTGATTATGCTTTAGAAAATACTAAATTCATGAAAAATTAAGTCTTGGTTAAAGCATTTTGAAATCACAGATTATTTTTATATATCCATGCTATCTTTTCAACCCATTGCCATGGTCAATTGAGAAAAATTAAGGCTAAAATAGCATTATTATGATTAGATGCAAATGTGTCCATGCCATATGAAGGTTTCCTTCATTCTATTCTTTGTATAAAAGCTTCTTTCTTTCCAACTTTGTATATGTTTTCCTCAATTTAAGTTTCTTTTGCGCAGGATTTGTGTCTTGGATGGATTTTCAAGCGCAGCACTTAAAAAATACCACCTGACTGAGTCACTAAATATAAAATATAGAGTTGAGGAAGTATGACAATATTGTGAGAGACTGTGAAATAAATTTCATATTTTAATGCAAAACAAGACAAATTTGTGAATGAAAAATGTTGCCTGCTTTATCAGTAAACAAAGGATGCTATAGCCATCAAGCTGCTTTGGCCTCCCCCACAGTGAGCCCTGAGGGGACCTGGTAGGAGAAAAATGGGCTGCTGGCTGCCAAGCCCTCAGCCGCTGTAGTCACCCCCAATGGTGCACCCTAAGGGGACTCAGGAGGAGAACAAACAAGACACTGACCCTAGACAAAGTGCATATCAAAGGAATGATTTCAGTGAGCCCAGACTCCGGCATCTCCCCATACAAAGAAAAGCACTAAATTCATTACCTTGAGATATCTGGTTTTCCTTCATTAACAATAATCTTTTGACTTTCTGACTACCGGGTCTTTGCTGCAAAACTCCTATAAATCCTCCTCCTCTTACCTTTTTCCTCGGAGATATGAAAGTCCACCAAACAAAACATAAAACTCCACTTTTAGGCTGTGCAGTTTTTCAGTCGACAACTTTAAACATAAAAAAATGTCTCTGCCCTTTGGCCCCCTCATTTGCCTCTACTGTGCACTGTGGATCTACATTTAGGCATCTACCAAACCTTTCCATCAGCAGAAACACTGCTCAGACATAAAGGGCAACGTTCTCCTAGCGCCAACAAGACAACTCCTTAAAAGATTATCTTTTTTCTTGATCTTATAAGGGCCCATGATGACCCATGACCTGTTAGGCTGTGTAAACTGTCAATAATTCATCATTAATATACAGTCCTGTCTCAAAAACATATATCTGTGCTTTGATTCCTAATAAGTGGAACAGTTCTCAGAGTTTTCTGCAATTCTGTTTCCAGGTTGCAATCCTCAATTTGACTTGAATAAAATTTTCCATTTCTTTTCTTAGAGCAACTACTTAAGTTTTTCATTGACAAGATATAAGAAAACTATTATTTTCCCCTTTTTAGGAAAGAACCTGCATTGCAAGACTATGGAACATAAGGAGTTTGCTTCTAAATAACAATCAAATCAAGGTACTATTCAAGTTCCATACTGGGATGAAAACAACTAATGCCATTTTCTTTTATATTCATGTATTGTTTGATTTTTATTTTAAATTTAAGATGCTGAGAAAGTGGAAAGCAACAGACAAGAGCCATGTACAACTAGCACAAGAATACTAATTTCCATTCCCAACAACGATGAAACAAGAGGATGCTTATGCTGGACTCATCCTGCCAGACAGCCCAGGGACTCCTGAAGGAATGAAACACTTACCGAATCAAACAATGGGGAGAGCATGTGGTAAATGACAACACCTTTGGTAGCATGTGAATTGATATAAATAAGCAGATACAATATCTTTTTGGACACTGAGGTGAGTTATAGTGAATTGATGAGTCTTATTTCTGATTAAAATATCCATAACAAAATTATTCTGGAGTATGAAGTAACATGTAGGGAAGGAATGCCACTTGTTAGCATATGAAATTATCCAGCCCATATATAAGAAGCTTGATATTTCCCTTCCACTGCATCATAAAGGCCGGGAGAAATCAGTTCTACAACTGATCTTCAAGATAATGACTGTCCATCAAAAGAAGATGTCAAACAAGTTTACAAGAAAATCTGAAAAAAGCAAAAAAGATTACTAGGTATCTCCAATGGGAAAACTATGAACCGAGAAGAACACAACCTTCTGGGTTATCTGATTCTAGCCTATCATTTTCTTTGAGCTACTTTACAACAGTAAATTGTAGATGACAGCAATGTAAAATAATTCTTGCTTATGGACATGCAAATAAATTGTCTGGTGGCAGTTGACTCCCTCAACCACATTCCTCGAAAATAAGGCAGCTTTGTGTCCATTTGTAAATTCACTTCAACATTTCTTTACTCCATACGTATCAATAGTTCACTAGTGCTACTTTGAATTGGCTGTAACATCTTTCTGGGACCCTCATTTAATTAATGAGTTACCTAAAATATTTTACATGTTCAGTTTGTATTTGTATGAATCATGATTTTACCTTTTGTTTAAAATTATCCTTTAACAGGTTCTATGAAGGAAGTTGTTAATAGTCAAGGTCTCTAGAGGGAGATGAGACCAGCCAGTGAGTTCATCTACCTTTTTATTGCTCTAGTTCTCTGGCTTGCCAACAATCACAGCTTTTCTGTAAGGGAGAAAAGGCAATACAACAG
Source organism: Bubalus kerabau (assembly GCF_029407905.1). Taxonomy (NCBI): domain Eukaryota; kingdom Metazoa; phylum Chordata; class Mammalia; order Artiodactyla; family Bovidae; genus Bubalus; species Bubalus kerabau. The sequence continues at coordinate 146,813,083 of NC_073647.1, read as the reverse complement.
GCATTCTTGTCCTCTTACAAACTGGTTTTTTTAGTGTGAACAAATAAATTTTGACTGACGATAAACCATTCTCTTGTGAGTATGATTAGGCTACACATAAGGCTGATTGACTCTGAGTACCACACAAGCCTCATTTCTGAAACTCCAAACCTGAGGGCCAGATACTAGAACATATGTTAGTAGCCAGCCTGCTTTCTTTGGCAACAATTCAACCTCAGTTCTCTAACTTTAACATGGAAAAAAATTTCTAATGCTCTTGAAATATTCTAAGTATATTTTCTGAAAGGCCAGAGATGAAAAGAACAAAGATGCTATTTAAAACTGGTACAGAAGAATGTTTCAAAGAGTTTGCTACACAAAAGAAAGCACAGTGATAAAAGAGGAACTGTCCACAAGCAAGGAAGAGCTAGGTCACACTAGAGACTAATTCAAAATGTGCACACATGTATCATAGGACCACAACACCCATGAATTCCACTAAGGGTCAATCTAACTCTACTAACAGTAAAATGAGCTCTTATTACTATATTCAGCATCTTCTACTGTAATGGCTTTATCTGATTTTTGAGTAGCTAATGTCTCTAAAGCAGTCCTCCTCTCTTTGAAGCTCATGTACATTTTTAATTGAATTTATTACAATACCATCTTTAGGAATGCAATAAATAGAATACACAGTGGAGGTAGCCTCCAGTCTCATTGGGGAAAATGGAATGCTTAGACATGGAGTAGAACTGAGCAATGAGTTCAATGCATGCAGAGAGCTGGAGAGAGCGGAAGCTTTGTGGACACACCAGCGATCAAGCACATGGTGGGCAGTAATAATAGAGCACATCTTTCAGAGGGCATGAGCCATTGCATGGGAAGAAAAGTATCTTTTCCTTCTACTCTTTTAGGTTCTCAGCTGAGGCCACCATAACAAAAGACAGATTAACAAGAGAAAAGCACCCACATTTATGTTTTATGTGACCTGGAAGCCTTCATAAGGAAATAAAGACATGAAGAAATGTCAAACCTAAGTTCTAGTGCCCAACACAGAGAGTCCAACCAAACCAAAACGGAGTATGGAGCACAGAAAGGTTTATTGCAAGGGTCATCCAAGGAGAACAGGTGGCTCATGCTCAAAGACCTGAACTTTCTTTGATGGGTTTCAGGGAAGAACGTTTCATAGGCAAAATCTCAAGGGAGGGCTGCAGAGTGTGTAACCCTCCTCCGGTTGGTGGGGAGGTAAAAGAGTGGTGTTCCTGAAATCTCAGCTATCAGTCTTCCCGTTCCAACAGGTTTGAGGTGCGCTTACTTGTGTTCAGCCTGGAGTTACCATCCTCCACCTTGGTGGGAGGCCTGCATTCCTGTAGAACTCACAGATATGTATCAAATTGTTATGTACATCCCTGAGAAGGAACCAGGACCAGGACAGGTGCCACTGGCTGCACTATTGTTTCTCTCTGCTTCCTCTCACTTCTCTAATTAGTAACTGTTTGAATCTGCCCTTTGGAACTCAGAGAAGGTCTAGGAGGTTGAAACCTTTGTTCAATAAACAAGAAATGGGGGACACAGAATACCCTTTGTATTCAGGCGGGCCCCATGAGGTCCTGCTTGGTTTCAAAAATAGAAAGAAGTGTTTTCATACTAGGTCTGATGAAGAATGGAAAGTTGTGGAAATGAGATAGGACAAAGGGTATGAGCTGTGGGTGGTCAACTGGAGGAAACTGAGCAAGCACAGTTCCTTCAGATTCCCTCCAGCATGGCTCCACTTGCAGAGAAAGGAATGCTCCTCTCCTCGGGTATGGGGAGGGGGGCACCTCTCACTTCAGGGTCTTATGACCTGACTCAGGGGAAGGGCAGAGCCCTTCCTGCTCCTGCCATTTCTCAAATTTCTTCAGCTTAAAATGTTCAATATGCCAAGGTATCATAGTTTGAGGTAGAGTATCCTGAAACCTGTGGGCTTCCCAGATGGTGCTAGTAGTAAAGAACCCACCTGCCAATGCAGGAGACACAGGAGGCACGGGTTCAATCTCTGGGTTGGGAAGATCTCCTGGAGGAGGTAATGGCAACCCACTCCAATATCCTTGCCTGGGAAATCTCATGGACAGAAAAGCCTGGTGGGCTACAGTCCAAAGGGTCACAAAGAGTTGGACATAACTGAAGTGACTTAGCATGCATGCACATTCTGAACCCTGTAACATTGCCATACTGCTTACCTCTGTCAGAGTTGATTTTGCAACTTGGCAAGAGATGAGCCTGAAATGTGAAGCCGCTGAGGCCCATAGCTGAGAGAAGCTGGGAATACCTTTACCCCCACATTGACCCCTTATTTGTCCTTCAGAAATCTAGGCTCAAAGGGGGACACCTTTCTTTGCCATGTGTTTTAGAAGTTTCCTGTAGTGGAGTGATAAGACTGAGACTATCCTTTTGGAAATTCAATTTTGTACCTGTGGAGTGAAACAATATCCACTAAATAGGTTGTGAGGTTTAAATGAAATAAAATGTATAAACTGCTAGTAAGGTAAACTAGTTAAAGCTGAGTTGGAGGTCTGTGATTGGTATGAGGTTTCCTGACCATGAGGCATGTAAGTGCAGGCTGACTTAGGTTTAGATTTGTAATGGGGATCAGGCCATGTGAACAGCCTCCATTTTGTGGGGCCCAATATAAGAATTAACTTTATCACTACCTAAGATAAGGTCTGGCTGATTGTTAACACATGGTTTTCTTGTTATTGCTGTCACTGTGGTTGTTTGGGAGGAGTTGTAGCCTCCTCCTTGGTGATAAGACTTTCCTGTGAAAGAAAAGAGTGAAAGTGTTAGTCACTGTCATGTCCAACTCTTTTGGGAGTCTATGGACTGTAGCCCCCCAGGCTCCTCTGTCCACAAAATTTCCCAGGCAAGAATACCAGAATGAGTTGTCATTTCCTTCTCCAGGGGACTTTCCTGACCCAGGGATTGAACCTGGGTTTCCCACATTGTGGGCATATTCTTTACCGTCTGAGCCACCAGGGGTTCCTACTCTGTTAAAAAGCTGCCAAGGACATGAGCAAGGTTAAGAACAAATTCTCAATGGAAATCAGCAGTTCCTACAAGCAATTCATGATCTTATAATGAAAGACAGAATGATAGCAAACAACAGTGCAAACTGTAGAATGCTATGTCAAGACTCCAGGATGATATTAAAAAGGATCTGCATTGTTTTATCGGACAAGGCAATGGCACCCCACTCCAGTACTCTCGCCTGGAAAATCCCATGGATGGAGGAGCCTGGTGGGCTGCAGTCCATGGAGTCGCTAAGAGTCGGACACGACTGAGCGACTTCACTTTCACTTTTCACTTTCATGCATTGGAGAAGGAAATGGCAACCCACTCCAGTGTTCTTGCCTGGAGAATCCCAGGGACGGGGGAGCCTGGTGGGCTGCCGTTTATGGGGTCGAACAGAGTCGGACACGACTGAAGTGACACAGCAGCAGCAGCAGCATTGTTTTATAGAAGCTGTAGTCAGCTGATAGTCATAGTGGACCATGGCACTGAAAAATATAGTGTTAAAAAAATTAACCTTTTTTCATCCCTCACCTCCAATGAAAGATTCCCCTGCTCTTAGTTGTGTTTCTTAATTTAAATTATTAAGTTTTTCATACAAAAAAAGCACTTCAGCCATGATGATTATTTTTAGTAGGTAATAATGGGACAACCTGCGAACACCCTCTTAGCCACAATGTCCTCTCATTACTGTAATTAATGACTTCCCAGCATTTCTTTGTTCACCAAAATCACATATTGGTATACACCAGACTCACTGACATGGGGAAAATTATGTAATATCTTTTTCAGTTGCAACTCTTCCATCCAGCTTTAAATAATTTACACAATTCTATCCATCCTCAAAGTATTTTTTAAAAATCTATGCTATATATTTGCATGTGTTTAATGCTAAGTTTGGTTACTGATTCTTCTCTTAAAAGAGAAATTCAGCATTCACCCAAAAAAGCAACATCTCTTTAATTATAAAACACATCAGTTAACTGAACAAAAGTCAACAAGTATGTTTTGTATTAAAGAGAATCTTTTTATTAAATAAATGCTAAGAGGCTTGTGTTTTAAAATGTTCCAGTCACATACAGAGACAACATTAGACTTTATCTGAGCCATAGGGGCTTGGAATATAGGAAAGGTTAAGAAATACCTCCATCCTTTTGTTTTCCAGGGAATGGCTTACTTAATATGGCTTCCCCATATGACTTCCATAAAACTTGTGCATTTACCTAGGACAATGTGAGACACAACCCCCTACATTTCCTTTCATTGCCATAAGTGATTAGCTAGACTGGTTTTACCACTGACTGGTGTGGACAAAATGCCGGCCAATAGCATTGGAATGCCAAGCCCTCTTGACGCTTCAAGAAAATCAGCTGACCCCAGAGAAAGACATTTCCTGCTCAACTGTTGGAACACACCACTTGCTCATCCCTCTCTGCAATATCTGGGTTCTTTCTAGCCTTATTTACCTGTTCTTATATAAGAAAACTATTTTCTCCCCAGCCTTTGAGATCTTATAGCCAAATTGTTCTCTCTACTGTTAAGTTCTCTTTGCCTAATGCAATGGTCCCTTCCACTTATTACAATAATCCTTGTGAATAAAGGTCTTTCCTTACCTAAATCCGGATTTGGTTTTTATTTGACAAGAGAAATCTGGGTAAAAGTTTTAAACAGTACCATGGTTAAGAATCTTTGACTCCTAAATTCCAGGATCCAAAAAAAGCTCCCTTTCTTTTTATACCCTCTCCACTATTTTTTAATTTCTTAATTTTATCTATTTGCAATGAAGTTAACAATAAAGTGCTTCTTGAAGGAAGAAGGATATTAACACAAACGATAAACTAACAGAGGCAGGTAGGAGACAGGAAGTCTCATTCACTTTTAGCCTAAATGAAAATGGTACCTGATGAAACTGAAAGAAGAAAGTGAAAAAGTTGGCTTAAAGCTCAACATTCAGAAAACTAATATCATGGCATCCGGTCCCATCACTTCATGGCAAATAGATGGGGAAACAGTGGAAACAGTGGGTGACTTTATTTTTCTGGACTCCAAAATCACTGCAGATGGTGATTGCAGCCATGAAATTAAAAGACATTTGCTCCTTGGAAGGAAAGTTATGACCAAACTAGACACCATATTAAAAAGCAGAGACATTACTCTGCCAACAAAGGTCCGTCTAGTCAAGGCTACGGTTTTTCCAGTGGTCATACATGGATGTGAGAGTTGGACTATAAAGAAAGCTGAGTGCAGACGATGCTTTTGAACTGTGGTGTTGGAGAAGGCTCTTGAGAGTCCCTTAGACTGCAAGGAGATCCAACCAGTCCATCCTAAAGGAGATCAGTCCTGGGTGTTCATTGGAAGGACTGACGCTAAAGCTGAAACTCCAGTACTTTGGCCACCTGATGCAGAGAGCTGACTCATTTGAAAAGACCTTGATGCTGGGAAAGATTGAGGGCAGGAGGAGAAGGGGATGACAGAGGATGAGATGATTGGATGGCATCACCGACACAATGGACAAGGGTTTGGGTGGACTCTGGGAGTTGGTGATGGACAGGGAGGCCTGGCATACTGCGGTTCATGGGGTCGCAAAGAGTTGGACCCAACTGAGCGACTGAACTGAACTGAACTGAAAATGGTACAGTGGGTGCCTATTTGTGGCCACGTATATGCAAGCTTCAGAGGTTTGGATTCATGTCACCTGATTTCTTTTTGTTGGTTTTGCACCAGCTCTCAGAGCCATCTCGTTATGTCTTGCACTCTGAACCCCACCTGATCTTGGTCTTCTCACTGCATTTTGAATTTAAATGTGCAAAAAGAATCTCCTGCAGAGTTTGTTAAAACACTGCTTGCTGGACATCACTCTCAGTTTCTGATTTTGGTGGACCCTGAAATTTTGCATTCCTGATCAATTTCAGGGCAATACTGATGCTGCTGATGGTCCCCACCTTGACTCTATTCATTATTTGGCTATCCTCAGGCAGGAAGTTCCAACCCCCTTGGCCAGGGCAGCCATCCACAAGAGAGGCGTTGGTGACAGGGGAGATGTTGTATGAAAGTGGGTAGGGTGATGGCTGCAAATACATCCTCAGGGTTAGCTTTCCCCTTCTAGAATCTCTAGGACAGGAAGAAATGCAAAACATCAAGGCCTTTCAAATACACTTTTTTGAGCTTTGAGTAACAGCTTCAATCTCAAGCATCTACTTCTTGCAATGGGAGGAGAAAGAAGGCATTGGTTGGACTGATGCCAGTTCCCACTGCCTTTCAAAGATTACAATCGGGCTCTGGGGAAGGCAGATTAGGTTTTGCTCCCCTGGGATGCAAACTGCAGCATCTGCGATAAATTTGAGGAGGTGTTACCCTGATAAACACGACTTCCCTTGTATGCTCCAGCTGTGATTTAATGCTCCCATCCTGATGTACCAAGAAGTGTCGATTTTGTAGCTTCAAGAAATAAAAGCACCAAGCTTAGCCTGATGGGGAAGGAGTCTGCATCCTGTTATTCTCTTAAAGCCCCCCTTAGGGGGATAAGGCTCCCACAGGCCCTGGGTCTCCCTGAAACACTGACCAGTGGCTGGACTATTCATGAAAGCAGGACTGACTCACTCACTAGGCACATGAGGCTTGATGCCCAAGCCTCGATCTTGTGAACATATTAAGCACCACTGAACTGGGTGAATTTCTTTAAAAGGTATGTGAATTATATCTCTTTAAAAGGTATGAAACTTTAAAAGGTATACGAATTATATCTCAATCTTTTTGCACAGAGTGATCATAGTCCAAGGCCAACCACAGTCCTTGCTGAGCCTATCCTTGACCCCAAGTAAACTTATAATAATACTGTTCTCACTTAAGAGTTCTGGAAATAAGACACATTCTAGATATGAAAAAAGAGGAAAAGGGAAAAATTCCATCCCCCCGCCCCTGCAAGCTAGCCTAAACCACCATATATGTACACATGTTTACAGAGTTCATTCTAGAAATGTCAACATTATCTGATCTCTTCTTTGGAAACTTGCCATCTCCCTGGAAGGCTCTAACTTGGATTAGGTGTTGGAAGCTGCTCCTCGCCCCAACTCTTCCCCTTCTGAACAAATACTCTGCAACTTTCCGGTTTCTTTTTTGTTTTTCCCATAAGGGCTCCCAAGAATAGGAATCCTTGAAGTACCAATAGTGAAGAAGGATGAGTAGGAAAAGCATCTTCTTATGAGACTTCACGGATCAGTCAGTGCATGAGAGGACAGCCATCTGTACATACACATACACCTCACAGCCCACACAATTCAAAAGCCAGACTGGGCTTTTGTTACTCAATGACATCACATTTATCATATTAATGGGACCTCAAAAAGAGACTCTCCAACAGCCTTTTCTCAAAGCCTCTATTATACCTTAAAGTGGAATACTGATAGCCTCTCAGAGAACTAATTCGCAAGCCAAGGAGGAAATTCTAGGAACTTTAAGTAATATCTCATTAAATTCTAGCTTAGCAGAGCTCTCATATGATTAACCTTACACATTTTCAAGACTATTATTTGTTTTTTGAGAACACAGGGAAAATGTTCTAAGGATTCAAATGCTCATGATTGCTAGAGAATTAAGTATTTTTTTAAATGGTATGTCCAAATGCTACATTAAAACTTTAATTAGCCAGAATACCAGGACACCACGAATAATTTGTTAATTCATTTATTTTAAAAAGAAATTTATCAAAAAGCCTTGGTTTTCAACACTAGCTGCTGCAGGTCTCTCTGAAATATATTTTTCTTTTATTATTTTATTTTATTTTCATTGAAGTATAGCTGATTTACAATATTATCTTAGTTTCTAGTGTGCAGCAAAGTGATTCAGTTTACACACACACACACACACACACACACATATATATATATAAATATCTTATTTAATGATCTTCAAGGTTGTTTTTAATCTATAGGACTCCTTCTTCAATCAAAGTCCTATGTGAAAGCTAACCCATGATGGCTGCAAAGTAGAGCTGTTGAGGTTGGAGTGGGCATTGATGGTTCAGGCCCTACCCACATAGCTGCCCCTTCCCCTCTCCAGGGTTGAGAGATAATCCACCCTAGAGGTATTAAAGAGGTGCTTCAGAATCCATTGAAAAGTAAAGTACAATTTGAAAGCCATAATTATTAGCCAGTTTCCCCTTTCCAATACAGTTTCAGGGGGGATTGCTATTTTTTTTAAGAGGCTGAAAACATCAAACATTTATTATCTCACTCCTGTGGGTCAGGAATTCAGGCTTGCCCTAGCTGGATGCCTCTGGTTCGAGGCCTTTCACAGAGTTGCAGTCAAGCTGGTGGTTGGAGAAGGCGGTTTAATATGAAGCCCTGATTGGAAGGGCTCCCCTTATAAGCTCCTATATGTGGTTGCTGGGGGAGGCTTCAGCTCTTCAAGCAGGTTGATGATGGACTGAGGTCCTGGCTCCTTGGGGACTGCTGTTCCCACCTGGTACCTCACCCTCACCCCCTGCATGAGTTACCCTAGAGACAGTGAGAGAACGACACCAAGACAGTGCCATAATCTTTTTATAATGTAATCTCACAAGTCACATCCCACCATTTCTGCCCTATTCTAAATACCTGTCTGCCAGTGTTTAGCTGGATGTTATGTAGCTACTAAGTAAAAAGTAAAAGTAAAAAGTCACTCAGTCGTGTCCGACTCTTTGCGACCCCGTGGACAATAGCCTATCAGGCTCCTCTGTCCATGGGATTCTCCAGGTAAGGATACTGGAGTGGGTTGCTATTTCCTTCTCCAGGGGAGAAGTTACTGCTGCTGCTAAGTCACTTGAGTCGTGTCCGACTCTGTGCGACCCCATAGACGGCAGCCCACCAGGCTCCCCCGTCCCTGGGATTCTCCAGGCAAGAACACTGGAGTGGGTTGCCAATTCCTTCTCCAGGATTGCTATTTTTTTTACGATTGGATGTATTTATTTATTTACCACTACACAGTAGGTCCTTGTTGGCTATCTATTTTAACTCCCAATGTATTTTTAATTAATATTAATAATAGCTACATTTATTACAGGTTAACTATAAACCAGGACTTCCCTGGTGGCTCAGTGGTAAAGAATTCACCCACCAATGCAGGAGATAAGAGTTCAAGCCCTGGGTGGGGAAGATCCCCTGCAGAAGAAATGGCAACCCACTCCAGTATTCTTGCCTGGGAAATCCCATGGACAGAGGAGCCTAAGGGGCTACAGTCAATGGGGTCGTAAAGAGTTGGACACACTCAGCAACTAAAACAACAACTGTAAACCAGTTCTGTGCTAAGAGCCTTACTTGTTCAAATTACCTCAATTAATCTTGACATCCACCCATGAGCGTTAACTTATAGCCAGTATACAGTCCTTTCAAACAAGATTTGCTCTGCCTCCAGCTCATTATTTGAACAAGGCAAAACCATGAACTAGATGAAGTAAATAACTTTTGCCTTCACCTCATATCTTCCTCTTTTACTCTCTCTCTCTCTCAGAGCCTCAAGCTCCAGGTATTATCTGTCTTTGTGCCATTAATTTTTTTCAGTGCCTAATTACCAAGTGTTCACTTTGTATCAGGCATTGAGGCTACCAAGACAATCTCTGACTTCCAAGAGCTCAGTCCAGAGGACATTGCCCAGATGCTAGTCTGCTCATTTTAGGAAACTGCTGGGCTCAAAGCATTGACACAGTTCAAATTTTTGGGGGGAAAGCAGCCAACTTCAAATATTTAAATAAAGATCCACAATATCTTATCTGAAACCCTTGGTGCCAGATGTGTTTCAGAATTTAGAAATTTTCAGATTTTAGAAAGGTAAGGTGGTACTTATACCACTGTATTTGTCAGGATAGACTAGATTATACTCCAGGAATGAATATGTCCAATACCTCTGCTCTCTGTCTCTTCAGGTCAGAACAGAGACTGTCAGGATCATTGCTGGTCAGAGTTGGGGAAAGAACGAAAGCTAATTACAAACTGTCTCCTAAAACTTTGACTCAGAAGTGACATAGATTATGTCCGCTCACTTTTCTTTGGCCAAATCAAGTCACATGGTCAAACCTAACTTCCAAGAGGAAGCAAAGTGCCAGCCTCACAATGTGCCCAAAGAGTGAAGAACAGGAAATGTCTGTTACAAAGCCCTTTGGATTTCCACATCATATATTATGCAGCAGAGTCTGCCACAGCAAGGAGTAAGAAAACCCAATATCTGTGCCACAAAAACTGTGAATATTTACACCGAGGGGTGGCTGTAAAAAGAGACGATGTATGACCTCACATTGGTTCAGTTCAGGTCTTGTACACAAATGACTTTGGGGGCCAAACTTAGAAAAGTCTCTGTTTTTCAAGCTTTGGGCATTTCAGATGTAAAGGATAGTAGATATGTGCTGTGATCAAATTTCTATTTTTGCTCAGTTTTATATTTATTTTATTATAATTTGATTCTTTTCCATAAAGACAGTGTCTATTTGCAAAATTAAATGTAAAGGGAGTGTGGTCATGACCTTGAACCTTGGAGGTGGACTTCCAGATCTGCTACTTATTTCTTGAGTATAAATAATCTGGGATGGGGCCTGGGCATCAGAATTCTGCAAAGCTCCCCAGGTGATACCAAGGTACAGTCCCATTAGAAAACTGCTGCTCCTATGGCATTTCCTGAAACAGGAAATCAGCATTCTCTAGTTGGAAAAAACAGTGTATTTGTTTTTTAGCTCTCTTTCCTCAGTAACAGCACACAAAGCTTTTGTGTCTTGCTCTAAGAGAAGAAGGGAGGGAGTTTTGGAGCATAATTGTGGTTTGTGGACATACGTGGTGCTGCTCTCAGCTTATTGGGAGGTGTTGGTTCAGAGAGTGGCTTTCTGTCCTATTTGCCACCATGGCTCAAGGTTCAGGGTACAAGGACTAGCAACTGCTCTTGGTGGCCTCAGTTCTACCCCTGGTGGGTGGTCATGGAAGCAGCAGCCTCTGGATTATCTGAGCATATTCTGCTGCTCCTGGCCTCTCCCTGGGAAAGCTGTTTTTCTCACCTGCCATTTGTAAGTTAGCTTCATACTGCCTAAAATCTATGTTCTATTAATTTTATACAAAATTACAAATGCATGGCCTAAAATCTATGTCCTATTAATTTTGTGTGAAATTACAAATGCTAACATCCCACCAACTGCTGGAAATAGATTTCTTGATAAAAGCTGAAATGAGAGTAAAATTTGTATGGCAAGAAAGGAAAACAATGATCATAAGCTCCAAATTAGTCAGCCCTGCTAAAGGGTGAAACAAGTAAAATCATTTAAATGGACTACTATGTCAGGGTCAACTTACAGAAAGGGAAACCCCTAATACCACCCTTTATTAATGCTTAACTGCCATGCTCAGGTAAAGGTGTTGGTAGAAACAAGATATTCCAATATTTATTTACGTTCACTCCTGAAACTCCAATAAAAGCACTGTAAAAACTACTTAAAACAACTAATCTCAAAATAGCAAGAATTGAACAGGGAACAAACAACAGCAACAAAATTCTGGAAGCTGGAAAGCAGATGGGTAAGAAGTCAGAAAGTTAGCAGACCGAAAGACTCTCCATCCTAACTTGACAGTGGCAAAAGCCACAATGCAGCTCAATGTATATCACAGACCAGGGGTCAGTGAATCAAGTTGGACTGAAACACAGATATGCCCACTGCTTTCAGTATTGTCTATGGCTGCTTTCATGATACATCAGCAGAGCTGAGCAGTTGTGAGCAGCTGTAATTTTATGGTTGAGCAGTTATACGGTCCACAAAGCCTAAGATACTATCTGCCCCTTTTGAGAAGCTTGCTGATCCCCATCGTACATTACTCCAGAGGATCAGGAACTGGCAGTATCAAGTACCTCAGGGAGTTGGTGAGAAGGTGAAGTTATTTAAAAAAATGGTTGGTTTAAAGTATGTTTAAGAAGCAATTAGATTTCCAGTTTCCCAGATCCTGTACAAAAGGGACATCCAGAGATTAAATACAAAAGGGGAAGGCGGTTCATAGAAATTAAAAATAGCTCAATGAATGGGTCAGAAAATAAGATTAAATGTTCCAAAACTAGGGGAAAAATATAAAGGACTAGTCTAGTAGTTCAGTATCTGAATATAATAAGATATCTAGAAAGTAAAAAGAAAATGGGAGACAGGAAATCATTGATGAAATTATTTTTAAAATATCAGGTACTGAAGAAAATCAATGTTGAGAATGAATTTGCCCAGTGAGTGCCCAGCAAAATGGATGACCAGAGACCCAAACAAAGGCCTGTCAACATCAAAGGGTGGAACAGAAAAGATCCCTCCAGCTTCCAGAGAGAAAAATCAGGTCAAATCAAGAGATGAAGAATCAGAACAGCTTTGGTCTTCCCAACAGCAGTACTGGCTCCTGATAGATATACATGGAAGCAATGCCTTCAAAGTTCGAAAGGAAAATGGTGCCATCTGCTTGGCACAGAGAGATATTCAATAAATATTTATTCAAATCAGATCAGATCAGATCAGTCACTCAGTCGTGTCCGATTCTTTGCGACCCCATGAATCGCAGCACGCCAGGCCTCCCTGTCCATCACCAACTCCCGGAGTTCACCCAGACTCATGTCCATCGAGTCAGTCATGCCATCCAGCCATCTCATCCTCTGTCATCCCCTTCTCCTCCTGCCCCCAATCCCTCCCAGCATCAGAGTCTTTTTCCAATGAGTCAATTCTCTGCATGAGGTGGCCAAAGTACTAGAGTTTCAGCTTTAGCATCATTCCTTCCAAATAAATCCCAGGGCTGATCTCCTTCATAATGGACTGGTTGGATCTCCTTGCAGTCCAAGGGACTCTCAAGAGTCTTCTCCAACACCACAGTTCAAAAGCATCAATTCTTCGGCACTCAGCCTTCTTCCCAGTCCAACTCTCACATCCATACATGACCACAGGAAAAACCATAGCCTTGACTAGACAAACCTTTGTTGGCAAAGTAATGTCTCTGCTTTTGAATATGCTATCTAGGTTAAGCTGCAGCAAACTACCAACCTTATTGCTGATTTGTACTTTCTTTGTTTCCAAGTCCCCTAGAGGAATATTACATGGACAAAATATGACAAGAATATGAACACCCATGCTCATTCCACCTTGCCTGGCACAGTTGTAGGACTCCAGAGGTGATTAGTGTATAAATAGGTATACCTCCACCCTGTCCGGCCACCACTATCTTGCTCCCAGATGTTTTCATTACCCTCGTAACTCTACTCTTGCCCGCTTAATAGAATCTTCTCACAGCAACAAGTGAAAAAAATTGCATCAAGTCAATCTCCTACTTGGTATTGCCCAATGACTGACCATTGCTTTCATAATAAATTCTGTACCATGGGCTGGCTACGAACCCTTGCACGACTGGCTCCTTGGCTACTTCTCCAGCCTCACCTCACTAAGTTTCTGGTCTTTTCTTCATAGAATGTGTTGTGATCCTTCTTGCCATGGGGCTACTGCACATGGCATTTTTTTAAACCTGGAACTCTTGTACACCACTTTCACACAGTTGCCTCCTTTGTATCTTTCAACTCCTAGCTTGAATATGACATCCTTAGAGAGGCAACTCTTGAACACTTGATCTAAAGGAGCTTCCTACTTCAATTATTCTCACTCGTATTATGGTTTTCTCTTCCTTCGTAACACTTAGAGCACAGAGTAGCTATTTATTTTATTGTGTCTCTCCACACAAGTGTAGACTCTGTGAGGGCAGAGATAATGCCTGCTTTGTACATCATTGTTTCCATTGTGTTGACCATGCTATGTGTTTAATAACACTTGTTTGAAAAAGAAAATAAGGAAGGAAGGGTAAGAGACATGGAAAAAGCTGACTTCTCAGCTCACCATCGGTAGTTTCATGTACCATACTCAGGTCACTGTAATGACTTGAGATTCCAGTATGGAATTCTGCCCAGATTTCTGGTTTTGTGACACAGGAATTCACCTGAAATTCTAGAGTTTCATCCACAGTACCTAGGTATTGTAGCATCACTTTCTGCTCAATTATCAAGATTCTCCAGCTGGTCCTTCACTTTTGGCAGAAGGAAAGGTCACAGATTGCAAAATCTAACCATTCACTTTTAGCATACTTATCAAAGGATGATGATTGCTGGCTTAGATTATCCTGTTAAAAAGTTGATCCGTTTACATGAAATGTTCAGAATCCATAAATCCAAAGAGAAAGCATATTTTACTGGCTGCCGAAGTTTGATACTCAGTTGCAGGAGCTGGGAGGAGAGGGAAAGAGGAAAGGACTGCTCAGTGGATATGGGGATTCCTTTGTGGGTGGTGAAAACATTCTGGAACTAGCTCAATATGGGAGAATATACTAAATGCCCCTGAATTGTGCACTTTAAAATGGTTAAATTGGTGAATGAAAATGTCATTATTTACAAATTTTGCCAAAATAAATAAATGGATCCTATGTGACTTCCCTTTACTTATTCTAAAAATAAGAGACCAGGATTATTGAAGACAACCTAATCCTTAACATCCCTTTTTTAGTCACAAAAATCTGGTCCTAAATGGATAATAAATCTCACTATGTTTGGGGGGAGCTTCCATTTTCTCATTTCCAGTAGATTTTACGAGGTAGGAGGTTACTATTTTACCTTAATTCTACTATAGCCAGAATTCTACTTTGCTTCTTTTGTGCCTTAATTTTTAATTAAAGCTTTTTAAATTAAATACTATTCAGAAAACTAAGATCATGGCATCCAGTCCCATCACTTCATGGCAAATAGATGGGGAAACAATGGAAACAGTGACAGACTTTATTTTGGGGGGCTCCAAAATCACTGCAGATGCTGACTGCAGCCATGAAATTAAAAGACGCAGGCTCCTTGGAAGAAAAGTTATGACCAACCTAGACAGCATATTAAAAAGCAGAGACATTTCTCTGATAATGAGTGATGTTGAGCATCTTTTCATGTGTTTGTTAGCCATCTGTATGTCTTCTTTGGAGAAATGTCTATTTAGTTCTTTGGCCCATTTTTTGATTGGGTCATTTATTTTTCTGGAGTTGAGCTGTAGGAGTTGCTTGTATATTCTCGAGATTAGTTGTTTGTCAGTTGCTTCATTTGCTATTATCTTCTCCCATTCTGAAGGCTGTCTTTTCACCTTGCTAATAGTTTCCTTTGATGTGCAGAAGCTTTTAAGGTTAATTAGGTCCCATTTGTTTATTTTTGCTTTTATTTCCAATATTCTGGGAGGTGGGTCATAGAGGATCCTGCTGTGATGTATGTCAGAGAGTGTTTTGCCTATGTTCTCCTCTAGGAGTTTTATAGTTTCTGGTCTTACGTTTAGATCTTTAATCCATTTTGAGTTTATTTTTGTGTATGGTGTTAGAAAGTGTTCTAGTTTCATTCTTTTACAAGTGGTTGACCAGAGTTCCCAGCACCACTTGTTAAAGAGATTGTCTTTAATCCATTGTAAATTCTTGCCTCCTTTGTCAAAGATAAGGTGTCCATATGTGCATGGATTTATCTCTGGGCTTTCTATTTTGTTCCATTGATCTATATTTCTGTCTTTGTGCCAGTACCATACTGTCTTGATGACTGTGGCTTTGTAGTAGAGCCTGAAGTCAGGTAGGTTGATTCCTCCAGTTCCATTCTTCTTTCTCAAGATCGCTTTGGCTATTCGAGGTTTTTTGTTTTTCCATACAAATTGTGAAATTATTTGTTCTAGCTCTGTGAAGAATGCTGTTGGTAGCTTGATAGGGATTGCATTGAATCTATAGATTGCTTTGGGTAGTATACTCATTTTCACTATATTGATTCTTCCAATCCATGAACATGGTATATTTCTCCATCTGTTAGTGTCCTCTTTGATTTCTTTCACCAGTGTTTTATAGTTTTCTATATATAGGTCTTTAGTTTCTTTAGGTAGATATATTCCTAAGTATTTTATTCTTTCCGTTGCAATGGTGAATGGAATTGTTTCCTTAATTTCTCTTTCTGTTTTCTCATTATTAGTGTATAGGAATGCAAGGGATTTCTGTGTGTTGATTTTATATCCTTGAGGTACCATTTCACACCAGTCAGAATGGCTGCGATCCAAAAGTCTACAAGTAATAAATGCTGGAGAGGGTGTGGAGAAAAGGGAACCCTCTTACACTGTTGGTGGGAATGCAAACTAGTACAGCCACTATGGAGAACAGTGTGGAGATTCCTTAAAAAACTGGAAATAGACCTGCCTTATGATCCAGCAATCCCACTGCTGGGCATACACACTGAGGAAACCAGAAGGGAAAGAGACACATGTACCCCAATGTTCATCGCAGCACTGTTTATAATAGCCAGGACATGGAAGCAACCTAGATGTCCATCAGCAGACGAATGGATAAGAAAGCAGTGGTACATATACACAATGGAGTATTATTCAGCCATTAAAAAGAATACATTTGAATCAGTTCTAATGAGGTGGATGAAACTGGAGCCTATTATACAGAGTGAAGTAAGCCAGAAAGAAAAACACCAATACAGCATACTAACGCATATATATGGAATTTAGAAAGATGGTAACAATAACCCTGTGTACGAGACAGCAAAAGAGACACTGATGTATAGAACAGTCTTATGGACTCTGTGAGAGAGGGAGAGGGTGGGAAGATTTGGGAGAATGGCATTGAAACATGTAAAATATCATGTATGAAATGAGTTGCCAGTCCTGGTTCGATGCACAATACTGGATGCTTGGGGCTGGTGCACTGGGACGACCCAGAGGGATGGTATGGGGAGGGAGAAGGGAGGAGGGTTCATGATGGGGAACACATGTATACCTGTGGCGGATTCATTTTGATATTTGGCAAAACTAATACAGTTATGTAAAGTTTAAAAATAAAATAAAATTAAAAAAAAAAAAAGCAGAGACATTACTTTGCCAACAAAGGTCTGTCGAGTCAAAGCTATGGTTTTTCCAGTAGTCATGTATGGATATGAGAGTTGGACTATAAAGAAAGCTGAGCGCAGAAGAATTGATGCTTTTGAACTGTGGTGTTGGAGAAGACTCTTGAGCGTCCCTTGGACTGCAAGGAGATCCAGCCAGTCTATCCTAAAGGAAATAAGTCCTGAATATTCATTGGAAGGACTGATGCTGAAGCTGAAACTCCAATGCTTTGGCCACCTGATGCAAAGAACTGACTCATTGGAAAAGACCTTGATGCTGGAAAAGATTGAAGGTGGGAGAAGGGGACAACAGAGAATGAGATGATTGGATGGCATCACCGACTCGATGGACATGAGTTTGAGTAAGCTCCAGGAGTTGGTGATGGACAGGGAAGCCTGGCGTGTTGTAGTCCATGGGGTCACAAAGAGTCTGACATAACTGAGAGACTGAACTGATTATTTAGGTAATGATATATTTTAAAATGCATCTTGCAACTACAAATCAACATAATCATCCAGAAAATTTCCACAGGGTAAGAGTTTGAAGCAAAGTTACTATTAAAATGCAAAATGTAGCATAAATTTCCGCTACAGCACAACTTTTCAAAGATACATTTACACTGGGAAGAATCAGTAGTAGCTTTTCCCTTGCTATTTTATATGCATCAAAACCAGAAGCCAATTTGAAATAATGTTTAGCCTTTGTTCACCTCCAAAGGTTTAGCATTCATATGTATCTGGGTGGTGTGTTTTCCTCATTCCTCACCGCACATGTCCTTCCTGGAAGCCTCTGGTCACAACTGACTATTGGGGATTGATGTTTAACAGGGCTCCTGTTGGCCTCACATGCATGGCCTTAGGAAGGAAGAAGACCTGAAGTTCTCAGCAGAGGAGAAAAGCCTTCTCAACCTACAAAGCGATAAAGATATCCCTCCATGCTGCTAAGTAGCTTCAGTCGTGTCCGACTCTGTGCGACCCCATGGACTGCTTCTCCATCCCTGGGATTCTCCAGGCAAGAACACTGGAGTGGGCTGCCATTTCCTTCTCCAATGCATGAAAGTGGAAAGTGAAAGTGAAGTCGCTCAGTCTTGTCCAACTCTTAGGGACCCCATGGACTGCAGCCCACCAGGCTCCTCCATCCATGGGATTCTCCAGGCAACAGTATTGGAGTGGGATGCCATTGCCTTCTCCATCCCTCCATAATAAGTGCTAAAAATAACTGCCATGCCTTCAATCTCCCTTGCCTAAGTCCTCTAAATTAGGGGATAAATCTAGAAGCTTGCTTGAAGTTGACTGGATTTCTTCAAACTTTGAACACTAGATTTTTTCCAACAGAGGTACTGCTCTCTTTAAGATTCTCAATACTTGAGACTGAAATGTTTCTTAAGCAAATGAAACACCATCCATGCTTCTCATTTTGGAATAAGCCTTCATATATGTAAGCTGTTTTTTCTTCTCAGGAAGGGATGATATGTAAGAATTACCTGTGGATCTGAATTGGCATATGGCTAACTGTGGGGAAGGACGGGCAGAATGTTTCTATATTTCATCAAGTGTTCAGGGCTGTGGGGAATGTGGTTACTAGCAAATACCAGAATGGCCTACAGGTAAACATATGGCACTGCACATAATAATCATCTCCTAAAACCTTCTGAATGTACTGTAAAAAAATTCAACACTACTTTATTGTACTGCTAGAAATTCAGTGTCACAAAGGGCCCAAGTTTACTGGCAAACTTGAACCTGACCTTCAGCATTCACAAGAAAAGACCAATCACACTGCAAGTAATTTGTCTGTCCTAGGTTGAGGATACAGAAGTGGAAGAGATAGTCATGGTTCATAACTTCGAAGAGTTTATAAGCTTGCTGCTGCTGCTGCTAAGTCGCTTCAGTCGTGTCCGACTCTGTGCGACCCCATAGACGGCAGCCCACCAGGCTCCCCTGTCCCTGGGATTCTCCAGGCAAGAACACTGGAGTGTGTTGCCATTTCCTTCTCCAATGCCATTTCCTTCTCAAAATACTACATACTACCCAATTATGTTTGTCAAGAACACATTACTTTCTCATGTGGGAACAGAAAACACTTCCTCAAATGCTCTCTTTACATTTATAATGAAAGTCAGTCTCCCTCACGAATTAAGTAAACCACTCTTACCATGGAGACTTTGCTGGGGGTGGGGAGGGCGTAGAGCTATAGTTTAGAAACCACTGTTTCAAGCAGCCAGAGAGATGCTTCTCCATTTCTCAACAAATTCTGTACCGGTATTGCGCTTGGAGATGCTGAATGTCAAGATGTTCCTTCCAGCTTCAAACTTCCTGTTTCTGTTTTAGATAAACTGCCATGCAGGTTGGCAGAACCACGCTTAAGTGTGAACTCAAGCACACTTTCCTAGCTTAAAAGTTAGGTAGATTCAAGTAAGGCAAGCAAACAGACAAAATCCCTGCAATTTCAAGTCTGAGTACCCACTGCAGTGACCCAGTCAGCATGCAGAGTTCTTTTCATCTTACCAGCACAGTAGACTAAATCCACACCTCTTGGTTGAAATTCTTTGAAATTAAGATTATCAGACAACAGACTGGTTGCCTGGCATTGTCAAACCATCTTGATAAGCTCATCCCCCTTTAAGTATGACTGGCAATGGGCCAGGAGAGCTGGGTATATGCCATGAATAAGCCAGGACTACTTAACTGAAATAAAAATTCCACACCTTAAGGTTTCTTCTGAAGAGTTTAATTTAAAAAGAAAATTAGCACAGAGGCAAACATAAACAAAAGGGCAAGGTTATTGCATGCTTAGCACCAGACTGATCAACTGAATCATAATTAGAAGTTCTGCCACTGAAATAAAGTAATTTGATGCTACATTTATTCTAGCATTATATTGATCATCCCTAAAGAAACAAAACTAACTTCAATAATGTCACCAAATATTTTAGAAACTCAGTTTCAGTCCTACAAATGCACACAATTATTCTCCCCAGTTGAGAGTAGGTGGGTACAACTGGTTTCTGAAATAGAATTGATGGTGGAAGTACTGAGAAACAGTAAGGGTTTTGATTCTCTGGAATTTCTGGGAAGTGATTTGGGTATAGGAAGAATTGAAAATCATTTTGCAGCAATAAAATATAATGTTTGATTTTCTGCTGACTTTTTCCTGGTTTACTGCAACTCCACACATCTGGAAAACTTTCAGTGATCCAAATGAAAGATATTTCCAATGAATCATTTGAGGTTGCTGAGATTAGCTCATAGCTTAAATACAAAAAAGGAGAACAGCCAATGGAAGAGAGGGGACTGCTATGAAAGGCAGTAAGCCCATCTTCATGAGGAGCATTGCAAGGGGATGGTTAGTACAAAACAATAAATACTGCTGACAAGCCATCTTCCAAGAGGAAGAAACAATTCTTTTTTATGATCCATGAATAATGAGGCCAATCTGAAACTGGCAGTCTTTTCCACAATTGGGGCAGATGTCTCCATGTTAGAATCTAGGACTTACAGTGGCAGTGTTTATCTTTCTCTTTTGTGGAAATATGTACCTGAATTTGGAGTGTCTAAGCCCTCAACCCCTGTGCTGGCATTTGGGGATTTGGTCTTATGAATAATACATAGATATGCACTGAGCAGCTGCTATATGCCAGGCACTATACGGTGGCAGTGGAAAGCAATGCCCCTGCACTCGGTGGAGAGAGAAAAATTATAAAGAGTAAAGCAATCATTCAATGTATACATCAAGAAGAAACTTAGAATAATGGGAATGATATATTAGCAAGGGTAGTCAGAAAAGGTAACTCTGGTGCTACAGGCAGAATTTAAGCAGGCCTGTGAATGGAATCAGGGGCTAGTCCTGCCAAAGATGTGAGTTTCAGGGAGAGGAGGATATGGGCAAAGAGTAGGCTGGACGAAGGTACCCAGGAAAATGCGTGTCAAGTTCAAGGCATTTTTGAATATTTCTTGTATTATTCTCTGGTCCTTAGGAGACCTCCTTTTGCTCAGAGAGGAGAACAGTACTTGCCTTGGGTATTTAATATCTGGAACCTGGTTTGAGACATTCTACTCAAAGTAATGAATGTTGAAGAATTTCATTGCACATTATATAGCTGGAGATTTCTGCTTTAAAATGACACAATCATTTGAACAGTTGACTAATCTCTCAGTTTGAATAATATTTTCCCAAAAAGTTATTAATATTCCCCCAGCATTTTGATATACTTTAAAAAATATTTTTACGAATTAAAAAACTTTATTGAAGTATGACTGATTTATAATGTTGCTGATAAACTTTTTGTATGTTGCCTGAATCATTAATATAACTGGCAGTATTTAATTCATAAAATTAAGGCAATCATGATATCTGAAAGTAGAAAATTTATGACTTTTAGGATTCCTATCACAGGAAAGAGAGAAAGGTAAAGGTTAGAATAAGTTAAGCAATGGAAATAATGTGATTGTGAATATAGAATTACTCAGTAAAGATGAAAATGTATATATCGATTTAAAAGCTTTTTAATTCCATAAAGTTTTTCAGTGAATACTTCATCTTTCTTAATTCATGCCTATAGTAGTTTTATCTGCTAGATTATAATTCATTTTTAAAAGAGGAACTAAACGTTATTAATATCCCTTCATAACAAGTCTCCCACCTAACGGCAAGGGGCAAACACAATCCTGGGCTCAGGATTGTGGTGTGTATAGCCACCTTACAATTAACAACATGATTTAATTAATGACACTACTTCATGCTGATTATCATACTCTTAACAGGACAAGATCCATGGGGTTGAAAAGAGACACAACTGAGCAACTGAGCACGCATGCGCACGTGCACACATGCACACGCACACACACACACACACACACACAACCAGGAAAAGAAGCTTTTCTCTTTTTTCTAATGTAATACCTAAACAATACTTCTGGCCAATTTCATTACAATGTCCTTGTTATGATCAAATCCTTTTAAAGTGACTTGGGAATTCTGAAACACAGGTGACTGTTGGCATGTGTGCATTCATGTAGTCATAAATCTATTAATCAAATATTCACTGAATACTTACCCTGTGCCTCTTCTTCTCCCAATTGTTCTGCTTAAGGAAAATGACAAAAGTGCAACTTTTAAAAAAAATAGCCTTGAGACAGATTAAATATGGCTACCAATTCTTGGTCTTCTCTAATCAAGAAATGGAGGTTATTTCTCCATTTCTCATTTTCTGTTGAATCTGGTTTACTGTGACTGCTTTAACTAAGAATGCAGCAGAAGTCAAGCCATTCTAATTTCAGACTTCCCTTTTAAGAGTACTCACAGTTTCTGTTTTCTCTCTCTTAGAACTCTCACATTTAGGACCTCCAAGTCACTCTGCAAGAAGTCCCATTCTCTTTCTGGAGAGAACACGTGGAGAAGCCAAGTGGAGGGGAGAGCTACCGCGACAACGTGGGGAGGGAGAGAAGCCTGGCCACCCCAGAGTCCCAGGTGAGCCTCTAGATGACTCTAGACCCAGCGTTACCTGACCACAACTGTGAGAAACCCCAAGAAAGGCCAGCAGAAGAGCTGCACAGCTGAGCCCAGTCAACCAACGGAACTATGAGAGAGAATAAAAGGACTGTTATTTTAAGCCCCTGTATTTTGGGATGGTTGGTTATACAGTAATTAAATAATGAAATAACCCTCAAGGGAATTTGGGGGCTGAGGTCAGTATTCCAGAGGAGGCAATGTGTGGCCAGAGGGTTACAAACTTTCTGCCCTTTACAGAAGGGACTTGCTGAAAAGGATGAATTCCCCTTCCTCTAGTAATGAACAGGCTATTCTGGAGCTACATAAAGGCAGCCTCTTAGACATCCCCTAAGAGGGTGGTAGGTTAAGTCACTGTTTGAGAAGAGATTATGGGACCTCAGAGCCGAGGCACTGTCTCTAGAGGCAGATGCACAGCTCCAGCTCCACTGTACCTCAGGCTTACCCACAGCTCTTTATCGCCCCCTCTCCCAAGGACAAGCAGGCTTACAGTAACTGTCTGATACCTTTCCAAGCCATGAGTATTGCCTTTTCTCTCTTTATCAATGTACAGTTGATTTACAATATTGTGTTAGTAGAGCTCCATCTTGAAGATTATCAGTAATGCCTCCTGCACCCATTCCCTGCTCCCAGGATGATGTCCAAACTCCTCAGGAAGACACAGAACAGACTCTCCACATCTTCATGTATTCGTTTCCTGTGGTTGTCATAATAAATTACCTATATATAAACTTCATGGCCTAAAAACAATAGAAATTTAGTCTCTCACAGTTTTGGAAGCCAGAAGTCTGAAATCGAGGTGTCTGTAGGACAGTGCGCTCTTCAAAGGCACAAGGATTCTAGAAGAATCCTTGCTTCTTCTAGCTTTTGGTGGCTCTAGTCATCCCTTAGCTTGTGGTTGTATCACTCCAATCTCTGCCTCTATCCTCACATGGCCTCTGTGTACATGAGTTCTTCTCTTCTTATGGGGACACATCACTGGAGTATAGGTGCTCACTCAGACGGGGACAAAAGGCACACCAATATTGCATTTTCTGGAAAACTGTTTCTAAGCCTCCCTTGCATTTAAGTTTGGACCATGAGATTAATTCTCATCAAAGAAATTAAAATAGAATGGTATATTCCATTTCTAGGCTTTTCCACTAAAATTTCCCAAGAAATCATTGCCTTTCTCTTCTTTCCATCTGTGCGTCTGTGCTGCTGCTGCTGCTAAGTCACTTCAGTCGTGTCCGACTCTATGCGACCCCACAGACAGCAGCGCACCAAGGCTCTGCCGTCCCTGGGATTCTCCAGGCAAGAACACTTTAGTGGGTTGCCATTTCCTTCTCCAATGTGTGAAAGTGAAAGTGTAGTCATTCAGTCATGTCCGACTCTTCGCGACCCCATGGACTGCAGCCTACCAGGCTCCTCCGTCCATGGGATTTTCCAGGCAAGAGTACTGGACTGGGGTGCCATTGCCTTCTCCGTGTGTGTCTTAGCCTTGTGCAAATTTCATTAACTCTTTGAGTTTTACTTTGTCTGTCAAATAACACTGATAACTGTGTCCCAGGGTTGCTGTGAGAAGTAAAGGAGAGAAAAATCCAAGCACAGAGTAGGTTTTCATTAAATGTTATTTTGTTTTCTTCGTACATCCTTCTTAGGAAGTGAAGAAATTCATCCTGAGGGGAAGTTAAAGCTTAGCATGTATCAGTGTTATCAAAAGAGACATTTTCCTTTGCTGCCTAAATCATCATTTTAAATCAAAACTCATCTTAACAGGACTAATTACTGTATAGAGATATTGTGACTAATTGTATGGGGACTGTAGAGAGTGGAGATGGGAAAGGAAGAATGGAGGCTGTTGGAGCCAACCTGCAGGCAAGAAGACAGGGTCACTGCATTTGGTTAACAGGGCCACTGTGTAGCTGACTGGAGTTTCCTTGTCATAACAAAGCTGGCATTTAAATAAATAAGTTAGTGTTAATCATCAATTGTTATTAAAACCTGCAGTTACTGCAGAAGCTGAAAACATACTTGGCTTTTTTTCCCTCCCTTATTTTTCCCCTGGTCTTAGCAATGTAGAATCTCAATGGTCCGGAAGAAAATTTTTCTATTTTTATTAGAAACAAAATGAGCAGGGTGTGGAAATTATATAAGGAATTTAGACGGTGGAAGGGAGGAGAGTTTGGTGTGTTTGTGTAACGCTTCATAAAAGGATGCCAGCTGTGTTGTTTTTAATTCAGGAATTATAGGGCTAAAAAGAGATTTACTCACCAATAAATATCCATTTCCTTATTCTTCATGGCCATATTGTCCTCCAGTAATTCAGTACTAATTCCAGACCAGTTTAATATTAATAGTTACCCAGCAGATAACACAGCACTGTCACAGATGCTGAGCTCTGTACCATGCATAAACTGAGACTCTGAAGAGGAGCAAGGAGGAGGAAGGGAGGGCTTTTTCTAAAGATACTCTACACTGTTTAGCTTTAAAACCTAGAGAATGGGATATTATGAGGCAGCTTCAATCAACAGTCTTGAAGTAGAAGCATAAACTAGTTTTTGTGGAATTCTGATTTGGGCAGCATTTTCCTCAGTCACTTATCCTCAAATTCAACTCTTCAAGTAGGCAAGAACTGTCACTGGACCCCGCCAATAGTAACTGATTTCTTGGTGCTCACGGTTGGCCCTGAGTTCCTAAGAGTTTTCTGAAACATCCCAGCCAGACCAGTCACACCTCCACAGCACCTATGTCACCTAGCTCCCCGACCCCTTTGGGCAGCCTCCCACGCTCCATGGCCCCTGTCCTCCCGACCACGCAATCCTGTTTGATGGATTCTTATGTATTCATCAGTGATTCATAACAGACATTTGTGTAGTTCCTATTATTTGCCCTTTAGATTTTGACGTATAATCACAGCATCTACCTAGAGCAGCGGATCCCAACTGGGGGACAGGTTTGCCTCTCAGGGGACAAGAGTAAGAGGATGTACAGAGTCAGGGGAAGTCTGAGGAGAAGGGCAGTCCATGTTTGGTCCAGAGCCTCAACAACATCAGGATTCAGTGTCAGCTTCTATGATCTATTCACACTTGCCCCACTGTGACAATAAGAGCGGCCACAGCTCTAACTATTATATTTCTATGGAACTATGTCTCAAAGCAAGAAGGAGAGAGAAGCCTTCCATTTCCATATGCTCCTCTGTCAAGGAAGAAAGTTTCTGTCTAGCCCCAGGCCCAATAGTTTCCTGAGGTCACTTTGGCCGGAACTGAATCACATGTCCATGTCTAAGCCTTAGTGGCAAGGGAGGCAGGGAACATAGGTTCTGGCATTTTAGTGGGTGGGGGTGTCTGCTGGCAAGGAAAAGGCCTTGGGAGGTTCCACAAGAAGGCAGAGAACAGTGTAGACGCTGCCTGGCTCTGTCCTCAGAAAGCTCACAGCCTATGGCAGGAAGAATCAGAACAGCACAAGGCCGCTGCTGCCATCTAGAGCTAGAAGGTAAAACACAAAACAGGAGCTGTCAGCACTGTCTGGAGAGGTCAAGGAAGGCTTCACAGGAGACACATGCCTGGCCTTTGTCCTGAAATCCCTGTTTTAGAAAGAGCATCTTCACCCAAGTCAGAAGCTCAGAGAGTTGTCTTTGAATCCCCTCTTTCCACCTCTCCACGTGTGACTCACCCCCAATATATGTCAACACTCTTCTCTCTCCCAGCTCCATACTTTCTCAGTCTTAATTCAAGATCACAGACTTAGTTCAAGATCTCATCCACACTTTCCCTCCTGATTGCTGGACCCCTCGACTTTAATCCATCTTCCACACTACCTCCATAGTTATTGTTCCAAACCTTATATAGGGTCATGTCAAAACTGCTTGCTGACTCCTTATTTTTTAAATAAAATACAATCTGGCCTCCTTGGAGTGCCAGGCCCAGGGCACTGCAGTCTTTCCTCACCTGCCTTCCTAGCCTCACCTTCTGCCTTTAAGCTTCTGTACAGAAAAACAGGGCGATTTTGCTATTACCCAGATATGCCACATAATTTCATGCCTCCATGCGTTTGCACAGGCTACTTGTGCTTCCTTCCCATCCACTTCCCTTATTTGTTAAAGTTCATCATTTTAGGTCCAACTTAAATGTCACCATATCCATGAAGCTTCTTCACTCTCTGTGGCAGAATTAATATGCTGCCTCTTCTGAGTGTTCAGAATGTTCTGTTGAACCTCTACTGTGTTGAGGAATTCCCTCACTGTATCTAATATACACTTTCAATAGGCCAGGTACTTATAAAAGTTTTTTATATGAAACTCATTTAATCCTCACAGCTGCTGCTGCTGCTGCTGCTGCTAAGTCGCTTCAGTCATGTCCAACTCTGTGCGACCCCATAGACGGCAGCCCACCAAGCTCCCCCGTCCCTGGGATTCTCCAGGCAAGAACACTGGAGTGGGTTGCCATTTCCTTCTCCAATGCATGAAAGTGAAAAGTAAAAGTGAAGTCGCTCAGTCGTGTCCAACCCTCAGCGACCCCATGGACTGCAGCCTACCAGGCTCCTCCATCCATGGGATTTTCCAGGCAAGAGTACTGGAGTGGGGTGCCATTGCCTTCTCCAAATCCTCACAGCAGGCCTCTCTATAATTATCACCCATTTAACAATGGGGGAAGCTGAGGCACAGTGATCTCAAGAACTCTTCTTGGTTTCAAATGCAGTCAATGAGTCCAGAGGTGAGTTCATCATTTCTATACCAGCACTGTGTGATGGAACTTTCTATGGTGATGGACATGTTGCATATCTCCACTATCCAATATGGTAACCATTAACCACACAGAGTATTGAGCACTTGTAATGTGAGACCAGGGTGACTAAGGAACTGGATTTTAAGTTAATTAATTTAAACAGCCATATGTGACTAGAGGCTACCATACTGGACAACACGGCTCTGTACCATATTCTTCTCCATATAAGGGCAGAGACTACAGCTAGTTCATATGCCCCTAGGACCCAGCTTCAAGGCTTGTTAGATTGAAATAGACTTACTTCCTTTTCTGCCATAAAAATGTAGTGCAGCCTTTCTACCCCTACAAATGAGGGACAAGACTATTTTGCTGAGTTCCATTCTGCAGCATATGCTATGCAATTTCTATTATTAGAAAATTTGGTTAACCACTCTAATTGAAAATGTTTCTTAAAAAAGCTGTTTTATTACTTTTTGATACCATGAGCTCACAAAGCAACCTCATGTAGCTTAGAAGAGAATCCGACCTCTGTGTTCAGAAATACAATTCCACTTATTGACAATTCTTCTTTATATTTACAGGTCAACATCTAATAACATTTTTAAGGTCAGCACACAGCACCAAGGAATAGGAAACAAAAGTCAACTGCAGTAAACACAAGCACATCCTGAAAGCTATTAGTTTTACATTGCTAGAAGGCTATTTTTTGTATGTGTGTGTGTGTGTGTGTGTGACCATATCCCATGAAGATTTATGCTTAACTTTGGAAGATATCCATATCAAGAAATAACATTAAATTTCTGAACACTATTCACAAATCAGTGTGAAAATATCTAAGTGACAAAGGCAGCATATGTTTTGTCTTCACCATGTTATTTAATGTATACATAAAAAAGGTTAATTTTTCTCCTCCATTCAGCACAATGCACAGAGAATAATAATATCCATAGAAATAACTTTCCCATGTGGTTAGCTACAGTTTAAAGAACAGGCAGGGTTGTTTGCACATTTTGAGTTTTGTTTTCTTTATCAGGGAGAAAAGAGAGATGGCAAGAACCTGACTGTTAAAAGTTGTAAAGAATTTTCCAATAATCAAAGGATTGTGCTTTAAAGCTGTATATAACATAAGCCTGCAACAGGATACTAAATGGTTTTGTTGAATCGGGGGTTACAAAGTGGTGGCCCTGGGATGTATTTTATTTTACCCACACAATTTTTTTTTTAAGAAATGTATTATCTGAATGCTCTCAGATAGGACCTGCATGCTCAAATGTTTCATTGTTCCCACCATTCCTTTTTGCTTTCTATCTGTTCAGTACTCCCGTCTAGTTTGCCTGTTTGGCCCTCTGGAGGCATTTAAGTTTGAACACCTGGCTAGGCGGTATTCCACTAACTCAGGGCACCCAGACACTTTCCCCTGCAGTCCAATTCTTACCTAGTTATTATTCAAATGACATCATAATTGAAGGACGAGTAATGTGCTACTCAGATGCAACACACCATCAGTTCACCAAGTTAGATTTATTGATCTTTTAAACAAAAAGGACAAATTCACTTCCTGCATTTATGAACCTTCTCTAAATCTAGAGGAATTGATTCATCCAGGAAATATTTACAGAATACAGAGTTGTAGACCCATGTTCTTCAAGTCACAGAATCCTAGCAGAATTAGAATTCTGGGATATATTGGCAGGTTTTAGTGCCTACAGTAGTTAAAATGATTATAATTATCAAATCTACAAATCCCTCCATTTTATTTCCTCCACATCTGTTTTCTCCAGTGTTTTGCTGGGAATCCCAGTGAAACAGGAAACTTGAATTCAGGTCTCACCACCCCTCTGCTCACTCACTCAATCTACCATCTTCAGCTGCTGTCTTTCTCGTATTTCACAGCTTTGGGGAAATTCTTGATCTTTCTTCTACAGGAGGTGCTGAAACACAATCAGTTAGAAACCTGCAAATACTGAGTTTTTCCCTATTTGCCAAAGGAAAAATGACATCAAAATGTTTAAGTCCAGAAAGCAACAATGTATTCGAATATTTACTGAACCACGAACCATCCAATATCAACTAGTTTTCCTCTAAGACTCAGGTAACTCAAAGAGATCTTGAAGGTCAAGTTCACTATTGGTCAGGGTTCTCCAGAGAAACACAACCAACAGGATATGCAGAGATAATAGAAAATGTATTATAGGAATTGTTTCATGAGGTTATGGAGGCCAAGAATTCACCCTTCTTCTGCCTTTTGTTCTATTTGGGCCCTTGAAAGATTGGATGATGCCCACTCACAGTGCTGAGGGCGGACTTTATTTACCCAAAATCTACTAATTCAAAGGCTAATCTCTTCCAGAAACACCCTCACAGGCACAATCTGAAATAATGTTTTATCAGCTATCCCTTGGCCTAGTCAAACTGACACATAAAATTAACCATCCCAGTCCCATGCCTTATGAAGGAGCAAGGACTGTTAGTGATGATGTAGTTACTCCCTACCGAAACTGAGATCAAAAACATCTAGACCAGAGATTCACAACCCTCAAACCCATCAAAATGATCATGACCCAGAGGGGCAGGACTTGACTTTAACATACTGATGCCTGGGCTCCACTCCAGAGAATCTGAGGTGAGGCACCAAATATTGGCACTTGAGGTGACTCAATGTGCAGCCAGCATGGAGAACCTCAGGTCCAGACTAGCACTCCTCCAAGTACTGGCTTCAGACAGTCAGCATCACAGTGGGAGGGGATGCCCAAGAAAATTGGAATTTCTGCCTACACTTCCAAAAGGGCGACAGAATTAGGATACCTGGGGCCAGGGCTCAGGAATTTGCATATGCCCAGCTCTCTCTGAAATACGTAGGCCTAGTAAAACTGTAAAGCACAGGCCAGACAAAAGTATAGAACTGCAAGTAGCACTGGCATTAGAGGCAGATATGGGTATTAATCTCAACTTGCCCACTTAAAAGCTACAGGCCCCCTTTACAGGTGAGTTTCTTTAGCTCTAAAATGGGGTAAAGGTAATGGCCTCAGACTTAAAGGAAATAATATGTTATAAAGCCACAGCATCACAGAGTTGGTGATCCATAAATTCCCTTCCCCATTTGCCATTGTCTAGAAGAAGCCTCTTTTGTGTAATCTCATTTATTCTGCCATAAATTTCAGAAAACAAGCAACTTGGAGTCATGTCCTACAACCGTGATTGAGCAACAAAGTGCTTCCACATCTAGAAATATTGCAAGGATTGATGGAGTATTTTTAAATTGTCTATTTGACCAAAAGAAATCTGCAGGCAGGGTCCCAAATCTTGTTTTGTCATCATGTATACATAGAACTTTTTTACTCCATAGATCAAGATAAGTTCACTAGCTTGTCAGGCCAGTGGACTCAACTGTCAAGTGGCATTTTTGTCCTTGGAGAAATCTGAGTCTTTGTATTTTTTTGTGTGTGTTATTATCCTAGTAAGTCATTTGCTATCTAACCTACCAGAGCAGTAGTAAACTAAAACTGTCTGTTCACTGTGTCAATCATTTAGACGTGTGCCAGGAGGAAAACATCTTTCTGGTAAATGATCTTTTTGATCTCGAGAAGAGAAAACAATTTGTCCTGTGTTAACCATGTGTTTTTATTTTCAAGGTAACCTTCTAAGGCTGCTTGCTTGCATGCTCAGTCATGTCCGACTCTTTGTGACTCCATGGACTGTAGCCCGCCAGGCTCCTCTGTCCATGGAGTTTTCCAGGCAAGAATACTGGGTGGGTTTCCATTTCCTATTCCAGGGGATCTTCCCAACTCAGGGATTGAACTCATGTCTCCTGCATTGCAGGAAGACTCTTTACCTCCTGAGCCATCTAAGGCTGAGCTAAATATAAAGATGTAAGGCCAACATGGTTACAAAACTTTCACTAAGAGGCAAAAAATAAGACAAGAGGCTGGGAGTGGTTTAGAGAAACTCACTGTCCCCCAAGTGTCAGCTTCTACTGAGAAGACCAAGGGCCATGATTTTCCTTTCTTCAGTGGTTTCTGAGGAGGAGCCCACCTTTGCAACTGACATAGCCTGGGAAAGCCTTCCCCTCTTCTCTGCACTGCTCACCTTCTTCATGCTCAATAGCACTCATTTGTGAAGCAGCTGCACTGAAGTCCCCAACTCTCTCTCCTGCTATTATCATCACAGTAGCTCTCAGTTCCCATGTAGCCCCAAAATGGCTGCCAGCTACAGTCCATCCCGGCTGTCTACCCTGTGCTCCACACTCTTGCTAACCTGGTCTCTGTACCCTACCCACTGAGTCTCTAGGAGAAGCCTCCCTGATGCCAGTACCTATCAGGTCCCACCAAAATTATGCCAAAGAGTCTCTCTCTAGCTGCTGTCTAAGGTGTCATCACAGAGTTGGGGTCCATTCAGAAGGATGAAGAAGCCCTTTGCCCCACCATGGTGTCACAGTTTGGCATTCTGCACCACAAAGCTTCTGTAATTACTCCAGGGTCTCCTAGAGTACTTGAATGATTCTGTTAACCTTGGGCTCTATACTGCTTTCACTGTAGGGGGTTTAAAACCAGCTCAAAGTAGAGTATATGGATGATTTGTCTGAAGAATATGACAAAAGCTGAATCAATAAGGAAGGCTTCTTACTGTGGAACAGAATTATTAACCATGTGAAAGTAGATAGACCTTTCTACCATAGTAGTAGATAGTAGAAAGTAGTAGTAGAAAGACCTCAATAAAAGAAGGTAGGGAGTTCCCAGCTTTTTGCCTTAGATCAACAACATCACCAAGGTCCCAGGACCATTTCTATCTTTCCACTTTGTCACTGTCAGCATTTTTGCCTTAGTTTGTAACCTCGTGGTTACAAGATGGACACTACAAATCCAGGCATTACATCTTATAACCACATTCAAGGCAGTAAGAAGGGGGAAAGTGCAGTGTAGAGGAAGTGTCTTTCCAAGCTCCCTCTTTTGCCAGGCAGTAAAATCTCTCCTGGATATCCCTTAGTAGTCTTACTCGTATGTCTCATTGGTCAAAAGTCACATGGCCACCTAGTGAATAAGAGGGGCTGAGAAAGGGAGTATTTGTCCAAAGGAAAGGGGATTACCATGCATTTATTTAGACCACCAGTTTATACCACTTTCTGAGACTCATCTTGTATAGTACATACTGCCATCTAAGTAAAACTGAGTTCTTGGGGGCAAGGGAAAGGGGGGAATACTATTTTGGATAGATTAGCTTAGTGTGCCACAGAAAGTAGGAGGAGAAAACACAGTCTTGTTACTTGAGGAGCTACTTCCATTATCACCAAAAATAGACTTACTCTGTACATGTCAATAATACTGTGTATCTTTAAATATAATCATAATATAAAATTTCAGAAGCTGTGAGGACAAGGTCAGAACTTCAGAGTCCTAACATTAAAGGGAGAACAGCAATCAAAGGATCAATAACAATTCTGTCTTAGTATGGTCACTGTTGATATTCCTAAAAGGTGCTGATGAGTATTGACCTCCCAGGAGTGTTGGAGGTCAAGGCTGATGCAGAGTCAATTCCAACTTGCTTCCTGAGAAGGGTAAAAGTGAGGACCAAGACAGGAAGCTCAATATTGGTTTCAGCTAATTGTGTGAAACCACTTGACTTGATGTTGGCAGGGCAAAATCGAACACTGAATTTAAAACCCAAATTCAACTCTTGCCTTCCTTATTTTAAGACTGTCCCTTATCCTTCATCTGAAAAGGTCAAGGATCAACGGGATTTGATGAAAGAGACATACACCCTCCTTAGCCTCAAGCTTAGTGGCAAAGTCTCTTCTTAATGATGTGAGTTAAGTGAATAAGCCAGCATTTTATGAAGTCTACCTTTCATGATGAAGAGTCCTGTCTGGTTTTCATCGAAATAGATATTGTAATAAGCAAAAAATGACAACGGTTTAAACCAGATGATAACGATTTATACCTACTCATTTGAAAGAGAAAGACAGAGGGGATAAGTATGACCACTTCAAAATAAATGACACCATTTCTGCAATAGCCTAATGTTTCACTTAATGGATGTCTGGGTCAAGGAATTTACACTATATATATAAACGTGGTTTTAATTTGCTCTTCAACCAAAGTTTCATTCAACTTTTCTTCAATAAAAGTGCTATATTAGAATAAATATTAAAATTGAAAATATTACACTTTAGAAAACAATGGCAATATATTCCATTTTGGGGTTGATGTCTGTGCTCAGGACTGACGTATAAAACACATACCAATCATCTCTGCACCCTTTTTCATTTACTTGAGAGATTTGGAAGATGTCCAGTGGTACATTAGACTAGTAATCACACTCAAAGACTATAAACAAAATGAAAAATGGCAGCTATCTCCTGCACAATGCCTTCCAAATCCTGCCTTCCTCGGTTTCCTTTCTATAGGCCTCCAAGAGTGCCCTGCTTATAAACTACATTCTTCCAGTTATTCAGGCCCCAAACCTCAGAGTTATGATATTTATCCTATCAGCAAATCCTGTTGGCCTCATATTAAAATCATGTCCAGAATCCACCCATCTTCTGTAAGCTCCACAACCAGGCCAATGGCTTCAGCCTCCCTATTCACTCCCCTGGATTCTTGCAATAACCTCCAATCTCCTGACCCTTACTTTTACCTTTCTGTCAGCCACTCATTTTCCTTCAGGGAATTCTGCCCCATAATGGGTGTGATAGAGAAGAGGCCACTACCATTTCCATTTCAATTCCATTTAACAGGATGATCTCCCATGCCAAGTACGAGTGGACACAAAGTAAATTCCTACCAATTCTATTTTTCTGGGGTGAGAGTTAAATAACAAATCTCACTGAAAGGAAATTTAATAAGTTGTTAAGTTATCATATCTTTTATATTGGATTGCTTATGATTGGATAAAAAAAAAAAACAAAAGATAAACAAGGAACTTGGCACCCGTCAGACCTGAAGACTATTGTTCAGTGGTTTGGACCCCTGAGTCACTAACAGAGTATTTTCCCAAAGACCAAGCATTTGGATAATTCTTTAATACCCAATACTTTTGTATTATTGTGAGGTTATGGTAATAGCAGAAAATGATTCAGGGAAGGATGATGCTATACTGGTAGCAAATAACAGAGAGATGGAAAGCAAGGGATATTTGGAATTGTGTTCTCTATTTTTAGTACAAAATGACCCATAAACATTATTTCACATAGTAGTCCATCTAAGTGCATGTGTACTCATGTTCAAAACTCCTCCTAAAAATAAAAGTATTATCAGGTAACTCAGTGACAACAACAAAATAATCATTAACATATTATCTATCATTTCAGCCTTAAACCTTAGCTCTCTTGAGAAGAGAGAGAAAGATGTCAAGGGGGTGACAATCAAAAACAAAAATAAAGAAATAGAAGTGAAGGATGATAGCACAAAGTGTCAGCTGCAAAGAAAGTCAACATCACTTCTGAGTCAGAGCAAGTAAAAATAAGATTAGGATTGATATCAGGTTTTAATCCACAATAAACTCTTCAGCCATTTTCTTCTGCACTAACAAATTATTCTGCAACATGCCTCTTGCTACAGTCACCAGCCATAGCCTGAAAGGAAACAAATACACTCTCTATCACCCAGGTGCATTTTAGGCATGAACAATTAGAGTGCCACAGAGAGAAATGTACAGCATGATGCCGTTAGGTGCTACATCACAGACATGTCCTAAAAATTTATAGTTCAGACTTCCTGCATTCCTCAGTACAAGGAAAAGCCATTTTGTCATGTGTATGAAGCTGTTGCACAAACATAAGTCTGTCTTTAGGGCAGGTAGATGTTATGTTTACTGCAGAGTGGAAAGTTTGTCAAACTACCTCTAAACCCTTACTCAGACAACCAAAGCAGTCTTCTCATCTCAAAGGCAACTCCATTGTTTTCCCTTCACTCAGACTCTAACCTTGGAAATATCCTTTGCTCACTGGTACTCTCACAGTCCACGACACAACTGGTCAGGAAACCCTGTTAGCTCTACTTTCAGAGGACTTCTAGAATCTGACTTCTCCCTATCTCCAGAGCTGCCATTGTGTCCAACACCCCCACAGTCTCTCACCCAGATTAGTGACAGGTCATGTTTGAGGCTCCTCCTCCAGGTGAGGTTGATGCTGCTGATCCAGGGACCACACTTGGGTGGCCAGGCTTTGGGGTGTGTGTCCAATGGAAGGATATTGGAGAGAGGGGGAGAGATTGGAAAACAGGAGAGTATCCTTGGCTGTGAATAATAGGATATGGAGCCAGTGACACACAGCACGTGAGAGAAGGTACTGGAGACAATCCAGGCTAGTGGAGTCACCTGCCTGCCTGCCCCCCACCCCTTACTTCTGCCCTTGCTCTGAGAGTCTCTTCTCAACACAAGAGTCAGATTGAACCACGCCCTGCTCAAAACCTGCAGGTGGCCTCCTTCTGAGAGCAAGCTAGTCATTACAGTGACTGGTCTGGACCCTCACTGACCGATTTCCTCTCTTATTTCCTTCTTCCCTCTTCCCCACAGACCACTCACTCACAAGGTCCTCTTCCTTTTGGCTTGAGCCTCAGGCTGCTCTTGTTGAGGTTTCTTACCAGGTGTTCTTTGCCTAGGATGTTCGGTCCCAACATATGCATCCTCTGTCCCTCACTTCCTTCAGGACTTGATACAAACGTCATCTCAGGGAGGCCTATCCTGAGCACCCAACTCCTCAGTGAGCCCTCATCTGTCCCTCACACTCTTCCCCACTTCTGCTCCCCTTACCCTCTACTAGTTTTCCCACGGCACTTGTATCTTACACACTGTACAGTCTATTTACTTATTACCTTAACCAGTTACTGCCTGTCTTCTGCAGCAGAATGCAAGCACTGTGAAGGCAGGGATTTTCTCAGCTCCATTCACTGATGTATCCCCATTACCTAGCACAGTGTAGGGCACAACGAACATACGTTGAGTAACTGAATGAAAGTAATCTTTGGTGATAATATCACCTACATGAAGGAAAAGCTTTCACTGTGACAAAAAAAAATTTGAAGAGAAAATAATTTTTTAAAAAAAGTTTGTGTTCTGGAAATAATCACATATACAGAAATAGAGAACAGTACAATCAAGGTCCATCTAGTCAAAGCTATGGTTTTTCCAGTGGTCATGTATGGATGTGAGAGTTGGACCATAAAGAAGGCTGAGCACCAAAGAATTGATGCTTTTGAACTGTGGTGTTGGAGAAGACTTTTGAGATTCCCTTGGACTGCAAGGAGATCCAACCAGTCCGTCCTAAAGGAAATCAGGGTTTTTTTTTTTAATTTTGTTTTATTTTTAAACTTTACATAATTGTATTAGTTTTGCCAAATATCAAAATGAATCCGCCACAGGTATACATGTGTTCCCCATCCTGAACCCTCCTCCCTCCTCCCTCCCCATACCATCCCTCTGGGTCGCCCCAGTGCATCGGCCCCAAGCATCCAGTATCGTGCATTGAACCTGGACTGGTGACTCATTTCATACATGATATTTTACATGTTTCAATGCCATTCTCCCAAATCTTCCCACCCTCTCCCTCTCTCACAGAGTCCATAAGACTGTTCTATACATCAGTGTCTCTTTTGCTGTCTCGTACACAGGGTTATTGTTACCATCTTTCTAAACTCCATATATATGCGTTAGTATGCTGTATTGGTGTTTTTCTTTCTGGCTTACTTCACTCTGTATAATAGGCTCCAGTTTCATCCACCTCATTAGAACTGATTCAAATGTATTCTTTTTAATGGCTGAGTAATACTCCATTGTGTATATGTACCACTGCTTTCTTATCCATTCATCTGCTGATGGACATCTAGGTTGCTTCCATGTCCTGGCTATTATAAACAGTGCTGCGATGGACATTGGGGTACACGTGTCTCTTTCAATTCTGGTTTCCTCAGTGTGTATGCCCAGCAGTGGGATTGCTGGATCATAAGGCAGTTCTATTTCCAGTTTTTTAAGGAATCTCCACACTGTTCTCCATAGTGGCTGTACTAGCTTGCATTCCCACCAACAGTGTAAGAGGGTTCCCTTTTCTCCACACCCTCTCCAGCATTTATTACTTGTAGACTTTTGGATCACAGCCATTCTGACTGGTGTGAAATGGTACCTCATAGTGGTTTTGATCTGCATTTCTCTGATAATGAGTGATGTGGAGCATCTTTTCATGTGCTTGTTAGCCATCTGTATGTCTTCTTTGGAGAAATGTCTATTTAGTTCTTTGGCCCATTTTTTGATTGGGTCATTTATTTTTCTGGAGTTGAGCTGTAGGAGTTGCTTGTATATTCTCAAGATTAGTTGTTTGTCAGTTGCTTCATTTGCTATTATCTTCTCCCATTCTGAAGGCTGTCTTTTCACCTTGCTAATAGTTTCCTTTGATGTGCAGAAGCTTTTAAGGTTAATTAGGTCCCATTTGTTTATTTTTGCTTTTATTTCCAACATTCTGGGAGGTGGGTCATAGAGGATCCTGCTATGATGTATGTCAGAGAGTGTTTTGCCTATGTTCTCCTCTAGGAGTTTTATAGTTTCTGGTCTTACGTTTAGATCTTTAATCCATTTTGAGTTTATTTTTGTGTATGGTGTTAGAAAGTGTTCTAGTTTCATTCTTTTACAAGTGGTTGACCAGATTTCCCAGCACCACTTGTTAAAGAGATTGTCTTTAACCCATTGTATATTCTTGCCTCCTTTGTCAAAGATAAGGTGTCCATATGTGCATGGATTTATCTCTGGGCTTAAAAAAACAAACAAACAAAAAAAAAAACCTAAATACTTAGAAAAAAAAAGCATCAACTCTTTGGTGCTCAACTTTCTTTATGGTTCAACTCTCACATCCATACATGACTACTGGAAAAACGATAGCTTTGACTAGACGGACCTTTGTTGGCAAAGTAATGTCTCTACTTTTGAATATGCTGTCTAGGTTGGTCATAGCTTTTCCTCCAAGGAGCAAGCATCTTTTAATTTCATGGCTCTAGTCA
Organism: Bubalus kerabau; assembly: GCF_029407905.1. Lineage (NCBI taxonomy): Eukaryota > Metazoa > Chordata > Mammalia > Artiodactyla > Bovidae > Bubalus > Bubalus kerabau. The sequence goes on along the minus strand of NC_073647.1, from coordinate 146,774,972 downwards.
CCATCTTCAGTGATTTTGGAGCCCAAGAAAATAAAGTCTGTCACTATTTCCATCAAAAAAAATAAATAAATAAAAATAAAGGAAATCAGTCCTGGACGCTGAAGCTGAAACTCCAATACTTTGGCCACCTCATGTGAATAACTGATTCACTGGAAAAGACCCTGATGCTGGGAAAGATTGAAGGTGGGATGAGAAGGGGACAACAGAGGATGAGATGGTTGGATGGTTGGATGGCATCACCGACTCAAAGGACATGAGTTTGAGTAAGCTCTGGGAGTTGGTGATGGACAGGGAAGCCTGGCGTGCTGCATTCCCTGGGGTTGCAAAGAGTCGGACATGACTGAGCGACTGAACTGAACTGAACTGACAGTGAAGGCCATGTACCCAACACCCAGCTTCAACAATTATCAACACATGGCCACTCTTGTTTTAGTTATACCTCTATCCATTTCTCCAGTGGATTATTTTGAAGCTAGTCTCAGGAACTGTATCATTTATTTGTAAACATATCAGTATTATCTCTAAAATATAATACAAGGACTATTATCACCCCTAACAATCCAGACAACCCCTTCATCACCAGAGGCCCAGGAAACCACTGATCCAATATCTGTCACTCTGGCTGAATTTCACCTATTCTAGAAATTCATGTAAATGAAATTAGACTCTATGTACTCTTTTGTAACTGGCTTCTTTGCTAAACATACTGTTTTTGCAACTCACCCACGATTCATACTATACTTCAAAGTAGAACAGGAACAGCAATTGTCACCCAGGTGGTACTAGCAGTAAAGAACTCGCCTGCCAATGCAGGAGACATGAGATACAAGGGTTTCATCACTGAGTCAGGAAGATTCCCTGGAGGAGGGCATGGCAACCCACTCCAGTATTCTTGCCTGGACAATCCCATGGACAGAGGAGCCTGGTGAGCTACAGTCCATGGGGTAGCAAAAGAGTCAGGCATGACTGAAGAGACTGAGCACACATGCAAGATGCAGTGAATATTAAGCGACTTACACCCTGATTAAGTCAGATACTGAATTTAGCAGCTTTTAAACTTCCAACCACAAAAATACAGGGTTAAATCCTCACTGTCTAAAGTGTGTTCTGTTGGGGACCAGCAGTGCTGGCATCCTCTGGGAACCTGCTAGAAATGCAGGATCCCAGGCCCTGCCCTAGACCGACTGAATTAGCATTTACATTTCAACAAGATCCCCAGGACACCTTCTAGTTTCAGCAGCACCTGGTTAAGTAGTCTTTGGGGGAACAGTTCAGTAGCCCCATCCTTGTGTCACATGCAGACTGTTGTGTCAGGGCTCCCTGCGTTGGTCACTTGACATGAACTAATAAGCAAGGACTCCTAACATCACCTTGGCCTCTTTGCAAACACCAGCTTGGCAACAGGGGGTAGAAAGATCAGGCAGGAACAGTGTGGGGAAAAAGCAACTAATGTAGTCAAGTTTTAATTTCCTTCTTAAAAATACATCTACTTCTAAGATTTAGGAAAGCTAATTGAATTATCTAAACCACAATAGCCTAAAGAGCTCAAGAAGGGTGTCTGTGCATTTACACAGGGGAAATCATTCAGAACTCAATGGTTGACATCTGAAATGCAGGAATCACATCGAAGAGCATCCATAAGACACAGTTTCTTTAGAGGAAAGAATCTTTGAATTCTTGCATATTTACCTAAAGCAGAAGGGTAGCTTGATTACAGGGGATTACAAAATACTGGAAAGGATTCAGGTGCAAATATAAACAGTGACTTTAAAATGGCTATAAAATCTCAGGATGCTTACACAACCCTGTCAGAACCATAAACATTGACTCAGCTGCAGGAAGGAAACAGACTATGCGAGGTGGAGCTCTCCCTAATACATGGTTGAGAGGTTTCTAGAACAACAAGACACACAGTCCCTGGGTAGGCACTAATGGAAGACCGAAAGGCAGACGTTCCCCATCTTAACCCAAAGTGAGATGAACCTACGCACTGCAACAGTTAATCTGCCCATCCACTGGTCTCTGCAGTGTCACCACCAGCAGCCAGATAGTCTTGTTCTGTTATTCTAAAACTGTCCAATTTTGAAGTTCAGAAAACTTTTTGTTGATTTTAACAGGGTCAGGAGGTGGTCCTAAGATGGCGAAGGAATAGGACAGGGAGACCACTTTCTCCCCGACAAATTCATCAAAAGAACATTTGAACACTGAGTAAATTCCACAAAACAACTTCTGAATGCCAGCAGAGGACATCAGGCACCTAGAAAAGCAGCCCATTGTCTTCGAAAGGAGGTAGGAAAAAAATATAAAAGATAAAAAGAGAGACAAAGAGGTAGGGATGGAGATCCGTCCCGGGAAGGGAGTCTTAAAAAAGAGAGAATTTTCCAAACACCAGGAAACACTCTCACTGACTAGTCTGTGGTGAGCCTTGGAACCACAGAGGGCAACATAACTGGGAGGAAAAATAAATAAATAATAAAAACCCACAGATTATGTGCCCAACAGTAACTCCTAGCAGAGAAGCAGCTCAGACACCTGCATCCACCACTAGCAAGTGGGGGCTGGGCAGGGAGGCGCGGGCTGCATTGCTTAGAGTAAGGACCGGGCCTGAATGCCCTGAGGGCAATCTGAGGGAACTAACTTGGGCTAGCAAACCAGACTGTGGGATAGCTACCTCGCAAAATGCCCTAACCTAAGACACCGCCAGGCCCGCTCACAGAACAAAGGGCTGACTAGAGCTACGTGAAAAGCCCTAACCTAAGACACTGTCTGGCCTGCTCACAGAACAAAGGACTGAGCAGAGCTAGCCGGCTGCAGACCGGCCTATCCCCCTCCAGTGAGGTCAGCCAGAACCAGAAGGGGGCAACTGCGGCCCCAGAGAGGCATTATCTACCAAACTGCATGCAGGCTTCATTGCTAACCAAGACTTCTTGGGATTCTGGACAGTCGACATCTGCCTGAGAAGGTGCACTGGTTGTACACCCAGAAAACCGAGCAGCAGGGATGGGGGAGGTGATAAGTCGCAGCGACCGTGCTTGCCCAACACCTGGTCACCTGAGCTGCTCGGACCTGGGAAGGTCACAAAATGCAGGCCCAACCGAGTCTGCGCCTTTGTGGAGTACCCGAGTGCCTGAACCTGAGCAGCTTATTTAGACCCAGGAAGTGCATACCGCCCAGAGCCGGCCTCAGACAGTTCCCAGCAGAGCAACCTAGAGCCTGAACAGTGTAGACTGGGAAAGCACACACGCCGTGAGCAGGGGCAAACCCAGTGTGGCCGAGACATTGTGAGCAGTCCCCACAGACACCAGTGATATTTGTTTGCAGCGTTCCTCCCTCCCCACAGCACGACTGAACAAGTGAACCTGAAAAAAGGGACCACCACTGCCCCCTTGTGTCAGGGTGTAAATTAGACACTGAAGAGACCAGCAAACAGAAGAAGCTAAAACAAACAGAGGGAACCACCTTGTAAGTGACAGGTGCAATAGATTAAAACCCTGTAGTTAGCACCAACTACATAGGAAGGGGCCTATAGATCTTGAGAAGTATAAGCCAGATCAAGGAACTATCTAAAAATGAACTGACCCCACATTGTCCAAAACAACACCAGAGAAAGTCCTAGATATATTTTTACTATTATCATTCTTTAACTTTGTTTTAATTTTTTATATTTAAAAATCTTCTATTGCTCCTTTAATTTTCATTTTTATAACCTACTATTACTTTGCAAAAAAAAGACCCTATTTTTTAAAGCAAACTTTGTATATATATATATATATATATATATATATATATATATATATATTATAATTTTTGTGACTATGTTTTTGTTTGTTTGTTTTTCTTTAATATTGTATTTTTGAAAATCCAACCTCTACTCTAGATTTTTAATCTTTGCTTTTTGGTATTTATGATCAATTTTGTGCCTTTAAGAACCCAATCTTCATTACCTATTTTTACTTGGGAGCAAGATTACTGGTTTGACTGCTTTCTCCCTCTTTGGGCTCTCCTTTTTCTTCACTAGGTCGCCTCTATCTCCTCCCTCCCCCTTCTCTTCTCTACCCAACTCTGTGAATCTCTTTGTGTGTTCCAGACTGTGGAGAACACTTAGGGAACTGATTAGTGGCTGGATCTGTCTCTCTCCTTTTGATTCCCCCTTTTATCCTCCTGGCCATCTCTGTCTCCTTCCTCTTTCTTCTCTTCTCTGTATAACTCCGTGAACATCTCTGAGCAGTCCAGACTGTGGAGCACACATAAGTGATTACTGGCTAGCTTGTTCTCTCCTCTTTTGTTTCCCCCTCATCTCATCCTGATTTTAATAGGGTCAGGCTTGTTACATTGGATGAACCCAAGGCCCTCTGTACTCCTCTCCTTCTTCCCCTTGACCAAGTGCTCCCAGGGCAGTGACTGGATCTGTCATTCATTCTTTCTTCCTAACAGTTTTCATTATGCTTGAAATATTTCCTCTTGGAACCAAGTGCAACAGCCCTGTGCTAACTTTCTATCTCTTCCAATGGATCTCAGCTGGGGGCGATTTTGTCCCCCAGGGCACATTTGGCAATTTCTGGAGACATTTTTAGTTGTTACAACTTGGGGGTGCTAATAGAACTTAGTGTAGGCTGCTAAACATCCCACAATGCATAGGATAGCTCTACAAAGAAGAATTGTCTAGTTCCAAGTATCAATTAGTGCTGCTGTTAAGAAACCATGCTCCTCTCTAGTCTGCTATCCAAGCAAAAGCAAGAATCATATGGTCCAAAATAACTATCTGGGAATCTTTCTGGTCCTTTGAGTTTACATTTCTTGGACTGTAGTTGAGCCTAGCCAAGTTGACACATCCAAAAAGCCATGGCAGAGTTAAATGCCTTATCACACCCAGCTCACCGGGTACAGTACACCTCATTCATGGTTAGTACTCAATACGTGTGACAATTATCCTTACCAGAGCCATAAAAGTTTATTTAGTCCAAGATTCTTATACCAAACTGCTTTCTGCATGTAATGCATTTTGATATTTCGAAACTGAAATTCTCAATTTCAGTTTTACATTGACTTATATTAGCTAAAACATATTTTCATCCCTAACCAAAAATAGATTATTTGTCATCAAGATGTCATAGATTCTTGACAGACAGTATGAAAGCTTAATAAAGAACTCATGGGGAAAATATATGCAAAATAAAGTGCAAGCTCAAGCACCTGTATAGAAAGGAGTTCCTAACAAAAATGTCCTTTATAGACAGAGTCAACTCCAAATTTTTAAAAAGTAAATATACTCTTAGCCAGGATTCCTCAAGACTCTCAAGGTCATGGAAACAAGTAAACACAGAGAAACTGTCACAGAACAGAAAAGACTGGGGAGACATGTCAACTAAATGCCATGAGGTATCTCAATGGGGTCCTTGAACAGAAGAAGGGGTAGTAGAAAAACTGGTGAAATCTAAATCTAGTCTGAAGTTTGGTTAATATAAATACCATTGCAGCATGGAGATCTATGATGTTAACACTGAGAGGAAATGGGTGAGGGCTACATGGAAGCTGTCTGGGCTATCTGTGCAATATGCTTGTAAATCTGAAATTACTCTAAAATTAAAAGGGTTATTTAATAAAATAATAAACAAACCTGAATGATCCTCCAGGAATTTTGATCAAAATCCTGAGGCCCAGACATGTATACAGTGACAAAGCTGCCACTGATTTTGAAGCAAACCCCAGGACTGAGAGTCTTCCCAAGCTTCATTTCTGAAAGAGCATATCCTATTGCCATTTCTTTTATTTTTTGCATAGTATACAGGATTGCAGTTCTCTGAGCAGGGATTGAACTCGTGCCCCATGCACTGCAAGCATAGAATCCAAACCACTGGACCACCAGGGAAGTACCCTGCTCCCAGTTCTTGTTATAAAATCATCCCTTCAGGAAAAGAGAGGATACCTGAGGGACAAGAGAGCAATGTCTGCCCAGGATCCTTGTTGGGATCCCCAATCTCTGACCTAAAGCAGAAGACCCCTAGGAAATGCAAGGCTAGTCTTTTATTCTAGGCCCTTTCTTTAACTATGGAAAGTCCCTTCAGTTTCACTATCTCAGAACTTAATTACTGAGCACAGTAACTCCATTCTCTGCACAGTAGATTTTTATGTACTGATTCTTGTGCCTCTGGTTGTGTCCTCCTGCACACGTGTCTTTTTGCTCATTCTGTCTTCCTTCCAGCACATGCAGGAGTGAAGGAGCAGGTGGCTGTCAGAGCCTTCAGCCCAGACTTGGAGGAGCTCCACTCCCTCAGATGCTCATTCTCCCAAGGAGGGCTGCAGAAGGACTGTCCTGGCGCTTAGTTTGAATTACAACAAAAGCAAGCTCATTGTTGAAAAACAGAGCACAAAGGTTGTACTATTTCACTTGGCAAAGACCTTAGGTCTCCACCTATGTTATTCATTTCTACTCTATTGTGAGCATGAAAGCAATCTATTCAGATAAGCCCTGAGGCAGGATTTAAATGCCAAAGCCAAAATAAGAACAGGAAATAATAAGAAAAAGAAAGGAAGGAAGGGGAAGAGAGAAGGAGAGAAGGGGGAAAGTTAGTTAGTTTCAAAAAAAAAAAAGCAGTATCATTTTCAACCAACTTAGCAGCATCTGAAAAATCTCTGTCTACTCTCATAGACACACACACACACACACACACACAATCACACATACGTGCATACATACGGAAGTGCTCAAACCTCTACCTAAAGCTATTGAGCCATCTGATCAAGCATAGAAATAACACTCAGAATATTATATTATAGTATTTGGTCAGTAACTCATTCATCAAATAATTCATTTATTTATCAAATAATAAGTAACTACTATGTGCCAGGAACTGTTTTGGGAGCTGGGGATACAACAGTGGATGAGTCAAAGTTTCTACACTCACAAAAACTTTAGCATTACTAAATAACATTTATCAAAAACACATTAATTGCCAGTTATTGGCCTATGTATTCCCTTAATATGTATTTTTTTCACTTATTTCTCACAGCAACCATATGAGGAGATAAAATTATCACTCTTAGTTTCCAAATGATAACCCTGAGGCTTGTCAAGATCTAGTAAATTACCCAAAGAAACTGAAAGCACATAAATTTGAATCCAGAGAGGGTAATCATAGCACCAGGGCTAATATTGCACAACTAACATTAGATGTCAGCTGTTAACCTATCCTGTGGTGGCATAAAGTGTTGATGGGACCAAAGCAAATGTGAATCTTGCTCTTGACTCCAATGTGGAAGAATTCTGGGGCTTTCTTTCTTTGCTCTCTCTTCCCATGGCTTCTGGGTCTGGGAAGAGGAGTGCCCTTGCTTGCACTTGGTCCTCATTCTTCATTCCTTCCTCTCTCATTCCTGGAAAGGGAACAGCAAGGAGGAAATTGCCTTTCCAGCCCACGCACAGCTGGTGGAAGGAAGCTCTGGCAGGCACCGAGCTCTCCCAGAAGCGGGATTCCAGGAGGAGCTGTTCCCTGCTCCTCTCCTTTGCTCGCCCACTTTTGGATGCACTTCATCCACATGCCACCTGTTATGTGCAGCTCAAAGACTGGCACTGGCTCCCTGTAAGAGCCCAAACAGGGCTCTCTGCTTCAGGTGGAGACCCAAAGAGTGGCAGGAAGATGTGTCTGAAAGAGAAAGCAGAGAAAACGCTGGACTGCAGTCTCTGAGCAATGGCTCTTGGAGACACCTCGAGAGGCAGCTGCCCAACAGGCAAGGCCTGTGTCAGGCAGCTGTGTGCCCAGGAATGAGGAGCAGTGCACATATGGCAGAGCAGGGCCATACCATCTGTCACACACCCATGCCAGCCTCTTCACTTTAGGCATGGTGGGAGTGGGAGGCGTTAGGAGAAAAGCAGCAGCTCACCAAGCCAGCCACACACCAGGGCTCCCCTCTAACGGGCTGTTCCTCTAAACATTTAGACTCCTTCACTGCTGCCATATGGCAGTTGCCAGTGTATACAGTCCCATAATTAAGAGTGTGGAGTTTGGAATCAGAAAACCCTAGGATTGAATTCTGCTCCACTAGGTACAAGTACAGGTCTTTGAGCATCAGTTTCCTCTTTTGTAAAATGGAAGTTATAATAATTACCCCTTAAGGTTGTTGTAAGGATTAAATTCAAGAGTAACTGTAAAGATCTAAGGGCAGCACTTTAAAAAAAAAACATAATAAGTACTAAGTAAACAAAGCCTTTTCCATGCTGAGTCAAGCCTCTGACTGTAAAACATTCTTCTTTTGTAGGTGGTAGCTTTTCTGTCTCAATTTTTGAAAGTAAAAAGAGCAATGGCACTTCTCAGTAAACTTGAATGTGCCTTCAGAGCCCCTGAGGACTGTGGGAAAAGACAGATGCTGGCTTAGTAGGTTTGAGGGAGCCTGAGAATCTGTATTTCTAACAAGCTCCCAGTGATGTTCACGCTACTGGTCCAGGGACTATAATTTGTATAGCAAAGGTCTAGTAAGTGACTTAGCAGTAACAGGAAAACAGCTGTGGTACCCTGGGTAAGCCATCTAACTTTTCTATGCTTCAGCATTCTTAGATGTAAAATTTTTAAAGTTTGTCTAGATAATGTCACATTTCTTTCATGCTATCATGCTGTGATAGATTATTTGAAAAATGGCCACCTACAGCTCCTCCCACACTACCTGCTCTTCAGCAGCATGACTTTGCTGCCCCTCCCATTGAGAGGTGGATCCCCTTCCCTTGATTCTGGCTGGTTCTGGGACTTGCCTAAACCAGGAGAATGTGGCAGAAAGAAAGTTGTATGACTTTCAGTTTCTGGCCTGAGGAAGCTTAACAGCTTTTCTTTTTGCCTTCTTAGGAACCAGATGCTATGTAAAGAAGCTCAGGCTAGACTGTTGTATGAGAAGAGGGGGAGGGTCACCTGCCCCAGCTCTAAGTACCACAGCTGAGGGGCCGAACATGGGAGTATAGCTTTCTTGAACATTCTAGCTCCAGTTGACCACCTAACTTTATGCAGCTATACAAGTGACCCCAGCTGAGATTTCATGCAGCAGATGAATCGCCCTGCTGAGCCCAACCCAGAATTATGAGAAATAACAAATCTGTTTTTAAAGCCATTATGTTTTGGGAGGTGGTTTGTTACACAGCAATTGACAGTTGATATACATGTTTTACTCCCATAGGAGATAATACAACCTTCAAAACCAGAACTGCTGGAAGAACTACAAAGAAACATGCCTACCAACTGGAGAACAGAATGTATGCCAAGAGTTGACTTTTACATTTAGAGATCTTTCTTCTATATTCAGTTTAATTTAATAAGTACTTACTCAGGGTTACTGTGAGAGAATTGAGAGATATAATTTCAAGAAACTTGCAATATATTTGGGAATGGTAATATGCTACAAAGTAAACAATAAGAAAACATGCACCAATTAATAATAGTACACTAAGCCCGAATTTGAGTCCCATGAAACAGAAGACTGGTTCCAAATCAGGAAAGGAGTATGTCAAGGCTGCATATTGTCACCCTGCTTATTTAACGTATATGCAGAGTACATTATGTGAAATGCTGGGCTAGATGAAGCACAAGCTGGAATCAAGATTGCCGGGAGAAATATCAATAACCTCAGATATGCAGATGACACCACCCTTATGGCAGAAAATGAAGAAGCACTAAAGACCCTCTTGATGAAAATGAAAGAGGAGAGTGAAAAAGTTGTCTTAAAACTCAACATTCAGAAAATGAAGATCATGACATCTGGTCCCATCACTTCATGGCAAATAGATGGGGAAACAATGGAAACAGTGACAGACTTTATTTTGGGGGGCTCTAAAATCACTGCAGATGGCAACTGCAACCATGAAATTAAAAGACACTTGCTCCTTGAAAGAAAATCTATAACCAACCTAGACAGCATATTAAAAAGCAGAGACATTACTTTTCCCACAAAGGTCCATCTAGTCAAAGCTATGGTTTTCCAAGTAGTCATGTATGGATGTGAGAATTGGGCCCTAAAGAAAGCTGAGTGCTGAAGAATTGATGCTTTTGAACTGTGGTGTTGGAGAAGACTCTTGAGAGTCCCTTGGACTTCAAGGAGATCCAACCAGTCCATCCGAAAGGAAATCAGTCCTGAATATTCATTGGAAGGACTGATGCTGAAGCTGAAACTCCAATACTTTGGCCACCTGATGTGAAGAACTGACTCACTAGAAAAGACCCTGATGCTGGGAAAGATTGAAGGTGGGAGGAGAAGGGGACAACAGAGGATGAGATGGTTGGATGGCATCACTGACTCGATGGACATGAGTTTGAGTAAGCTCTGGGAGTTGGTGATGGACAGGGAAGCCTGGTGTGCTGCAGTCCATGGGGTCACAAAGAGTCAAACATGACTGAGTGCCTGAACTGAACTGAAGCCTGAATTTGAGAATCAAAATATTTTAATATCAACAATAAAATTCTATGGACACCTAAAAGGAGTTCAGTCAATGTATTCTAGAATTATCACAGAACAATTTACTAGAGGAAGTACAACTTAGGCCTGGATAAATGGAGGAGTAAAAAGAAGTATGTAAAGATTGAGTAATGGTGTTCAAATCTGCTATACAAAAATGAAAAACTCAGTCTTATTGACAAATGCATTCTAGAAAGTTCTCAAAGTCCTTTATACAGAGAATGACAATTTTAAACAGACTTTTGAAATTATTTGCTATAACATATGGCATGTATAATTTCACTAAATTAGTAAATTGTGGAAATTCAAGAGCATTATAGAATACATGTGACAGAAATACAATAGTAGAATTTCAGAGATGTAATACAGGTAAAAATTGGGATGGAAGAGTGTAAAAACCAAAAGATGATGACATAGAACTTTAAAGGTGAAAAGTGTATACAAAATAGACTTGGGACAAATAAATATAAAAGATTCAGTGTATATAGTGATCATCTTGAGCTCTCTCATCCAAATCCCAGTAGTAATACACTTCATTTTGAAAAGTATTTTCTATTAAGTGGTTGCTATTGGCAATGTGAAAACTCAGAATTAAAAATTTCCAATAATATTCCAATAAAATGAGTTCAGTGTTTAAGGATAAAATATGAGGAAAATAAAATTATACTTATTTTTAGTAATATTCTTTATAAACATTTTCTGTAAGAAAAGTACACACTTAAAATCATATTTTAACTGTACTGGATAATAAATCAACCAATCTATTTTTTTAGGACAAGAAACTAATCTTTTAGGCATCCTCTCAAAACTCCATTTATCTATGTTATCATTTTGCTACCTCTTTCCCCATGAAAATCTAAGGGGAAAGAACAGAATCCTGACATACTGGTAATATGAGACCTCAGAATAGTACTTGTTTTAGACAAAAGCTCGAACCCAAAATGATAGCTGAGTGTTCAAGTATTCACAAAGTTTAGCTTAGTAAGGGTATAACGTTACTCTCCAACTAGCATGTAGATCAGTGCCAGGTACATAGTCAGCACTCAACAGTTACTACCTGAACACATGTCAATGCATGCAAGCTTTCTCAAAGACAGCTTTGGAGAGAGTAAGTAAGAAAATACAGGGCTTTTTTCTCAACCTCTTATAGTTAAATCCTTCGAACACTCTTTCATTTATCCATTTAACAATGAAGCTAAAAGGCCAATATTGGAAAGGCTACAGTAATTTAAACTCTAAATAAAGGGTTATTTATTTGTTGAGTACCTATACCATGCTGGGGAAAAACAGACAATAACAAAGTAATACATTTATGGACTGTTAAATGACTGCAAATACTCTGAAGAAAATTAAAGCTGCATTTACAGGAGGAGAGCAGTGAGCATGAACAATTTTTAAGTAAACGGTTCAGGAAAATTTTGTATCTGAGAAGGAGACATTTGAGCAGAAATGTGAGTGGTAAAACATTCCAGAGAAAGGGAGCCATTAGCACCAAAATCCTGAGTCAGAGACTTGCTATAAAGATATGACTAACAGATTACAAAATTAATACTAAAAAATAGAGAAATAGAATAAGCCAAAAAGTTAAAAAATAAAAAAATCAAAGATGTGATCACTGGAGCTGGCTTTGTGTGTATGTGTGTGTGTGTGTTTATATTCTCCACTTCAGGGTTTTGAGTTCTGTATTAGGAAGGAGAGATGACATTTCTCGGGGCAAATAGATTAAAGACACAGAACTTTCAACCCATTAGCTTCAGTCCCCTGGGAGGATTCTGTTCAATCCTGTCAGCCATTATCTATAATACAGGATAACCATCTTTACCTGAGTGGGCTTTGAAAAGGCAAAGCATAGTCCTTGTCAGAGAAGGGTCCTTCAAGTGCATGTTGAATTGCCTCAGGAAAAACCTTCTGAAATCTCTGCTTTTCAAAACACTGAGTTTGTCTGGGCTTTGAAACCAGAAAAAAAAAATGGTTTGTCTAAATCGATCTCTTCTCTATAATTCCAACATGTTTCCCAGCTGTTTCCTTCTAGAAATCCCACTTATTGAGACAGTAGAAGAGTCTCTAATTGTCATCTTAAAATATCTTCAGAAAATAGCAGTACATTTTGAGGAAAATTATGAATGGGGAGTACGCATTGGTGGGGCTTGAATTATTGATTACTATTGGATTCACTTTCTTGATTTGTGTTAGAAGAGCTGAGAAAAAGACAAATATGATTCCTCAGGGCAGGTGCATCTTTGCAGAGTAAAGCACTCTCTAATCTGGGCATCTCAGAGGGACACCCTGGTTTCATAAGTATTTAGCCATAAATTCATCCCAGCTACTGAAAGCGTAGATGGAATAATCAATCACACAAATGAGCCTTAATAAGATTTTGCTTTATTTGAGTATATATTCAACTCAAAGCTTTGACATAATAGCTTTTGTGCATAGTTAATTTAATAAAGTCTATTAAATAGAGACAATCTATCGGGCAGCACGTCCAAGAAAGTAATGCCCTTTTCCTCAGGAAAAAATGCTTAAACAAATGTCCTCAGAAAAGAAACTGCTTAAACAAATAAGAATCTGAATTAAGTACGGAGGACTTTATGAATCTCCTGGGTCTGTTGTTGAGGCCCCCCTGCCTCACAGACACTGGAAGACAAAGAATGTGACAATCGTAACACCTCAGGTCTGCTGGGCACTAGAACAGTTTGAATTTTATAGGTGATGTGTATACTCAAGCAGGCCATGTTGACATACAGCTTTTTTTAACATTAAAAATTTTTAATTGTGGTAAAATACACATAACATAAAATTTACCATCGTAATCATAATTTAGTGTACAGTTCAGTAGTGTCAAGTATATTTGCATTGTTGTACAACCTCTGGAAGTTTTTCATCTTGTAGAACTGAAACTCCATATGCATTAAGCAAAAGGACAGCTCTCCATTTTACCTCCCTCTCCCTCCCAGGAACTACTGTTCTATCAATACTTTCTGTTTCTATGAATTTGACTACTCTAGGAACCTCATACAATAGTATTTATCTTTTCGTGTCTGTCTTATTTCACTTGGCATAATTTCCGAAAGGTTCACCCTTGCTGTAGCATTCATCAGAATTTCCTTCCTCTTAAAGGCTGAATAACTTTCCATTGCAAGTATAGACTTTGAGACCCCATGGACTGTAGCCCACCAGGCTCCTCTGTCCATGGGATTTCCCAGGCAAGAATACTGGAGTGGGTTGCCATTCCCTTCTGCAGGGGATCTTCCCGACCCAAGGATTGAACTTGGGTCTTCTGCATTGCAGGCAGATTCTTTACCATCTGAGCCACCATGGGAGCCATATGTATAGACTACATTTTGCTTATTCATTCATCTGTGATGGACACTTGGTTTGCTTCCACCTTTTGGTTGCTGTGAATAATTTTGCCATAAACATGAGTGTATAGCTATCTCTTCAAGATCCTGCTTTCAGTTCTTTTGGATGCATATCCAGAAGTGGAATTACACAATTATTTTGATGGAGCTATTTTTATGGGTCCTCTTGATATAAGAAACACTTGTTGTGATCATTTAGTCAATAAGCCATCCAACTCTTCGTTATCTCCTGGACTATAGCTCACCAGTCTCCTCCCTCTGTCCATGGGACTTCCCAGGCAAAAATACTGGAGTGGGTTGCCATTTTCTTCTCCAAAGGATCTTCCTGACCCAGGGATCAAACCCGCATCTCCTGCACTGGCAGGAGGATTCTTTACTACTGAGCCACCTATGACTCACCAATTTTGAATCAGGTCCCTTGTTGAAAGGGACTCTTCAAAATGTATGATTGGCATTCTGTTACCAAGTCATGCATAGGACAGACTTCCCTGATCCTTATTCTATACTTAACCCCTCCACAATTATGTGAATTTCACTTTCTACTTTATTCATTTGTTATTTTTTGAATATTTATAAATATGCATTAATTTTATAATAAAAAGGCAATAAAGATTATCTAAAGTCTGTTAGAACTAAGTATCTAATGGTTTCTCAACTGTCTCTTAAAACGATCAATTCAAAGGAAATTTATAATGTGAATATTGGGAAATGAGTTCTATAGAGAGAGAATATATATATATTCTAATATAATATATTAAAAGATCTGCTAGAAACTTTTATTTGAAGATTTTCTGTGCAGTGTGGAGCTAAGAATAGGAACACAAATTCCTCCTTTTTCCCCTAGTATCCAACATAACACTGACCAATAAAATTAAGTATGCTCAAGAAGCCTCCAAATATCAGAGATGTATATCTTTTAATTATCAAATGGAAAAGGAAACCAGTCAAATTTTTAGTTGAGTATGTATTAAGCCTCTGTTGAACATAAACAAAGTAAGGCCATTGTAGTTTTATAGGTGAAACTAATTAACATGAGGTGTTCAGTGGTAAAGAATCCACCAGCAAAGGCAGGAGATGCAGGAGACATAGGTTTGATCCCTGAGTTGGGAAGATCCCCTGGAGAAGGAAATGGCAACCCACTTCAGTATTCGTTCCTGGGAAATCCCATGGACAGAGGAGCCGGGTGGGTTGCAAAGAGTCAGGCATGACTGAGGGACTGAGCACGCATGCACATAGACTATTCAAGATGTCCATGTTAGCTCCAAGAATGGGTGGTCACTCAGCTGAGAATGGCCTTTAAGAGCCAAGGACAGTGGTTAAGACATGACTCCCTGTTATGGGTGGTTTGCCTACCAGGAGATGCTGAACCTACTCTTTACCTCCTCACTTCTAACTCCCACCTTCTCTCAAGCCCACCACAGGGGAGATGAGACCCTAGGATGGAGAAAGGGCATCCATTGGTTTATTTTTCAGTTATCAGAACAGCTGGAATTTTAATGATTTGTTCTTGGGGCCATGCCAACACCATGACATCAATAGGTACCTGAGTCACAAGACCTGTAAAACACAGCTGGGTCTAAACTGCTTCAATAAAGTAATCTCTTCAAATACCAGTGTCCATTTATATTGTTCAAAGTGAAACCCAAGAACTTGCTATGGTATCCCAAGCCACTGTGGATTCAGGTCATCAATAACTGATTTTAGAACATACTGCTTTTAGAAGTGTACTCTATTTAGAACTCTGCCTGGAAGATTCAGTCCCCTTAGCCAGTGAGAATTTGCACTTGTTTGCTTATGGCTGTTTTCAGGTACTAGGAAAGCTTACAAGGAGTCCGGAGGCTCTGTCTCTGTGTAGACTGGGAGTGTTTTCCGAACAGATACTAGGTCTACTCTTTTTTTGTTCCATCCTCTCTGCCCACTCTCCACCCACACATTAGTATTATGTTGTGCATATCTAAAGTATTTGTAAATTTTAAGATGTAATTATCTTCTAGAAAGATTAGAGAGCCCTTTACCAGGATGTCATAAAAAAGGAATATGGATGGATGAGAATCCTTGAGTTACAGCATACGCTAGATGCACCGCTCCTTTCTCTCATGTAAGGACAAATCCTGATAGCAAATTATTGAGAATTTTGGTGAAAAAATTAGCACTTTTCCCCAGACTTATTAAGGTATAAAAATTGACTATTTAACAAACTTCTCAGGTTCTAACTTCTATCTTTGTGCCAGTGAATCCTGATTTGTATTTTCAGCCCAGACTGCTCTCTTTACAGTTCCCATCTACTGGGTATTATTACCTCAGAGGCCCTTTACACTACAACACTGTCCAAAACTGAGCTCGTTTAGCCTCTAAAATATCAGCTCCATAAAAGCTGGGATGTTGTTTTGTTTGCTGTTGAATCCCCAGGACCTAAAATAGCGCCTAGCATGCAGGTGGGTGCTCAATAAAGATTTGTTGAATGAAAATGAATGAGTGAAAAGATCCTCCCAGAAGGCAGTCTTCCAGTAATGCTCCACATGTTACAAGAGGGTTCTCCAGCACTTGAAAGTTAACATTGAACCCTATACCTCTCAGCCCTCCAGCCTCCTCTCTTGAATCAAATTGCCCTCTCTGCTGCTTCATCCCCATTAACCTCTAAATATGCTCAAAATCTACTATCATAAAACAAACTGTTACTTTATTATACAGTTATCTATAAATCTTTTCACTCTATATTCCTATAATTTTGAATACCCTAGAGCTCCCACCAGAGAAGGCAATGGCAACCCACTCCAGTACTCTTGCCTGGGAAATCCCATGGACGGAGGAGCCTGGTAGGCTACAGTCCATGGGGTCGCAAAGAGTTGGGACACGACTGAGTGACTTCACTTTCACTTTTCACTTTCATTCACTGGAGAAGGAAATGGCAACCCACTCCAGTGTTCGTGCCTGGAGAATCCCAGGGATGGGGGAGCCTGGTGAGCTGCCATCTATGGGGTCACACAGAGTCGGACACGACTGACGTGACTTAGCAGCAGCAGCAACAGAGCTCCCACCTCACATCCCACTCTTCCTCTTCTCCGTACCTTTCTCAGGCAAGGAATAGCTCGCTTGGAATGCCCTCCTACTCTCCTGGAAAAGCCCTTTTTGATCTAGCTAGCTTCCTCTTACCCCTTAATTTTCATTGCAGGTATTATTTCCCTTATGAAGCCTTTCCCGGTACCCATCTCCTCCCAGGAAACCAGGCTAAGTGTTCTTCCCCTGTGCCCTCATAATATCCCCAGCCAGGCCTTCCCAAATTTTTTCACCTCTTGGTACACATGTAAAATGCTTGAGGCCGAGTCTCAGTCCACCACAGTCCTTGTGCAGCAGCATCCGGGTACACTTGTGACTGAGTCATGGTATGCCAGTACGGCACATCATGGTGTTTCATAACTGCTGTCAGGAGGGCACATCACTACATGCACCCCATTGTGCTCTGATTATCTGCATTTGTGTCTGTCCCTCATTGCACTTGTGAACTCCTCAAGGGCAAGAATTTTGTATTCTCATTTTTTACATTTTAAATGATCACATACTAAAATTGACCTTTCTCTGGATGTACAGTTCTATAACTGTTATCACATGTACAGATTCCTCCAACAATGACCACAATTAGGACATTGACTAGTTCCATCACACAGGGTTCTATCACATCCTCCTTCTACTTCTAACCCTCATTGGTCTGTTCTGTCACTATACTTTTGTCTTTTCAAAAATGTCATATAAATAGAACCGTACAGTATGTATCCTTTTGAAACTGGCTCTTTCCACTTAGCATAATGTGTCTGACATTCATTCAAATTGTCATGTATATCAATAGCTTGTCCCTTTTTATTGCTGAGTAATATTTCATTGTGAGCATTTAAGACAGTTTGTTTATCCATTCATCCACTGAAAGATATATGGGGTGTCTCCAGTGTGGGCCAATTTCCAAACAGCTGCTATAAACATTTGTGAAAGGTTTTTCTGTGAACACCAGTTTTCATTTCTCTAGGGTAGATACTCAGGAGTGGGATCTTATGGCTTTTATGGCAAATGTATATACACTTTTATGAGAAACCAATAAATGGTCTCCAAAGCAGCAATACTGTTTTGTTGCTACATTGTGCTAGCAATGTATGGCACTTTCAGGGGCTCCACATCCTTTCCAGCACTTGGCATTGTCAGCATTTTTCATTTTTCCCATTCTATTAGGTGTGTTGTGGTTTTTCATTGTAGCCTAGACTTTTATCTTGGTACCCCAGCATTTAGCACATTGGTAGATCCTCAATAAGTATTTACCAAACTGAAATAAACATCCCATTTTTTGACTCCTGTTTCAAGTTCACTAACTTTTTAATTATACTTTCTATAATGAAAGCTTTATGTTTAAAACCAAAGAAGCTGCACAGAAGTATTGAACTCCCTTGTACCCTCCTATACTCACTGCTCCCAAGTCCTAGAGGAACCACTGTTCCTTTTGGAAGATTGATATAGTGATATAATCTATAACTTTCACTCGAACATAAATCAAACTTAAAGACCTGCCAACAAGATTGCTTTGAAAGGCTCACTATCACCGCTACTAGGACTAACAATAAGCATCACCATTGGTTATCAGATAATTGGGTGAGCCAGGCACTGTGCTAGGAGCTATTCCTATAGTAATTCATTTACCCCACCAATCCATGAGATAGGTGTTATCGTCTCTTTACAGACATCGGGACTGAGGTTTAATGAAGCTGACAAATTTGCCCAAAGTCATACAGCCAATAAGAGAAGGCATCAGGGTACACACCCAGGTCAGGCTGGTTCCAGAAACCATAGTCCTAACCCCCATCCTGTGTGGCTCACTCTCCTGAGCAAAGGAACCAGCTGCTCTCTAAACAACAAAAACTCTCTCAAGTCACTTAAAATCTGAAGGATTATCACAGTTCAAGAAAGCAAACCATTCTCCTCATCACATCAGTCTTATAATCAACAATGAGTTTTTGATCCTTCTGATCAACAATGAGGCACCTGGATGAGGGGTGCAAGGACCCCCAGTCTGGAAAGTCTGCTCTGACTGAATGAAGGACAGACTCAGGATTTTAGATCTTATTCCCATGAAGCCAGTAGCAGGAGTGGGACTCAAGTGAGCAGCACTTGTAGTTCTATGAAAATTATCCCATCCACTGAATCTTGAGAGCATCCTCCACAGGAGACATGAGTTGAAGCTATAATAATAGTTGCTTTTTAGGTTGAGTCATAAAAATACAATGGAATTATATATGTATACATATAAAATAAATTAGTAATGTACTAACCTGAATCATCTAATGACTAAGCACATCCAGGGATAACACAGATCTTCAGTCCTTAGAGATATATCTAGCATTAATTCTAATAAAACAAGACATACTAGACTTTTCACTGGATGCATGGAGTTAAAACTCTGGGCAACAAACCATCAAATTGGAATTCAGTGGTTCGGCTTTAGAATTTTTGATTTAAAATATTTCTTATCTCTTTTATTACATACTCTCTCCCAAACTCATAAACAATATGCTTCAATGAGCTTGGAGCTGAATCTGTTTCTTTTTATGTTATTGACCAGGCCAGAAAGAGACACAAGTCTCAGGATCTTCTATCTTAAGGAGTCACTTTCCTTAGCCCAAATATTCAATCATTTCATCCTTCAAGAATGAAATCAACAGGAAAATGTATGCACTAAAAAGTTACCAGATGAAATTATGTCATAAGCAAACAATAGTTTGGAGGGCATAATAACTAGTTCCAAAATGTCAGACCATTCTGTGTGATTTAGTCCCACATAAGGACATAATTTTCTAAATTTTCCTTACAGTGAACTACATAACAGAGAGAGGTTTCATTTGCACTCATGCAAATGAGTTAAACTGGTTTAAAAGGAAGAGTGCCACCAAGTGATTACTGCTGTGGAAAATTACAACAACTCTAAAAAATATTTGGCTCAAAGTCCCAAGTAGTAGAAGTCAAGGGTAATGAATTTTGTCCATTTGGAGAGCTTCTTTAACCTGTGGCAGTTCCTTTATAGTCGTGCCTCCAAACAATGTTCCTATAGCAATGCTTAAACACTCAATTATCATATGGTCTACCGAAAGAATATCATTTAAACAAATTCGTAAGTGGCTTAAAATACACAGTGCCAGTGATTAATGAGGAAGCATTAAATAGCAGAATGACTGGAAACTTTCCAATCAGCATTCCAAAATGTATTCATTACTGACAAATTTCTCATCCTTGAAATTTTGACAACCTCAAGAAAGAATTTCGTATTATATAAACCATAATCCACTCAACAATGATCTGAACTTGCTGTAAAACTGTGGTTTTTCTCAAAGGAGAAAACCTTATTTATCAAGACCACAGAACACAGATTAAATATAAACCAATTTGCATAGCCAACATAGCATTTTCTGTTTAAAATTCACTAAAATTCAAAACTTTTCATCCAGACAGATACATTTGTCTCTGAGAAGACACCTTTTTAAAAAAGAAAATAAACACAACATAATCCAATTTCCCTTTCAAAAAGGGCAGTCCAAAGTTTACCGAATTATAGCCTATTATAATACCATATCTAAGGACGAGCAGCTGAAATCAGTTTCTTTTTCCTCAAAATGCCTTTGGACATTCAGTCTTATGGAAATAACCAGAGTTGAGCAGAGTTTTGTACTTTTCTTTTATAGGATATTCCTGCCTCATCTGCAATATTCTTTTGAAATACTAGAATTTCCTGGACAAAAACTCATAAACATCTCATCACTTTTCTATCAAAGGCATCACTATTGTATAATTCTGACACATGGCTTTCAACCCTTGTGCAAATAAATTTGTCCAACCAAAAAACACGAGATAATCTCTGAAAACAATAAGTCTCCTGCTATTTACACTTGAGGACTCTTACTCACTGGCATATGTGTGCTCCTTCCTCCTCTACTGCCTTGCCGAAGCCCCAGGGAATGGAGAAGGTCTGCCAAGTTCCTCCTTCAAGATCCTTATCCATGGTAGGAAGCCAAAACAGCCCACCTCTTCCTAAAGATAGAAAGAAAGAACTCAGTTTTTGATTATTTTATAAGAAGAATGTTTGTATCATAATAAACAACTGCCAGACAAGAAGAGTGAGGGGGAAGGAGAGGCGGAATCGATGCTGAGAGGCCAATCGTATTTCATCACTCAGCTACTTGGAAACCAGATATGCTGAGATAATCACGTGCTTTGAGAGATTTGAAGATGCAAAAGAGGAGTAGCTCTGTCTTCTGTAAATTATTAACAGGGACCTTTTTCCCAACCATGAGCAAAGATTCACATGTTACCCATTTCAGAAAAAAAGTAATCATGTTTGGCAGGGAGCACATAAATTGACGAGCCAAGGAACAAGATTTCTGATCTGAGCTCTGCCACTGACCCGTATGAATCAGGACAACTCTGTGCATTTAGAATCAAAGTGATATTACACTGGGAATAAAGCAGCACCTTCTTAAGAGGCCATAACTGCAGTTGCAGCATCTGCCTCTGATGAAAATGAATATTTGCTCCTCCCCCTCTGAAAACTCACTATGGGCTTTTGGCACTATGAGCTGGAATGAAGCCACACCTGCACACAATTCTCACAGCTCTCGTAGATTTCAAAGTGCTGTGAACTTCTCTCATGGCTTTCTTGTGTTTCATCCAAATTTGAGATTTAACACGACTGTCTTAAAGCCATTTGAAGTTGCCAATGTTAATGCTAGAGCCTAACCGGTAATTTAAACTCAGTGGGAAAATGCTGATTCAGAAAGCTTTCAGAAAGCATCGGCTTCCAATGACACAGATGGGGACATTTGGGGCACACTGTGTTGAGTGCTGTGGGATGTCTCTTTTTCTCTAGACCAGGATTTCTCAACCTCAGCATTATTGGCATTTTCAGCTGGAAACTTCTTTGTTGCCAGGCTGTCCGGTACACTAGGGGATGTTTAGCAGCATCCCTGGTCTCTACCCACAGATGCCAGCAGCACCTCCAGTTGTGACACCCAAAAACGTCTCCAGATATTGCCAAATATCCGGTGGGAGGTAGAATCACCCGGGTCAAAACCACTGCTATAGACCCAATTCTTTTTTTAAATTGTGCTTGTGCTTCGTTACTCAGTTGTGTCCGACTCTTTGCGACCCCATGGGCTGTAGTCCACCAGGCTCCTCTGTCCATGGGATTCTCCAGGGAACAATACTGGAGTGGGTTGCCATTTCCTCCTCCAGGGGATCTTTCCATCCCAGGGACTGAACCAGCATCTCCTGTGTCTCCTGCATTGCAAGCAGATTCTTAACCTGTTGAGCCACTAGGGAAGCACTGTGCTGGGTCTTTGTTGCTTTGCACGGAGTTTCTCTAGTTGTGGTGAGCAGGGGCTATTCTTCATTGTGGTGCTCAAGCTTCTCATTGTGGTGGCTTCTCTTGTTGCAGAGCATGGGCTCTAGGCATGCAGGCTTTAGTAGTTGTGGCTCACGGGCTTAGTTGCCCTTCAGCATGTGGAATCTTCCGGGACCAGGGAGCAAACCCATGTCCCCCGCATTGGCAGGCAGATTCTTATCCACTGCACCACCAGGGAAGTCCTAGATCCAATTCTTAACTAAAGTTTTTCAAAATAGGAGGAATGTTATTTACATTTGAGATAGGCTTATGCCAAAGACAGGTGGTACGTAAATAGTCAAGGCTGTGGGCTAACCCGAGGACTCATATGCAGGTGGCCAACTGATTTGTTTTAATGGACATTTAAAGTGGAGAATACAGTGAATTGCCTGGCTGTCCAGTGGTTAGAGCTCTGCAATTCCATTGCACGGGGCACGGGTTTAATCACTAGCTGGGGAACTAAGAAAGCCACAAGTGCCCAAAAATAAATAAATAAAGTGGAGAATACAAACTTCACATTTACCTTTGCCAAACTACTCCCTACTTGTGATGGTTAATTGTATGTGTCAACTTGACTGGGCCAAGGGGTGCCCACATATTTGGTTAAACATTATTTGGGATGTGTGAGATTTCATCTAGATGAGATTAACATCTGAATCAGTACTGAATAAAGCAGACTGCCTTCCCCAATGTGGGTGGGCCTCATCCCAGGGAGAATTCACTCTCCACCTGTTTCCGAGCAGGGACGTGGGCCTTCTCCTGCCCTCGGGCTAGAACTACACTACTGGCTCTCCTGGGGCCCCAGCTTGCAGACGGCGGGTCATGGGCTTTCTCAGCCTCCATAATCATGTGACCCCTTTCCTTATAATCAATCAATAAATCTCTGTATGTATATATACACACACACAGACCTCAGAGATGGCGTGCATTTGGTTCCAGATCACTGCAATAAAGCAAATATCACAACAAAGCAAGCCACATGAATTTTTTGGCTTTCTAGTACATATAAGAGTGATGCTTATACTATTCTATAGTCTGTTAAGTGTGCAATAGCATCATGTCTTAAAAAAAAGTGTGTGCCTTAATTAAAAATAGTTTATTGCCCCCAAAATGCTATCATCTGACAACACAGGGTTGCTCTAAATCTGAAATTTGAAAAAAAAAAAACAAAAACAAATGCAGCATCTGTGAAAGGCAACAAAATGAGGTATGCCTGTAAACACAATAATAGCAGCCTACTTAAATTCAACACTGAGAAAAAGTAGGTGCATGGTTTCAAAAGCAAAAGTACAGAGCAGCCATTCCACAGGTATGGTGGACCTCTCTTCATTAAGAAGACTGGCATGCCTAGGAGAAACCCTGCAATGGGGTAGTTGCCATGGGAGAAGGAACAACCTTCAGAGCCTCAGAATTTCCTTTCTGAGTAGGAGCAATGACCGAGAGGAACACAAATTTCTCACGTGGTACAGTGTGTCAGGATGGCTGGCTGTCCACTCCAGGGCCTTACTGTGGAAGTTAGTATAGAGGGGTCAGTCTCTGAAGGGTTGAGGTTTGCGCTTTGTGGTTCCTACGGGAAGGGGTATGAGTGGGTCTGCAAAGAGATATGCTGCATCCCATTTCCTTCGGGATAAGACAGAGAAAGAGTTTTTTAATAAAGCAGAAGGGTGTTCTGAGATGGTTAAACCACACTCCCCTCTATGGACTGGATTGTACAAGGAGGAAACTGTGTGCCTTGGTAACTGTCCAGGGTGATCAATGTGGTCTGGATGGGGGAAAGACCCTCCACCTGAGCACTGGGACCCAGAAGCAGGTGCTTCAAGAAATAAAAGCTCTTTATTTCTAGTCGATTTATCATATTTATCCCTTGATTTGGTGCTATGAATTTTTCTTTTCTTTTTTTTTAAACTTGGAAACACTCCTTAATAATGTCAAGAGCTACCAACTGGAGTACAGAAATTTTATCCATATTTACAGCTGGACACCAAAGATCTATTAAATACCTACCAAACAGCCTGCACAAGTGCAAATATGAATGACAGATCACATGTTGCTATCCTCAAATACCTTACATTTGAGGATTGGAGAGAGATGGTAAATATCCAAGAGCAGCAGATCTGAAAGATTTCAATTCGTATTTTCATTTTTGTTTTTACATAAAGTTGAACTGCTTTGCTTAGTTTAAAAAACTAAAGGTACACTTTGAGTGACTTTAAAATTACAAACATATCAACTTTTCTGACTAGCCAATAGAAAAAGACTATATTCTATTGCCCAGTCAAAAAGAAGTAAGATTACTATTTGAGAGTTGAGAAAATAATTTTATACTCTTCTAAAGGAAGGTGTTGAGAATTATTTAGAATTGTTCAGATAAAGTCCTTAATTCTGGGTCTGACATTCAAGGCTTCTGCCATCTCTTTCCAACCTTCCTTTCTGGTCCTGCCTCTCTTCTGCTTTTACTCATACATTCCGTGCTAATTACACTAAAGAAAGCAATGAGCGCCCTGTGATTTTCCATTTCCAGACATTTGGGTTTCTTCTCTTCCTTCCCATTAGAACACCAATTCCCTTCTTCCTGACCAAAATCAATTCTTCCCCAAACACTGGTTTCACAACCCATCTCCTATGATGCATTTCACTCTCTCCAGGAGAATTAATCTTCCCCCTGGGTATTTATAAAGGACATGGTGTATGCATGCATGCTCAGTTGTATCTGACCCTTTGTGACCCCATAGACTGTAGCCCACCAGGCTCCTCTGTCCATGGGATTTCCCAGGAAAAAATACTGAAGAGGGTTGTCATTTCCTTCTATAGGGGATCTCCGTGATCCAGGGATCAAACCTACATCTCCTGTGTTTCCTGCATTGGCAGGCAGGCTTTTTACCAATGCGCCACCTGGGAAACCCAAAGGACATGTTACCTCTGTAAAAGCATCTATCACACTCTGCCTTCCATTGCAGGGACTTGTGCTCAATTTGCTAAACTCACTGACTGTCCTAATACGGTTTTTGCAGATACTTTAGGATTTTCTATATAGCTGATCTGCAAATTAAATCAGTTTTACTTCTTCCCTTTCAAAACCTTATTCCCACATTCCCCACCCCTGCCTTGCTTTAATGCACTGGTTAGAACCTCCAGTATAATTTTGAATGGAAGTGGTGAGAGTGGAAATCCTTGCCTGTTCCTGACCTTATGGGAAGAGCATTCTTAAGTAGTACAAAGAATTGATAAACCAAACTTTATGAAAATTCAAAAAACATGTTCTTCAACAGTGTATGGAGTAGGGAGAACATTTTTGTGTTTCTGAATAAATTTTGCTAAAAACTTGGGATCCTGAGCTAAAATCAACCCTTGGGACAGTAATTTAAAATTAGGTACACACTGAGAGAACTCCAGAGAGATGGACCTAACTCTAGGGGTATATGTTTACATTTCAAGGGAAAATGAGGCTCAGGGCCTTAGATAGCCAGAGACATTCAGGTTTATGTGGTCCTTGAAAAGATTTCACTACATTCCTAAAGATTAGAGTAAGAACCCAGGATTCTTCCATCCTATATCTGAGGAGCCAAAGTTTTATTCCCTCTTTTTGAGAAAAGAGGGGGAGACAGCTGCCTCTTTCTCTTGTACACAAGCAGAGAAAATCCATTTTTCTCCATGTCTCACCTATGGATTATCTGGCCCCTCACATAAGAGGTTTTTCCATCTGACTTTCATTGTGATGCCCCAGGGATGGGGCAAGGGGGCCAATGTAGTGATTATTAGGCAAGTAACACTAACGACAGTCTGTCTCTGACTCAGAAAGCCTCATGAACACATTAAGGATAAAATTAAAGAAGACGAATATTAAGAATGCAACAAAAAGACACTGGGCATGATTTCTGTCTCTCTTGTGGTAGGAGGCTGTAAAGAAAAGGTCTGAGAAATGGCACACACCGTCAGGTCAAAATCAGTTTTTGTGCTCATCTACCTGCCAATTTTCTCATTTTTTTCTTTTATTGTGACAAAATATACATAACATAAAACTTACTATTTAAAGCCACTTTTCAATTTACAATTCAGTGCCACTAAGTACATTTGCAATGTGCAACCAGCACTACTATCCATTTCTAGAACTTTTTCATCATCCACCAAAGAAACTCTGTACCCATTCCACAATAATTCCCCATCACTCCCTTCCCCAGCCCCTGGCAATCACCATTATACTTTCTGTCTCTATGAATTTGCCTATTCTAGGTACCTCGTATAAGTAAAACAATATAGTATTTGTTCTTTTGTCTTTGGCTTATTTCACTTACCATAATGTTTTCAAAGTTCATCCATGTTGTAAGATGTATGAGAATTTCATTCCTTCTTATGGATGAATATATCCCACTGTATGGATAGACTACATTTTATTTATCAGTTCATCTGCTGATGGACACATGGGTTGTTTCCACCTTTTGGATATTGTGACTAACGCTGTGAGTCTCTGTTTTCAGTTCTTTTGAATATATGCCTAGGAGTGGAATTGCTGGATCACATGGTATTTCTATGTTGAACTTTTTAGAGAACTACCAAACTATCTGACAGAGCAGATACACCATTTTTCATTCCCACCAGCAATGCACAAGGGTTCCAATTCTCCACATCCTCACCAACACTTGTTGTTTTACAGTTTCCTTCACTTGTATACTTTTGTAAACTGTTCGGTAATTTTAAGCTTTAAAAAACCTTTTTTTATCTAGAAAATTGGTCTCAATAACTGGCCCTGCCACTCTCAGAAGCAGGAGACCTTTTACTTTAAAAAAAAAAAAAAAAAAACAAAAAAACAAATTTCCATGACAATATCACACACAGTTGGTACAATAAATCTCAAAGTAATCTCACTGCCTCTACAGAATCTGGAGAAACTTTTGATAGATTGCTAAGAACAAGTACATCTTTAAATTTACATTAAAATATGTTATTTTCAATTCCTATGCTCATTTTTAGTACTTCTCCTTAAACAGATTTCTGCCCTTCTCATGTGGTTGACATGGTGTTAACATGAAATGAACATGTTAACTCTAAAAATAAATCATCCACAGAATAAATTATTTTAAGTTAAAACTACCCTTTGAAGAGCAGCCTCCTTGGTGTTTTGTAAAAATGTTTTTCTCCAGTAACAATAAAAGCTGACTTTAATGAAAATTGAGGAAATGTCAACACTACTTTCCTGTTATCTATACACTGTCATTTATTTTTCTATTTTCTGTCATTTTCTCTGTAAAACAGTAAGGAAAATACCACACAGCTTGCTGGAATAAGAACAATCTTTTTCAACTTTGAACTTATAGTTAGAAATAATTTACAGAGAATGAGATTTTATCCTTCCTGCATAAAGAAAAGGAAATGTCATTAAAAACATAAATTGATTATAGCCTTTTGAAATTGAAGGGAAATTTTTCTTCCCAAACTCTTTCTCTCAATCTAAATGCTCCAAGTAATATTGTTCAAGGTTCAGGTAAGTTGGTTATTAAGTAAATTAGCTTTGAATATACAAGTGGCATTCAAAAACCTGTCTAACCATGAAAGATTTAAGTAAGTTCAATTGTACCTGCAATGAAAAATGAGGAAAAGATTAGAAAAGCTCATTACTTAGAATTCACATAGCAATTCATGTTTTCTATGCATCCAAAATCAGATGCAAGTCATTGCTCAAAAAGGATCTGCATTTTTCGTTGGGTGCCCTTCTCCATAAAACTCATAATGGTAGAATTTCCTATTTCCATCCATCTTCCTTCCCATCATTCATTCAATGTCTACTGACTACCAAGAGTGACCTAGGCATTGTTTCAGGCAGTAGGGCTAGAGAAATGAATAATGTCTGGGTAAGTGCAGTGACGTCAGCATTCCCTCCCTGCAGTGTTTGAGACTGCTGGCTGTAGTTTTGCTTCCCTTCCTGAGCCCTTCAAATCAATAATTCCTTATCTAGCACCCCACATCCATCTGCTGTTTGGTTCCTAACCTGGCTTTGGCGGTGGTGGTGGTCTAGTCGCTAAGCCGTGTGTGACTCTTGCAACACCATGGGAGCCTGCCAGGCTCCTCTGTTCATGGGATTCTCCAGGGAAGAATACTGGAGTAGACTGCCATTTCCTTTATCCCTGGGCCCTGCTATGTAAGTGTGCTAAATAGCACTCCTTCCGCATGTTGCATCTTGCAAGCCAGTCTCAATCACCCTCCACCTTCTCTCCAGCTCCGAAATTCTGTCTAGCTGTAATGCCCAATGTTCCCAATGAAAGCTAGGATTTAGGATGACAGATAAAACTTAGGACTCCCATTATATTTGAATTTCAAATAAACAATGAATTTTTTAGTGTAAATATATCCCACACAATACTTCAAATGGGACATACTCATACTAAACAATTATCTGACATTATCTGAAATTCAGCTGTAACTGGAATCCTGTATTTTTTTATTTGCTTAATCTGGCAACCCTAGTCACAGCAAATAAACTACATTCCTCAAGGAACTGACCACTGTGAATTAACACGCATGCTACCAGAGGAATCACAGCAGAACTTGCTTGGGACTGGTTCTAGGTTGAGTTCCCCTGGAAGCAGACCCTAAGACATGAATCTGAGTGCAAGCAGTTTATTTGGGAGGTGACATAAAAGAGGGTAGGGGAGGAATCCAAAACAGTGTGCATTAACCAACACGTTACTGCTCTGGATAAGTGAGAACCCACTTGAGAGATGTGTCCCCCAGGAGACAGAAATGCTGCGATACTGTTCATCAGCTCACGTTTGGCATCAGTTAAGGATCACTCCTGGGGATTTTAACTCCCCTGCATTTCCAGCCAAGCGTGTCTGGGCAGCCAGCTAAAAGCCTCTGGCAGAGAGTGATAGGTGCTTGTAGCAAAGCCAGCAGAGATGGTGAGTGCCAAGCAGAGAGGAATAGGCACTGCCGTGACAGCATCTGCCACAGTGATATCTCTGGATGATGAGCCCTGTATAAACTGAGTTAATTTGGGAATCAAACCTAAGTCCAAAAATTGCAGCAAGTAAGAATTGGGAAAGACCTCAAAGATAATCTAGTCTAATTCCTTACTTCAGAGATCAGGACGTTGAGTTTCTTATCCAAAGGAAAGAGTTACTTTTGGCAGGTCCAAGATGCTGTTTCTATTACTGTAGGTCACCATCAGAGTGATGAATGAGTTGCAAAGAATTTTCATGTTTCCTGACCCGGATCCTACCATTTTACACACAAAGGAGAAGAAACTCTTTGAGCTTGGTCAGGAGTGGGGTGTTGAGCAAGGACCAAAGTGATCTGGGTTTTATGTAGACTCAGAGCGTCCCCCTCACTGTGAACTGAGAAGCCACCCTCCTGCTTGGATATGGGAAATAGAGTAGGGTGTGAATTAGGAATCAGGCCCCTTGTATGCAGAGGTCACCCTGCCAGAGAGCACGTCACTACCCTTTTTCTGTTTCCCACCCATCCAATCCTTTGGCCACCTCATGCAAAGAGCTGACTCACTGGAAAAGACCCCAAAGCTGGGAAAGACTGAGGGCAGAAGGAGGCAACAGAGGAGAAGACAGTTGGATGGCATCCTCAACTCAATGGACATGAGTTTGAGCAAACTTTGGGAGATGGTAAAGGACAGGGAAGCCTGGCGTGCTGCAGTCCATGGGGTCGCAAAGTCAGGCATGACTTAGCAACTGAACAACAACAACAATGCTCAAGTCAACAAGACACTTGGTTTTCCCCAGATCACACCAAAATCTCATATAATGAAAGTTGCCTGAGGAAAGATGGAACTTATCCAGGAGTGCCAGCTTAGGCTCACCTCTTTACTCCATCATCTCAGTATTCCTTCAGAGTGGTCCCATAGAAACTTTAGGGGTGGGCAGAACTCTTGTTCTGATTCCCTCCCAAATTTGGGGTGAAAATCGAGTGGAATCATGGTGTGAAATCTCTAAATTTCTATAGGCTTGCAATCTACAAAAGATAACATAAAATAGATATTCCAGCTCCTGGCACAGAACTGCCACATAGTAGATTCTCAGTTAATGTTTAATGAATGAATGATAAAGTCCTTGAATTGCAACTTATTGCTTACTCTCACTGAAAAATAAATGTATTCCACTTGTTGCTCGGTTTGCTAGGAACCCTTGACTATATGATTTGATGGTGATGTTCATATTCCATGGCCTGGGATAGAGGGTGTAACCAATAGTATTATGAGTAGTTAAGGAAGAGGATGGCAAGTACTGGAAGAAATATCCAATGCAAACTTTATGACCTGAAGAAAATTTTAACAGATCTGTCTTTGGAAAGTATCCATGAGGCTTTAATTTATTTAAGCATTTATAATTTAAACCAAAACAAGAAAACCAACCAAGATAATGTAATTGATTCTAACTTATAATTTTTCTCCTGCCATATGTAGCAACTAATAATTTTCTTATCTGGTCCATAAATGACCTCACAGTAGGTCAAGGAAATTTGACTGGGATCTAATGTCATATTTAACATTATTTTTCACTTCTTAACTCAATATGCCAGACCTACACTTAAAGCATTACAGATTGTAAGTGAAGCCACTTATCAGAGTCACTTTGCAAGGTCTTTACTCTTACTTTAGTAAAGCTGTTGGGGAAAGCAGTGAGATAGTAGCAAGCAAGATAATAACTCTCTTCTCTAAGCACTAAACACAAAACCATAGAAACAAATTCAACCTGCAATGCTCTGTATGTCTTCAAGATATCTGTGGTAAAATCTTTTTTTTTAATTTATTTTAATTAGAGGCTAATTACTTTACAATATTGTATTGGTTTTGCAATACAATCAACATGAATCCACCACGGGTGTACACATGTTCCCCATCCTGAACCCCCCTCCCACCTCCCTCCCCATACCATCGCTCTGGGTCATCCCAGTGCACCAACCCCAAGCATCCTGTACCCTGCATCAAACCTGGACTGGTGATTCATTTCTTATATGATATTATACATATTTCAATGCCATTCTCCCAAATCATCCCACCCTCCCTCTCCCACAGAGTCCAAAAGACTGTTCTATATATCTGTGTCTCTTTTGCTGTCTCGCATACAGGGTTATCATTACCATCTTTCTAAATTCCATATATATACGTTAGTATACTGTATTGGTGTTTTTCTTTCTGGCTTACTTCACTCTGTATAATCAGCTCCAGTTTCAACCACCTCATTAGAACTGATTCAAATGTATTCTTTTTAATGGCTGAGTAATACTCCACTGTGTATATGTACCACAGCTTTCTTATCCACTCATCTGCTGATGGACATCTAGGTTGCTTCCATGTCCTGGCTATTATAAACAGTGCTGCGATGAACATTGGGGTATACATGTCTCTTTCAATTCTGGTTTCCTCAGTGTGTATGCCCAGCAGTGGGATTGCTGGGTCGTATGGCAGTTCTATTTCCAGTTTTTTAAGGAATGTGGTAAAATCTTTATGTCTATTTAATGAGAACTTTTACTTCTTGAAATCAATTGTTTTCTAAGACAACAATGAGTATAACCTTAATTCTATATCACTCTGAGTTTTCTTTAGGGACATAGTGTCTTTTTAATCTTTTATTATTTTTAATTGGAGGATAACTGCTTTACGATATCATACTGGATTCTACCATACAGCAATGTGAATCAACCATAATGGACATAGTGTCTTAAATTCTAGGGAATTCAGACATGAGCTCTGAAAAGGATCTTGCACACCACTGAGTCCACTGAATTCATTTTACAAATGACACAATCAATGCCCAAAGAAGTTAAGTAATGTTCTCCAGCCCAGGGATCAGCAAACTTTTACTGTAAACAACTAGACAGTAAATATTTTAGGCTTTGTGGGTCCTATGGTCTCTGCCACCCCTAGTCGGCTCTTTCACTGTAGTGTAAAAGGCAACGTGGTTGGCCATCCATTTTCATGGATTCCACATCCACGGATTCAACCAATCACAGATCTAAAATATTCACAGACAAAAAAATTCCAGAAAGTTCCAAAAAGCAAAACTTGAATTTACTGCACACTGGCAATTATTTACATAGCATTTACATTACATCTACAACTATTTACATATCATTTACATTGTATTGGGAGAAGGTGATAGCACCCCACTCCAGTACTCTTGCCTGGAAAATCTCATGGACGGAGGAGCATGGTAGGCTGCAGTCCATGGGGTCGCTAAGAGTCAGACACGACTGAGCGACTTCACTTTCACTTTACATTGTATTAGGTATTATAAGTAATCTAGAGATGATTTAAAGCATATGGGAGGATGTGTGTATATGATATACAGATATGACACAATTTTACATAAGGGACTTGAACATCTCAGATGTTCATATTCATGAGGGTCTTGGACCTAATCCCCCAAGGATATCAAGGGATGACTGTACTTTGACAAATGAGCATGGCTGTGTTCCAATAAAACTTTATTTACAGAAACTAGTGGGAGCTTGGACTTGGCCTCTAGGCAGTAGTTTGCCAAACCCTGACCTAGACTGCACAGCTGAGTAATGTCATAGCCAGGCCAGACTCAGCTTATATAACCATCTATGTTTATTTATTTAGTCATCTAAGTAATACCTACTAAGAATATACTGAGTGCAAGACATGAGGCAGAATGGTAGGGCATTCTGCTGCTGCTAAGTCGCTTCAGTCGTGTCCGACTCTGTGTGACCCCATAGACAGCAGCCCACCAGGCTCCCCCGTCCCTGGGATTCTCCAGGAAAGAACACTGGAGGGGGTTGCCATTTCCTTCTCCAATGCATGAAAGTGAAAAGTGAAAGTGAAGTCGCTCAGTCGTGTCCGACTCTTAGCGACCCCATGGACTGCAGCCTACCAGGCTCCTCCGTCCATGGGATTTTCCAGGCAAGAGTACTGGAGTGGGGTGCCATTGCCTTCTCCGAGGGCATTTTGGTACAGCTGAATAACCCCAAGTTCAGACTGTAATATTTTGTCTACAGGGATAAAATTTAGCAGTCTCTACTAATTGTGTCTCAAGAAAACATCTTCATTTGGCGATCAAATTTTTGATCATTGAAACTGTCTCTGAGACACAAAAATTTGATCTCCTTTAGAGCTAATAGTGTGATACACCTGCAGTTGTAAGTCTCTGTTCTCAAATGCATAGGTGGCCTGATAATTTTATTCCCAGAAACAAGCCATCAGGATTTCCACTATCAGTACCCCTACCCTCCTGCTGGATCATGAGCATTTCTTCCAGTGAGTTTTCACAGAATTTGGCTCACCCTACAACCAACTCCTCCTTTCTAATACAGAGTCTCTGCCAAAGGATATCATGGATATCATGGAGAGGAACCAGTTTCATAAACCAATGATCCAAAGGCACTTGTTCAAGCGAAGCAGAGGACAGGAGAAATGTTCTGAATCTTTCCACAAATATTTACAAGTCCCAACAACATTCTGGGCATACTGGGTTGAACTGTAAAGATAAAATCCCTTTCTAGAGGGGCTTAAAGTAGAGTATGGAGGACATTGAACAGTGAAAAGTCCTGTGAAAATAAATAAATGAGAGTAATTGAATGCAGAGGGATGGGGGCTGTGGAGAGAGGGAGAAGGGGGCTACATAATATACAGTGATCAGGGAAGGTCTTTTTAAGAGGGTATCATTTGGGATAGATACTACATGGTGACAAGGAGCCAGCTTCATAAGGATCATGGTGATAAGAACTGATTCTTAATGCACTGAATTCAAATGTCCTGAGGTAGAAACTTGCTTGGTGTGAGTTCAGTGTGGTTAGACTAGAGAAAGCAGGTAAGCACAAGAATAGTGTGAGATGATGTCAGAATGGGGGGCAGTGGTGTGCAATCCCTGGCCACTGTGCCTATGAGTCAGTGTTTACAAAGTAGGGTACATGTTCCACAGGGCAGGACCCCAGACCATCCACTGAGGTGAGGGATAAAGAAATCAGCATTTTTATTTGAATATATTTCTATCACAAATAACAGGAAAGGAATTAAGCTTTGTTAATAGGTCATATAAAGACTGACACTGGTGCTCTCTTAGTCAGGATGTCTGAACGTCATGAACCAGGTATGTTACTGGAAACTTTCCGAAGGAAAAGGGCTTTCAAAGGGTTTGCAGGAAGCCTGCAATGTTTTTGTCCTGTTGCAGTTGATGTATGCCTTAAGCGAATTTAGATTATATTCTTCAGCTGTAACTAAATGAAATAAATACAACATATGAATGCTTAAACAGCTCTGTGCAAAGGAATCAAGCACTGAAAATAAGTCAAATAATAAGAAAATGGTACAATTTACATTGTTTCTTCTTTCCCTAGTATAACCTCTTTAATAGCAACAATTCCTGGGTAAAAACAATAATGATCTAATTCAATACTTTCAAAAGTGTTTGTATGCCACATTTCACATCATGGTTCAGTATTTAGATATGTATATAGAGTCCTGTAACTATACACAGATACATAGATATAGGTACATAAGTGAAATAAGAGTGTATCAAAACAATACTTATTAGTAACATACACTGATATTTTATCTTGTTTTTTAAATGTTTTATTAATTTTAAGAGATAGTCATTATTAATATTATAATCTACCAATAGGTTGCAATATGCAGTTTGAAAAATACTGACACAATCAGATCTGAGGAGAAATCAGCCACACAAAATTGAGTTGAGACTATCTAAATATGGATTGACCTCCATTACTGTTAACCATCAATCTCACCACAAAAGTATATTTTTCCCTTTAGAAATTGGCTAATGGTAGCAATGAAGTCATCAGAATTCACAAAATATTTTAAAAACCAGCATGCATGCAAACACCCAGGCCACAAAACAAACCACTACCATATTTTTCAATACTATTAAAACAATGAGACAATACTCATATATCACTTAACAAAATCTTACTAAACTTCAAAGTCTCTTTATATATATATAATCCGGAGAAGGCAATGGCACCCCACTCCAGTACTCTTGCCTGGAAAATACCATGGATGGAGGAGCCTGGTAGGCTGCAGTCCATGGGGTCGCTAAGAGTCGGACACAACTGAGCGACTTCACTTTCACTTTTCACTTTCATACACTGGAGAAGGAAATGGCAACCCACTCCAGTGTTCTTTCCTGGAGAATCCCAGGGACAGGGGAGCCTGGTGGGCTGCCGTCTATGGGGTCGCACAGATAGGACACGACTGAAGTGACTTAGCAGTAGCAGTATATATATAATCTGTAAACATATATAGACATATAAAGACACAGGCATATATAGATAGTCTCACCATTTTTTTTTTTTTTTTGGACTGAGGTGATATATAAACATTAAATAAGTTTGGAGATCACCATTATAGCTCACAGAATTTGTCTGCCCTGGACCTTCATTATCCATCTGTGGATCTTCAGGACTCTAGAACTGAAAACTGTGATTTTCCACCTTGTTTCTCCTACTATTGCCTAAACTCAATGTTTGCAGTCCTTTATTACGTGAACTACTAGCCTGGAACGTGTACCCACACTGTGAAATCCTTTTCCCCAGTGCAAGTAACTGATGGACATAGGACCTCTAAAGAGTAGGCCACGTAGTTATTCTCATGCCAGACCCTTGTATGATTTGCCTTGTTTTGATTCAACTTACTCTACAATCTGGATATCCTTTTAGAAAAATCAAATGTGTAAAGGATTTGGTATATCCCAATCAACACTCAGTTTACCAGTTACATAATTTACTCTAGTTAGAACTATATTTGGAGAGAGATAAACAAGTCTTCCCTGGTGGCTCAGATGGTAAAGTATCTGCCTACAATGTGGGAGACCCAGGTTCAATCCCTGGGTTGGGAAGATCCTCTAGAGAAGGAAATGGCAACCCACTCCAGTACTCTTGCCTGGAAAATCCCATGGATGGAGGAGTGTGGTAGGTTACAGTCCATGGGGTTGCAAAGAGTCAGACACGACTGAGTGACTTCACTTTCTTTCTTTTAAACAAGTCTAGTCATATAGATACATGAACCTCAGCCAGTGTCTTAGCCTTTCTAGACCTGTTTCCATATTCATAAAATGGTGAAAATACATAGCTCTAATTAATCCTACTACAGGGATCCCCTGCTTTTCAAAAGTTTGCTTTACACTACAATGTTTTACAGTACTTGTTTTCACTAACTTAAAGAAATAAGATTTCTGCTTTTACAAAAAAAAAAAAAAAAAAAGCCAAAAAGTGAAAACAGTGCTCAGCGTTTTCTTTGTAGCAGCCCTTAGAGAGGCAGCATGAATCCCAAGCAGTGAGAGTGGTACCACCAACCTCCTTCCTCAGGAACTACACTCAGCACCTCAGCATCAAGCCAACACAGCCTTGAACTACGTCTGTGAGCATCTGTGCTTTATCTTATTTTGTGCATACATTAGCAAAATGTGTCCTAAGGTAACTGCCTCTTCGCTTTATATCATTTCAGCTTATGAAAAGTTTCATAGGAACACTTGGCTTTTGGATAGTGGAAAAAACAGCATAAGGGTTAATTAGAAAATCTACAGAATGCACTTTAGCACATTTCTCAGTGTAGAATGGGTACTCCATAAATTGTGGCTCTCATTTTCTTGTGGAGATTCAGTTCTGTGTAGCACATCTTCATATGGTGTATACAACTGTCATAGATGTGCTTTAAAAAATCATACTTTTCCTCTAAGATCAGGAACAAGACAAAGATACCCACTCTTGTCACTTTTATTCAACATAGTATGGGAAGTCCTAGCCAGAGCAATTAGACAAGTGAAAGAAATAAAGGGCATCCAAATGGGAAGGGAAAAACTAAAACTATCACTATTTGCAGATGACATATATGTAGAAAACCTAAAGACTTCATAAAAAAAAAATTGTTAGAAACAATAAGTGAATTCAGTAAAGCTTCAGGATATAAAATTAATACTCAAAATCTATTGTTTTTATACACTAATAATGTTTTTATACACCAGGGCTTCCCCGGTGGCTCAGATGGTAAAGCGTCTGCCTGCAACGCAGGAGATCCAGGTTTGATTCCTGGGTCAGGAAGATCCCCTGCAGAAGGAAATGGCAATCCACTCCAGCACTCTTGCCTGGAAAATCCCATGGACAAAGGAGCCTGATAGGCTACAGTCCATGGGGTCACAAAGAGTTGGACACGACTGAGCGACTTCACTTTCACACTAATAACAAAATATCAGAAAGAGAAATTAAGAAAGAATCCTACTTACAATTGCATCAAAAAGAATAAAATACTTGGGAACAAATTTAACCAAGGAGGTAAAAATTCTGTATATTGAAAACAATAATAAAAGAAATTGAAGAAGACACAAATAAATAGAAAGATAATCCATGCTCATTAATTATAACAATTAATATTGTTAAAATGCCCATACCAACCCAAAGCAGTAGGCAGATTCGATGCAATCTCTATCAAAAGTCCAATGGCATTTTCCACAGAAATAAACAATCCTTAAATGTGAATGAAAGCACAAAAGATCCTAATAGCCAAAGCAATCCTGAGAAAGAAAAACAAAACTGAAGGTATCATGCTCTCTGATTTCAAACTATATTACAAAATTATAGAAATCAAAAAGTATGGTTTTGGCATAAAACAGACACATAGATAAATGGGACAGAAAATAGACCACAGAAGTAAATCCACACATAATGGTCAATTAATTTATGATAAAGGAGCCAAGAATATACAGTGGGGAAAGGAGAGTTTCTTCAATAAATGGTACTGGGAGAACTGGACAGCCACATGCAAAAGAATGAAACTTGACCACTATCTTACACTGCAAACAAAAATTAACTCAAAATGAATTAAGACCTGAACATAAGACCTGAAATCATAAAACTCCTAGAAGAAAACATAAGCAGTAAGTTCCTTAACATAGGTCTCAGCTATGATTTTTTTGACACAAAAAAGGGAAAGTGACAAAAGCAAAAATAAACAAGTGGGACTACATCAAACAGAAAAGCTCTCTATAGCAAAGGAAACCATCAACAAAATACAAAGGCAACCTACAGAATGGAGAAAATATATGTAAGGTATATATCTGATAAGGGGCTGATATCCAAAATACATAAAGAAGTCATACAACTCAACAGAAAAAAAAATCCAATTTAAAAATGGGTAGAAGATCTGAATAGACATTTTTCCAAAAAAGACATGAAGATGGCCAACAGTTACACAAAAAGATGCTCAACATCATTAATCATCAGAGAAATGCAAACCTAACCACAATGAGGTATTACCTCACAACTGTTAGAATAGCTGTTATCAAAAAGATAAGAAACAAGTGTTGGTGAGGATGTGGAGAAAAGGGAACTCCTGTATGCTGTTGGTGGGAACGTAAACTGTTGGTGGTGCAGCCACTATGGGAAGCAGTATGGAGGGTCCTAAAATTTAAAAATAGAACTATCATATCATCCAGCAATTCCACTTCTGATATTTACCCAAAGAAAAAGAAAACACTAACTCAAAAAGATATCTGCACTCCCATGTTTCCTCCAGGATCATTTACAACAGCCAAGATACAGAAACTACCCAAGTGTCCATCAATGAGTGAATGGATGAAGAAACTGGAGTATAAATACACAATGGAATACTATTTGGCCATAAAAAAGAACGGAATCTTGCCATTTGTAACAACACAGATGGACCTTGAGGGCAATAAGTTGAAAAAAAATGGAGAGAAATAAACAAATATGTCCATCTGTATGTACATAAGGTATGAATTTAACTAAATACATATATATGTTGCACACATATGGCTTTGAATATTTTCAGTGTATTATATAATACACAAAATATATAATACACATACACACAAAAAAAATTCTAAAGTCTTTAGTCCTGGTAGTGAGTGCAATTCCCAGCCAAGTACGTGGGAGAGTTCAGCCTCTGGCACTCTGGCAGAGGGAAAGGCAGCAATGAAGCAGAGTAGGAGCAGCAAGCACAGGGGTTGGGTAGGATGAAAACCAGATGAGGATGACATCCTGGAAGGCCAGAGGAAGCAGGGAAGGTGTGGCAGACGACAGGAGAACTCTGCTGGGGCACGTGGCTCCCCTCTGCTCTCATTACCAGAGGTTCATAGAGTCGGAAGCCCGGGAGACTTGGGTGGAGAGTCAGATGGGCTGACTGGTCACCTGTGACTTAGGGCTGTAGTCTCATACCCCCCTAGCACGCAGATTTGTACACTGCCAGTGTTCCATCCTGCAGAATAATGCCGCAAACAGCTCTTCTTCGCAATGCCAATTACCACAGGAGTGAGGGTGGCATATCTTGCCAAGCTAGTGTAGCACAGCATTCAGGCCAGGTGGCCCTCAGATGGCCAGACATTCACTGTGGGTGACTGGGAAGAGGCAAGGACTGGGAAGAATCTCCCGCCGCCGCCGCCAAGTCGCTTCAGTCGTGTCCGACTCTGTGCGACCCCACGGACTGCAGCCTACCAGGCTTCTCCGTCCATGGGATTCTCCAGGCAAGAACAGGAGTGGGTTGCCATTTCCTTCTCCAGGGAAGAATCTCCCAGAGGAGTTCAAATACAGGAAGCATTGGTCATTGGTCATATTGCTGGCAAAATCCAGACTAGCCTGGCAGTCGGACCCACCTCCCCACACCCTTGCTGTTTTTTGTTGTCAAGAGAAAAAAAATCAAGTCACATACTTTTACATTCACAAATAAGAAAACAATACCATCCTAATGATGTTTTCAAGAAAATGAAAACAATCTTTCCGTCAGATCAGCACTGCTATCTTCGTCACTTTCTGTTTCCATAGACACTAGGTCAACTTTGAAAATGATTCATAAACATTCACCTGTATTTTTCAAAGATGAAATGGAAGGGCAGGGATTGGAATCTTGCATTTTATTTTCCACTCTCTGGATAAAGTGAGGTTATGAAGCCACTTATTTTTTTCTCTTGGTCTCATTTCCATCCACCTATAAGACAAATGATATCATGTTTGACTATCTTCTTCACACAAAACACATTATGCATTTTTAAAGAACAGTGTGATTCACTCAGTTTTACTCACTGGCAAAAATCCTTCTTTTGGGAATGTCACAGATGGATGTTCTTCATACTTTTCTACCTCTACCACCCTCAATTTAAATAATGATTAACTTTATGAAACTACTGAGGACAATGAATTATAAGGTTTATTTTACATTTTCCTGCACAAGAGTAAACATTTACCAGAGAAAAGCCCATTTTACTATAAGCAGAAGTCAATATTGCCAACAACATCAAAGAGCAGTAAGGTCAATAGGAAGTGTCCATTAAATCTCTTCCAATTTTGGAATGCATCTTTGTGCCAGGGGATTAGCAGATGAGTGAAAGTCTTCGTGGATAAATGAGGTACCAATTTTCTAGAATAATCCCAGAGCAACAAAAGAATGACAGGATAGTTTTACAAATAAAGACAAGAGGCCTGACTGCTGTTGCATTTGCTAAATAACCCCTCAGTCACTCAGAAGAAAGCATGAGTTTTCTCCAAAGAATACTAAAAGCTCCTATTCTCCAACAGTGCAAGCAAATCAAAACCACTGGCCATTTCCCCCTTCCCTTCTACTTACCCTGTTCAAAGTCCTGGCTTACTCTCAGGACTGCTCTAGATCCTCTAGTCAGTTTCCTCTGTTCTTGCCCCTCAGTGTGCCTGGCCATCTGTTTAGTGCTGCCAATGCAATGCCCTTTGAGTGCCCTCAGTCAGCACCCAGGCTCCTCTTGCTCCCACATCTCTTCACTCCTGTTAGCTATCTGATCAGTCTTCATTTATTTATTGCACATATTCCCAGTATAAATTATTTTCACAGATGCATATAAGTGTGTGACTTGCCAAGGCTGCAGCATGTGTGGGAATCCAGTTCTCCCTTCCTCTGCTTCTGCCCGTCAGACTATTGTCTCCCCTAGTTAGCACCTGCAGCAAAATCACAGCCTCAACTTGTGACAGTACCATGATATCCAAGGCAACCAACGGCAAGGTCTTAAACATAGAATTATTTCAATGCAAGACAAAGCATAACGCAAAGCTGAGGAACAGGCAGACAAAGCGCATGCTTTAACATATGTCTTCATTAATATTAAATTGAGTTAGTTTCTGGGTGGCAAAGAGTTGTTTCACAAATTATACAAAGAAGGAGCACTGTAAATTAAGAAATTGTATGGCCATGTCATAATGCCTGATAAAATGTATTAAAAGCATACTGAGAAAAAAATTAACAGAGAAAAGAATTTTTAAGTTGTTTTTCTCAAACAGTTAAGACATCAGTTCTGAGTCTGAAGCACTGAACTAGAGGCAGAAACTATTAATATTATTCATTACTTTGAGTTTACATGGAATTAACTAGAGTTCAAATAATATTTTCTTTAGTCATACATTACATATACAACTTTAATCATACTTTATGACTGAACTATGAAATAAACTGCATCATCAATTCTTGTAATAAGTGAAAAACTTTGTGACTCCCTGCCTACAAACACCCAGGGTAACCTAGGGAGTGCTGCAGATTTCCATAGTTTTCACCAGTTTCACCAGAGTCTCCTCAGATATCCATGAAACCAAAACAAAAGCAGTGTGTTCACCATACAAACACCTCTTCAAGACAACCTCCCTAGCCATGCACCTCCAACCAGGTTACTATCCTTAAAAACTTTGAGTTGGTCTTGGTCCTTTGTCTAAGATGTAGAAGTCAAGATGAGATTAAATGTACAACGATTTTTTTAGTGAAAATGCTTGTGCAAAGAGAAATACAGATGAAGCCAGGCAAGGCTAAGACAGCTGATGCACCCACTTTCTTATGGATGGAAGCAACCCAGACTTCCTTAATGTATAAGTAAAGGTTCGTTTTGCTGAAGGGAGTTCTTGAGTCAAGGTCAACTGACAAAGGAGTTTGTGTCTCCTGGAACAGCATCCCTTATTGTCTTCAAACCTGCTCGGTCACAGTTGGGGAGCAGCCTCTGGGAAGCAAGATCCACAGTGGATTCGAACTGTAGGAGCGGGGGCCCTGGGACAACTGTTCCACAGTGTAGGAAGGTCTACAAGGTGCATTCCCAGGGCTTAAAATACCACTACTACACAGAAATTCAAGTTTGTACCTATAAAATAAATCTTGAGCCTCAAATTTTCACCAATCACTACCTAACCCACCTGCAAACAATTTCTAGTATTTTGTTTTAGATACCTTTTTAGTAATTTAAGTACCATTTTCACCTGCCCCACAGGTGACCAAAATGCTTTCCCTCATGTTATTTCCTCCTTCTAATACTTTCTTCATCTCAAACCCTCTTTTCAAGATCCTACCCACTTTATAAGGTCCATATGAAATGTCAATCAACTACTAAGACTGTCCTCAAAATTCTTGCTCCCACCCCATCTGCTCAACCTCCACCCTATCTAGGAACCTTCATGGGATTTCACCTACTTAGACATGAGCATTTAGAACGTTAAGCACTGTCCATCACTTTAGTTGTTATTAATTTTATCACCATCACAAACCCCTGGAAGGACTGCACATACTTCAAATTTGTATTCCTGTAATATTACACAAAAAATAAACTGAATAAATGAATTAATTTATTAGTGAAAGATCAATTCTGGCCTGGTGTATATAAACAACCCAGGTCTAAAAGTAAAGCTAAAAGACCTTCTTTATATCTTAAGTTCTATGCTTGTGCTGATTTTTTAAAATTTTATAAGATAAACAGAAACTATTAAACCCAAGGGTAGCTAGTGGTATAGAATCCGCCTGCCAATGCAGGAGACATGGGTTCAATCCCTGGGTCAGGAAAGATTCCCTGGAGAAGGAAATGGTAAACCACTCCAGTACTCTTGCCTGGGAAATTTCATGGACAAAGGAGCCTGGTGGGCTAAAGTCCACAGGGTTGCAAGAGAGTCAGATACAACTTAGCCACTAAATAAAAACAACAATACTGATTCTAACATTTGAGGCTAAAAATCCCATAGACCTGGGAAAGGACAGCTGCAGTCATAGAGAAATACACAGTAAAATAAGCTGACATAGGAAGTTGACCCAATAAATGACTATTTTGTGAGAGGTTTAAATATAGAATCCTGTTAAATTAATTAAACAAGGCCATTAGATTGAGGTGACGTTAATGCCCTAGAGGCCCACCTAAGTAAACTGAAATTTAAGTTTGTAAATGCCTCAAGGTTACAAGATCAAAATGCTAAGAATGACCAATCAGAAACAGCCAACTAGGCTTGAAGTTATAGCCAATAATTTCCTTACTTTGCTTTTGTTTTCTATGTCTTTCTCCAGGCTCCTGTCAGTGGAATGTCCCTAACCACTTCTGACATGGCCCTGCCTGATTCAAACTGATTTTTGCTCAGAGAAATTCTACAAACTTTTAATATGCCTCAGTTTACCTATTAACAGCTCTGGCATCAGCACAGGGAACCAAAGAAGCCCCAAGAGCCCCCAGGAGCAGTGAGCCAACAGGAAGAGGGGCCTGTGAAGTTGCCCGATGGGCAGTCCGCTGGCTGCCTCCTGAGGTGATGGGCGAGTCCCTCTCAGAGCCTGGACCTTCACACTTTGAGCATTTCTTTTCTCAGATTGGGTCCAGAAACTGCTCAGAATCAGACTGGATCCAACTTAGAAACCAAACTGAGTCCAGGGACAAACTGTGTCCACCTTAAAAACTGGGCCAGGACAGACCAGGTCCAACTTAGGAACCGAATGAGGTCCGATGGCGAACTGGGTCTGGCAAAGAACTGGGTCCAAATTAGAAACTGGACCGGGTCCAGGGACAAACAGGTTCCGACTTAGAAACCGAAATGGGTCTGGGGATGGACTGAGTCCAACTTATTGAAAGAAACCGGAAACCTGGTCCAGGACGGACTGTTTGTTTATTTTTTTTAATTGTGGTAAAAGTCACATAATATAAAACATACTATTTGAACCATACTGCTGCTAAGTCGCTTCAGTCGTGTCTGACTCTGTGCGACCCCATAGACGGCAGCCCACCAGGCTCCCCCGTCCCTGGGATTCTCCAGGCAAGAACACTGGAGTGGGTTGCCATTTCCTTCTCCAATGCATGAAAGTGAAAAGTGAAAGTGAAGTCACTCAGTCGTGTCTGACTCTTAGCAACCCCATGGACTGCAGCCTACCAGGCTCCTCCGTCCATGGGATTTTCCAGGCAAAAGTACTGGAGTGTGTTGCCATATATTTAACTGTAAAGTTCAGTGGCACTACGTACATTCACATTATCGTGCAACTCACCATCAGGATGGACTGGGTTTGACCTAGAAACTTCACTGGGTCTGGTATGAGGCCTCAGGTTAATAAAATGTCTTGAAATCAACCTTACTGGACTTCCCTGCTGACCCAGTGGTTAAGATTCCCAGCTTCCAATGCAGGGGGT
Organism: Bubalus kerabau; assembly: GCF_029407905.1. Lineage (NCBI taxonomy): Eukaryota > Metazoa > Chordata > Mammalia > Artiodactyla > Bovidae > Bubalus > Bubalus kerabau. The sequence goes on along the minus strand of NC_073647.1, from coordinate 146,730,411 downwards.
TCGGGGGGCAGGGTTTGATCCCTGGTTGGGGAATGAAGATCCTGCAAGCCTTGTGGCACAGCCAAAAAATTTAAAATAAATAAAGACAAATTTTTAAAAATAAAGTTATGGGGGGGACCCCCTCTCCCCCCCAAAAAAAATAAATAAAAATGAAGTTAATTTTACCAAAGATAATCTTGAGTTACGGTGGCCACAGTGGAGAACTTTTAACCACCTGAGATGACCTTATCCAGTTACAAGGTGCCCTAGAGAAAAGGGTCTCAGCCAGGCACTCACTATGAAGGGTCGGGAGAGAGTTACTTTTCCCCTTCTGTGGTTTCTAGTGACCAGGACGAGACCCACTGGAACACCTCACTTGCTCTGAATCATGCAGACGGCATTATGGGGAAACTGGCAGGAGCCTGGCAAAGGGTAACAGTTCTTAGCAAGGTCAGCTCTCCTGGATTTGTGGAGCATGGGTGAGAAAGGAAGGGGAAATTTCATGTTGTCCTTTCCTTTCCAAATTCATAAGGGCAGGAAAACACATTGGCTATCGATTCTTTCCTTCCCAGGAATAGCTACTGCCTTCTTGTTTGTCTCATTTTGTGCCCTGAGAACTTAGCTTGGCCAACTGTCAGGTTGGGGACCTTAAACATACAGCCAGACAGAAATACTGACTGTTGCCAGCTGTCAGAGGAAGTAAGTCTTTCTTTCTTTTGGTTATTTAGGGGAGTGGCTCAGGATCTCCAGAGGGTAGTGTTATTTACATTCTCTCTGAGAACCTCCCTTGTACCCATGAGGCTGTTCAACGTGCTGAGAATATTTACTCTTCGATCAGTTGAAACCTCCTGACAATATACTCAAGAAGTTTCTGTGGGTTTTTTTGTTGTTGTTCACTTTTTCTAAGTAGCTCTATGGTCAGAAGTTGGCCAAATTGGAAGCTGATATTCAGAGCCTGGTAAGAACGTTTTTTAGGCCTTCTGCCCAAGCACTATGCACCAAAAGGGAAAGAAAAACATTCTGAAGCCATGGTGGAAGGGTTTATTAAAACATCTCAAAGACAAAGAGCTAGAAATCAATGATATAATCTTTGTTACATAATTTGTCAGCAAGAAAGGTAATTGAAGATGATGGCTGGCAGTTCAATGTCTCATGAAATTTTCACAACTAATCTAAACAGTGCTGCACTCAATATGCCAGCAAATTTGGAAAACTCAGCAGTGGCCTCAGGACTGGAAAAGGTCAGTTTTCATTCCAATCCCAAAGAAAGGCAATGCCAAAGAATGCTCAAACTACCACACAATTGCACTCATCTCACACGCTAGTAAAGTAATGCTCAAAATTCTCCAAGACAGGCTTCAACAGTACATGAACCAAGATCTTCCAGATGTTCAACCTGGATTTAGAAAAGGCAGAAGAACCAGAGATCAAATTGCCAATATCCACTGGATCATCAAAAAAGCAAAAGAGTTACAGAAAAAAATCTACTTCTGCTTTATTGACTATGCCAAAGCCTTAGACTGTGTGGATCACAACAAACTGTGGAAAATTCTGAAAGAAATGGGAATACCAGATCACCTGACCTGCCTCCTGAGAAACCTGTATGCAGGTCAGGAAGCAACAGTTAGAACTGGACATGGAACAACAGACTGGTTCCAAATAAGAAAAGGAGTACGTCAAGGCTGTATTTTGTCACCCTGCTTATTTAACTTATATGCAGAGCACATCATGAGAAACGCCGGGCTGGAGGAAGCACAAGCTGGAATCAAGACTGCTGGGAGAAATATCAATAACCTCAGATATGCAGATGACACCACCCTTATGGCAGAAAGCGAAGAATTAAAGAGCCGCTTGATGAAAGTGAAAGAGGAGAGTGAAAAAACTGGCTTAAAGCTCAACATTCAGAAAATGAAGATCATGGCATCTGGTCCCATCACTTCATGGCAAATAGATGGGGAAACAATGGAAACAGTGACAGACTTTATTTTGGGGGGCTCCAAAATCACTGCAGATGGTGACTGTAGCCATGAAATTAAAAGACACTTACTCCTTGGAAGGAAAGGTATGACCAACCTAGACAGCATATTCAAAAGCAGAGACATTACTTTGCCAACAAAGGTCCATCTAGTCAAAGCTATGGTTTTTCCAGTAGTCATGTATGGATGTGAGAGTTGGACTATAAAGAAAGCTGAGCGCAGAAGAATTGATGCTTTTGAACTGTGGTGTTGGAGAAGACCCTTGAGAGTCCCTTGGACTGCAAGGGGATCCAGTCAGTCCATCCTAAAGGAGATCAGTCCTGAATATTCATCGGAAGGACTGATGATGAAACTCCAATAATTTAGCTACCTAATGTGAAAAACTGACTCATTTGAAAAGACCCTGATGCTGGCAAAGATTGAAGGCGGGAGGAGAAGGGAACAACAGAGGATGACATGGTTGGATGGCATCACCGACTCAATGGACATGAGTTTGAGTCAACTCCTGGAGTTAGTGATGGGCAGGGAGGCCTAGCATGCTGCAGTCCATGGGGTCGCAAAGAGTTGGACATGACTGAGTGACTGAACTAAACTGAATCTAAACAGAAGTAAAAACAACTAAATTAAAGAAACAGAAGTAACATAAATGTTTGTAAATGCACTTTTCAACGATAATCATGCTTTATGGTATGTCTACTTAAAAATAGCTTTCACAGCCACTATGGAAAACAGCATGGGGATTCCATAAAAAAGTAAAAACAGAGTCACCGTATAACCAGCAATTCTACTCCTGGGCACGTAGCTGAAGAAAGCTCTAATGAGAAAAGGTACATGCACCCCAATGTTCATAGCAGCACTATTTACAATAGCCAAGACATGAAGGCAACCTGTATGTCCACTGACGAATGGCTAAAGAAAATCTGGTACATTTATACAGTGAAATATCACTCAGTCATAAAAAATGAAATAATGCCAATTGAAGCAACATGGATGGACCCAGAGAGGATCATATTCAACGAAGTAAGTCAGACAGACAGACAAACATCATATGATATCACTTATACATGAAATCTAAAACATGATACAATTGAAAAGTGAAAGTGAAAGTGGCTCAGTCGTGGCCAACTCTTTACGACCCCAAGGACTATACAGTCCATGGAATTCTCCAGGCCAGAATACTGGAGTGGGTAGCCTTTCCTTTCTCCAGTGGATCTTTCCAACCCAGGGATAGAACCCAAGTCTCCCACATTGCAGGTGGCTTCTTTACCACCTGAGCCACAAGGGAAGCCCAAGAATACTGGAGTGGGTAGCCTATCCCTCCAGATCCACTGGAAGATCCAATGGATCTTCCCAACCCAGGAATTGAGCCGGGGTCTCCTGTATTGCAGGCAGATTCTTTACCAACTGAGCTATGAGGGAAGCCCTAATACAAATGAACTTATTTACGAAACAGAAATAGACTCACAGAGATAGAAGACAAACTTATGGTTACCAAAGGGTAAAGGGAGGGGAGGGTTTACTCTACACCAGAAACTAACACAACATTGTAAACCAACTATACTTCAATAAAAATAGTTCCAAAAATATTTTTGGTAACTTAAAACCCTAAAGTTACCTGAGATAAGTTAAATGATGGCTATTAACTGAACATCTAGATCATTTTCAAATAAGATAAAATACTGAAACATTAATTAATGAACGTAAGTTTATTCACTTTTGGTTTTCTTTTGCAGAAAAGAAAGATATTTGGTTCTACTAGTAAATTTGTTTTGTGTCCAAAACTAAGAAGAATATACTTCTAGAAACTGTGAAAGGTATTTATAAATTTGCCAATCCACAGAATGCTAGTATAACAGACATTCTACACTGCTTACTTCTCAGTTTTCACTAGGGATAAAGGATTCTAAGGGTCAAGATTTTTAATAAATATATGTAATAAAAACCACTTAGAAATAATAAAGGTGAGAAGAAACAACTGTACCTGTAAACTGAACTCGAACCTGAATTCTTTTAGTTTCCTCCAATATCTGCTACAACTCTCCAAACTAGTGTTTACAGTTTTCTCCCATTCTTCTGATTTGGAATCACTGAGAACAATGACTACCCTTGAACCTCCTTGGAAGGGACAATACCAAGTCCTTCTCACTACCCAGATGGCAGTCAAACTTCAGGGACCTGAACCTGGGTACACATCTCCCACTTAAAAAGGGTTTTTCCAGACCTTTAGAACTGCACACCAGCTGGAGACGTAAAATTGACTAGGGAGGTTCCTCCCCAGAAGCAGATGGCATCTTGAGGGAGACAGCTCTCCTGAAATCATGAATCAAAATTGTCATCCCCAGTATGAAATCTTTATTCCTTTGCCTTCCTGCTACTTTCATTTTCCTTCTGTTAATGCTGGGAAGACAATGCCCTTTAACTTTGAGCACTATCGATGCATCTGGGGCTAAGGCCATAGCGACACAACAAAGTCACAAGACTATCTCGCTAAGGTGGTTTAGATACTATAATTGCTATAGATTACTTGTTGGCTGAACAAGGAGTGTGTGTCATAGCAAATATCTCCTGCTGTACCTGGATTAACACCTCTGGTATTGGAGCAAATGCAATAAATTAATCAAGCCACCTGGCTAAAACTGGTTGATACTCCTTTGGGTACATTCTTTGATGTATTTGATAGCAATTGGTTTGATTCATGGAGGCCCTGGTTAAAAAGTATACTTCAGGCTCTTGGTATTATCCTCCTGTAGTCAGCATTGTAGAGCCCCTGATGTGCCATGTTCTCTCAAAGTTCTCAAATGTGTGTCCACAGCCATCAGCAGTACATCAGATGGTCTACTGCACTGAGAGACAAAAACAAGATGATCATCAAAAATAATTCTCCCACAGATCAGACATCATAACCGATGAGCTTCACAGTGAGACAAGAGCAACTTAAGTCTGTTGGTGCCTGAAAGTGGCTCTAATACCAAATTTTAAGTCAATGTCTCCTGCATGAGAGGATGACCGAAAGGGGGGAATAGTTTCATTAAAAAGAAAACGTTATTAGAGCTGAGGCGGCTGGAATGCCTTGGTAGCCTAGTTAAGCAAACAAAATCTAAGCTTGTTAAATTCTTCAAGGTTATGAAATCAAAATGCTAGGGACTACCAATCACAAACAGCCAGCTAGGCTTTAACTAATAGCCAATCAATACTTTCTTTGCTTTCCCCATTTTCTCTATAAAAGTCTCCCCCAGGGTTCCTGTTAGTGGAGTACTCCTAATAACTTCCAGTTTGGGGCTTCCCTCTTTCAACTGACTTTTGCTCAAAAAAACTCAAAATGTTTAATATGTCTCAATTTACCATTCAACAATCTTAATAATACCTCTTCATCTATCTATCTCCTTTTTCTTGATTTCTTTTTCAGATATCACTTATCTCAGCTATTGGGATTCCCTTGTGCCTCAGCTGGTAAAGAAGCTGCCTGCAATGCAGGAGACCTGGGTTTGATCCCTGGGTTGGGATCTTCCCCTGGGTTGGGAAGATCCCCTAGAGAAGGGAAAGGCTACCCAGTCCAGTATTCTGGCCTTGAGAATTCCATGGACTGTATAGTCCATGGGATTGCAAAGAGTCAGACATGACTGAATGACTTTCACTTTCACTCTCCCAGATATCACAGTCAACCTCCTATTTGAACTTGTGACTCCATTTCCTTTGTACCAAACACAGCTGACCTTTGAACAACGTGGGGCTTAGGGGACTGCACAGTTGAAAATCCAAGTATGACTTTATATATATAGTTGGCCCTCTGTATCCAAAGTTCTTTATCTGCAGAATCAAACAACTGCACATCGTGTAGCACTGTAGTACATATTTATTGAAAAGAAATCTGGTATAAGTGGATCCACATGGTTCAAAATTGTGTTGTCCAAGAGTCAATTGTATATCCATAATTAATACAAGGAAATAAAATCATTAAATGCTTTTAAGTTGCTTAAGAGTCCCATAGCAGAGATTGAACTGTGACTGGAGTCCCTCAGACAGCAAGGAGATCAAATAAGTCAATCTTAAAAGAAATCAACCCTGAATACTCATTGGAAGGACGGATGCTGAAGCTCCAATATTTTGGTCACCTGACACAAACAGCTGACTCATTTGAAAAGACCCTGATGCTGGGAAAAATTGAGGGCAGAAGGAGAAAAGGACATCATAGGATGAGATGGCTGGATGGCATCACTGATGCAATGGGCATGAACTTGGGCAAACTCCAGGAGATGATGGGAGACAGGGAGGCCTAGCGTGCTGCATTTCATGGGGTTGTGAAGAGTTGGACACAACTGGGCAACTGAACAACAGAATGTTGTAAAGTTTTCAATAAAAAATAACCAGCAATAAAAGATAATTAATCAATCTTCATATCTGAGAATAACCAGGAATTTGAGCTTTATGGAAGCCCCTAAAACTCATCTCACCTTACCTGCAGCAATGAAGGAACCATCTATTCCTAAGTTGGTGCAGGAAGAATCCAACTGACTTATGAAATTGTTACCTCTTTCATGAGTTCATTTGTAATCAGGTTTCAAGAACCTCATAAGATGCTTCCAAGGGAGAAACATTTCTCCAAGACAATTTGTCTCTTTTAAATATCATTAAAGTGTGATTGGCAAGGAGCCCTTAAGGATCAGACATCCAGAGGGAGAAGAACATATTACTAATAGCTAGTCAGGTGCCAACTGGCTCAAATTTGCCAACTCTCTTTCCTGGGAAAACCAAGGACATCTAAGCAAAGGGAACTTTGATGATAATCAGGAGACATTCTCTGGCCTCAATAAGCTGCTTGGCAGGAGATGAATCAGGATTGCAAATGCCACCTGGGTCATGGTATGGCTTCAATCACACAGTCCTGATACATCCTGGAAGAAGCTGAACTTCAGGCCAAGATTTCATAGAAAATTCTCCAGCAAGAAGTTCTCCTTAGACCCAATCTCCAAAACATGATTAATTCAAGAGATAGTAACCATGTGTAGTAAGTGCTTAAAATTGACAACCAAGAACCACAGCAATAGAGTCCCTTGGACTGCAAGGAGATCCAACCAGTCCATCCTAAAGGAGATCAGTCCTGGGTGTTCATTGGAAGGACTGATGTTGAAGCTGAAACTCCAATACTTTGGCCACCTGATACGAAGAGCTGACTCATTTGAAAAGACCCTGATGCTGGGAATGACTGAGGGCAGGAGGAGAAGGGGACGACAGAGGATAAGATGGTTGGATGGCATCACCGACACAATGGACATGGGTTTGGGTGGACTCTGGGAGTTGGTGATGGACAGGGAGCCCTGGCGTGCTGCGGTTTACGGGGTCGCAAAGAGTCAGACACGACTGAGCGACTGAACTGAACTGAACTTCTAAAAGATAAAACAATAAACTGAGAAACTCTTCTTTCTAAAATACATGCCCATTGTTGTAGATTGCCAGTGTTCTGGCAAATGTGTTCTTACTTTCATATTGTCCTGAGAAATGTCTCTGTTGCATTTAATTGATAATTTGACTCATCTAAGTCAACAATAATACTCAGTAATTTGCAAGGCAAAAGTTGTTGCTGTTTAGTCACTCAGTTGTATCCGATTCTATGCCACCCCATGGATTGCAGCATGCCAGTCTTCCCTGTCCTTCACCATCTCCCAGAGTTGGCTCAAATTCATGTCCACTGAGTTGATGATGCCATTATCATCTCATTCTCTGTCGTCTCCCCCTCCTGCTCTCAATCTCTCCCAGCATGAAGTGTCCACTCCATCTCAAGATTCTGTCTCAAAGGATCATTCCAAGTTCAAAAAAGCAGAAGTGAATATATTTTGTAAAACTTGTTCATGTGAAAGCCTGAAATTCCTTTTTAACACTGCAGGAAAAACCTCAAAACACTGCATAATGCTGTACTTTCCTGCTTTATGCTTCCTCTTTTTAGCTATTATCAACTTCATACTGCAGACAATAAAAATTGATGGCCTGGATAATTTTGTCCTTGTCTGCGAGTGTATTTCTTCCCATGTACCATAAATGAATACTATTTTAATTAAATAAATGTCAAATAGTTCAGTTCAAGCATAGGAATGGCCTTAATAAGTCTCTATTATGTACACAAGTGTTGAAGAATATGGTGAAGAAACAAATAATATTTTCACATCTTCAACTTTATTAGAACCAGGGTAAGAAAAAATACATTATTTTGACAGCTACATTTTTAAGGATTTCTGCAAGTATATTTGTTTTCTTAATAATCTATATTATAAATATGCATCATTTTGTTAAAGTTATCTTAGGATAGGAAGAAGGCTCATTTACACAGGGGTATTATAAACTGATTCAAAGTACATTTCACAGAATATTTCTTTTCAGAATCAACATTTTTTTCTACAAGAGTCTTCATAGTAAGTATTCTTTTAATGTATATATGGAACATTCTACATGAGAAACTACAGACAGGGCCAACATACCATCCCCCCAAATTTGAAAAGGCTGAGATCATACAAAATGTGTTCTCACCATAGGCTCTGAAAAAGTACTGAAGTGTAATCCACTTTACTGATGAAGTCTGCTGCCTCCTCCTCCTGACACATAAGTAATTCCCAAACAGAAAGTGTGATTGTAAGGTCCAGATGGCACAAAATGGCTGAATGGGAATATCCTAGGCCCCAACTCACCCATCATCCGTTTTTCTGCCCAATGGGCTGGACTCTTATTTTCAGCTAACACCAAGTAAAGAAACAGGTTTCCCACCAAAACTAGGACTGTCTCCTTAGGCATACCAGACAAAGATGTTTCACTAACTTCTTTGTGATAAAGAATTAGAAGTTGGTAAAAAAATCTCACTGTGTATCTTTTAGAGGGGGTTTCTGGTATATATTTATACTTATGTCACTGTGGGTACACTGTATATAATTCGAATTCCATGTGGTCAGTTTCAGTTCAGTTCAGCCACTCAGTCATGTCCGACTCTTTGTGACCCCAAGGACTGCAGCACGCCAAGCTTCCCCATCCACCACTAACTCCTGGAGCTTACTCAAACTCATGTCCATCGTTTCAGTGATGCCATTCAAGTGTCTCATCCTCTGTCACCCCCTTCTCTGTCCACCTTAAATCTTGCCCAGAATCAGAGTCATTTCCAATGAGTCAGTTCTTCACATCAGGTGGCCAAAGTATTGGAGTTTCAGCTTAAGCATCAGTCCTTCCAATGAATATTCAGGACTGATTTCCTTCAGGATGGACTGGCTGGATCTCCTTGCAGTCCAAAGGACTCTCAAAAGTCTCCTCCAACACCACAGTTCAAAAGCATCAATTCTTTGGCACTGCGCTTTCTTTATAGTCAAACTCCCACATCCATACATGACCACTGGAAAAACCACATCTTTGGCTAGATGGACCTTTGTCAGAAAAGTAATGCCTCTGCTTTTTAATACGCTGTCTAGGTTGGTAATAGCTTTTCTTCCAAGGAGCAAGCGTCTTTTAATTTCATGGCTACAGTCACCATCTGCAGTGATTTTGGAGCCCGAGAAAATAAAGTCTGTCATTGTTTCCATTGTTTCCCCATGTATTTGCCATGAAGTGATGGGACCAGATGCCATGATCTTCGTTTTCTGAATGTTGAGTTTTAGGCTAACTTCTTCACTCTCTTCTTTAACCTTCATCAAGAGGCTCTTTAGTTCTTCACTTTTTGCCCTAAGGATGGTGTCATCTGCATATCTGAAGATACTGATATTTCTCCCAGCAATCTTGATTCTAGCTTGTGCTTCATCCAGCCCAGGATTTTTATGATGTAGTCTGCATATAAGTTAAATAAGCAGGGTGACAAAATACAGCCTTGATGTACTCCTTTTCTTATTTGGAACCAGTCTGTTGTTTCATGTCCAGTTCTAACTGTTGCTTCCTGACCTGCATACAGGTTTCTCAGGAGGCAGGTCAGGTGGTCTGGTATTCCCATCTCTTTCAGAATTTTCCACAGTTTGTTGTGATCCACACAGTCTAAGGCTTTGGCATAGTCAACAAAGCAGTAGTAGATGTTTTTCTGTAACTCTTTTGCTTTTTCAATGATCCAGTGGATGTTGGCAATTTGATCTCTGGTTCCTCTGCCTTTTCTAAATCCAGCTTGAACATCTGGAAGTTCTCGGGTCATGTTCTGTTGAAGCCTGGCTTGGAGAATTTTGAGCATTACTTTGTTAGTGTGTCAGATGAGTGGAATTGTGCGGTAGTTTGAACATTCTTTGGCATTGCCTTTCTTTGGGATTGGAATGAAAACTGACCTTTTCTAGTCCTGTGGGCACTGCTGAGTTTTCCAAATTTGCTGGCATATTGAGTGCAGCACTTTCACAGCATCATCGTTTAGGATTTGAAATAGGTCAACTGGAATTCCATCACCTCCACTAGCTTTGTTCACAGTGATCACTGCTTCCTAAGGTCCACTTGACTTCACATTCCTGGATGTCTGGCTCTAAGTGAATGATCACACTATTGTGGTTATCTGGGTCATGAAGATTTTTTTCTATAGTTCTTCTATAAATTCTTACCACCTCTTCTTAATATCTTCTGCTTCTGTTAGGTCCATACCATTTCTGTTCTTTATTGTACCCCTCTTTGCACGAAATGTTCCCTTGGTATCTCCAATTTTCTTGAAGAGATCTCTAGTCTTTCCCATTCTATTATTTCCCTCTATTTCTTTGCACTGATGACTGAGGAAGACTTTCTTGTCTGTCCTTGCTATTATTTAGAACTCTGCATTCAAATGGGTATATCTTTCCTTGTCTACAAGATGGCTATATCTATAAGATAGTGGAGTACAAGGACATGCACTCACCTTCTCCTGCAAGAACTCCTAAATTACAACTTGCTGCTGAACAACCATCAACAGGAGAATGTTGGATCCCAGCAACAAAAGATACCCCACATCCAAGGGCAAAGGAGAAGCTCCATCAAGATGGTGGGAGGGGCAAAATAGCGATTAGAATCAAACCTCATACCCACCAGAGATGCTTGGAGGGCTCAAACAAACCTTGTGCACACCACGACCCAGAGACCCCATAGAGACTGAGCCAGAACTGTGTTCAGTGTCTCCTGTGGAGGTACAGGTCAGCCGTGGCCTGCTTCAGGGGCAGGGGCTCTGGGTTCAGCAGGCCTGGGTATGGCATATGCACTCTTGTAGGAGGTCACCATTAACCCCACCATAGAGCCACCAGAACTTACACAGGACTGGGGAAACAGACTCTTGGAGGGAACAAACAAAACCTTGTGCGCATCAGGACCCAGGAGAAAGGAGCAGTGACGCCACAAGAGACTGACCCAGACTTGTGCCTGAGTGTCCAGGTGTCTTCGGCAGAGGCGTGGGTAGTGGTGGCCTGCTGCAGGATCGGGGGCACTGAGTGCAGCAGTGTGTACACAGGACCTTTTGAAGGAGGTCACCATTATCTTCATTACTTCCACATAGTTTGGCCCCAGGTCAAACAACAGGGAGGGAACACAGCCCCACCCATCAACAGAAAATTGGATTAAAGATTTACTGAGCATGGCCCCACCCATCAGAACAAGACCATTTCCCCCTCAGTCTCTCACATCAGGAAGCTTCCATAAGCCTCTTATCCTTCTCCATCAGAGGGCAGACAGAATGAAAACCACAATCACAGAAAACTAACCAAACGGATCATATGGACTACAGCCTTATCTAACTCAATGAAACTATGAGCCATGCCCTGTAGTGCCGCCCAAGACGGACAGGTCATGATGGAGAGTTCTGACAAAATGTGGTCCACTGGAGAAGGGAATGGCAAACCACTTCAGTATTCTTGCCTTGAGAACCCCATGAACAGTATGAAAAGGCAAAAAGATAGGACACTGAAAGATGAACTCCCCAGGTCAGTAGGTGCCCAATATGCTATTGGAGATCAGTAGAGAAATAACTCCAGAAAGAATGATGAGATGGAGCCAAAGCAAATACAACACCCAGTTGTGGATGTGACTGGTGATGGAAGTAAAGTCTGATACTATAAAGAGCAGTATTGCATAGGAACCTGGAATGTCAGGTCCATGAATCAAGGCAAAATGGAAGTGGTCAAACAGGAGATGGCAAGAGTGAACATCGACATTTTAGGAATCAGTGAACTAAAATGGACTGGAATGGGTGAATTTAACTTGGATGGCCATTATATCTACTACTGTGGGCAAGAATCCCTTAGAAGAAATGAAGTAACCATCATAGTCAACAAAAGAGCCCAAAATGCAGTACTTGGGTGCAAGATCAAAAACAACAAAATGATCTCTGTTTGTTTCCAAGGCAAACCATTCAATATCACAGTAATCCAATTCTATGCCCTGACCAGTAATGCTGAAGAAGCTGAAGTTGAACGGTCCTATGAAGAGCTACAAGACCTTCTAGAACTAACACCCAAAAAGGATGTACTCTTCATTATAGGGGACTAGAATGCAAAAGTAGAAAGTTAAGAGATACCTGGAATAACAGGCAAATTTGGCCTTGGAGTACAAAACAAAGCAGGGCAAAGGCTAATAGAGTTTTTTTTTTTTTTTTGAGAGAACGCACTGGTCACAGCAAACACCTTCTTCCAACAACACAAGAGAAGACTCTACACATGGACATCACCAAATGGTCAATACTGAAATCAGATTGATTATATTCTTTGCAGCCAAAGATGGAGAAGCTCTATACAGTCAGCAAAAAGAAGACCAGGAGCTGACTGTGGCTCAGATCATGAACTCCTTATTGCCAAATTCAGACTTAAATTGAAGAAAATAGGGAAAACCACCAGACCATTCAGGTGTGACCTAAATCAAATCCCTTACAATTATACAGTGGGAGTGACAAATAGATTCAAGGGATTAGATCTGATAGAGAGAGTGCCTGAAGAACTATTGACAGAGGTTTGTGACACTGTACAGGAGGCAGTGATCAAGACCATCCCCAAGAAAAAGTAATGCAAAAAGGCAAAATGGTTGTCTGAGGAGGCCTTTCAAATAGCTGGGAAAAGAAGAGAAGTGAAAGGCAAAGGAGAAAAGGAAAGATTTACCCAAGTTGTCAGTTTACCCATTCTCAAAAATTTCTACTGCTATCATACCCAAGCTAAAGCCAAGTATTTCCCCAAAGCCTAGGTTAGCAAAATACATGTGTGTTAGTTGCTCAGTCGTGTCTGACTCTTTGAGATCCCATGGACTGTTGCCCGCCAGGCTCCTCTGTCCATGGGATTCTCCAGGCAAGAATACTGGAGTGGGTAGAGATTCCCTTCTTCAAGGAATCTTCTCTACCCAGGGATTGAACCCAGGTTGCCTGCATTGCAGATATATTCTTTACTGCCTGAGCCACCAAGGAAGCCCAGCAAAATCTATAAGAAGAGTTTAAAAATTAACAATTCATTTCTTAGTTCTTTACATTGAGAATACATAAAATACTCTTGTAACTCAGTAATAAAAAGACAAACCATTTTTTAAAAGACTTAAATAGATACTTCACCAAAAATGATATACAGATAAATAATAAGCATATAAAAGGATGTATATCATTAGTCACTTGGAGAAAGGAGAACCCTTATATAGTGCTGATGGCAATGTAAAATGGTATAGCCACTTTGTAAAATAATTGGCAGTTTTTTTTTTAAGTGAAACTTCCCATATAAACCAGCACTTCTACTTTCTGGAGTCTACCCAAAAGAAACGAAAATATATGTCTACACAAAGACTTGTGTGTGAATGTTCATAACAGCATTATTCATAATAGTCAAAAGGTGAAAACAACCTAAATGTCCATCGACTGGTGACTCCATAAACTCAAGGCACTCTATCCATACAATGGAATGTTGCTCAGCAATAAAAAGAAACAAACTACTGATACATGCTACACCATGAATGAACGTCAAAAAACAATTGTGCTAAATAAGAGAAACCAGACACAAGGGATTGTATATCATATGATTCCATGTATTAGAAATCTCAGAAGGGCACATCTACAGCTACAGAAAGCAGATCAGCATTTGCCTGGGCCTGATAAAGGTAGGGGTGAAGGTTGGAGCAAAGGGTTAGGAATTAACTAGAAATGGGCTCAAGACAAATTTTGAGGATAACAGGAAAATTTTAAAACAAGATTGAGATGATGGTTACACAATTCTATGAAACTTACAAAAAATTAAAAAGAAAACCATTGGGTCCATTTAATCCAAAATCTTTATTTTACAAATGAGAAAAGTGCCTTCTTTAGCCCATAAAAACATATGAATGTCTTCCAGCACCTTTTGCTCTGTCTCATATTTGAACTCTGACATTGATTTCTAATTTTTCATGTTGAGGATCCTATTTCTCATGGAATGAAGAATATGCCTTAGAATATAGGGCAAGAAATTTGTGCTAGATTCTTGATGAGTTACTTTGAACTGAACTGACTTGATTTAAATTTATTGGAATAAGTTTGGTGAGTCTGAGCCATTCTCCTGAATCAGATCTAACACTGTGTTTCGTCGCTTAGTTGTGTCCAACTCTTTTCGACCCCATGGACTGTAGCCCGCCAGGCTCCTCTATCCATGGGGATTCTCCAGGCAAGAATACTGCAGTGTGTTGCCATGCCTTCCTCCAGGGGATCGTCCCAACCCAGGGTTCAAACCCTGGTCTCCCGCATTGCAAGCAAATTCTTTACCATCTGAGCCACCAGGGAAGCCCAGATCTAACATAGTAGCTTTTTTGTTCATTAATTATTCAGCTTGTACTACTGCAAATTCCCCAAACATACACAGAAATACTCATATCCAGGGGTAAACAAAAAATAGCCTCTAGGTTAAAAACAAAAGCCAAATCACAGACTCCTCTCACTGTGAATTAATATTCATTTCTAGTTTTCTACTCAGTCCATGGGATTCTCCAGGCACGAGCACTGGAGTGGGTTGCCTAGCCTTCCTCCAGGGGCTCTTCCTAACCCAAGGATCAAATCAGCATCTCTTATGTCTCTTATATTGGCAGATGGGTTCTTTACCACTAGCGCCACCTGGGAAGCCCCAGCCATATGGAGAGTCCATAGTGAGGGGACAGGCTGGGTGAGCTCTAAGTTTCCTTGAAGATCTAACATAAATCTTTCCCTTCTCCAGGGGATCTTCCCAACCCAGGGATCGAACCCAGGTCTCCCACACTGCAGATGGATTCTTTATCAGCTGAGCCACCAGGGAAGCCCAAGAATACTGGAGTGGGTAGCCTATCCCTTCTCCAGCGGATCTTCCTGACCCAGGAATAGAACAGGGGTCTCCTGCATTGCAGATGGATTCTTTACCAACTGAGCTATCAGGGAAGCCCACATAAATCTCAACTCTGTATTACTCCTGACTACTGTTTATCATTTCTACCATCACCTATTTCTATAGCAGTTGAGCACGAGTTTATTTTTGTCTCACTCTTCTACCACATCTTTAGGAAAGTAAGATTTTTGTCAGATCCAGCATAGAAGAAACAATCTCAGCTTAAAAAAAAGCCTGAATCCAGGAATATTTCAAAATAATTTCCTCAAAATCCAACATCAACATAAATATTTGAGATTGCTAACTTAAAGAATTGACCAGTAGGATTTTTTTTAATAAAAAAGAAATGTATTGAAATAGAACTCCTCTTCAGGTTAAAAATTAAGTGAAATATAAACTATTATTCATAGTAACATAATTTATAGTCAGAAATATAATTCATAGTCTGAAACATAAGTTCAGTCCAACATGGCAATGAGCAGTCAGGATGCCCAAACTCTATCCAAAGAAGTTTTGAGGAAAGTGATTTATTATTTTAAGGATTAAATTTAAGTATTGTTGGGCTCATACCTTTTATTTTATATTTCCCAGTATTAGGGAATGAGTGGGACAATGGGAAAATGGAAAAGACAGTCTCTCTGGGGAATACTATGGGAAAGTTGTTGAGATAATTTTCTTTAGATTTGGCCAAAACCTTTTTTGGTAAAGAAGTACACAATGCTGGCTTGTGTATTTAGAAAGGGGTGGGTGAAAATACAGCAAGAAAAAGCATATAAGCTAATATCTCATTAAGCTGACCACACCCTGATACCAGTTGATGACTGACTTTATTCCTTTTTAATTATCTGGAATGTGCAACAGTGGGAACCCAGCCAGGGTCGGTATTGATTGGAAAGATGCATCTTTCTGCATCAAAAAAGTGTCTGATTCTTGGACAAAAATAAAGCACACTAAAAAGCTGCTGCATAGCACAAGGAGCTCAGCCTGGTGCTCCGAGATGACCTAGAGGGGTGGGATGTTAGGTGGGAGGGAGATTCAAGAGGGAGGGGATATATGTACACATATAGCTGATTCATTCTGTTGTACAGCAGAAACTAACACAACATTGTAAAGTAATTATACTCCAATTTTTTAAAAAAGCAAAAAAAAAATGGATGCAGATTTTAACTTTACACGTTACTTTTTTGAACTGTCAGACTTTTTTTTTTCATGAAAATATATTTCTTTTACATTTCAAAACCTAATAAAAGTATTCAAGAACAAAATAGGGCTTTTTCATTTTCCTCATATGCATTTTCCCTGAAAGGAATGGGGGTGGTGTTATATCAATAATGAATTTTAAAAAGAAAAAGCCTAAATTCTGCCATCAAAAATATTTAGATTCAAATTTCATATCACTCCCCCCCCCATATATGTGTCCTAAGCTTTCACCAGAACCTAACAATTAGGTTTATCTGTTTGTTTCCTCCTTAAATAGTGAGCAACTCTATAGTTGGGTCTTGGCATCACTGATCATTTTTGCTCTTGTGCCTAGCACATTGCTTGTTCATTGAACTAAACCACTAATGTCCTGCCTCCTCCGACTTCCATCTTTGTAATCTTTGCTGAGTCAGCTTCCTACATCCACAGTAGGAGTGACAATAAAAACCTCACAGAGTTGTTGATTAAGATGGTACAATGTATATACAGCACTTGGGCTTCCCAGGTAGCTCAGTGGTAAACAATCTGCCTGCCAATGCAGGAGACGTGGTTTCGATCCCTGGGTTGGGAAGATCCCCTGGAGAAGGAAATGGCAACCTATTCCAGTATTCTTGCCTGGAGAATCCCATGGACAGAGGAGCCTGGCAGGCTACAGTCCATGGGGTCACAAAGAGTCAGGTATGACTTAGCAACTGAACAACAACAACCAATATAAAGCACTTGGCACAGTGCCTGGTGTGTAACAGTCTCCATTCACCCTCACCTCTTTGAAAATAGGTCTCTTCCCAATGAGAAATAGTAATAGTTTTCACAAGGTAAAAAAAAAACCAGACTTTTTTTTTATCAGACTTTCGTTTTTTTTATTATTAAAAATTATATGTTACAAATGTTTCTTCCCAGTTTATACATATATATTCATAAAATGTGTATATATATATTTTGTTGTTGTTGTGTCTTTTGGCCACACTGTGCAGCACGTGGGATCTTAGTTCCCCAAACAGATTTCAAACCTGTGCCCCCTGCACTGGCAGTTCAGAGTATCAACCACTGGACCACCAGGGAAGTCATGATCTGACTTTTGAATGCCACTTTGAAGGAGGCAAAGATGGGCCAGGAAAACCATTAGCCTTGGCACGTGTTTCAGGGGTCCCAAGACTGCCCATACATTCTTTGATGTGCGAGAAGAGCTCACAAAATTCAGAAGCCATTGGACCCATGATTACAGGGCATTAGAGTAATCACCAAAGGGGAAAAAGCACAGCAGGAGGAGTCTGAAGGAATCCATGTCCAGATTTCCTCCATTCTCCCCTGGCACCAGGCAGGAATGTGTTTCTTCTAAAAACGAGATGCAGCAAAAGATGGGCAGTTTTCTGCCCAGTGAGGCCTGCTTGAGACTCTGAGTCCAGAGTTTATATCAGGCCTTGGTCACTTCCCTTGTGGCTCAGCTGGTAAAGAACCTGTCTGCAATGAGGGAGAGCTAGGTTCAGTCCCTGGGTTGGGAAGATACCCTGGAGAAGGGAAAGGCCACCCACTCCAGTATTCTGGCCTGGAGAATTACATGGACTGTGTAGTCCATGAGGTCACAAGGAGTTGGACATGACTGAGAGACTTTCACTTTCACTCTGGTCACTTAGGCATGATGACCTTCCACCACTACTGAACTTCCAGATTCCCAGAAGGAAACAGGTGTCTAGGAGCCCAGATGGGCCAAACAACCTAATGCCTGGAGAACGCTTCAAAGGCAAAGTTCCCAGGTATCTACCAAGGGCCAACCTTGTAAAGCAAGCCATTTAAAGACAGCCACCTCGAGCCAGCCATGTTAACTCTTCCCTGCACACCTGGCAAGGGATAAATTGGGCAGAGAGGGCAGAAGTTACAGGAAAGGAGAGTAATCAGAACTGAGGAAAGCAGAGAAAGGAGACAATTGTTGAAAGGAAGAGAGAAAATGAAGTAAAAGGAAGGCAAGGAAAGAAGATACGAAAAGGAAGAAGGTAGACAGAAGAGAAAGTCATCACCTGGCTGACCCAAGCTGACCTTTCCTCCAGCCACCAGACCCTCGAGCATCCTGGCTCCGTGCTGCCCTCCCAATGCCCCACCTCTTCATCCACTCTGTTTATATATATAACTGTTGTGTTGGGCCTGCTGCCTTGGAGTAATCTGGCTGTTCTGATAAGGAGAAAAGAGAAGGGAAGGGGAGGGAAAGCCCAACAGTGATGAGATGGAAATAGGAAAAGGCATTTGAGCTAAATGGAACAAGATGGCAAGAACAGGCTCCGGGGGCCCCTCTGAACTTTGAAAGAAACACACAGTCCTTCCAGCTTTAAAAGACAAGAAACACTGGGAAAATATCATGGCTAAACAGGCTCTTCTGAGTGTATTTTAAATTACAGTGGCCTCCTTGACTTCCGAGAGGTCCTTGCTTACTTCACTCATTTAAATACCTAGAGCAAGTTCTGTTTTTTAAGCTGAAACTTTCTAGGGTTCTTATTCTTTCAACCTTCCCTTTTTTGACTTGCTGAGTTCATGAAAAGGAAAAGAGAAAGAAACTCTTCCTTGCTTTAGTGCCTTTGTAATTGAAAAATATGACAGATCCTTTTCTCACATTCCATCGTTTAAAAAATGCTGTCAGACTAAGCCTTTGCCAAGTTTCAACACCAAGTGAAATCTTACCAAAAAAACTGAAAGATGTATTAAAAGCAGATGGGTTATAGGTATAATCGTACAGCCTACACATGTGTTATGGTTTTTTTTTTAAATAAGCTGATCTCTCTTGTGTTAAAAGTATAATATTAGCTACATTTATGTACTTAACTACATATATATCCTTTTATTATTCCTCTTTCTTATAATCAGGAAAGTTTCACTTTTGTAAAAGATGTATATATTCACCTGGATGAAATGAGACACTCTAGATAAGAGAAGAAATTAGGAGGAACATGATAGCTTGCCATCCTCAGTTGCCTAGAAAACTACCACATAGGAGGAGGAGATATTTTCACAACTTCAGATAATGGTAGTTGAACAAATACAAGATAATTTGCATCAGGCACAGCAAACTCACTTAAGGAAAAACTTGATGTCAGTTAGAGCCTTCTAAAAGTAGAATGGACTGCCTCATTCAGTAATTAAGTGAGGGGCATTGTCACTGAAGGAGCTCATGCCTGGAGCCTTCGTGTTGGTGAGACTCAGTGATCAGTGGAGACCCCGTGGAAGGACTGGCTGGAAGAGTGAACACAGAGATTCCCACAGAGTTTAAAGACAAAGAGTGAAGTGTGAGCCTGGGAAGCTTTATTGACATGGTGTAGATCTCCAAAGTCTTATTGAGATGGGTCAGGGGCCAAAGAAAGCTAAAGAGGTTGGAAAGCACAGTTTAGCACAGACATGGACAGGAATTCTGACTGGATGGAGCAACCTTAAAGATCAGCAAACAGAGGTGTACTAGTTAGGTTAGGCTAGAATACGTGGGGGTAACAAAGTAACCTGGAATCTCACTGGCTTAACATGACAAGAGTTTATCCTTGCTCAAAGTGCATGTCCCAGTGCAGGTGGGTAGGGAGTTCGGTCCCACACAGGTATTCTGGGGTCCAAGCCCATGGAGCTCTGCTGCCTTGTAGCTGCTTCATCTGGGTTACAGAGGCTCCAAGTTCTCTGAACATAAGGAACAGAAAGAGGCAGTGGTACACAGACTCTAAATTACTCACACCTAGAGTTAGGCTTCACCTCTCCTCGTACTCCCATTGGCCAGGGCTCAGTCACAAGCCCCAGCTTAACTATGAGAGAGGCCAGAAAGACAGGGGAGGAGACAGATAATCAGTGAGGTAGGAGGGTGCACTGCCCAGCGGAGGCGCCACAAACATTGTTTATTCCAGCCTACCACCCTGTAAGGCCTTCCCTGCCTGGTATTATACATGTTCTGAATCTCTGACATAGTGACTTACCATTGTCTGAGCATTCAAACAGAAGCCAAAGAATGGCCAAAATCCAAAGCACTAAACACCACATGTGAGCAAGGATGTAGGGCATTCACTGCTGGCGGTAATACAAAATGGCACAGGCACTTTGGAAGACAGCTTGGCAGTTTCTTACTAAACCAAACATACTCTCACTATATGAACCAGCAAATGCTACTCCTTCGTATTTACCCAAATACCAAACTTATGTCTACACAAAAACCTGCACATAGATGTTTATAGCAGCTTTATTCATTATTACCAAAACTTGGAATCCATCAAGATGTCCTCCATACAGGACAGCACTGGAGACACAGACATAGACAACAAACGTATGGACACGGTGTTGGGGGAGGAAGGAGAGGGAGGGATGTATGCAGAGAGTAACATGGAAACATACATTCAGTTCAGTTCAGTCACGCAGTTGTGTCTAACTCTTTGTGACCCCATGGACTGCAGCGCGCCAGGCCTCCCTGTCCATCATAACTCCCAGAGTTTACTCAAACTCATGTCCATTTAGTCAGAGATACTATCCAACCATCTCATCCTCTGTCATCGAACCCTGCTCCTCCTGCCTTCAATCCTTCCCAGAATCAGGGTCTGTTCAAATGAGTCAGTTCTTAGCATCAGGTGGCCAAAGGCTTGGAGTTTCAGCTTCAGCATCAGTCCTTCCAATGAATATTCAGGACTGATTTCCTTTAGGATGGACTGGTTGGATCTCCTTGCAGTCCAAGGGACTCTCAAAGGTCTCCTCCAACACCACAGTTCAAAAGCATCAATTCTTCTGCCCTCAGCTTCCTTTATGGTCCAACTCTCACATCCATACATGACTACTGGAAAAACCATAACCTTGACTAGACAGACCTTTGTTGGCAAAGTAATGTCTTGGCTTTTTAATATGCTGTCTAGGTAGGTCATAACTTTCCTTCCAAGGAGCAAGCATCTTTTAATTTCATGGCTGCAGTCACCATCTGCAGTGATTTTGGAGTCCAAAAAGATAAAGTCTGTCACTGTTTCACCATCTATTTGCCATGAAGTGATGGGACCAGATACCATGATCTTAGTTTTCTAAATGTTGAGTTTTATGTCAATTTTTTCACTCTCCTCTTTCACTTTCATCAAGACGGTCTTTAGTTCTTCTCTTTCTGCCATAAGAATGGTGTCATCTGCATATCTGAGGTTATTGATATTTCTCCCGGCAATCTTGATTCTAGCTTGTGCTTTATCCAGCCCAGCGTTTCTCATGATGTACTCTGCATATAAGTTAAATAAACAGGGTGACAGTATACAGCCTTGACGTACTGCTTTCCCTATTTGGAACCAGTCTGTTGTTCCATATCCAGTTCTAACTGTTGCTTCCTGACCTGCATACAGATTTCTCAAGGGGCAGGTCAGGTGGTCTGGTATTCCCATCTCTTTCAGAATTTTCCACCATTTATTGTGATCCACACAGTCAAAGGCTTTGGCATAGTCAATAAAGCAGAAGTAGATGTTTTTCTGGAACTCTCTTGCTTTTTCAATGATCCAACAGATGTTGGCAATTTGATCTCTGTTCCTTTGCCTTTTCTAAAGCCAGCTTGAATATCTCAAAGTTCTCGGTTCACGTACTATTGAAGTCTCGCTTGGACAATTTTCAGCATTATTTTGCTAGCATGTGAGATCAGTGCAATTGTGTGGTAGTTTGAAAATTCTTTGGCATTGCCTTTCTTTAGGACTGAAATGAAGAGTGACCTTTTCCAGTCCTTTGGCCACTGCTGAGTTTTCCAAATTTGCTGGCATACTGAGTGCAGCACTTTAACACCATCATCTTTTAGGATTTGAAATAGCTCAACTGGAATTCCATCACCATCTTGGCTAATAGAGTTTTGCCAACAGAATGCACTGGTCATAGCAAACACCCTCTTCCAACAACACAAGAGAATACTCTAAACATGGACATCACCAGATGGTCAATACCGAAATCAGACTGATTATATTCTCTGCAAATATAATCATCTGTTCTCCAAAGATGGAGAAGCTCTATATAGTCAGCAAAAACAAGACCAGGAGCTGACTGTGGCTCAGATCATGAACTCCTTATTGCCCAATTCAGACTAAAATTGAAGAAAGTAGGGAAAACCACTAGACCATTCAGGTATGACTTAAATCAAATCCCTTACGATTATACAGTGGAAGTGGGAAATAGATTTCAAGGATTAGATCTGATAGACGGAGTGCCTGAAGAACTATGGACGGAGGTTTGTGATATTGTACAGGAGGCAGGGATCAAGATCATCCCCAAGAAAAAGAAATGCAAAAAGGCAAAATGGTTGTCTGAGGAGGCCTTACAAATAGCTGAGAAAAGAAGAGAAGCAAAAGGCAAAGGAGAAAAGGAAAGATATACTCATTTGAATGCAGAGTTCCACAGAATAGCAAGGAGATAAGATATCCTCCCTCAATGATCAATGCAAAGAAATAGAGGAAAAGAATAAAATGGGAAAGAGTATAGATCTATTCAAGAAAACTAGAGATACCAAGTGATCTTTTCATGCAAAGATGGGCACAATAAAGGACAGAAATGGTATGGACCTAACAGAAGCAGAAGATATTAAGAAGAGGTGGCAAGAATACACAGAAGAACTGTAGTACAAAAAAGATCTTCACAACCAAGATAATCACAATGGTGTGATCACTCACCTAGAGACAGACATCCTGGAATGCGAAGTCAAGTGGGCCTTAGGAAGCATCACTATGTATAGTTTGTAAGCAAACTATCACATACATTATCACATATAAAATAGACAGCCAATGGGAATTTTCTGTATGACTCAGGGAACTCAAACCGGGGTTCTGCAACAACTTACAGGGGTGGGATGGGGAGGGAGGTGGGAGGGAGTTTCAAGAAGGAAGGGACATATGTATACCTATGGCTGATTCATGTTCATGTTTGGCAGAAACCAACACAATACCGTAAAGTAATTATTCTCCAATTAAAAATAAATGTTTTTTTTTTAAAAGGTGTCCTCCAGTAGGTGAATAGATAAATAAATGGTGGGATATCCACACAATGGAATATTAGTCAGTGCCAAACATAAACGAGCTATTAAGCCATGAAAAAAACATGGAGGAAATTCATATAACTAAGTGAAAAAAGCCAATCAGAAAAGGCTACATACTGTATGATTCCACCTAGATTACACTGGAAAAAACAGAACTATGGCAATATTAAAATGATCAGTGGCTATCAGAGGTTATGAGGAGGAAGACATGAACAGGCAGAGCACAGATGACTTTTAGGGCAGCTGCTAACTGAAATGATTACTGGTATTTGACCATCTAGTAGTTTCCTCAACATCTTTATACAGTATGCTTTATGTCACAATATCTTGGTTAATCAAAATCAAATTTCTATTAATATTTTGCTACTGCAGATGAAGATTTAACCAACTTCCCTCACCCAAATTCCCAGAAGTCCTTCTTCCCCAAATTCTGCACATAGTCATATCTAACGCAAGATTTTGTCTCAAAATTATCCCATCAAAAATGAAGTCCTTATTAAGCCTTTCATATGACAGGCAGTCTCTCAATTACTTCATTTTGAATACCAAAGTTATATGTGGGGAAGATACATTAACCTGAAATGACCTCAGTCAAACTCAGTCTGAAAGCTTACAGAGGTCACTTGACATGATATAGGGAAGGTAAATCAATTTAACACAGATTGAGTCATCATTTGTGGAGAAACAACTTCAGACTTCAGCTCTAGGTGCCACTGTTACAAGCTTAAAAAAATCAGATTATTACAATAAATTAAGTGCTTATGTTGTAGAGCTTAATATACATTAGTTCAGTTCAGTTCAGTTCAGTCACTCAGTCCTGTCCGACTCTTTGCGACCCATGAATTGCAGCACACCAGGCCTCCCTGTCCTTCACCAACTCCCAGAGTTCACTCAAACTCATGTCCATCGACTCAGTGATGCCATCCAGCCATCTCATCCTCTGTCGTCCCCTTCTCCTCCTGCCCTCAATCCCTCCCAGCATCAGAGTCTTTTCCAATGAGTCAACTCTTCGCATGAGGTGGCCAAAGTACTGGAGTTTCAGCTTTAGCATCATTCCTTCCAAAGAAATCCCAGGGCTGATCTCCTTCAGAATGGACTGGTTGGATCTCCTTGCAGTCCAACGGACTCTCAAGAGTCTTCTCCAACACCACAGTTCAAAAGCATCAATTCTTCAGCGCTCAGCTTTCTTCTCAGTCCAACTCTCACATCCATACATGACTACTGGAGAAACCATAGCCTTGACTAGACGGACATTTGTTGGCAAAGTAATGTCTCTGCTTTTGAATATGCTATCTAGGTTGGTCATAACTTTCCTTCCAAGGAGTAAGCGTCTTTTAATTTCATGGCTGCAGTCACCATCTGCAGTGATTTTGGAGCCCAGAAAAATAAAGTCTGACACTGTTTCCACTGTTTCCCCATCTATTTGCCATGAAGTGATGGGACCAGATGCCATGATCTTCGTTTTCTGAATGTTGAGCTTTAAGCCAACTTTTTCACTCTCCACTTTCACTTTCATCAAGAGGCTCTTTAGTTTCTCTTCACTTTCTGCCATAAGGGTGGTGCCATCTGCATATCTGAGGTTATTTATATTTCTCCTGGCAATCTTGATTCCAGATTGTGTTTCTTCCAGCCCAGCGTTTCTCATGATGTACTCTGCATAGAAGTTAAATAAGCAGGGTGACAATATACAGCCTTGACGTACTTCTTTTGCTATTTGGAACCAGTCTGTTGTTCCATGTCCAGTTCTAACTGTTGCTTCCTGACCTGCATACAGATTTCTCAAGAGGCAGGTCAGGTGGTCTCTTTCAGAATTCTCCACAGTTTGTTGTGATCCACACAGTCAAAGGCTTTGGCAGAGTTAATAAAGCAGAAATAGATGTTTTTCTGGAACTCTCTTGCTTTTTCCATGATCCAGCGGATGTTGGCAATTTGATCTCTGGTTCCTCTGCCTTTTCTAAAACCAGCTTGAACATCTGGAAGGAAGTTCATGGTTCACGTATTGCTGAAGCCTGGCTTGGAGAATTTTCAGCATTACTTTACTGGTGTGTGAGATGAGTGCAATTGTGCGGTAGTTTGAGCGTTCTTTGGTATTGCCTTTCTTTGGGATTGGAATGAAAACTGACCTTCTCCAGTTCTGTGGCCACTGTTGAGTTTTCCAAATTTGCTGGCATATTGAGTGCAACACTTTCACAGCATCATCTTTCAGGATTTGAAATAGCTCAACTGGAATTCCATCACCTCCACTAGCTTTGTTCATAGTGATGCTTTCTAAGGCCCACTTGACTTCACATTCCACGATGTCTGGCTCTAGGCCAGTGATCACACCATTGTGATTACCTGGGTCGTGAAGATCTTTTTTGTACAGTTCTTCTGTGTATTTTTGCCACCGCTTCTTAATATCTTCTGCTTCTGTTAGGTCCATACCATTTCTGTCCTTTATCGAGCCCATCTTTGCATGAAATGTTCCCTTGGTATCTCTAATTTTCTTGAAGAGATTTCTAGTCTTTCCCATTCTGTTGTTTTCCTCTATTTCTTTGCATTGATCACTGAGGAAGGCTTTCTTATCTCTCCGTGCTATTCTTTGGAACTCTGCATCAGATGCTTATATCTTTCCTTTTCTCCTTTGCTTTTCACTTCTCTTCTTTTCACAGCTATTTGTAAGGCCTCCCCAGACAGCCATTTTGCTTTTTTGCATTTCTTTTCCATGGGGATGGTCTTGATCCCTGTCTCCTGTACAATGTCACGAACCTCCGTCCATAGTTCATCAGGCACTCTATCAGATCTAATCCCTTAAAGCTATTTCTCACTTCCACTCTTCCACTGTATAATCATAAGGGATTTGATTTAGGTCATACCTGAATGGTCTAGTGGTTTTCCCTACTTTCTTCAATTTAAGTCTGAATTTGGCAATAAGGAGTTCATGATCTGAGCCACAGTCAGCTCCTGGTCTTGTTTTTGCTGACTGTATAGAGCTTCTCCATCTTTGGCTGCAAAGAATATAATCAATCTGATTTCGGTCTTGACCTTCTGGTGATGTCCATGTATACAGTCTTCTCTTGTGTTTTCGAAGAGGGTGTTTGTTATGACCAGTGTATTTTCTTGGCACAACTCTATTAGCCTTTGCCCTGCTTCATTCTGTATTCCAAGGCCAAATTTGCCTGTTACTCCAGGTGTTTCTTGACTTCCTACTTTTGCATTCCAGTCCCCTATAATGAAAAGGACATCTTTTTTGGGTGTTAGTTCTAAAAGGTCTTGTAGGTCTTCATAGAACCATTCAACTTCAGCTTCTTCAGTGTTACTGGTTGGGGCATAGACTTGGATTACCGTGCTACTGAATGGTTTACCTTGGAAATGAACAGAGATCATTCTGTCGTTTTTTAGATTGCATCCAAGTACTGCATTTCAGACTCTTTCGTTGACCATGATGGCTACTCCATTTCTTCTAAGGGATTCTTGCCCACAGTAGTAGATATAATGGTCATCTGAGTTAAATTCACCCACTCCAGTCCATTTTAGTTCGCTGATTCCTAGAATGTCGACGTTTACTCTTGCCATCTCTTGTTTGACCACTTCCAATTTGCCTTGATTCATGAACCTAACATTCCAGGTTCCGATGCAATATTGCTCTTTACAGCTTTGGACCTTGCTTCCATTACCAGTCACATCCACAAGTGGGCACTGTTTTTGCTTTGGCTCCATCCCTTTATTCTTTCTGGAGTTATTTCTCCTCTGATCTCCAGTAACATATTGGGCACCTACCAACCTGGGGAGTTCCTCTTTCAGTATCCTATCATTTTGCCCTTTCATACTGTTCATGGGGTTCTCAAGGCAAAAATACTGAAGTGGTTTGCCATTCCCTTCTCCAGTGGACCACATTCTGTCAGACCTCTACACCATGACCCGCCCATCTTGGGTGGGCCCACAGGGCATGCCTTAGTTTCACTGAGTTAGACAAGGCTGTGGGCCGTGTGATTAGATTGACTACTTTTCTGTGATTATGGCTTCAGTGTGTCTGCCCTCTGATGCCCTCTCACAACACCTACTGTCTTACTTGGGTTTCTCTTACCTTGGACATGAAGTACACCAGTTGCAACGGACCACGTAGAAGCACCCCAGCTGCCACAGACCATGCAGAAGTGTGGCCGAGGGGGGCTACCCATTGCCCAAGGTCAGGGGCGGCGGCCAAGAGGAGCTACCCCATGTCCGGGGTCAGGGGCGGCGGCCAGGAGTGCCAGGCTGCGATGGTGCAGGAGCGGCCGGGAGGAGCTACCCCATGCCCGAGGTCAGGGGTGGCGGCCAGGAGGAGCTACCCCATGCCCAAGGCCAGGGGCGTCAGCCGAGAGGAGCAACCCCATGTCCAAGGAGTGGTGGCTGCGCAGGCGCAGGAAGGCCGAGAGGAGCTACTCCACTTTCAAGGTCAGGAGGGGTGGCTGTGAGGAGATACCCCTCATCCAAGGTAAGGTGCAGCGGCTGCACTTTGCTGGAGCAGCTGTGAAGAGATACCCCACGTCCAAGGTAATACACATTAATACGTGAATTATGATAAAATTTCTATTGGCGGCATCACGCTCAGATTCAAAAAGGGCTGTGAACAATTGGAAGTGAGCATGGCACTGTTTTCAAGCAGCTCTATCTAGAGAAGTGTACGTCCATGTGCATGTATGGGAGTTTGGAAAAAAATGCATCATCAAATGTGAGAATGAAAAAGGAATCTAGGTGGAATTCCACGCATTTGGGATGGAATTCCCTGGTGGTGCAATGGTTAAGATTTGTCACTTTCACTGCCACGGTCTGGGTTTGATTCCTGGCCCAGGAACTTAGATTTCTCAAGCCACACAGCATAGCCAAAAAAAAAAAAAAAAAAAGGCTATTTTGTAAAACAATATATTTGATATAACACAAGGTTTAGAATACATGTTTAAAATATGTATTTATATAATTAAAGCTTAACTGAAATATGATAGGTAGACATTTGGCCAAAATACTGGGTATTTTTATACTAGTTTGAACCATTTTACTTGCCAGATTCAACCATTTGTGACCTACAAAATATGAAAACAACATACATTTCAAACTGTGTTAAAAGCATACTGCTCAATAATAAAAAGACAATATAATTTTTAAATATGTAAAGGATTTAAATAGACATTTCTTCACAGTAGATACACAAATGGCCAATGAGCACACAAAAAGAAGTTCAACATTATTAGTCATTAAAGAAATAAAAATCAAAACCACCAGGAGATACCACTTCATACCACTAACTTATATGCAGAGTACATCATGTGAAATGCAAGGCTGGATGA
This sequence comes from Bubalus kerabau, assembly GCF_029407905.1. NCBI lineage: Eukaryota > Metazoa > Chordata > Mammalia > Artiodactyla > Bovidae > Bubalus > Bubalus kerabau. The sequence goes on along the minus strand of NC_073647.1, from coordinate 146,701,718 downwards.
AGCATAAGCTAGAATCAATATTGCCAGGAGAAATATCAATAACCTCAAATATGCAGATAACACCACCCTTATGGCAGAAAGTGAAGAAGAACTAAAGAGCCTTTTGATGAAGGTTAAAGAGGAGAGTGAAAAAGCTGACTTAAAACTAAACATTCAAAAAACTAAGATCATGGCATCTGGTCCCAACACTTCATGGCAAATAGACGGGGAACCAATGGGAACAGTGACAGACTTTATTTTCTTGGGCTCCAAAATCGCTGCAGACAGTGACTGCAGCCATGAAATTAAAAGACAATTGCGCCTTGGAAAAAAAGCTATGACAAACCTAGACAGAGTATTTAAAAGCAGAGACGTTACTTTACTGACAAAGGTCCATCTAGTCAAAGCTATGATTTTTCCAGTAGTCATGTATGGATGTGAGAGTTGAACCATAAAGAAGACTGAATGCCACATAATTCATCCTTCAAAGTGTGGTGTTGGAGAAGACTCTTGAGAGTCCCTTGGATAGCAAGGAGATCAAATCAGTCAATCCTAAAGGAAATTAACCCTGAATATTCAGTGGGAGGACTGTAGCTGAACCTGAAGCCCCAATACTTTGGCCACCTGATGCAAAGAGCCGATTCATTGGAAAAGACCCTGATTCTGGGAAAGATTGAAGGCAGGAGGAGAAGGGGACAGCAAATGACAAGATTGTTGGATGGCATCACCAACTGAACGGACACAAGTTTGAGCAAACTCCAGGAGATGGTGAAGTACAGGGAAGCCTGGTGTGCTGCAGTCCATGGGGTCGCAGAGTTGGACATGACTGAGCGACTGAACAACAGCAACCCACTAGAATGGCTAGAATCAAAAAAGACAGATAATAACAAGAGTTGGTAAGGTGGAGAAACTGTAACCCTCATACACTGCTAACGACAATGTAAACTGGTGTAGCCACTTTGGGGAACAGTTTGACAGTTGCTCAAAAAGTCAAAACCAAAGTTCCCATATAACCCAGTAATATCAGTTCAGTTCAGTCACTCAGTCGTGTCCGACTCTTTGCGACCCCATGAATCGCAGCACACCAGGCCTCCCTGTCCATCACCGACTCCCAGAGTTCACTCAAACTCACGTCCATTGAGTCAGTGATGCAATCCAGCCATCTCATCCTCTGTCGTCCCCTTCTCCTCCTGCCCCCAATCCCTCCCAGCATCAGAGTCTTTTCCAATCAGTCAACTCTTCGCATGAGGTGGCCAAAGTACTGGAGTTTCAGCTTTAGCATCATTCCTTCCAAAGAAATCCCAGGGCTGATCTCCTTCAGAAAGGACTGGTTGGATCTCCTTGCCGTCCCAGGGACTCTCAAGAGTCTTCTCCAACACCACAGTTCAAAAGCATCGATTCTTCGGCGCTCATCCCTAGGTAAATATCTAACAAAAGTGAAAAAATATGTTCATACAAAGAACTATGCACAGATGTTCACAGCAGCATTATCTGTAATAGCCCTAAAGTGGAAATAACCCAAATGTCCATCAATGGACATAAACAAAATGTGGTCTATCAATACAGTGGAATATTATTCAGACATAAAAAGGAATGAAGTATTCATACATGTAACACATGGATAAACCCTAAAAACATTATACCAAGTGAAAGAAACCAAACAAAGAGAGCCATTATATGATTCCATTTATATGAAATGTCTAGAGTAGGCAACATATATGCAGAGTACATCATGAGAAACACTGGGCTGGAAGAAGCATAAGCTGGAATCAAGATTGCCGGCAGAAATATCAATAACCTCATATATGCAGATGGCACCACCCTTATGGCAGAAAGTGAAGAGGAACTAAAAAGCCTCTTGATGAAAGTGAAAGAGGAGAGTGAAAAAGTTGGCTTAAAGCTCAACATTCAGAAAACGAAGATCATGGCATCTGGTCCCATCACTTCATGGCAAATAGATGGGGAAACAGTGGAAACAGTGTCAGACTTTATTTTTCTGGGCTCCAAAATCACTGCAGATGGTGACTGCAGCCATGAAATTAAAAGACGCTTACTCCTTGGAAGGAAAGTTATGACCAACCTAGATAGCATATTCAAAAGCAGAGACATTACTTTGCCAACAAATGTCCGTCTAGTCAAGGCTATGGTTTCTCCAGTAGTCATGTATGGATGTGAGAGTTGGACTGAGAAGAAAGCTGAGCGCTGAAGAATTGATGCTTTTGAACTGTGGTGTTGGAGAAGACTCTTGAGAGTCCGTTGGACTGCAAGGAGATCCAACCAGTCCATTCTGAAGGAGATCAGCCCTGGGATTTCTTTGGAAGGAATGATGCTAAAGCTGAAACTCCAGTACTTTGGCCACCTCATGCGAAGAGTTGACTGATTGGAAAAGACTCTGATGCTGGGAGGGATTGGGGGCAGGAGGAGAAGGGGACGACAGAGGATGAGATGGCTGGATTGCATCACTGACTCAATGGACGTGAGTTTGAGTGAACTCTGGGAGTCAGTGATGGACAGGGAGGCCTGGTGTGCTGCGATTCATGGGGTCGCAAAGAGTCGGACACGACTGAGCGACTGAACTGAAATGAGAGTAGGCAAATCTGCAGGGACAGAAAGTAGATTAGTAGTTACCAGGGGCTGGGGAAAGGGGAGTGACTCCTAAAGGGTATTTTTCTTTTTGAGGTGATAAAATGTTCTGGAGCTAGACAGTGCAGTTGTTGCATAACTTTGTGAATATACTAAGAACTACTGAATCATAAACTTTCAAAGGGTGAATATTATGGCATTTGAATTATACCTTAATGATTTAAAAAAGAGGACAGCAACATTTTCCAAATTTTCAGAGGGGACTAGCCCTTACACAGGATTGACTTTTGTGTGGTGTTATTTTCTTGGGTTTTCCTTCTAATCAGCAAAAGGGAGGTTGGGAGAGGCCATAATTACAGACTAAAGTATGAAATGAGATTTCGTTTCTTCCTATCTATATTGTGGTATGAAAAAATTCTGACCCCATGATATGCATAAAGATCTAGCCTTCCAGTTCTCTTAATTCTTTTATTTAAATCTGGTAACAGTAGGCTGGCAGTCCTGTATGAAAACTAGCCTCTCAGTTCAATAGCAGCAGGAGCAGCCCACCTGATTATTCTATTCCATTTTATTTTTCAAAATTGAACTATAGTTGATTTACAATGTTGTGTCAATCTCTGCTATACAGCAAAGTGACTCAGTTTTACACATATATACATTTTTTTTCAATATTCTTTTCCATTATGGTTTGTCCCAGGAAACTGGATATAGTTCCCTGTGCTATGGAGTAGGACCTTGTTATTTATCCATTCTAAGTATAATAGTTTGCATCTGCTAACTCCAAACTCCCATTTTACCCCCCACCTTGGCAAGCATGAGTCTGATCTCTATTTCTATAAGCATGTTTTATAGATAGGTTTATTTGTGTCATATTTTAGATTCCACATATAAATGATATTGCATAGTATTTGTCTTTCTCTTTCTGATTTACTTCACTTAGTATGAGAGTCTCTAGCTGCATCCATGTTGTTGCAAATGGCATTATTTTGTTCTTTTTTATAGCTGAGTAGTATCCCCTTGTATATATGTACTACATCTTCTTTATCCATTCCTCTGTTGATGGACACTTAGGTTGATTCCATGTCTTGCCTATTGTGAATAGTGCTGCTATGTATATAGAGGTGCGTGTATCTTTTTGAATCATGTTTTTGTCCAGATATATGAGAGGAGTGGGACTGCTGTGTCATATGGTAGCTTTATTTTAGTTTTCTGAGGAACCTCCATACTGTTCTCCATAGTAGCGGGGGCCCACTTCAGATGGGATACTCATTCTCTAGTTCGCCATGCCCCCTCCTCAACAGTTATCACCCACTCACATCACCTACCTAGTTCTGAATATATTTGAATTTGCGATTCCTGGTCAAAGAGTCCATTCTAAAAATTAAACTTCAATAAGCAGTGCTTATATTGGCTTCAGTTAGGAATGTATTTAGCTGCAAATAACAAACATCTAAATAACAGTACCTTAAATGCTTAGGAGTTTATTTCAAGACATCTGGAAGTGGGTAGTCACTGAAGCTTGATCAACAGCTCAGTGATAATAAGATCTCCATGTTGTAGAGGCTACTAGCTGTCTATCAAATATTATTTTATCTTTTCTGAGTTACATGAACCTTGAGATTATTTGAAAGGATGATATATAACAAGCTAAAAATGAAATTTCCTGTGGCTCAGCTGGTAAAGAATCCACCTGCAATGTGGAAGACCTGGGTTCGATCCCTGGGTTGGGAAGATCCCCTGGAGAAGGGAACAGGTACCCACTCCAGTATTCTGGCCTGGAGAATTCCATGGACTGTATAGTCCATGGGGTTGCAAAGAGTTGGACACAACTGAGCAACTTTCACTTTCACTTTACAATTAGGAGTATTTCAGAAAGCTCCTTATCAGTGAGATAAGTAAAAGTCACTGAAGGGAACTTACAAGAAGGCAATTTTAAAGGGTTTACACAGCTGGCATACGCCTTCATTTCTCTTTGCTGTTCTCCTTCTTTATGCCTGAAATGAAACTATGATGGCAGGAGCTCTGACTGCCATTTCGAGAAGAGAGGGATCAGGAAGACAACACACAAAATCAAAAGAACATCTGTCCCCGGTTAAATCATATAACCACCATAACAATCTTGGACTCCAGACTTAATAAAAACTGTCATTTAAGCCATCCTTTTATGGGTTTTTATTACTAGCAGTTGAATGTAATTTCTGATTGATACACTGCCAGTGTATCTATAGCTCCTTTGGCTTTTTCACTGAAATATTTAAATTACTGCTGCCTTGCTCATGACAAGAATATGGAGAAGGGGGAAAGGATCTGTCACAGGTTCAGCTTTTGTGTTCACTGAAAGCACTGGGCATTATTCAGGCACAAAGGATATCTTATCTAGTTGTGGATGAAATTAGGAGCACACAAATTTTTCCTTGACTATGTATATACTACTACACTTCCTATTAAGGAAGTTTTGCTAGTTAGGACAAAGATGGCATATATGCAAAACATCCATTGGAGCTCAGAATATACCACTAATGCTCTAGTCCAGGTTCTTTCAATTCCATGTTCCCAACTACCCTGCGCTCTGGAATGACTCAGTTTTCTTACCTACTTTCAAACTAAAGCAAAACACTCACTGCAACAGTACATAGATGTAAATGCACTGAAACCATGTAAGATACAGGTTCATCCAATTCACAATAACTTCCATGTGGAAACAACCTATATATCCAGAGACAATGAATGGATAAAGAAAATGTGGCCTATTTATACAATGGAATATTCAGTTCAGTTCAGTTCAGTTGCTCAGTCGTGTTTGACTCTTTGCGACCCCATGGACTGCATTATGCCAGGCCTCACTGTCCATCACCAACTCCCAGAGTTTACTCAAACTCATGTCCACTGAGTCGGTGATGCCATCCAGCCACCTCATCCTCTGTCGTCCCCGTCCCCTCCCGCCTTCAATCTTTCCCAGCATTAGGTTCTTTTCTAATGAGTCAGTTCTTTTCATCAGGTGACCAAACTATTGGAGTTTCAGCTTCAGCATCAGTCCTTCCAATGAATATTCAGGACTGATTTTTTAAAAATATAGAATATTTTTAAATGGAATATTAGTCAGCCTTGAAAAATAAGGAAATCATGGAAATGGGACCACATGAATGAACGTGGAGGACATTATGCTAACAGAAATAAGCCAGTCACAAAAAGACAAATATTCTATGATTTCATTTATATGAGAAAGTCAGAGTAGTCAAACCCATAGAGGCAGAGAGTTGACTGGTGATTGCCAGGCACTGAGAGGAGGCGGAAACAAGGAGAAGCTACTCAATGGATATAAGGTTTCAAATAGAAAAGATGAATAAGTTCTAGAGCTTTGCTGTACAACATAGGACCGGAGTTAACAATAATGTATTGTGCACTTAAAAAAAGTGTTAAAAGAATAGACCGCATGTTAAATGTTCCTACTATAATAAAAAAAAATGTTAAGTTAGATATAGCCAGATAACTGGAAAAATATGTATGTAAGTGTATATATATATATATATATATAAACATATAATTTCCACCTAAATGAAAACGCAGCAGCTAAAAAGATCCCATAAGCCATAATAAAGATCAAAGTTGTTGCAACTAAGATTAAGTGAAGCCAAAGAAATAAATATTTTTTAAAAATAAATGAAAACACAGAAATTTTAAATTATTGTAGTAAACTCAACACAGCCCAAGAATACATCTTTTTTTCAGACCCAGTTTAAGCCATGCTGTCCTGAATAGTTAATGATGTCTCCCTTATATCTTTCTTTGACCCTTATATGTGCCTTTCTCACTGTGCTTGTCATTTTGTGATATACTTCTTTGTTTTCTCATCTTTTCCTACTTGTCTAGGAGCCTTTTGAGGTCAGCAACTGCTTTTCTCTATTTCCTTAAAGATAAATCTAATTACTTACCACTGGACAAATGTTCTAAAAATACTGGTTGCTTTGAATGAAGCTCTATATAAAACTTATCACACTTTGAAGGAGGCCCATCAGTATAATAAATCTGAAATTATCTGTACTTGTATTTGTGCACGGAGAAGGCAATGGCACCCCACTCCAGTACTTTTGCCTAGAAAATCCCATGGATGGAGGAGCCTGATAGGCTGCAGTCCATGGGGTCGCTAAGAGTTGGGCACGACTGAGCGACTTCCCTTTCATCTTTCACTTTCATGCATTGGAGAAGGAAATGGCAACCCACTCCAGTGTTCTTGCCTGGAAAATCCCAGGGACGGGGGAGCCTGGTGGGCTGCCATCTATGGGGTTGCACAGAGTTGGACACAACTGAAGCGACTTAGCAGCAGCAGCAGTAGCATTTGTGCAACACACACAAAAAGGAAAACCCACTAAAAAGTACTCGAGCCTCAAGAACTTGACTTTGACAACCTGCAAAGAAGACCAAAGAGGGCATCTTGTTCTCTTTGATGGGTATTTATTATTTATTCTTCTTACCAGAACTCATAGATTTTGTTCATCCTTTTGGTTCCATCAGCACCAAGAGGCATAACGAGTGTGAAAGGTCCCCTAATGTCTTTGGTGCCCCATTCCCAGCCTTCTATTTTAGGGCAGAGCCAATGATGTCATTTACAGAGAGGCTTGCCAGGCTCTGCATATGGTTTGTAATATAAATAGATCACATCTTACGCATATCAGCAAGACAGAGGAGGCTTGCCCTCCCCAAAGTCTGCTGAAGTAGAAATTCTCAACAGAAAAGTAGGCAAGCCACCTCTACTTTATACTTCTCAGGGAATTTAAGGATGTGTTCGGCAAAGATTTCAATCTCTGGCAAATTTAGATGAATCCTGGACTATCCAAAGATAAAACATGCCCAAACTAAAGATAAATGATAATCCTGTTTCATTTCAGACTTCTTCCTTCCATTGGGCTTTGTGACTGCATAGTTAATTTCAATTTATGTTCATGGTCTGTATTATAACCTACTGCATTAGCCTCAACATATATTGATTAGATTTTGTTTTGTTGTTTATAAATAAAACCTGATAATTGGGCTTACTCATGAGAGGAGTCGCCATTAAAATAAAAATAAACCACTATGCTTCTGAGCAACAAATTGTCACAAACAGGCAATCTTTCCAATCTATTTCAACACCTAATTATTTTTTTCTTTTAAACACTTGTTATTTGAAAAAGTTTAACACTCATAAGAAGCTACAAAAATAATACAGATGTCTGTGTACCCTCTACCCAGCCTGGCCCAGTGGGAACATCTTTAGTACCTATAGTCCACTGCCAAAACCAGGAAACTGACACTGAGACAATATAGTGACATTAACTAATAATCTTATTTAGATTTCACTCCTTTGTCTCACTTTTTTGGAGGTAAGTGTGCAGTGTCTAGTTCTGTGGCATTTTATTACGTTTAGACATGTATAACCACCACCACAACCAGGATACACATTATTATTATTTTTAAACATCTATGGAAGTCCAGCTATGCACAAAGGACTGTTGGGTGCGTTTATTTAACAATTTCATGAGGTAAATTTATTGTCTCCGTTTTGGAGAAAGAAGACTTAAATAAAAAGGAAAAAGCAGACATTTCCCCTTTTTTTCATCTTTTAGTATCAGGAGTGTGGCAAAGAGACACTCCTGTCTAATGACGCTAAATTCAATGTGAGGGATTTATTTTTTTTAACTTTTATAATCAACCTTTCTTAAGTCAGCTCTCCGATTTTCAAATGTATAAAGTTCACAAAATCTACTCACTTCTTAAAAATACCACCATTAGGCACAAAGTAAGGGAAGAGATCATAAAAGAGAGTCCATCCTACAGTTCAGGACGGCAAAAGCTCCAAGTCTTAAGTCATTTTTGCTTTTCCTCAAAACCACAGCAACTCTATTTCTGTTCTTATTTTTCTCTTGCACCCAGACAATAGTGTTTTTGTCCTCTGCGGATTATTCTAAAAATAAAATGTGAAAGAAGAAGAAACATGTAAAGGTCTCTATCTTTGGTTTCTAAACATTACTTTTAACCTCCTATTTAGTTTAACTGCCATTCCCTACCAGAAAACGCTCTGCCCACTGCACTGTCTTCAGATTCCATGCGGCTGGAAAACGCACATGGCCTTAGTGCTTCCTGCGCCCCTGGCCCTTCTACCACTGGGGGGCTCACAGAGGAAATATGGCGGAGCTCACTGGGGCTAGGGGACATCACTTCCTGTCTAATTTTCACCTCTGCCTTTCAGCAACCATTCAGCCAAGTCCAGCCTAAGCAAGTTGGGACCCCACATAGGAGTTTTCTTCCTACTTCCCTGGCCTCTCCTTCTCAGTCTCTTTTCCCATCTCCTTCTCTTATTTCTGACCTCCAAAGCCAGAGTCCTTGGAGCCCAACCTCAGTCTTTTCCCTAAAATACTGATACTCTACCAAGGGTGATTTTTCACCCCAGGGGCCAATTGGGATTGTCAGTAGACATTTTTAATTGAGGAACAGGGTGGGAGGGGGGCAGGGTGAGAGGTGTGCTAATGGTATCTAGTGGGTAGAGGCCAGGGATGCTGATAAATACCCTACAATGTATATTGTAGGACAGAAGAGTCCCTGCAACAAAGAACTATCCCACTCCAAGGGTCATTGTGGATTCCCAGACAGCTCAGTGCTAAAGAATCCACCTGCCAATGCAAGAGCCACAGGAGAGGCAGGTTCGATCCCTGGGTTGGAAAGATCCCCTGGAGGAGGAAATGGCAGTCCACTCCAGTATTCCTGCTGGGAAAATCCCATGGACAGAGGAGCCTGGTGGGTTACATCCATGAGGAATCAGAGAGCCCGACACGACTGAGTGACTGAGCACAAGCACACCGGGTCAACAGTCCCCGCATTATAAAGGCTTGCCCTAAAGATCTTACTCAGTGCCACACTATACCCAGACTCAGTCCACATGCTGCTTACTCCCAGGTTTCAATCTCCAGTCCTGTCTTCTCCCCCATCTCTGGGTGCTTATACACAACTGCCTCCACTTAAATCTATCACGTGCTTCAAACTTAACTTGTTCACAACTGAATGTACTGGCATCCACAAACCTGCTTCTCCCCTAGTCCTTCCCATACTGATGATGAAACCATGCAAAGCAGTCATCTTAGACCCAAATTCTGACTGCAGGAACACTCTGATTAGGATCAAAGAACAGTGGAGCTGTGAGGGATTTCATTTGGGAGACGAGGAGAGCAAGATTCAGTAGTTTTGAGATGTCCCTACATCTACACATTTAACTTGATAGTAGAGCCAGAATGAGAAAGACTGTTTCCTACAGCCAAGTAAGCTGACTTGGCTCCCTCAGGTAAAATACATAGCTCAGTTGCATTCTCTTTTTTCAGAAGTCAATGTTAGACAGCTTCGTACAATGCAGGTCCAGCAAATCTCAGCCCAAGGGCCAATCTGGGGCTGCCACCTGTTTTTGTATGGCCCATGAACAGAATGATTTTACCACCTTGAAATACTTGGGTGGGGGGGCGGAAATTCAAAGAACAACAATAATGTATGACATATGAAACTGACATTAAAAACAAATGTTAGTGTCTGTGAATCATGTGTGACTGGGACACAGACACATTCATTAATGTTTTATCTATGGCTGCCTTCATGCTACAGAGCTGAACTGAGAGGCTGCAACATTCACTATGTGAAGGGCAAAGCTGAAAATACCTGGCCCTTTATAGAACAAGGTTAGTGACCTCAGTACATTAAGAGTCCAAATTAAACAAAGAAACATGGATTTCAGTTTCATCTCAACCGGCAGTGTGATCTTTGACTGTGTTTCAACGTCCATGAGCCTTACATTGAATAGGGGTAATGATACTGCCCTTAAAGGATTGTTTAGGAGTATTAGAAGTAATGCTTGTAATGATTTGGAGTACACTAGGAGGAATTCAACAAATACTAGCAAAAATAATAATACTTACTAATACTATTATTACCACAAACTTTACCCCTCAAAATGTCCTCTTTGGTACGCTTTGAGAGATTTTGTGTCAAATGCCTTCTGAAATCCAGGCAAACATGGAACTTAAAAGTCCTAGTCCTTTTCATCCATTGGTTGCATGATAACAGAACAAGTACCCATCACATTATGTTTTTTGGTAACAAGCTGGAGGGTGGTTAATATCTTTATAACTCATATGACATTGTGCCCAATTGTGAATTCCCTGAGTTTCCTGGAAAAATCATCTCCTGAGTAATAAAGGTGACACTACCTGAAAGAGAAAGCCATCAAGACCTACTCCATCCTTTTTCCAACTTTCTTATCCCAAGACTGTCAGAAAATAAGTTTAGTTAACAGAAAATAAGTTTAGTTAACAGAAAACGGGGAAACCAACATTAAGTTAGTGAAGAGCATGTAGAAACAGTCCCCAAACCCCCAGGACCCCACTCTTTCAGATTTCCCGGAGGGCACTGCATGTGGCCAGAGAGGCAGAGCCTGGCTGTGGTTTTGGAACTGGCATCCCCCACAAGCTTCCAAAGATAAGAGATGGGAGCATGGCTGACACTCACCTTGCCCACGGCTGCCCTCGGGGCCTTGACCTCAGCCCTGGCCACATCCAGTCCTGCAGGAGACTCTGCCATCCCTGGGGGCTTCTCGGCCTCAGGCTTGCCTCCTGGCTTACATCTCATTCCTGGAGTGGAAAAGAGGTCAAGCCTAACTCTTTTTCTTTGTGTGACCCCATCCTTTCCCCCTCTCACATCCCGCCATTTTCTCTGGCTCTCCAGGGATTTTGGCTAAGCACAGGGTCCTTTCCAGCCTCCTCACACTTCCTCCTTCCACTGGACTGCCCCTTTCTATGGTACCTTCTGGGATGATCCACATTTCTCATGAGTGACAAGACGTCATCTTGCTAATTAACATACGGCCTAATTATGGTGGTGTTACACTTTAGGAGACAGAATTAAAGTCTGAAGTGACCTAAGTAATTAGGAGAGGCAGACAGAGACAAATGAAAGCAGTAGCAGTACCGTGGGGGTGGCCATGACTTGGCTATGTCCAGTGAGGCTGAGCACCACAGGCCAAGACTCAGGTGCGCGGACACCTCAGGATCAGCTCCGAGCCAGGGTACTGTGGTGCCTGCTTGGAGGTAGCATCCCCATGTAGGGCAAGATGGGATTTTCTTTCCTCCTCCCTCTCTTTATCCTTTCCCTGGCACCGAGGTGCCTCTTGACAAGATAAGAGTAAATGAATTAGAAAAATGCACGCCCACAAAGATTAATTTTCACCCAGTGCTGCAGAAGAGACAGGACTGACAGCTTAATTGCTGTGCTGAGGGTGACGCTGCTAGGAAGTGGTCCCTACTCTGCTAGGAAATCTGGCCAAAAACTAGGACAAATGAGGACAGGAGGTGTGCATTCTGGGTTCCCCCAGAAGTTGACCTGGGGTCACGAGTGTGAGTACAAGTCATTTATTTGGGAGGCGCTCTAACAAGCACTGGCAGGGAGTGAGAAAATGAGACCAAGGAGGGAAAGAAGGCAATAGAAGGTATGTTAACAAGCAAGCACTGCAGCTCAACTTGGCTGGGCAAGTGGGAGAGATAGGAGAACAGAGGTCAGAGAACTTTTCCTATAAAGGGCAGAGAGTAAATATTTCAGGCTTTGGGAGCCATGGAATGTCTGTCATGATGACTCAATTCTGCCATTGTAGAAAAAATGTAGCCAGAGACAATATGTAAATGAATGGATTTGCAGTAAAACATTATTTGCAAAACCAGGCAGCCAACCCAATGGCTGTAGTTTGTCAGCCCCTTGCTATAGAAGAGTGTTTCTCAAACTCTCGTGGTGAAGGACCCATTTTTTTTTAAATGTCCAATCCACTGAACAAGACTTTTGTAAATACAACAAAAATGAATCACTGGAAAAGCAAAATTTAAAAAACAGGCATACAAAGTATAAGTCTTTTAAAATTAATTAAAATCAAAAGACACAGAATATCTCGGTCTAGTTGCTTTAGGAAGTTTCTAAATGCCCACTCTGAACTGCTAAGTTATCACAGAAAGGTGGAGTCCTTGATCTCGGCCAAGGCCCTCACCACAGTTTATAGCCCCATGGTCTCTCTTACTAGGTGAGAAGGCTGGGACTGTTACCCACTGATACTTCTATTGTTATCAAGGGCTGCTCCCCAGCACATCAACTCCTGGTCCTTCTGGCCTATCTGGCAAATGGACCATGCACATTTCTGCCATCTGAGAAGGAGAGGCACAGGGGCTCCAGGTAGGAAGTTGAAGGCGAGTATGGGAATGGTGAGGACCAAGAGGTCACTGGCAGGCCACTGTCGGCGTCACTACAGTGTGATAGAATAGAAAGACCATGGGCTTGGAATGCAAAGAAATTGAGACAGAAGTCCTGATTCTGCCACTTAACTTCTCTGTTTCTACATTTTCTTGTCTGAAAAATGAGTATAATACGGTGAGGGTTGGACATTGTTATTTTTTTGCTATTGTTGCTGCTGTTAAAGACTTTATATTTTTTTTTTTAGAGCAGTTTCAGGTTCACAGCAAAATTGAGAATAAGGTATTGATACAAAGAATTCCCATATACTTCCCACCCCATACAAGCATAGTGAAGTCGTTCAATCATGTCTGACTCTTTGCAATCCCATGGACTGCAGCCTACCAGGCTCCTTTGTCCATGGAATTTTCCAGGCAAGAGTACTTGAGTGGATTTCCATTTCTTTCTCCAGGGGATCTTCCTGACCCAGGGATTGAACCCAGGTCTCCTGCATTGCAGGCAGACGCTTTACCTTCTGAGCCACCAGTGAAGCCCACCCATACATGCATAACCTTCCCCATTAGCAACATCCCACCAGAGTGACACAATTGTTACACCTGATGAACCTACACTGACACCACATAATTACCCAGAGTCCATAGTTTGCATTAGGGTTCAACTCTTGGTGTGGTACTTAGGATATGTATCTATCATCATAGTATTATACAAAGTATTTTCACTGCCATAAAAACCTTCCTTGCTCTGCCTGTTCATCCCTCCCTCCCCTCAACCCTTGGCACCACTGCTCTTTTCACTGTCTCCATAGCTTTGCCTTTTTCAGAATGTCAACTAGTTGGAATAATCTTTTCAGACTGATTTCTAACACTCAGTAACGTGCATTTAAGGTGTCTCTGTGGCTTTTCATGGCTAGATAGCTCACTTTTTTTTTTAGTACTGAATATTCTACTGTCTGAAAATACCACTGTTTATTCACCCATTCAAAGGGCATCTAGGTTGCTTCCAAGTTTTGGCAATTATGTAAACATCTGTGTGCAGGTTTTTGTGTAAAAATAAGTTTTTAGCTCCTTTGGGTAAATACCAAGGAACACAATTGCTGGATTATATGGTAAGAGTGTATTTACTTTTGTAAGAAACTACCACACTGTCTTCCAAAATGGCCGTAGCCTCCAACCAGTGAACGAGAGTCCCTGTTGCTCCACGACCTTGTCAGCATTTGGTGTTTGTCAGTATCTAAATTTTGGCCATTTTAACAGGTATCTAGCAGTATCTCATTTTTGTTTTAATTGTATTTCCCTGATGATATATGATGTAGAACACCTTTTCATATGCTTATTTGCCATCTGTATGTGTTCTTTGGTGAAGTGTCTGTTAAGGTCTTTGGCCCATTTTTTAAAAAGGATTGTTTATATTCTGACTGTTGAGTTTTAAGAGTTCATTGCATATCTTAGGTAACAGTCCTTTATCATATATGTTTTTTGAAAATATTTTCTCATTTTGACTTGAGTTTTAAATGGTCTGATAAAAAGCCCTAGCATATGTGCAACATTTGGGGCACATTGACAAGAACTCAATAATAACTCCCTTTCCACAAAATACACAAATTATACAAAAAGTTAGTGGTAGAAATCTAATGGACTGTATCCCATTAACCTGTATTTTTGTCCCTTGTTCTCCATTTTACATCATTCAGCTGCATTCACCCACCTAGTCTGGGTGTGGTGAAGGTGGTGAGGATGAGTCATAAAGGAGATGGGGCTGCAACAGGAGCTTTAGAGAATGAAAGGGAAAGGGAGGAGGAAATTGAAATGATAAATGTTTATTAAGCACTTATTATATCCTGGGTTCCATGGGATATATATGTAAGAATAATACATGGCCCTTATTCTTAAAGAATTTATGGTTTAACCAGGGTGGATAATAAAATCATGAGATGAATATAAAGTGATACTCATTGATAGTCTCCTATGTGCCAGGGATCTCATGAGATTCTGTGTATACATTAGCTATGATTCAGTTGAGAACACTGCAAAGAAGACACTGTTAACCTCATTTTAAAAAGGAAACTGATGTGCAAGGAAGGTATGTGACTCATTCCAAGCCACATGGCTAGTAAGTGACAGAGCTGAGATTCAAGCCCAAGGCTGTCTGATTCCAATGCTCACACTCTTCATACACCAAGCTATCGAGAAAAGCTCCTAAGACAAATCATAGATAGTTTCATTGTGAGAAGTGCAACCTGGACTGAAAAAAGAATACACAAAGACTCATAAAAAGAAAAACAATCCATAAGGAAGATACAAAAGAAATGGCTCCACTATAATTGAAGTCTGTGAAAAAATGGAAATAGGAGAAGTAGGGTCAGGTGTTTGAGGGTTCTGACTGGTTTTGATGGTGTTTGCCAAGGATACTCTCAATGAGATTTTCCTAGGAGCTGGAAACAAAAAATCAAAATTCATCTGAAAAAAAAATTTAAAAATTAAACAAAAGTGTAATAAGGCCTGACACTAATATAATGCTGTATGTCAACTATAGAGACTACATGTATACAGGATATATATCTATGTCTATCTGTATCTATCTATAGATATCTATATCTACATATCTATACTACAGCTATACTTGTGTTCAGTCACGTCTAACTCTTTGGGACTCTTTGGGCTATAGCTCATCAGGCTCCTCTGTCCATGGGATTTTTCAGACAAGAATACTGGAGTAGGCTCCCGACCCAGGGATTGAATCCATGTCTCCTGCATCTCCTATATTGGCAGGTGGATTCTTTACCACTGGCGCCACTTGGGATGTTGATTATAGCTTCCCAGTTGGTTCAGTGGAAAACAATCCGCCTGCCAATGAAGGAGACACAGGTTCAATCCCTGGGTCGAGAAGATCCCCTGGAGGAGGGCGTGGCAATCCATTCCAGTATTCTTGCCTAGAGAATCCCATGAACAGAGGAGCCTGGTTTCTCTACAAAGGTCACAAAGAGCTGGACACAACTTAGCACACACGCACACATATGTCAATTATATCTCAATAAAAAAATTTAAAATAAGTTTTAAAAGTACACACTATTTAAAAGAAGTGCAATAAAGAAGACTAGTCCTCACAGGAACTTACACGTACTAAAAAGCAGTAAGAATTCGAACAATGAAATACTGGCTCAAGAATAGATACAAATCAGTCAGCAGAAGAGAATCAGCAGCCTAGAAAATGAGCTTTTTTGTTCAAAATTGAATATTTAATAAAGAAAGCATTACAAAACAGAAAGGGAAAAATCATTTACCATATGTTGTTGAAAAAACAAATTAGGAAAAAAGACGCTCTCACCTTATGCTATATATCAAGTTAAATTTCAAGTGGATTTAAGAGTTTTTTAAGTTAAATATAGAAAATATTTAATTTCTGGTAAAACATGCTTCGAAAAATAATGAAATTTAAAAAAGGAAAATGCAGAAAGCTCTTCTCACATCTAAAGTTCAAATAAGGTATGGTTAAGGAACAACAGTGCTTCAGCTCCATGGAATGATAGACGGCCATTTGAATAATTATAAAACTATAGCAACATTAAAAAATATTTAGGCTGGACATAACTATGAAAGATATGGCACATTATTTTTCTATTGTTGCTGTAACAAATCACCACAAATTTAGCTGGTTAAAAATAACACATATTTATTATGTTACAATTTTGGAGGTTAGAAGTTTGACATTGGTCTTACTGAGCTATAATCAAGGCGTCTTCAAGGCTGCATTCTTTTCTGGAAACTGTGATGGAGAATCCATTTCCTTGCCTTTTACAACCTCTAGAGGGCACCCACATTCCTCGGCAGATGGCCCATTCATCCACCTTCAAAGTCAGCAAAAGCCAATTGAGTTGTTCTCACATCACTGCACTCTGACTTCTTTCCAGAGTCACATTTCCCTCTGACTCGTCTTCTGCCTCTCTTCCATTTTTTTTTTCAAAAATAATGGCTTTATTGAGATATAATTCACATGGCATACAATTCACCCACTTAAAGTGTACAAGTCACTGGTTTTTAGCATATTCACAGAGTTGTGTAACCATCATTATAATCAATTTTGGAACATTTTTAACACCCCTTCTAAGAAACCTTATAACCATTAGCAGTTACTTCCCCTTCCCCCTCAAGTTCTTATTCCTGGATGAACACTCATCTATTTTCTGTCTCTATGAATTTTCCTATTCTAGACATTTCAGATAAAAGGAATCATACAATACACAGTCTTTTGTGACTGGCTTTTTTCACTTAGCATAATGTTTTCAAGGTTTGCCTATGTTGTGGCAGTATTACTACTTTATTCCTTTTTATGCATGAGTAATATTCCAGTATATGTATATAACATATTTTGTTTATCTATTCATCAGTCATGGACATTTGGATTGTTTCAGGGGATATTGTGAATAATGCTACTATAAACATTTATGTACAAGATTTTTTGTGGATATGGTTTAATTTCTCTTGGACAGCCCTTGAATAGTTAAACATGGTGTTATCATATGACCCCCAGTGCTTGGCTCACCCCACTCTATTCTTAGATAGAGTAAAAACCCAAGAGAAATTAAACCATATCCAGAAAATTTGGAAAACTCAAGCAGTGGCCACAGGACTGGAAAAGGTCAGTTTTCATTCCATTCCCAAAGAAAGACAATGTCAAAGAATGCTCAAACTACCACACAATTGCACTCATCTCACATGCTAGTAAAGTAATGCTCAAAATTCTCCAAGCCAGGCTTCAGCAATGCGTGAACCGTGAACTTCCAGATGTTTAAGCTGGTTTTAGAAAAGGCAGAGGAACCAGAGATCAAATTGCCAACATCTGTTGGATCATCAAAAAAGCAAGAGAGTTCCAGAAAAACATCTACTTCTGCATTATTGACTATGCCAAAGCCTTTGACTGTGTGGATCACAAGAAACTGTGGAAAATTCTGAGAGAGATGGGACTACCAGACCACCTGACCTGCCTCTTGAGAAACCTGTATGCAGGTCAGGAAGCAACAGTTAGAACTGGACATGGAACAACAGACTGGTTCCAAATAGGAAAAGGAGTACGTCAAGGCTGTATATTGTACCCTGCTCATTTAACTTATATGCAGAGTACATCATGAGAAATGCTGGGCTGGAAGAAGCACAAGCTGGAATCAAGATTGGCAGAGAAATATCAATAACCTCAGATATGCAGATGATACCACCCTTATGGCAGAAAGTGAAGAGGAACTAAAAAGCCTCTTAATGAAATTTTCAGTGAAAGAGGAGAGTGAAAAAGTTGGCTTAAAGCTCAACATTCAGAAAACTAAGATCATGGCATCTGGTCCCATCACTTCATGGCAAATAGATGGGAAGACATTGGAAACAGTAGCTGACTTTATTTTGGGGGGCTCAAAAATCACTGCTGATGGTGATTGCAGCCATGAAATTAAAAGACACTTACTCCTTGGAAGGAAAGTTAAGACCTACCTAGATAGCATATTAAAAAGCAGAGGCATTACTTTGTCAACAAAGGTCCATCTAGTCAAGGCTATGGTTTTTCCAGTAGTCATGTATGGATGTGAGATTGGACTATAAAGAAATCTGAGTGCCAAAGAATTGATGCTTTTGAACTGTGGTGTTGGAGAAGACTCCTAAGAGTTCCTTGGACTGCAAGGAGATCCAACCAGTCCATTCTAAAGGATATCAGTCCTGGGTGTTCATTGGAAGGACTGATGTTGAAGCTGAAACTCCAATACTTTGGCCACCTGATGCGAAGAGGTGACTCATTTGAAAAGACCCTGATGCTAGGAAAGATTGAGGGCAGGAGGAGAAGGAGATGACAAAGGATGAGATGATTGGATGGTATCACCAACTCAATGGACATGAATTTGGGTAAACTCCAGGAGTTGGTGATGGACAGGGAGGCCTGGCGTGCTATTGTTCATGGGGTCACAAAGAGTCGGACATGACTGTGCAACTGAACTGAACTGAACTGATGTAAAGGATCATGTCATCTGCAAACAGTGAGAGTTTTACTTCTTCTTTTCCAATCTGGATTCCTTTTATTTTTTTTCTTCTTCTCTGATTGCTGTGGCTAATACTTCCAAAACTATGTTGAATAGAAGTGGTGGCCTCTCTTCCATTTTTAAGGACCTCATGATGATACATTGTACCCACCCAGAAAATCCAAGATAATCTTTCCATTTAAGGCCAGCAATAAGTAATCTTTGTTTCATTTGCAGTGTTAATTTCCAGGTTTTCATGTAACCTAACAAATTGCCAGGTTCAGGGGATTGAGAGATGGGCATCTTTGAGAGGCCATTATTCTGTCTATCACGTGGTTTTCAACTGATGAAGAAAATACATAAAAAGATAACTTAAAGTAGGCTGGCAGGATAGTAAATGAATACCAACCAGACAGTCAAAGGGACAGTGTGCATGTGTGCTCAGTCATGTCTGACTCTTTGCAAGCCTATGGACTGTAGCCTGCGAGGCTTCTCAGTCTATGGTATTCTCCAGGCAAGAACACTGCAGTGGGTTGCCATTTCCTCCTCCAGGAGATCTTCCCGACCCAGGGATTGAATCCACATCTCCTGCACTGCAGCCAGATTTTTTTTTAACCACTGAGCCACCTGGGGAGCCTTGGGTGTTTGAGCTCAAAAAGGCTGGAAGCCATTGATGGGTAAGCAGCGGTCCTTGAGCAGGGCTGAATGCCCGAGGGCAGACGTTCACCCTTTGACATGCCTGTGTCCTGGGGATCTTGTAGAAGCGCAGATTCTGCTTCAGTAGGTCTGGGCTAAGCCTGAGATTGTGCCTTGTAAATGTGCCCCCAGTGGATACTGATGTGCTGGTCCCTGGATCACATTTGAGTAGCAAGGCACTACAATGCTTACAATTCCCAGTCTACCTGGCTTTCAGAAAGATATGTCAGAAAGATATGTGAGCAACATTTCTGGTTTGCTTGGGACTGAGGAGGTTGCCCAGATACAGGACTTTCAGGGCTAAAACCAGGAAAGTTCTAGACAAACCAGGATGAATTAGTCATCCTATTTAGAAATGTGAGGACGGACACTTATTAGAAAAAGCAATGGAGACTTCCCTGGCAGTTCAGTGGTTAAAACTCCACACTTCCATTGCAGGGAGCATGGGTTTGATCCCAGGTCAGGGAACTAAGATCCCCACACACTATATGGCGTGGCCAAGAAGAAAAAGAAAAAACAACAACAAAAATCCTGTGTATTTTACTCCCAACTAATCTCTAATGGATCACAACTGTGTTCTGACCAAGCCTAAACTTTGGCCCCAGGATTCTTCCTCACGTTGAGTTCCAGCAATCACTACCAATCCATTGGCACTGGCAAAGGAAATAAAACCTATTTCCAACTGAAGTTGGAACTAACAGTCAAAAAACATGCTACAGTGCTTCTTGCTCTCTCCACAGAAATGAGAGACACGATGATGACAATGAGGGTGATAATTACAACCCAGCAAAAATTTGGTGTGTGTTAAGGTCATTTTTCATATTTTTGTAGCAGTAATTATAGGTGAGAATTACTCATTCAGATCCCAATGATAATTATAAACACAGCTTGATGTGATGGGAAAAAAAAAAAAAAACACATATCTAAGGAAGGGAAGGTTGGGGTCCAAACAAGAGACATAACTGCCAGGAGCCTGTGTCGCTCTTAGAAAAATGGAAAAATCACTGACCTTACACTTATGACTAATGTTTGGGTCAAATGCTGAGCCCATACTTACAAGCTTGCACTCCATTTCCTTCTTTCTGTTCTCCTTTTACCAGTGGATTCACTTCTCTAGTTACAGACTTATCAAGAAGAGCATTCATGACAGGAGGAATGAAGCCTGATTGCTGAATGACAAACCATATGAGGAATCAGATCCTTGAAGTCAACCTCCAGAGGGGTGAACCTTGTTTGAACTCAACTGTTAACATCGCTTTCACTGAGCTCCAAGTCTCAAAAAGAAGCATCGCCGGCAACTCCTCCAGCCACATTCGCTATCAGCACTGTTATTAGTTATCTATTGCTCTCTAACAAATGACCCTAAAACTTTGTAGACTGAAACACCACACATTTGTTATCCCATAGTTCCTGTCGATGAAGGATCTGGGCGCAGCATAACTGAGCTCTCTGCTTCAGTGTCTCCTGCACGGCTGCACTCAAGGGTAAGGCTCATCTGAAGGACTGAGGAGGGAGGATCCACTTGAGTTCACTCAGGTGCTTGTTGGGAGGAGTCACTTCGTCAAGCATCGTTAGACTGAGAGCCTCAGGGCCTCATAGGCAGTTGCTTAGAGGCTCTCCTCAGTTCCTTACCATGCTGGCCTCTCCAGTTGGCTTCAAGTCAGCCTGTGAGCGTGGAGAGAAGGGAACCCTCATACACTGTTGGTGGGAATGTAAATTGGTGCAGCCACTATGCAGAACAATATGGAGGTTCCTTAAAAGATTAAAAACCGAGCTACCATATGATCCAGCAATCCCACTCCTGGGCATGTATCTAGAGAAAATCATAA
This sequence comes from Bubalus kerabau, assembly GCF_029407905.1. NCBI lineage: Eukaryota > Metazoa > Chordata > Mammalia > Artiodactyla > Bovidae > Bubalus > Bubalus kerabau. Next base: position 146,680,394 of record NC_073647.1, on the reverse strand, counting down.
TTTAAAATGATACATGTACCCCCAATATTCATGGCAGCACAATTCACAATAGCCAAGACATGGAAACAACCTAAATGTCCATTTACAGATGAATGGATATAGATGTGATATATATACACAATGAAATACTACTCAGCCATGAAAAGAACAAAATAATGCCATTTGTAGTAACATGGATGGACCTAGAGCTTAGCCTACAAAGTAAAGTAAGTCAGAAAGAGAAAGACAAATACCATGTGCTATCACTTACACATGGAATATAAAATACAACAAAAATGAACCTATCTATGAAACAGACTCACAGACATAGAGAACAGATTAGTGGCTGCCAAGGAGGAGAGGGGTAGAGGAGGAATGGATTGGGACTTTGGATTTAGCAGATGCAAACTTTTATATATAGAATGGATCAACAACAAGGTACTACTGTTTAGCTCAGGGAACTATATTCAATGGCCTGTGATAAACCTTAATGGAAAAGAACATGAAAAAGAATATATATATATATATATATATATATGTTGTGCTCACTCACTCAGTCATATCCGACTCTTTGGACCCCATGGACTGTAGCCAGCCAGGCTCCTCTGTCCATGTGGATTCTCCAGGCAAGAATACTGGACTGGGCAGCCATTCCCTGCTCCAAGGGATCTTCCCAACCTACAGACTGAACCTAGGTCTCCCGCATTGCAGGCAGATTTTTTTTACTGTCTGAGCTACCAGGAAAGCCCAAGAACACTGGAGTGGGTAGCCTATCCCTTCTCCAGGGGAACTTCCCAACCCAGAAATTGAACTGGGGTCTCCTGCATGCAGGCAGATTTTTTTACCAGCTGAGCTACCTGGGAAGCCCACACACACACACACACACACACAGTGATATGCATGCTAAGTTGCTTCAGTTGTGTCCAACTCTGCAACACTATGGGCTGTAGCCTGCCAGGATCCTCTGTCCATGGAGATTCTCTAGGCAAGAATACCCTGAGTCTCTTACATCTCCTGCAAGCATCCCCTACTGAAATCACTGATTCCAAACCAGCAACAAGCATTTCGTGAAGCAACCACAGAAATGTTTCCATTCCTGCCTGTAGAAATGAAAGCACATTTCCCCCATCGCATTATTTAAGGAATAAAAATAAAAGATGATGTGTACTTTATTTGTTGCCATGGTGCAGTAGCAAGACAATAAGGTCCTTAGGGGAACAGTCATAAAAGTCACAATGTCTAGCTTTGGAAAAATTGAGTAAGTTGGCCTTTAGTCTATGTTCATGGATCAGCCATGAAAATTGGTGTCAGAAGAGTTATGTGTCTTAGTTGTTCCATAGTTCTCCCTGACTTCCTAAACTTTACTAAAAACTTAACTCCTCTGAAGGGGGTTCCAGGGTTAACCCTTTCCAGCTCCAACCCTTCTATTTATTGAATAACTTCAAATTATTACTCATGAATAATGTTCCATATATGTCGAGTCAACTATGTAGCTTGAGAACTCCTTCTCCCCATGAGTGTAAAATATTTTAATATTATGGATTATGTCAACCCAAATTACAGACACTAAAAATAAAAACAGAGCTGGGAAGGACCTTAGCAATGATCTGTGTACTAGTTCTCAATCTTGACTCAGAGCATCCCTCCAAACACTTGCATTAGAATCTCTAGGGGTGAGACTTGGGAATCAGTGGTTTTAAAGCTCCCCAGCACCAGAGCCAACGTTTAGAACCATTGCTCTACCCTAAGTGATTTTCCTAACACTGTATGGCTAAATAGTATCAAAACCACCAGCACCATGCTTTCTTTAGAGCTGGGACTGATAGTCTGTATTCTACACTGGGTGTGATCTGAAGGAGTTGTCCCCAACCTTGGCTGCCTAAAAGAGACACTGAAGTCTTTTATTAACACATACAGATTCCTGTCCTCATCCCAACATAAATACTGCTTTCTATCTTTATGAAGCTCTCCAGGTGATTCTAATATGTAGGCAAGGTTAAGCACTACTAATCTAAAATGTGAGCATATAGCATAAAACGTCTCTGCTCATCTTTCTTAACCACAGACCACAAAGTAGGAGGATAAGACTCCAGCATGTCTAAGGGGCTTTATCAGAATGAAGTCATGTCTATTAAGCTTTTAATGTCCAGAAGGGGAATGTAGAATAGACATAATATATTTCAGTTCAGTTCAGTCAGTTCAGTCGCTCAGTGGTGTCCAACTCTTTGTGACCCCATGAATCGCAGCACACCAGGCCTCCCTGTCCATCACCAACTCCCGGAGTTCACTCAAACTCACGCCCATCAAGTAGGTGATGCCATCCAGCCATCTCATCCTCTGTCGTCCCCTTCTCCTCCTGCCCCCAATCCCTCCCAGCATCAGAGTCTTTTCCAATGAGTCAACTCTTCACATGAGGTGGCCAAAGTACTGGAGTTTCAGCTTTAGCATCATTCCTTCCAAAGAACACCCAGGGCTGATCTCCTTTAGAATGGACTGGTTGGATCTCCTTGCTGTCCAACGGACTCTCAAGAGTCTTCTCCAACACCACAGTTCAAAAGTATCAATTCTTCGGCGCTCAACTTTCTTCACAGTCCAACTCTCACATCCATACATGACCACTGGAAAAACCATAGCCTTGACTAGACGGACCTTTGTTGGCAAAGTAACGTCTCTGCTTTTCAATATGCTATCTAGGTTGGTCATAACTTTCCTTCCAAGGAGTAAGCGTCTTTTAATTTCATGGCTGCAGTCACCATCTGCAGTGATTTTGGAGCCCAGAAAAATAAAGTCTGACACTGTTTCCACTGTTTCCCCATCTATTTGCCATGAAGTGATGGGACCAGATGCCATGATCTTCGTTTTCTGAATGTTGAGCTTTAAGCCAACTTTTTCACTCTCCACTTTCACTTTCATCAAGAGGCTTTTTAGTTCCTCTTCACTTTCTGCCATAAGGGTGGTGTCATCTGCATATCTGAGGTTACTGATATTTCTCCCAGCAATCTTGATTCAAGCTTGTGCTTCTTCCAGCCCAGCGTTTCTCATGATATAATATATTTAAGCTACCCCAAAATTACAGAAATATTTCTGTGAAGAATGAGGAAGATTTCCAACAACAGGCTTCATTGTTTAAACCTCTAATATGAGAAGAAATATAACACTGATCGTATAAAAATCTATCCAAGGCATAATGTAAGGAAGTTGGTGATACAAATATTATCTTAAATATGAGATATTCAAACATGATAGAAAAAAACAGATATGTTCTTAGGAGCCTTGAGTGAGTCAGTGTGAGAAGGAGTTATTTAGGAGTAAGTAAAGACGTCAAAAATGCTGATAGGGATTCAAACAAGGAAAGTATATTAGTTATCTGTCACTACATAACAAATTATCCTAAAAACCAGCAGCTTAGGGCGACAAGCAAGTATTAGCTTGTAGTTTCTGTGGATACAAATCTTGGAAGCAACTTAGGGGACTGGTTCTGATTCAGTCTCTCATGAGACTGCAGTCATGGTATTGGCTAGGCTACAGTCATCCTAAAGTTTGACTGGGGATGAAGAGTCTGCTTCCAAAATGGCTCTGACGATGGACAAGTTGATGCTGGCAACTGGCAGGAGGCCTCAGTTCCTTGCTATGTAGACCTGTTCATAGCGCTGCATGGGTGCCCTTATAAAATAACAGCTGGCTTTCCCTACAGTGAGTGATCCAAGAGTGAGCAAGGAATAAGTCACAATGCCTTTTATGACAACATCTCAGAAGTCATGTATTACTTTTCTATCTTACATGAAAATATTAGAAGCAAAACATTTAGTCAATGCCACACTTCAGGGGAAAGTAATTAGGTTTTACTTTTTGAAGAACAAGTCAAAGAATTTCTGGACATATTTTAAAACATCACATAAGGCAAGAGAGAAAAGACAAAGACCAGAATGGGCTTGCTAGTAGATCTAAGACAAACTTCATTTCCTGTAAATGACAAGCAACCCAAACTATTCCTTTTTTGACAACTGCCAAGAGGTCCAGCTATAAGCCTTCAGAATGGGCTAGAGAAGCTTCTGGCAGGAAATGCGATTATCTGAGATTTTTAGTAACACTTTCACTCTACAAATATCTATCCACCTGTTTCCTGAAGGCTGGAATTGTTATAGTATTGAGGCAAAAGCCACATCTGGAGAGAAAGGACAACAGAGAAAATGACAACTGAAATAAACACTGATATAGCTGAAAATGGAAATATTTACTCACCCAATCAGTGGGAAGTCTCAGATCACAGAGTTAAACTTCTCATATAGGGAGAGGATGATAGATTCCAAGAAAATTAGGAGAAAGGACTGTGAAATATGAAATAAAATGGAGTCACTACATCAAGGGATTTTAAAATGGAGCTGGGAGGCCATTAAGGAGGTGGACCATAAGCACATTCTCATGGGGTGGAGCCATGAACTTCTGAACTGGGTCAAACCACAAATACTCCAAGGACTATGAAACCTGTCACAGTAAGTAACTTTCACTTCCCTCTAGTAACAGCCTTCATATTCAATCAGGTTTAGCCAAGACTAGCTTCTGTCTCCAACTCCAAAATTACAAAATTCTTTGTAATGCAAACCTTCCTTCTTTGCCTTTAAAAGCTCCTTTTACTTCCTCAGTTCAGTTCAATCACTACTCAGTCATGTCTGACTCTGCGACCCCATGGACTGAAGCATGCCAGGCCTACCTGTCCATCCCCAACTCCTGGAGCTTGCTCAAACTCATGTCCATCAAGTCGGTGATGGCATCCAAACATCTCATCCTCTGTCATCCCCTTCTCCTCCTGCCTTCAAGCTTTCCCAGCATCAGGGTCTTTTCCAATGAGTCAGTTCTTCACATTAGGTGGCCAAAGTATTGGAGCTTCAGTTTCAGCATCAGTCCTTCCAATGAATATTCAGGACTGATATTCTTTAGGATTGACTGGTTGGATCTCCCTGCAGTCCAAGGGACTCACAAGAGTCTTCTCCAACACTACAGTTCAAAAGTATCAATTCTTCAGCACTCAGCTTTCTTTATGGTTCGGCTCTCACATCCATTTACTCCCTAGTGGAACACTGTTTGGGTTGCTACCCAAATCAGTGTGCCCCAAATTGCATTCTTTGATCCCCAAGCAACATTTTTTGCTTGATTATTGCCTCCTAGGTTCATTTAGGTTGACAGGACACAAAAGGGTTAGGATGAGAACTAGGTTGACTGGACTTCAAAGTCCCCACAATTTTGCCCAGGTAGGGCTTCTAGTTGCTAGGTAATTGATCAGAAATACTTCTGGAATTTTGCTTCATACTCTAGACAATGAGAAATACTAAGGCAGACACCTAAGATCTCATTCTATGGAACTCTGAAGGTGAATCTCAAGTTTCATTCTTTGCTTGCTATGTTGTTCAGCAAATCATGAAACATCCTGCACCTCTCCTTCCTCATTTGGACAACAAGGAGAATTAACAAGGACTACTTTAAAGGTTATTGGGTGAGTTAAACAAGTTATTATTTCCCAGAGATAAATCCACGCACCTATGGACACCTTATCTTTGACAAAGGAGGCAAGAATATACAATGGAGAAAAGACAATCTCTTTAACAAGTGGTGCTGGGAAAACTGGTCAACCACTTGTAAAAGAATGAAACTAGAACACTTTCTAACACCATACACAAAAATAAAACCAAAATGGATTAAAGATCTAAACCTAAGACCAGAAACTATAAAACTCCTAGAGGAGAACATAGGCAAAACACTCTCCAACATAAATCACAGCAGGATCTTCTATGACCCACCTTCCAGAATATTGGAAATAAAAGCAAAAATAAACAAATGGGACCTAATTAAAATTAAAAGCTTCTGCACAATGAAGGACACTATAAGCAAGGTGAAAAGGCAGCCTTCAGAATGGGAGAAAATAATAGCAAATGAAGCAACTGACAAACAACTAATCTCAAAAATATACAAGCAACTCCTGCAGCTTAATTCCAGAAAAATAAGCGACCCAATCAAAAAATGGGCCAAAGAACTAAACAGACATTTCTCCAAAGAAGATGTACAGATGGCTAACAAACACATGAAAAGATGCTCAACATCACTCATTATCAGAGAAATGCAAATCAAAACCACAATGAGGTGCCATCTCACGCTGGTCAGGATGGCTGCGATCCAAAAGTCTACAAGCAATAAATGCTGGAGAGGGTGTGGAGAAAAGGGAACCCTCTTACACTGTTGGTGGGAATGCAAACTAGTACAACCACTATGGAGAACAGTGTGGAGATTCCTTAAAAAACTGGAAATAGAACTGCCACATGACCCAGCAATCCCACTGCTGGGCATACACACTGAGGAAACCAGAAGGGAAAGAGACATGTGTACCCCAATGTTCATCGCAGCACTGTTTATAATAGCCAGGACATGGAAGCAACCTAGACGTCCATTGGCAGATGAATGGATAAGAAAGCTGTGGTACATATACACAATGGAATATTACTCAGCCATTAAAAAGAATACATTTGAATCAGTTCTAATGAGGTGGATGAAACTGGAGCCTATTATACAGAGTGAAGTAAGCCAGAAAGAAAAACACCAATGCAGTATAATAATGCATATATATGGAATCTATAAAGATTGTAACGATAACCCTGTATGTGAGATAGCAAAAGAGACACAGATGTATAGTCCTTTGGACTCTGTGGGAGAGGGCGAGGGTGGGATGAAGTGGGAGAATGGCATTGAAACATGTATAATATCATATGTTATTACTGGCGAAACGAATCACCAGTCCAGGTTCAATGCATGATACAGGATGCTTGGAGCTGGTGCACTGGGATGACCCAGAGGGATGGTATGGGGAGGGAGGTGGGAGGGGGGGTCAGGATGGGGAACATGTGCACACCCGTGGCGGATTCATGTTGATGTATGGCAAAACCAATACAATATTGTAAAGTAATTGGCCTCCAATTAAAATAAATAAATTTATATTAAAAAAGTTATTATTTTCACATCATTAGAAAAAACACCTCTTGACAGTATGGCAAGATGCCCCACGACTCAACCTCAATATTTCTGCATATTTGCTGATTAGAAGCAGTACCCAAACTTCTAGAAATCTGCATCCTCAATTGTTGCAGTTATTTATTGTTCCAATTGACCCTGCTGTCTGAGGGACCATTTAAGTGAGCCTTCTTGTTCACATACCTATGTTAAGGGCAGACCCACAATCCTTGGGTAGCTCCTGACTACGTGAAAGTAGTAAAGTTAATTATTACACATCAATAAATGTTTTTTGCTTCTTATATCAGTTTTTGGGCTTCTCTGGTAGCTCAGCTGGTAAAGAATCTGCCTGAAATACAGAAGACCATGGTTTGATTCCTGGGTAGGGAAGATCCCCCTGGAGAAGAGATAGGCTACCCACTGTAGTATTCTTGGGCTTCCCTGGTGGTTTAGATGGTAAAGAATCTGCCTGCAATGCAGGAGACTTGGGTTTGATCCCTGTGTTGGGAATATCCCCTGGAGGAGGGTATAGCAACCCACTCCAGTATTCGTGCCTGGAAAATCTGCATGGACAGAGGAGCCTGGTGGGCTACCATCCATGGGGTCACAAAGAATCGGACATGACTGAGCGACTAAGCACAGCACAGCATATTAGCTTTTACCCACAAAAATGTCTTAACTTACCTTTGATATTTAAAAACAATTTATTAAAGTTTCCAACTCAAAAATTAATTATTCTCAGTTTTTTCACTCAATCTACTAATCATATTATTGTACTTCTAAATCTACCAAATTCTAATAATCACTCATGGGGGATCATTAATTAATGCTTGTTCCCATCACCAGTGCAGTTGATTAGAGACTCTCTTTAGTATATTAAACAGCACCTAAATTTTTAATACATTCTATGTCTTTTTTACATGCTTCAATTGTGTAACAAATCTTCACAGGTACTTAAGTCATGTTTATAATCTAATGAATTAAATTTGTAAATATGCTGATAAACTCAAGTTTTCCTGAACTTTCTAATACTGTTACTGAACACAAGTTGGTGTGCCCAATGCACATTCAGGCCAAACAAATCAAAATGTGGGAGTTTGGAGCAGAGAAAGGTTTATTGCAAGGCCATGCAAGGAGAAAGGGTGGCTCGTGCTCAAAAACCTCGAACTTGCAGATGATTTTCAGGGAGAGGTTTTTATAGGCAAAATTTGGGGTAAGGGCTGCAGGGCATGTGACCTTCCTCTGATTGGTTGGTGGTGAGTTAACAGGGCGGTGCTCCAGGAATCTTGAGCTCAGTCAGAAGTTACCATCCTCCACCTGTGTGAGTTCCCACAGAACTCAGAGATATTGATATGTATATTCCTCGAAAAGGATGCTGGACTCTGCCCCAGCACTGCTCTATTCTTCCTTCCTTTCTTCTTTTCTCTCTTTCTTTCATAACACCCATTTATTAACTCACAGTTCTGTAAGTCATAGTCTGAATAAACTTGATTGGGTTCTCTGCTCAAGGTCTCACAAGGCCAGAATCCAATTCTTGACTGGGTTGGGTCCTTTTCAGGAAGCTCTGGGGAAAATACATGCTTTCAAACTCATTCTTACAGGTAGCAGAATTCAGCTTCTTTGCTGGCTGTCGGAAGGGGGTTGATCTCATCTCCTAGAGGCTGCTCTTAGGTCCTTTCCACATAGCTCCCTCTCTCAAGCCAGCAATGCAGAATTTGTCACGTACTGAGTCCCCCTTGTGCTTCTTCTCTGTGATTTCCTCTTCTGCTACATTGTTTCTTGGCTGTTTCTCCTTTGTTTCTGTATTCCCTCCCTTCCCTGATTAGCAACTGTTCCAATTTGCCCTGTGGAACTCAGGAAAGGTCAAGGAGGCTTAAGCCTCTTTCCTTCAAATAAGAAACGGAGATGGGGCATAGGGTGGGGGTCAGGACATGGAAAGAATCTGTACCAGGAAGGGCTCCATAGGGTCCTGCTCTATTTCAGTATTGCTTATAAACTTCATAAAATTTCAAGCTAAAAATCACAAGCTTAAATCAATAACAAATATACATTTTGAATTGGAATCACAAAGCTGACTGGTTATTTTAATAGGGGAAATTCTCTTAAATATTGAAAACATCTTAGGGACTTCCCCAGGGGTCCAGTGATTAAGATTCCATGCTTTCATTGCAGGAGGAAGGGTGTGCTACCAAGTCGGGGAGATACAATCCTACATGTCATGAGGCATGCCCCCACCCCCAAAAGAAAAGAAAGGAAAAAAAACACCTCAAGTAGCAAATATGTATCAATTATTCTTAACCACAAAAATATTAATGCTATACTTTTCATTTTCGTAAAAATTTTTTTCTAAATTCTAACTTTTCCTTGGATTAAAGGCTATGGTTTTTCCTGTGGTCATGTATAGATGTGAGAGTTGGACTGTGAAGAAGGCTGAGTACCGAAGAATTGATGCTTTTGAACTGTGGTGTTGGAGAAGACTCTTGAGAGTCCCTTGGACTGCAAGGAGATCCAACCAGTCCATTCTGAAGGAGATCAGCCCTGGGATTTCTTTGGAAGGAATGATGCTAAATCTGAAACTCCAGTACTTTGGCCACCTCATGCGAAGAGTTGACTCATTGGAAAAGACTCTGATGATGGGAGGGATTGGGGGCAGGAGGAGAAGGGGATGACAGAGGATGAGATGGCTGGATGGCATCACTGACTTGATGGACGTGAGTCTCAGTGAACTCCGGGAGTTGGTGATGGACAGGGAGGCCTGGCGTGCTGCGATTCATGGGGTCGCAAAGAGTCGGACACGACTGAGCGACTGATCTGATCTGATCTGATCTGATCCACTAAGAAAAACACAACTGTTTGCTTAAGCATTGAGCATCTTAATGTTTTCATTCAAGCAGTTATGGCATCCCCCAAGAATGCTGGGTTACCTCTCCAGGTGATATTTAGGCTTGTCTTCGAGTTCCCTGAAGAGAGGCCCTTCCCTCAGTCCTCATGAACAGATGCGCATACATAACTCTCAAGGGACACACTGAAGGCTCTTTATAGCTGACACACTAATGCTCCCCACATAGGGTGGTCTCACAGCTCAACTCCATGTAATCTGATTCTTGAGTCTGCCAATAAAAGCCTGGAATCCTTTCCACAAATCTAAACGATGAGGTTTTGACTATATTTGCTTCATGAATATACTGAACACTTTTTCCTCCAGCTCTAGAGGCTTGAGTGAACCCTACAGTCTTTTCATAGCCTTAGTATCTAGTAAAGTCAGAGTCCTATAGTTATTATAATAATATGCAACTGGAGAATGGATTGTTAGGGCAAATAGAGAAGCAGGAGGAAAGTAGTTTGATGATTCACAGGAGACACGACAGTGTCCAGGACCAGAGTGATGTAACCAAGGACTCTATGAGGCCTTTCCAGGACAGACCTCTCCCCCCATGTCCTCTGCCTGCCTCTTCTCTGTCAAAAAGATGTCTTCCAGGCCTCCTGAGTCACAAAAGCCTGACTCAAGAATTAATGATTGTATTGCTTTTCAAAAATTGGGCTTTATTATAAAATATTTTGGTTTCAAATGACTTACTAGTCAAGAATCTGCTAAATATTATCATGATGGTTAAATCTTATGTGTCAGTTTCCTTAGGCTATGGTTGGTTTCTTGATCAAATACTAGTCTAATGAAGGTATTCTGTAGATGTGATTAACATCTATAATCAGTTGTCTTTAAGTAAAGGTAATTATTCTCCATAATGTGAGTCAGTTCAGTTAAGTCACTCAGTTGTGTCTGACTCTTTGCGACCCCATGGACTGCAGCACCCCAGGCTTCCCTGTCCATCACCAACTCCTGGAGCTTGCTCAAACTCATGTCCATTAAGTTGGTGATTTCATCCAACCATCTCATCCTCTGTCATCCCCTTCTCCTGCCTTCAATCTTTCCCAGCATCAGGGTCTTTTCCAATGAGTCCAATAATGTGTTCCAATAATGTGGGTGGGCCTTATTCAATCAGTTGAAGCTCTTAAAAGCAATAACAGGTTTCCCAGAGGAGGAATTCTGCTTTAAGACTCTACAGAGAAGTCTTGCCCAAGTTTCTAGCTTGCTGGGCTACCCTACACATTTAGACCTGCCCCTATAGATTTCAGACTTGGCAGCCCCACAGTCACATGGGCTAATTCTTTAAAATAAATCTCTTCAATATATGTTATATAGAAATGTATGCATAAGGCACATATATGCAGATATATCCTATTGATTCTGTTCCTCTAGTGTTAAAGAGAGACTGATACAGTTAATTATTCCCATTTTACCTGCAGGCAAAAATTAATAAGCAAACTACATCTAATGATCAAAAAGTAACCTTGGGGCTCCTCTAATTATGTACCCTACCTCATGTACATCTGACGTGTTTCAAATTTTTGATGAATCAAAGAAGGAAGAAGGGAAGGAAGAATTTCCATTTACAAAGTGAACGTTTCTGGAGTCTCTGTTTGGAAACAGAGAGGAAGGTTGTAGCAGCTGGTCTTACTGCTGATACAGACTATCCTCAGCACCTCTTGGAGGGTTCACCATGCAACACTCATAAAAGAAAAGGGCTGATGAGTTGTTCTGCACAGAAGCTGAGAAAAGAGATTTCTAGAGACAATATGCCATTGATAAGAAATTATTTCAAATTGTGAAACGCATCTGTGTAAAAGAAAAGTATGGAAAAACCTGCACATTCTTTTGTTAGCAAAACTGAATTCAGCTAGATAATCTTTCCCATATTATTACAAAGCAAGTTTTACATTAATTAGCAAGCTCTCCCAACAGAATGAAAGGCAGCTGATTTTCTAAATCACTTGCTTACTAATACATGATTGCAATTTAATAGGCTGCTATGAATAACTTATTTTTAGGACATATGTTTTGCATGCCATTATTTTCACAAAGAGCTGTTTTCAAATCTGTCAGGGACATGAAAACCAATTTATATTTTGGTTTTCATGTCCCTGACAGATTTGTATATATGCAGAAAATGAGAAATACTGTCACTGAATCATAGGACTAAATGTAAAAGCAAAACCTTAATATTTCTCGAGGAAATCACAGGAAAATATCTCTTTGACCTTGAAATAAGCAAGGCTACCTTTAAACAGGACTCAAAAGGTATTAACCATAAAAGAAAAAGTGATTAACCACACTTGATCAAAATGAAAAATCTCTGCTCACCAGAAGACACCATCAAGAAAATGAAAAGGCAAACCACAGACTAGGATAATATTTGTAATATACAATCCATGACAAAGTACATGAATCCAGATGCTAAAAAGAACTGCTCTGTGTGTGTGTGTGCTCAGTCATGTTTGTGACCTCATGGACTATAGCCCGTCAGGCTCCTCTGTTCATGGGACTTCCCAGGCAAGAACACTGGAGTGGGTTGTCATTTCCTTCTCCAGGGGATCTTCCCAACCCAGAGATCCAACCCGTGTCTCTTGCGTCTCCTGTATTGGCAGGCAGGTTCTTTAACACTGCACCACCTGGGAAGGAATACATGGACATACTCCTCTGTAAAAACTCCCTGAACTGTGCACTGAAGACCTTTGCCTTTTACTGCCTATACATTATTAGAAATTTCTTCTTCATGGGTAATTGTTGCTTCCCTGCTTTCCCCATTCATAAGAAAAATTCCAGAATCTACATAGGACAGTCACGATTTTAAAAAGTAAGTTAGACTGTTTTCAAAGGCTCCAGATAGAGCAATATCCTAAGATATTACAGCAACTGCTCTACCATGGTTTTACTAATGTTTAGCTTCTATAAAAGAGGCAGAATGTAATAATTGAATCCTCTGCTCTTTGCTAAAGTGGGCCATGACAGCATGGACAGCATACAGGCACGAGGTCACCTAAGGAAGAGCTAACAGCGCTCCTTCTTTGCAGCTCACCTGTCCTCATCAGTGTAGTTTCACTGGCTCCGGTATGTCATGTCATCTTGTGTCTGTGTTCTATCATGACAGCTGTGTGGATCTCAGGAGTCTGCTGTGGGGCTGTGTCCAGGTGGCTGTCATCCTCTCTGAAAATGCTGTTGGCTCTGTGGCCCCCTAAGCCTCTCCAGTGACCCCCCACCTCAGGCAATCCAAGTAGAACTCCTTGTCTTCCAGAAGCACATGGGTGCTCTCCATTACATAAAAAAGACTCATATTTCCAGTCCACTCTCCCTATGATTGGGTTTCCCAGGTGGCTCAGTGGTAAAGAATCTGCCTGCCAAGCAGGAAACGGGGGTTTGATCCCTGGGTCGGGAAGATCTCCTGGAGAAGGCAATGGCACCCCACTCCAGTAATCTTGCCTGGAGAATCCCATGGACAGAGAAGCCTGGCGGGGTGCAGTCCACAGGGTCACAAAGAGTCAGACACGACTGAAGCGACTAAACAGCAGCAGGAGAAGCTCTCTACAACTACAGCAGATGTCTATGAACTTGGGCTGGGGGACAATTTGAGAGCATGCAAGGGGCTATTTTCACAATGGTTCCTCCATTCTACTTTGTCCCAAACCTCTGATTTAATCCCTACTGGGCTCTGAACTGTGAAGTCTTGACATCTGCCTGGTCCACCTCTAACCCTCTGGCCCTGCCTGCTGTTTGAGGAGTTTGACCCTCAGCTGCTTCCCTATTGGCTTGGACCTTAATAGGCCACCTGCCTCTCAGTGTCCCATGTTACGCCCTGCAGATTCCAAACCCTGGCCCAGAAACAGGGCCAACTCTAGATCCAGGTATGGGGCCATCACTCCACTACCACTGATCACTCTGAATGGAGGTTGAAGAATGATATGTTGAAGGGAAAGCTTCTATTTGAGAACAGTTTAAAGAACTCAAAGAATGCAAGTTTTACTATCTCCAATTTAACAATTTTCCTATTTTGTAAATGTAGTTGAAAAAATTCCTACCATATGTAAAACTTTTTGCCTTTTCATACTGTACACTCCAATACTTTGGCCACCTGAGGCAAAGACCTGAGTCATTGGAAAAGACCCTGATGCTGGGCAAGATTGAAGGCAGGAGGAGAGGGGGACAACAGAGGATAAGATGGTTGGATGGCATCACCAACTCAATGGACATGAGTTTGAGTAGACTCTGGGAGCTGGTGATGGACAGGGAAGCCTGGTGTGCTGAAGTCCATGGGGGTCGCAAAGAGTCGGACATGACTGAGCAACTGAACTGAACTATGTCAAACTTTAGGCAGGCAGCTCAAACTAGAATTTTGATATATGGAAATCCTTTTCTCAGTTTGGTGTTTTGAGGTATATATCTGAATGGGAATTTTCTTTAAATGCTATAATGCTACATACACATAGCCACATTTATGGGATACTAATACTAATACATTTTCATAAATAAAGGGCTGGATTGAGAAAATGATGAGCTTTTCTGTTATCTGAGAAAAGTACTTTCCTTCAGATCCATGTATTGACTCTGAGCAAATTTACTGCCTAAAAGAGGTTTTGTTTTGGTTTTCTACCTAGCTGAGTGTAGGAACTAGCCTTAGTTTATAGCAAAATCCAAGAAGCACATCTTTATAGACTGAAGTGAAAAGAACAGTTTCTGCAAAATTAAGTATGCATCACACTTGAAAACCCTGAGGTCAAAGAGAAACTTAGACCCTCTCAGGAAACTCTTTTGTCCTAGGCTGAAATTCAAGACTGAAGTTCAATTTAGAAGCCTGGAACTATCATCTATTATTTTTTACCCTGGCCACTGCACTGTTAAAATGGAAGATGTGGCTAATCAATTACAGCAGCTGAGGTGGAATACTGCATAGCTTGTAATCTCTGAAGCTTAAAAGGAAATCTGTTTACAAAAATTCGGAGATACATCAAAATGACAAGGGGAATAAAAGTGCCTTCATTTTCAATTAACACCAGCCAGAGTTTTAGAAAGCTGTAACATCCTCATTCCCCTTTACTTTACCTCTTCCAATATCTTCCAATTTCATCATCACCACATTGTGGAAATAGAATTGATGGGATGTTTACCAAACAGATGTTTTCAAGGGATGCTAATAATATATTTACACTGAAAAGCTACTTTTCCAAGGGGACATAAATTACAAGTGACAGAATACAAGGTACACAAGGATGCATTAAAATGTATACCACAGAGCAGACAGTATCACAGGAGATGTTGCCTCGTCAGTATTTATTGAACACCTGCTATATGATAGAAAGTTTTCACGTTTCTCCTGAAGATTTAATAACCTTTTACTCTGTCAAATTATGGACTACCTGTTTAGAAGATGACTCAAAAAGAAAAGTATAATAATTCACCATACTCAGAACCAACAGGGAAGAAGTAAGGATATTCAGGATACTATCGTCTTATGACTAAGTGAACAGAGAACCGTATATGTGAGTGTGTATATACATCCTGGTGGCTCAGCTGTAAAGAATCCGCTCCATCACTAATAGACTTCCCTTCCCATGGCCAGTGCCCTCAGAAGGGAACTCTATTAGTGATACAGATGTCCAATTGTTGTTGGTAATTTGTTCTTCCTACTTATTTCTTTGCTTCTCTGCCTGAACATAACTTTCTCATACCAAATACAGGTTTTTTTACCTCAAACTTCAGCCAGCACACATCAGCGAGACCGTTCTTCTGGTAGCATAGCCTCAGTTTCTCGATCACTACTCTGTAAGTCAGTGGTTCTCCAGCAGGGCTGACTCTGTACCCCTAGGGTCTTGGGCAATGTCTGGAGATATTTTGACACAACTTGGGACAGGATGCTACTGGCATCTAGTTGTTGGAGGCCAGGAATGCTGCTCAATGTCCTGCAATGCATAAGCCAGCACCCCATGACAAAGAATGATCCAGCCCAAAATGTTACTCGTGCTGAGATTGAGAAATTCTGCTCCAGACTTAGGAATAATCAGGCCGATTATGTGACTTGCTAATGGCTTAATGACTAGGTCATTTTATTTTAGCATCTCAGATGCAGAGGGTTGAATCAATCCGAGTTCCTGGTTTATGTCACATTCTCATCACTGGACTCTACAAGGCCTGATTTTCTTTATTTTCTATCCCTATTCCCCAACTCGACCACTCTAACATACTTGATGTGTATCTTTTATTTGTATATGACCTTGGATAGCCCTTAGGGTTGTGTTTGTGCATGTGTTTTTCATTTTTTTTTTTCAGGTAAGAAGTGGATTTATTCAGAGTGAAACACACTCCAAAGACAGAGTGTGGGCCATTACAGAGGGCGAGTGCAGCGGCCTCAAAACGAGACGTGGTTAGCTGTTGCTGCTGCTGCTGCTGCTAAGTCGCTTCAGTCGTGTCCGACTCTGTGCGACCCCATAGATGGCAGCCCACCAGGCCCCGCCATCCCTGGGATTCTCCAGGCAAGAACACTGGAGTGGGGTTAGCTGTTATGGGATGGCAATGAGTGGGAGGATTGTTCCAGCCGTTTTGGGGAAGGGGTGCAGATTCCCAGGAATTGGGCCCCCACCCACTTTTTGGTCTTTTGATGGTGCCTTGAAACTGTCATGGTGCTGTGTACATGTGTTTGATGTTACATGCTTGGCATTGGGCTCGAAACCCACGGCATTCTCTTTCTGATTGCACACAGCACTGTTCTCAAGATCCACCCACACTGCTGTGTGTGAATCCAGTATGCTCTTTCTCTAAGAAAAGAGAGAGGCATGCTAAGAAATATTCCAGAGTATGCTTTCACCACAGTTAACTAATAGCCTCCCCCACTCCCACCAGTGGTGGCGTTTGTAACACTTCACTAGTACAAAGGTCATGACAAACACCTTAGAAAATGTTCCTTCTATATCTGTGTGAGAATTTCCCTGAGACATGTATCCAGGAGAGAGACTACTCAGTACTATTTCAGATATTATCACAAATAGTCTTCCAAGCAATAACGTGAGATATTCAGCATCATTGTTTTCGACTGTAGAGAAGAAACAAAGGAAATGTCCAGGGATTACATACAGTGCCCACCAGCAGAGCTAGGATTTGAACCTGTTTTTTCTGAAGCTCACACCTCACTTTCTCTTGAGAAGCTTCTAGATGTAGAAGAGAATGAAATCCAGAGCAGAAATGTCACTGACAGAACAGTGAGACAGAGGGATCTGTGGAAGTCTGTAAAACATTCTAGAATCTTCTACCCTTCCCCAGATGAAGTATCTTCCTCTCCAGCCTCTTATTATTCTCAAGGTATCCAGGAGCAAATTTCACAGGGACAAATGCACCCATCACAGGGAGGATGAGAAGGACCTGATGGCCTGAGCTTCAAGCCCAAAGGACACTCTGCCAAAAAACCCCAATCGTCTCCTGGTGTTGGAATGTCTTCCCCATTTGTTCTTTCATTCGTTTTCAGCATTAATCAATCCTTATATTCTCTTGCCTTCTAGCTGAATCATGTTTAGAGAAGTCAAAACTGGATTAGGCTGTGTACCAGGCAGGCTAATTAAATCAGGAGGAAGCTAGTGAAATACCCCAGGCTCATAATCTAGATTCCCAGGCCTGGGTCCAAATGCTACTGAACCACTGAGAAACTGTGAGCAGCTCACCTTCTCTGAGTCTCATTGAACTCCTCCGGGAAAGAGGTGAGGTTCAACTTGTTTCAAAGCACATTCAGGGTCAGTAAACGTCCCTCAAGAGCCCTTCAGAATGGCAGGGCGTTTGGGAATGAGAGTGCCAGCACTTGTCCACTTTGACCAATTTTATATACAGTTGTCTCTCCATATCCACAGGAGGCTGGTTCCAAGACCCTCCTCAGACACCAAAATCCAAGGATGCTCAAGACTCTTATATAAAATTGTGTGGTATTTGCCTAAGCCTACACACATTCTCCTGTATACCTACATAAAATCAGCTCTATTCTATGTATAATACCTAACACATTGTAAACGCTATGTGCTCAGTTGCTCAGTTGTATCCAGCTCTTTACAACCCCATGGACTGTAGCCCACCAGGCTCCTCTGTCCATGGGATTTCCCAGGCAAGAATACTGGAGTGGGTTGCCATTTCCTTCTCCAGGGGATCTTTCTGACCCAGGGATCGAGTCTAAATCTCCTGCACCTCCTGCATTAGTGGGTGAATTCTTTACCATTGTGCCACCTAGGAAGCCCCAAATGCTACATAAATAGGAATAAATACAATGTAATGTAAATAGCTACCAGTGCATAGCAAATTCAAGTTTTCCTTTTGGGAACTCCTTAGACATTTTTTTTCCAGAATATTTTCGACCCATGGTTGATTGAATCTGCGGATGCAGAACCAGAGAAACAGAGGGCTTGCTGTAGCAATGCTACAGATCATACATGTCTTTTTACAACAAAGGGTTCCAGCAAAAATGAAAGATTCTGAAAAATGATGGATCACAGTGACTTTCAAACCCGGCTCAGTGCCAGATATTCTCTCTTTCTGTGACAAATCCCCCTTCTCTTAACCCCAGAGCTCTGGCTTCCTTTAACTTCACTTCTAGAAAACAAAGACACTGAAGGAAAAATCGTGGTAGAGGGACCAGGCCACCTTCTCCGCTGGACACAATAAACCCGGGGTCCAGAGCTCACAGTATGTCTAGAGGCCCACACACATTATTTGCATTTTCATTTCTTTTCAAATCAGAAGAAAAAAGTAGTATAATAATAACGTACAAAAATGACTGCAGCCTGGATTAGATTTGTCTTTAAGCCAAAAGAGTGTGTGTGTGCTAAGTCGTTTCTGTCATGTCCAACTCTGTGTGATCCCATGGATCGCAGCCTGACAGGCTCCTCTGTCCATGGGGATTCTCCAGGCAAGAATACTGCAGTGGATTCCCATTTCCTTCTCCAGGGGACCTTCCCGACCGAGGAATTGAACCCATATCTCTTACGTCTCCAGTACTGGCAGGCAGGTTCTTTACCACTAGCGGCCTCTGGGAAAACTGTAGTAAAATACAATTTTTACTACATATTGGTGGAAGATGGGGCCCACGAAGGCATCATCCGCCCCAGTCGTGGGAGATACATGGCCTCTAGAAGACAGATCTGGGTTCAGATCCCTGCCTTTGCCTTCTTGGCAGCCTGTTATTTGTCTCTGTGTCTCAGTCTCTGGTCAGCTCAGTGGGGACTCAGGTCCCCCCAGGCATTGCTGGGAGGCTTAAGTGAGCACGACTGCTCAAGGCTCTGGTCCACAGGAAGGACAACACCAGCCCTCCTCCCCCTCCTGCATCCTTTTGGCACAAGCCTCCAGCCAGATCACACAGGCAGACATTTCACAGGGCACTTAGCCAAGATTTGCTCCTTGACCTTGCCTCTAAATTTCTACAATCTCCTGCCAGATAATTCAGCCCTGCTTTGTTCCCTCTGTGAGGGATTAAACAGAAATCAGAGAATGGTTTTATAATTACTCCCTGCTTTTCCGTGGAAAAACTGCCAGTGTTGACATAAGCTGATGTAAATGCTGGAGTCCCTGCCTGGACCTTACCCTCTCTTATATTTATGCCCCAGAGCTGAGAAGCAGCCAGACCTGACAAAAAAAGTAGAAATGAGTAGAATGTACGGCTTGATTCACTGGAACGATCTATCCCTGGAAAGGTACACCTTTCAGAAACACACAAAAACTTTTAAACTTCCAGGTGAGTATTTGCTGTTTTCATTGAAAAAATAAGAATATGGCATTAGTAGAACCACTTCAAATCAAGAACCTGCTTAAAATAAAGCAGAACTGATGGGCCACCTTAAAGCCATGGAGGTAGTTCTCTGTATGAAAGTATTAATAGCTAGAATTCATTTGGGAAACTGTGTAGAATGTGTGTGTGTGTTCTTGTGTGTGTGAGTATGTGTGTAGAGAGAGAGCAAAAATAGACATGTACATACACACACGTGTGCGTGCATGCTAAGTTGCTCAGTCGTGTCCAACTCTTTGCACCCCCATGGACTGTAGCCTGCCAGGCTCCTCTGTGCATGGGATTCCCCAGGCAAGAATACTGGAGTGGGTTGCCATGCCCTCCTCCAGGGGATCTTCATGACCCAGGGATCAAACCCGCCTCTCTTATGTCTCCTGCATTGGCAGGCAGGTTCTTTACCACTAGTGCCACCTGGGAAACCCTACACACACACACACACAACCAGTTAAAAGGAAATTAGGATAAAAGAGTGGCCTGGGACCCTAGCCCCACCCCCAGCTGGATCACCTGGACTAAAATCAGGCTGCGCTCATGCTTCACGTAAGCAGCAGCATGCCTCTTACACTCTTTCTGCAGTGAAAGGGGCCTCACCTGAACACAGCTCCCTCTAGGTCCAGTGATGCCCTTCCTGAGACAAAAGGGGCCATAAGTCCCCAGGGACTCTAAAGGCCTTGGGTCTTGTGTAGTTGACATTTCTGGACAAGTCCTGCAAACATTGGACACCCATATCTAGACTTCTGAGTGCCAACCTTTGGATTATTCCACCTTTGACATGGTTGCTGTCAGGCTATCTTATAAGAAGGAAAACTCACAAGGGGCAAGGTGATTCTGCTAGGACGTGAACCCCTGATGCATATGCAGCAAAAAGCCAGACTCCTTTCTATTGGGAGGATGGGGTGCTCACACGTCTTGTCAACCCTGGCTTGATAAATCTGCCCTTTCCCTATAGGACGTACTCCTTATCCCATACTACGTAACATCCAGTTAATCCCACATCTTGATGAATGGCCCAGAGGCAGTCATAGATATAGACTGAGATATTGCTGCTGATCTCTGTCTGAGTGGTGGGGCTGTAGGCAATGGATATTTTCTTCTTTCTACTTCTTGGACTTTGTCAATTTTTTTCCTTTCCCTTAGAATGGAGGAGGGGATAGTTACCATGTAAAATGAACATGGGGACTTCTCTGGCAGTCCAGTAGTTAAGACTTTGCCTTCCATACAGGAGGTACAGGTTCGATTCCTGGACAGGGAGCTAAGACCCCCACATACCTTTCTGCCCCATAACTGGAACAAAAACAACAGAAGCAATACTGTAACAACTTCAATAAAGACTTTTTTAAAAAAAGATCCTCTACATTTAAAATAAAATAAAATGAGTGGGAAACCAAGCACATGGCAGCCCCTCAAAAGAAACCAATCTACTTGGTGAGGTGGTCTGGAATTAACCACCCATTCCTTCAAAGGTGTAATCTATGAGATACTGGTTTTAAAGGAAAGCTAATCTCTGCTTTCATTTTCTCACGCTAAATGTTGCTGAAAGAGAAAGCAGTTTGTGTCTCTTCAGGTTAGCGGATACTAGTCTCTGTTATGAAAGAGTCTCTTAGAAAATGTCTTGTTGCATCTTGACAAGGTTGCTTTCCCTCCAGGACTCTCAGGGAAAGCTATTTTTGTGAGAAATAATAAATCAAGCTAAATAAAAGATGGCCTAAAAAAGGTTTTATACTTTCATTTGTGAGACTGGTACGTGGCAGTACATGAATCAAAGTCACCTCATTTAATTGACTGTCCTAACAAGGGTGGTTATCTGGCTCCACAGCCTATAGGAGAGAAGAGAAGTGGAATAGGGAAAGGATGAAGACAGCATGTGAGAGGCTTAGCGGGTAACGATGACAGTGGTGAGTGGACACAAATAAACCCCTGCCTGGCTCAGAGGGTAAAAACCGAAGCGGTGTCGAGATATTTTAATAGCAGATATCAAGAATTTCAAACAAAATATGTGTGGTACTGTTGGATCAAAAATAAGAAATTGAGTTTGTGTTCCTTTGTTTGTTTTATGAACGGTGCCTGGTACGTGGCAAGCATTTGCTATAGGGATACTGAATGGATAAATGACACAGATCCCTGACAGGAACACAGTGAAATGGCCACACAGATTTTGCTGGAGCCCGTAGAAATTCTATTTTCTTTTTGGCAAGTCATTTAGAAAAATGGATCAGATCTTAAAAATGCCAATGATTTGGGATTCGGCAGTTGTATTTCTAAGAAACTGATCTAACAACATAATCTTAACAAACATATTTTCAATTGATAGGCTATCAGCAGTCACACTGGAAACAAATCAAGTTTCCAATAAAGTGGAATGGTTAAATAAACTCAGTGGACTATTACACCACCAGTATCATAGGATGTTTAGGACAACCTGTAAAAATATAAGAAAATTCTCTAAATTCTTTACATTTATCTATCAATCTATTTATCCATCTACAAATATATATACACATATGTGAACATGTATAATTATATCCATATGTACAAAAGCATATATGTGGTATGATTATACTTTTGAACTAAAAGAATAACTATTATTTCCTATACCAACAGTGGTGGTGGTGGTGGTGTAGTTGCTAAGTTGTGTTCGACTCTTGCAACCCCATGGACTTAGCCCACCAGGCTCCTCTGTCTGTGGAATTCTCCAGGCAAGAATACTAGAGTGGGTTGCCATTGCCTCCTCCAGGGGATCTTCCCAACTCAGGGATGAAATCCAAGTCTCCTGCACTGGCAGGCCGGTTCTTTACCACTGAGTCACCTGGAAAGCCCACCAACAATACTGCAGAGTAATTAAATAGTCACTGAAGGAAAGTTTCACTTTACAGAAGTATTCTAGGTAATAAATGAAGATTGAATGAAAGGATTAGATTAGAATAACACCCAACTAGTTACCTTTGCTGAGTAACAAATTACCCCAGGACCTAGTGCCTGAAAACAACATTGTTTCTAGGGGTCAAGAATTCAGGGCTGGGGCTTCCCTGGTGTCTCAGTGGTAAGGAATCCTCCTGCCAATTCAGGAGACACGGGTTCAATCCCTGGTCTGGGAAGATCCCAGATGCTGAGGGGCAGCTAAGGCCGTGTGCCACAACTACTGAACCTGAGCTCTAGGACCTGGGAGCCGCAACTACTGAGCTCACGTGCCGTAACCCATGTGCCACAACACAAGAAGACGGTGCACTGCATCTAGAGAGTAGAGAAGGCCTGTGCACAGCGACGAACACCCAGCACAGCCAAAAACCCAAAAAAGAAAAAGACTTCAGGAGTGGCTCAGCCACGGCTTCTGGTCAGGATCTTCCAGGAGCTGCCACCAAGATGCCATGTGAAGACTTGACTTCCAAGCACACTTGTGGGACTGTGGTCAGGAGGCCTCAGTTCCTTTCCCCCCGTTCTCCTGACATGGCTACTGGCTTTGCTCAGAGCACGGGGCCCAAGAAAGAGAGGCAGAAGCCATGTTGCCTTTTAAGATCTTGCATCACAAGTGGCATACCATCACTTCTCTCATATTTTAGGGGTCATGTACACTAACCCTGATACAAGCCAGAAGGACATCACAATCATCCATGGCTACTGACATCAGAAGAGAGACAGGACCAGATATGAAGAACCACTGAAGTAACAGCAGCAGCCATGAAGTAGTCTGGTCAAACAATTTGAACTTGGATCTGATGAAGCCTCTGCTCCCATCTACATTAGTAGGAACTAGAGGAGCCTAAGAAACTAGGACTTTCCTGGTGGTCCAGTGGGTAAGAACCCGCCTGCCAATGCGGGGTACACAAGTTCAATCCCTGGTCTGGGAAGATTCCACATGCCGCAGGACAGCTAAGCCTGGCAAGCTACAACTACTGAGCCCACAGGCCGAAACAACTGAAGCCCACACACCCACGCTCTGCAGCAAGAGAGGCCACCCCAAGGAGAAGCCTGTGTGCCACAACTAGGGAGTAGACCCTGCTCCCCACAACTGAACACAGCCAGTGCAAAGCAATGAAGACCCAGGGCAGGCAAAAAAAAAAAACAAAACTCATTAATTAATTTACAAATGATTGAGTCAAATAATCTGAAGTTTGACTTGGGTAGAAGACACCAAATAAATGCTCTTATCTTCTTTGCTTTACTTTTGTAACAGATGTTGTCAAAAGATATCACCATCTTACCTTCATGATTAATATTCCTGCCCTAACTCTTCAAGCTTTTAGTGTCAAAGTAGATCCATTTACTTTCTTTTGGTGTGATTCAATATTCTTATTTCCACAGCATTATTTAGACTGAGACAGAATTCACATATCATAAAATGCACCCATTTAAAGCACACAATTCTGTGGTTTTTAGTATATTCACAAAGTTATGCAACTATGACCACTAATTCTAGAACAATTCCATCACCCCCATAAAGAAATCCCATATCCATTAGCATTCCCTTCCCAGAGCCCAACCCCTTTACCCATGCCCTCCCCCTTACCCTAGGCAACTATTAAATCTATTTTCTGTCTCTATGGACTTACCTATTCTAGGTATTTCTTATAGATGAAATCATATAATCTATACATTCTTTTGTGACTGCCTTCTTTCACACAGTATGATGTTTTCAAGGATCAGCCACATTGTAGCATGTATGAGCACTTTGATACTTTTCATGGCTAAATAATACTCCACTGTATGGATAGACCACATCTGCTCATCTCTTTTCCAAATGATGGGCATTTGCACCGTTTACACTTTGGGACTATTATGAATAATGCTGCTATGAACATTTGTGCACAAGTTTTTGTATGGACATATGTTTTTCTTTTGGGTAGATACCTAGAAGTAGAATTGTTGAGTCCCATGGTACCTCTGTGTTTAAATTTTTGAGTAACTGCCCACACTTACATCTCCCCTGTGTCTACTACACTCAAGGTCTTACTGGACTGGCTTGCCTTGTTCACATGTTCCTCCTCAACCAAGCACTATGATGGCCAAGAGTCTGTGAGGAGCTGACTGGCCAGTCAATGTCCTTTGCCTAACCTTGGAGCTGGAGAGGAACTCACTCACCTCACATACAAGCCACAAGCCACAAGCCACAGGGGACTGGCAGTGAGGAAGTGGGGTGGCCCTCATAGGAAATGTGAGGAAAGGGGAGCAAAGGAGGGAGCAAAATGCAAAAATGCCTGCCCTGCTGGCTTTCTATGAGTACAGATCTAACCGACCCAAAGAAATGATGAATTGAGAACAAGACATAATCTACTATGACCTTTTTGCCTCTGTCTGGCACTTTGTACAATAGCTTGCATGTCGTCCAAATAATTTTTAATACTTCCACAATTATTCCTGAAGCAATAAATCTAATTCCAAGAAACATATAAAACAAGAAACACCAAAAAAGCAAATGAAAGTCTCCCTACTCTGAGCAACCAGGGTTAAAATTTCAGTGATTTACATTTTTTTTTATACATATGTAAACATGTATACAAACAAAATATTTATTAACCAACTAGAACATTTCAATTTGACTGGCTCTCAAATTATACCTAATTTGTTATTTTGGAAAAGTCTGGTTTTCCGCCATCAGGTTGACATTTAAATGCAGGACCTCACTCTATTTCTTGCTTTATGTTGACATAATAGCTATTATTACCTAGTACCTGTTTATACTTTATTTTGTCCAACATTTTTAAATGCTTCCATTTGTCATGGTATTTTTACATGGTGTGATATCTGGAATTTACTTCAAAAACTTTAACAGCAGTACAAGAAGTGGGTAAAAGTATGGATAAAAAAGATTGGCTATTAATTGATAATGGTTGAAGCTGATGATCATACCTGGGGCTCAGTACTCTACAGGGTCAAGTTTTGTATATGTTTAACATTTCCCATAATAAAACGCTTAAAAATTAACATTTTATACACGACTGTCCTAGATCTAAGCCAAATTTTTTAGAAGTACTTATTTTGCAATTTTAATTTGAGCTGAAAAAATCATTATACCATCCTTTTCTGTTATAAAATATAAAATATATATCATTGGATAAATTTTCTCTTCTTCCTTTGTCCAAGAGGTACTGTACCATGAAAACATATATTTATGTTGGAGTCCTATGTGGAAAGATTGTCTTTGTTATACCAATGCAAAATGAGTATTACAGAATCATGTAGCAATGAATGCCCAGTTAGACCATTCAATTTAATGCAATGCAGAGCAGACTCCATGTTGACAAATTAGCTACAGAACAACCAACTATGAAAAATGGTGCCACATCAGAGGGGCCCAGGCATCAGTTCTTTGTCAACCTGCCCATCATGAAGGCCAATAGGAGCCATGCACCCTGAAAGCATGTGACGTTACTCAAGCTGACAGGAGGCCAAGCCACGATTTAGCAAATCTCCAGCAAAACCTATGTGATTGCCACAAATGACTATGCATTATTTCTGTAATGCTGCCTTAAACAATGCTATTCTTTACTGTTTCATTTTTTAAAAAAATAACTCCCTGTTTTAAGATGATTAAAATCTGCTCAGATGCTCTTTGGCTGACTTGATCGAAATACACAATTCAGTCATCAACACTGAAAACAGTATGCATTTTATCGCTCTTTTTGAATATCCTGATAGCACACTACTTCTGTGGTGTGTCCCTGGAAAAGATTTGATTTGGTTCATTTAGATACAGGAGATGGGGGAAACAGGAAACTATCCTTAGGAAAAGAATATCCTTAAGATTACTGTTTACAATGAGATGCTAAAGATAAAATCATCAGTTTGGAAGTATTGAACAGTGTACTGGAAGAGTAATTTCTCAACAACATACACTGGGAGGTGTCCACGGAATGCCTCTAGATGTGTCTATGAAGGCAATTAGGCTAAAAATTGGACAGCCAATTGTAGCGTGTTCATTTTCCCCTGTCAAGGTCCACATCCTTATGAGGTGGCAATTTCCACAGTAATCTAGGAAATTGAAATGAAACAACTGTCATTTCTAAGTCTTCAAAAAAACTCATTACTGGCTCTTTCAAACTATTCTGTGCCTTTTAGAAAATATAGGAAGAGGGCTTTTCTGTTTCATAGTGGATCCTTGATTCCTCTCTCAAGCCTTGAATCGCCAATATCAGCCATCAGCCTCACAAGCATATTTAATGTCTCAATTTCAGTCTCTCTGAAGAAGATACTTCAACAGATGGTTGAAAAGGAAATAGGACAAGAATCAAAGAAGATGGTTTCAAAAGGAAGCTTAGAGAAACTAACCCAATGCATGGTAACTTCATATGGCTAAAAAAAGTGCCAGTCAGCTGGCTGGTGGATGAAATAGAATAAGGTCTGTGCATCACTGTGGACTGATTTTACTTAAGGAAGTAGAAAAGAGAAACAGCCCCTCCCAGAGATCCAGGCTCTGGGCTGGGTTCTAGAAGCCTGATCTCGGCAATCAGAGGGGTGGAGCCCACCTTCAGGCTGAGTGCTCTGGAACTGAAGGGAAAAAACTCAGGAAACGAAAAGATAATACATAGGAAGCACCAATCCAAAAGAGCCAAAGAGGAAGGCAAAATCCACTTCCAGACAAAAGGTGTGAGGAATGAATTCTATTTATTTTTCTTTCATTTCTGAGACAGTTCCTGGAGAGATTCGTGGTGGCTGCATGAGCTGAGAAGGAACTTTCTGTGGCAGGAGGAGGAGGCAACAACTAACTGCTGTCCTAGCCATGCTGAAATTTTCAACCTACAGCACTTCTCGTGTGGTCTGTGTGAAGCCATACCATGCCCAATGCTATTCTAATCAAGCAATGAGGGATCCGTGGGAGAAGCTAAAGGAATTTCATCACACTTACAAAACAGACACTTAGTCACAGCTGCTCTCCAGGGAAGTGTGGGTTTTCTCGAGCCCCTTCCTGCATACAATAGGCACACACCTCCAGGGGAGGGTGTGACAGTCTGATCAGGGGCACACTGGGGAACGGTGAGGACAGGACAAGGAAAGGCTGCGTTCCCGCCTGAGTTCTTACAGGCTGAGAAAAGGGAGCCCAGAAGGCAGCGCGAGCTTTTCTGTTCTGGTGTCTCACACACAGGTAGAGAATACACTACTGTGACCTAGAATGAAATGGCTGTAAAGGGCAATACATCGGCTTGAAAAATAGTTGCAATATTTACTTTTTAATAGACTACATAGTGTTTTGCTTCCCTATTTTAATTTCAAAAGGAAATACTTCCCTTTGGCTTTAATGTAGGTCACATTATAGCAATGAGAAGAATGATATATCTGATTTATATAATGCATACACATAAAAATAGATGAAAAGAGTATCTTTGGTGCTGAGGAAGGAAATTCCTTTCCCTGAAATCCCTTGTGTTTTAAATGGCATACAAACCTCCCCTAAAACCCCCTCCCAAAAAACAAACCAAAAAAAAAAAAATGGTGTGCATACTAATGAAAAACTTTCCACAATTCCTACCCACATATGGGCATGTGTGGATGTGAAAAAACCCAACCATGACCTCATACAGAAGTAATGTATCATGAATGAAATATGAGATATTGAGGGATTACAGAAAAGTGTAGAGGTCAAAAAAAAAATCAGTCACTACAAAATGGGCAAGAGGGTTTTGAAATCATGACTTTCCTTTAGCTTCATTATTTGAAAGCCCAAGAACTCAACTATTTGGAGTCACAGGATAGAGAGCTACTGAATGTATTGTGAAAATTGAAACTATCCAACTGTTTGCCTTCTGCTTACCAAACAGGATTTCACATTAACAAATACCCTTTCCCTGAAGACATTAAGTGATTTTATAGAACCTAAAAGGCAATGGTAATCAAGTAAGGAAAAAGCATGTATCACTCTCAAGTCATAAACAGATTTTACAAATGGTGCTTGATAATATTAGCATGGGGGTGATGCTAATGGTATAAAAATAACAAGTACAAACTCACTACTTGTTCATTATTATATTACTTTAGTTAGTTTCAGATAGTTTATGTGGGTATTATCAGAATCTGAAATCTCCTTCCTAGATAATTCAAGTCCTTTAGAAAGCAGGAAAAGCACTACAGAATTTCTCTAGACCAGGGGCAGCAAGACAGCCTGCAGGACACATCCTACCCACCACCTGCTTTTTGTAAAGATGGTTGTACTCGAACCCAGGGCTATCCAGTCATGTCTATGTCGTCTGTGGGGCTTTCATTCTCTAATGGCAGAGGTTGAGCAGTTGCAGCAGTAACTGTATGGCCCAGAAAGTCTACATTGTTTACTATCTGGCCCTTCACTGACTGATGCATCGCTGCTCCTGCTGCTGCTAAGTCGCTTCAGTCGTGTTCGACTCTGTGCGACCCCATAGACGGCAGCCCACCAGGCTCCCCCGTCCCTGGGATTCTCCGGGCAAGAACACTGGAGTGGGTTGCCATTTCCTTCTCCAATGCAGGAAAGTGAAAAGTGAAAGTGAAGTCGCTCAGTTGTGCCCGACTCTTAGCGACCCCATGGACTGCAGCCTACCAGGCTCCTCCGTCCATGGGATTTTCCAGGCAGGAGTACTGGAGTGTGGTGCCATTGCCTTCTCCGGACTGATGCACTAGACATTTCATTATTTATCCTCACTGTCCCCAAGGTGCAAAAAAAAAAAAAAATACCAGCTAGGTAACATCTCAGTATCTAGGGTGTCGTTTACCCGAACATAATTCATGGGATTTACAGCGTTTTGATAGAAAGTCTGCAAATGGGGCCGTCAAGCAGTCCTCCCCTGGCTGTGTTGCATTTTGCTTTCTCCACCAAGACATGGAGTTTGTTTTTTCTCCCTCTGAATCTGGAGTGGCCCTGTGACTTGCTTTGACAGCAGAATGTGGTAGAAGATGCCCGGTGGTTTCTGCTTTGTTCTCAGCACCATGAGCCACCATGTCAAAGTGTCTCCCCTGCTGGAGAGGAGCCACCAGTCCCCAGACCAACCAGGCATCCCAGGCTTGAGTGAAGCCATCTGGGAGGTTGCAGCCCCACCTGAGCTCCCAGCTCAAGGCAGTCACGGGGTAGCACCAGCCAACACCATGGGGAACCGTGTGACAATCTAGGTAATGGGCAGAGTGGTGAGAAGGAATACTGTTGTTTGAAACCATCAAGCTTTGTCATTACACAGCAATCAGAGCACTCAACTTACTGTTCTGATGTCCCATTTGGTATTTCAAAACTTAAAGCTACTTTGAAAGAATTCTAAAACAAGCCAACTCCATCATGTGGTTTGTTTTTTTTTTTTAATATCTTCAAAACAAGAAACATTCTGTTCAGATGGCAGTGTGAGCAGGTTGGATGAAAAATGTCTCTCCTAAACTACAAGTAAGACATGGAGAATTATCTAAGCAAGAGTGAAATCACCTGGCAACAGCAATAAGACATAAAATATAATCATACCCTAACGTTGCAAAGATTTTTTTTTAATCCATCATCTTATATCAGGGGTTTCAGAATCTCACGTTTGAAGAATACATTTTTCCCTCCATTCTACCTGTCTTATTAAACAGAAAATGGGTCAGGAGAAACAAACACTTCACAGAAACCAAAACCACAGCTGTTGAATAAGTCAGCTGATGAGAGGTGACTTGTAACTGACTAGTGATAAAAGGATCAAAGTTGATAACTCCTCCCAGAAAAAAGAGAAAACAATTGAGAAGAGGAAGGCTATGGAGAAGAAACTGATACAGACGTGAGAAGAAAAGTCCACCTGGTGTCACAGAAAGGTAGAGCAGGGGATTAGATTTCCCAGGGAGTGTGGAAAAGGGCGTTTAAGCAAATATAATTTAAATATCATAGAACAGGGGCTTCCCTGGTGGCTCGGTGGTCAAGAATCCACCTGCCAATGCAGGAGACTCTGGTTCCATCCATGGGTCAGGAAGATACCCTGGAGAAGGAAATAGTAACCCATTCCAGTATTCTTGCCTTGGAAATCCCATGGACAGAGGAGCCTGGGGGGCTACAGTCCATGGAGTCACAAAGAGTCAGGCATGACTTAGAGAACAGAAGGACTTCAACTAACCTTTGAAATATCCTTGCCTCAAAGAGGAGCGGAGAAGGCAATGGCATCCCACTCCAGTACTCTTGCCTGGAAAATCCCATGGATGGAGGAGCCTGGTGGGCTGCAGTCCATGGGGTCACTAAGAGTCGGACACGACTGAGCGACTTCACTTTCACGCATTGGAGAAGGAAATGGCAACCCACTCCAGTGTTCTTACCTGTAGAATCCCAGGGATGGTGGAGCCTGGTGGGCTGCTGTCCATGGGGTCTCACAGAGTTGGACACGACTGAAGTGACTTAGCAGCAGCAGCAGCAGCAAAGAGGAGGCGGGAAGAAAAAAAAATCCAACATGACTGTGGCACCTGCTATAGTGGTGGGAGGATGGATGTTATCTTTCCCCCTACTTTTTAATTGTGCTTTGATATGTCTCTGCCTTTCAGTTTTTGCCTTGGTTTTATTTGGGGGGCTGAAAAATGTTAGTATCATGTGATTTTAAAAAAATAGGGGTGGGTTGGTTTAATAATAAAAAATAATAACCTTATATAGATGAACCTATCTGCAGGGCAAGAATAGAGACACAGACTAGAGAACGGACATGTCAACACAATAGGGGAAGGGTGGGTGGGACAGAGAGTAGCGTTGACATGCATACACTACCATGTGTAAAACAGATAGCTAATGAGAAACTGCTCTATAATTAGCACAGGGTGCTCAGCTCTGAGCTCTGTGATGACCTAGAGGGCTGGGAGGGGGGTTGTGCTGGGAGGGTGGTTTCAGAGGGAGGGGATATATGTGTGTGTGTGTATATATATATATATACATATATATATATATATATGTGAGTCACTTTGTTGTACAGCAGAAAAAACACTGTAAAGCAATTTTACTCCAATTTAAAAAAATAAAATAATAACCTTAGCATTTTTAGAAAATGATTTTTGAGTCTAAGTAGGAGGAAGAAAATTAAGCATAAAAAGAAATATATTGAAAAAGAAAAACATAGCCTTATTGATCAATCTAACTGCAAATTTCTTGTGGGAATCCCCCCTCCCCCATAAAAGTGGTCACTTTGACAAATAAAATCAATTTTAAAAAGAGGAAAATGCCTCAAAAATAAATTATGAGTGTTAAAATGAGCCTAACAGAGGACTTCCCTGGTGGTCCAATGATTGAAACTCCCGTTGCCACTGCATCGGGCATATCTTCTATCCTTGGAGGGTGACTAAGATCCCACATGCCACGAGGTGCCATCAAAAAGCAAAAAACTAAATAAAAATAAATGGGCCTAACGACAACTACTGAAGAATAACTCTGAAAATGTAAACAAACAGGCAGGCACAATTTGAAAATGTGGATTGGGTTTCGTAAACTTTACCTGTAAAGCATCAGATAATACATATTTAAGTCCTTGCAGGTAAAAGACAAAGATAATTAAGGCTAACAAATGCACAAATTGCACCAATTGGAGAAGGAAATGGCAACCCACTCCAGTGTTCTTGCCTGGGGAATCCCAGGGACGGGGGAGCCTGGTGGGCTGCCGTCTATGGGATCGCACAGAGTCGAACACGACTGAAGCGACTTAGCAGTAGCAGCACCAACAAATGCACGGGAGCGGGCTTTCTAGAAGCATTTTCACACGTAACCAGTTAGAGTGTAAATCACAAAAATGCGTCTGGAAAGCAATTTGGCAAATGTTTCAAGAACTTTCCAAACGCGTATAACGTGTTGATACCTGTGGAGCAAACAGCGCTGCTATTCGGCTGCTGCTGGGACCAGGGGTTTGAGAAGGGGCTTCTGAAGGAGGGTGGACCTCCAACAAGGATGCTTCTGGAAAGTGCCGAAAGAAGGCGGAGGCTACAACCCGCTGCGGCTGCCAGAGCGAGGTGCCCTCGCGTCCGAGACGGGAAATGCGAGCGCAGCAGGACGAAGCCCCGCCCCGCTCTGTCTTTCCTTCTCCAGTGCCCTCTACTGGCGGAAACAGGAAGCAAAGCCAGCACAGGAAAAAATGCGGCTTGCCAAGCCCCATTTTCAGCAAAACAGAGGACAGCAGAAAGCGGTGCATTTGAAACTGCCAGATAATCACTGAAAAACTGGCAACACTTGAAACCTCTTTATAAAAATTCCCTTAAGAGTACAAGATGTGCTGGATATTTCCCAAATCAGAGCCTTGATTCCAAACATCTTCAAGGGCAGAACAAGCTTCCCTGGTGGTGCACAGGGTAAGAATCTGCCTGCAATGAAGGACACGTGAGTTCAATCCCTGGGTTGGGAAGATCCCCTGGATCCGCACTCTTCTTACCTGGACAATTTCATGGACAGAGGAGCCTGGGGGTAGGGGGGAACTACCGTCCATGGGGGACACAGAGAGTTGGACATAAGTGAGCAAAAATAGACATATAGATGTTTCTTTTAGAGTGATTTCTGGGTGCAAGCAGTTTGCTGCTGCTGCTGCTGCTGCTAAGTCGCTTCAGTTGTGCCGACTCTGTGCGACCTCACTTCATTATTGTTTTAATCATGATTTTGTGAGCGTTCTGACTTGGAAGTTTTACACTTGATCTTAGCCAAAAGGCCAAGGAGTGATGGCTTGGAAGTTTTAAGGACAAAGATGTAGCTTTCCAGTAGTTTTACTTTTCCTAATTTTTCTATACAAAATGCATGATGGAGTATTACTTCTGTTACTTCTAGTACAAACCTGCAATTCTTATTGCCAGTTATAAGAATTTTAAACTAGCAGCTGTATTACAGAGCGTCTATAATGTAACCTGGCATAAATCAAAAAAACCTCAGGCAGCTCTCAGATATGGTTACACATTGAAAGCACTAGGGTGCTGCTGACATCATCCTGTCATGATCTGCTGGTCTGGACTGAACCCAAAGGACAAAGGGTACACACAATTTGTTGAGAAGAGTATTTATTGGGAGGATAGGCTTCTTGTGGACTGATGCACTTTTGACAGGGGATGTATAAAATCTAAGAGCATTTAGCTACTTACTCCATAAGCAACAAGGAGTATTATTGATTTTCTCCTGGCTACAGGGAGAATATTGTTTGACCTAACCCTGATTGTACCATGGTTCAATTCAGTTCAGTCCTTCAGTCGTGTCCAACTCTTTGCAACCCCACGGACTGTAGCACACTAGGCCTCCCTGTGCATCAACTCCCAGAGTTTACTCAAACTCGTGTACATTGAGTCAGTGATGCCATCCAGCCATCTCATCCTCTGTCATCCCCTTCTGCTCCTGCCCAGCATCAGGGTCTTTTCCAATGAGTCAGTTCTTCATCAGGTGGCCACAGTATTGGAGTTTCAGCTTCAGCATCAGTACTTCCAATGAATATTCAGGACTGATTTCCTTTAGGATGGACTGGTTTGATCTCCTTGCAGTCCAAGGGACTCTTAAGAGTCTTCAACAACACAGTTCAAAAGCATCAGTTCTTCAGTACCATGGTATATTTACCATATCATGTCTCAGGATGGTAAAAAAACAGGTTTTAAAATTTGTCCTCCCTCTCAATTGAGAAAACCAAAGAACTGGCTTGCCCTATGGACTAAGGAACCCATGGCCCCTCAGAAATTATCTAATGTGGTGCATTTGCCCAATTCAACACAATATTTGAAATATTTTTCAGGTGACCAATCAACTCCTTTCCATAACACTTGCTCTGGAAACCAATGAGTGCTTTTTACCACTGTGAAGGTTTTATTTCTAATTTCTATGAGCCCATCAAAGAACAATCCCCAGTACCACCTAAAAACACTGTTGTGGGGGAGGGCTCGATATGAGATGAGGTAACGTGGAGAAAGTTTCAAAGAGACTTCAAATTTCCGTCCATTTTCTTTTCTTTAGCTCCCTGTGTTTTAAATGTCTCACAGGACAGCCTCCCTGAAATTTAACACCCAAGAACTCTAGTAAAGCCAAGTCTCTGTCTAATGGGGTAACTTTAGACTCTAGAAAATAAAAAACCCACGTGTCTGAGCATCCAACAATTCTGGCTGTATGACCTAGAGAAGGACTGGCATTTGAATACAAGAACTCTGTACAAGGGCTAGTTCTTTGCAGCACTGTTAAAGGGGGGCTTGGAAAAAATCTGAATGTCCAACAGTGGTAAAGGAATTAATACAGGATAGCATATCCACATGACAGATTTTTATGCAGCAATTAAAAGAACTCAGTGTGTGCCTAGTGAGAACACAAACTGATGCAGTTTTGTATAGGTACAAATGTATATTTATACATGTATGTGTATATATATGTATATATGTAAATATGAATCTATATGTTAAAATGTGATGACGAGTATAAGAGCAGGGAGTTTCATGTGCACAATATCTGTCCACACTATACTAAACTCAGAAGGGTCAAGGATTGAGATCCAGGTAATGGTAAAAAAAAAAGAATTTTAGCCAAATCCAAAATGTTTTAGTTCTTTTTCAAACAGTGGCTGGAAACAAATCTTAAAAAATAAAGTCAATTTTATGGTGAAAGTATATTTTATTATATTCTCAAGTTTTCTGCAAACTTTAAATTTTTTACAAAATAAAATCCAGGTCATGCTAGCTACAAGATCTAGGATCTTGGGGTACGTTGCTGTCTTTGTCCATTCTCTCACTTGGTACCTGATTAGAAGCAAAAGCACGTATGCGTTCCTTTGGTTAGCTGATGGCTTCTAAACATGCCAGAATTTCAGCAATTTCAGCCAAGGCAATGGACTTTGAGCTGTTCCATACAGAGTGTGCAAAATGAATAGGCACATTTCAATGTTAGCTATTGCCGGATAACTGACCACCACCAAGTTCAGTTCAGTCACTCAGTCGTGTCCGACTTTTTGTGACCCCATGAATTGCAGCATGCCAGGCCTCCCTGTCCATCATCAACTCCCGGAGTTCACTCAAACTCATGTCCATTGAGTCAGTGATGCCATCCAGCCATCTCATCCTCTGTCGTCCCCTTCTCCTCCTGCCCCCAATCCCTCCCAGCATCAGAGTCTTTTCCAATGAGTCAACTCTTCACATGAGGTGGCCAAAGTACTGGAGTTTCAGCTTCAGCATCATTCCTTCCAAAGAAATCCCAGGGCTGATCTCCTTCAGAATGGACTGGTTGGATCTCCTCGCAGTCCAAGGGACTCTCAAGAGTCTTCTCCAACACTACAGTTCAAAACCATCAATTCTTCAGCACTCAGCCTTCTTCACAGTCCAACTCTCACATCCATACACGACCAGTGGAAAAACCATAACCTTGACTAGACGGACCTTTGTTGGCAAAGTAATGTCTCTGCTTTTGAATATGCTATCTAGGTTGGTCATAACTTTCCTTCCAGGGAGTAAGCGTCTTTTAATTTCATGGCTGCAATCACCATCTGCAGTGATTTTTGGAGCCCCCAAAAATAAAGTCAGCCACTGTTTCCACTGTTTCCCCATCTATTTCCCGTATGGGTCCAGATGCCATGATCTTAGTTTTCTGAATGTTGAGCTTTAAGCCAACTTTTTCACTCTCCTCTTTCACTTTCGACCACCCCCAAAGAGTGACTTAAAACAATAAGCATTTATTTTTAGTCCATAATATATGGGTCAACTGGATGGTTCTGTTAACCTAGGATGGGCTTGGCAGATTTTGACTGACTTGTCTATGCATCTGTGGTGGGCTGGTATAGGCTGGGGGTTGATTGGTTGGTCTAAAATGGTTTCACTCACATGTTGAGCAATTGGCTGGCTTTTGGCTGAGTGATGAGACTAACTAGGCAACATGTCTCTTATCATCCAGCACGTTAGCCCAGGTTTGTCCACATCTAAGGAAAAGAAGGGAAGTGAATCAATTCTGGCACATTTTCTTGGCCAAAGCAAGTCCCCAAGCCAGACTAGTTGGTGTTTTCTATGTAGGAAAACAGCTCTCGTTGAGATCTACTCAAAGTCAGTCTTACACACGCACACACACACACAGCCAGACCAAATTCAAGGGGGAAGGAAAATTGATTTAAAATTGAAGTACAGTTGATTTACAGTATTAAATGTTAGATCCTACCTCGTAATAAGAGAAACTGCAAATTTACATTTCAGGGGCTAGGGAAACGGAGATGGGGTGTATGTAATGATTTAGAAACATTCTTCATTCTGTCTACCACACTATGGCTTCTTCTAGACCACCAAATTAAAACAGGGTTTTAATGCTATGATTGGTTAAGTTTTATGAACTACAGATATAAAAGATAAAATGGATTATCATGTAAGAAAAGAAAATCTTACTAGGTTTTCCCTCTAATAGACCATTTTTGTTTTCAGTTTTTGTACTACCCAAACATGTTTAAGCAGCCTTCATCCTCTGACTCTAATAGGTGTGTTTCTATACAGCTCACAAATCATCTCACTCAAAATTATTTTCTGGATAATAATGGGTAACTAATAGAGGCTGACGATCCGAAATTGTCTCAAAAGTCACCTTTACAACAGTGAAGATTGAACAGTAAATAGAACCTGCAGGCTGGTGTAATTTACCTTGTGCCAAAGCAGAGCTCCAAAATGACTTATTAAATCATTCCACTGAAAGTTGTAAATCTGAATGAGAGAAGTACAAATCAATAGAAAAACAGTCAAGCACTTTATCACTTATGCTTTTTTATGACCTTTTAGAAGGATAAAGGTTGATGTCGCAAAGAAATTCCAGAACAGGAAGACTTGTAAAGATGACCTGGCTATGGTTTGCATTATTTTTAATTCACATTACTTTTGCTGTCACTAAACTGTTTGTTAATCTTTTTGGCTTATATCAGAATATCCATATATCATTATTCCTCATGCCCTGCCATGCAGAAGAATTTGGGAGTCAGAGAAGTTTGAAGATCTGCCAACTTCCCATTTTCCTATAAAGGACATTGTATGAAGGCATGGACCTGGGTCTCCTGACCTTCCCGTGAAGTGTAAAGTCAGTGGAGTGAGGAAAGGAGCCTTGCCTGCCTTGGGCAATGATGCATGAAAGAAGACATGTGAATGATTAGATCAAATTCAGCTCTCAAAAAGGGATTTCTGTGGAATATTTTCTTGAGTTTTAGGCATAGCCAATCCCTAGATCACCACGCTTTAACTGAGATGTAATTCACATGCCATAACACTCACCATTTAAAAAATATAAAATTCTGTGTTTTTTAGTAAACTCAGAGTGGGGCAATGATCATGACTGTCTTAATTCCAGAAATTTCCATCACCCTGAAGAGACCTCAGCCCTATTAGCAGTCAGTTCCAATCCCCTCTTCTCCCCATCCTCTGACTACCACTAATATACTGTTTCTATAGTTTGCCTCCTCTGGACATGTCACAGATGGAATCGTATGTGGTCATTTGTGTCTGCCTCCTGCTAGACCCCTTTTGATGAAAGAACGTATGAACCCGGTGTTACCAACTCTTGGGGGATCCCTGCTCTCTCCCTGCCTGACTGGAGGTCAATCCCAGCCTGGCAATCCACCTCCACAAAAGGTCAAAAGCATACATCCATCTCCTCAAGCTATAAGTGAATGGTTGACATTTTGGCCACAGTCATTTATGGTGATGAAAGAAAGGATTACACTGTAAGTCCCCCAGCAAACATGCCCCAATCCTCTTTTGCAGAAGCAGACCCTTCATTGCTTTTCCTTTGGTCCTCAGAAATATCCACCATCCCCTGAGACCACAATCAGACTGTTCAACACATGAACTCTTGCTTATTCACTCATTTATTGTAACTGTATTTGTTGGTGTGTGAGGACAGATGTAATACATATGCTTTCGATGCCAGAGGTATATTGGCAACATTTTCAACCACAGCAAGGTGATCTGGGCTGGGCCCCTACTGGATGTGCCAGTCTATGTGCAAAAGGAGTAGAGCTGGGTAAGCATGTCATCCCACGTGTTGAAGATACTGGGGACATACATTCTGCTTACTGGTCCCACTATTTACACCAATCAGAGGGAAAGTTAAAGCAAAGAAATCGTCATTTACAAATTCACTTTGAGTTTAGAAGATGTATTCCAGGAAAGAGAGACATAGAAAATAGCATTGTTTTTATTGAAACTAAGTAGACACAACATAATTCAATCAGCTTAAAAATGCACTAAGGCTTTGTCCCAAATGAACATCTGGAGGAATCTGGCTTAAGCATAAGAGAAGCAGAAGCTAAAAAAAAGTGTCTCTCCAATTATTAACAAAGAAAGAAAGAAAAAAAAAGATTTAACTAGTGTGTTGAAGAGTCTGATTTCATTCGGGTGTAAACATGACTTCCCCAAGTTACTGCTTTTAATCTTAATCTATTGAAACCCCTTTTCCCAATGGATATCAAGTCTCTTAACATCATCTTGCTAGATTTTATGTAATGATCGAAGGCAAGAAGTATGTTGGCCCCAAACCAGCCCAGAGTCAGGCAAAAAGACAGTGATGGGCTGCAGCAACTTCAGGGAACCACCTCTCAGTAAGGCAGCCAAGGTAGGAAAATCAAAGAAAGGAAAGGAAAACAAAAGTCCTTAACAAAAAAGGCACAAAGGGAAAGCAAAATAAATACACAC
Source organism: Bubalus kerabau (assembly GCF_029407905.1). Taxonomy (NCBI): domain Eukaryota; kingdom Metazoa; phylum Chordata; class Mammalia; order Artiodactyla; family Bovidae; genus Bubalus; species Bubalus kerabau. Next base: position 146,641,251 of record NC_073647.1, on the reverse strand, counting down.
CTAACCCTAAGTTGAGGAATCAAAGTTACCTTACTGTTTTCCTACAACAAATAAAGAGAAAAGGACAAGACCAGAGTAAAAACTCTCTCCTGGTTCTTTCCAATAAGATCGAAAATCATTTATTTGAAATGGCCAAAAATAACATTTTACAGAAAAGGAACCATAATATTACATAACCAAGTGTAGCTATAAAATCTCAAACATTCAGGCAATGCTTTATTTAAATCACCAAAAATAAGGTTTTATAGAAAAGGAACTGTAACAAGCAAATGTATAGCTGCAAATTTTCTTTTGCCATCAATATCGATTCCCTCTAAAATATTCAGGGACTACTTTGCAGTTTCCAAGCAAAACTAGAATTTGTGGGAGAGTTGCTCAGCCTTATCATAAGAATGAAAACAGTTTGCAAAACAATTTTGTTTAATGCTAACAAATAACTAAAAGACGTGGTTACTGCTAACAAGTACCTCCGTCTACTGAAACAGCCCAACCTAATCACATGTTCATTAACAATTCATTGTGAACACAGCTGCTGTTTTCTTGCCATCACAGATCACGTGTATGGTGGCAAGGGTTAGATGCTGGAGGCCATCGAGGCACCGAGGAAGTAATCCTTAACAGAAATAACTACAGTAGGTAAGCAACTCAAACAAATGGGTCCACCTCTGCCAAAGCCCCCCAGGGTGGGTGTCACATTTGCTTTCTGCATAAAGAAGGCCCACAGACTCCCTAGTTCTTTACTGGGAACCGAGAACTAGATAGAGCAGCTGTTCTTCTAGGACCATCAAAACCTTAATAAATTGCCCTGGGATTCTTCGTGCTGTAGTGCGCCTCACAGGCAGCAACATAGGCAGACTCTGGGAAGAAGTCATCATGGTACTCCGCTAAAAACCTGGAAAAAAAAAATAGCCCCTATGATCACCAGAGTAAAGACTAAATACCAGGAAGCAAAACAGGAATTTCCACAACTGTAACATTTCACTCTTTTTGTATTAGGTAGAAAAAAATAATATAATCTTGATTTCTATATACTGATTATGTTCACTGCACATACCCAGCTTCTATGTTAATGACTGTTTCATTGGAATTCTTTCACTAGCAAGTGTACAAATTTCTATTTCTATAGCTTCTAAACTCCACCAGGTGGCAGTCTTGATTATCTAAACACTTCCATGCAAAAAGGCCTCTGAGAATTTCTACATTTTCCTGTTTTAAAAAACAAACTATAAAAAATAAATTATTAACTCAATAAATGTCACCTGAGAAATGCACAGTACTTACATGGGCTAAGTTAAAACAAAACTGAATGGTTTAATCAGTAAAGAGCATTTTGAGTTCTACTTTGCCGTTGCCAAAAGATGCTCTAAGTTCCAGCTTAGTAGTAAAAACTTAAGACTGACTTATGCCTGACTATGGATTGATGTTGAAATATAGCCAGTCACTGAAGAATCTGCAACACAGACACTGTCTTGACACTGAAGTATCAAATATTTCACCATGAAGGGCTCAAACAGGCTCACATGGGCCGCGTTAACTAGCATGCTAAGTAATTAGCTTTCTGTTTGTTTCCCTGGCCTCCTCCCAACTGTCCTAATTCCTAAAAAGGTAAGGATATACCTCTGCGATACCTTCTTCAGTAAAAACCAAGTCAAATTCATTTGAGGTAACTCTTTCTTCTTCGATTGTACCTTTTTTATAGCAACTCTCAATCCACTAATTCTATAGTTGACACGTTTGGATACATTTTCATAACCCATTACAGCTGAACAGTATGGGGATTAGGGCTCCAACTCTCTACAGAGTTGAAAATCCCTGTATAACGATTTTATTAGTTGGGCCCTCCGTATTCACTATTCCTCCAAATTCACAGATGCAACCAGCCACATGGATCATGTAGTACTAAGTATTTACTATTAAAGAAAATCCACATATAAGTGGATTTGTGCAGTTCAAACCCATGTTGTTCAAGGGTCAGCTGTACTATTTTATTTGTAAATCTTTGTACGTAACCTCCTAAAACCCTAATTTCTATTTTGTTTTGGGCATAGCTCAGAATTAGAAGGCTCTCCTGTGCTAACTAGTGGCTGTCTCATTTTGGCATTATTTGATTTCAGTGTAACAAAATGTTTATACAAAACAGAGTTGTAGGTTTGTTTGAGGGGAAGGCTGAAGGAGATTAGGGCATTTTTGAAACTTTTTTCTAATAAAATGTTTTAAAGTTGAATTCCACTCATTTGATACATTATTCAAAATACCCAGACAAAGACTCATTTCTCTGGCTGGAGTGTTCTCCACTCCAGTAAATCCTACTTGACTAGCTCTTACAGGTTGGGACCTAAATACAAGGAAAAAGTATCCTCTTAAAGAGAAAGAAAAAACAAGGTCAGGTACACAGGACACACTGGGTGAGGCAGAGTGACAAGCAGCCTGGAACACCAGGAGAAACCAGTCAATAGACATCTAGGTGGGAGAACTGCGCCACAGGCATAAGGGAGGCTGGGGTCTGCGGCCCCAGGTATGCAGAGGGCACAGCCTCAGGGTGAATGATCCAACCATATAATAAAATGGCTCTGTCAGGTGAAGAAAACGCTACCTTTCTCCAAATTCACAAAGTATCAGCACAGACTATTCATCATTTCTCTTAACTCCAAAGTAGACACCAAAATCAGACCTACAAATGTATGTACATGGAACAAAGAAAAGTCACATGCTTAAGGTACTCTTGAATAAAATACATAAAATTAAATAGTTATCAATCTCAATCACTTCTTTAGAAAATTAATTTTCTACTCACATGGCTATCCAACTGGATTCTTCCAGTGACATAAAAAAATTTTACCTCCATACCCTTTGTTTAGAAACCAGATAAACTATGAAAAAATGAAATAGCTCCAACTCCCCATATTACAATTACTATTAGAACCAACTATACTTAGGTAATACTGCAGAGCTAGCTTCTACATCTGCTGAAGACAAGTTCAAAAAAGTCATATATACGGTGGCAGAGTAACTTTTGACAAAGTAATAACAATACCTCAGAAAGAGATCAAAGTGCTTCAGTAAAGCCTTCAGATTCTTCTCAGAAAAGGACATCTTTCCAAGGATTTCTGGAAGTTTCACTGCATTAAAAAGAAAAGCAAAATCATTTACAACCGGCAGAATCTGGCGATCAGTAGGAGATCCTCTGGGTCCCTGTGATCTTATTCAAACTGAAACTAACATCTATGCTGCCAAACAAAACCAAACTCTTACTGAACATAGAGTAGTAAGTACAAATATTACAAACACAAAGTGGAAAATAAAAAAGGTAAGAAGAAAGCAGGGCAAAGGATTTCTTACCAAACAAACGCAGCAAGTGTTGTGCCCCATAAATGTAAGAGGGTGGAGGTGGTTGGTCGCCTGGGGGATAACTATCAGGCACAAGTTTCCAGGAGAGGACCTGGGAAAAGCACAGAGAATGCTTTGTTGTTATATCTTCACACTCCATTACCCACAGATCTGTACATTTGGAATTCCAGCAGAAATACACACACTATGACATTCCCAAGCCGGCAGAAAGACACAGCTCATCAAGTGTCTCATTTCTACCCTGGAGCTGCCCATCCATTTGGCACCTCTGGAGCTGCCTCACAGCTGGACCAGAAAATGGGAAGAAACCAAACATGGAACAGGACAATGACAAGAAGCCAATGTGGAGGTTCTAAAGCCATCCCACCTTCCTTGGCAACGTGGAGACAGTTCTAATCACCTACAATTAAGACAGATTGTGCGCAGATGAAAAAAATATGCCACTGTATCAAATAAACACAAACTCATAAAAATAAACAAGGAAAGAGGGCTTAAAATTGGGGAAATATTCGATTTTCTAATTTTCAATAGCTTCTACCTGTAAATTAGCTGTAACTGTTTTGTCATTCTGCCCCTTCTCCTTTCTTGGAAATTCTGCTGTTTTAGACAATGAAGCAATAAAAGATGTTTTGAGAAAGGTTACCACTGTGTCAAGATTCTCTAAGATTCTGCTATGTTACAGTCACTCTGGAAACTAATTTCACCCACTGAATCAGGTGAAAATAGACTTCAGCCCTGGAAACTGCCTGCTTTTCCTTCACTTTGAATTCTAGAAGTGTGGGTGGATTGGGGGCTTTTGTTAAAGTAACAGTTGAATTTAAAAACTCTATGATGAGCTTCCACAGAAATATTTCAGCAAATTATAGGTCTATTCTACCTAGTTGCTGCTTTGCCTTTTGGGATCTGCCAAGTTTAATCTGGAAATAGTTGGGTCAAAGGAAGACCTCTATAAGACAAAGCAGAAGGATGCCAAAATGAGCCCAGAAAGGCTGATGTAGTCAATTTAATAAAATGAAATTTTAGACATTAACAAGCACCACCATGGTTCCATCTGTCTCCATGCTGAAGGCTCAGGCTTCAGCCCGTGCCTCACCAACCCCACGCTTCTGTGATACACGAGCCTCAGAGCAGGAGTAGGTTTCTGCCCCTTTATACTATCCCAAGCACCGAACTCCACGGTGCACACAGCTACAGCTCAGCAACTGTTTTGACAGTGACACTCAAAGTGAACATGGGGGAATCCACCATCACTGGAGGCACGAAGGGCACACTCATGTGCAAAAGCAGATCATGTGGTTAGTTAGCAAGCCTGGCTACTTCCCTCCCTCAATTCTGCAGCTCAATGTAGTGAATCAGCTCTCTCAAAGATGCATTATGGGGGGAAATAACAGGTTTCCAGTGGAGGAAGTCTCAACCAGGGTGTGCACAGGAATCGCCTGTGATCTCAACCAGGACTACGCCAGTCCAGACCCTCCCTGGTGCGGTTGGGTGGCAAATGGCATTGGGAGAGTGAGTCTCAGGTGGTCAGGATGCAGGGCCCTGGGGAAAATATGCTGCAATGGAGGCTTAATGCAGACGGAATGCACTAAGGTCTCATCATGAGAGCCTGTCCAACCCCAACCACTTTTTCACTAGACCGTGTAGCTGTACCTATTACCACTAGATGGCGGCGTTGCAACAGTGACCAGAGTGGGAATGGCTGTGCCTCAATATTCAGATGTTTTCTGTGAGTCCCCAACTTTTTGGCACCAGGGACCAGTTTCGTGGAAGACAATTTTTTCACGGCCCCAGGGCAGGGGACGGTTTGGGGACGATTCAAGTGCATTAGATCTATTGTGCGCTGTATTTCTATTATTACATCAGCTCCACCTCAGCTCATCCGGCCTAAGATCATGGAGGTTGGGGACTGCTGTAAGAAACAGGATTCTTCTTGGATAAAAACACCCGCAGGGCTTTCTAGTCTGAAAACAGGAAAGTTAGGGACTGCTTGCACTAGGAATTTCCTAACCCTCCCTCAACATCACTGGAACACGAACTGGGTTTTCTAGCAGAGGTCAGTCAACTTATAACCCTTGAGCCAAAGCAACCCCCTCATGCTAAAAACAACTGTTTTTTAAATGTTTTTTTTTTTAATTAAATGAATACTACTTCACAACATATAAAAATCATATGAAATTTGATTACTAGCACACATATTCATTGGAGGGACTGATGCTGAAGCTCCAATACTTTGGCCACCTGATGTGAAGAACTGACTCATTGGAAAACACCCTGATGCTACGAAAGATTGAAGGCGGGAGGAGAAGGGGACGACAGAGGATGAGATGGTTGGATGGCGTCACCGGCTCAATGGACATGAGTTTGGGAAAGCTCCAGGAGTTGGCGATGGACAGGGAGGCCTGGCGTGCTGCAGTCCACAGGATCACAAAAAGTTGGACACAACTGGGTGACTGAACTGAGACTGAGCACACATGAATGAATTTTGGGGCCACCCAGCACACTCATTTGCGAACTATTCACACCACTTTCACAAGCTGATGCACAACCCTGAAAATATTTACAATCTGACCCTTTATAAGAAAAGTTTGCTGACCCCTGTCACCAAACATTGTCTCGTAAAGCCATCCTCCCCTGTGCACAGAAACAAGGAAAGCACACCTGCTAGGCAAGATTTATACAATACCCCCGTGGACTAAGACATCTCCTGAACTCCTGAAATACTCACTATGTATCTCAGTTAACTGGCCTTAAAAATAGTTTCAAACTGAAGCTCTCCTGTCTGTAAAAGGGAACTCTGCTGGTAAGGTTATTCTCAAGAACCTGAGGTAATTTAGATCAAGCTCCTGGAACAATGCTAGCATACAGCATGCCCTCAAAGGGATGGCTATTAATATTACTGTTAAAGATGGGTTTTATACTTTTAAATGGTTAAGACCAAAAGTAGAATAATATCACATAAATGAAAAATTATCTGATATGCAAATGGCAGTGTCCATAAACATGGCTTTATTGGAACATGGCACACTCATTCATTTACACAGTGTCTGGGGCTGCTTTGGAGCTGGGGAGTCTCAACAGTGACTATGAAGCCCACAAGGTTGAAAATATTTACTCTGACTTTTTGCAGAAAAACTGTACTGACAATTGTTCTATAAAATAACAATACTCCTATTTCAATGCTGCTGCTGCTGCTAAGTTGCTTCAGTTGTGTCCGACTTTGTGCAACCCCAAAGACGGTAGCCCACCAGGCTCCCCCCATCCCTGGGATTCTCCAGGCAATACTTGGACTTACTTGAAATAAAAGAGGAATGGAGGTGCAGGGCTATAATCTCATTTTAGATACCACAAATACAATGTTACACATCATACAAAAAATTCTGTTAATATCCACAGCAACAACCTAGATGTCCATCAGCAGACGAATGGATAAGAAAGCTGTGGTACATACACACTATGGAGTATTACTCAGCCATTAAAAAAATACATTTGAATCAGTTCTAATGAGGTGGATGAAACTGGAGCCTATTATACAGAGTGAAGTAAGCCAGAAAGAAAAACACCAATACAGTATACTAACGCATATATATGGAATTTAGAAAGATGGTAACGATAGCCCTGTATGTGAGACAGCAAAAGAGACACAGATGTATAGAATAGTCTTTGGACTCTGTGGGAGAGGGCGAGGGTGGGATGATTTGGGAAGATGGCATTGAAACATGTATATTATCATATGTGAAATGAATCACCAGACCAGGTTCGATGCATGATACAGGATGCTCAGGGCTGGTGCACTGGGATGACCCAGAGGGATGGTATGGGGAGGGAGGCGGGAGGGGGGTTCAGGATGGGGAACACATGTACACCCATGGTGGATGCATGTTGATGTATGGAAAAACCAATACAACATTGTACAGAAAAAAAAATAATAATAATTTAAAAAATTGAAAAAAAAATATCCACGGCAAGAGTAACATGTTTTTTCCAAGCAAACGGGATTTCCTCTTGTAAGACTTTTTAAGAAAACACAAAAGGAAGGGTTCGGTGGGGGTGAACAACAGACACTAAGGCTTTTACCTCATTTATTTCATTAGTTCTTCTGCCTTCAAAGCCAGCAAACACCGCACTCCCTTCCTTGCTAGGGGTCAGAGGAACAGGTGAGGATGATCTGCTATGAACAGGTGTCTCTTTAAAAGGAAAAGACTTTAATTAGTCACCAATTAATTATCCACTAATTAATCATACAGCTACTGAATTAAAGATTGCTGAAAGACCTTTACAAAGAGCAGAGAAGTTATTAATTTTTACCAATAAGACTTCCCTGTCAAGGACAGTACTTGGAATATTATTTGATGGAAAAAAGGAAAGAAAAGGAATCAAGTTCGGAGATATCCCTAGTGGCTCAGACAGAATTCACCTGCAATGCAGGAGACCTGGCTTTGATCCCTGAGTTGGGAAGATCCCTTGGAGAAGTGAATGGCAACCCACTCCAGTGTTCTTACCTGGGAAATCCCATGGACAGGGGAGCCTGGCGGGCTACAGTCCAGGGGGGTCGCAAAGAGTTGGACACAACTGAGCGACTAACACTTTCTTTTTCACACTTCACTGGGATAAACTACGTGCAACATGATGAAACTTGAAAACATTGTATGTTAAGTGAAAGAAGCCACGGACAAAAGGCCACGTATTGCATGATTCCACTGATGAACTCATGCCTAGAAGAGGTAGATCCATATGTACAGGACGTTAACTAGTTCAGGGCTGGAGAGAGGGACTGCAAACAGATGGGTGAGCCAGCGCAAAACTGGTCAGTACCAGGAATCCTGATTGTAGAGCTGAAGGCGTGGGGGTGGGGGGGGCTCCCATCTCCCGCTGGACTGGGTTCAGGAGCACGGTGCCTGACCCAGACCAAGCACAGAGTCGGCATCACCTCTCCCCGGCATGGCCCTCCTGCGGGCAGTGGACCTACTCTTTTCCAGGTGCAGGAACAGCTTGGGCATGCTGGCAGACGTGTCCTGCTGCCGGCGCTTGGGCTGGGGCGAGGCGCTGCTCTCAGACAGCCTGTCGCAGTTGGCAGAGTGGCGCGTGGACCGCCTCAGAGACTGAAAGGCTTCTGGCTCGCCTTTGCGCCTTTTGGGGGTGGTTGGTTCGCCTGAGGTTGGCTGACTCTCTGTGGACTGTGGTGTGGATGGATTCAGCAAAGGTGGGCTTGGAGAGAGCTCCTCTTGGTTCCTACAAAAGGAAGGGGAACACATCACACGCGCCCAGTCCACAGAATCTATGCAAAGCCTGGAGGGGTTCCTCAATGTCCTTCTTCAGGCAGAAAACACAGCCTCCACTCCACTCCAGGAGGCTTAGAAACTTTCACTTCCAGACATGCCAAAACAAATACTTTCTTAAAAGGTACCCAAACATTATTATACCATTTTCACCCTTTAACTCTTCAAGGCACCCTGGCATTAAAGGCTGTGATACCCTTTGTCCTTGTTTTGTATCAGTGGTTCGCAACTCAGGGGTGATTCCACTCTGGGGGGAACACAACTCAGAGGTGATTCCACTCTGGGGGGAACACAGACACCTTCTGGAGGCAGTTTTGATGGTCACAACTGGGAAAGTGCCATTGGCATCCAGTGGGTGGAGGCCAGGGATGCTGCTCGCTATCCTACAGTGCATAGTTTGGCCTCCGCCACCAACAATGATCCAATTAAAAACATCGGTCGAGCCAAGGCTGAGAAACCATGGTGGCGAGACTAAGAATACAACGTCATCTCGTCACAATGTAACTACTGATAGGGCTAGAATGCCACAAACGTTGGCCACATTTTGTGGAAACATGCGGTCCACTCTAGATACTGGGAACCTTGAGGTTTGGAGGAGGGTGTGGGGACATCAACATAGGTCCCCACTGGGAAGGAAGGCAGCCGAAGAAGAGACGGTCATAATGCAGACAATTATCAGACAAGACCTGAGGAGGAAGCGGATCAAGGGGCTGAAGGAGAAAGGAGGGCAATGCTTGGTGCAGCAAGTGGGAAGCTGTCAGTGACTTTGGGGAGCAGAGGGAGGCAGGAGACCAAGATAGACAGGAAACATGCAAGAGGAGATGCAGGGGTGGAAATCATGAAAACAGACCACTCTCTTGGGAAGATGGGCCTGAGGCAGACAAGGAAGTAGCTTACACAGATAGAGGCATGGACTCAGGTGCAGGGGGGACTTTTGTTGAACCCAAAGAATGGAGATTTGGAAATGCTTGGTCACTGAGGGAAGACAGTGGTGACATAGCAGAGCGGGAAAGAAACTAACCTTTATTTGAAGGCCTAAGGCAGCCAGCCCTTCATGCACTTCCTCATTTAACAACTAGCTACAGAAGCAAATGTTCTTTCCATTGTTGAGAGGAAAAGCAAGAGACTCAGATGACACCTCGCCAAGTCACAAATTCAAACCCACACCCAACCTTCTCAGGCCATGCTCTATTCACCCCAATGTCTTTGGAAAGAAGGGCACTGGCTACTCTAAAGCCAATTTCTCTACACTGAAATCTTCACTTGGTAAAAACTTCCAGAGACATTTGAAAGTGAATGATGACTCAAGCTTACCCAAGAAGAAAGAAAACCACCAGGACAGACAGTGGTTTGCAATCTACTCCCTCCTCCAAACGTGTTGGCCCCATAGCATCCAACGGAAATCTTTAAAAACAGATCTAGCTATTTGATATCTGATAGCTGATGGTTGAACTACAAGCTAACTTACCTATTAGTGCTTGTGGTACTTTCCTTAATCGGAAGAAAAAATTTGGACGAAGTCACCTTTTTATACTGAACTTGTTCATATGGATAGAGCAAAACCAATGGGAGAGTGTAATCAAAGGTTATTCTTAATCCATCCACCATCTCCTTACAAAGGTCAACGCTGGAAGGATTAAAGAGATTAGAGATGCAATAAAATAACAGAACTTTTCAAAATGTCACAATGAAGGTGCATATTTCTAATCAGGAAGTGTTAAACACTATATATTACACCTAAGTGTGCAAAACACAAAGTCTGTAGGTGCTAACGATAATTAAATGGGAGCACAGACGTAGAATATAGAGTGCAGTAAGCAAGTAATTGTAACTTACACACTGAACACAAGTGAATATGCTCAGTGCCACACAAGGAGCCCAAGGAGCCTGTGCTCCGGAAAGCAGACACACCCCAGATGCCCGCAGCTGAAGGGGTTGGTCGTGATGAGCTGACACACCTGTTTTAACTGGAACAATCTACTTGTCTGACTCCACTCCTACTGGGAGTGGAGCGACTGGGAGTGGAGCTTGCCTGGTTCCCAAGGCAAGCTATGAGGACAATTACTCAGATTAGGGTAAAGACCTGTTTGTAAACAGGTTTCAACAAAATTCTCATTCCCCATTCTGGTACTTCTCAAAGCAAAAAAAAAAAAAAAAAAAAAAAAAGAGTTCGCTCCCTAAATTACATCATTGAAAACTTCTTCTAGTGTTGAGGCAGCGCATATCCTCAATGGATTCACATCACACTCCTAAAGAGTTACTGAACATTCCGGAAAAATGCAGTATTTTGAAACTTAACTGGTTACTGTGTGAATTAAGTGTAACAGTATGTGAACTGTTTCATAGTAACTGAAACAGAGACAGTGTTACCTCTTCTAAATGGAAGTTTATTCTCTAACACCCAGAGTGAACCATGAAATGCCAACCCTCCCTCCCCTACTTACTTCTTTTCTGCTGGGATATAATGCACATTCATGTTGGCGTGTGGCATAGCATGATGGTGACGAGGCCTCTCATTGGCTGAAAAGGCTGCATTGATAGCAAAATGCTTCACGTACGATTCCAAAATAGTTATAATGTTGGTCTGGCATGGAAGTTTCACTAACTGTTAACAAAAACATAAACATTTGATGTACACATTCCATTGGATAAACCATATATTCCAAGAAACAGTGGTCTTGTGTACGTCATTTTTGAAGCTAAAAAGTAAAGTCAATTGTGTATGAAGATAATTCTTTAGGTAAATGTGCTTTGAAACTCTCTGACTTTTCTTCTACTGATCATATCCCCATGTATATTACAATAATAATTTAAAGTTAATTGATAACTAATTTTAAAAATAAATGCAAGCAATGATTCTCAGCTTAGGGACACATTAGAACCATTTGCGGAACCTCTAAGATATCCACAGCTGCCACCCCCAACGTCATAGATCAGTTTTCACCTTAAGCTTGAAGCCCAGGCATCAGGACTCTGCAAAGCTCTCTAGAAGATTCTAACAGGCAGCCAGGGCTGGAAAAGTCTGAGCACACTTCCATCAGGAGAACACTACTGCCAGAGAAGTGTAAAACCCAACTCAGCACAGAACCTGAGTTTCATTCCGTCAAGGCTCTCAACTTTCTGTGACTGCAAAATATGGCTCTACTACAAATCCATGTTTTATGTGTCCTCCTCGTTTACCCGTTTCCTCCTGTTGATATAGTAACAATCATCCTCAAGCTTCTTCTTCAGAACATCAGGGATTTCTATAGTTATTGTTCTTTCTTCCATTTCCTTTTTTGCATGCAGCTCTGGTCCTTCCTTCTGCAATATCACAATTTCATTTTAACTACCTAAAACAGAGAGTCTACACCCAAAGAGGGACTAACATAAGCACAGCCTACAATGAAACAAACCAGTTAATCCTTGACATTTACACCAGTAATGATGTCACATGTTCTAATGAGAAGTATATTAAAGGCCAAAAGTTAACTTGTTTTAGGGCGCTAACGACATTGAAAATGCTTATTTCTTTTCTTCCCACTTTAACTTTACCAGTGGGATTCATGTTAACTTTGTATTCAGCAAACAGAAGATGCTAAACTCTTGATACACACCATTTAAAAATTAATCAGCACTATAAAAAGTTCACAATTTCATTGCAAAGAAAGAGGTGAAATGGTTTGTGGAAACATTTCATGGGTATAAAAAGCCACAGAGAAGTTTTTACAATAAAAAGGGTTTTTTTCCCTTATATATGAAGTACAATTTTATCACATTTGGTTAAAAAGATGGATTTTTACAAAACATTTCACAACTAGAAAATTTTACCATCAAAATATATGCCAAAGAGTTTTTACAATAAGAACTGTATACCACTTCAGTCTTTTCTTCAATATCACCCTCTTCACTTATTTCTCCATCCTTTTCTTCACTGTCAGAGGAACTGCTTATTGCTAGGTAAAACAAAAAACAGCAGTCAAACCTGCATTACACACTTCCTCAACCCTTACATCTACAATTCCTTAGGATGGCATGGGTATCCTACTGCTAGTAATAATAAACTACTGACCAGCATAAAGTTTAAATGCCGAACACAAATATTGGACCTTTCAGAATAGAAATTTATTTTGAAAAAATATAATACCAACCTCAAGGGGTGCAAAAACCACACAAGTAAATGATCTGCAAGTGTTTAGTCACCTAGGATCTTATCGTTCACTGTCACATTCACAAGTGGAGCAAGGCACCATGAAGAAAACATGAGAATGGAGCTCTGAGGCACTTCTATAAGACACTGATTGAGAAGGCACGGGTCATGTGCAAGACCCACCAGGTCTAATTAGGAACTTTCTGACTGCTACTTGAATTATCAAAAACAAATGAGCAAATGTTTTATGAAATGAGCTTACAATGTTTCCTTGTCTAAAGTTTCAGTGAATCTTTCCCCTCAACCCTGCAGTATAAAAGAACTAGGTAAAACTCCTTTTAACCAGAGACAATAAGTCAAGCCACTCACAGTTTTCATCGTTTTCATCTTTTTCGTCAGCAGGGAGGCTTTTTAAGACCGAGTCCACACCAGGCAACCTGCAGCGCTTCTTCTTTCTTCCTGTGCTTCTCCTGAAATGGATAAAGACCACTGAAATGTTGACTGATATGGGTCTTGAGGTTAAAAGAAAAATGCAGTAACAATAATTCTTAAGTATCGAAGATATAATTACATTTTAAAACATAAGTGGTAACCTCCATTTAAAAATACTACAGGATAATCTCTCTGAAAGCACAGTAGTTATTTCGAATACAATAGAAACACTATTTGCTACTATGTTTCAAATATGTTACATGACTTGATAAGCCACGATTATCAGATTTTTAAACTTTTCTCTGACAAAAATTCTAAACCTTAAAAGGAAACACATTGAGCAAAATTCATGTTTTTGGTATTCTTACAGGCGAGCTACAGCTTTTTTGGCCAATTTCCGCTGTAATCTCCGATTTTCATCAGTGTCACGAAGGACATGATCCTCTGCTGCCCATCTATCCCAGCTAAAGAAACAAAAGAGGAAAAGGGTGTAAAATTCAGTATTTTAGTTTGACATGAAACAAATGTTAAAAAAAATTCAGTATTTTAGTTTGACATGAAACAAATGTTAAAAGCACCACACAGGAACAGATGTGTCTCAAAATTACTTACCTTTCACAAAACTATTTAAATATTTTAAATTACAAAAAGAGAAACCACAACTCATTCAGACACAGAAGCAATCAGAGTCTCCAAAAGCAACCATTGAGAATCCAAATATAGTCGACTCAGAAGTAATCCGAGTAGGCAAGGTTTGACAAAAAAGCAAAAACAGGAAATGAAACTTTCCAAGGAGTGTTTCTAAAACTTAACAAAGAAGTTTGCAATGTTCCTGTGCACAGATGATCAATTTTCAGTCAGGTTTAACAAGTACACTCACCTTCTGTTCCAACCATTAAAATGGATCAGATATTCTGGGATCTTTCTGCCTTTTTCGTCTTTCCCAACAATAACATCGACGATCTGAAACCAGAAAATACCGTCCACAAACAGCAGAACATACAGAATATCAGAAGCTGGATTAGGAAAACTAGATCATGGGCTTTTTTGTAAAAGAAAGGAAAGCATTCTCTCCTTTTTTAGACGGAGAACTGGGCTGAAACATTTTCCCTTTCAATTCCATTTTTTCCCCTGAGTGGATGCCTCAAAATAGGAAACATCCCTCCAACCACCCCCTGATTGGTCTCTGAGTGTGAGAACGGGTGTAGGTTCTGAAGCCATTAGTCAGCCGAGTTGTCACTAAGAGTCCCGGCCTGACAAGCGAGCCTCTGCCGATAGACCTCTGGGAGTTGTAGTCTCCTGGGCTCCGCAGGATCCTCTGGCCAGTTAGGCTCGCAGATTCTGCCACCTCGCCTAGCGGTGTCCCCAGGGGGAAATTCGGGGGCAAATGAAGGGGCGTGTCACCCTTAGGGAGACTCAAGGCGGGGAGGGAGGAGGCACGGCAAACAGAAACGTGAGGCAGGGGCAGCGGGTTGGAGCCCCAAAGTAGAAAGGAAAGCCCGGAGGGGCGCTAGGGCCAGCCCCCACCCGCGACCTGCGAGACACACTCCTTCACGCCACCCAGACCGGAGGAGCTGCTGATGTGGCTCCATTTTCTCCCAACCTCCGAAACTTAGGTGGACAGGCAGGAGCCGCGACACGGCCAACTGAAAACCTAAATGGTGCAAGGCCCTGGAGGACGAAGACACCCACTCAACCTGGCTCTCAGAGAGAATCCAGGCCTACGGGAGGGGCCGAGCCCAGACCACAACGGGCCCAGGGCAACGGCGTCGCCAGTTGACAGCCAGCCCTGCGGTACTATCTATGGATTAGGACGGGGGCCGCTCGATCAAGGCATCGCGCGGGAGCCCAAGCGGCCCTAGGCAGCACAGGACGGGGAGAGTTAACCTCCAGGCAGAGGCCTTGAGCAAGCGGCCTCCTGGACGCGGAGCCCCCGCCGCCCTCAGGTGCGCAAACCGACGCCGCGGCTCCTGCAGCGCGACACCGCTAGCGCTAGGTTTCCGACAGCGCCGGCGCAACCCCCGGCCCAGGGCGGAAGCGGAAGCGTCCCAGCCCCGACTCCCCATCGCGGCGTCCCGCGAGCGCCCCCTGCCGCTCGTGCGGCGCCGCGCAGGCCGAGGAGCCGCGAGCAAGGAGCGCCGAGCCCCGCCACTTCCCCCGCTCCGCGGCACCGTCAGCACCCGCATCCGCGTTCGCCTCCCGTCCCGGGGTTCCCGGCCCGCGCCTCCTCCCTGCCCCTCCGCGGCGGCACCTTGGCATCGTACAGCACTCGCGCCTTGGTGGGGTCAGGCTCGAAGCACAGCACTTTCTCCCCTGAATGGAATTTAAATTTCATGCCCTCGCTCGCGCTCATTTGCTCATCGTGGCGGAGGGCGAGGCTCCGGGGCGGGCGGAGCGCGCGCGGTGGGGGAGGGGGGTGGGGGCTGGGAGGTGGCGCGCGGCAGCGGGGGTGGCGGGGAGGGAGCGGGGACTGGCGGAGGCTGTGGCCGGCCCGCCCTCGGCCCCGCCTCTGCCCGCCCCGCGCCACCGCTGGACCTCGGAGCGGCCAAGCGCGCGCGCTCCCGATCGAGCGCGTCCCTGCGAGTCGCCGCCGGGCTCCCGGGTGGCTGGGAGTCGGGCAGCCCGCGGCCCCTCCAGCCCTCCTGGGAAAGGCGGCCGCAGCGGGCTGCGCCCACGAGGTCAACGCGCCGGACGCGCGCCGTCTTGGCTTCGGGGACTGGAGAACCTGGGGTGGGCACTGGCGGCGGGGAAGCTCCCTGGCCGCGCCGACTTGGCCACCTTAGCAGAACGCGGTGGCCACCGCGGGCAGGAAGTCGGGCCGGAGTCGGGTCTAGAGGGGCAGTGGGCTTGATTCGGGGTGGGGTGGGGGAGCGAAGCGTGGTGGAAGAGAGATTAAAGCATCGGGGTTATAGCGGGGCCAGGATGAGCAGGTGGCAGCTCTGGAGCACGCCGGTGACAGCGGGCGAGCAGTGGGTGGCGAGGCTGATGGGTCTTTACCAGGGTCGTTAACATCTCATGTCTCAGCTTCCCCCCGTGGTTTTCCAACACCCACAACTGGCAGAGATGCTCCCTCGAGGTCTGTCTTCTCCAACACACTGAAACCTCCCTACAGGTGAGAGTTGTTCTAAGGCCGATACTAGCAGGTACAGACAGAGAGGGGATGCTCAGGACGAATGATGGATGCTGGGAGACCCTTTCTTGAAGGACAAACCTCTACAAACAGGAAAGATGGTGCTGGGTTTGTTTTCTTTTGAGGAGTGGAAAGCCTTTAGGCACTGTAGAAGACTCATCTGCAAACTGAACTGCCAGTCCCCCACACTCTGGGCTCTGTTCTTGCCTCCAAAAATGTACACTTGCCTCCTCCTTCACTGGGCTCCTGATGCACATCCTTCACATTTCAGTTTGGACACAGCCAAGAGAAAACCCCTTCGCCTTCCCTAGACGATGATGCACCCCTCTAGAGATTCCATCTCAGCCCTCTTGCATTTACTGCCCTGCAGTAGAAGGGCTGTTTACTTGGTAAATGTCTTTAAGATGCTCCACTCCTGAAGTTTGGGAAGGCAGGGCTACAGGGAATCTCATCCAGCTCATCGTTACATACTCTTGCTTGTATGTCCATCTGTGACCCCGTGGGCTGTAGCCCGCCAGGCTTTTCTGTCCATGGGATTTTCCTGGCAAGAATACTGGAGTGGGTTGCCATTTCCTCCTCCAGGGGATCTTCCTGACCCAGGGATCGAACCTGCATCTCCTACATTGCAGGCAGATGCTTTACCGCTTAGCCATCAGGGAAGCCAGGCCTGCCAATGCATACTCTTGGCACACAATGAATAGTGATGAATTGATTGACTAGATTACAGACTTATGAAATAGAGGAGGAAATGGCAACCCACTCCAGTATTCTTGCCTGGAGAATCCCATGGACAGAGGAGGCTGGCGGGCTACAGTCCATGGGGTCACAAAAAGTCCCGGCTTAGCAGCTAAACAACAACAACAGTTGTTGGGATAATACAGTAGAGAAAGCAGAACTGGAGCTATGATTCCTCTTCAGGTTGTGGTTTATCTGGGATGAGATCTTGAGGATGGTGTTCCCCGTAAATGGCAGGGGGACCTCTGGGCACAAATAATTGCATGTCATACTTAAGCCATAATTTAATATTAATGTTTTTCTTTTTCTTGCTGGTAAATGGAGATTTCCTCTCCAGACTCTAAGCTCTCAGAGCAAAACTTGGATGCTTTCTTTTATTTCTCTCCATTTCTACCCCTTATATCCTTGAGCAATGCCTTTTCCCCTGTCTTCCTAAAAAGTCCAAGAATGCACAAGGCTTCAGGATCCTAAAAGTTACAAATCCCACTAATGGGAGCACCCCCTGGCAGCCCTCATCCAGATTAGGACCCCTAGAGAGGTCTTCATGTCTAATGTGGGTGGAGCATCCTTTTCCTCTTGGGTTAAAGGTAAAGAACATGGTGGACTCTGGGATCTGGTCCTACACTTGTCTGTTCCTAGTTTGTGTCTAACCTTGGACAACTGAGTAGTCTCTCTGGGATGCAGTTTTCATACATTTAAAGTGACAATTATAGTGGCTTCTACCTCAGGGTTGTTTTAGGAATAAATCAGTCTATTCAGTGTATATGCCTTTGTGCATAAAAAGTGGTGGGTCAATGCTTGCTATTAATATCAGGCACTTAGTGAACACTTCTCCTTGTCCCGATTCATTCAACAAATATTTATTGAGCCTCCTGTGTGCTGGATACTAGACACACAACGTAGGATACAGATATTACCCCTGGCCTCAAAGAGGATACATTTCAGGAGGGGCAGAGCAGCATGCAAGCAAATACAAGCCTCGTGGGTACTCTGATAAAGCTTGCCCTGGAAGAGGACAGACACAAGGGCTTACATCTCTCTAGGAGGAGGGGAGTGTCAGAAAAAGCTCCAGACTGGAAGTGCTCTTGTTAAACAATAAACTAAAGATATTAAACATTTTAAGAGCAGAAATCGATTGGAATCTGGCAGCACCACACCAGGCGTGGTTAGGAGTGCTACACTGTCAGGAGCTCCTGAGAGGCTTTCACAGAGATAAGGCAGAAGTAAGGAAAGTGCTGATTGGCTACAGCATAACCAGTTGGCTGTTTCTGATTGGTTGTCCTTAGCATCTTGATTTCATAACATTGAGGAACTTACTTACAGGCTTAGATTTTGGTTTGCTTACCTAGGCTGCCAAGGCATTAGGGCCACCTCAGTCTAATGGCCTCTTTGTTTAATTGATTAAACCTGTTCGCCCTTTTGGTCATCCTCTCATGCAGGAGAGATTGACTGACAATTTGGTGTTAGTGCCACTCTCACTCACTCACAGTTAAGTTGCTCTTGTCTCATTGTGAAACTCACAGGTTTTGATGTCAGATCCGTGAAAGATCTGTTTTTGATGTTCATCTCATTTTTCATCTTGTTTCTGTTTCTCTAAGTGCAGTGAGACCACATGATACACTGCTGATGGCTGTGAACATGCATTTAAGACTATCGAGAGAACACAGCACACCAGGGGCTCTACAATGCTGACTATAGGAGGATAATGCCAAGAGCCTGAAGTATACACTTTGACCAGGGCCCCCATGAATCAAACCAATTGGTATCAAATATATCAAAGAATGTACTAGAAGGAGCATCAACCTGTTTTAGCCAAGTGGCTTGATTAATTTATTGCATTTGCTCTAATACCAAAGGTGTTGATCCAGGTACAGCAGGAGATATTTGCTATGGCACAGATGACTCCTTATTCAGCCAACAAGTAATCTATAGCAATTATAGTATCTAAACCACCTTAGCGAGATAGTCTTGAGACTTTGTTATGTCCCAGATTCATTGACAGTGCTCAGAGTTAAGGGGCATTGTCTTCCCAGTGTTAACAGAGGGAAAATGAAACTAGCAAGAAGGCAAAAGGAATAAAGATTTCATATTGGGGATGAAGATCTTGATCCATGATCTTGGGAGCCCTCAAGATGTCATCTGCTTCTGGGGAGGAACCTCCCTAGTCAATTTTACATCTTCAGCTGGTGTGCAGTTCCAAGGGTCTGGAATAGCCTGTTTTAAGTGGGGGATGTGTACCCAGGTTCAGTTCCCTGAAGTTTGGCTGCCATCTGAGTAGTGAGAAAGACTTGGTATCGTCCCTTCCAAGGAGGTTCAGGAGTTGTCATTGTTCTCAGTGATTCCAAATCAGAAGAGTGGGAGAAAACTGGAAACACTAGTTTGCAGAGTTGTAGCAGATATTGGAGGAAACTAAAAGAATTCAGGATCCAGTTCAGTTTACAGGTACAGTTGTTTCCTTTCACCTTTATTATTTCTAAGGAGTTTTAATTACATATATTAATTAAAATTCTTGACCCTTAGAATCCTTTATTTCTAGTGAAAACTAAGAAGTAAGCAGTGTGGACCATTATACTAGCATTCTGTGGATTGGCATGATGTTTATAAATACCTTTCACAATTGCTAGAAGTATATTCTTCCTTTTAGTAATTTTTCAGTGTGGCACAAAACATGTTTCCTTGTTAGGATCAAGTATCTTTAGTTCCTCTGCCAAAGAAAGCCAAAAGTGAATAAACCTGTGTTCAGTAATTAATATTTCAGTATTTTATCTTACTTGGAAATGATCTAGATGTTTAATGACTTTCATTTAACTTATCTCATACAACTTTAAGGTTTTAAGTTACCAAGAAGACTTTGGAAACTAATCTTAAGTAAACATATCATAAGGTATGATTATTGTTGAAAAGTACACTTTTAAACTATTACTTACATCTCCTTAATTTACTTCTTTTCAACAATTATGTTTACTCATGAAAATTTCATGAGACATTGAACAGCCAGCCATCATCTTAAGTTACCATTCTTGCTGACAAAACAGAGATGACATAATTTTACTTTACATTTACATAATTTAACTTTAATTAACTCTGGTAGAATAAAAATGTTCAACTTAATACTGATTAGTCTAAAGAGATGCCTGTTTTAATTAAACCAACACAGTTAAACTAGCTTTCATTTACCAAAGATTATGCTAGACCATGTGAACTTGAAAAACATTTGGGTTGGTTTCTATATTTCTTAGCACACACTTGATCTATATAAATGTTTGTTTTTTCAGCATATTAGAGTTCTTTACAAATTAATTTTGGCTATACTATCCAAAGGTAGGAAAATAACACACATCTATCACATACATAAACATACAGACAGATGCAGAGATCTTACAGGTTTTGTTTAACATTTTTAGCCATGGGATACATACAATAAGGCAAAACTCACTAGTTTATAAAAGAATGGTTGGATCTAAATTGCATATCAGGCAGACAGAATGAGTTAAGGTTACTTGCTCAGATGGCTTATTTTTTTACTGATATTAGTAGGGAAAAGTTTTAAGATTCTTCGTTCACTCACTCCCCAAATACCTGCTGTTGCTGCTGCTTTTTCTTCTTTTTTCCTGATAAGCATGACTTCTCTGAAGTTTGCATTTCATGAGATGCTTCTGGGTTCCTAGAGAAAACTAGGTAAAACATCATTTACATTTCACAACTATCCCTGGGAGGGAAAGGATCCATAGCCAATGTGTTTTCCTGCCAAAGTGAATTTGGAAAGGAAAAGACAATGTGAAATTTCCCCTTCCTCTCACCCATGCTCCACAGATCCAGGAGATCTGACCTTGGTAAGAACTGTTACCCTTTGCAAGGCTCCTGCCAGTTTTCCCATAATGCCGTCTGCAGGATTCCAAGCAAGTGGAGCATCCCAGTGGGTCTCATCCTGGTCACTAGAAACCATAGAGGAGGAAAAGTAACTGTCTCTCGACCCTTCATAGTGAGTGCCTGGCTGAGACCCTTTTCTCTAGGGCATCTTGTAACTGGATAAGGTCATCTCAGGTGGTTAAAAGTTCTCCACTGTGGCCACTGTAACTCAAGATTATCTTTGGTAAAATTAACTTCATTTTTAAAAATTTGTAGTTATTAATTTTAAATTTTTTGGCTGTGCCACCAGGCAGGTGAGATCTTAGTTTCCCTGCAAGGGATCAAACCCTCGCCACCCCTGCACTGGAAACTGTGAATCCTAACCCCTGGGCCAGCAGGGAAGTCCAGTAAGGTTGATTTCAAGACAACATTTTATTAACCTGAGGCCTCATACCAGACCCGGTCAAGTTTCTAGGTCAAACCCAGTCGGTCCTGATGGTGAGTTGCACGACAATGTGAATGTACATAGGGCCACTGAACTTTACAGTTAAATATGGTTAAAATAGTATGTTTTATATTATGTGACTTTTAACCCCAATAGAAAACATGAAAACAAAAACAGTCTGTCCTGGACCGGGTTTCTGGTTTCTATTCATAAGTTGAACCCAGTCCATCCCCAGACCCATTTCACTTTCTAAGTTGGAACCAGTTTGTCCCTGGACCCGGTCCAGTTTCTAATTCGGACCCAGTTCTTTGCCAGACCCAGTTCGCCATCGGACCTCATTCAGTTTCTAAGTCGGACCTGGTCTGTCCTGGCCCAGTTTTTAAGGTGGACACAGTTTGTCCCTGACCTCAGTTTGGTTTCTAAGTTGGATCCAGTCTGATTCTGAGCAGTTTCTGGACCCAATCTGAGAAAAGAAACGTGTGAAGGTCCAGGCTCTGAGAGGGACTCGCCCGTCACCTTGGGAGGCGAGCGGGCCGCCCATCAAGTGACTTCAAAGGTACCTGTTTGCTCACTGCTCCTGGGGGCTCTCGGGGCTTCTTTGGTTCCCTATGCTGATACCAGAGCTGTTAAAAGGTAAACTGAGGCGTATTAAAAATTCGTAGAGTTTCTAAGCAAAATCAGCTAGAACTGGGCAGCACCAAACCGGAGTGGTAAGGGGTGTGCTGCTGACGGGAAGTGCAGGGGCTGTGGGAGGCTTTTTAAAAATTTATTTATTTTAATTTATTCTTTAATTGGAGCGAAATTGCTTTGTAATATTGTGTTGGTTTCTGCCGTACAACAGTGCAATTCAGCCATAATTATAGATCTATCACCTCCCTCTTGTGGGAGTGGGTATGAGGGCTTTTATAGTGAAAAGGCATAATCAAAATAAGGAAATTATTGATGGGATGTAGTTTCAAGCCTAGTTGGCTGCTTGGTATTAGTTGTCCTTAGGTTTCAATTTGGTAACCTTGAGGCATTTACAGGCTTAGATTCTGCTTTTGATTTGCTTATATAGGCCTCCAAGGGGTTAGAGTCACCTCTATCTAATGGCCTCCTTGTTTAATTAATTCAAAAAGTTTATAAGGTATCTTCCTCCTTTTCCAGGTTTTGGGTTTTGCTTTTTTTGTTTGTTTGTTTCATATTTGGCAGGGCATTAGAGGATTAAGATAGCCATCAAATCTCTTATAACAGAATTAAAAACAAAATTCTTAATAGGTCATCTAGATTGAGCTGCAGAGATCCCTTCTCTTGGCTGTAGCAACGTATGTCCACGTGCCAAATTTATGCATTGTTCACACTTGGCCTTTGGCTGGTCCAGGTGTGTGGCTGCTAGCAGAGCCTCAGTTTTGTGCAGGTCTTTGCCTTCCCAAATCCTCAGAGAATCATCCTCCCACCAGAGATGGATCGTAGGGCTGGCTTCTGAGTATACATTTGGAACAGCTGGGGAACTTTTAAAACCTGTGGTTGCCTAGGGTAAAAACATGGTTTCCAAAGCTCCCAGGTGATTGCAATGTGCAAGTGGAGGCGAGAACCACGCCTCTCACAGTGACTGCTTTTGGACGTGTACACGGGTTACAACCCCGCCAATAAGAGGTTTTCATGGTGAGGGGAAAGCGTGGGGGTGGGCACATCTAGGAAGAGAGGCTTCCCTCCCCCCCTACCGAAAGAGATGGATATGATATAAATTCTCCTTTTACTCACTGGGTTTTATTATCTGGGCGGGAGTGTCGGTTAAATGCTGCAATCAGTCTTCTTCCATGCTCTGAGAATGAAGGCAAAACCTTAGGGTGGGGTCACTCAACTGGGTCCCTGATACCTTTTTGCGTGTGACTCCCAGAAATTTTCCAGCCCTGCTGCCTGACTCCAGGCTTCTTGTTATGCTGTAGACTGGTGCAGCTGAAACTATCCTGATCGCGCCTCTTCTGCAGTTGCAGAGAGTTAAGTTTTTGGCACCTAGCATGATCTTTGTATTCATTGTAATGCTATTGCTGAAATGCCCCCCAACCCCCGGACTGAGAATGTATTAAAAAAAAAACAAAAAAACAGGGCATAAAGACATAACTGATGGTGAATTCAAAGTAGTCCTTCAGGGTATTCAGGGTTAAATAGGCTTTGTGAATGAAGGGTAACAACCGTTTATGATACAGTTGCAATTGAGATTTGCTCTTTTATGTTTGGAGAATGGCCTGTGGCCTTAATAGTTTTGATGTTGAAACTTTTTCGTTACTTTTGTCTCTAGTGATATGCAGACTTACATTCTAAGAATGTGTTTTGTGGTTAAGGAATATTCTGATACAAACTTGTAGTGACTCTTTTACAGAAGTGGCAATGCGTCTTAATTCTTAATCCCTAAGTGCTGCTTCTCAGGTCAAGTGGGGAATGACCTTTGCTTCTTGGCTCCCACCCTTGGTGTTTCGAATGATATAGAGATGTCCTTCCAAGGTGAAATCCAGCTCTTTACATGTGGTTTCATTATGAAGAGTTCCAGAGTGACACTGTCAATGACTGCCAGCCAAAACCCACCAGGAATACACTTTTTCAGCTTGAGTGGAACCAGTTTATCTCTTTCCTTCAGTCTGGGAGAAGGTATACTGCGGGGAGCCTTGTTAGAGAACTTGGGCTTATGTTGAGTGATTTGGGGAGTGATTAAGGAAGTGGAGCTTCGTTCTCTGGTTTGACGCTGTCTGGAAGACAGGATCATACGACTGGGTATTTGAATACATCTTAACTGGGAGGGGGATCCAACTGAGGCTGAAGCTGTAACTGACAAAGACACAGCCGTCACTTCTTTGCTTGAATAGGGACTGTTTTGTATTTTGTGTTTGGACAGTATTTGAGTTTTGTCTGTTCAGGCATGATTACAGAGTGGGTGTCTTAGTGACCAAGGTCCCTAAACTGGCCTTTTCTGCTATTCTATGACATTGTTTAAGGCCAGTAGGAGAACAACCAGGCCCAGTTGTGAAGTCCTGACCAGTTCCTGGGTGTCAGAAGCTGCTTTTCTTTTTATTTTTCCTCAGTGGCTAAGGTTTATTGGGGCTTCCCAGGTGGCTCAGTGGTAAAGAATCCACCTGCCAATGCAGGAGACATGGGTTCAACCCATGGGTCGGGAAAATCCCCTGGAGGAGAAAATTGCAACCTGCTCCCGTATGCGGTCTCACAGAGTTGGGCACGACTGAAGTGACTTAGCAGCAGCAGCAGCCAGTATTCTTGCCTGGAAAATGCCGGATAGAGGAGCCTGGTGGGCTACAGTCCATGGGGTCACAAAGAGTTGGTCATGACTGAGTGACTAAGCACACAAGCACAAGATTTATGGAGTGTTTCTGCTGTGGTAGGCATGGTACTAAGTACTTTACACTTCAGACTGCATCATCCCCACCACCTTATGAGATGGTATTCTGATTATGCTTATTGAATTGATAGAGAAACTGGGACCTGCCTAGGTAACTGGCCTGTCCGAGGTCGGGGTGTGAGTTCAGCCAGACGCCAGAGCCCATAGTGCTCTTCACCACTCCTTCCCAGAAAACCATAATACTGTGCTTGGGTAATCAGACTTAAGGTCACTTTATAAATAATAAGGCTACTAATATATATGAGGTCTGGCTTGAATTTGAAACAAAGCACAAGTATGAAAAATTATAACAGCAGCACATCTGTATTAGGAAGCCTTTTAAAATTATGCTGTATAATGATACTTATTGACATAGAAAATTATTAATGGTATAGTAACAACAAAAGGCATTGAAGAAGGAATTTGGATTTCTGCTCACCCAAGGAGCTTTTTAAACCTGCAGTTTAGACCCCCTGTGACAAAACACTGATGGTGGGCCTCCAGCATCTGTGCACCCAAGAATTCAAACTCTTATTGAACAGGTTAAGCCTAGTGTTTTGAGGGATTAACTGAGGCAGGTATTTGTCAGGCTTTCCTGTTGTGTGATCAAGAACATTCATGGCCAACACCCAGCTTACATTTGGGTTCTGATGATTTCAGAGCTGTGGAACATGGCTGTTTAACATTCTCTATGGACTTTACCCTTATCTAGGTCCAGTTGGTGCTTATCTATATCGATGGCACAGGTGATTATCTATATCGATTGGCAAATTTGAGTAAAGCCACTGTTGGCATTAGATTTGTCGCCAGTAACAAGTCCAGAAAATTTCGTGTCTCAATCCTGGTCAAGATTGAATGTTTGAAGCTGAGGCTTAATCCTTGTAACAGAACCAGATAATAATAGCAGCCACTTATGAAGTGGCTATGTGCCAGGTTCTTTATGTGTCATTTTCTTTAGCCCCATAAACAGTCCTCCAAGGTAGGTACAATTTTTTTTTCTGGCCACACCACATGTCATGCAGGAATTTAGTTCCCTGACCAGGGATCGAACCTGGTCCCCCTGCAGTGGAAGTGCTGAGTCATAACCTCTGGACCGCCGAGATGTTCCCTAAGATAGGTACTATTTTCTCCACTTATAAACAATAAAAGCAAGGCTCAGTGACCTTTAGGGACTTGGCCAAGGTGGCACGTCAGTAAACCTGTCTTTCACTCTGATTGCAGTTCCCATGTCCTGCTACTTTCTCAGTTTACTTGTTAACTTCCCATTGAGTTTTACAAGCTTTGAAAAAAGCATGCAAAAGTCTAAAGAAGTTTTAAATGTCTCTGTCTTTATGCCGCCATGTAATCTCTGCTCTCTGCACCTGTGACATATCAAATTAGGGCTTGCATAGGGAATATCATTTGCATGAAAAAGGACCCTGAGCTTACAGTCATAGAATCATTTCAGTCTTCAGGATATTGAATCATGCCAGCTACAATAGCTAGATTATGAGTCTCCTTACAGTTAGAATTTCAGAGAAATTTACAGAAAATAGTTTTATACGAGGGCCAAAATATCAAATCAGGTTTTCTTAATTTGACCTAATAATGAGAGTCTCCAAATGCCAAGGCCTCTGAAATATTAAAACCTAATTGAAGTTTGCATAAGAATTTCAACAGAAGCATTGAATGTTTTATCTCAAATTTGTTTTACTTAAGGCTCATGTGATGTTTCTGAGTAAAATAACTATATTCTTGACTAATTTCAATAAAATGACAGTGTTATAAATAATAAAATCTGCTTCTGTTAATTATATATTGTGAACTGGTGAATCTTGACTGGGGAACAGAATTCATATAAGCTGTAAATTTTGCTGTTAACCATATTCTGAAACTTACTAGTTTTTTGATCATTTAAATGTTCACATTCCAATCAGTGGATCTAGAAGAAAAGCAGTGTTCTTTGGTTTTATCATGTTTGAAAAATGACCCTTTAGTCCCTGTAATTAATTTGTTTTTTAGGTGTTTGGAGAGAACATGGTAAAGAGAATTGAGGTACAGTAAATATTTATTATTAGCTTTAAGTTCTCCCAGGAGTCATGGCTATAGGTTTACTTCCCCTTTCCTCAAATCTATGAGTATTGTTTATAAGATGTCATGTTGACATTGTTTTTAAGACTCTAAGGAAGAGACTACCATATGAGTATATGACAAATGGATCATGAAAAAAGTGGCATAATCATCAGATTAAAAATCATTGGCCTAGATTATCCTGCATTATACTAAAAATGGAAACTTTGGGCTCAAAAGTAACGAAAATTATTTTCATATTTTATTTTTCAGAGATTAATTACTATAAATATGATATTTAAAAGAACATTCAAAATTCTAAGGATGTACAGTGACACATAGGATTCAGCCTCCAAACTCTGTCTATGTACACAATACTCTCCAATGAGGTTTATCATTCACAATGATGATTCTGAGGTATTGTCAGATCTGTTCCATGCGATCCAAAAGATCGGATTCTTGGCATCACTGTCATGTAGATTGTGTGGCAGTGCTGTATCTGGTTAGCCTCACAGGACTTGCCATATTCCTTATTCTGGGAGAAGGTCTCTCTTTTTAGTCACAGGCTGGGCACATGGTCAGGGTTGACCCAAGGTAGTAGTATCTCATCTCCCCACCAAGGTATTAGGCAAAAAAACAGTCATCTCAGTTGTTCAGAGCCAAATAGAATCATTCCCTGTTCTTTCTTGCTACTTGGACACAGAGAGAAAGCAACTAAACTGGGACTGGGTCGACATCTTCCCCGCCTGATGGAGAGGCTGACCTTCATAACAGTGTACGAAACTAATTCATAAAGAGAAGCAGAAACAAGTTGAAATCCTAGTGGGTAAAGTGTCCCGATGATGATGTTTCCTGAATTCTCAGATTCTGCAGTTTTTTCCTATCATAGCTGGGTAGCTCACTCAATCTAAGGCAATGCATTCTGTTTTCTTTAATCTGGGTTTTCAGATGGGTTTCTGTTACTTGCAACCAAGAGTCCTAATGAACATAACAGTCAACATGCTAAGATCTTGCTGATGTGGCCACTATTTTATATGTAGCAAAGGTGGAAAAGTGAGCCAAGTTATTTAAGACACAGTATTTAACAATTTGAAATTAATATGAAGGATTTATTCCACAAACCTTGTACCAAATTTTATTTTTCATTTTATTAGCATCCACTTAAAGTTTTAATAATGAAAAATAAGTATTAGCTGTAATGAGTATTCCAATCTCACCTTGGGTTTGCAAATGCTTTTCTGAGTGTGGTAACACTCAATCCTGACTTGTGCATGCTGTTATGTAATTGTTGGTATGTTGCAGGAGGAGGCTAGAAAGGATGATGAAAGACCAGTTCTCAAGTAGGAACAGAAAGATGCAAAAGGGGCTGAAATGTGAAACTAATTCTGCTTTTCTTTACTCAATACTTGGTTTCCATTGGAAGAAAACAGAAACTAGTGAATCTGAGTCTCAGAAGGGCTGTAACTTACAGCTGGTGAAGTTGCACAGACAAGATATGAATTATTTTGTGGCTATATAAACATGTGACTAAAAAGAGATTGGACTCTGATTAATGCATTAGATGGTCAGGTCTGCAACCCTAGTTCTTCATGATGGTAATTCCCCAGATGGCCACCTCAGCCCCACTGATGGGGCCAGCTGGTGACCTGCAAAATCATGACTCCAGACACTTTACTCCCACGTGTCAGAGTCCTGTTTCTAAATAGCCTGCTTGCCCTGTACCTATGGAGTACCCAAAGTATCTCAAATGTAACAAGTTCAAGGGAAACTCGACCTTTCTTCCTAAACTTCTGCTGTGAATCTTAGTGGCTAAATCACCATCCACCCTCTTAGTCAAATCATATACCTGAATACCAACTGTTAACTTTTCCCCCTCACCCAGTCATTCAATTCTACTTTCTAAGTAGCTCTTCAAATTTGTAGTTATTCGTGACACCCTCTTCCTCTCAGCTCCCTCAGTAATCATACACCAAGTCCTAGCACTTAAATAGCTAACCAGTGTATATCTTTTATTCCATCTGAGCTGCTGCCACCCTCATTTGAGCCACTGTCATCTCTTCCTGTGTAATGGGACCTCCTTGACAACTCCTATGTATCTTCAGGGCCTTGCACAATTTCAAGTAACCCATCATTTCTCCAAAAATGCCTGTCAACTGAACTAATCGGTCGGTCAGTTAATTAGTGAATGTTCAGCCTTCAAAGGTCTCAGAACCTGGCATTGTTCTTGGTATATCTCAATTGCTCCAGAATTGCTTGTTGAATAAAAGAAAAAAGAATCTTTAGACTTCAAAAGTCATCTTGATCTCAATTTAATTTAAATTGAGAATGTGTAATAGAATATTACTCAGCCATAAAAAAGGATGAGAATTTGCCGTTTGCAAAAGCATGGATGGACCTGGAGGGTATTATGCTTAGTGAATTAAGTCAGACAGAGAAAGATGAGTACTATATCTTGTCACTTATATGTGAGATCTAAAAGATAAACAAATGAATATAACAAAACAGAAATATGCTCGTAGATACAGAGAGCAAACTGGTGGCGACCAGTGGGAAGAGGGGCAAGATAAGGGTAGGGGATTAAGAGGTATAAGCTACCATGTATAAGATAGGTGAGATACCAAGATGTACAGTACAGGGAATATAGCCAATATTTTATAATAACTTTAAATAGAGTATAATCTGTAAAAGTATTGAATTACTATATTGTACACGTGAGACTAATACAATGATGTAAATTAACTATACTTTAATAAAAATTTTAAAATGTGGATAAATAACGTTAATAGCTTTGATAGAAACCCAAGTCTATATATTTTTATTTTCCTTTTATTTCTCA
Source organism: Bubalus kerabau (assembly GCF_029407905.1). Lineage (NCBI taxonomy): Eukaryota > Metazoa > Chordata > Mammalia > Artiodactyla > Bovidae > Bubalus > Bubalus kerabau. The sequence goes on along the minus strand of NC_073647.1, from coordinate 146,611,652 downwards.
AAATGTAATGAAAAGGTAAGGCCTAAGCAAGAAAATAGAGATAGACAGATTTTAGTAAAAGTTACATTGATACTCAAAATGGAAATCACATCCCAGAAATTTATCAAGTAGTAACTGTTCATTAGGAAAAAAAATTCAAAGTTATATTTTATTTTCAAAAAAAGAGGAATCAAGTCTTAAATGAAGCAGGCTACCCAGGTAATGAATATTACAGATGTGAGGATTAAAAAATCATTGCAGAAAAAAAGGAATGTAGAACATTGCTGCTGCTGCTAAGTCGCTTCAGTCATGTCCGACCCTGTGCAACCCCATAGATGGCAGCCCACCAGGCTCCGCCGTCCCTGGGATTCTCCAAGCAAGAACACTGGAGTGGGTCGCCATTTCCTTCTCCAACGCATGAAAGTGAAAAGTGCAAGAGAAGTCGCTCAGTCATGTCCGACTCTCAGCGACCGCATGGACTGCAGTCCACCAGGCTCCTCCATCCATGGGATTTTCCGGGCAAGAGTACTGGAGTAGGATGCCATTGCCTTCTCCAGTAGAACATTGCACTTAGCAGTAAATTTGGAAAGCTCTTCCTCTGAGATGGAGAATGACACAAAAATGCCCATTATACCTCACTCCTATTCAGTACTGAGGTACTAGCTAGAGCAATAAGGCAAGTAAAGAAGTGAAAGAAAACGTTTGAAAAGGGAAAAATGAAGCTATCATTATTTTCGAATGACACTTATCTATGTAAAAAAAAAAAGAACAAAACTAACGTTCCATCAGTATTTAAGCTATAAGAATTATTTAATGAATACATTTACTAAGGTTACTACAACTATGTGCCAGCAATAAGCAAAAATGAAATTTAAAATACCATTTACAATAGCATAAGAAAAGCCCAATACCTAGAATAAAATCTAATAAAAGGTACAAAAAACACACAGTTCTAGCCACAGGTTCCGGGAAACAAACTCACTCAGAAGGACGATGCAGATAGTGGAGTGCAGTTTATTACACTGGAGGGCCCAAGGCAGAGTCTCCTCTTGGCCAAGGACCCTGACCATATAAGGTATACCCTACGTGTACATGCACAAACCCACCTCCCCAAATTCCCTGACAATCAAAGTTAACCCATGATTCATATGCCTTAAGCCTAGGTAGATAACAGTGGACTATTATCAATAGGCCTGTGGTCATACCCCAATAAGCATAATAGAATGTATGATTCTATTTGGTTACACAGATAATTAGGGTATTCTTTAAGCAATGGAGAGCCCTGGGGCTCTTCCTTCCAGGGTCCTGGTTTTCCAGTTGGTATGTCATTTCCATAGATACTGGGCATATAGCTCAAAGTCCACAGTCCGGCCCAAGATGGAGTCCTGCTTTCAAGATAGAGCCTGTTCTGTTTCCTCCTTCAACACCATTATTGAGATAAACAGACCTAAATAAATGGAGGACTATATCATGTTTATAGATTGGGAGATTCAATATTGTAATTTAGTTCTCCCCAAATTGATCTATAGATTCATAAATACAGTGTACTCCTAGCAGTGTTTTAAAAAGTTGACAAGTGGATTCTAAAATGTACATGGAAATGAAAAGGACTAGAAAGTCAAGAATATTTTGAAGAATAAGAAAAAACCTAGAGGAATTAGAAGATATTGGATATCATGACTTATTATAAACCTACAGTATTTAAGAGACTGTGGAATTATGTAAGAATAGACAAGCAGACAAATAGAGAGTCCACTGAGAGACCCCCACATGTCACTTGAATTATGTAAAAGCAGTTGTTTCAGTGTGGTGGAGCAAGGATGGTCTTTCTAGTAAATGATGCTGAGTCAACTGTATGTTCATATGAAATAGGTATCTTGACCCCCTAACTCAGCCATCTGCAAAACCAATCTCAGGTGGATTGTCGGCACACATGTGAAAGGTAAAAACAACAAAATAGAAGAAATCTTAAGAAATTTTCTTCACAACTTTGGAGGTAGCAAAATGCTTTTAAACGTAAAAAGCACTAATTAAAAAGAAAAAAGTGTACTACATTGAAATTAAGAACTCTTGTTCATCAAAGGGCAGCATAAAAATAGTGAAAAAAATGTGGTCACAGTGTGCGAGAGGATATTTGCAAAGTGAGTGACTTCAGCAGGGGCATGCAAATTACCAAGATTTTATCATATGCCTGCCTGCAAGTTCTTTAAATGGAAATGACCCATGGCTGATTCTTGTTGATGGATGGCAACAACCACCACAATATTGTAAAGTAGTTCAGTTCACTTCAGTCGTGTCTGACTCTTTGTGTCCCCATGGACCGCAGCACGCCAGGCCTCCCTGTCCATCACCAACTGCCAGAGTCTACCCAAACCCATGTCCATTGAGTTGGTGATGCCATCCAACCATCTCATCCTCTGCCGTCCCCTTCTCCTCCTGCCCTCAATCATTCTCAGCATCAGGGTCTTTTCAAATAAGTCAGTTCTTCGCATCAGGTGGCCAAAGTATTGGATTAGCCTCCAATTAAAATAAATAGATTAATTTTTAAAATTAAAAAAAAAAGTAAATGACAGATAATACCAAATTTTGGCAAGGCTACGGAGCAACTGGGACTCTAATACCTTGCAGGTGGGACTATAAATTGAAACAACTACTTTTGCAAATTGTTTGGAAGGCTTCAGTAAAGTTTAACATGCAGTACCCTATGACCCAGCTATTGTATTCCTGACTCTATGCCCTCCAGAAATGCATACATAAGTTTACCAAAAGACAAGAAGGTTCATAGTTGTTGTTCAGTCACTAAGTCGTGTCCGACTCTGTGACCCCATGAACTGCAGCAGACCAGGCTTCCCTGTCCTTTGCCATTTCCCAGGAGTTTGCTCAAACTCATGTCCATTGAGTTGGTGATGCCATCCAACCATCTCATCCTCTGTCACCCCCTTCTCCTCTGACCCTCAGTCTTGTAATAGCACCTAGACTATCAGCTATACAAATATTCAATTGTAGACTGGATACATAAATTGTAATATATTAATAAAATATAGCACAGAGAACAAACAATAAAGGTGAATCTCTCAAGGATATGATCATTTTTCTACTTTTAAAAATTGAATTATAATTAATTTGTAATATTGTGTTAGTTTTAGGTGTTTGGCAAAGTGATTCAGTTATGTGTATATATATGTATATAATTTTCCATTGTAGGTTATTACAAGAAATTGAATATAATTCCCTGTGCTGCCAAGTCGCTTCAGTCATGTTCGACTCTGTGTGACCCCAGAGATGGCAGCCCACCAGGTTTCCCCATCCCTGGGATTCTCCAGGCAAGAACACTGGAGTGGGTTGCCATTTCCTTGTCCAATGCATGAAAGTGAAAAGTGAAAGTGAAGTCACTCAGTCGTGTCCGACTCTTAGTGACCCCATGGACTGCAGCCCACCAGGCTCCTCCGCCCATGGGATTTGCCAGGCAAGAGTACTGGAGTGGGGTGCCACTGCCTTCTCCTATAATTGCCTGTGCTACATAGTAAATACTTGTTGCTTATGTATTTCATATATAGTAGTTTATATTGTTAATCCCAAACTTCTAATTTTTCCTTCCTCCTTTCCCCTTCAGTAACTGTAAGTTTATTTTCTATATTTGTGAGTCTCTTTGTTTTGTACATAGATTAATTTGTATTATTCTTCAGATATCAGATGTAAGTGATACCATATAATATTTTTTCTTTGTCTGACTTGACTTGACTTAGTATGATATTCTCCAGGTCCATCCATGTTGCTACATATAGCAATAGTTCATTCTTTTTTTATGGCCGAATAGCATTCTATTGTGGGTATACTCACCACATCTTCTTAAACCAGCCAACTGTTGATGGGCACTTGGGTTGTTTTCCTGTCTTGGCTATGGTAAATAGTGCTACTATGAACATTGGGGTGCATGTATCTTTTTGAATTAGAGTTGTCATCTTTTCTGGATTGGGGGTGGGATTGTGGGATCATGTGATAGCTCTATTTCTAGTTTTTTAAGGAAACTCTGAGCTGTTCTCTATAGTGGCTGCATCAATTTACATTCCCACCAACAGTGTAGGAGAGTTCCCTTTTCCCCACACACTGTCTAGCATTTATTATTTGTAGACTTTTTGATGATAGCTATTCTGACCAGTATGAGGTGATATCTCATTGTAGTTTTTATTTGCACTGTTCTAATAATTGGTGATGCTGAGAATCTTTTCTTGTGTCTGTTGGCCATCTGTATGTATGTCTTCTTTGAAGAAATGTCTGTTTAGGTCTTCTGCTTATTTTTTGATTGGGTTGTCTGGCTTTTTTGTTACTGAATTATATGAGCTGTTTGTATATTTTGGATATTAATGCCTTGGCAGTCACATCATTTGCAGGTATTTTCTCTCTCAAGGTTATTATTGAATGAAGGAAGCTACATACTGAACAGTACTGGTGGATTATTTCATTTAGTTACAGTTCAAACATGGGGAAAAAGTATATAGTGGTTAAGAGTTGAGATAGTGTTTACCCTTGGGAAGAGGGACAAAAGAGGATATTCTAGGTTCTAGGAATATTCTACTTTGTTATGTGGTCACTAGTTACTTTGGTGAAAAGTCACTGAGCTGTGCTGTACTTTAAAAATTTGTGTATGTCAATTTAAAAAATTACCTAAAGAGTTTGCTTATCAGGCATGAAAAATAAGATGTCAGAGAAGAATTTTTAGAGAATGCTTAGAAATCAATAAGTAAAAAGATTAATGACCTAAAAGACAAAAAACAGGCAAAGAAATACACCACTTAACATGGGAGAAATTTGGCAGAAACATTTGAAAATATGTATAACCTCATTAGTGTTTAGGGAAATGTATCTCCAAATAAAAATTTTAAATTTCACATTCTCAAGTTGGCAAAAATGTAAAGTCTAGATAATGCAAAGTTCTGGTAAAGGTACTAGGAGATGAGATTTCTTAAATGCTAGTAGAAGTACAAATGGGAAAAACCACTTTGGAGAACAATTTGACCATAGATCATAAAGTTGGAGATGCACTATTTTTGATTCACCAGTTCCATTTTTAGGGAGCTATCTAGAAAAATTCTTAACTTTATGTAGCAGAGACAAGTATAATAAGAATGTTCTTTATAGAATTGTTATTGCAAAAGCTTATGAAAATTATTTAAATATATGATAAATGGAGAATGGATAAAATATATAGCATATATTCATATAATAGAATACTACACAACAAATAAAATTACATAGAGCCATTGTATCAAAACCATAGTAGTTAGTAAAACATGATGTTAAAAAGCATATAAAATAATACTGTATCTGATATTTGTATGCAAATGCACAGAAACAACAAACTCATAGTGATGGTTCTTTTTCCAGGAAAGGACAGAAACAGGGCGAGGGAAGGGGCACATTTCAGGGAGCGGGTTTTCCCATTGCATAAATGTGTAACTTATGATTTTTTTACTTAAAAATTACTGAAACAAGTAGTATACAATATAAAGAATTGATAAAACTGTGTGGTAAGCATGCAAGTATTTGTTATATTATTTTCTCTTACATTCTGTGTAGCTGTGATATTTCATAGTAAAGTTTTAGCCAGAAGAAAAGGTGAAACACTGGGCTATTTTCCACAAAAGTAAACCCCTCTGAAAAGGAGAGCTAGTTATACATGTGTGTTGATGACACTTAACTTGATCAATATCTTGTTCCTACATTCAAAAGTACAGCCAAAAGCATTGGGGATTGTTTTCAGATGATAATAGCTGACAATTATACAATGCTTTCTTTGTCAGACTCTTCCTTTTCCTACTCCCTTCTTGTCATTCTGTTTTCTCCCCATCTCTTCCATCTTCCTACCCTTCCTTCTTTTGCTCTTTCAGCCTTTAAAATTGTAAAATATTGCATTTATTAAAAAAAAAACTGCATACAGCTTAACAAACTGTTGTGAAACAAATTCTTCAAAAACCAAGATTGAGGTGCAGAAACATAGCATGGTCAGCCCCCAGAAAGCCCCATTATGCCAGATTCTGTTCCGAGGGGCACATAGAGGCAGCATGAGGTGGAGCCTGTATTCTACACTAGGTCATTGGTTCCATAGTCTGTGTGATGTGTGTATACACATACCTTTCAGTTTCCTCGTATGTAGGCTGAGTAAGATATTCATATCTGACTCATAAAATTGTTGGAAAAGGTTAAATAATATATTGTAAAGTGCTTATAACAGTGCCTGGTACATATAATTCGTCTCCTGCAAGGAAGTATGGGCCAGCAAACTCACAAAAGAGGCATGAAACAAAACACATGTACAGTTTCCTGATGTAATATTGAAATGAACACGTAAAAGTTTAGGAGAGGGCACACAGTTCAGAACTTGAGAGTCCTCAGGAGACCTAAAGCTTTCCTACCCCTAGTACTTTTACGTAAAGGAGAAAAGTATATTTTGCAATGGATTTGTAGTATAAATTCTGCATTTAGAAAGAGATGTGCATCCTAGGAGAAACACAGCAACAGAGAGACAACAGGCATAGGAAGGAAGATTATGCAGCGTGGTCATTGCTGATCACTATCTCATCAAAAAAGAAATTAGTAAGCATCACGTCCTAGAGGAGAGACTAAGGACATGAAACCACAGAAGCACGTTCCTGGCCTCATGAAACTAGATACTAGTCATATAGATGAATTTACAAATTCAGTGAAAAAATAAGGTAGTGATACAGGAAATACAGAGGGCCAGAGGAGCAATTTCATGTCTGAAGGTCGCAGAAAGGCCTTCTAAAGGAGAATTTATGCTGAAAGAGAATGATTGTAGAGGAAACGTTAGTTGTGGAGCTGAACAGAAAAGCAGAGGCAAAGATTTAGAAGATGTGGCCAAAGCTGACTTTGCCTGAAGTCTAGACATAAGAGAGCACTTTGGGGGCTGCTCAATGCCCAGTGTAGTCTTTTTGACCACAGTGGACAATGGGAAAATGTGGTCAAGTACATCACATTAGCTCGCCATGTTTTCTAAATGCTTATGTTGGATTGTGGCTGATCTAAGTCACTTATCTTATGAACAGCTCTGGGGCTTCTCACTGAGATTGATAGATTAAATGTGATAACGTTATAGTTTATTGAATCTTTTCTACCCTTTTTTCATTGTTTATATCCCAAAGGAAAAAAATACAAATAATACTGGATTTATTTTATAAACAGAAAGTTCCTAGATTCCCTATAAAGACAGTGTCTCTGACCAAATAGAGTTGTGCTATCAAACTTCCCTTTTTTGGAAATCTTTAACAATTTTCATCCAACAATGTTTAAAAAACAGTTTTTAGGATTATAATAAACTGATGTTGTAAAATAGCACTTGGGACAAGTCATGCATTCTTTGCTCATTGTTTAAACTGTGTCATTTCAACTGGACCTAAATATTAATTCACTTTTATTAGTTTTATAATGTTTTCCAGGCAACTTTTAAATGGGAACTGATTATTTTGCAGATAAGTCTCTTACAGACTTGAGACCAATGGACCTTCCAAAAGGATCATGAAAACAGCAAAATGTATAGTGTTCTAACTTTTAGTTCTTTCATAAGTGAGGATGATAAACTTTTAGAATGGCCTATATATATATTTAAACTTACATAATTAAAATTTTATGCACCACTGACTATCCATATCAATGTTGTTTATACTAAAATTTTAAGTTTCAAGGGGCAAAAAATGTGGTTGATAAACTCTAAGTTATGTAATTATTCTGAAAGACAAATGGGGACAGTGGGCTTTAACATGAATTTGCTGGAAGAACTCAAAATAACATAAATCTAAAACCCGCAACATCCCTATTTCTTCCTAATGGCCCTTTCTTTAGCTTTGAGGACACATTAATCCTTTTAATTTCATTTTCCAGTGTACAAACTGAAGGTAGTCATGCCTATTATCTTCCAATTTAATAGCAATCATCAGCCTTTTAAAGACTTTATAAAGGCAGTAGTAAAGGACTAGGATTAAAATTCGGAGATAAAGGTCAGGTTGTACTGGACAAGCAAGCTAGTTCCTAGGAAGCTATGTTGTGTGAATGTGAAAGTTGCTCAGTCATGTCTGACTCTTTGCAACCCCATGGACTATACAGTCCATGGAGTTCTCCAGGCCAGAATACTGGAGTGGGTTGCCTTTCCCTTCTCCAGGGGATCTTCCCAGCCCAGGGATTGAACCCAGGTCTCCTGCATTGCAGACAGATTCTTTACCATCTGAGCCACAAGGGAGCCTTATGGAAGCTATGTTAGGTATGTTCTAAATTTCACTGAATGTGGCTGCTCTGCCTAAGTGACTTTATTTCATTTAGCAAGCAGTATATAGGCATTTTATATATACAGGCTTCCCTGGTATATATGTGGGCTTCCCTGATAGCTCAGTTGGTAAAGAATCCACCTGCAATGCAGGAGACTCCGGTTCAAATCCTGGGTTGGGAAGATCCACTGGAGAAGAGATAGGCTACCACTCCAGTATTCTTGGGCTTCCCTTGTGGCTTAGCTGGTAAAGAATCTGCCTGCAAAGCGGGAGACCTGGGTTCGATCCCTGGGTTGGGAAGATCTCCTGGAGGAGGGCATAGCAACCGACTTCAGTATTCTTGCCTGGAGAATCCCTTTGGACAGAGGAGGACAGAGGAGCCTGGCAGGCTACAGTCCGTGGGGTCACAAAGAGTCAGACATGTGTGAGCGACCAAGCACAGCACACATATAGGCATTTTAAATCACACCAGTTTATTAGTATGTATGTATTAGCAGTATGTATGGGGCTCCAAAATGGTTTGAATTTTCAGAGTCCATTTGAATTGATCCCATTTCTGACATAAAGAGGTTTATTAAAAGGATTTAGGGGACAATGAAATAATTGAAAGGGATGGGAGAGTGAAAGTCATGCAGTTGCAACTGTATACTGATTTCAAAGTTACACAACCATAGCCAGGATCTGGAGTTGCAGAAGCTTCGGCTGCCATAGCCACAAGTGCCACTGCTTATTCATACCTGTGAAGCTGGAGAGTAGACCCCAGGAGATGGAGGCCAGCAACCACACAGACTCATAGCTGTCTGACTGTTTGCAGCTTGCACAATATCTTTTAAAATTAGTCACAGTTGTTGACCTATATACATCACTATGGGCTTCCCAGGTGGTGCTAGTGGTAAAGAACCCACCTGCCAATGCAGGAGACAGAAGAGACTCGGGCTCAATCCCTGGGTCAGAAAGATTCCCTGGGGGAGGAAATGGCTACCTACTCCAGTATTCTTGCCTGGAGAATCCCATGGACACAGGAGCCTGGTGGGCTATAGTCCGTGGGGTTGCAAAGAATCAGACATGACTAAAACTACTTAACACACACACACACACACACACACACACTCTACTATATATGAAATAGATAACTAATGACAACCTATTGTATAGCACAGTGAACTCTTCTCAATGCTCTGCTGCTGCTGTTGCTAAGTCACTTCAGTCGTGTCCGACTCTGTGCGACCCCATAGACAGCAGCCCACCAGGCTCCCCCATCCCTGGGATTCTCCAGGCAAGAACACTGGAGTGGGTTGCCATTTCCTTCTCCAATGCATGAAAGTGAAAAGTGAACGTGAAGTCGCTCAGTCGTGTCCGACCCTCAGCGACCCCATGGACTGCAGCCCACCAGGCTCCTCCATCCATGGGATTTTCCAGGCAGGAGTACTGGAGTGGGGTGCCATTGCCGGTGACCTAAATGGGAAGAAAAACTAAAAAGGAGGGGTATATGTATAACTAACTTTGCTGTACAGCAGAAACTAACATAACGTTGTAAAGCAACTATACTCCAATAAAAAGTAAACAAAAATTGAATTGTTAGTCACAGTTGGACTTTTATATAATATAACCCAAGGACTAAGTGATAAAAAACAACCACTGTTTACACATCTTGATATAAAATAATAATAGGAGGAGAGAGAAAAAGAAATATGGTTAGTATATAAAGATATGTACATAAAATGACAAGGAAAAAATATCTGTAGCTACAATATTCCTCAATTTGGCAACTAATCATGTATATATATTTGCTGTTTACAAATGTCTTTCCTTTTGCCTTTGAATAGTATTTCAGCTGGTTAGAATTGTGTCTATGGTGAGATAATGTCACCCAGTCTGGTGATGAACTTACCACTGCCATGAAAACCAAACAGGTTAGAATTCTAATCCCAGTTCTCCATCTTGGTGCCAAATACTGTTTTAGTCAATTACATGCAGAAAGCAACAACAACAAAACACTAGATATTTCAAGTAGAAAGGAATTTACTACAGAAAATTAGGTGCTAGGAAACTCACTGCAAACAAGGCAAGAGCTGAATTCAGGAGGGCTAATGGTTTAAAGATCGCACCATAATCGCCGTGATTAATAAGTCAGGAAGCAGTTACTGTCGCTGTCACCACCACAACTGAGCCTCTTATTCATGGAGCTAGTAAGTAGACCCTGGAATGTGGGGAGTACAGGTACTGCAATTGCTCATGTCCACTTCACTTTTCAGACTCCAAAGCATCAGGAAGATGTCTCTTTTTATTTTAAATTTCATACACATACAGCTCACTGATGAAATCTAAATCATGTCACAAATCCTAGCCATATGAGAGTCTGGTAAATGTAGTTTTTAGTCCTCTAAACCCCCATGAATACAAGGTAGGAACAAAGAAGGGCATGAGGAAGTTGTGTGCTAGCACACTTATTTTCAGAGACATTTATGTTACTTCTTGGCTTTTGTTATTACACCCAGTCTTAGGAGGAGTATCTTTATGCACACACCATTTCTCACATATCCTAGGAATTGTATTGTTGGCTTAAGAGATAATGCGCGTTGAAAATTTCTATTAAGCACTGCCACTCATACAGAGTGTGTTCTGTGGATCAAAAGTATTGGCATCACCTGGGAGGTGGTTTGAAATGCAGCATCTCAGGCCTCACCTTCAACCCACTGAACCTGAGTCTGCATTTTCACAAGATTCCCAAGGGTTTGTGTACACATTTCAGTTTGATTAGTACCAGGATAGGGATTGTACATATTGAATTCCCAGTGGCAATATACGTATGGTATTCTCACAGTATCTTCACTAAGACTGTGCTCAGTCTTCTTAATATGTTTCAAATTAATATTTGAAAATAGCATTTCTTTTTTATGAATGAAACTTAGCATCTTTTCAGATTAAATAAGATGATTTTACATCAGTTTCTTTGAACATACATTATGCATCTATTGAATTACTGGTCTTATCAACTTAAGAATGTCTTTAACAGGAAGAAAACTAACCCTTCATCTTTGCAAATATTTCCCCCATTTTGTCATTTTCCTTTTTGTTTATAGATTAATTTCCATACAGAACACACACATATTTTTATCCAGTTGATTTTGTTAGTCTTTTGTTTCATAAATTAGAGATTATTGTCCTATGTTTAGAAAAACTTTTATTGCCTTGAAGCTATTTTAAAGACTCATGTTTTGTTTTGTGAGGATAAAATCTTTGATTGATCAGAATGTATTTTGGTGAGAGGTATGAAATAAGGATCTAACTGGATATTTAGCATTGATGACTACACATCAAGAATTCTTAGCCTGGCATTCATGAATGCATAGAGCACTTAAAGTCCTGAAATTGCATGTGTAGTTGTGCATGGATTTTTATTTTTCTGAAGCAAACATCTGTAGGGTTCATTAGATTCTAAAAAAAAAAAAAACTAAGAACCATTTCTCTATGTGTCCATTATTCAATATGGTTTCAGTTACTTTCTGAATATTCGTTACCCCCAAGTGTCCAGTCAAATCCTTCTCTTTACCTTCAGACATGGGCATACCAAAGTTGGTGGGGCCCAGGGTAATCATCAGAATCCTAATAAGAGAGGCAAGAAGATCAAAGAAGAATGAGATGGAATGACAGAAATAGAGATTGAAATGATGCACTTTGAAGATAATGGAAGGGGCTAGGAGCCAAGGAATACAGGTGGCCTCTAGAAGTTAGAAGAGTCAAGGAAGTGGATTTTCCTCTGGAGTCTACAGAAGACATCAGCCTTGCTACAGGGACTTTGGTTTTAGCCCCTTAAGACTCATATAGGCCTTTTGACCTCTAGATCTATAGCAAAACACATTTGTCTTATTTTAAGCCACTAATTTTTTGATGATTTATTACGATAGCTATAGGAAGCTAATACATGATATACCATTGGGAAGGCAGCAACAAAGTAGCTCAAGAACTTAACAAATTTGCTAGTCTTATAACAGGTGATATCATGGGCCCAGATGATACAGCAGCCAAGCCCGTCTTAACAGGATACATTTATGTAAAGTTAAAACACACTGGACTTGCAGATCAGCTCTCTTCTGTTACCCTAAAATTGCAAACAACTGGGGCATTACTGAAAAGATGGATGGAACTGAAAGAGATGGAAGTCCATAGAACTTTGACTCTTTTTTCCCATCTGGCACTCTTACCTTCTTTGTCTTAGATTCTAAGCACCTTGTGCCATACAACACCTTTCTGTCAATGTATGAAATGTCTAGTTATGTCCCTGTTTCTCAAATAGGGGGAAAATGTAAGCAAAGAGTCTCAAGCAGAAGGGAACATGGCAGTGAGGCATGCCCAAAGGTAAGAAGACACTGAGCATTAGAAAACTAGAACTGAGTTTAACTTGAGGGCAGAGGAGAAAAGTGGAGAAACACTAGCCAAGGCAGGTTTGAATCTAGCATGTGCAATATAGTCTGAATGTTTGTACCTCCTCAAAATTCATTTGTTATAAGCCTAATGCCCAAAGTGATATTATTAAGAGGTGGGGACTTTGGGGAGGTGACTAGGTGATGAAAGCAGAGCCCTCATAATTGGGATTAGTGCCATTATAAAAGAGGCTCCAGAATGCTCCCTCATGGCTTCCACTATGTGAGACACAGGGAGGAGCCAGCAATCCAGAAGAGGGCTCTCTGCAGAACCTGACCATGCTGGCACCCTGATCATGGGCTTGCAGTCCCCTACAACTGTAAGAAATACATTTCTGTTGTTTATTAGGTGCCTGGTCTGTGGTATTGTGTTGTAACAGCCTGAACAGATTAAGACACCACCCACCTCTTGAAAATGGGCACCTGGTGTAGCTTGGTCCCATGCCATCTGAATACCTCACTTCCAAAGCCACACTAAGATAGTGTGACTGTGACAATATGGTCAGACAACCAGAGTTTGTAAACCAGGGTCAACTCATAACTCCAGCCTCTTGCTGCCCAGGGGAATCTGTGGAGCTGAAATTGACAGACTCCTTTCAAGGCCACAGGAAAGAACCTTTAGTAACACTTGGTTCAGAAGATCTCTTTCCTTAACCCCAGTTCCCTGCTCCTTAAAGCAAAGAGTTCTATCATTCTCTAACTGTAGTCAAGGACAGAATTTGTTTGTTTTTAGAAGGCATTGACAGACAGACAGTGTTAGCTAAGCCAGATGCATTTTTAAGTTTGGTGAAATCCAAATAGTAACAAAAATTGCTAAAGGGATGTTGAGGAGTTCAAAATGACTGAGGATAGTCATCACCACTGTGGAGGGGCCTCAGAGTGGGTATAGGTAGCAAGAATATCTAAGGTGACTTTGAATGGAGCTGTATTTTGATCATTTTACAAATGAAAATGTGCCAATGTAGTCATGATATAATTAAAAATAAATTTGTAAAGAAAATATCTGTATTTGAGAAGCTGAATGTTGAGGAACTAAAGATAAAAAAGACCCCCAAACCTCAACAGTAAGAAAATAGCACTGAAATCAACTCAGATAAAAGGAAGCAAATGATGCCTTTACATGGATGAGCATAAGCCACCTAGAGATGGAATGTCAAGGGAAAAAGAGACATTAGATACTAAGATGACGAAAGAAGAGTCTGGAATAGAGTCAGGGCATACCACGAATATACAAGGAGAAGCAACTCTGTTATTCGTCTTCATTTCTCTGGTTCTAGAATAGTTCTTTGTAATTATGTATGCCTACATGAACACACATTGGATCTGTTTTCTCTTATTTTATTATCATGTAACATATGATATAGTGACTCTGCATCATAATATTTAAGTTATGGGATATTAAGAGAAAGAGTAAGCATCACTTAAGGACTTATCTCCTCATCTGGGAAAGGAGTTAGTATGTTTTTGGTTGTACACAGGATCATGTTAAGTAGAATTATGACCTTGTTATTGTGTTTGGAGATTAAGCATGGTTAAAGGAGATACATATTAGTGTCAAGCTGACAAGGTGTGGCCTTGTGATGGGTGATTTTATATATCAACTTGACTGGAACATGAGATACCCAGATATCTGCTTAAACATTGCTTCTGAGTGTGTCTGTCAGAGTGTTTCCAGAAGAGATTAGTATTTGAATTGGTGGACTGAATAAAGCAGATTGCCCTGTCTGAGGTGGATGGGCATCATCCAACCAGTTAAGGGTCTGAAGAGAACAGAAAGGTGGAGGAAGGGGGAATTCTGTCTCTGCCTGGCTGCTTGAGCTATCAGTCTTCTCCTACCCTTGGCCTGGGACGTACACCATAGGTACTCTGGCTTCCCAGGCCTTCGGACTCAGGTTGGAATTTATACCACTAGATTCTGGGTTTCCAGCTTGCAGATGGCAAATCCTGGGACTTTTCATTCTCTATAATCTCATGAGCCTTATAATAAATCTCATTTTAGATCTCTCTTTCTTACCTTCTCTCTCAAGATAGATATCTAGAATGAGATTTATTATAATATTTGCATATATATACATAATACCTCTATATTCGTTTCCCCTATTGGTTCTATTTCTCTGAAAAACCATGACCAATATAGAATGAATGTATAAATACTACTTGAGCTTTTATAGTCATTGTGGCCCCGTGTGTCTGTTACTATTCCTATACCATTTATTCATTTGCTTCTTAGAATTGAATCAAGTTCTCAATGAATCCTTTTGTTAATTTCATAAAAACATACATTCCATTGCCCTGACTTTAAGCCTAATGTACACATATGGAAAATAAAAAAATTATGTTGATTAAAAAATAAAGTATAACAAAAGAACTGAGAGAATCAATCAGTAGAGAAAATGGGGAAGTATTTTGGATATGGTAACACTTTGTGTAAATGTGATCTGTAATTACAGTATTCAGTCTCATGTGATAGGCTGAGACTGAGTTCCTGAACTGCTCTTGGTGGTGGGTCCAGTTTCTGTAGCTGAGTCGTTGTCCCTCACAACCTTTTACTTTGTTCCCTTTAAGCAGGGCCTATTTCTTTCTCCTTGGGAGTGTCCATGGATGTGAACTGGTCCTTTGTTTTCTCTGACAATGTGTCCTTCCTCATCAGTGCTGCCAATTTGCAAGAAGACGCGGAAGCTGAGGTGCCTACCAGCATATTGTGACCCTAAGTTTATTGAAATGAAAAATGATAAAAGGCCCAATGTGTCCTAATTCTGCCATATATTATGTTTTTGTAGTAAATAATTAAAGGGTCTTATGAAAATGCACAGTTATTTGAGAATTATAAATAATTCATTATCGCTGATAAACTTTTAGCTGGAATTGTCTTATCAGATTTTCTATGCAGTTACATGGAACTGTGTTGTGACAATGGAGGTAATAAATGCAAAAGTATTTATAGAACAAGGAAGGGAATGTCTGGAATAAGAATGGCAAATCTAAGGCATGTGTGTTATCCTCGTTCACTTCCCAAACCTGTGGCCAACATCAGACTCTTACCACTTTAAGCCAGATAGAACATCAGAATCCTCCTCAACACAAAGTTCTAGGAAAACACTGCATGTTCATTGGTGTTGACCAAAGACTTAAAGCCTCTTGTCATGTCCAGGAAAATGTAAGGGTATCACAGTGGAGGAACATAGGCAGGGGTGACAGGAAGAGGCTGAGGAGCTGGTCAACATGTTATTGCAAAGGGATGCAGTACAGTAGCCAACTAGGTGATTGCCTTTCCATATTCATAGAGCCAAAGAGCATCACTTGTCAAAATTTAAGTATCAGTACATAGAAATCAGCTGGGGATCAGAATCAGCTTCTGATTCGATAGGTCTGCACTGGATCCCATGATTCTGCATTTCTAACAAGCTGATAGATGTTGCTGACGTTGCAGGTCCAAGGATTGCATCTTGAACAGTGATGATGGAAATTTACTTACAGAGAGTTAACTCATCTGTTGGGCACAGGACTCTGTACTCTTCCTCTGTGTTGTAGAGGAGAGAGACTAGAGTAGGAGTCAGAATACCCAAGTTCAAGTTTAAGTCCACCACTTATTTTGTGACCTAAGTCTTTAAGGCCAATTTTTATTATTTGTAATATCAGAACAGAAATACATACCTTATGCACTACTCAAGGGGATCAAATAGTTATCTTTGTGTGATATTTAGAAAAGGCTCATTAAGTGTTAGTTAACTCTGAACCTGTCACAATCACTAGTATTCCAAGAAGACTCGGAATTTCTGGCTACACACCACCAAAGTATCTAGAAGAAAAATTTTATCAGCCTTCCAGATGGCTGTCGACATGATGCCAAGCATCCAAATATTTGGACTGCATTCAAAACATATTTGACAAGCATTTTTCTCCCTTTCAGATGGGTGTTTTGGCTTCAAGAAGACAGAGTGAGGGGATTTTATGTAGAAAGATGTTATCTATCTAACTTCACTGGCTCTTTTGTATACTTTGGAGCAGCTTACAGACATCGAAGAATGGTAATGCATGCAACATGGATAATCTCAATTTTCAGAAAGCCTTTGATAATGTTCCATCTAATGGACTGCCTAAACCCAAGACAGCAGGGATGCTTGATAGAACCATGGGAAAAGGAAAAATTGGCTAGAGAACAAAACAAAAAGTTTAGAATAAGACAGAATGGAAAATAGATAGAAGATGGGGTTGCATTCAAAGAACAGTGGAAGAAGTCCAGATGTTTGCATTGTGACTGTGACATAGATTGGTGTGCAAACTTCCCAGGTAGCGCTAGTGGTAAAGAACCCGTCTGCCAGTGTAGGAGACATAAGAGATGTGGGTTCGATCCCTGGGTTGGAAAGATCCCCTGGAGACGGGCATGGCAACTCGCTCCAGTTTTCTTGCCTGGAGAATTGAATGATTTCAGGGGTTCTGGAGAGGACTCCAGGCCCTGTTGTCCACTCTAACTCTTGTCATTTCACCCTAATGGCCACTTTAGAAGTTTTGCTGCCTGGAGAATGGACGGAGGAGCCTGGGGGGCTACAGTCCATGGGGTCACACAGAGTTGGACATGACTAAAGCAACTTAGCACATGAGCTACAGAAGAGGCAGTTAGGACTGTGGTTTTACCATACAAGAACATCAAGCTTGATGGTGATGTGAACTTTATGACACTCTTAACATTATAAGGCCTACATATTAGACTAGAAAGACAGTTAAGGATACTTGAAACCACTTCTGATTTAAGAATTAAAAATAGCCAGCTTCAGCACAAGACTTTTAGTAGAAATTTTATGTCTTTAATTACTTTATCTTAACCCTGGGTGAATAAGAAAAACATATTCTTTTATATCAGTGGTTCTCAACTAGGGGCAATTTTGCTTCCCCTTGACCTCCAGGGCCATTTGGAGATGTGTGGACATTTTTGTTTGTCACATCTGAGGGGGAGGCTGCCATCTAATGGGACAAGGCCAGGGATGCCACTAAGCAGCCTACAGTTCACAGCACAGCTTCTTAACGGAGTTTTGCAGCCCAAATGTTAACAGTGGCAACATGAGAAACCTTGTACTCTGAAGTGCACAGGAGGGAAGAATTCACAAGAGAAGAATGTTCTGTACAAAGCATCTGTCTGAAAAAATAATTTGTTGAATGAAGTACTCATTATCACTGAAGAAAAGTGATCTAATACTAGAAACAGGAGGAGGGGGAGAGACAAAAGAATAGCAGAAATATAAGGAGAAAGATTCCTTCTCAGGCGAAAACCGCGAGCAAAGACATTTAACCTTGCTGTGAACTTTTGTGTCCCCCTCAACTGGTGTTCCTCTTGGGTCTTCTGCTTAATTAACTTCAAATGAATTGGTCTGGAGTTTGCTACAGAACAGGATCTGTAAAAAACTTCTGTTACATTCTGGCATGCAGATGTTTGAGTCTGTACATGCCAACCAGTCCCTTACTGACATCATTCTCTTTTAGAGAAAAATGTAGGTTCAATGAGAGAATGAAGAAGGCAGTTGGAACAAAGAAGGAATTCCAAAAGTTTTAAAAATGTATAAAATTTTCCTTTATTTTATGTAATATAAGAGAAGAAAGTAATTCTTCTAACTAGATGTTCCTAGAGGCACATTAAAAACAAAAACAGGCTTGCTTTCGATAACCACATTCTAGGACCAGTGGAAGAGGCAGCTACCATATGGTGTACATTGAATGATTTCAGGGGTTCTGGAGAGGACTCCAGGCCCTGTTGTCCACTCTAACTCTTGTCATTTCACCCTAATGGCCACTTTAGAAGTTTTGCTTCCTATCACGGCACAAAACATTCTATTCAAGGTTCCTCAAGCAACTTACTCAGCTAACTCAATTTATTACTTAACATGGTGTGTGTGCTTAGCTGCTCAGTCGTGTCCGACTCTATGCAACCCCATGGACTGCAGCTCACCAGGCTCCTCTGTCCATGGGGATTCTTCAGGCAAGAATATTAGAGTGGATTGCCATGCCCTCCTCCAGGGGATCTTCCCAATCCAGGGATCAAACCCAGGTCTCTCACATTGCAGGCAGATTCTTTACTGTCTGAGCCACCAGTTAACATGGATATGAACCAGAATAGAATGGAATATAGCTCATAAGTTGAAGAGAAGTGGGAAAAAAGAAAAGAAATCTGGCTGAAAATAGCAGAAAAAGCTGCCTTAATTTGCATTTTATTCAAAATTCAGACTTATTTGTAAGAAGGCAGGGCCCTGAATCATTCACAATTCCCTCTTTCTTAATTCATTGGAAAGCAAAACATACCTGTGTCAGGTTCTTGGCTAGCAAAATGATGCTTATTGACCTCTGACTAGTTCTACTTAGGAGCTTGTAACATGTACCTCCGGAAGTTTGTCTGGTTTCCCAAAATGAGAGGGTTTATCTGGTGGAAGGGGTGAATTATGTTGACTACTGTCATGCCAGAGCTAAGGACCCTTGAAGCAACTTGAGAAGAACTCTACAACTAAGCCCGTTTTTATGCACAGATATTCATATAAACTGGTAGTGTCTTGAGTTTTAGCGTTATTGTCATCTTTCTTGGTTGCATTATTTATAAAGGTTAATTGATAGAGCCCTATAAATTAATCAATTTATTTTTTGAATTGGTTTGTGAGATATGTGTATGCATGGGAACATAGACACTACATATCTTAACAGATAAATGTGAACATTCTTTTCATCCTTTTTTTCATATTCTATTTTAGATTTTATTAAGGTATTAGTGAATTTTAAAGGTCTATATTCAACATCAAATAGGGCTAGGTATGGGGCTTCCGTGGTGGCTCAGTGGTAAAGAATCTGCCTGCAATGCAGGAGCCACAGGAGACACAGGTTTGATCCCTGGGTCAGGAAAATCCCCTTGAGGAGGGTGTGGCAACCCACTCCAGTATCCTTACCTGGAGAATCCCATGGACAGAGGAGCCTGGTGGGCTACAGTCCACAGGGTCTCAAAGAGTTGGACTCGACTAAAGTGACTGAGGACAGGGCTAGGTATAGGACTTTCCAGGTGGGGCTCAGGGGTAAAGAATCTGCCTGCCAAGCAGGAGACCTGGATTCTATCCCTGGGTCTGGAAGATGCCCTGGAGGAGGAAATGGCAACCCACTCCAGCATTCTTACTTGGAGAATCCCATGGACAGAGGAGCCTGGCAGGCTACGTCCATGGGGTTGTAAAGAGTCAGATGCAACAGAGTGACTAAGCAACAACAGGGCTAGCTATGCTTCCCTTTGTTACATTTTTGTGGATCCCAGCTTATCATTGAAAAATCCTCATTTTTGTTTGAAAATGGGAAGGAGCAAAAAGACAACGGTGAATCAGTACCACCACTTATCCTCAACTGACCCTTTAGTGAAAGGGGCCATTAAATGCATCTTATATCTGTATCTATCTATCTATCTATCTATATATATATATATCTATCTACCTTGTGTATATATCTTATATTATATATATATATATCACCATATACAAAGGGGGAGGATATGTTATATATATCTTATATGTATATATTTAAAATGATTCTCAAAGGACACAGATGGCCAGCATAAGTTTCCACCAGCCTCAATGCTAAGCAGCCAAGAATCTATTGAGGTGCTAGTCTGTCTGGCAAATGTTGCGTGTAGTTTTATCAAAGTGGTAGAGGCGAGATACTGGGGTGTCCTGAGTACAGAGAGAGTCCCTCACTGGCTCTCCAAATTCTGGTGGTTGTTTAAAAATCCATTTTGCATATGTGCAAGCTTTGGGACCATTTTCAATCACTTCTAAGACTCTCTTTTCTTCCACTTATTTCAGAACATTTAAGAGGGTCATGAGTAACATTGATAATGTGGAAACTTTACAAATGGGAGCTGCTCAGTTTGCATTTGTCGATTGTCATATTTCAGTCATAGATCATCGTCACCATAAAGCATGATTTAAGTCTCAGTATGTGAAGATGACAATTAACTTTCCGCATGTGAGGGATTGATTCATGACTTTGAGTCAGTCAGTCAGAAAAATGTAGAAGAATATAGAGAAAGCATGCAAGAATGAAGAAGAGAGAGTTACAGATTTCAAACAGCTTAATAAGGAAGATTAAATATCTATTTTTTGCCTAGTTCTTTATCTGCAATAGTCATTTTGTAAATGTTCTGTTGGCACTAACCATTATACATATTTTTGAAGTTGATGTATATGTTTTATGGAAGAAACTATCAGGGACTTACCCCTGGATTATCCTCTAATGTAGTGTACTCATAGACAAACCCACATTGAGGGCATCACTATTACCAAGCATGTGTAAAGTCCTGACCCTGGAGGGTACAAAAGATGCCTAAGAAAGAGTCTACCCTCAAGGAAACGGCACTAATGATGGTGGCAAGAAGACATACTTCAGAAGGTTGGATGGCAATAAAAATGTTTTCCTTCTACACCAAGACATGTCGTTGGTGACGGGTACAGCCAATACTTCTTTACTAGGCAGAAAAATGCAACCCTCTCCCCCGCAAAGATCTCTGCATCCTCATCCATGGACACTGAAATGGTACCCTGCACAACAAATCACACTTGCCAGGTATGATTAAGTTAAGGTTACTGAGATGGAGAGATTATCTTGGATTATCTGGGTGGACCCAGTGGTATCACAGGGACTTTCTAAGTTGGAGGCAGGAAGGTCAGAGGCAGAGCAGGAGATGTGAGGAGTAAAGGGGATCAGAGTAAGACAGGGCCCTGAACCAAGGAACTCAGACCATCTCTATAATCTGAAAGAAGCAAGGAAACAAATTCTCTCTTAGAGCTTCCAGAAGGAAGCAGTCCTACTGACCCATTTTGCATTTCTACTTCTACAATCAATTTGTGTCATTTTAAGCCACTGAGTTTGCAGTAAATTTTTACAACAGCCATCGGAAGCTAATGCACTTGCTATAAGAATGCACCTCATTTCAGTGAACCCCAAAGTCCACAGCTGTCAAAGGGAGGTGAGACAAAATCACTGTTAAGTACTGACACATCATATTCTTGACTAATTAAATATTTAAGTATGTGTTCTTCAGAGAATAAGACAGAGCAGAGGAAAAGCAGCCCAAGTACAGAAAGGAGGAGGTGGGAGGCAATGCTTAGTTTTTCTGTCTGAATTTGCAAAGTAAGGAACGAAGGTGGTATGATTTTCAGGACTTCTCCCGTTTCAACTCCATATGAGGTGAAGTATCAGAGAATTGTGGTCCAAGTCTACCAAAGCCATTAATTGTTGGTTTGATTCTCAATAATGAACAAAGGCGGTTTTTTTGTTTGTTTTTTTTGTTTTTACTGATATCACTTTTACTCAAACTGATGTTGTGTTGCCATTATCAGGTAAAATTGCAATGTTATGACACAGATTTTTTTCTATCAGTCTACAAAATTTTAGTTGATTATTATTTTTTTTTTTTTGCAAAAGAATAATCTTGGTTTATAGAAGACCTTGGGGTGGGGTGGAAATGGACATGAAGCATCAAAGCAGAAGTACTAATTTAGGGATGATGGCACAGTGAAGGTAGCCAGTTCCTCATTGTGAGCCAGGCATCTCTTCCTACTGAAATTCACAAGAATAAGATAGAGTAGTATTACTGCAAGCACCATAAAAAGAAAATAAATAAAGTAGGAAAGTCACTTAAGAGTGAGAAACCACTTGGTGTTCAAAGAAATATATTTTTATTTTTTAATTGCTATCCTAGGATCACTAAGGGACATGGACTTCTTATCTTAAAGGTCCCAGGAAGCTCAAACTTCAAGAACAGAGGATAACAAAGAAAAAGATCCCTGTACATATAAAATGCCAGATATTCAAGTGGCATTGGAGGATCCAAATGAATACCTCAGTAATGATACAGAGACAGTTTTCACCAGGGAATCTGGCCATGATGGGAACTTCAGTGTGAGATGGCAGGGAAAGTAAAAAGGAAACAAAACACCCCCTCCAAAAGAAGAGAGAGAGAAATTAAGGCAAATAAAAATGATTTATGCAGGAACATTGTTGGGAAAGAACAACACTTCAAGAACTGAAGTGAAAGAATCCAAGATGCCACCTTAGTGTGTTAATTGCCCCCTTAGTTCTAAAATCAATTCCACACCCTAGCTGAGCTCTTTCCTGTGCTTCTAGGTTACAGTAACAGTGATGGTTAATAAGAGCCAGCCCCTGTGCTAAGTACCCCCCCATACGTTATCTTCCTGTAGAAGGTAGAGAGACAGACGAGAAAATCAAGGCCTAAGCTACTTGCCTGAGACCTCAACATTTCCAATATGGAACTGCTCTCAAACTAAAATCTCTCTGGTTCCAAAGGTCATGTTTTCAAGCCCCCCACTATACTGAAGTTAAATTCACACGTGGCTGCAAGAATATTTCCTGGAAATGTCTTGGCCCTTATCCCTTCCATTAGTGCTTCTCTCCCCTTCTGTCCATCTTTCCAGCTGTACCTCCTATTAATTGTACGTTGGAGCCCACCATTTCATCTGTCTTGTTTCTTGGCTCCTATTGTGTGTATTAGTCACTCCGTTGTGTCCGACTCTTTGCAACCCCATGGACTGTAGCCCACCAGGCTCCTCTGTCCATGGAATTCTCCAGGCAAGAATACTGGAGTGGGTACCTATTCCCTTCTCCTGGGGATCTTCCCAACCCAGGGATCGAACCTGGGTCTCCCACATTGCAGGCAAATTCTTTACCATCTGAGTCACCAGGGAAGCCCCTACTGAGAAATTTTCAAATATTTATCCTTCTGCTCTCTGGTCTTCTCGTTAGCTCTCTCTTCTAATTCACAATTCACTATTCAGCTGTATCCACCCTACTGTTCAGCTTATTTACTGAATCCTTTATTATAATCATCAAATTGAATTTATCTATTATCTATCCTTGTTATTTCTATGAAATTTGATTTCCTTACATGCTTTATAAGTTTTATCTGTGAGCTCATTTTTAGAAGAAATGATCTTCTATAGGAATCCTTTAATCAGCCTATTATTCGCCTATCATGGCCATCTTTGTCAGGACTCTATGGGGTGTCTCATAGCCCTTCATCTCTTTAGCTGTGGAGGCATGAACAAGAGACACCCAGGGCAAGTATGCAGCAAATATCCCTCACAGTCATCCTGAAGGAAGTCTAGCAAGTGGTTTGTAGACTAGACTGGGAGTTGGAAAACTATAGCCCATGAACCAAATCCCCCTCTTGATTATTTTTGAAAGTTGAGTGAGCTAAGAATGATTGTGGCATTTTAAAATGGTTGAAAAATACATAATATTTTGTGACGTGAAAATGACATGAAATTCAAATTTCAGTGTCCATAAAGA
Organism: Bubalus kerabau; assembly: GCF_029407905.1. NCBI lineage: Eukaryota > Metazoa > Chordata > Mammalia > Artiodactyla > Bovidae > Bubalus > Bubalus kerabau. Next base: position 146,587,651 of record NC_073647.1, on the reverse strand, counting down.
TTTACTGGAACGCACTGTGCCCTTTTGTGTACATATTGTCTGTGGCTGCACTCACCCTACAGTGGCGTTGTTGAGTACGCGAAACAGAGAACACATGGCCCACAAAACCTAAAGTGTTTATGTTCTGGGCCTTCACAGAAAACTTTTGCCAGGCTAGATCATCCCTGTTTGAAAGTGAAAGTACACTCCACAGATGTATGTCCAAATTCTCTGCTGATATAAACTCAGAGCACACAAAATAAAACAGAAAGGCTGTGATTGCCAGTACCTTCAGATACCAAGGAAATATCTAAAATGCCCCCACTTCGCACCATTATTTTCTCAGGAAACCATGCCATTCCTCACGATGACCACCAGATGGCGACTCCAACGGTGGCGCAAAGGTTCATCGACATTTACGTACATGATCCTTGATTTTCTGTCTTAGAACCACAGTGAGGAACTGGTACGGGTACGCAACAAATGGCCATGAAAATAAAGAATTAAGTTCAATTTTAAAAGGAACAGAATCCAATATTATTCTTGTCTCCTTGATCCTTCTTTTCACATAATTTCCTTCAGGAGCATGGGGAATAGAGGTTTGCATTACTTCACTGCTCACTTCTAGGTCAAGGATTCCTGTGTCTTTTTTTCCATAGTATGTAGTATCTATCCCTATAGCTTGTCCACAATTGGGATAACATGTACACTGCTTTCCTTCTATTATTAGCTTAAAATCATTTTGGCATTTAGGGTATATTTATCAGAATATCAACTTCCATGAATATAATGAAAGGAAAACCTACTTTGAACTGACAAACTTATTCCAATCTACATATCATTGGTGAGAGCTCATGGCATAGTCACATAAGAAGCAAGGGGAGCCCCCAAAACAGTGCCAGATGGGGTGGCTGCTTTGCAGTGATCACCTCTCATGATGGAAACGGAGCACAATTGTTGGTGGGCAGCTAGCATCCTGCCATAATGAATATACATCTTTAACTCAAAGCACTTTAAAAAAAGAAAACTTAGTAATTGCTGTAGGTTCAGAAGTGTCTCCTCAAAAGATATGAAGTTCTAACACCCAGTACCTCAGAATGTAACCCTTAGAAATAGAGTCATTGCAGGGCTTCCTTCGTGGCTCAATGGTAAAGAATTGCCTGCCAATGCAGGAGACATGGGTTCGATCCCTGATCTGGGCAGATCCCACGTGCTTCAGAGCAACCAAGCCCATGTGCCACAACCATTTGAACCTGTTCTCTAGAGCCCAGGCACCACAACTACTGAAGCCCTCGTGCCCTAGGGCCCAGGTTTCACAACAAGAGAAGCCACCACAATGAGAAGCCCATGCATTACAAGCAGAGAGTGGCCCCCACTCACCACAACCAAGAAAGCCCGTGTACACTAACGGAGACCCAGCATAGCCAAAATAAGTTAATTCATTAAAAAAAAAGAGAGTCATTGCGGATATAGTTTACCCCAAAGTAGAAAGTCTGTGTATATTCCAGATATATTAGTTATTTAAGTATAATTTAATTGAATTTAAATTAATTGAATTTTAAATAAATTTGAGCAAATTCCAGGAGATAGTGGAGTACAGAGAAGCCTAGCATGCTCCACTCCACAGGGTCACAAAGAAATGGACATGACTTGCAACTGAAAAATAACAACAAAGTAATTTAAATTTAAAATTAATTTTTTGTTACTTTTATGCTGCTATTAATAGTGAAGTAAGTCATGATCATTACACTGCACAAATAAGAAGAAGGTTAAGGAGATGGAGAAGGCAGTGTGTTCTTTACGGATATTTTCTTTTCACTCATCATTCCAGCATCATGTGGTTCTGCCTTGGTTTTTGGATGGAAACAGAAGGATGTTTAATTTCCAAATGCACAGACTTTCAGCCTTTCAGATATCTTTATCACGTGTCTCTTTGTTCAGTCCTATTGGCTCAGACATCTCTGGTGACTAGTCCTGACACCATCCTCACTTTAGAATGTCACGAACCTGAGGAAGCTTAAGAGACTTCTCTCTCAGGAGAAAAGGCAATCTCACTCCGTATGGAGATCTTTGAATAAAACACCCATGCCAAAGGCTTGGTGATGGCAGAAGGTCTTTATAAAGGAATATATATGTATATATTTTTTGGTTCAGACATATTACCTGGAGCAGAATTTCTCTGCCTGGTGTGATTCTGCACCCACCTCCCTCGGGCAGGTTGACAATGTCCAGGCACAGATTTGGCTGTGACAACTGACAGTTAGTAGGTAGAAACCAGGGAAGTTGCTAAACATCCTACAATGTACAGGCAATCCCCCAGCAGAGAATTAGCCAGTTCCAAATTTCAGCCATGCTGAGGTTGAGAAACCCTGACGTAGAGTAACACATGTAAAAATAGTTCATATTGAGGTAATCCTTTTATGGCATTTGCTTTATTCTCAAAGCTGAAGTTTCAAATAGAATAATACAATTATGTAAAGTTTAAAAATAAAATAAAATTAAAAAAAAAGAATAATCTTGAGAATTCTAAGAATAATACTAACTTTCCGTGAAATTTGATCATGTGCCAAGCACTGTGGTAACTGCTTTATATAAGCAGGAGTGACTTACAAATTCCCAGATCTCAGTTTTGCTTTTGATGTACAAAATTGAGAATCTAGGAAATAGAGAATTTACAATTTTTTGACATTAAATTTATTCCTGAATAGAACTTAATTTAAAAATCATAGAAACAGTGAATAAATCATCAAAGAAGCTTAATTCCATGAGTGCTAACGCTTTTAGGAAAAAAAAAAAACAAATAAGCATAATATTACTCCAAGATGAACATGTTGAGAATGCTTCATCTTTTTAAAGAATATTTATCCCTTTGAGAAAATGTACATGATTCAATGTTCAATTAAAAATTCAGCTATAAAAGTATGATTTCAATTCATAGTGATACTTTTCTTTATAAATGAGTGCATTGACAAAAATAGTGGAGAAAAAAATGTAGTGAATGAAATATACTAAAATATTATTGTTTTTTGAGGTAAGTTTCTTCTTTATTTTGGTTATTTTATAAACTTTCCACACTGAATGTGTATTATGCATTACAAGAGGCAGAGGGGAGGAAAACAAAGAGAGAGAGACAGAATGTCCTTGGATGGAAACTCTTTTAACACATTCAGTGAATAGAGACATGCTTTTGATTGAACTATTTATGACTGATAATATTGGCTTCATTAATTGTACATAATTAATTGATTGTATGGAAAATTTATTAATTATACAGAATAGGTCTGATGAGATAAATTACCCTCTTTCCATATTTGAGGAAATTTAAGTAAAATTAATTACTAGTTCACCTAACCAAATGTGCTTTGAAAGTCTTCATTTCCTACATGCTGTGTCTATTTCTGCTCAATTTTGTTTTTGAAGGTGTGTGAAAAAGAAACATTTCAAATATTAGCTATATTTATTTCAAACATTCTTGGGTATTTGGCTAAATAGAGAAAAATCCCTGTATTTGTATTTAATGGTTCCTTTACCTATGAATCTAAAAACAGATTGTTGAGAGAAATTAATTCCAACTTCCAACTACCTTTTAAAAAAAAAATTCAGTTTGAGATCTTTCACAACTCAGACTTCTTAGAACTCTGGCTTCTGACCACAGATGCTTAAGATAAATAGTATGGAACAGTCAAAAACCATACCTCAGTATTCTGAGCTTTGTACTTGGGAATGCAGCAAGGCACACTCAGATTCAGGAATCTTCTCTGCTCAGTTACAACCATAGATGAAAAGACTCTGGCCCAAATGTAGGAATGGTCTCCTCAAAGATGAGAAATCATTTTTTCCAAAATTAAACTGACAGGAATTTGAAAACTAGTTACAAATTTCACATTGAGTTAGCAGACAGGCTGTTTCAATTAGGAATGGTAAAAAGAGGCTCATTTCTCATTTCTTTTTATTATTATCCAAAACACTTATAAAAAGAGGCTCATTTCTCTTTATTATTATCAAAAACACTTAATCGACGTTGTACTCAAGTGGTAGCAGACCAGTGGTTCTTAACCAGGGTGATTTTTCGCCCCCAGGGGCCATTTGACAATGTCTGGGGACAGCTTTTGGTTGTCGCAACTTGGTAGTGGGACACTACTGGCATCTGGTGGGTAGAGGCCAGGGATACTAATTTTGAAATGTGTGTTCAATAGATATGTGTGTTCTTGACATTGATTGTATTTCCAAAATGGGTTTAGAATTTTTAAGGTATCTGTTACTGAGAATTGACAGGAGCCTTGAAATCAGGGGCTTCCCTGGTGGCTCAGACGGTAAAAGCGTCTGCCTGCAATGCGGAAGACCCAGGTTTGATTCCTGGGTCGGGAAGATCCCCTGGAGAAGGAAATGGCAATCCACTCCAGCACTCTTGCCTGGAAGACCCCATCCATGGGGTCGCAACCTCCGTCCGTGGGGTGGCAAAGAGTTGGGCACGACTGAGCGACTTCACTTTCACTTTGAAATCAGGAATCCAGGACATTAACATGCAAGCTATGTAACTTTTAATTTACTTAACATTGTAAAAACTAATAGATTTTTAGAATTCAAAGTTGCATTCATTTGTTCCTACATGGGAATTTTTCTTATATTTAAACATGAAGCTAAACATTAAGTAGGAATGTTTAAGTAGGAAATGTGTCGATCATTAAGTTATTTTCTCTCAGCCCAAACTCAGTCTTCTATATTTTCCTCTTGATATTGGGGCTGAGAATCTGAAAACTTCATTTTCCTTGTGCCAGTAGGGTACTGGCAAGGAGGGTACTGCAGGGGAGACTGCAAAGCTGGAGGAGGCGGAAGGGGCTTGCCCTTTTCTGTTTGCTTCTTGTTCCTGTCAGTGTTACCCTGGCAGTGACTCTACCTGGCAGTGGCAGTTGTTTTCAAGTTCCTAGGTTTTTTCCCCCACCCTCATTGTACTACCTTAGAGGTACCAGCACAGGCCAACCTGTGCCCTCTCTTCAGAGGTCTGGGTATTAGTTTTCTGCTGACCTCCTCTGATATCCTAGGCTCCAATATCCCCAAACTCTTTGCTTTATTTCCTTAGCCTTCGAGTGGTAACTATTGCTTGCAGTTACTTTGTCTGTCTTACCTCAGTGGGTCCTTTATGTCCCTTTAGTACTCCTATACCAGTTCAACCAGTTCCTTATATCTAATTCTTTCTGTTAAAATACCTGGTATGATTGTCGTTTTCCTGACTGGACCCTGATTGAAAAATTAAATCTTTTTTTTTACAAATGATTGCCACAGTATAGTTCTTTATCCTCATCTGCAATATGTAGAAGTATGAAAAATGTAAGTTTTAACACTGCTTGAACTCTGTTAAGAAACAAAACTACCAGAAAATTAACCAGAAAACAGATAAAGCTATAGGTATTGTTAGAGTCTACTATTTTATACCTGGTTTCTTTGCTGCTGCTGCTAAGTTGCTTCAGTCATGACCGACTCTGTGCGACCCCATAGAGGGCAGCCTACCAGGCTCCCCAGTCCCTGGGGTTCTCCAGGCAAGAACACTGGAGTGGGTTGCCATTTCCTTCTCCAATGGATGAAAGTGAAAAGTGAAAGTGAAGTCGTTCAGTCGTGTCCGACTCCTAGCGACCCCATGGACCACAGCCTACCAGGCTCCTCCCTCCATGGGATTTTTCAGACAAGAGTACTGGAGTGGGATGCCATTGCCTTCTTCGACCTGGTTTCTTTAGGCTGACTTAAAATAACATCACATGTATGGAATTACATTCTGTTTCACCGGTGGAAATCTTTTTACAGCGTGTCTTTTGATTGTCCAAATCATTGGACAGTTTTTGGTGGCATCCATCAGTTCCTTTTCAAACTTATCAAACACTCCCTTAGGTTCATAAGGGATGAATGATCATAATTATTTTAGCCTACATCACTGGATGCCCAACCATTCTCCCCCTATTATCTAGAGCAACCAGACACAAAATAAAAACTCATTATCCTCAGAGCATAGCCCAACTCTGCTCCTGAATGTCAGGACTTTCAAAGAGAGTACTCAATTCATTCTGTGAGAGTCTTTAATCCATCTAAAAGAGTTGCATCTCATGGTGGTACATTTTTACCGAAGAAGGCATCAGAGATAAGGTATTATTTGAGTTGGATCTTAGGGGATAGACAGAAGTATACTAGGTGGATGGGAGTGGAGAAGAAGACATGTCTGGGGGAATGCTTTCTGGGGAATTAGTTGTGTGGACTGCCCTGGAATGCAGATGTGGGGGCAATATATGTGGTTAACCATGCAAGAAACATGGGCTGTGGCCGTGCTAAGAGGAGGGCATGGCAACCCACTCCAGTACTCCTGCCTGAAGAGTCCCCATGGGCAAAGGAGCCTGGCGGGCTGCAGTCCATGGAGTGGCAAAGAGTCGGACACGACTGGGTGACTAAGCACACACACATGCCGTGCTAAGGAATAAAATTTGGCCTGCAGCCAAGAGGAAGCCATTGAATGATTTTCATCAGGGAACTGGCATGAATAGGTCTGTGCTTTAGAAAAATACTTCTGGCAGCCATGAAGGGGTCAGATTAGAGAAGGAAATTTGAGGCTAAGTGAGACCCAAGTGGGGAGCCGTCTCTTTATTCAGATGGGAGAAGGTAAGGCCATGAACCAAGTTGATGGCTGTAAAGGTGGAGAAAAGGATATGCAAGCTTTCCAACATTATAATAATAATAATAAAAACTTAGGACTTACCTGGTGGTACAGTGGAGAAGAATCTGCCTGCCAACTCAGGGGCTATAAGTTCGATCCGTGGTCCGAGAAGATCCCACATGCTGTGGAACAACTCAGCCTATGTGCCACAACTACGAGCCAGTGTTCTAGAGTCTAGGAGCCACAACTACTGAAGCCCAAACACCTAGAGCCTGTGCTCTGCAACAAGAGAAGCCACCACGATGAGAAACCCATGTACCACAATGAAGAGTAACCTCTACTCACCACAATTAGAGAGAGCCCTGCACAGCAATAAAGACCCAGCACAATCAAATCAATAAAACAGTAATCTTCAAGGAAAAAAACCTTAGCACCCAAAGCTGGGAGAAGTGGGAAATGGCAACTGAATGCAAGATCCTTGACAAAATGAGAAATATAGAAATAGTGGGTGGGGGCAATTTCACCTTGTCTCTGTCCCCTAGAGGCCCTCTTCCTATCACTTTCTTACCATGCTTTGGATATGTAAGACATCCAACAAGTATTTGTTGCATGATTTCCTTAATTAGTTTAACCTTCTTCAATTGCTATTCTCAGACCTCTATTTTAGAGAAAAAAATTTCACTTCAGTTTTATTAATAACATTTGAATTTCTATAGTAGATATAGATAATTATTGTGTCACATATGATAATATATCATGAATGGGAGGCATACTTTTTATTTTCCTCTTTTTCTTCTATTTTTTCTCTTTTTTTGGGAAATTAACTTTGACATTCTAATTAAAAGATAAAAAACAAAAGCGAATTGACAGCAAAGTTTTTAGGTATTTTTTTTCCATATTCTTTTTTTTTAAATTTTATTTTATTTTTAAACTTTACAATATTGTATTGGTTCTATACTGAATGTGCAAATTTCCAAATATGCCTTTAGCAGAAGATGAGAAGTTAGTGGTGAAGACTTAAAGGTGTGAGGTGAATCTGACAACACTGTGTGAATATGAGCGTTGTGCTTCTGCAGGGCTCAAATTGGCCTCAGAATGAGGAAGAGGAGGAGGAAAGAGCTGCAACATTGGCAGCAGCAGAGGAAGAGGGACCCGAGAAGGGGTTGATATTGAGCTCAATAGTTGACTTAAACCTGCTAGAAACCATATTGTGGATGTTGGTCACAAGTGCTACTATAAGGAGTGATATTTAAAAACCAATTTTGAGTTCTGTTTGGAATTCCTGTTGTGCTTGAATGTTTTGTAATTTAAAAAATAGTGTACTAAGGGACTAGATAGTGACTTCTAATGCACAGGTTTCCTTTCTTGGGCAATAGAAAAATTCTAGAGTTAGTTTGTATCTTGCACAATTTGTGAATATACTAAAAACCATTCATTTTTACACTTAAAGAAATTTGAATCATAGTTTTAGTTCATGTTTTAATTGTCATCTTATGTTCTGTTAATGAAATTAGTAAACTCATGTGACTTTTTATTGAAATATGGCTGATGTATAGTATTATGTTACAGGTGTGCAATATAGTGATTCATACTTTTAAAAGTTTATACCCCATTTATAGTTATTATAAAATATTGGCTATATTCCCCATGTTGTAGCTTATATTATACCTAATACTTTGTACTTTTTAATCCCCTACCTCTATCTTGTCCCTCCCCATTTCCTCTCCCCACTGGTAACCTGTAGTCTGTTCTCTGTGAGTCTGCTTCTTTTTTGTTGTATTCACTAGTTTGTTGTGTTTTTTTTAGATTCCACATATAAGTGATAACATACAGTTTTTGTCTTTGTCTGACTTATTTCACTTAGCATGTGCATGCATGCTAAGTCGCTTCAGCCATGTCTGACTCTTTGCAACCCTACGGACTGTAGCCCACCATGCTCCTCTGTCCATAGGATTCTCCAGGCAAGAATACTGGGGTGGGTTGCCATTTCCTCCTCCACGAGATCTTCCTAACGCAGGGATCAAACTCATGTCTCTTAGGTCTCCTGCACTGGCAGGCAGGTTCTTTACCACTAGCCCCACCTGAGAAGCCCAAGAATACTGGAGTGGTTTACTATTCCCTTCTCCAGGGGATCTTCCAAACCCAGGGATCGAACCTGGTTTCCTGCATTGCAGGCAGATTCTTTACCATCTGAGCCACAAGGGAAGCCTCACTTAGCATAATACCCTCCAAGTCCATTCATGTTGCTGCAAATAGCAAAATTTCATCCTTTTTATGACAGACTAGCATTGCTTTGTGTATATATATACTACCACTTCTTTATCTGTTCATCTGTTGATGGACACTTAGGTTGCTTCTATATCTTAGCTATTTTAAATATTGCAGCTAGGAACATTGGTGTACATGTGCTTTTCAAATTAGCGTTGTTGTTTTCTGATACATACCCAGGAGTGGAATTGCTGAGTCGCATGGTAATTCTGTTTTTATTTTTGTGTGTGTGTGTTTTGTTTTTAAGTTTTTGAGAAACATCCATACTGTTTTACACAGTGGTTGCACCAATTTACAGTCTCACCGCAGTGTAGGAGATTTCCCTTCTCCCCATATCCTTACAAATATTTGTTATTTGTGTTCTTTTTGATGATAGTCATTCTGACAGGTGTGAAGTGATATTTCATTGTGTTTTTGATTTGCTTTTCCCTGATGGTTAATGATACTGAGCATCTTTTCATGTACCTGTATTTCCTCTTTGGAAAAATATCTAAGCAGGTCTTCTGCCCATTTTTAAATCAAATTAAAAAAAAAAAGTTTGTTTCTTTATTTTTGGCCATGCTGAGTCTCTGTTGCTGTGCAGAACTTTCCTCTAGTTGCGGTGAGCGGGGACTGCTCCCTAGTTGTGGTGTGCAGGTTCCTCACTCTGGTGCCTTCTCTTGTAGAGCACGAGCTCTAGGGCACATGGGCTGCAGTAGCTGCAGCTCCTGGGCTCTAGAGCACGGGCTCAACAGTTGTGGAGCACAGGCTTATAGTTGCTCCACAGCATATGGGATCTTCCTGGATCAGGGATTGAACCTGTGTCTCTTGCACTGGCAGGCAGATTCTCTACCAATAAACCACCATGGAAGCCCCAGTCAGGTTGTTTTGTTGGTGTTGAGTTGTATGAGCTCTTTATATATTTGGGGTATCAATCCCTTATCAGTCACATTGTTTGCAAATATTTTCTTCCATTTAGTAGGTTGTCTTTTTGTTTTGTTGATGGTTTCCTTTGCTGTGCAAAAGCTTTTAAGTTTAGTTAGGTCCTGTTTGTTTATTTTTGCTTCTATTTCTTTTGCTTTAGGAGATAGATTCAAAAGATTATTGCTATGATTTGTGTAAAAGAGTGTTCTGCCTATACTTTTCTCTAGGAGTTTTATAGTATTCAGTGGTGGCTCAGATGGTAAAGAATCTGCCTGCAATGTGGGAGACCTGGGTTCGATCACTGGGTTGGGAAGATCCCCTGGAGAGTATGGCAACCCACTCCAGTATAGAGAAGCCTGGCGGGCTACAGTCAATGGGGTCGCAAAGAGTTGGACATGACTGAGCAACTAAGCACAGCACTTACATTTAAGTCTTTAATCCATTTTGAGTTTGTATATGGTGTTAGAGAATATTCTAATTTCATTCATTTACATGTAACTGTCCAGTTTTCCCAGAACTACTTACTGAAGAGACTGTCTTTTCCCCATTGTGTATTCTTGTCCCCTTTGTCATAGATTAATGGACTATAAGAGTGTGGGTTATTAAAGAGCGTGGGCTTTCTCTTCTGTTCCATTGATCTATGTATCTGTTTTTGTGCCAGTACCACACTGTTTTGGATTACAGTAGCTTTGTAGTATAATCTGAAGTCAGGGTGTTCACTTGATTTTTAATAGATTTTATTTTATTTTATTGCTATTTTAAATAGCTCATATATTTACTTGGTTCAAAAGACAAATATATGAAATGCTATTACTTGAGAAGTTTTATTCCTATGAATATTTACTCTTATTTCCCACCTTTTCTTCACAAAAGGTATTATTCTATACACAATGTTATATATGTTGCATTATCCACTCAACAGTGTACCTGGGTATCTTCCCACACTGGAACATAGGAAATTTTCTGACTCTTGGATTTACAGTTGCACAGTATTCCATTAGTGGAAGCAAGAGGATTTAGTTAATCAGTCCCCTGCTTCATCTGTTTTTTTAAACATAAACAAACATCTACATAGAATTTCAAAATGTCAGTGAGTAAAGAAAACACATACACAACTCACACAGATGTATGCTTTCAAATATTTCAGAATGGTTTCAGAATGAACAGAGTAAAGAAACTTCTGATTTGTTAGGTTCTAAAACAATAATTTATAGAAAATATACTATAGAAAACTCATTTGGAATCAAAATACTTACCAGTCACAGAAAAGAAAAATGTCAGTGTCCATAGTGCGATTCTTCTTGTCAATATTTTGAATGAGGATACATTTCTTTTTAAAGTTTATTAAAGGTTCATACAATGGTGCAAATTCTGTAATTTTACATTTAATAGTAAAACAAAGCATTTTGTCATAGAAAATTTATTTATTTTTTGAAGTTTTATTGAGTTATACTTCGTCTATGTCTAAATTCGAAAGCACAAGCAACATGCTTCCATAGATTGCAGCAAAGTAGAAATGTTTAAAGTTCAAACATGCTAAAGGAGCTAATTTTTTACTTTCACATTTAATAGGAAACAATCAGCCTTTTATGATTGATAATAAATTTAATTTAAAAATCTTATTCAAAGGAATCTTAGATTAATCCTAGATTTAAAAATCCAGTTTTTAAAACCAAGTGGTCAGTTTTGCATGTGTTCATACTCTGTAACAAAGCTGAGATTCAGATGGCAACCTTTGAAAAAAAGCCAAGAGGTTGAAAGTCAGTATATCGGATTCTTTTCCTATTCATCTTGATAAAAAGCACTGACTTTATATCATTTATACATTCAGTAATTATATCCCATTGTGTAGGAAATAACGAAAAATGAGGAACAATCAATAAAATAGATGGTGTGCCAGAAAGAAAAATCCATTCAGACATTTGTTAGCATGAATGATTTGATCATGCTAACACTAGTTTTTGAATAAGTATTATCTATAATAAAATATATTTCCCAGTGAGCTAGAAGGTGAGACGATCACAGGTGAATCTTTTGACAATTTCATTGAGTATCTGTTAGTTGTTTTCCATGTAATATACATTGGCAAGTCTTGATGGCCAAACGTAGCATGTATGACTTTTTAAATCTTTGTGATAGTCACCAGAATAATCTCATTTAAAATCTAGCTTGATTTTTAAATGCAACTGATTTTGGTACTTTTAGCAAAATGGTATAAGAAGTTGTTTTTTGAGAATTGTTTTTCAATATGGCCTTCAAAAGGAAATTTATTTTCTTTCCCTGGTCTATAGAGCAATACCAACCAAAAGTTCCTCTTTTATTGCTCTTGTAACATTCCCATATCACAAGGAACTTTTGCTCAGTCCCTTATAACTGTGCTTTCTAAGTGTTCATTAGCTAATTCAATCTATTATTCAGTTTATGTATTTTTAAAAGTCTGTTATGTGAAAAGCCATGTACAATTTGCTGTTTGAGAAGTAAAGTGAAAAGTGTATGCCTGCTTAGTATACATGTAGTAAAACAAAATAGAAAGACATGAAAATTTAAATAGTAACATATGGAATGGATAATATGAAGTGTACCAATATAAGAGGAGGAGAATGCAGGTAGGATACTTGTGATTGCCCAGTACCCGGAGTGAACAGATACCATGCGTGATGCAGAGAAGATCAAGGTGTGTATGGATGTGAGTTTGGGTGGCTTCACATCACAAAGAAGGAAAGATAGCAATAGGCCACGGACAGAATTTGGGTGAGCAGAAGGTAAGGAAGGTCAGCAGGCATGGAGATACTTAGTAAGAAACCTTGGAGAGGAAGAAGTCATTCTGTTTGGGGGCCAGTGACAATGCAAGTGTGGCTGGGGTCAAACATAAAAGGAGGAAAATAGGAAGCCTGGGAAACTGAGGTTGGAGTCAACCAATGAAAGGTCTTGAGTTTGGAAATAGGGACAAATTTGCCATTTATTTTCTCCATACTGGGTACCATTTATTCATTCACCAAGAATTTATGGAGTGTTGGGCATGGTCCTGAGGAGCTGGTCATGAAGTAGTGACTAAGATGCTCAGAGTCCCTGCTGCCCTGGAGCCTTTGTTGTAGAAGGGGAAGACAGAAGATAAACCACAAAGCAAATTAACAAGATCATTTTAGCTACTGAAATCATGGTGAAAATAATGAAATAGGATGATGAGAAAGACGATGATTGAGGGCTATGGACACATTTGAATTACATATATGTGTGTTTTAAAGCAAGGAAATAACACTATCAAAACCATGTCTTGATGAAGTTCCATTTGTCTTGACTTGATAAACACACAAACACCAGTGGTAAAGAGGAGTCTCCTGGCCTCCTCACCTCTTATGAGTTTTATAAAACATTTACTGAATGGAGCTTTTCTGGAGACTATTCTTTAATTTTGTTTTGTACGTTAAGAAGATCTCTAATGATAGAGATTTTGATCCAAGTAGAATAGTGAGTTCAAGGCAAGTTGTCACCTTTCCAATGTAGGTCAACAGGAAGTTTCTTTTGGGGGTTTTGGTTAATGATAACATTGTAGAATGGGCCAAGGCTTTGGAAAAGGAGTGTTTGCTTGACCCATCCACTGTCAGTTACTGTCCATGTTCCTTCATGATCATTTCCACTGAATGTTATCATTCTTAAGGAAAAATAAATATTCCTAATGACTATTGATTTCAGTCTGTGTTTGCACAGGTTACATGAATCAACAGCATTTTAGGCAGTGCAGATTTGCCCAAATGAGTCCCCCCACCCCGCACCCTGTGACCAGATGGGCAATGTTAAGCCAACAGCATAGTCAGCAAAAACTGCTGGTAAATATGAACAGAAATGAGTGTTTCAGATAAGAAATGATCTCCTGGATGTGCTGCCAGAAAACAACTGCGTGAGTTTAGCATTCTGGCTGAGGATTTCTGGAGCAAGTCAATTTCATAATCTCCTAAACTCTGCTTGAAAATGCAGATCCCAGCAGTTTGTTCTATTGGTCTCTCACCATGAAAGCACATCTTCCTTTCCTTCAAAAGTTTTATTCATTTTCCACCTCCTTTCAACTTGTAGCCAGAAATTCATTGCAGTATAGCATAAAGAAGTGGACTTTGAAGTCTGAAAGATCTGCGTTCATAAAACAGCTCTATCTGGATGGCTCTGGGGATCATTTCACTTTTTAAGCCTCATTTCCTCTTTCATGTAGATCACTGACTAAATGCTTACCATATCTGAACTTTAAATAATGTAATGACGATAAACCATAGTATGTATATGTATGTGTGTGTGTGTGTATAAATGAATGGATGAATGAATGGATACCTTGCACATAGAAGATGATATACAGACAAATGTTTGAAACTAAGCACCCCATTCCTCCGCTTCCCCCTATAATTCCTTGTTTGGAAAAATTGCCATTATTCTGTATGTGTACCTAGGCTATTTTTTTCTCTCCCTGTTTCCATAATGTCTTAGAACTGTGATTTTCAAACTTTAATATGCATACAGATCACTTGGGGATCTTGTTAAAATGCAGATTCTGATTCAAAGAGTCTGAGGTGGGCCTGAGATGCTGCCTTTTTTTTTTTTTTATGAGTTCCCAGGTGACACTGTGGCTGCTGGTTCATGGAACATGGTTTGAGTGGCAAAGTGTTAGAAGGAAAATTGAAAAGATAGTATTAGGAATGCACTCAGCTACATGTAATATAACATCTAAGAGTACTTTATCAAATTTTGTTCTCACACATCAAGAAATCTAGAGGTGGCAGATTGCTGCTAGCATTACTTTTGTGATTCCATGATATCTTAATTTTCCCTCATGTTTATTGGTGAGTGGCCACAAAATGGGTGCTGCAGTTTCATGCTTCATTTTCACATTCAAAGCATCAAGAAGGGAGAAGGCCCATGCCAAGCTGTTTTCTTTAGTCACGAGAACAGAAGCTTTTTCAGAACTCTCTGAAAACTTTATCTTATGTTACAAGTATCATCTTGGTGTCACATGGCTAATGTTGCTCCAAGATAGCATGGGAAAATGAGTCTTCTAGGAAGAAGGAGAGAGTGGGTATTGAGTGGGACACTAGCAGAGTCTGCCCTATGTTCATCATATCTTGGATAAATAACTTCTATATAGCTCTTCTTGGATACCTAACCTCTTAATATACACTTAAAATATTCGTAATAACTTCTGTAGGCTGAATGTGTATGTGTTCCCCCGAAATTCATAAGTTGAAACCCAATATCCACTGTGATGGTTTTTGGAGGTGAGGCCCTTGGGAGGTGATTAGGTAATAAGGGCAGAGCTTTTATGAAAGGGATTAGTGCCCCTATAAAAGAGACCCCAGAGAGATCACTTGTTCTTTCCACAATGTAGGGATACAACAGGAAGATGGCCTTTTATGAACCAGGAAGCTGGCCCTCACCAGACATTGAATTTTTGCTGGCATCTTGATGTAGACTTCTCAGACTCCAAAACTGTGAGAAATAAATATCTGTTGTTTGTAAGCTACCCGGTCTAGGTATTGTTACAGTAGCCCTAACACACTAAGACAGTAACTCTTTGAAGATTTACTTAGCTGCTTTAATTGGTCAACTGCTTTTTATAGCTCTTATATCACACAAGACTAATATGATCTTCAAGACTACAGAAAATATAATTGTGGGTAAAAAAAGTCAGCTTTCAATTATTTAAGAAAATATTCAGATTCTTACTGAACATACACCATATCACTTAAGTAATCCAGACTCTTAAATACTTTAATTTATATTTAATTAGGTCTCAGTGAAGGAATTAGATGCTAGGAATAATAGGTCAAAGGGAACATGGGAATGTTAATCCCTTAACTATAAATAGAAGACTAGTGATACACAGTAAACACAGATCAAAATGAAGTTCAAAAGGCATGCCTGAAATAGGCTTTTGCAAATGGGACTTCTAAGGAGGAATTATTTTAGCAAAAATAGCTTCTATTTTAAGAAATCATGCATGCTAGACTAATGTATTTAGTGGCAAATAAATTAGTGGATGTCTAATAAAATTTTGTGAAAAAGAATTCTTAATATGAAGAGACAAGCAGATTTATTTTCTAGGAAAATTGAGCCAACTCTTAGGAAATGAGAAATATAAATTTAATATTAATATTAAATTAATTTTCATTAATATTAGATACCAATAATAAAATCAGATTTCAATTACTCAAGACTATATTGACATTTCACCCGCTTTATTTACTGAATCAGTCAGTCAATACACATGAGATCTTTAAATAGTCTGTTAGGGACCGTAGACTAAGATTTTAAGTAAACATAATTACCTCTGTGTCCTAGTATGACACGAACCAAAAAAAAAATCTGTTTCCAGAGATGATGTGCAAAGATATGGTTTTGACTTTAGATACAGATTTGGATTGAAAACATTCACCTGCCACCTTCTTCAGCTGACTGATGCTAGACTATTTCCACACCATATTACTAATGTTGACCATGTAGGATTGTTCTGAAAGTGAAATGAGAGGATAGGTAGGGTGTCAAGCACTCAGTAGGCCTTCAAAAATGTTCTTCTTTCCGTCTCTGTACCTTTCAGAGAATACTCAGTCTGCTTTCTGTTACTTGGTTTTCAGATACTAGATTATCAGAAAGGTGCTTTGAGGGAAAGTATAGGAGGCAAGAGACTGTGAAAGCCTAACAGAGTGGCTCTATTATTTTAAAGTATTATAAGCCCCCAGGACATCTGAAATAAATACTAAAATAACATCTAGAAGCAAATGTAAATGATTTTTACAATTCCCTACTCTTTGATTGTTTGAAAGTCTCAACCTTTAGCAAATTTGGCCATAGTACAGATAATTAAGAGTTGATTAATTCCATTGACTAGATTTAGGCTCAAGGACAGCTGGTTTGGCTTCATACTTTGTTAAATAACATCTTTTTAAGAATCCATGTCAATTAGTGTCTGAACTTAAGAAGTCTTAACGGCAGAGAGAAATTGGGTGGCAAAGATCATTTCCAAAGAAAATGGGTATGCTACTACTGCAGAAACGAGGAGCAACTTCCTACTTGACGTTTTGGAGCAAACCAGGCACATTCACCATTACAGCAATATCAAAGTGGCTGGTTTCTTTTTCTGTGACACAGTAATCATTGTTACCTATTATGTCTAAAATCATAAAAATGATTGATCATATTTTTGGTGCAGGATTAAAGCAGGCAAGGGATAGAAGTAGGGCTAATTTACCCATTATATCCTATGAGCATATGATTAAGGCTTTGGGGCTTTTTAGGGGTTTAAAAATATTTAAGACACAAAATAAAATTTATAGACTCAAGAATACAAAGTTAAAATTGTAAAATGAATAAATGTTTAATTAAATGTCCACAAAGCCTAACATTATGTCAACTTCAATAATTAATAAACTTAGTATCCATAAACATTTCAGTATATTTGAAAACCATCAGTAAGTTATATTTTCTCACTTTGTGAGAGTTGGTGTGTGTGCATGATGAGTGCTGAGAAATTATAACCAGTTCATAAATCAGAAGTTTCTTGTAGCCAAATATCATAAAACATAATTATAAAATCATTAAATTTTTTGCAGCAATTGAATTATGCTTCCTTTGAAATGTGGGTTTGTTTTAGTATGTTTTATTTAACGTAGAATGGGGACTCCAAAAGTTAAGCGAGCATACTTAGACCAGCCCTTGTAGTAAAGACCTGTTGTTCAGTCACTGAGTTGTGTCCGACTCCTTGTGACCCCATGGACTGCAGCGTGCCAGGGTTCCCTGTCCTTCACTGTCTCCTGGAGTTTGCACAAACTCATGTCCATTGAATCAATGATGCCATCCAGCTATCTCATCCTCTGTCGCCCTGTTCTCCTCCTGTGCTCAATCTTTCTAGGTATCAAGGTCTTTTTCAATGTGTCAGATCTTCACCTCAGCTGGCAAAGTATTGGAGCTTCAGCTTCAGTATCAGTCCTTCCAATGAATATTCAGGGTTGATTTCCTTTAGGATTGACTGGTTTGATCTCTTTGCTGTCAAAGGACTCTCAAAAGTTTTCTCCAGCCCCACAGTTTGAAAGCATCTGTTCTTTGGTAGAGACTTGATTGTATATAAAAAAGTATGAGTTGAACACCCATCTTATAGAAATCCTATAATATAGAAAACTCAGTAATGTGATTAATATTTGATGTGCAATTATGGCTGTTATTGGCAGAAGAAATCTCTAAGTTTTATACTTTAACAAATAATTCATCTTTAAAATCTTCTCTCATCATCTTTCTTTTCCTCTGTCCTTACTGATTCTACATTTTAAGATTTCTCAAATATAAAATTCTAGACTTGGTTTTTATGGAGTGTCAGAACTTACTTCTAACTGACACGATTATCTATAGCTGTGAAATTAAGGCTTTGTCTTCCTGGTATCAACATTGCCCTGTCCCATTGCCCTTCTAGATAGCCCTTCACTCCTTCTCCTTAATCTTCATTCGTTTACAAGTTCGTTCAGCATTTATTAAGCCTACTATACCAGACAGTGTGATAGGTTTGGGGAATGTGAAGGTGCCTGCCTCAAAGAACCGGTAATCCAACTACCTAGAGTTACTGTTATGCAAACACGAGCACTGTCCAAACAGACATACTCCAGTCCTGCTGAAGCACTGTTTATTGGGGGGAAACTGAAGGAAACAGAAGCAGTGGCCAGTGTGCAGGTCTCTAGGGCAATGCACAGAAATCTGGCAGGACCAGACACTAGACCCTAGGAGAGGGGAGAAATAAAATCGAGAGGAAACTTAATCCAAAGGACAGCAGAAATAGAGAAAAAGGAAAAACAGAAAAGAAAAATTGGAACAAAGGAAGAGCATACGATAAGATGGAAAAAGGAACCCAAATAGTTTATAATCATAATAATTGTAATTAACTCTCTAGTTAAAAAGCAATGATCAGCAGCCAAAATTTAAAAAAAATTTTTTTTCTAAGTTGTATTGTTTACAAGAAAGGTCTACAGTAAAAAAGCACAGAAGTGTTGGGATTAAGATAATTAAAAATATTATATCAGATAAATATTAATCTAGAGTTGATATATCCATATATCCTCAAAATAGACTTTGAGGCAAAATATGTTACTAAGAGGGCCACTACATATCAATAAAAGTTTTAATGAGTAAAAAGTGTTGACAGTTTAAAACTTGTGTTGTCTAATAATAGAGCTTCAAATTCTGTAAAAATCAGATCAGATCAGATCAGTCGCTCAGTCGTGTCCGACTTTTTGCGACCCCATGAATCACAGCACGCCAGGCCTCCCTGTCCATCACCAACTCCTGGAGTTCACTGAGACTCACATTCATCGAGTCAGTGATGCCATCCAGCTATCTCATCCTCTGTCGTCCCCTTCTCCTCCTGCCCCCAATCCCTCCCAGCATCAGAGTCTTTTCCAATGAGTCAACTCTTCGCATGAGGTGGCCAAAGTACTGGAGTTTCAGCTTTAGCATCATTCCTTCCAAAGAAATCCCAGGGCTGATCTCCTTCAGAATGGACTGGTTGGATCTCCTTGCAGTCCAAGGGACTCTCAAGAGTCTTCTCCAACACCACAGTTCAAAAGCATCAATTCTTCGGCACTCAGCCTTCTTCACAGTCCAACTCTCACATCCATACATGACCACTGGAAAAACCATAGCCTTGACTAGACGAACCTTTGTTGGCAAAGTAATGTCTCTGCTTTTCAATATGCTATCTAGGTTGGTCATAACTTTCCTTCCAAGGAGTAAGCGTCTTTTAATTTCATGGCTGCAGTCACCATCTGTAGTGATTTTGGAGCCCAGAAAAATAAAGTCTGACACTGTTTCCACTGTTTCCCCATCTATTTCCCATGAAGTGGTGGGACCGGATGCCATGATCTTCGTTTTCTGAATGTTGAGCTTTAAGCCAACTTTTTCACTCTCCACTTTCACTTTCATCAAGAGGCTTTTGAGTTCCTCTTCACTTTCTGCCATAAGGGTGGTGTCATCTGCATATCTGAGGTTATTGATATTTCTCCCGGCAATCTTGATTCCAGCTTGTGTTTCTTCCAGTCCAGCATTTCTCATGATGTACTCTGCATATAAGTTAAATAAACAGGGTGACAATATACAGCCTTGACGAACTCCTTTTCCTATTTGGAAATGGAAAATATCTGTAAAATATCTGTAAAAATATCTGTACAATATCTGTAAAAATATATATTGATAAATTATAAGGAGAAATAACAAACTTACCATAATTGAAATAATTTGTACTTTTCCCTCTCAGTAATTCATAGATGAAGAAAACCATAATGATATAGAAGTTACAAGCAAACTTGAATGTATATGTATATATATGCATATATATATAGAGAGAGAGAGAAAGAAAGGTTGATTATAGTAAACAATTGTGCTATATATTCTTTTCAAGCACATGTAGAACCTTATAAAATTTGAATACATACTGGAACATAAAATAATCTCAACAAATGTCAAAGAACATTATCATACATCTCATCTTTTCTGATCACAACTACATTAGAAATCAAAAACATTTGAATCATCAGGTGGATGAAACTGGAGCCTATTATACAGAGTGAAGTAAGCCAGAAAGAAAAACACCAATACAGTATACTAATGCATATATATGGAATTTAGAAAAATGGTAACAATAACCCTATGTATGAGACAGCAAAAGAGACACTGATGTATAGAACCGTCTTATGGACTCTGTGAGAGAGGGAGAGGGTGGGAAGATTTGGGAGAATGGCATTGAAACATGTAAAATGTCATGTGTGAAACGAGTTGCCAGTCCAGGTTCGATGCACGATGCTGGATGCTTGGGGCTGGTGCACTGGGACGACCCAGAGGGATGGAATGGGGAGGGAGGAGGGAGGAGGGTTCAGGATGGGGAACACATGTATACCTGTGCCGGATTCATTTTGATATTTGGCAAAACTAATACAATTATGTAAAGTTTAAAAATAAAATTAAATTAAAAAAAAGAAATCAAAAACAAAACAATAGAAAACAAAAACATACCCTACACTTTTGAAATTTAAGGAAAAATATATATATATAGTTTAAAGGACAAATATTGGAAATTTGAAAATACTTGTAATTTAAATATATTAAAATACTATTTCTAAAATTTGGGGGATGCAACTAATGTGATATTTAATAGGAAGTTTATAGTCTCAGGTGCTTAATTAGTTCAGTTCAGTTGCTCAGTCGTGTCTGACTCTTTGTGACCCCATGGACTGTGGCACACCAGGCTTCCCTGTCCATCACTAACTCCCAGAGCTTGCTCAAACTCATGTCCATCAAAGTGGTGATGCCATCCAACCATCTCATCCTCTGTCGTCCCCTTCTCTTCTTGCCTTTAATCTTTTGCAGCATCAGGGTCTTTTCCAGTAGGTGTAAAAACCTTTTCGCGTTAGGTGGCCAAAGTATTGGAGTTTCAGCTTCAGCATCAGTTCTTCCAATGAATATTCAGGACTGATTTCCTTTAGGATGGACTGGTTGGATCTCCTTGCAGTCCAAGGGACTCTCAAGAGTCTTCCCTAACACCACAGTTCAAAAGTATCATCAGTTCTTCAGTACTCAGCTTTCTTATATTAGAAGACTAAAAATAAGTGAAACCTCCACATTAGAAAGCTAGAAAAAACACAGAATAAGCTCAAAGAGTGTAGAAAGATGAGAATAATAGATAACATAAATTAAAAGAAATATATAATAGTTCAAATAAAAGCCAAGTCATTTATTTTAAAAGATTAACAGCAGTGACAAACAACCGACAAAACTCATAAAATAGAGAAATCAAAAAGCCAAAAGCCCACAAAACGGTACTAAGAATATAAAAAGGACTGACTACAGATGCCGCAGAGATCCAAACGCTAATGAGAACGACTGGCTTAGACTGTGCACAGGTTTTATGCAAGAGAGAAGTTAGAAGAAAGAGTATATAGCATAGGTTGAGTGCTGAAGTAGAAAGGAGGAAGTCTTCTGCTTTTCTCAGAGAACTAAGAAACAGGGATCTCAGTGAGAATGAGAAAAGCAGATAGGGAATTTATAGCTCCTTAAAAATAGAAAAAAAAGTGTTAAGTGTTAGTCACTCAGTCGTGTCCAAATCTTTGTAACCCCATGGACTGTAGCCCACCAGGCTCCTCTGTCCATGGAATTCTTCAGGCAAGAATACTGGAGTGGGTAGCCATTCCCTTTTCCTGGGGATCTTCCCAACCCAGTGATCAAACCTGGTCTACTGCATTAGAGGCAGATTCTCTACCGTCTGAGCAACCAGGTATAGCTCCTTGACTATCCTGCAAATCACTGTCATTGATCTTTTTTACACCTTTTCACCAGAATTTACTCCTCTAAAAAAAAGGTACAAGTATTTCCTTTGACAAAGACTTTGGAGGCATGTAACTTAGTAGTCATGGAGCATTTGGGCAACCCCTCTCATGCTTAGCACCATCATGGTGCTAAGTACTTTGAGAACATATTTAATTTTTCAACTCAGTGTAAAAAGCCACTTGGATCAACCCTGATAAGAAAGATGAGTCAAGGTGAAAAACGTATTTTGAACCAAAAAAATCTATAACTTTACAGAAACAAGTGTTATTTGCTCCTTAAATAGCATTAGAAACCCTTTGTATAAAGGATTTCCACATATTCCAAACAATGATAATACACACAATCTCTATAGGTGGTTATGTTGGAGTACTCATTCAGCTGGCAGGTCTTTAAAAAGAAAATTTGAATTACCTTACTTAGGATAATTACTCATTTAATGTTTTTTTTTTTTGATTGAGGAAATAGATTAATAAACCCACTTAATATTTCATAGGTGCTCAAAAATGGAAATTATTTTGTCAATGTTTAATATCTTTACTATAATATATATGTTAAAGAGAACATACAGTCCCTACTCTGAGGAGTATATTTCTTGATGATCCTTTAAATGAAACTAGCAATAGACTGGGGTATGCATTGATTTCTTTAGTTAACTGTTTAAAATTTACTATATGAGTGATAGTTAAAGACTGCACACATCTATAATAATCAAAAGATTTCTCTAATTCCAATTAGATGATTAATTGACTATTCTTTATTACAGTTTTTTCTGTGTTTGTCCTCCAAGAATTGGGTAATCTTTTCATGAGTTGAATTGAATAAGCTGGGAACTGGGGGTTAATTTTTCTTACACCGATGGTACCAATATCATCACTGGTACTAGTTCAAGTTATGTCACTACTGTTCTTTTCCTGATGCTTTATAATACAAAAATGTTTTTCTGTCATCAAAATGTGACTATAAATTCAGTGGGAAGTAGAAAGTTTATTAATTTAAGTTTATGTCATCATAAGGCTTGTGCACAGAAAGAATGAACAAAAGATTACATGAATTCAGTCTAGAAACTGATTTGTCTGAGTACCATATGCATGTTGGTAGAATAAACTTTGCACCGCATCTTCCTTTTTATGCAGCCAAAAGCTCACAGAGCAGTGCTTTTCCATTTGGATTCCATCATTTATTTTGTTTATCACTTCCTGGCCCTTTCCCACGGGACAGCACCAAACTGATGACTCAGGTTTCAAAAAGCCACTCAATAGGTCAAAGATAAAGTTACTTCTCTTCTCCTGCTAGCCCCCTCCTCCTTGCTTACTTTATCTTCATGTGAACGCTGTTGAACTGCATCACAAGACACACACGCGCGTGCGTGCACACGCACACACACACTAAAAAGAGGAGCAAGCCTTTGCAAAACAGTGAGTACATGCTTAGCCCCCAGTCAGATATTTTTGCATCAATCTTTTTTGTTCCTGCAAAGACAGAATAATTGGCATCATAAAGCCATCAAGTTCTACCCGGGTTTCTAAGTTCAAGTCAGAGGCTTGAGTTCTAGGCCCAACACTTGAAACATGTCTTGTGAGTAATTTCAACAGTTGATGTTCTATTCGTTTCAAGACTTTTTTCACTGGTCACTCACCTGCCCCCACAGCATGGCAAGTTACATATCCACATAAAATATGATGTGAAACCAGTGCCAGATCCCAGGAAGAAAGCTAACAAGAAGCATTATAAGTAATAGCTCTTGAAAAGACTTCGGTGTCAGTCTTCTTAAGTGTACTTCTGGAAGAGTTTGTGTCAAACTATTCATAGTTAAACAAATGTATTGCTCTCTTTGAATACAAGTAATTTTAGAGTTTTTTTAAACTTAATTTTCCGCATTTTATAAATATTTTCCTTCAGCTTAAATTGCGGAATATGCTAACTATAAATTGTGTCAAAATAGCAATAATATTTCATAAGTCCAGATGTCCTGTTTCACATAAAAGAATGAAGATTTTCCTTGTTTATTTTGGCAGATGAATGAAACAGGTGACCCTTCCATTTGGTCCCACAAAAGCAGTTAACAATTTCTCTTCAGTCAAAACAGGAAGGGAATTTGGGGGGCAACCCTCTGGCATGGGGACCATCTTGCCCTCAGGCCTTTGAAATGTAGATCACAGACTGCTATCACATGTCCTCCATCCAACCCCATTCTCCAGAGATGAAATAGGGACCAAGGGTGTTCAGTAATTGAGAAGGTCCAGGTTATATTAACCATAGATTCACAAGATTGGGTTGATCCCCCAGACACACGGATGGCTAAGGGAGCTTCAACAGATCCAATGACAAGAGTTACGTGGACTCATGGGTTGGCCATTTCTCTTCCTTAGCACTCTCCATCCCTGCCTAAATCCTACCCAGTGGCTGCAGGCTTCTGACAGTAAGTGACAGGCACCACTGTCTACCTGGGAGCTGGTATTCCCACTGTTACCAGAGTTAATATCTGGAGGGAAGTGAGTCCCCTCTACTTGCTCTCTCACAGCCCTCTGTGGTATCATTATCTGTGACATTCTGATAAGGCTCAGAGTGGAGTGGGCTGTGGGGATCAGCCAGCAAGTCCGAGACAGAGCAGGACTAGAATCTTTGTTTACCCCTGGCCTGTTCTACATCATTGCCTTCAGAAAGAAGCCAGCAATTGCCCATCAGATGCCAGAACATGATATTGCTCCATGAAGACAAACACTCTGTTGCCCTATTCATCTATTGTTTTGTGAGACCAAACTTTGAATGTTCTTTTGCATTTTTTAAGCTTTTAGTTTTAGTATTTAGACCTTAGATCCACAAATGAGTTACTAATATTCCCCAGTGTATAATATATGATCCCCTTCATTATCATTTAAAGCATTTATTCTTCCCCTTTATTTTCCTCTCACATTACACTACCCTGACAGGTTCAATATATGTCTTTACATAGGCGTGTAGTCTTGAAAAAATTTCTCTCATAGTCCACTGTTATCATCAGTCCGGGTGATATCTCTTTCTGATTTTATTTTATCTGTTTTCTTCTTCATTCTGAACCCTGTCTTAGGAATACACCCTAATATGGTTAATATATATCTTTGAATAAGAATATATTCTAGGAAAATATTCATTGTTGTTTTGCATTTTATATTTAAAATTTTAATTTACATAAATGATGTTGTATTCAAGATCTGATTCTGTAGATTTTGCTTAACTCTATCATTTTAAGATCTGTCTTTTTTGTGTACTTTCAGTTTACTGCTTCTAATCACCGCTTTGTTTTCTATGGGTGACTTTCATTTTGGTGTTTTTAATTTATTTTGAGGTCACTTGTACACAATGGTTTTAGATAGTGGTCCAAATTACTTTTCTTTATAAATAGAGCCAATTTTCAAAACATTATCCAAGAAACATTATTGTCATCAGTTTTGAATGAAATTAGGCTCCTCTCTCTCCCCTTATTTTAAAGAAATTTTAATTGAAATTAATTGAAATGCTTAAATATCCTTCTTTCTTTCTTCATTTGGCTAGGTAAGTCTATTTAATTCAGTTAAATGAACATTTCTCAAGCACCTACTCAGAGCTAAATATGCTGAGTACTGGGAAAGTGAGATGAATTGAAGCCAATGTTACAGTCTAGTAGGGGAGACACTTCCACACTAACAACATAATGTAGAAAATTCAGTAATGAAGGCACATACTGAAGGTTATAAGAACCATGAAGAGACTTCATAGAAGTGAAGTTCAATTGGGCCTTGATTCTTGAAGCAGGTGTAAGTGTTAGACATTTTTAAGGAGGTTAGAGATCACATTCCAAAAAGAAGAAAAGGCCTCTTTAAGATACCAAGATGTGACAAGAGGTGGGTTTTAATAGCAGCCAGGCAATGCCATTAGGAGAAAGGAACGGTGTGAGTATGAAATGCCAAGTTAGATTATGACTGGTTAAGATCACACATGTTTCTGAGAGCTGGCAGTGGTCATTGCGGTGCTCAACTGGGAGAGGATCCTAATAAAGTTTAAATTCTTGGAGTAAAACTTTGGGCCAGATGAATGCAACTGAAAGAGGAAGAAGCTGATATCAGGGAGACAAATTAGGAGACAGTTGTCAGAATCAAGGGTGAGACAATGAGGGCTTGCTTCACAGCAATGGCGGCGGGGAAGTGGAGGAGGGGATGGATTGGAGAGGTATCCAGGAACAAAAAACATTTGTAAACCACCAATGGCTCTGGAAGTTGAGCAGAAGGCCTCTGAATTGATTATTGCAGTGTGTCTGGTTCTTACTTGTTTAATATGGCCATGACCTAATAAAACTATGGTGCTAAGTTTTAAGGCTGCAGTCCTATATAGAACTTGAGAAAATTTCTCTCTGGCTTAGGAAAACACTTGATGGGCCTCTGGGCTCTGTAAAGGTCTGTTCCAGGACCTAGTCACAGATGAGGAGTTTGAGGAAAATAGGGTTGTCTACTTTGTGCTCTGGAAAAAATAGATTTCAGCTCTCAGAACTGGTGGAAGTGAAGGGGGACTGAGATCTGTTGAAAGAGAGTAAGAGGATTCTCTGTAACAGCTATGGCTGAGGAAACCCAGGAGTGTTGATGCCCAGTTTCAAATGACTTCTAAGACTTTGTGGTAAATCTTCTCCAGTTTTTTCAATCTTTGATAACCTCTACTATAGAATTCAGCACTTTTTTGAGTTGCACTTTGACAATGAAGAAGAGGAGACTGTGCATCCAGCATGGGGCAGAGTGGTTTGAGGACAAAGGTAGAAGAAGCCTGGAGAGGTAACTGAGGATGGCAGGGCTCAGGAGTTCAGGGGAGGAGGAATAGGTGTCCAACACTGCAACACAGACACACCCAGAAATCCTTGAAAATACCCAAGTAGCACTCAGGGCTGGTGAAGTGGACAAGAGCCTAGATTTCAGTTACTTTAATTGGAAACTTAAGGGAAGGGTAACTCAGTAGGTCAGAGACTCCGGCACTCCAGTTACAAGATAACCAAAACATTCATACCAGAACCCTAGATACAAAGACTCTAAACCCAACTTGGTGTGCCTTGTGTGGCCTGCATTTCCTCAGTGACTGAGAGAAGATGGGTTATACTGGGTCCAAGATAACTTCTGATTCTAAAATTCTCAACTAACCTGATCAGCTGCTTTAAGTGCTGACTAACATGGTAAGTCTTGCAAGTGGTTTTCAGAGTGTTGTTTTGGTTCACCACATTGTACGCCAGGGTCAAATGTCTTCTCTTGTGTTGATTTTCCCTCAATCACTCTCTGCTGCCTTTATTTCACTTAAATGGGGGAATGTGCCTTATTCACACCCCAAATCTTCAATCAGTTGAAATTTTTTATGCAACTACAAAGAAGGAAATACTGCATTTTTAAAACCTCAAAATGACTTGAAGTGTTCAGTTCATAGCTAGAGGGGATTTAATCCTCTTTCTACCAGGGCCTTGTAAATTCTATAATAAAGAGCATACCTCTCCCGCTTGGTTCCATTTTAAATGAATTGTGCTCCTCTATGACAATTTTGGAATTCCTAAGCACCTTTTCTTGGCTCACTGCTTATTTCACCTCCAGACTTTTGGGGCTACTGCTTTTTTCCCCTAATTGTGGACTTGAGATTGCTCTCAAAATAACTTTTACTGTGAAGCTTATGTCTCTTCTCATTGTGGCAAAAGTGATATGGGCAAAACATATACTACTTTTATTTTCTAAAATTAAAAAAACATAGTTGTGCAACAGCCATAAGTAACTATTACAATTATAATATCAATAATAAAAGCATCTTTGTGTCTCTACTCTGTAACAGACAAAAGAGTAGTTGTAGAGAAAAAGTATTTGCTTTTTAGTATGTACTTTTCTAGCCAGTGGTAGAAAGAAAATATACTTTATTTAATGTCTGTAATTCCCTTTAGTAGTTGTACTCCCTAGAATGCAATTGTTGCCATATCCACTGATGAGTGTTCATAAAAATAGTTGGGACACATTGTAGATTATTATTTAGAAGAGAAATCTATTAATTTTTTCTTTAAATTAACCTGTAAATTAATTTAATTCCTTTAATCTGTTAAAAATTATTGTAGGGAAACAATTATTTTGTTCAGTTCCTTTGCTGAAATTTAGTACAATTCCATTCAAAGTACTTTCTTTTAGGGAGAGGAAATTTGCATTAAAATATGTGTGAAGAAATAAAATTCATCAAATATAAATCATTTACAGAATATTCAAATTGCAGGTGTAAGAATGCCAGTAACTAGATAAAAATGAGGTGGTGTAAGAAACAGAGTAATTTCAAAGAGTAGTATTAACTTGAAACTATCTTTTCCAAAGCATGAAGAATAATAAAGCAGCTATTTTACTGCCAAAACAATTTTAAGTTAACAAGAGAAGTCTGGCTCCAAAAAAGACCACCAGACTTGAAGCTAAAGATAGTGCTAAGAACACACTCAGTTCACCCAGCTCACATTTTTGTGGTGACCCAGTAACAAAGGAAAAGCTTATGGCATCTTTTATGTTGTTGCAAATGGATGTAGGTCTTAGCATTGAGGGCAAAGCTCATTTTCCTATATATCCAAAGATCACTGGTGCACATCTTTTGTGGATAAATATATAAATATTTTGGTTTACTCTCAAAATTTTCTTGTTTTTCTCCATGTTGTGTTACTTATATTTTCCACAGAATGAATGTATTCAACTTCAAAACAGCACCATTCATTGGGAAAATTTCTGTAAAATCACAGATGGTTTCTTTGGAAGCCCCAGTGTAAAAGAAAATCAAGGCACTTCACAGAGGAGGAAAATTTTCCAATAATGCATTGTGTGTACATGTTATGCAGGAAAAAAATGTTGGGTGGCCATTGTGAAATTAATCAACTTTCTGAAGACCAGTTTCATTTCAAAAAAATTGGGGGAGTGGAAATTTCTATTAGAGAACTTTTCCAGGATTAAAAAATTGTAAAAACTAATGGAAACATTATAACGAGTTGCTCTTTATAAACATAAACACTTGGAAAGAAAGAAATTGAAGTATGAATTATGAGCAATCAAAATATTTCCTATTTTCTATCAACTGATACACCTACCAAAATACAAAATAAAATGTTAAGTGTAATTGTACTTATTAATTTAAAAAACACTCATTGAATGTTCATCATGTGTCATGCACAGTCCTAAGCATTTTACAAGTATTAACTCATTGAATTATCATAATAGCCCAGGAACAAAAATGGCTATTGTCCCATTTTTTCAGTGGAGGAAATGGAGGCACAGAGCTGGAAAAGAGCAGAACCAGATGTCAAATGCAGCCCTGATTCCAGCATCTGTGCTCTTCACCCCTTGCTCCATTGCCTCTCAGATATGTCTTTGCTATGTGCATGATTTGCTAGATGATGGCCCATGAAGAAGAAAACAAGGTAAGCTCTCTAACACTGCAATATTCGACAGCCAGAGATGCTTGTAACAGGGGAGCTAAGAGAGCTTTCTTGTTTGTCAGTGCTCCCTGCTTCCCTCCACACCCCTCCTGAGAGCGTGCAAACAAACCCCTTTGCAACCTGTCAGTGTGCAATTTCTGACCCACCACCTTTTTTATTTTCATTCCTTCCTATGTTTCTATTCCTAAAAGCCCCATTGGACAGAGAAGAAGCAATCTGGGTTGATGGAATTTCTCCCCCGCCTCAGCTCTCAGTCTTGGTTCTAAACTACGTATTGTCTTTCCAGGAATGATGAATGTATGAGTCTCATAGATAATCAGGCTAAAGAACCTGGTCCCAGGATGGATCCACTGATATGCATAAACTTTATATATTATAAGAGCTAGTATCTTCTTTTTTTATTGGTGGATAATTGCTTTACAATGTTGTGGTGATCTCTGCTGCACATAAACATGAATCAGTCATAATTTTATATATATATATATATATATATATATATATATATATATGTATGTAATATAGGACTTCCCTGGTGGCTCAGATGGTAAAGCATCTGTCTACAATACAGGAGACCGGGTTCTATCCCTGGGTTGGGAAGATCCCCTGGAGAAGGAAATGGCAATCCACTCCAGGACAATTGCCTCGAAAATCCCATGGACAGAGGAGCCTGGTAGGCTACAGTCCATGGGGTCACAAAGAGTCGGTCACGACTGAGCGACTTCACGTCACTTCACTATGTGGAAAATAGATGGGGAAACAGTGGAAACAGTGTCAGACTTTATTTTTCTGGGCTCCAAAATCACTGCAGATGGTGACTGCAGCCATGAAATTAAAAGACGCTTACTCCTTGGAAGGAAAGTTATGACCAACCTAGATAGCATATTGAAAAGCAGAGACATTACTTTGCCAACAAAGGTTTGTCTAGTCAAGGCTATGGTTTTTCCAGTGGTCATGTATGGATGTGAGAGTTGGACTGTGAAGAAGGCTGAGTGCCGAAGAATTGATGCTTTTGAACTGTGGTGTTGGAGAAGACTCTTGAGAGTCCCTTGGACTGCAAGGAGATCCAACCAGTCCATTCTGAAGGAGATCAGCCCTGGGATTTCTTTGGAAGGAATAATGCTAAAGCTGAAACTCCAGTACTTTGGCCACCTCATGCGAAGAGTTGACTCATTGGAAAAGACTCTGATGCTGGGAGGGATTGGGGGCAGGAGGAGAAGGGGATGACAGAGGATGAGATAGCTGGATGGCATCACTGACTCGATGGATGTGAGTCTCAGTGAACTCCAGGAGTTGGTGATGGACACGGAGGCCTGGCGTGCTGCGATTCATGGGGTTGCAAAGAGTTGGACACGACTGAGCGATATGTATATATATATATATATATATATCTCCCTCTTGGGGGCTTCCCAGGTGGTGCTAGTGGTAAAGAACCTGCCTGTCAATGCAGGAGACATAAGAGACATGGGTTCGAGCCCTTGGTGGCAAAGATTCTCTGGAGAAGGAAATGGCACCCCGCTCCAGTATTCTTGCCTGGAGAATCCTGTGGATAGAGGATCCTGGCAGGCTACAGTCCATGGGGTCGCACAGAGCTGGACATGACTAAAGTGACTTAGCAGAGCACAGCACTACCCCTCCATTCCACCTCTCTAGGTCATCACGCAGCACCAAGCTTGAGCTCCATGTGTTATACAGCAGCTTACTGCTAGTTATCTATTTTACACATGATATAGTGCATATATATCTATGCTACTTTTTCAATTTGTAAGAGCTAGTATCTTAATTAATCTTGCTTAGTTCAGTCCCACTTTTTAAAATAATTCCTCTATCATCTGTACAGTGCTGCAATACTCAAGAAATTCATTAAAAAAACTGCTGTTTTTCCATGTGAGTTATTTGTATAACTGCTCAGCTCTCCTAGTTAATTCCCATTGTGGTTTCTGTGGAAATAATGAGGCAACTAGCTTAGAAATTGTGTTCTGCAAAATTTCCTTTAAAGCCTAACAAATAATGTAAGTTACATGTTTAAGCTTTGCTTTATAAGACACATTTATTTTCTTCTAAAAACTGATTTTACTACTATGACATTGTCATTTGGTATTTATGAAGCACTAATTCATTGTGGATGAGTGAGTGAACAAAGATGCCTGACACATGAGTGGATTTTTATCAGCATCTGCATCATAAGACTAGCAAGTTAAAGGACTGTGATTGTTTAGAGATTTGGCCAGAGTAACATAGTTGGAGTCAGGAATAACCCCTTGAATCTTGGAGTCTTGTTTAATTAGTCCATCTACTGCTGATCATTTGCATTGTTTTAGATATTTCTGACCTAGAAATCATGACATTGGGGCTGATCTTCATAGCCCAATGTGATATAGGCTCTAGAAAATACCTCTGATTTGCGCAGCTAAAGAATTCAGGTAACACTCAAGATCTCTATCGTGAATTCCCTCCCAAGTAGATACTCCCCTTGAATGTTTGTTTGTTTTTCTTACCCCATATAGAGTGTTTTATTTCCCTGTTGAGTTATTGAGATAATTGTAACTCTGTTGACCTGGCCTCAGAAAACTGGAAAGGATCCTGACTTCCATTTCAGCACCAGTTTCTGGATCTTGTCAGGTCTTGTGTTTGTTTAAAAGATGATATATTTTGAGGTCAAATTAGTCTAAGCACCAAATTTAGGATTTTGTGAAAGAGAAAAAGGCAAAAGGGCAAAGGTTTGCAAAACCTAATGTGAAGAGAAATGTTTGTGTAAGGTTTTTTAAGAATTAATGAAAACATGAAAGGTCATTGAAACACTGCCACTTGCAGGGCTATGAACCCAACTGACAGCAGTGTCTGAAAGCATGAGAACTAGAAAGTACACATGCCCTTAAAGGCAAATGCAATGCAGGGAAGTCAGCCAATGGCATGTGTGCCAAAACTATATTTAGTTTTGGAAACTATAATTTCACTGTAAGTGAAGTATATTACAAAGATTTTTTTTTTTTGAAATCACAGAAGTACTGTCTTTTCAGAGATTATAGATCTGTGGGTTGAATAGGAACTCTTGGTCTCGTGAAGATAAATGCCATTGCCAATCAGGGAAATATTTTTAAAGCCTCTAACAGGTCTATTAAGAGAAGCCAGACTTTGCTTTTCTCATAAAGACAATGAAGTGAACCTTGGGAAAAACTTCAGGTCTATTAAAGCTTACTCTTCACATTTGCCTTTGTTGCTCAGGGCTTTTAAGGTCACCACCATTTGCCTTTTTAATATATTTTATTGAATATATTTTATTGAAGTATAGTTCATTTACAATATTTCAGGTGCACAGCACGGTGATTCAGTTATACAAATACAAATGTATTATTTTTTAAATTATTTTGCATCATAGGTTATTATATTAACTGTAATTCCCTATGCTATACAGTAAGTCTTTGTTGCTTGCTGCATATCTATTTTTTAATCAGAAATCTAGCATTCTATTCATACTAAGTCAAACAACTGGAATCTAAATGTCATAATTTTTTAGTTAAGCAAAAATTCATAAGTTTTCTAAAATATATGTTATACATATTTTTATATATGTATACAAAGGCTTTTCTACTACACTTGATAAAGGCTTGAGAAAGAACATTAAAAAAAAGAGATGGAAAAATTGGAGAATATAAACTAAATGAAATGGGAGCACTGAATATGAAATAGAAAAAGTGAAACAAAATAGAAAAAATAGAAAAAGTGAAATAAAAGTAAAAGATCATATAATCCAGTTGTTTTTAAACATGACTGCTCATGAGAAACATATCTGGAGCTCTGGAGAAAAAAGCAATACCTGAGCATTTGTATTTTTAAAAAACTTTCAAGATAATTCTGGTATGCATCTGGATTTTAAAAAGTGATTATGGGTTTTTCTATTAGATCCTAGTTTTGCTGATATAGAGTATTATTATTTTTCTCTTGACCAATCATGATACAATGGTATTAAGTGAGTAATCATTACATAATCACAATAGTAAAAGATGTTTATCAATTTTCACAATCAATAGCCAGACAAAAATAAAGAATAATTATAGTTGCAAGCTATAATGGGAACATGATTAACTTTACAATATAAAGTAATTACCTAAAATTTGGGGGGTTCAAGCAGAGTGATGTGGTAAGTAGAAGTGCATACAGGCACACGTTTTCATCCACCCAGTCAGTCTATGTCTTGTGGTTGGTGCATTTAATCCATTTACATTCAAGCCAATTATCAATATGTAAGATCCTATTACTGTTTTCTTAATTGTTTGGGGTTTTATTTTTTTTGTAGGTCTTTTCCTTCTCTTGTTTTTTTTTTTTTTTCCTGCCTAGAGAAGTTCCTTTAGCATTTGTTGTAAAGCTGGTTTTGTAGTGTTGAATTCTCTTAACTTTTGCTTGTCTGGAAAACTTTTGATTTCTTCATCAAATCTGAAGGAGAGTCTTGCTGAGTAGAGTATTCTTGGTTGTAGGTTCTTCCCTTTCATCACTTTAAATATATCATGCCATTCCCTTCTGGCTTGTAGAGTTTCTGTTGAGAAAGCAGCTGATAGCCTTATGGGAATTCCTTTGTAAGTTACTTGTCATTTTTTCCTTGTTGCTTTTAATATTTTATCTCTATCTTTAATTTTTGTCAGTTTGATTACTATGTGTCTTGATGTGTTCCTCCTTGGGTTTATCCTTCCTGGGACTCTGTGCTTCCTGGACTTGGTTGACTATTTCATTTCCCATGTTCAGGAAGTTTTCAGCTATTATCTCTTCAAATATTTTCTCAGGTCCTTTCTCTCTCTCTTCTCCTTCTGGGACCCCTATAACGCAAATGTTGATGCATTTAATGTTGTCCCAGAGGTCTCTTAGGCTGTATTCATTTCTTTTCATTCTTTTTTCTATATTTTGTTCTGTGGTAGTGATTTCCACCATTCAGTCCTCCAGGTCATTTATCCATTCTTCTGCCTCAGTTATTCTGCTGTTTATTCCTTCTAGTATTATTCATCTATGTTTGTTCTTTAATTCTTCTAGGTCTTTGGTAAACATTTCTTGCATCTTCTCAATCTTTGCCTCCATTTTTCCTCCAAGATCCTGGATCGTCTTCACTATCATTATTCTGATTTCTTTTTCTGGAAAGTGGCCTATCTCCACTTCATTTAGTTGTTTTTCTGGGATTTTATCTTATCCCTTCATTTGGAACATAACTTTCTGCTTTTTCATTGTGATTAACTTTTGTAATATGGTTTCTGTTTTAGCTGCTGTGAGACTGTGTTTCTTCTTGCTTCTTCTATCTGCCCTCTGATGGATGAGGCTAATAGGCTTGCGTAAGCTTCTTGATGGGAGGGAACTGTGATGGGAAAGACTGGGTCTTGCTCTGGTAGGCAGGGCCTTGCTCAGTAAAGCTTTAATCCAATTATCTGCTGATAGGTGGGGTTGCACTCCTTCCCTAGTAGTTGTTTGGCCTGAGGCAACCCAGCCCTGGGGTCTATAGGCTCTATGGTAAGGTTAATGGCAAACTCCAAGAGGGTTTATTCCAAGGGGGACCTTCCAGTGTCCCTGTATCTGTCTGTGATGAGCCCCTGCTGACCCATGCCTCCACAGGAGGCCCTTTAACCCTGGCAGGCAGTTTGGGATCAGTCTCCTGTGAGGTCATTGCTTCTCTCCACTGGGTCTTGGTGCACACAAAATTTTGTCTGTGCCCTCCAAGACTGGAGTCTCTGTTTCCCTCAGTCCTCTGGAAGGCCTATAATCAAATCCCACTGGCCCCCAGCGCCAGATTCCCTGGGAATTCCCAGTCCTTTGGTCAGTTCCCCAGGCTAGGAAGCCTGATGTAGGGTTCAGAACCTTCACAATAGCACAAGAACTTCTTTGATATTATTGTTCTACAGTTTATGGGTCACCCACCCGGTGGGTATCGGATTTGATTCTATCGTGATTGCGCCCCTCCTACTGTCTCACTGCAGGTTCTTCTTTGTTGTTGGACGTGGGGTATTTTTTATTTTTTTGAGGGTTCCAGCATCCTCCTTTTGATGATTGTTCAACAACTAGTTTCAATTTTGGTGCTGTCACAGGGGGCAATGAGTGCACATCCTTCTACTCTGCCATCTTGAACCAGAAGCCCCCTTTGCCTTTTTGATTATTGTCTTAGTCTGAGTTTTCTATAGGCAAATAGAAATCAAGGAGGGCTACCACCTCCTCAGAAACGTCTTTTTTCATCACTGTAGCTAAGGCAGCCCACAGTCTCTGTGTTTTCCACTCTTTATAGCACATAGTAGTCCTTGAAGTTATATATTAATTTGTTTATGTATTTGCCATGTGCCTGCCTTTATAATTTGATAAGCTCTTTGAAGGCAGAGATGCTTTTTTTTTTTTTTTTTTTCTGTTTACTGCTATATATCCAGCACAGAGGAGAATTCCTGGTGCATAAGTTGTTGCTCAATAAATATTTGTTTACTGTTTGAATAGATGTATAAAGCCATGATCACCCATTTTAAGGCAAAACATTTCAAGAGATGCTTTGACTAGAACTTGGAGGTTCAAACATACCTACTGACAACTGCTTGTGTATGAAAACTATTTGACTAATTTGAGACAGGTCAGTCAAGAGATTTGTGCTGAAGTTTCTTTCCCTAGAAGGATCATGTGTGAAAATCAGCATTTCGAAGGTGTCTTGTGGTTGCCACACAAAGGGGGCTCCATTTTGGAAGAAGTTTCATTTCCATTAGCAATAGAGCCTAAAAGCTGACAAAGGAAAAAAGAGGAGAAGAGGTCTTTCTCACCAGCAGGTTACTTTCATTTGCCTTTTTCAGTCTTATCAAAGGAAAGTGTCATTGAATCCAATGTCTACCTTTAAAAAGTTGATGATGTTCTACATTAGACTGATAATTTGAGCCCTAGAAGAGAAATAAGCTAGTTGACCATGGGTTAAACCTTTTCAAATAAAGAGAGGCATCAACAAAATATGGCATGAAAGGGCTCTCAGTCATCTTTATCAATTACTCTATTCCTCCAGGGTAGTTTGGGATTATGTTTTATCTGGCCCTTTCATTTCCAGTGTTTTTAATTTGCCTTTTAAACAACAGTAAATGTCAAACCAGGACACTGAAGCAATCTGTGAAAACAAATACTTTATCTTGCTGGAAATCAGTAATAATAAATCCATCTGGCTTATCCTTAGAAGTCTTAGCCTCTGGATCTGGTCAATCATCTGAAAATCCCACGACTCTCCTTTGGAAACTTTTTTTCTAGCAAGATTCTGACTCAAAAAAAGTATATTCTCATCTTTGCAATGATTTCTCCAGTAAGTTAAAAATGTACAAAAAGAAAAAAGCCCTCTTTTAGTTATAGCCAATATATATTTTGTATCAATAATACTCTTTTCTTAGTTGGTGGTCTCAAGAGATGCATTAATGAATAAATCAAGAGATGGATTCCAAAACTAGTTTTAGCTGTATATATTCACTGCATCTCTCAACAAATCTTGAAACAGATTTTAAATATACACACACAAACATATATATATCTCAGATCTATTTGGCTCAGTTGAGTTAAAATATACTGAGCTGGAAATGGTGAATTTTATGGTAT
Source organism: Bubalus kerabau (assembly GCF_029407905.1). Taxonomy (NCBI): domain Eukaryota; kingdom Metazoa; phylum Chordata; class Mammalia; order Artiodactyla; family Bovidae; genus Bubalus; species Bubalus kerabau. The sequence continues at coordinate 146,550,521 of NC_073647.1, read as the reverse complement.
GTAACTCATATTTCAGTAATGATGTTTTAAAAGATGAACTGAGCTAATTAATGTCACAGATGCAATTCAGAATAACAAATAACATTATAGAGGATGACTTCGCTGTATGAGGTGGCAAGAATTCTAGCTCCAGTAATCTCTCATTCATTCACTGACTTACTCATTTTTTTTCATTTAAATTAGTGCCTACCTTGTATCAGGCATTGTAGAATATTCTGAGGATATAAGATGAATAGAATACAGTATCCCATATCATAGGCATATCATTTGTCATTTTTGTGCCACAGATTTCTCTATTTCTTCAGTAAATGGACTGGATACTGTGCTTTTCTCCTTGTATGAGTCTCATTGCTGGTGGAGATAGTAACAACTAGGTCAAAGAAAAGAGGCATAGATTTGAGGACATACTGAATGCATAAAAAATTGCCTTGGCACTGCTGAACTGTAAGTGCCTACTGTCAATAAAGTATATATTTTTTAAAATTCAGGACTTTTTGAATAAAAGGTTTATGCAATCAAATCAAAGTGGATTATTTCCTCAAATCAGGCTCTTGAGTAGTTTAAGCATATTTTTTTCTATTTTCTTAATGATCCACATTTTGTCACATTGTCTGAGCCAAATAAATTCTTTCTTGGCCCTCTCTGCTTTATCAACTCAATCTCCATTTAGAAAGACACCGTTTGGTCCAACATCAATTTTAAAATGCCTCAGGGATCATCTGGCTCAAGTCCACTGACTTTCCATTGACAAGAACTCATCTGGGCAAGAGGAGCCCTTCTGAGTAAGAAAAGGGAATTTAGTAACAGTAACTTCGCATAACCTTAGAACCCAGTTTGTCAGGGTTGGCCTCCTTTCACTTTATAGATAACAAGAATTTAATGAGCTTACCACCACTCTAAAGACATCAAGCAAATCATAAAAGGCAAATAATGGCCTTCTACTCAATTTCTTATGAAGTTATGACGAACCTAGACAGCATATTAAAAAGCAGAGACATTACTTTGCCAACAAAGGTCTGTCTAGTCAAAGCTATGGTTTTTCCAGTGGTCATGTATGGATGTGAGAGTTGGACTATAAAGAAAGTTGAGAACCAAAGAATTGATGCTTTTGAACTGTGGTGTTGAAGACTCTTGGGAGTCCCTTGGACTGCAAGGAGATCCAACCAGTCCATTCTATAGGCGATCAGTCCTGAACACTCATTGGAAGGACTGATGCTGAAGCTGAAACTCCAATCCTTTGGCCACCTGATGCAAAGAACTGACTCATTTGAAAAGACCCTGATGCTGGGAAAGATTGAAGGCAGGAGGAGAAGGGATAGAGGATGAGATGGTTGGATGGCATCACTGACTCAATGGATATGAGTTTGAGTAAGCTCCAGGAGTTGGTGATGGACAGGGAAGCCTGGCATGCTGCAATTCATGGGGTTGCAAAGAGTCGGACATGACTGAGCAGCTGAACTGAACTGAACTCAATTTCTTATTCAGTACACATGAATCAAACTAAACACAGCTTGTTTATGTCTTTCATAAGAGTATTGTGTCCAGTTTGGGGTTTACAACTTAAGAGGAACATGAAGTAGGTCAAAAGTGCCCCAAAGAACATGTTTAAAGCACTAGATAGTGATACTGGGAAAAACATTTAAAGACTTATCCTGGAGGGAAAAAGGCTAGAACTCTTTCAATAAGTGAAAATATGCACAAGAAACATACCTCTGGCTGCCTAATTCCCATCTGCATTCAGAAATTATGAAGGGCAAGTTCAAATTAAAGGTATGACATTCCCGTTCATGTTTTAGGATGACTGTGATCTTTTGGTCTTCTTAGTCAGATTTCCTTGTGGCTCAGATGGTAAAGAATCTGCGTGCAATGCAGGAGACCCGGGTTCGATCTCTGGATTGGAAACATCCCCTGGAGAAGGGAAAGGCTACCCACTCTAGTATTCTTGCCAGGAGGATTCCATGGACAGAGGTGCCTGGCAGGCACCATAACATTGCAAAGAGTTGGACATGACTGAGCGACTTTCACTAGCTAGATTCAACATTCATGAAGTGCAAATGGGAAGTAGATGGGTTTTGACATTGGACAGGTATGGGTGTGAAGCACTAATTTATGAAATGGTAATAAGAATATTCACATCACAGTAATATTGTGTAGAAATTATCTGTGTAAAGTTCTTGACATGGAATAGGTGCTTTTAAAACATTAAGCCCCCTTTCCTCCTTTCTTCCACACCTGACTCCCATACCCAGACACTCCCAGTCTTGGCTATGTGGTCTAGATCGGGGTTCCTAACCTCTGGGATCTAATACCTGATTATCTGAGGTAGAGTTGATATAATAATAATAGAAATAAAGTGCACAATAAATGTCATGCACTTGAATCATCCCCAAACTACCACTCTGTCCCCCAGTCTGTAGAAAAATTGTCTTCCACAAAACTGGTCCCTGGTGCCAAAAAAGTTGGGGATGACTGGTCTAGATCATGTGAATCAGGAGATTTGTGTGACATTATTTGTCATACATCTTCCATAGAAAATATGTTTTAAAAACCCAGTTCATATTGTGTGTTGGGATTAACTTACTGGCTCCATCATTGACTACTTGTGTAAATCCTGGCTCTGCCATTTACTAGGTAACTTAGGCAAGTTTTTAACCTGTTAGTGACTTGGTTTCCTCATTTGAACAATGAAGATAATAACTACCCATGTAATACACTTGACAAAGTACTTGATGCATATTAAGGGTTGGATTTTATTACTATCACTGTTACATTATTAGGTATTTGATTTGTGATGGTACATAGACAAGCTTAGACAAGCCATAAGCTAAGCTAAGCTAAGTCACTTCAGTCATGTCCGACTCTGTGCGACCCCATAGACAGCAGCCCACCAGGCTTCCCCGTCCCTGGGATTCTCCAGGCAAGAACACTGGAGTGGGTTGCCAAATTTATTAGCATGGATTACAAAATAAGGCACATAGACAAGCCATACTATGTGCCTTATTTTGTAATCCATGCTAATAAATTTTATTAATAGGTAATAATTATGTGTTTGTTATATATCAGTGTGTTATTCACTCAGTCGTGTCTGACTCATTACAACCCCATGGACTGTAGCCTGCCAGGCTCCTCTATCCATGGGACTTTCCAGGCAAGAATACTGGAGTAGGTTGCCATTCCCTTCTCCAGGGGATCTTCCCAACCCAAGGATCAGACCTGGGTTTCCTACATTGCAGGTAGATTCTTTATCCTCTGAGCCACCAGCAAAGCACATAGACATCTCATAGTCATTAAGTCCATGTATCAGAGAAAGTACTGAGTCTCTGAAGAACTAAATAATTTTACCCAAGATTTGTTGGTGTCCCTCCTCCCTCCCTCTGTCTGTCTGTCTGTCTCACAAACACATGCCCCTAGGACTCAAACTTGATGATGTCCAACTCAAAGGCCATGCATTTAATGAAATAGCAATAGTTTTGATAAGCAGATGCCTATATCATAATTGCTTTTTTTAGTTCTTCCACAACAAGTCAAATCAACAAAAACACCTTCCTCTGGTTCAGTTCAGTTCAGTCGCTCTGTTGTGTCCAACTCTTAGCAACCCCATGAACCGCAGCACACCAGGCCTCCCTGTCCATCACCAACTCCCTGAGTCTACCCAAACCCATGTCCATCGAGTTGGTGATGCCATCCAACCATCTCATGCTCTGTTGTCCCCTTCTCCTCCTGCCTTCAATCTTTCCCAGCATCAGGGTCTTTTCAAATGAGTCAGCTCTTTGTATCAGGTGGCCAAAGTATTGGAGTTTCAGCTTCAGCATCAGTCCTTCCAATGAACACCCAGGACTGATCTCCTTTAGGATGGACTGGTTGGATCCCCTTGCAGTCCAAGGGACTCTCAAGAGTCTTCTCCAACACCACAGTTCAAAAGCATCAATTCTTCAGTGCTCAGCTTTCTTCACAGTCCAACTCTTACATCCATACGTGACCACTGGAAAAACCATAGCCTTGACTAGACGGACCTTTGTTGGCAAAGTAATGTCTCTGCTTTTTAATATGCTGTCTAGGTTGGTCATAACTTTCCTTCCAAGGAGTAAGTGTCTTTTAATTTCATGGCTGCAGTCACCATCTGCAGTGATTTTGGAGCCCAGAAAAATAAAGTCTGACACTGTTTCCCCATCTATTTCCCATGAAGTGATGGGACCGGATGCCATGATCTTAGTTTTTTGAATGTTGAGCTTTAAGCCAACTTTTTCACTCTCCTCTTTCACTTTCATCAAGAGGCTCTTTAGTTCTCACTTTCTGCCATAAGGGTGGTGTCATCTGGATATCTGAGGTTATTGATATTTCTCCTGGCAATCTTGATTCCAGCTTGTGCTTCCTCTGGTGCCTGAGGATAATTCCAATTTTCTGAGATGCACAGGGTGAGAGCCAGCAGAGACCTGAAAAGCCAAAGATAATTAGAATGGGGCTGGGAGGTTGATTTACGATTATTGATTGAGCCCTTAGTCTTACGTGATATGAAATGTTCCAGCACTGGGAATACAAGGGGAAATCAATAAGTGATGGCTCTTGCTGCATGAAACTTTTAATCTTGGCAATGTCAGAGCTTGAACATACATAATTGCACTAATAAATACCATATAACTACCATTTAGACAAGTGCTATGATGAAGAAAAGATCTGAGAGTAGAGCACATATAACATCTACCTAATTTAGCCCAGAAAGGAGAAGAAGTCAGGGAGAACTTCTCAGAAGAGTGACATTTGAATTGAGACCTGGAAGGTGAGAAGGGATTTATTTTGCTCAAGTTTAGTTGACTGGGCTAGTTAGTATCCAAACCTGAATTATACATTAGACCTATGATTCTCATTTCTGGGTTTCTCTCACTGCTCTATAAATCAACAAGTTCTGACAGTTTGTTTTTGCCAACTCCATGACACTGCTTTATAAAACCATTTCTATTTAAAAAGGGAGGAAATCCCTTAGATTTGGCTCCCTGATTCACAACCTGCTTATTATCTTTGAGTGTCTTATTTCCATTCCTATATTTTTAAAGACATGGTGGGAGTTCGTTGGTATGTCTCTAATGTGTGTCATCACAAAGCGGTGAACTGTGAAAAATACCCTAGGAATTCCCAATAAATCATACAGGAGGCAAATGAAGGGCATCCAGCTATGAACCTGAACAGTTCTCTTTTTTCAACTAGATCCCTGGAGGTTCTTTCTAGAGCAAACCTTACCAGGATTTGGTTCTACATAACTTTTGAGGAGTTTGATCAGCTCCCACCAAAGGCATTTCTCTTGGGTTTGTTCTGTGAAGTTATTTGTGTCTCAGGTGTGTGCTCAGCCACTTTAATGCAGAATGAATTAAACACCAAAAAAGATACCCTAAAGCATCATAGCCCTCCAGACCTTAGTGTTTTTTTCTGGCTTGAGCCTGTGATACACTTCTGTGTATTGCTCATCAGTTACATAACCAAGTCCCAAGGGCAGAAGTTTCCTGAGGGGCAGAGTGGACTCCATTCTGAAGGAGACCCATATGGGGGACCCAGCTGCAGCTCAGCTGCTGCTATGACAATGATGTCACCAAGCTTAGCATCTAGGCAGGATGTGCCATGGATCCTTCTTCTCCTTTCTTTTAAAATGAAACACTGAAAAGCATTCTTTAGCCATTCTCTTGCCCTGTTTTAAAAATCTTTGAGATTGCTTTTTTGCTCAATGAATTCTTGGCTCTGGGTTTTATCAAGTTGTTAGAAAGAATAAAAACCAATGGAAATAGTGAGAGACTTCATTTTGGGGGGCTCCAAAATCATTGCAGATGGTGACTGCAGCCATGAAATTAAAAAATGCTTGCTCATTGGAAGAAAAGCTATGACCAACCTAGACAGTATATTTAAAAGCAGAGACATTACTTTGCAACAAAGGTCCATCTAGTCAAAGCTATGGTTTTTCCAGTAGTCATGTATGTATTTGAGAGTTGGACTATAAAAAAGCTGAGTGCCGAAGAACTGATGCTTTTGAATTGTGTTGGAGAAGACTCTGGAGAGTCCCTTGGACTGCAAGGAGATCCAACCAGTCCATCCTAAAGGAAATCAGTCTTCAATATTCATCAGAAGGACTGATGTTGAAGCTGAAACTCCAATCCTTTGGCCACCTGATGTGAAGAATTGACTCATTTGAAAAGACCCTGATGCTGGGAAAGATTGAAGGAAGGAAGAGAAGGGACAACAAAGGATGAGGTGGTTGGATGGCATTTCCGACTCAATGGGCATGAGTTTGAGCATGCTCCGGGAGTTGGTGATGGACAGGGAAGCCTGGCATGCTGCAGTCCATGGGGTCGCAAAGAGTCAGACACAACTGAGTGACAGAACTGAACTGAGTAGTATAGCTCAAGTAGTATAACAGTTCTACAAACTGGGTGGTTTAAAACAACAGAAGTTTCTTCTCTCATGGTTAAGGAGGCCAGAAGTCCAAAAGCCAGGTGTCAAGAGGATGGCTTCCTTCTGGAGGCTCTAAGTAAGTAAGTAAGTGTTAGTCGCTCAGTCGTGCCCAACTCTTTGTGACCCCATGGACTGCAGCCCACCAGGCTCCTGTGTCCATGAGATTTTCCAGGCAAGGATACTGAAGTGGGTTGCCATTTCAACTTCTCCAGGGGATCTTCTCAACCCAGGGATTGAACCCGGGTCTCCTTTACTGCAGGCAGATTCTTTACCGACTGAGCTACAAGGGAAGCCCTAAGGGAGGATATATTTCATGCCTTTTTCCTAGTTCTGGTGACTGCTGGTAATCCTTGGTGTTCTGTGGTTTGTAGATGCACCATTCCAATCTCTGCCTCCATTTTCACATGGCCTTTTCTCCTGTGTGTATATGTGTGTCCAGATTTTCCTCTCCTTTCTCTTATAAAGACAGCAGTCATTAGATTTAGGACTCACCCTCATTTAGTCTAACCTCATTTTAACCTAATTGCATCTTTGAGGACCCTATTTCTAAATAAGGTAACATTCACTGATTACAGCAGTTAGGACTTGGACATATCTTTTGGGGGAGGAAACAATTCAACTCAGCACAAGAGGTAAAAAACCCTGCTCTCTATTTAATTTTCCTTCCCTTTCTATACTGACTAAAGGCACAATGGAACCATTATACAGTGCAAAATCTAGTGGTTAGTGTTTATGGAATTTTAATAAAAGCATATCCAGGAGGTGATAGGCATGTTCTATATTTTAATTATAGTGGTGGTTTCATAGGTACACATAGCTATCAAAGCTCATTTGTACAGTTTATTGTATGTAGATTATTCTTCAATAAAGTAGGTAAGAAAAACTATATCCCTGAGGCACAATAACAATTGTTTTTCTTTTCTCCTTTCTGTTCTATGCTCCATCCCATCTTGTCAGTAGAAAAACATATTGGACAAATAGGTTCTCCCATTTCCATCCAAAATAGAGAAGTGAAAATCCTGGGAAAAAAATAAAATTTTCAGAGGAAAAAAATCCATATTATTTAGTTACTTTCAAAATCAGAAATACTGACAAATGTTTGTATTGTGAACATTTTAATTAAAAAAATATTAAGAATTATTTACATTATTATATAATTCTCCATCTTCAAAAGTAGTTCTAAAACATATGCTACAGAAAGGTTTTAAAAACTCCTTTAACCACAGCTGAACCATGTACCACGTTCAGAAAAAATTAACTTACCTTAAGACTCCAAGTGCACCTTCACCCACAAAGACAGAAGAAAGTAAAACAAAGAAGAAATGCCATTGGCACAAAAATCCATGTTCAAAAATGTTTATAAACCCAAATTAAGTTTAGTTGTCAGTTAACTTTATAATATTAATGTTATTATTAGAAGTGTCTTGAATCATTTCAAAGCCAAAAATGAAACTGATGATGGTCATCCATTTCAGATTTGGTGTTGGAAAATTCTTTCAAATGCTAGTTGCAGGTAAACAACAATTGTTTGTTTTATGCTTTGGTCCCTAGAACTCTGCTAAGCACATCTAAATTGCAACTTAAGATTTTTATATAACCTTGCTTTTTACCTGCCTCACTAGAGGGTATCCTGAAAACAGAAGAGTTGGTATTTAGAAATACTGTATTCACACCAGTTGGAAAAATAAACAAGTAACAGGGTAGAACATTGTGTTTATGCAAACTTGCTTTTTAAAGTTGAGAGGATAAAGATGAAACACTACAAAACATAGAAGTGAAACTGCTGGTTGCTCAGTCATGTCCAACTCTTTACAACCCCATGGACTGTAGCCCACCAGGCTCCTTTGTTCATGGGATTTTTCCAGCAAGAATACCGGAATGGATAGCCATTCCTTTCTTCAAGAGATCTTCCCCACCCAGGGATCGAACCTGGGTCTCCTGCATTGCAGGCAGAATCTCTATCATCTGAGCCACCAAGCGGAGAAGGCAATGGCAACCCACTCCAGTACTCTTGCCTGGAAAATCCCATGGACGGAGGAGCCTGGTGGGCTGCAGTCCATGGGGTCGCTAAGAGTCGGACATGACTGAGCGACTTCACTTTCACTTTTCACTTTCATGCACTGGAGAAGGAAATGGCAACCCACTCCAGTATTCTTGCCTGGAGAATCCCAGGGACAGAGGAGCCTGGTGGATTGCTGTCTATGGGGTTGCACAGAGTCAGACACGACTGAAGCGACTTAGCAGCAGCAGCAGAGCCACCAAGGAAGCCCCAGAAAACATATACCATGTTGCTAATATTTGCACAGAAAATGACAGAATGAATGGTGTTAAAAGTGGCTTTTTGTGTGTTCATTGTAGATGGTAACACAGAAATAGGCATTTTTTCCTCTTCATTAATTTTGCTTTTTTTTAAGGTCATAATTGATAAGAGACAGTGGACTTAGACACACAAAGTTGGGGGAAAGTGAGAAATATGAATAAGAATAGTCATTTAGGTTTCTGTATATACTGTCTGAAGAAATTGTCATAGATCTTGATGTTAACTAGACGAGTATGAAAACTGAGTGCCTGTTTTAAAGGCAACTGGGTGCCTTTTAAAGAGTTTTATAGGTGTTTTAAAGAGTTTAAAACTTTAAAGAGTTTTAAAAACTCTTTAAGGTTTAAACTTTAAAGGTGTTTTAAAGGCAACTGGGTGCCTGTTTTAAAAAGAGAGTTCATGGTTCCAGTTCTGGGCAATGTGAAACTGATCCAAAACACTGAGTCAAAAAACTGACCTGTTGGTATATAAATGTAATAGAGGGCAAAGAATTTTCTACACTCTGCTCTGAATATACAGAAACCCAAACTGTCTTTCACTTAACTTAAAAAGTGCCCTGCCTTGAAAGACCATATTGGTATTATTTAGTTGATATTGACAACACCTCTAAAACTTGGAGAGGGAGGTGAAAATCCCAGCTAGACTCTTCACTGGGTTGACTATGAGTCTTTTTTTAAGAGTTTTAAACAAAGATTTCATTAGCAAATTAGAAAGGTTTGAGTAGATCCTTTGAGTGTAAGACCAGGTGAACTCACATGAGGGATGGTCCTTCAGTATAGCTGGATTCATCAAGTAATTCAAAAATATTGATTTTGTACAGATGATAGTACACTCCCATCACTCTGCTTGTTCTCTCCAGGATGCTCTATGCTAGGCACGCTACATACATTAGGTCCTTTACTCATACTCAGCCTTTTGAAGTGAACATGGTTTTGTAGACTGGGAAGTGAGGATGAAAGTTGTAAAGTGATGTGCTCAAGGTCACACAGCTAGATAACAAATCAACAAATTGAAATGCATCCAGAAATGGTCCCAAAGCACTTCCAAATTGAGCAGCTTCTTAATCTGCAATTCTAGTCCTGCAAGAGTTAGTAGTTGAGGTTAGATCACATGGATCTGAGTACTAGCTCTGCCACTTAACTAGGGAGTTAGAAACTTTTAGATCTTGTTTCCTTCATCTGTAGAACTGGGGGTTAACTATTATAGCTGTGGGTGTGTGTATCTATTGATCTGGATAGTACATGCATAATTTCACCCCAGTGCCTGCCACATAGGAAGTTCCAACAACTATTTTTTGTTCTTATATTGTTATAATAACAATTGATTAAAGGGTTAGGAGCAAGCTGAGTAGATAATCTTGAATATAACACTAAATTTAAGTTACCAGATAATATGGACATGTTTGGTGCTTTGTGCTTTTTCCCTTTAGTGTTTGCATGAATATTTTTTCTGGATATCTTTTTTGGTGTTATAATATTAAATTGTCCTTTAAGGTAGAGAGTCAAACTTATATCTTAGTCTTTTCACCTCACAGTACCAGTTAGGACTCAATCTCTCAAATACTGTTTCATCCTGTAAATCATTATATTCACTATCTAGAGAATAACTATGACACCATTTCCATCTTTTGAAAATGATCATTGTTCCTAAGTGCTGGGTTGGTGTTTAACAAAGTGAGTTTTTGCTGATATTACCCATATAAGATTATCCTGCAAATCGAGATTTATTTCCACTGACATCCATCATTTGTGGTTTAAGTTCTTGGATATTATATTCATTCAGGGAGATCCTAGAATATGAATTTTAAGAAACCACTCTTGCTTCAGCTGCAAAAAAGAAAAAAATCCTAGCTTAAAATCAAGAAGAATTTTAGGCATGGGGTAGTATGGCTATTTAATTAGAATTCTTAAGGTCTGTAAAAGTTCTTCACCTGTTCTCATATATTCCATGTCATACAAATTAAAATCATGTCCTCCTTTTCATATTTCAGGAGCTTGGAGTTAGAACCTTTGACTTCTATGGGATAGTCAGATACTGTATACTGTTTACCCTAGGTACCACTAAGAATGTAGAAATGATATCAAAGGAATCACAGTCAGTTTGAGAGGCACAGGCAGGATGAAACAAAAATCAGTGATGCTGCTTAAGACTTATTGGAAGCCAATCAGATAGAAGTCTGAAATATTATATGGCAGTAAATCAGGAAGTTCAATGTGATTTGGGACTATATAAGCAATGGGATTATATAACAAACAAGGGTAAAATAGGATGCCCTAACCTGGAATATTGGATCTCAGGACGGAAAAGAAATAAGCAACTGGAGGGTGTCCAGAGGAGATCATCTACAATGATGGTTTTAAAGCAAAATATGAACTTTATAGTGTAGCCAAACCACAAAGTCAGACCCAAGGGGCATGATAGAAATCTACAGATAGCTTGAGGGTCTAGACACCAAGGGGAAAGAGGAATCTTGGCTGGAGATAAGAAAAATTTCAAGGGATGAAGTTAAGAAAAGGGAAATCTAGGTTTAACAGAATATATTCCTTGGTAATAAGATGTATGTTTGTAGAACAGTGTCTCAAGGAAATAGAACACTGATGCATTTTCAAGGATCCTTGATTAAGAGGATAGCTTGACATCAGACCAAGGTCTCTAGAACTTTCATTAGAATATTCTTGTGCCATGACCAGATGGAATAGATATATTTTTTATCATGAATTTCTAGGATAATTATGACATGATAGTGAACACACTGTTCTGCCCTTTAATAAAAGGTATCCTAAGACTTTGATTAACTTCAACTCTGAGGAAAAAAAAAAAAAACCTAAAACAAATACAGACACTACTTTTCAACATTAAATGCCCTAATAAATGAGCAAAGTTTCAGAGACCTGATTTTTAAAGTTGTTGTTCAGTTGCTCAGTTGTGTCTCATTCTTTGTGACCCCATGGACTGCAGCATGCAAGGCTTGTATTCAAAACTATTTCTTTCTAGGCTTTCAGTTATATTGCTTCTGAAGCAGGCTAATGAATTGTAAGAAAGATTCTGGGGATCAACATAACAAAACCAGTCATTTTTTAAATTGGTAAATGAAACCCAGATCTTCCTTAATCAAGCCTGGCATAAAATGGCAGTCAATCAGAAAGGCCAATGTGAATTGGGTCTGTATAAGCAAAAGGGATTATATAACAAACAACAGTAAAATAGGATGCCTTAACTGAGCATGAATGAAAAAGCCATGCACCACAATGACTGCAAAATAAGACTAATAGCAGTCAGATTGGAAATCTCAATTCTTAAAAAAAATCATTTAAAAAATCCAAACAATCTTATAAAATCTTTCTTTCCAGAAGTGCCATTACATTTTCCCCATGTGTTTTAAAAGCACATATACTTACACCAGGTTTTTAAAAGGGAGCCAGGGCTTAATTTTATGGATATTTAAAACAATTCGTTCATTGTTTCCTTATGCTGAGGCAAGCTCGAGGTTGATGGAGTCAGGACCTGTAGAAAACAAGATGATGAATGAATTGGATGCGTCTGCTCTAAGCCTGAAGTGGCAATAGAAGAGTCCCTCTGCTCATTGGCTCCCCAGCATCCATAACCAAGCCTGTATGACTTTGTGCCTGGCCAGTATTCTTATTAGCCCTACATCATTGTGGCAGGGTTGCATTTTCAACCCCATGGTCATCTTTTGTGGTTAGAGAAATATTTAACATATATGAATTATAAATACATTTGCCCAACCACCGGAATTGTAAGTAATCCTGTGAAGTGTGGCTTTGCTAACCATGTACTCCAAATGCCAAAATCCAGCAAAGCATAACCAGTTCCATGCATGGGTATCCAAATGGCAGAGACATTGTTTTCTTTGCTAGTGACAAGTTACATGATATTGTGAACTAAGGAAAGGTCAGGCAAGACCCTCCGTCTTTTCCGTCTTCTGGGATTTGTTTGAGGAGGGAAGAAAGCAAATGATAACAATCCCCTACATGTAATTTGATGTGTGCAGTCAGGCAGGAAAGTCAGCAATTTTAAAGGCTATGGCTCTCCACAGCACACCTAATCAACAGCCACTGGAAAGTGTGCTTATGATTCAGGGTGAGAAGAGCTGGGCGGCAGGGAGGGTGATAGGAAATTAGTTTCTCACTTTGTCTTGTGGTGGCAGATGGATCATAATGCTACAGGAGGGAACTCCCTGAGCGCAGTGGGTCCCGCTGCATTTACAAAAGTGGGTACATCAGAGATCCTGGGGTCCAAATGAAGCCCTTTGTGGAAGCATTGAATTCTTCTGTTAATTAGATTTCATGAGGTGACCCTTACTAGACAGTCAAATACCTACGACTGTTTAACATGCTTTTTAAGACGAGAAAGACATTAAATTTTCCCCTGAAAATTGTACTGGGTATAAAACAAGCTTTCCAAAATCCATGTTGGACAATTCTGATATGATACACAACAGAAGGCAAATGTTTGTGTCAACACTTGCATTTATAAGTTCATAGTAAACTTCGGTTTTTTAATAAAAGTAACGGTAAAGGAAAGCCACCTTCCTATTTGCCTAAAATCCTCTTCATCCAGAAGGGGTAAAAGAGGGCACAAGAACACAGTTAAAGTACTCAGGCATTTCCAACGTTTTCTCTGTTCCCCTGCTGAGATGGTTGTGACATGCGTTACAAAACATAAACGTTAGGTCAGAAACGTAGAAGCCTCGTAGAAGCAGGCGAGACTTTGAACTTTATATTCTAAGGTGCTCCCAGACTTGTTTTCAACAGGGAACATGGACATCGCCAGCGTCTTCCAGCTTCCCAGGAATGTGGCCACAGTGCTCTGCACCCAGAGGCGTCCTACAACCGAACTCTCCGAGACTGCTCGCTTTGTAAGCGCCAATCCCCGCAGCCTGTGGGCTGAAGCTGCGCGGGGCGCCTGCCGCCTGCTCAGCCCCACTAACCCCTCCTCCTCGAGTACAGTTACTGCGCGACCCTTACACGGCGAGGACCCCTCGCCACCCCCCAGTTTTCTTAGTAGGTCCCCATCTCCAGCCCATTCATCGGCAGCCACTGCATTTGAACTGAATCTCTATCCTTCCTTTTTAAAAACAAAAACAGCATTGGGGGGGGGGGGGCTGGAAATAAGGCAGATTTAACTCCAACTTCAGAGCAGCCGTCTTGGGCTGCCCATCTGACACCAGTGGGTGGGGTGCAATCTGACACTTCCTTTCCTTTCCAGAAACGTGAGTGGAGCTGGCGCCCCCTTCGATCTGGGGGAGGGGAGACCGGGGAGAAGGTCCGCACTTCCGTCCTCAGGGTTTTCTCCCCAGGAGACCCGGTATCAGTGGTGAGCGGCGCTCGCTCTGCGCCGCTCCCAGGTTTGGCGCCTGGAAAACTCCACGTTCTGCTTTCTCCTACTTCTGGCTCCGCCCCAGCTCCAGACCTGGCTTCTCTCCCACCCTAGCCGTCCGGGCCGCCCCCTTCGCGCTGCCTCTAGCGCGAGCATGTGGGGACATCCCCGCGCCAGCCCTGGGCCCAAGGCTGGGTTGAGAATATTAAGAGTCCCTCTCTAGCGGGTCATGGACAGCCGGCCCTGGGGTTCTTCCCTTAGCTCCCTGAGCGCAGCCAGGAATTCTCTCCCACCGTAGCCGCTCAGCCGTTGGAAGGCCCTGGGCGCTGCGCGCTCCGTGTCCCCACTTTGTAGCGAGAAACTAGCACCTTGGGGGAGCCTGGAGCTTGGAGACACCCTTGCGCCTAGCCAGTCAGAGGAGTGGGCGCAGCAGCCAAGTGGTGGCGAGACGCGTAGCTTCAGGGGCCCGGATACGGCGACGGTGCCCTGGGGCGCAGATCGGGTGCCCAGCTCCAGCGCGGGAGGAAGTCCCTCTCACGGCGAGCGGAGAGCGAGGGACGCGCCCTGGGCGCACGCCCAGGAGGCCTCCTCCTCAGCCCTCGGGACCGTCCTTAGGGCGCGAGGAGGAGCTTGCTGGAGACTTCGAGGCTGTCCAGAGCCAGAGAGCCCGAGCGCGGCGTCTGCTGCCTCAGCTGGGAAGGGGGAGTGGCGCTGGCCGCCGGAGCTGGGAACCCAGCGAGCGCCTGACCTTCCTCTTCTTCCTTACCCTCTTCAGGACTTAGGCTCTGCGGGAAGGTTCTCGCCACCGAAGAAGTCCTCCCTCCCCACCCCTTTTCCTAGAAGGCTGGTGATGGATCTCCTGCTTCTGCCCCCACCGGGGCACTTGGAGCGCTCTGGTGGCGCGTGAGCCGGGAACTGCCCTCTACCGCCCTCGGCGATCCTGGGGCCGACGCCGCCTGGCAGCCTCTCCTGAGCCCCCTTGCTTCCTGGCCCCAAATCGCTAGCAGTTCCGAGAGCTGGAAGAGGGTGGCCCTCAGGCACAGCCCGCCGAGATGTCCGCGCAGAGCCTGCTCCACAGTGTCTTCTCCTGCTCCTCGCCGGCCTCGGGCAGCGCGGCTTCTGCCAAGGGCTTCTCCAAGAGGAAGCTGCGCCAGACCCGCAGCCTGGACCCGGCTCTGATCGGCGGCTACGGGGGCGAGGCGGGCGCAGAGGGCGGCTCGCGGGGGACCAGCGGGGGCCGCCTCTGCTCCCCGCTGTCCCTGGCCGAGGGTCTTAGCCCTCGCTCGGCGTTCTCTTCCCGGGGCCCACCTTCTCGGGCCAACCGCCTCCCGCCCCCTAGACCCCTCTGCTCATCCTTCTCCACACCCAGCACCCCGCAGGAGAAGTCGCCGTCTGGCAGCTTCCACTTTGACTATGAGGTCCCCCTGAGTCGCGGCGGACTCAAGAAGAGCATGGTGTGGGACCTGCCTTCGGTCCTAGCCGGGCCGGGCAGTGGTCGGAGCGCCATCCTCTGCTCTTCCGGGGGAGGCCCCAACGGCATCTTCGCTTCTCCCAGGAGGTGGCTCCAGCAGAGAAAGTTCCAGTCCCCACCCGACAGCCACGGCCAACCCTATGTCGTGTGGAAGTCCGAGGTAGGGTCCGGTGCCGCGTGTTCTCGTGGCCCAAGGCTGGCCACCTGGGCAGTTCTTTAATTACTTCTGGTTTACACAGCCAGAGCTCCTCTGAGGGGCTTTCCTGGTGTGGCTGTTCCTCTGTGGCTGATGAAATGGTGTCTGGAAATGGGACGTCCCTAGTGGCCACCCGCATGTGTCTTGTTAGGACTCCTTGGCTCCGCTCGGAGCAGTGGTAGGAGCTGAGGAAGAGATGCTCTCTGTGCGGCAGGTGATTTCAAAGGGTCACTTATCCCTTCACCCAATATTGATATTTTTTGGAACTCCAAATGGTCTAGTTCTAAGCTGTTTGTCAGGATTGGAGGAAATCATATTTTGAAATATTTCTGCCATGTGGTTATTTTACAGAGAATTTGGGAACATTATTCTTGAGGGTGGTGTCGGTATGTGTGTGTAGGTCTGTGTGTTTAGGGATGTAGCTACTACTAGAATTCTCTAGTTTTGATCTTTTCTTCTCCCTAAAGGTTTAATATCAGAGATCTATGGTATTAAGTACTAGTTTAATCCTGGAGAAAAAAAATCTCTGCTTAAGGCTATCAAAGATCATGGAAATATGCCCCAGTTCCACTAAGGGCAACTTGTAGTTATTTCACTAGCTACATGACTCAAGAATCATTAGCAAAAAAAGGGACTCAGAGGGAGCTATTGGTACCTTTAAAAATGTTTGCTGGTTAAAAAGAATGGAGAACAGAAGTAATAGGAAACTGTGGTTGATGTGTACTTGGAAAGCTGCATGCTTTTAGAGAGTAAATACTAGTTGTTTTAAAAATGAACAACTCTTGTTCAGTTCACAAACTCTATAGATTTGCCTTGGGTCTGTTTTCATAAGGGGAGATTCCATCCATTGTAATTAAATATTTTAAAGTACAGTTAGAATTACAGAAATGGAGTGTAACACCATGTAATTGCTGGAGATTTAGACTAAAGGAAGAAAACACAACCAAGAAAAACAGTTAGAAAGTAGTGTCCAACAGCATACCTTGCTCTCTTAACATGAGACAACTAACTATGAAATTTTGGCTTTTATCAGACCTCTTTAGAAAAATCAATATTTAGCAGAAATATTTGCATCACGTGTTAATAAAATATTAGTTACTGTGTCAAAAATAACTGCTAGTGTTGGGTGGGGAGCATGGATTACAAATACTAACAAACATTGTTGACTGTCCTGCCCATTTTCTTGAGGAAGGTAGACAGTAGAGAGAAAAGTCAAATAGGAGAGGGAGAGATTCTCTCCAAACCAGAGAACTCAGCATTAGAAAGAGGGTCAAGAATCTAAATGCTGAACTTCTGTTGGTCTTTAGAGGAGCCTGGATTCCTACTCTATATCAGAAGCACACATTAGCAGATTATCCTGTAGGAGTTGAAAGAGAAAGAAACGCAAAAAGCAAGCCAAGTTCTTGGATTGGATAGTCACGGACATTCACGTTTAAACCAATTGCATCATTAAGAATGTCTCTGCTTTTCTTTGCAACTGTATGTACTTGGAATATAGTATGCAGAGGCTGTTTGTCACTATTATGATCAAAAGGCAATCTACTGTGGATGATCACAACTGGTTAGAAATTTTCTTCTTATCCATTAAAATCTCATCATCAATGGACAAGTATCTGAACTTCAGCAATACTGGGTGGCTTAAAACTGTTCTATGCAGTGTACAGGCAGTCTGAAGGCTCACCTACCATGACTTTCACCTCTTTTGTAGTGGTTAAAACTAAGTACATAGCCATCTAACAAAAGAACAAAAATTTTTTCATAAAATGTTCGTGTGTGTGTGTATATATGTAATCCCTTTAGTCTTGAGGCAAACGTGGAATGATTGGTTAGAATCCTGGCATGAAAGTCCAAGGCTGATTTCGTTTGAGTCCCAGATATCCTAACTTAACCCCAGGGTCTGGAACTTAATGGCCTGGATTACCTTTCAAAGGTTTAACACCCTGGAACCCTCTCAGAAACCAAGGAAGTTCATCCTATTGAGCACTGCTTGTCCTTCTCACTTGTAAGCAAGCTGAGTCCTTTATCCTAAAAGAGAATCTTTACTAATGATGTCAAAAGTCCAGCATATGAGCACCTTCTTACGCTTCTCCTGGTCGCTCTGGCTTGGGGTTTCTCTGCCTCTGCACTATTGACAGTTGTGGCTGAGTGACTCTTCGCTCTGGACACTGTCCTGTGCCTCTACCCACTAGATGCCAATAGCACCCCTCCCCACCAGTATGACAGTGAAAAATGTCTGCAGACACTGCTGAATGTCTTATGGGGGTCAAAATTGCTCTAGTTGAGAACTCCAACACCAGTGAGTTGAATGTAGCCCCATAGGATGGCCATCTTGACTGCCCACAGAAGTGCTTTCCAGCTGGCAGAAAGTTTCCTTTTGGGGTCTTCTTCTGATTCCAAAACCATGTAGATCCCTCTTGAGTCTTGCCTACAGATTCCATGGGTCTCTTATAGTTTATTCAACTTTTAGTTTCTCTTCCATTGAATCCATGGGCAAACATGGGAATTCACCTTCATTCAGATGTAGCCAGTAATGGATCACATCCATCTCTATTTAGTTCTTTGAACAGATTCTCTGATTTTAAACTAAATGGTTCAAACAATGGCTCCTGCTCCCAAGACTCTCCTAAATGCCTGTAGCTCTATGCCTTCTGCTCATTCAGAGCTCAGAAATGGCAATGTTATGGCTTAAAACGAGGAGGTATTAGACAAAGTCAGCTACAACTCAGTATTTCCTTACTATGTGTTTTAGGATTGCTCTAACAAAATCTGAATCATGGACATGCTGGGTAGAATATCTATTGAGTAGAAAAAGGGAGAAGAGAAAGGGATAAATGGTACTTGGTGATACAGTTGGTGCACACTTCTCAGCTTTGTTCTTAGCAGCCAGGTTCTGTCCTTTACTCTGATCATAAACAAGGGAGTAAGGTCTCATTCTAACCCTGGGGTTCTAATTATTTTGGATCAGAGCTGAGCTGATATAGAGTTCGCCAGCCTCTATCCATGAATTCTTTTTTCTTCATTCACACCACAAGAACTTCTTGAGCACAAGCATTTCTCTATGTACCTGGAATGAAGAGAGGCTAAATTATGGCGTCACTCATTAAAGAGCTCACAGTCTAAGGAGGAGCGTGGATGACTCGACCAGTAGCTGCAGTGCAGAAGGGTCAGCACAGTGAGGGACAGGGGAATGTGATTCACAGTGCTTTGGGGAGGTTTAGAAAACTTCACTGTGAAGAAAACACTTGAACTTGTTCTTCAAGAGTGACTGCCATTTATCAGAAGAAGAAGGGAAGTGATTCCTTGATGAAACAGAAAGCAATGGACCTGCAAAGGCACAGGGGTGTTAGTGATGCCAGAGTTTCCAACAAAGAGGACTTAGAAGAGCTTAAGTGCAATAGTTTGTTTGGAGGAAGAGGTTAAGATATCTGAAGTTTAATATATGTAGCAACCACATGGTTTTTAGTATAACAACCCAATGAAACCAGAAGTGAGACACATACTTGGAGGCATGCTGTGCTGCTTAGTTGCTCAGTCGTGTCTGACTGTTTGTGATCTGGTGGACTGTAGCCCACCAGGCACCTCTGTCCATGGAGATTCTTCAGGTAAGAATACTGGAGTGGGTTGCCATACCCTCCTCCAGGGCATAATAACTATCTATGGGCTTGGATAAAAATGGCAGAAAGGCCAAAGCACATTGCCCATCTTCCAGGACACCCTTTGGCATCAAATCTGCAGGGAAGTGAAGGGATGTTTTTGAAGTTAGAAGTTTGGTGTGCCTGGAGCATAGGCTATATCTCACTGTATGTTGGACACTAGCATTCAACAGGTTGGGTAGGAGTTTGGACTCTGTGTTTCAAAGAACAGTAGTTCTCAACCTGGAGGCAACTTTGTTCCCAGGGGACATTTAGCAATGTCTGAAGACAGAATTGATGGTTTTGAACTGTGGTGTTGGAGAAGACTCTTGAGAGTCCCTTGGACTGCAAGGAGATCCAACCAGTCCATCCTAAAGGAGATCAGTCCTGGGTGTTCTTTGGAAGGAATGATGCTAAAGCTGAAACTCCAGTACTTTGACCACCTCATGTGAAGAGTTGACTCATTGGAAAAGACTCTGATGCTGGGAGGGATTGGGGGCAGGAGAAGGGGACAGCAGAAGATGAGATGGCTGGATGGCATCACTGACTCGATGGACATGAGTTTGGGTGAACTCCGGAAGTTGGTGATGGACAGGGAGGCCTGGCGTGCTGCAATTCATGGGGTCGCAAAGAGTCGGACACGACTGAGTGACTGAACTGAACTGAACTGAAGACAGTTTTGGTTGTCATAACTGGGGGTGGTGATGTATTAACTTCATTTTGTGGCCATAATAAATTACCCCAAATGTATGGGTTAGAGCAATACGAATTTCTCATCTTATATTGTAGAGGTCAGAAGTCTGAAATAGGTCCCCTTCGACTAAAGTCAAGGTGTTGGCAGGGCCACATTCCTTCTGAAGGCTCTAGGGTCCGTTTCCTTTACTTTTCCAGTGTCCCCATTCCCCCATCTTTAATGCCAGCCGTGTTCTAGTTTTTTCTTCCTCAGACACTCTTAAGGATGCTTGCGATTACATAGGGCTCACCTGGATAATCCAAGGTAATCTCATTGCTTTAAGGTCAGTTGATTAGCAACCTTTAATTCTATCTGCAGCCTTAATTCCCACTTGCCATGTACACTAACATATTTACCTGTTCCAGAGAGTAGGACGTAGATATCTTTGGTGGGACATTCTTCTGCCTACTAGGAGGGAAGGTGCTAGTTGCATCTAGCTGGGAAGAATCCAGGGCTGCTGCTAAACACTCTACAGTGCACAGGACACCACCCACAACAGAGAATTATCTCAGTTAACTCAATGTCAAGAGTGCCCAGGCTGAGAAACCCTGTGGTGGAGAATGGGGTAATTGGTGATTTTTAAGCATGGGTGTGTAAGATGTTTCAATATGTGTTTTAGAGAGATCACTCTAGTGTTTGTGGGGGACATGCATCAATAGAATGAAACAAGCAGGAGGACAGATACTCACAGGAGATAAGCATGGGGTGACCATGCCAAGCATCCTACAAACAAATGGGAGTTGGCATAGAAACATAGCACTTCTGTATTTCTTACTTTTCCACTTTACCAAATTGTTTTCTTGCACTATTGAGCTACATTGAATAGTTTTGTCTCAATAAACCAGTGGTTTTCAACCAGAAGGTAGGTTTGCAGCCTGGACGTATCTGGCAGTTGTTCAGTCATATCTAACTCTTTGCTATCCCGTGGACTGCAGCACGCTAGGCTTCCCTGGCCTTAAGTATCTCTCAGAGTTTGCTCAAACTCATGTCCATTGAATCCATGATGCCATCCAACCATCTCATCCTTTGTTGTCCCCTTATCCTCCTCCCTCAATCTTTCCCAGCATTGGGGTCTTTTCCAGTGAGTTGGCTCTTCATGTCAGTGGCCAAAGAATTGGAGCTTCAGCTTCAGCATCAGTCCTTCCAATGAATATTCAGGGTTAATTTCCTTTAGGATTAACTGGTTTGATCTCCTTGCAGTCCAAGGGACTCTCAAGACTCTTCTCCAACACCACAGTTCAAAAGCATCAATTCTTTGGCACCCAGCCTTCTTTATGATATATGACTACATGGTAATGCCTGTTGACATTTTTGATTGCCAGTGCTGAGGCTGGGAACGTGTGTTACTAGCATGATGGGTAGAGACCTGGGATGCTGCTAATCATTCTACACTACACAGGAGAGACTGCCACAACAAATCATTCTCCTGCTCCAGTTTTCAATAGCCCCGAGATTGAGAAACCGTATATAATGTACTACTTTGTACAAGAAACGGAATTCTCAGTTTTGCTTTCTGGTACCATTTTCTCTCATGTTTCTGGCTTTACTCTGTCATTTCTTCTTCTTTCCTGGTATATGTCAACCACGGCTTTGAATTGGGAAAAATACCATTTTAAAAGGTAATGAAGATAGGGAAAAAATATGGGGTATCTAAACATATGTGTAAGAAAGAATTGAACTGTAAATATGTAATGACGAAAACTGGTATTAAAAGTTAAAACATGGGCAGAGAGGAATATTGTGATTAAAAATAGAGGCTCACCCATGCCGAAAGAGGAAGTAATTAGAGTAAGGCAGCTTCAAACAGGAAATTGACAAAGGGCATTTTACAAGGAATTATGTTTGAAATCTGTTGGTCTCTGGATGGGGGGGTGTGTGCGAGAAGCCTGATGGACCCCCTTCACACACCCCGGCCCACCACGATTGCTCCCACACCCACGTGCAACCCCCACAAGTGGGGAGGGGACATGGGGCATGCACCCCGCCAAAAAGTCAGTTCCCCATGGCAGGTGGTAAGGACAACCACGGATGAGGCAGCACCTGGCCCCCACCAAGAGGGGGGAAACAGGCATGCCTCTCTTACCGTCTGGACCGCCCCCCCCCCCACCCGCCCCACCCTGCCACTTCCAAGAGAGCCACACACAGGACACACATCCCTTGGACCGCAAGGAGATCCAACCAGTCAATCCTAAAGGAAATCAGTCCTGAATATTCACTGGAAGGACTGATGCTGAAGCTGAAGCTCCAATACTTTGGCCAACTGATGGGAAGAACTGACTCATTGGAAAAGACCCTGATGCTGGGTAAGATTGAAGGCAGGAGCAGAAGGGGACGGCAGAGGATGAGATACTTGAATGGCATCACCGACTCTATGGCATGAGTTTGTGATGTCTGGGAAGCTCTGGGAGTTTGTGATGGACAGAGAAGCCTAGTGTGCTACAATCCATGGGGTTGCAAAGAGTTGGACATGACTGAGAGACTGAATGGAACTGAACTGATGTCTGAAATCAGCATAATGCCCTAAGAATTTATAACTTGGGAAAATATTCACTTTTCATGTGCTTTCTCTTGGATTATTTCTCTACTATAATTCATTTCATTTCTAAGGTAATTTTTAACTTGAATAGAGGATAATATTAAGACAAGTTCTTCTGAGATTGAACTGAACTTTCACCAGGATTTTGGAATTTGACGATTGGCAAGAGCATATTTTAGACTCTGAAAGGACCTTAGGCAGCATCTAGTTGCAGCCTCCTTACTTTCCAGTTAAAGACAGGGATTGAAAGAGTTAAGTTCAAACTCAGACAAGTTGAGGGCAGAACCACCCTGAAATCCTCCTTGACTCTCAATACAAACTGCAAAACTTCTGGAAAAAGTAAGCAATCATGAAAATCTAGAACTCTGGCAATCCTTTTTTTCTAGCCCCATTACTTAATGAAACAATTTACTCTAAGTTGCCCAAATCCCATGACTTTCTTAGACCTCATTTGGCTGAACTTCTGGGCAGAAGTGACAGCACTCTTCTGCCCATCCCCACTACTCCTCTACGCCACTGCTCCCCCTCCTCTCCTCCCCACTACGCGCAGAAGAGTCACAGTTCCCTCCCTGCTGCCTGATTCTCAGTCTGTAATGTCTCTTCCTGCTCTTCTGTTTCTGTGCTTGTCATCCACACATCCCCACAGTCCTGTGTTTTTCCTTCAGATCATTCTGCCTCGATGATCTCATTCACTTTTGTGACTTCAGCCATTATCCCTCTTGGGGACACTCATAGTTCTGTGTGCTTGAGCATCTAACATCTATTCCAATTTCTTGCAAGACATCACTCACGTTGCCCACTGGACTCTTCCTGGACTACATGTCTGAAGTGGAACAAATCAATCCCCTTTTCTCTGAGCACACTTCATTTTCCGTATTCCTTATTCTTGGTTGGTGTCACCATTCTTAGGCCAGTTTAGTTTTACCAGGCCAGAAATGTCTTCAGTTTTCCCCCTCTTTTTTTTCCCCTCCTGTCGTCTCCAATAAGTTATCAAATCCTGTTGTGTTTATTTCTCATTTGCTCCATGCTTGAAAGGATTTGAAGAGGAATGTATCCAAGTTCTTACATCTCTCTCCAGCTGTTCCTTCTCATTGCCGCTGCCTAGTTTGGGTCCTCATTTTCTGTGACCTCCTGCTTGGTCACCCTGCCTTCAGTTTTCCCCTCTTCCCATCTGGCTTATGGGCCTTCTATTCCAAAGAAACAATTGTAATCACATTAACTGCCTGAGTAAAAACCTTTGCTGGGACTCAGTGTGTACAGAATGAAATCCAAACTGCTTAGCCAGTCATTTCAAAGCCTTTTACACTATAATCTTAGCTGACCTCCTCCCCTTTCCCTAGGAATTTTCATCCAACAAAAGCAAACTAGCCACTTAGCCAGGTCATCATTAAATTGTTTGTCAAGTGCCAGCTGTGCCCTAAACACTGGAAGTTGTGGAATAAACAGGCATGGCCCTACAAGGTGCTTACCCCTTTGTGAAAGCAATCATTACCAATAAATAAATTGCTGCACTTCCTCAGAATACAATGGCATTATGACAGGAGGACTGTGGTGGACACAATAATGCCCGCCCCCAGGATGTCCAGGTCCTAATTCCTAGAACCCATGGATATGTTACCTTATATGGCAAAAGAGACTTTGCAGATGTGATTAAGTTAAGTATCTTGAGATGGGGGAATGATACTGGCTTATCTGGGTGAGTCTAATGTAATCACAAGGATCCTTATAAGAAGGAGACAGGAAGGTCAGAGTTAGAGAAGATATGAGGACAGAATCAGCCAGAGAGAGACAGACAGACAGATGTAGAAAGAGACAGAGACAGACAGACAGACACATATACTGATTTCAAAGATGCTACACTGCTGGCTTTGAAAATGGAGAGGGAAGCCATGACCCAAAGAATGCGGCAGCCTCTAGAAGCTGCAAAGGGCAAGGGAACAGACTGTCCTTAGAGTCTACAGAATGACAGCGGCTCTGCCAACACCCTTCTAGCCTGGTGAGACTTCTGATCCCCAGAACTGTAGGAGAATAAATAGTGTTGTTTTAAGCCATGACATTTGTGATAATTTGTTACAGCAGCCATAGGAAGCTGATACAAGTACTAAGGAGGTCTGGGATGTCTCACCTGAAACCAGTAGATAAGGAGGCTTTTGCCAAACAAAAAAGAAGGGAAAAGATAGAATGGTATGTAATTAAGAGGGTCATAATATGCTTCAAGAACTTAGATAAATCCAACTGAAAGCACCTAGAGGAGTAGGAAGATGGAGAAGCATGAGTCTGGCTGGGCCTTGAGCTTCATGATACAGCTCAGGATTTTATGATTTAATTTAAAGGTCTCTGCAGGGATTTTTTTTTCTCCTCATTCTGCTTTTGATTGCCTGGTCCCATATCTGAGAAAAGTCCATCATACTTTATGACTTAACCAGATGTCACCTCCAAAGAAATACGTTTTGACTATCATACATGTCATGACAAATTCATGATTTACACAAATGTGAGCTCAGCTTTCCATAGCTAGATTGTAATTTTTTTAAGCCTGCATAGGGGACAGTGTTTCATATCAGAATCTATTCAATGACTGAGGGAATCTGTGTTCTGACAGTGATTCTTCAAATCCTGAGACACACCTTTGAGGCATGATGTCTTAGTCTAAATTTTACTGCATCCTCTTTGGGCCATTGCTTATGATAAAGAGACTGAGATTATAACTGCAAATATGTTCCAATGTGGCAAAAATGGAAAGGGATATGTGGAAATGGAATTAGGTACTGTGTTAGCTAGTAAAGAATGATGTTTTCATTGGCTATTAGGGAAATACACATCAAACCACAATGATATACTAATTCATATGGCAATATAGTCATATGGCTATAATAAAAGAGATAATATCAAGTGTTGGCAAGGATGTGGAGAAATTGAAACTCTCATACACTGCTGGTGAGAATGTAAAATGGTGCACCAGCTTTGAAAATACTTTGGCAGTTTCTCAAAAAGTTAAACATTGACCGTATTACTCAACAATTCTACCTTTAGGTATCTACTCAAGAGAACTGAAAATACATGTACACAAAGATTGTAAGTGAATGTTCATAGCGGCATTGTTCATCATGGCCAAAATGGTGGAAACAATCAAATGTCTATCAACAGATGAATGGCAAACAAAACATGGTGTATTTATGCAATGCAAGATTATTCAGCAATAAGAAGGCCTGGAGTGCTAATATTTGCTACAACATAGATAAACCTTGAAAACATTACACTAAGTAAAAAAAGCTAGTTAAAGAACCATATATTGTGTGATTCTATTCATATGAAATGTCTAGATTAGGCAAATCTCTAGAGACAGAGAATAGGTTAATGGTTGCCAGAAGCTGGCAGTAGGGAGTGATGAGAAGTGACTGCTAATGGATACCTGGGTCCTTTTTGGAGGGATGAAAACATTCTGGACCTTGATAGAGGTGATGTTTGCACAGCCTGAGGAATATACTACAAACCTCTGAATTGTACACTTTAAAAGGGTAAATTTTATGGTATGCAAACTTTAATATCAATTTAAAAAAGAATACTGTTGATGACTTTTAGAGAAAATATATCAATATTGTTGCTACATCATCTTTTCAGTAAAACATAAACGTGAATGAAGAGAGTTATGTAGCAGGCCCAAGCCTAATATGTATTAAATACTGTCCTTGAGGATGCAACGAGGAGGTAGTAACAGCTCTAACAGATTCAATGGAGGAGTCAACAGCCAGCTTGGGATTTTCTGAGACTGGTTACTGTGGAAATTCTGTGTCCTGATTAGTATGCTTTGGAAGCAAGTGCAGAGAAGCTATTAAAAAGATTGTTTTTCAAAATAGGCAGAGACTTTAAAATGTACTTACAATCTTGAAAAATTGCCTGGCCATATCACACTAGAGCTATTGAATAGCCACAGATTTTTAGGAGCCATTAGAACTAAAAGCAAATTGACAAAATACAACACGTCTTGTGCCGATGGACCCAAGAGGATAAGGCTGAATTGGAAATTAATTGAGTTGGGTGACCCCGTGGATCAAGATAAATAACATGGTTTTCCTTCGGTATACCTGGACACTTGTGGAAACAGGTGAATTAACTACTATTCATAGGAGCTGAAGGGCTTCCCAGGTGGCTCAGTGGTAAAATAATATACCTGCCAATGCAGGAGACGCCACTTTGATCCCTGGGTCAGGAAAATCCTCTAGAGGAGGAAATGGCATCCCATTCCAGTATTCTTGCCTGGAGAATCCCATGGACAGAAGAGCCTGGTGGGCTACAGTCTGTGGGGTCGCAAAGAGTCGGACACGACTGAGCGATTGAGCATGCATGCACAGAAGCTGAGGTGTGAATAAGCATCAGATCAATTCTCAGCTTGCATTGTCAATAATTTCTTTTCTCGGGGGTTGAGAAACAGTTAGGCAAGCTGAGACCCAAAGGCGGATGGGGAATGGGAAAAATAAACCTTAGGTGACAGTAGCCACATTGCCTCTGGGTTTATTCTAACAAGGTTTCTGCTATAGTTAATAATTTGGTTTATGGAAATCCTGAACCAGGCCACCAGGTTTTCTGGCTTTTGAGCAAAGTAGCATTGTGCTCATAATGGAACTTCCAATTGATTCTTTGCCCACTTATTTCAGTTGTTTGCTTCAGATTGTTGGTGTTGTTTAGTTGCTGAGTCATGTCCTACTCTTTTTGTGACCCCATGGATTGTAGCCCTCCAGGCTCTTCTGTTCATGGGAGTTCCTGGATAAGAATACTGGGGTGGGTTGCCATTTCCTTCTCTGGGGGATCTTCCCAACCCAGGGATTAAACCCGCATCTCCTGCATTGGCAGGCAGATTCTTTATCACTGAGCCACCAGCATAGGTGATGAGAATAATAAGTGAAATAACAATTATTAATAGTGTTTGTAGAATGCTCAGCAGTTTTTTTTATTATTATTACAACAACTCTGTGGGGTGATAGAGTCAACCTTCGTTTTGCAGATAAGGACACTGAGACTCCAATTAAGAGGCAGCCAGACTTAGTTGGAGAAGAAATGAAGTGAATGGGTTAGAGCTGGACTCTGACCCAGACCACCTGGATTCAAATCTCAGCTGTGCTCTGTGACCTTGAACAAATTACAAAGCATCTTTCTGCCTCAGTTTCATCGTCTGTCAAATGGGGTTAATTAAAGTGCCTACCTCAAAGAGTTTTTGTGAGGACCTCATGGTCTGATTACTTGGAAAGTGCCCAGCACATAGGAAGTAATAAAAGATGGTTAGTAGAGCAAGGTTACATAAATTGGAGGATGTGTCCAGGTCACACAGCTAGGAAGCAACAAAAGTAGGACTTGAATTAGAGTATTAGTTGAAAATATTTATTCTGCACCTACAGTGTGTTCCAGGAACCTTACTCTTTCCACCAAGGCACTCAAAGAGGGCTTAGGTGATCAAATGAATGAATAGACCTGACTGAGTTGGACAACAGCAAAAGGTAATTGAAAATTTATCTTCAAGTTGTTAAGTAAGGTATACTTTTAATGATAGGCATTGGAGGCTGTCGCCCCAGGGATTTGGACTAGTGACTTGGAACATAGGAATTTGCTGGACTTGCATTGTGGATTTGGTGTAACACAAGATATGCCAACAAGCCAGGGGGTAACCTTCATTCCCACACACTAGTCCCAGTAACTTCATTGCATCAGACACTTTTTGGAGAATACTTAGCATGTTAGAAACTGGATAGCTCCCAGTTCAGTCCCAGTTCTCTAGCTGGCAAATGCCATGTCCTTTCTCACTTGAAGCCTGGTGTTCTCACTTCCTCACGCTACCACTATCATGTGGGCTCAAGCTGACTATTGTTCATGGCTAATCTCATCAACATCTTCCCAGGGTAACAAAGCAGCATCACTAAGTTGAAACAATACCATCTACACTCAGATGCTTTTTTTGCTCAAAATCTAACCATAACTCTCATTAACATTTCTAGACTGACTTTGGCATTCTATGAACAAAATAGAATGTTGGGATGGAAGAGCCCTTAAAGGTTTTCTATCCAGTCGAGACATCCCTGTGATGCTTAAATCCTATCTACGACATCTCCAGTTTATGCCCAGCACTGGCCCTGCCCCAACAGAGACCTTCAGAGTTCTGCCTTTTGATTATCATAGACACGGTTGATTCTTCCTGGAATTGCGTTCAAAACAAGCCTCCCTAGGACTTTTATCATGCTACAAATGAATTCTGTCTCTCCCCTCATACAGATTATCACAAATATTGCATTATTGTTGTCAGTAAGGAAGTATAGGTTCGCTTATGAAAGCATCTGTTTATGAAAGCATCTGTTATGAAAGCTTATGAAAGCTTCTGAGCATCAACACAAAGTTTGGTCATATTTTCTCTTTGACAGAGAAAAATCATGGGTATATAAAACCAGAATTGAAGAATTGTTTACATGAAAATTAAACTATTGACCTGAAGGTATCTGTCAAATTACTTAGAGAAATCCAGGATTAGAACTTTCTGTCTCTAGGTTCTTGCTGCTAACCCAGTGAGTCAGGTTTCTTCCTTTGATGATTTATAAGACAACTCAAAGACAGGTACAAGTTTCATATTGTATCACAGAGGGTGGCTCTGGGTCTCTCAGCAAGCCCCCAAAGAGGCATGTTGAATCTGGTTTCTAATGGAAATATATTGTCAAAAAATGGTGTGGTCAGAACGTGTTTGTCAAAATGCCAATAAAATAAACAGGAAAGGCGATATGGAAATAGTAAGCAGCCTTGAATGTCATGGAGTGTGATATGAGTCCCAGGATAACTTCAGAAGCTCAGAGTCATGAACTCAGCAGATATATTGTCGCTCTGCTGCAATGACAACATTTTAATCTTTTAATTTATGATTAAATTGGAAATAAATTACTTTTTCACTGAGGGTGCCCTTTTGAAGATCAGTAAAAAGTGCTATGCAAACGATCAGATATTTAGGTTCTTGTTCAGGGTTCTTATAACTGAAAAAGGTTATTCAGAGTGACAAGATATTTTTTAGAAAGTGAAATAGTTTATTTCTCTTTGCAATATTACTCAGAGTTTCATTTTTTCCCCAGGGGAGAGGGATGGAAGCTAGATGCAGAAGAATCAATATGTCACGATTGTCTACTTTGTCTTTCCTCATCTAGAAATATCCCTTTTGTAGGAAATGTTTAAATAATGCTATGTATCTTACTGATCCCATAAGGTATCATTTCTAATTTATATAAAGATATGGAAGATATAACTTATGTAAATGTTCACTGGAATCTAAAATCATTTTAAAAAGTAAAGTTATTTTTTAAAAGTTCAA
Source organism: Bubalus kerabau (assembly GCF_029407905.1). Lineage (NCBI taxonomy): Eukaryota > Metazoa > Chordata > Mammalia > Artiodactyla > Bovidae > Bubalus > Bubalus kerabau. The sequence goes on along the minus strand of NC_073647.1, from coordinate 146,520,525 downwards.
ACTAAGAACTTTTACTTTCAGAGTTCAGAGTAAGAAAGTTGAATGGTCAAGAAGAAAATTAACTTAGCATACTTACAAAGATTCCTTTTTAGTTATTAATTAAATGTTTCTACGCAGTATTTTGGGCTTCATTCATAGCTCAGTCAGTAAAGAATCTGCCTGCAGTGCAGGAGACCCAGGTTCAATTCCTGGGTGGGGAAGATCCCCTGCAGAAGGAAATGGCAACCCACTCCAGTATTCTTGCCTGGAGAATCCCATGGACAGAGGAGCTTGGCAGGCTACAGTCCATGGGGTTGCAAGAGTCAGACATGACTGAGCAAATAAACCACCACCACCATGCAATATTTTTAGGCTTCCCTGGTAACTCAGCTGGTAAAAATCTGCTGGCAATGCAGGAGACCCCAGCTTGATCCCTGGGTTGGGAAGATTCCCTGGAGGAGGGTATGGCAACCCACTGCAGTATTCTTGCCTGGAGAATCCCCATGGACAGAGGAGCCTGGCTGGCTGCAGTCCGTGGTGTCACAAGGAGTCGGACACGACTGAGCAACTAAGCACAGCACAGCACATGCAAACTTTTTACAAGGCAGAAAAATTAATTTTTTTCTCTTATTTGGAATGACTTCTGCAGAGTTTTAGACCACAATCTATTAGTGTAATTTTTCTGACTGTATGTCTATTCATACAGCTTTTAAGTTCATGATAACACCTTGCTTTAGAAATAAAAATGATTGGTTGGATGTTGCCATATATAATTGGAACATGGATAAATCATTTTCATAAAAATCAAAACTTTTAAAACTTCATGAAAAAATTGTGGGAAGGGCACAAGTTCTGTGTCTTAGTTTGAGTCCGACCAAAGAAAGGACCTGGGTGAATGTAGTTTGTTTGGGAGGTGATCCCGGAAAGCAGGAATGATGAAGAAAAAATGAAATGCCATTATAAATTTGTGTCATAAAATTCACATCTGTGGACAAAGGAATGACCACGATTCTAGCAGGACCACTGGAAAGCTTGCAGAATGCCTCTCAGAATCATCTACCTGTGTTTCTGTTATCTATTTAGGTATAACAAACAATCCCCCAACTTAGTGGCATGACTCTGTGGGTCAGGAATTAAATGATCACAGCTCAGCTGGGCAGTTCTGCTCCACATGGCATCAGCTGAACTCACTCATTTGGCTGCTTTTAGCTGGTGTCTGGGATGCCTGGAAAGTTCAGGATGTCTACACTTATATGTCTGGTGCATTGGTGATCCTCCATGTGGCCCCTCTCCCCGAGAGGATAGCTAGGGCTTCCTCACTGCATGGTAATCTCATGGTATTTGGTCAGCATGACTCACAGGGCCCGCCCAGATTCAAGGGCAAGGGAAATAGATTCCACCTGTTGATGGGAGAAGCAAAAATCACTTGTGGCCTTCTTGGATCTGTTTCAAGCTAAAATATGGGGAGATGGAGAATGTCTCCATTGATTTCTTTTCTTTCTTTAAAAAGTCTTTACTGAATTTGTTACAATATTGCTTCTGTTTTACATTTTGACTTTTTGGCTGCAAGGTATGAGGGGACTTAGCTCTCTGACCAGGGATCAAACTCATATCCCTCTACAATGGAATGCAAAGTCTTAACCACTGGACTGCCAGGGAAGTCATTGCATTGGTTTCTATCCTGAATTGGTTGGACCTTGTAACCTCTTGCAAACGACCTAGTGTTCACTAGAGATGGGACAAAGGTCAGTGTGAGCTTGAACAGAACTAACTTCCCAGCACAATCCTAGCCAAATTCAAAAATTTTAGCACGGGCTTATGGGGAGCAGCAAGTAGAATGTCAACCACAATCTTATTTAACTGAAGGACAGTATAATCATAGACTTCGGAGGTGTGTAAACCTGGGGTCAAATCCCAGAGCCACTATTTACAAGGTACAAATTTCAGTTTCTTCACCTTTAAAGGGAATACAACTGTATTCTCTTTGTAGAAGGTTGTGAAATCAATTGGTGAATGCACTTAGGCCCCATGGGCCATGAGGTGTCATACAGCTATGTCTATTGTTAATTGCTCCATCTGCTTCATTCCTAAATGCCGTTATAGGCAGTGAACATGGATCTTATAATGCTTTCAGAGGAAAAAAGGCAACAATACTATTTTTGGCTTTTTAAACTCTTAAGAAAATATGCAGTACCCGAGGCAACTATGTTACAGTGCAGTTTTTCCTCTACATATTAGGTTTTAAGATTTGTGTACAGTAATTAAAATTGTATAAAAAGTGCCATTTATTTCCTGTCAACTTTCATATGCATACACCCATGAGTAAATGGCAAAATAAGCCCTTTCTTATGCAGAGTTGGGACAAAGAAGTTAAGACTATACATCCAATCCTGTAGTAGTTGTTCTTTAGGTAAGAGTTATTATGTTGATTTTGGAGAAGGCAATGGCACCCCACTCCAGTACTCTTGCCTGGAAAATCCCATGAATGGAGGAGCCTGGAAGGCTGCAGTCCATGGGGTCGCTGAGGGTCGGACACGACTGAGCGACTTCACTTTCACTTTTCACTTTCATGCATTGGAGAAGGAGATGGCAACCCACTTCAGTATTCTTGCCTGGAGAATCCCAGGGATGGGGAAGCCTGGTGGGCTGCCGTCTATGGGGTCACACAGAGTCGGACACGACTGAAGTGACTTAGCAATAGCAATAGCAATTATATTGATTTATATGCTGCCCTTAGGGAATTTCCACATATTCTTTAGTTGGCAGTAGCTGCAGCTGTGATACTCCTTACCCTCAACTGGCTATTAAAGTATCATTGTGCAAAGCTACTTGTTCTTAGAACTTACTCCATTGAGATCCTTCCAATTGACTGGATGTTAATAGAACTATAAGCAAGGTGAAAAGACAGCCTTCAGAATGGGAGAAAATAATAGCAAACGAAGCAACTGACAAAGAATCATCTCAAAAATATACAAGCAACTCCTGCAGCTTAATTCCAGAAAAATAAATGACCCAATCAAAAAATGGGCCAAAGAACTAAACAGATATTTCTCCAAAGAAGACATGCAGGTGGCTAACAAACACATGAAAAGATGCTCGACATCACTCATTATCAGAAAAATGCAAATCAAAACCACAATGAGGTACCATTTTACACCAGTCAGAACGGCTGCTATCCAAAAGTCTACAAGCAATAAATGCTGGAGAGGGTGTGGAGAAAAGGGCACCCTCTTACACTGTTGGTGGGAATGCAAACTAGTACAGCCACTATGGAGAACAGTGTGGAGATTCCTTAAAAAACTGGAAATAGAACTGCCATACAACCCAGCAATCCCACTGCTGGGCATACACACCAAGGAAACCAGAATTGAAAGAGACACGTGTACCCCAATGTTCATCACAGCACTGTTTATAATAGCCAGGACATGGAGGCAACCTAGATGTCCATCAGCAGACGAATGGATAAGAAAGCTGTGGTACATATACACAATAGAATATTACTCAGCTATTAAAAAGAATGCATTTGAATCAGTTCTAATGAGGTGGATGAAACTGGAGCCTATTATATGGAGTGAAGTAAGCCAGAACGAAAAACACCAATACAGTATACTAACGCATATATATGGAATTTAGAAAGATGGTAACGATAACCCTGTATGCGAGACAGCAGAAGAGACACAGATGTATAGAACAGTCTTTTGGACTCTGTGGGAAAGGGCGAAGGTGGGATGATTTGGGAGAATGGCATTGAAACATGTATATTATCATATGTGAAAAGAATCGCCAGTCCAGGTTTGATGCATGAGACAGGGTGCTCAGGTCTGGTGCAGTGGGATGACTCAGAGAGATGGGATGGGGAGGGAGGTGGGAGGGGGGTTCAGGATGGGGAACACATGTACACCTATGGCTGATTCTTGTCAATGTATGGCAAAACCAATACAATATTTTAATTAGCCTCCAATTAAAATAAATAAATTTATATTAAAAAAACACAGAGGAATACAAACAAGTATCTTGGGTTAGAACAGGCTTTCTAAAGCTTAGAGGCATGAGGTGGCAAATGAAGAAATTTAATTTTTGTTATCATTAGTTGATAATTGATATCAGCTACTGGAGTATTATCAATCATTCTTACCAATCAACTCATTCACCAAACAATTCAGCACATCTTAAGTGTTGAACTCTGGCTTTATCAAAATGATAATTGTTACAACTAATATTTTTGAATGCTTACCTTGAGCTCGTTATCCTACTACATGCTTTAAAAAGGAATGGATCAGGCATATAGCCAATAAACTGAGTGACTTGACTCCATTTCCCAGAGTGCATCAGGCCTACACAGCTTACCGATGAAGTCACTGTGATTACATTTCTGAGGCACACCTAGGGACACATGGTTGCCACAATGCAGTGGCAGTGGCAAGGTGACCACAGTGGTAACCACTCTAGGCCAAGGCCCAGAGTGCTCCCAGGAAGTGGCTTACAGAGACATCAAAGTGATTGGCAGTGGCTCATTTGGGGTCATGTACCAGGCATGGCTGGCAGACACCAGGGAACTGGTGGCCATCAGGAAGTTTCTCCAGGACAAGAGGTTCAAGAACTGAGAGCTGCAGATTATGCGTAAGGTAGATCACTGCAATATTGCAAGGCTAAGATGCTTTTTGTATTTCAAAAGGGAGAAGAAAGATGTTATTCAGTTGCTAAGTCATGTCTGACTCTTTGTGACCCCATGGACTGCCTGGAAGCATGCCAGGCTTCCCTGGCCTTCACTATCTCCTGGAGTTTGTTCAAACTCATGTCCATTGATTCAGTGATGCCATCCAACCATCTCATCCTCTGTCACCCCCTTCTCCTCCTGCCCTCAGTCTTTCCCAGCTTCAAGATCTTTTCCAGTGAGTTGGCTCTTCACCACAGGTGACCAAAGTATTGGAGCTTCAGCATCAGTCCTTCCAATGAATATTCAGAATTGATTTCCTTTAGGATTGACTAGCTTGATCTACTTGCTGCCCAAGGGACTCTCAAGACTCTTCTCCACCAGCACAGTTTGAAAGCATCAATTCTTGGTCACTCAGCCTTCTTTATGGTCCAACTCTCACATCTGTACATGACTACTGGGAAAACCATTGTTGTTCAGTCACTCAGTCATGTCCGACTCTTTGTGACCCCATGGACTACAGCACACCAGGCTTCCCTGTCCTTCACTGTCTCCCAGAGTTTGCTCAAACTCATGTCCATTGAATCAGTGATGCCATCCATAGCTTTGACTGTACAGACCTTTGTCGGCAAACTGATCTCTGCTTTTTAATATGCTATCTAGCTTTGTCATAGCTTTTCTTCCAAGGAGCAAGCATCTTTTAATTTCTTGGCTACAGTCACCATCTTCAGTGATTTTGGAGCCCAAGAAAATTAAGTCTGTCACTGCTTCCCTGGTGGCTCAGATGGTAAAGCATCTGCCTGCAATGAGGGATACCCGGGTTCAATCCCTGGGCTGGGAAGATCTCCTGGAGAAGGATATGGCAACCCACTCCAGGATGCTTGCCTGGAAAATTCCATGGACGGAGGAGCCTGGTGGGCTACAGTCCATGGGGTCGCAAAGAGTTGGACATGACTGATCGACTTCACTGTTTCCCCATGTTTCCCATGAAGAAAGATGAGCTTTACCTAAATCTGGTGCTGGAATATGTGCCTTAGACAGTGTACCAGGTGGTCTGCCACTTTACCAAGGCCAAGTTGACCATTGCTATCATCTATGTCAAGGTATACATGTACCAGCTCTTCCAGAGCTTGGGCTACCTCCATGCTCAGGGTGTGTGTCACCCATACATCAAGCCCCAGAACATGCTGGTGGACCCTGTCACCCCTGTCCTCCAGCTCTGTGATTTTGTTCTCAATACTACCGGGCCCCAGAGCTGATCTTCAGAGCCACTGAAAGTGAAAGTCGCTCAGTCATGTCCAAGTCTTTGAGACCCCATGGACTATACAGTCCATGGTATTCTCCAGGACAGAATACTGGAGTGGGTAGCCTTTCCCTTCTCCAGGGGCTCTTCCCAACCCAGGGATCGAACCCAGGTCTCCCGCACTGCAGGCGTTTTCTTTACCAGATGAGCCACAAGGGAAGCTCATTCATTAATGTGTGTGTGGTCAGCTGGTTGCCTACTACCTGAGCTCCTCCTAGGCTGGCCCATCTTCCCTGGGGACAGTGGGGTAGACCAGCTGGTAGAGATCATCAAGGTGCTGGGAACACCAACCTGGGAAGAGATTTGAGAGATGAATCCCAACTACACAGAGTTCCAGTTCCCCCAGATTAGAGCTCACCCCTCGACAAAGGTATTCAAATCGAATGGCCCCTGAGGCCATTGCACTCCACTCTAGCCTGCTCACACTGGAAGCTTGTGCCCAAAGCTTCTTTGATGATCTTCAGTGTCCTGGAACCCAGCTCCCCAGTAACCGCCCACTTTTCCTTTCTTCAGTTTCAGTCCTGTCCAACTCACTGTCCAACCATCTCTCAAAACTGTTCTCATCTCTTCTCAAATGAGGACCCCAACAGGCACTCCCTTCCTCACCCCATCCTCACAAACTTTAAGTCACGCTCAGACCGGCCTGGACTTAGCAGTTGACCAATGCCACAGCTCTTCTCACCAACTCTTCCTGAGGGTGCCACCAACTACCCCTTCCATCTGGGAACCCCCAGGGGGCTGGGAATGGGGGCCATGGCCCACCAAGCTCCTGCCCTGGCTGAGCCCCTGGACTAGGGGGCAGAGGTAATGAGTCCCTCTCCCCACTGCCGGGAGGGAATAGAAGGAAGGACAGAGGATGAGGGGTGGGCATGAGGACTTTCTACCCCTCAGCCCCCTCCACTCCCCCAGGTCTCCACCTCCTTCAACCTCCCTGCCCTCCTGTGTCCCTTGTGAATAGAACCAGAGCAGTGCCTTTCCTCTTCCCTTCCCTGGCCCCTGGGTGTGAATAGATTGTTCTTTTTTTTCCTTAAAACATTGATTCACACCATCCAACCTGGACCCTTCCCTTCCTACAGCTGTGTTCCCCCTCTTGTCCTCTGCCCCTAAGGCTTCCTCCCTCCTCTCCCCACCCTGGAGGGCAGAGGCAGTGGGGGAGCTTCTCATGTCTTAGTTTTCACATTAAGATTTGCCTGTGTACAGACCTCCATTCGATAAATTTTGGCATTAAAAAAAAAAGCAATGGATCACTAAATCCTCAAAATAATCCTAGGAAGTTTGAAGCCAATAAATGGCAAAGGGAGGATTTAAATCCGCTCTGAGAATTTCACCCAGAAAAGAAAATAACATGTGGTCCTTGTTCCGAATGTTCTCAATCTAGAGGGACATGTAATAACAATAATAATGGCTAACAATTATTGAGTGCTTACTTGAGTCAAACTCTTTTAGAATTACTTTATTCGCATGACTTCATTGAGTTCTCATATCAACTGCGTGAGATGTTTTTATTAGCCCAATTATCTAGACAAGGAAGTTTAGACACAGGATTAAGTAATTTTCTCTAAGTTACACAGCTGGTAGGAGATTGGGTCAGGATTTGAATCCAGATAGCCTGTTTTTCCGGAGAAGGCAATGGCACCCCACTCCAGTACTCTTGCCTGGAAAAAATCCCATGAATGGAGGAGCCTGGAAGGCTGCAGTCCATGGGGTTGCTGAGGGTTGGACACAACTGAGCGACTTCACTTTCACTTTTCACTTTCATGCATTGGAGAAGGAAATGGCAACCCACTCCAGTGTTCTTGCCTGGAGAATCCCAGGGACGGGGGAGCCTGGTGGGCTTCCATCTCTGGGGTCGCACAGAGTCAGACATGACTGAAGTGACTTAGTAGCAGCAGCAGCCTGTTTTTAGATCTCTGACTTATAACTGGCACTTCATATAGGCTATTGGAGAAGGCAATGGCACCCCACTCCAGTACTCTTGCCTGGAAAATCCCATGGATGGAGGAGCCTGGTGGGCTGCAGTCCATGGGGTCGCAAAGAGTCGGACATGACTGAGCGACTTCACTTTCATTTTCCACTTTCATGCATTGGAGAAGGAAATGGCAACCCACTCTTGTGTTCTTGCCTGGAGAATCCCAGGAATAGGGAAGCTTGGTGGGTTGCCGTCTATGGGGTCGCACAGAGTCAGACACGACTGAAGCGACTTAGCAGCAGCAGCAGCAGCAGCATATAGGCTATATTCAGAACCTTATCACATGAGATAAAAGAGAGGTTTCTACATGATGCTCTAAGAATGGATAAGAGGGAAAGTCAAACTCTGCCTGAGGAAGCCAGAGGAGATGATATTTCAGGTCATTCTTCAAATAAGGAATAAGATGATATTTGAGGTCAGTCTTCAAATAAGGAATGTGTCTGGCAACAGGGATGGGGAGGAAGGCAAGTAGAAGAAACAGAATGAGCAAAGGTATGAAAAAATTAGTAAGCAGGGCAGCGTCCAGAAACTAAAAATGGTATGATGTGGTTGGAAGGTAGGTCATGAATTCTTAAATTGTTTTGCATATGAATTAATTTTTAACCCAAGCAGCATTTAAGATTGAAAAAAAAAAAAGGCAGGACAAACAATAAATACACACTGTCTTTTTAACTTTTAATTTTGAAAAATTTTTTTGGCCCGACCTCCACCTCGTGTCTTGTGGGATCTTAGTTCCCCTACTAGGGGAACTAACTTTGACCCTGGCAGTGAAAGCATTGAGTCCTAACCACTGGACCACCAAGGAATTCCTGAAATAATTTTAGATTTACAGGAGAGTAGCACAGATACTCAGAGAAGGTGATGACACCCCACTCCAGTACTCTTGCCTGGAGAATCCCAGGGACGGGGGAGCCTGGTGGGCTGCCATCTATGGGGTCTCACAGAGTTGGACACGACTGAAGCGACTTAGCAGCAGCAGCAGCACAGATAGTACAGAGGGCTCCCATATACCTTTATCCAGCTTCCCCTAACATTAATTTCATATATAACCATGGTGCATTTATGAAAACTAAGAAATACACCTTGGTGACAGGCTTGTTACCAAAGTAATCTTGGAAATGCCAACTGAGGTACTTTTAAGAGAAATACAGAACTTACTTGGATTTCACCATTTTCTTTTGTTAACTACAATTATTTCACATTTGTTTGGTTAAAGAAATGGAGTTAAAATATTAATGAGGTCATTTTTATTTTAAATAATTTTTAATTGGAGTATAGTTGATTTACAATGTTTGTTAGTTTCTGCTATACAGCGAAGTGGATCAGTTATACATATATATCCACTCATTTTTAGATTCTTTTCACATATAGATCATTACAGAGCACTGAATAGAGTTCCCCATGCTATACAGTAGATTCTTACTAGTCATCTTTTATACTCATATATAGTAGTATGTATCTATCTGTCAATCTAATGGGTTCGTATTTTTCACCAGTAAAAGTGGCAAAGGTAAAAACGTTCAGTTCTCAAAGTTAGCAAGTTGGCAAAAAAAAACAACCTAATAAATTGGTATCAAACTTCATAGAGTTATTTGGCAATACCTGCTAAAATATTATCAGTGCGTGTACTTATTAAAAAAATCTTTTTTACTTAAATTTTTTCACTTTTTAGTGTTAGTCATTGAGTTGTGTCCGACTCTTTTCAACCCCATGGACTATAACCCGCCAGGCTTCTCTGTCTGTGAAATTCTCTGGGCAAGAATACTGGAGTGGGTAGCCATTCCCTTCTCCAGGGGATCTCTTTCCAACCCAGGGATTGAACCTGGGTCTCCTGCATTGTAGGCAGATTCTTTACCATCTGAACCACCATTAGAGTATAGTTAATTTACAATGTTGTGTTGTTTTCAGGAGTACAGCATAGTGATTCAGTTATACATATATATATATATATATATGTATATATATATATATTCTTTCTTTTTCAGATTCATTCTTTCAGATTCTGCAGTAGGTTAATACAGAATATTGAGTAGAGTTCCTTGTGATATACAGCAGGCCCTTGTTGGTTATCTCTTTTGCATGTATTAATAGTAGTGTGGATTTCACTGTTTTTCACATTTATGTTCTTTTTCAGTTCCAATTTCAAGATCCCATTTAGTTAGCACGACTTAGTTTCTTCCAAGCAGTCTTTCATGATCTTTCCACATTAAAAAAGTGCCAGCCAGGTATTTTGTAGAATGTTCCTCAATTTTGGTTTGTCTGATGTTTTCTGGTAATTCAAGTGTGGGAAGAATACATGCAACATGATTTGAACACCAAGGGTCACTGTTCATCTACATTAGTAAAATATAATGTGTCTGTTAACTGATACTTTTTAACTAATCATCCACATGCTCCTGTCCTGCCTGTATGGTAGCATGGTCATATGGTTCCAATACTGAGGGTATAGACTGTGGCTGAGGGGCTAAAGAAAGCCGCATCCTAACAGTGACAGCAGTAGCAACCAACGTATGTGATTGGCCCTTCAGCCATATGCTTTCTCTCTAATCTGGATTTTCCCACCCTTCTTCTCCATCACATCAGAGACCCTCTCATAGGGTACTGCTTTGTCTGCCTTTATTGCCTCCCTGGGCCATCAACAGCATTTCTTTGGGTGCTGTATTTGTTGGTGTGTGAGATTGGGAGAAATCCAAGATCAAAATGCTCTTTGTCATTCCCCTATCAGAGGGGGTTGGAAGAGCTGAGCTTTGAATAAATATTCATTTACATCAGCAGCATTCCTCTGTGCTTGTCCAGTGCTTACTTCTCTCTTGTTAACAGTGCTAGAATAAACACATAATTCTACCAAAATATTAGCAGTGTGTGCTGTTTTCTTTCACTTGCCAAGATTGTTTTATAATAAATACCATTAGAAAAAAATACCATTGGCCAACGTCCTCAGCAATTACATTAATATCTCCAAAGAGCAAAGTATGGATTTGCGAGGTGCTTTGCAGAGAAAAATGGAATACACCTTTATACTGCATTCCTTGAATATACTGATCTTGTTACGCTTCAGCTTGATTTTAACTTAAAATATTTCTCTTGGTTAACAAAAGTTGATGTCATTATTTTCTATGATACTGACTAATTAAGTATCTTTTACAAGGTAAATCTAACATAAGGTCTCTTTAAAACTTAGCAATACTAAAACAGATGTTTGTAATGTGCTTTCCTGGTATAAATTTGTAGATTAAATTGGATATTCATGTTTGTCAAATAAAATTTCACTCAAATGGAAGAAATGGGTTTTCTCATGATTTTGTCCACTTGTTAATATTATGTCTTAGTTTCAGCTCTCACTTCTGTCCTTTAGAGATGCAAATTATTGTTTCCCTCCTTGGTTGAATCCTAGTCCCATATTTCCTTTTGCCTATAGGATAGTTCTCCTTATAGGTTCCATCTCACTTCAAACTCTAAATGTTCAAATAATTAGTGATCTTTTCTCCCTGAAAAGGAACAGTAACTAAATGAATAAACATATCACAACCAGCTTTTTCTCTAAACTTTCCTGTTTTCTTCCATGATAACCATTTTTGTAGCCTTAGAACCTTGAAAATATTTTTGACTGTTCCTTCTCATTTATATTCTGTATTCATATGGCCCCATATAAGGGAAGACTTATCCCTCTTTCTACACAGTGGTCATATTTATCTTTTTCTCTCTGTCCATCCTGGCACTGACCCTCATGTGTCATGCTAGTCCTTCTAACTAGCTTCCTGAATGAGATTTTTCTCATTTCAATTCATACTTTCTTCTTCCTTAAGCACTAATATCATCATTTGATTTCCTGTTATATAGTCCCTGTTACAAGTAAGACAATATATCAAAAAATGTTTTTAAAAAGACAAAATATGTCATATAGACTCTTCCTATAGTTGTCACCCATTATCAATAGTTTGTACCTTTTGGTTGCTGAGGAGTAAATTTCATGGTATAGATATACCATAGTTTATCTGTTAACCTGGAAAATAGTATTTGGCTGGCTTCCATTTTGGGGTGATTATGACTAGAGCTGCTATAAACATCTGTGTAAAGATTTCTGTGTGAACAGGAGTTTTTATTTCTCCAGGATAAATTCCAGGATGGGAATTGCTGAATCATATGGTGAATATGTGTTTAACTTTATGAGAAACTGTCAAACTATCTATCAGGATGGTTGTACCATTTTGTATTCCTACCAGCAGTGTGTGAGAGTTCTAGATTTTCTGCATCCTTGTCAGCATTTGGTGGTGTTGGTGGATTCAATTTTTATCCATTCTAATATGGGTACATGTGGTATCTCACCATGGTTTTGATTTGCGTTTCTCTAAGCATGAACAATGTTTAACATTTTTTAATGTGTTTATTGGCCCTTCTTATATCCACTTCAGTGAAGTATCTGTTCAAGTCCTTTGCCTATTTTTAATATTTTTATAAGGTAAAATGCTCCCTAGGTTTCTCTAGGTAAGAGCATAATGAGAGCATCCATTTTCTCACACCAGTGGAAACAGAAACTTCTAGCTTTGGAAGGCTGCAGTGTCAGAAAGGTTGTTTCTGGTGAGAATGGCATCTGTCTGGTGATAGTGTGGCTGTTGAAAGGTTGAGATTTTGGAGGTAACATAAACTATAGCATCTGGAGTTGGAGGAGGATCAAATGCAGTTTAATTATTAGGTCAGCTCTATGCTGTTCCCAAAGAAAGGCAGTGCCAAAGAATGCTCAAACTACCGCACAATTGCACTCATCTCACACACTAGTAAATTAATGCTCAAAATTCTCCAAGCCAGGCTTCAGCAATATGTGAACCGTGAACTTCCTGATGTTCAAGCTGGTTTTAGAAAAGGCAGAGGAACCCGAGATCAAATTGCCAACATCCTCTGGATCATGGAAAAAGCAAGAGCGTTCCAGAAAAACATCTATTTCTGTTTTATTGACTATGCCAAAGCCTTTGACTGTGTGGATCACGATAAACTGTGGAAAATTCTGAAAGAAATGGGAATACCAGACCACCTGACCTGCCTCTTGAGAAACCTATATGCAGGTCAGGAAGCAACAGTTAGAACTGGACAGGGAACAACAGATTGGTTCCAAATAGGAAAAGGAGTTCGTCAAGGCTGCATATTGTCACCCTGTTTATTTAACTTATATGCAGAGTACATCATGAGAAACGCTGGACTGGAAGAAACACAAGCTGGAATCAAGATTGCTGGGAGAAATATCAATAACCTCAAATATGCAGATGACACCACCCTTATGGCAGAAAGTGAAGAGGAACTAAAAAGCCTCTTGATGAAAGTGAAAGTGGAGAGTGAAAAAGTTGGCTTAAAGCTCAACATTCAGAAAACGAAGATCATGGCATCCGGTCCCACCACTTCATGGGAAATAGATGGGGAAACAGTGCTCCAAAATCACTACAGATGGTGACTGCAGCCATGAAATTAAAAGATGCCTACTCCTTGGAAGGAAAGTTATGACCAACGTAGATAGCATATTGAAAAGCAGAGACATTACTTTGCCAACAAAGGTCCATCTAGTCAAGGCTATGGTTTTTCCTGTGGTCATGTATGGATGTGACAGTTGGACTGTGAAGAAGCCTGAGCGCTGAAGAATTGATGCTTTTGAACTGTGGTGTTGGAGAAGACTCTTGAGAGTCCCTTGGACTGCAAGGAGATCCAACCAGTCCATTCTGAAGGAGATCAGCCCTGGGATTTCTTTGGAAGGAATGCTGCTAAAGCTGAAACTCCAGTACTTTGGCCACCTCATGCGAAGAGTTGACTCATTGGAAAAGACTCTGATGCTGGGAGGGATTGGGGGCAGGAGGAGAAGGGGACGACAGAGGATGAGGTGGCTGGATGGCATCACTGACTCGATGGACGTGAGTCTGAGTGAACTCCGGGAGTTGGTGAGGGACAGGGAGGCCTGGCGTGCTGCGATTCATGGGGTCGCAAAGAGTCGGACACGACTGAGCGACTGATCTGATCTGATGCTGTTCTGAAAACCTTTTGGAAATTGTTCTGGAAAACTTGGTTCTGAGCCTCTCCATGATCCTCAGGTGCCCAATATCTTTTCAACTCCATTTCTGATGAGCTGGAGTCAGCTTCTCAGAACTTAGACAAAAATTATATACTGCACCAGTTATCTATGGTTAGAATAAACTGTTTAACAAACAACCACAAAACTTGGCTTTGTGTACCATGGAACAATTATTTTTGTACCTTCTGTAGGTTAATGGATTAGTTCTGTTAATGTGGGCAGAACTTGGTTGATCTCTGCTGTGCTGCTTATGCATATGTGGTTATGTAGCATATTGGCAAAAGAGACTTCATCTCTGGTCCACATTGTCTCTCATTCTCCAGCAGACTCTCATGGCAGAGACAGGGCTGTAAGACAGGGAGAAGATGCTCCAAAGTCTCTTGAGGCATAGCCTGCAAACTGTATACCATCACTTTTGCTGTCTACTATTGTTCGAGCCACTAGGCCAACCCAAAATCAAAGAATAGGGGCATAGACTCTGCCTATTAATGGAAATTTCTGCCACATTGCAAGGCCCAATTCAGTAATCAATGCACTCTATATATAAGTGACTTGGAATTTTGAAGTGAGTGTGTATAAAAAGATAATTCAGAAGGAAATACATCAAAATATTAAATTATAATCTCTCCAGATGAATTGAAATCTCCTTTTTGCATTTTTGTATTTTCACTCATCTCAAGCATGTATTACTTGTATAAGTTAAGCAATAATTATAAAAAAATTTTATAGAAGTATAGTTGCTATATAATGTGTTAGTTTCAGGTATACAGCAAAGTGATTCAGTTATACATATATGTGTATATATAGATATCTTCTTTTTCAGTTTCTTTTCTATTATAGGTTATTATAAGATATTGAATATAGTTCCCTGTGTTATACAGTATGTTCTTGTTTTTTAAAATGTATTTAAAGTGAAGTGAAAGTCACTCAGTCATGTCCAACTCTTTGCGATCCCATGGACTACACAGTCCATTGAATTCTCCAGGCCAGAATACTATAGTAGTAAAGGTCCGTATAGTCGAATCTATGGTTTTTCCAGTAGTTATATATGGATGTGAGAGTTGGACCATAAAGAAGGCTGAGTGCTGAAGAACTGATGCTTTCAAAATGTGGTGCTGGAGAAGACTCCTGGAGTCCCTTGGACTGCAAGGAGATCAAACCAGTTCATCCTAAAGGAAATCAACCCCGAATATTCATTAAAAGGACTGATGTTGAAACTGAAGCATCAGTACTTTCTTTGGCAACCTGATGTGAAGAGCTGACTCATTGGAAAAGACCCTAATGCTGGGAAAGATTGATGGCAGAAGGAGAAGAGAGTGACAGAGGATAAGATGATTGGATAGCATCACCGACTCAATGGACATGAGTTTGAGCAAACTCCGGGAGATAGTGAAGGACAGGGAAGCCTGGTGTGCTGCAGTCCATGGGGATGCAAAGAGTTGGACATGACTTAGCAACTGAAGAGCAACAGCAACCTGTTGTAAAAGTGTGTTGGGCTTCCCAGATGGCCCTAGTGGTAAAGAACCCACATGCCAATGTGGGAGAAATAAGAGATAAGTTCCTGGGCTGGAAAGATCCCCTGGAGGAGGGTGTGGCAACCCACTTCAGTATTCTTGCCTAGAGAATCCTCATGGACAGAGGAGCCTGGCAGGCTACAGTCCATAGGGTTGCAGAGAGTCAAGCATGACTGAAGCAACTTAGCACGCACAAGAGCATAAAAGACAGGGTGGTTACTTCTGTCTCTGATGAAGGTGCTAACATTTCTTCCCAAATAGCAAGAACTGTAAATCGTAGCCCTCTGGGGGGTAAACTTGTTTAGATTTTTTTTTTTTTTGGTATAAAATTTTAAATGCACCATTTTTACATGGGAACCTCTACTTTTAAACCAAATGTTAAGTGTTTTTGTACTTATTTTTCACAATAGCTGTCAAGAAGTAAGAATATAGAAGGAGAGACATTTTACTCTTAGCTCTTAAGCTTAGGAGACTGGAGTCACGTGAGAAGGAACTCTGTGCTGTGGACTGTTCTGTTTGACTATTGGATGGATGGCTGGATGATGGATCTGTGGTTGAGGTAATGGGTAAGAAAACTGATTTTCTTTCTCAGTGCTTTTGCAAAGTCTCAAATTGTTCTTCACAAAAAATGTAGGGAGGTTCTACAGGAGAACCCCTTTATTAAGGAGATTTCAGTTGTAGCCTTTAGTTTTTTTAAAAAAAGCTTTATTGAGATTTAATTCATACATGACACAATTCACTGATTTAAAATGTAGAATCCATTTGTTTCTCATATAGGCCCAGAATTGTGAAAACATCAATTTTAGAACATTTCATCACCCCAAGAAGAAATTCTGTATTCATTAAGCAATCACTCCCCATTCTTCCTTGTCCCCAGCCCCTGGAAACCACTAATCTGCTTTCTCTTTCTGTCTCTTTGGATTTGCCTATTCTGGGCATCTCATGTAAATACAATCATACAATATGTAGCATTTCATCTCTGGCTTCTTTAACTTAGCATAATTTTTTCAAGGTTCGTGTATCAGGACTTCGTTTCGTTTTGTTACTGAATAGTATTCCAACGTGCGAATATTCCAATGTGGGAGCACATGTGGTTTATCTGTTCATCAGTTGATGGACATTTGGGTTGTTCCTGCTTTTGGCTCTTATGGATAATGCTGCAATGGATTCTCTTTTACAAGTCTTTGTGTGTGGACATATATTATCAATTCTTTTGGGTGTATACCTAGGAGTGGCATTTTGGTGTACACTAAGGTTTAAAGAAATTCACTGCTTAGGCTCATCTGGAAAATATGACAATAGATAGTGCTGGAAAGGTAGTGTTTTTTTGCCTAACCAAGGTGTGATTCTAAGGCATGTTATACGTAAATATCTGAGGAGAGTTTCCAAAAAGCAGCTCTACTGATGCTTCTGAGAAACAAGACCAAAGTTGGAATAAGTGCTCGGCATCTTTAGGTGAGTATTTGAAGCAAATGTGCAAATTCTGCTGCTTGTTTCCAAGATATACCACATATATAAGAAATTAAATCTTATATTTAATATTGAATGTAAGGTATATTGCACATAGTTGTTATTACCATACATACATGATGAATTGGAAAAGATGAAATGGCTCCATGCCATGGACTGAAAATGCGTAAAAGAAAGGGCAACGTTATAAACTATCCATTCTGTCAAGAACTATGGGAAAGATATGGATGTTTGTTATTTTTTAAAATGGTATTTTTCTATTGGGAGAAGAGCATAATGAGAAAAAAAGATGAGAAAGCAAGTGATGTTGTCAAGCTTTTGCCAGAATGATATGATTGATAATTACCTGCAGCTGAGCAGAAACCACGTGGGCATGCTTAGAATTTGCTTAAGCAGTTTCTAGGCTTTCTCCCTGTGGGCTGTTGAAATTCTTCAGCCTAAGAACATTTATTTGAACAAGGAGAATATTGCCTTGTTCTGACTATAGAGTCTATTCAAGCATGCAGAATGCATGTTTTGCTGAAATGCTCCAAAGACAGGTTGTGGAAATATTTATAATGTACACATCAGTTTATTCATATAATTTAAATGCATGCTTTTGTAATTTTAATTTTTCTCTAAAGTTTTTCAGTGTCTATAAGACCAAATTTATTGCATCATCCATCACATGTGGTGTGACCTTCTTCAGGCTGAAAGTGCCCATTCAGCATATCACAACTAAAAGGTTCTCCTCCTTCTTAAATGCCAAGGCTTTAAGCTACTTACCATAATTGTCGGTGTGCCAAATCCCAGGCTTTGCGCCACTGTTGCTGAAGAATAAGATAAACGACTTTGGAAGAAGTTTTCTCCCAACTGGGCAATCTTCTCGGAACCATGAATGTCCCCTTCTTCCATGCAAGGGAATAGGTTGTACTATCCCCTCTCTCTGGGAGTATAGTTTCAGCAAGTCCTTGTCATTGCTGTTAATTCAGAGGTGCTGCCAACTTGAAGGGTATGGTGAATGTGAAACAAGGGGGCTCCCCCCCAATTCTTCTTTAGGCATAATATGATTGCTATGCCTTGATCCTTTATGAAACCAGATAGTTAGGTGACTGTTTATCCCAGGGACAAGTCTTTTCCCTATACCCTCTTCCATTTACCAGCCAAGAAAAGAATTGATCCCTCAGTCCATCCACCAGCAAGTATTTGTCAAATACCCATGCCTCTGTCATTGTTCAACGCCTTGTAATATAAAAAACAAAACAAAACAAAACAAAAAACAAAAAACCCTGCCTCAGCCTTCATACAGATTACCATTCTGGTTGGATAGGACACAGGAAAAGTTACAGAATAGCATAGAAATATTAAACTGGAGTAAAACTGTATTGGAATACCTGCTAATTCCATCTAAATTGAGAGGACGGAGAATTTGGAATGATTAGAAGTGATTAACAAAGACCTCATGGAAGGTGGGGGACCTTGAACTGGCTCTGGAAGAAAATAGACTGTCAATATATGAAGTGGAGACTCTTCCAGGCTTCTGAGGTTGGGGAAGAAATATGAGCAATGGCTCAGAGAGAGAAGCAGCCTGAACAACAGCTCCAAGGAAGAAGCAGTCCCTGCATGCATGAGATTATGATTGGAGTTTCAGTTACAGGATAAAGCAGCAAAGAAAGCTGGTTTATAAGCACCTGAGCAAACCATTTACTTTCTTGATGTTTCCTTGTTGGTCTCATCACATGTTTTCAATAGAAGATTCTTCAAAGGACAAGGACAGTTGTGGTCCTTTGAAAAACTGAAAAACTTTTTTTTCAGGGACAGCTGAAAAACTGTTTTTCACTGTTTGCATGTATAAATTCAATTTGAAAAATGCCATGAAGCAAACAAAAGCAGAGTTAGGATGAACACCCAGTTCCATGTACAAGTTTCCGTCTTCAATTCAATGAAAAGATTAGTCCTTTTAGGTTTTTGTTTGTTCAGATGGGAAGTAAAATATAGACATGGACCTAGAAGATAATGCAGATGACAGGTTTGTTTTCTTGAGTGATGGATGTGGTATCAACAGCTCGCCTGATGAGAGAGCAGTGAGGATGAATTAGAATGCATGCTCGGTTTTCCAGGGCATTGCTTTTGTCTCCTTTACATTTTATTGTATTTTAAAATTATGGGATCAGAAGCTTATCAAAAACACTGTTGTAAGAGAACACATTGAATACAATTAACAACAGCATTCGGTCCTCTGTTAACATCAGCAGTCATCCAAACGTGTATTTTTTCCTAGCATAAAATCATAGCTGTAGGGCTGATCTTTTGCTTATTAAAAATCACTTAAAGTCTTAATATAAATTGGCTTAAACCTAAAAGGAAGCTTAAACAATCATAATTAAAGTTCACATCTACTTTTAAAACTCAGTGGGATTTGGGAGTTGGTGCTGTAGCAGGTTGGTGATGATCTGTCAGTATTTCCCTCCTCCCTTTTCTCTCTTGTTCTTACTCTTACTACACACACTCTCTAAAATATATGACAAAAGTAAAATCCTGTGAAAATTTATTTTGAAGCCACAGTATCATACAGGTGTCTAATTCAGATGGAATATCTTTAAAATAATTTACAGTATTTTTGTAATCTGTACCAATGTCCCTTTTTAATTTCAGTCTTATGATTCTGCCCCCTTCCACTCCTGCTGCCTTGGCAGTCTTTTCCCCTTTCACATTTCTTAGATTCTGGGTTTTCATTCCTGATTTTTGGCATTCAGAAATCCCTTCAGGTGAGACTTTCAATTCATGCTTTCTAAAACCTCTAATTTTCAGGTTAGCTAAATTATAAACTTTCCCATTTACAAGTGTGGCGTTCCTCTGCAGCCTAACATTTGTCTAAAGATAGAATTCATTATCCATTAGATCGTATTCATTCTAATATACCAAATTAGTGCTTTAACCTTTGTTCTTACTAGCTAATAACATTTTCAATTTAAAAATGTAAGTCTTTTAGTCTGGGGCTACATAGATTTTTCTTTCATCTGTTGAAAATGATTATTTTCTTCCTTTGGGTTGGGAATTAAAACTTGAATTTAATATTAGGAGAGTAGTAATTTGGCCCTATTTTCTCTGTCTGCCAACTGACTCCTTGTTCATCGGACAGATACCAGGAAGAGCTATTGTTACAACTGAAAACAAGTGGAGATTTTAATGAAGGGTATAGAGTGAATTTTAGATGACAATTTTCACTAAAAATATCTAAACAGTTCAGTGTGGTTGTGCAGACAATTCATTTAAATGTCTGAAATTCGGTTATTTGCACACAGAACCCGAACATTATTTCAACTTTCAGTTTTGAATGTATGCCAACTTGGCAGCAACTTTTGAAGATTTAGTTCTGGCAAATTTACCTCAGACCACTGATTTTGCATTGCTTCTGTCAGTATTTTTCAGTGTTACGCTTGCTCTTTTTTTACTTTATCATTTTCTTCAGTCCAACTGTAAACATTATTCAGAATTTATTTTATGTTGGAGTAGATAGTATTAGATACCAATTGCCTAATAAAGGCTCTCTTCCCCACTTTTTGTTTCTTCTCATGGTATTGTTTATATTTTGCCTTCAATAGTTGTCCCACCACTGTTTGAAAACCTTGCACTAATTGTTGTCCCTATCTGCCCAGTCCTCTGATTTGCTTCCTTATGGGAATTCAGAATAAGTTTTGTCCTGACTTCATTGAAAACTGTCATTCTTGTAGCTCTGGCCATATTGTTTTGTCAGGAACGACAACCTTCTTTGTATTATGAACATTATTTCTCATTTTTCTTTCTCTGTAAGGAGGGATTAACCACTATTTATTATCTGAATGTTGATGGAACTACTCAAAAACTAACTTCAGAGAGTCTTAAAAGAATCATTTTAACTTAAGCCACCCAACCACTAATAATTAGGAAAATTAAAAATGCCAATAAAAACATTATCAAAATTTTCATTTATTATAGCTAATACTTCAGAGGAAGGAGTAAAAACAATTACAGAAAAGTTTAATTAGGTTTGGGAAGAACTTGGGGGACAGAAACATATTTAAACTTAGTGAAGTGACTTTTTGAGTCTTTCACAGAGAGACATTTGAATGAAAACTCTGTTTATTATCAAAAGTTAGTTTTTCTTTTTCCTTTATTGGTGTAACAGGGTTTTCTCTCAAATAGGAGCGGAAATAATTAGCCTAGTGATTTTTGCTTCCACACATTATTAGGGGAATAATCCTGATGGAGTGAAAGGGAAAGCAAAATTTAGAATAATTTTTTTTTAAGGTTGGAATTGTTAGGAGTTTATTTTGTGGTCCCAGAAGAGTCTTGGATGGTGGCAGGATTTTGTATCAAACATTATCATTGTTCCCTTTTGTTATATTTTAATGAAATTGCCTGCCCTAAACATCAACTTGACTGTTTCAACTCTTATGTTTGAGATGTGCTGCTGGCATAATCAGACCACAATAAAACCCATGATGTACTGAGTAATGAATGCTATGCAATAAGGACTTTTTAAAAGTGACTTTTCTTCTTCAGAAAAATCTCTATCTTGCTAACTGTTGATTGCATATTGATTAATCAATTATTTTTCCCTCTTGCATCAAATTTTTCTGCTTAAATTTACAGCTTATAAGTGTGTTAATAAGGCACAGCCTTGAAGCAATATTTTAATTATAAAGTAGTTCAGTTTTGGTATTATAGAGCCTTTCATACAGATATTTTTATCAAATTGATCATAGCATAAAATTTTCTATAACATAGAAACTGGAAAATTCCAGTTTATAACTGACTGAAGTTATTGTTAAATTTGGCCTGACCAAAATTTGGATTTCGTATTCCATGGTTACCAGTGAACTCTCTGTAACAAGCTGTGATTTTCTTGTGATGGCAAGAATGCTGAGTGAGTGTGATTTTTTTTCTGGTGTCAGCCATTCACATGATTTAGGGCTTCCAATTTTACATTATGTACAGAAATGATGATGCTCAACTGGGGTTTGATTTGCTGAGCATGGAGATACCAGCCCCTTCCCCAAATCTCAGTTGATTTCAGACCAGCAAGTCTTTTAATTCTGTGAGCCTTAGACTTAGTTCTAAGGATAAACCTGGGGGAAAAATGCCTTATCTCAATCCCTGTCCTGCAGAATCCTGGAAAATTTCCATAATCTTCTTCCTTAAGCCATTGGGGATCTTTGTTCACTACAAACTCTAGATGTGCCTGTTACCATGAAGCTTTAGGAATTTTTCTGATATCTCTTCTAGTATCCTGATAACTGTAAAGAAGGGGAAAAAAGGGGGGAAAAGACTATGCAAAAAAAGAAGACTCTCATTTACAGTCCATTCCTCTAGTTGGCTCTCTTTCTGCATTGACAGTAAAAAGTTAAAACAAATTGCCATTTTATGTTGAATTCACATTGAATAATAAATGAACAAATAATCTGAATGAACAAATGATCTCTTGCTGGTGCTAGTCAAAATTACTATCTGTTGAGCTGATTGACCAATTTAGTGAACGTGAATGCCTACTACTTAGAGTATTTTTGCTTAGGGTGTTCATATAATTTATGGTAAAAATTAGGACACTTTGATGTGCAATGTTGTACAACTATCACCACTATTTTCAAAACTCTTCATCATCCCCAGTGGAAACTCTGAACTCATTAAACACTCATTTCCCCTCCCCTACCAGTCCCTGGTAAAAACAGAGGTATTTTTCCTGTCTTTATGAATTTGTCTATTCTATATTCATATAAATGGAATCATGTGATATTTGTCCTTTTGTGTCTGTATTATAATTTTGTGTCTGTATTATTATTTGTGTCTGTGTTATTTCAAGATTGTACATGTTGTAGCAGGTATCAGAATTTCTTTTTTATGGCTTAATAATATTCCTTATATATTTATATATTATTTTATTATATATAAAAATATATATTATTTTATATATGTAATGGGGTATAATAATATTAATATATGTGGTAATATTCCATTGTATATATATTGTTTATCCATTCATCTGTTGATGGACACTTTTGTTGCTTTTTTCCTTTTGGCTACTGTGAATGGCACTGCAATGAACACTGGTGTACAAATAAAAAGAATTAGGACACTTTGAAGTGTGAAAAGGTGCACTATCAATAATTATACCAATATGTCAAAACCAATACAATATTGGAAAGTTAAATAAAATAAAATAGAAAAAATAATAATTATACCAGAGTACCCACTCCAGTGTTCTTGCCTGGAGAGTCCCAGGGACGGGGGAGCCTGGTGGGCTTCCGTCTATGGGATCACACAGAGTCAGACACGACTGAAGTGACTTAGCAGCAGCTGCAGCAACAAGCATAACATAAAACTACTGATCAAACCTCACCTGAAATGTCTTGTTCTTCTCCCTTCCACCTGCATTCAAGTGGTACCCACTTTAGAAGGGCCAGATTCAACTCTCTTCCAAGAAGGATCTTTGGAGTACTTTGGCCTTCCTTTTTCTGAATTATTGAGGCATCAGTGGCTCAAGCATGTCAGAAATTAGAATGTTTTGTGTACCTAGGAAAGAATTATGTGCTGTTATTTGATGTGTGTTTGCTCTCTCTTACCATTTAGAATGTAACCTTCTTGAGTGCAAAGACTATGTCTCCCTGAAGCACTGACGAACACTGCAGTGCCCAAAGTCAGGAGAGAAGAAATTCTTGTTGAGAAGTTGACTATAAATAATGCTATGGTAAATATCCTCATATATCCATCTTTAACTCCACATCTTATTATTCTAGTAAGAAGCATTGCCAAAAGAGGAATCAGTGATTCAAAGGTTATGAATAACGTTAAGGATTTAGGAATATTGCAGAGTTACTTTCTGGAAAGGTTAGGCCATTAAACATGCCTCTGAGTATTTCACGTGCCAACATTAAATAGTTAAAAAAAAATTAGCCAACCTGAGAAATAGCATCCTTTTGTTGTTTTAATTTCTATTTATCTCATTTTATTTTCACATAACTATTAGTTGGTTAAAGCTTACTCAACATATAAATGAAAATAATTTGCTGTGTATATAGCTTAAACCACCAAATGTAAAAATAAATATATAAATATGAGGAAGTTTGTAAGTGAACATCTATAAAGTGTTCCTTATGTGCTTTATAAATATTATTTGATCCTCCTGGCAACTCTAAGTATGAAAGTGAAAGTGTTAGTTGCTTAGTCATGTCTGACTCTTTGCGACCCCCTGAACTATATAGCCTGCCAGGCTCCTCTGTCCATGGGATTCTCCTGGCCAGAATACTGGAGTGGTTTGCCATTCCCTTCTTCAGGGGATCTTCCCGACCCAGGGATCAAACCTGGGTCTCCTGCACTGCTTGCAGATTCTTTACCACCTGAGCCATCAGGGATAGGTACTACTATAATCCTTATTTTATTGAAAATAGGCAATGAGCAACTTGCTGAGGGCAGCACAGTTAAAGAAAGCATGTTTTAAACTATGCCTAGCGATTTAGCAGCAAGCAGCAGCAGCAGTGATTCAGTTGTCTTAGCTCAGGCTACTACAACAAAATACCGTAGACTAGGTAGCTGAACGCATGTATGTGTGTTTGTGCTCAGTCATATCCGACTCTTGTGACCTCGTGGATTGTAGCCCGCCAGGTTCCTCTGTCCATGGAATTTTCCAGGCAAGAGTACTGATAGCAGAACAACAGACATTTAATTCTCTCAGTTCTGGAGGTTGGGAAATCCAAGATTAAGGTGCAGGCAGATTTGGCTCCTGGTGAGAACTCTCTTCTTGGCTTGCAGATAGCTGCCTCTCCCTTTGTCTTCACGTGGTGGAGAAAGAAAACTCTGGTCTTTTCCTGTTCTAATCCCATTATGGGGGCCCCCATCCTCATAACCTCACCTAAACTTGATTACTTCCCTAAGGCCTCACTTACAAATACCATCACACTGGGGGTTGTGGTTTCGCCATATGAATTTGGGGGAGACACAAACATTCAGTCCATAGCAACAATGTATCAAATGGATGAACTGAATCCTCCTCAATACTGCTTCCATGTATTTGTGAAAGCTGGAAGTTTTTAATTTGACAGTTGAGCTGCAGTTCCTGCTAAGTCTTAATGTATCAAACAGAATTAGAGAAATTGTATTTAGTTCTTTATACTGTGATCATTTATGCAGAATCTGTGGGAGTTAGATTTAGGTCAATTAAAAACACAATGTTCTAAGGGAAAATAAAGAAGAAGATAAATAATCTAACTTAGAGGGTTATTGTTTAAACCAAATTGCTTTGCAAGTGATAATAGTTAACCTGTGATTGGGGCATTTCAATTCTCTGCCTCAAAGGCAGGTTTTAATAAGAAAATAATAATCCCACAGGTTTTATACCAGCAGGATAGGAAATTGCTATGTGTTATATTAGGAAATGAAATATGCCTTTCCAATGGTTATCACCATAAAACACACTTTAAAAATTGATTAAGCAAAACCTGACAGAAGTTGTTTTCTCTCACTTTTATTTTCTTAACTTGATGTTTTTGCTAGAATACATATATGTTAGCTAATCTGTGGCCAGCAGCAAGTGTCTGCATATTTTAACTATTCCCAAACTTCATTAATTGAGTAGCTTGAAAATAGTGCTTCATTTCTAGTTCATATTAATAATTTAACCTTTAACATTGAATCATCAGGAGAATATCAATGTCATATTTAAAGTAAATACTCTTGATGCATTAAAGGACTCCAGTCAGGTATTAGAAAGTAAAACTGTTTTCTCTAGACCAGTAATCAGTAAACTACAGTTCATGGGCCAGATTCAGCCTTGCATGCGATTTTTTTCTCATAACCCAGAAGAATTATTTTGTGACACATGAAAATTACATGAAATTCACATGTCAGTGTCCATAAGTAAAGTTTTATTGGAACAAACACACTCATTTATTTATGTATTGTCTCTGGGTGCTGTTGTGCTATCACACCAGAATCAAGTAGTTATGGCAGAGACTCTACCCCCATGAAAGCCTAAAATAGTTACTATTTGATCATTTGTAGAAAATGTTTGCTGACTCCTGCTCTAGACTTCTGTGCATCTCTTTGCCCATACTTTGTTATCTTTTAAAACAACACTAGAACACACACAACATGGGGAATCATGCAATGTGAAAAGTTCATTTTACCTTTTTAGGGAAGAGATGATTACAGTTTATCTTGATAAATTTTTAATTTAATGATATAATACTTCAGCACAGACAGCTTAAGATCTTTTATCTATGCATATTTAAAATGATCATAGATTTCCAGGGGCCAGAATTATCTGAAGTATTATTTCTGTTCCCTCTAGTGAGTGACATGTCTTTTAGCACAAAGGTCAATAACTCTCTTCATTTTATCTGTTTTCAGCATTTTAAAAACACAGTACCAGGTAGTTCAATGGACTCTTTCATTGTTATTTCATTTAATCTTCTCAAGAGCCCAAATAAATTTTGCATATGAATTTTAGTGATGAGGAAATGGGCCCCCAAAGGTGATGTTTTTTGTTTAATGTTGCATAGCTAATCAAAGATTGCTCCAGAATCTATAGCTTAATTCACCTAATAGCAAAGCTTCACCCAAAGTATTTTGTCTTATTGCTAAAAGAAGAATGTGATTAACATGAGTCAGAAATCTTTCCCGAACTCATTTTTTCTACCCCATACTCTTCGTCCACTCATCCAAATAGAAAACAATATCTATGCATTCATCCATCTTTCCGTCCATCAAATATCAAATGTTTATTGAGTACCTAGTCCATGCCAATCATCATACTAACTACACTAGGCATTAAGCATACAGTTGTGAGCACAAGAGACATGGTCAGTGTCCTCACAGAGGTTACAGTCCTTTTTCATCTACCAGAACCGCATGGAAGATGAGTTTTATTTGCCCACAGATCTTGGGCCCAGGCACCCCCATCACTTGTGGAGTTGGATGTGTACATAGTTCACCACCTGCCCTTTCAGATGTCACTTGAATTGGACTTCTTGAATATCTTGCTTTTTTTTTTATGAATAGTCTAAATAGTGGAATGAAGATGTTGTAATTTAATTTTAAATCGGAGGATGAAAAATATGTCAGACATTAGCTTTTTTTAAAAAAATAAGTGTAACACTTTACTTAAGTATTTGCCTCAGAGCTGCTGAATTCTACTAACCACCATGTATATCTTTGGTTATACATTTTTCTTGATCCTGTTCCAAAAGATATTCACCTGTTACTTGTTTTGAGAGAACAGAAGCCAGCAGGGGGTAATTAAAAGACTTGACCTCTAGGCTAAACAGACATTAGGCACTGGTTGGGGAAGCCTCAGATTCTCTTCAAAGAACTTTTCTGGTGAAACTTGGAAGTGCCATATGGCTGCTGGGAGAAGTTTTGTTTTGGTAGTAGTTACTGGTTAGGCTCTGTAAATTTTCCTTTCAGATGTTTGGCTGGTTCTCAAACACTGCCTTTAAGAATTGTATTTTGTAAGTTAAGAGCAGAAGCTATTATTAGCTGTGTGTTTGTGGCTGAAACATGAGGTCAGATTTGGCAGAGAACTGTTCAGGGTGTGTGAAGAGGAACCTGAACCCAGCATCTTGCTGCCACTTGGTGCCTTGAGGAGTAGCTTATTCTTGGGCCCAGAAAGAATGACTTTGCCTTCCAATTTGCAGGATTATGTGCTTTAATAATGAAATGCTGCCTTTGGGAGTTAAGGAGTGACTTGTAGCATTTTCCCCCCAGAATTCAATGTTCTACAGAGGAGAATGTCTACTTAGTTCAGTGACCATGTTGGTCTTACTCATTATTGTACCCCCAGCTCCAAGTTCAGTGCTTGGCATAAATAATAAATATTTGTTAAGTGAATGAATGAATTAAAAATGATGATGAAGAGAAGGTTTAGAAAGATTAAGGACATAGGTTAAATGGAAGAATAGATGTTTGTAGTCAGAGCACATTTGTGGGTTAAGCATTTCCAAAAGATGGCAGATACCCCAAGGTGAGGTGACCTTGGAGTAAATATGGAGTTTTCTGGACCAGAGGAAATTGAGAAACCGTGACATTATGATTTTCACAGATGCTGAAATCATTAAAGGTAATGGCAGAGAAGAAGAAGGTGAAGATAGAGTAAAGCAGCCAAGTGCCCTCCTTTTGTAGTTCTCTTGGGATGAATTGACTAATTTTGTATAGATGTAGAAATATATGTAAGACCTACAAGACCCACTCTCCAACTTGTATGCATTCATGTGCGTGCATACGTGCAAACCCACACACATGCACACACACGGAGTAGTGTCTGAAGCATCTGAGATGATCACACGACAATAATAATAGTTAAACGCTCATTGTAGACAAATGACCAAAATTAGCCATGGTTGGGAACTATGGAATGATTAGTACACATAATTATTTTCCACTGATAGCAAAACAGAAAATATTTATACACATCTAAAATTTTTAAACAGGGAGAAAACAATTCTAGTTTGCCAAACTGTCTTTATATCCATTTTGTTGAAAATGCTCCGTATTAGGGAAGAAGAGTTCATCTGTTCACTGCCTGCTTGCTTTGATTTTTGTTGGTACTTTCAGGGCAGCTTTGGAGGAAGTGGTTATCATTATTCCAGTTCACAGTTGTACCTAAAATTGCTTATGACTAGAATTTCTTTATGCTCTGATAATCAGCTTGCTGTAGAGTACCACAGAAGGAAACAGTCTTGCTGCTGTTTGAAAGTGAAAGTCACTCAGTCGAGTCCGACTCTTTGTGACCCCATGGACTGTAGCCTGCCAGGCTCCTCTGTCCACGGGAATTCTTCAGGCAAGAATACTGAAGTGGGTGGCCATGCCCTCTCCTCCAGGGGATCTGCCCAACCCAGGGATCGAACACAGGTCTCCCACATTGCAGGAAGATTCTTTCCCAGCTGAGGCACCAGGGAAGCCATGCTGCTGTTTGCATAGATGCAAAATATACAAGGAATATAGCTATTTTAAAAGGAAGCTTTTGTAAAAATAAACTCATAAGGCTTTCAATAAGGAATCCTTCAAATCCTCAATTGTAGACAATAATGCAATTCTTTTTTTTTACAGGTTCATTTATATCTTTAGTAAATCAGAAGATGATGTTAGAGGACAGTTGCTCTTCCATTGTAACAGTAGTATAATTTCACTGTAGCTTTCAAATAATTGTGAAATAGTTTTGTGATTTCTCTTTCAGAAGTTTAGCCATGACAGCAAAATCATAAATATTTCCTCCTATGTCAAACATTTGAGGTGGCAGTTGGATCCACCTAGTACATTTTGTTTCCCTCTAAAATCTCAAATATTACACAAGCCAGTTCTTTTCAAAAGTTGTGGCTTAATAAACAATTGGATAGCAAAGGGATTTATTGCAAAGAAAATGGTTCATCTTTGTCTCATTTTTTCTCAGATTTAAAGTGACATTCAGCACACTTTTATATCACATTGTTAATGAAAGTTTGATAGCTCAGTTGGTAAAGAATCTGCCTGAGTGCAGGAGTCCCTGGTTCGATTCCTGGGGTGGGAAGATTGGCTGGAGAAGGGATAGGCTACCCACTCCAGTATTCTTGGGCTTCCCTTGTGACTCAGCTGGTAAAGAATCCACCAGCAATGTGGGAGACCTGGGTTCCATCCCTGGGTTGGGAAGATCCCATGGAGAAGGCAAAGGCTACCCACTCCAGTATTCTGGCCTGGAGAATCCCATGGACTGTATAGCAAAGAGTCAGACACAACTGAGCAACTTTCACTTCACTTTAATTAAAGTTTACCTATAGCTCTAAAAATAAGAAAAAGAGAAAGTGAGTTGACTGGAAAAATAATCTTTAGAATTTGAATTTTGTGGAAATAGTAGCTTTGTTCTAAATGGGGCATGCTCCCCAAGGGCTTGGAGGTTGCAAATGCCAGTCTCTGCACTCCACAGGGAAAATGATTTCTATAATAACAATCATCATTTAATGAGGGATTATTACTTATCAGACTATGTACTGGGTGAATTCAATCAATAATTACATTTTGTCCTCCCATTATTAATCTTGTGTAAATTCTGTTAAGCCTCCCTTTACGCATGAGGAAACTGAGGCCCAAAGATTAGATAATATACTCAATGTCATGAATCAGTAAGGGCAGAGCCAATGTTTGCAGCCAGGTTTGTGTTCCTGATCACTTTGACCTAATTATGCTGTAGCTGCACTGTGACATTTGTTACTACTGAGGGAAACATGATAATAAAGACAGTTCATTTGTAACCTGTATGTTTATGTATTTATGACTAACCTCAGCTTTTTTATATGTTCTAAAAAACTCTGCAAGTGGTATGATTTTTAGGTATCATTCTGCAACATATTTTCTTTGCACATCATAATTTTAATTATTCTTGTTAACTTTTATATGGTATTCTACTAAATACTTCATGCGTATATCAATTCTTTTATCTTTTTCTATTGATGAACAGCATTTTCTTCAAAATTTTCTTGGGTGTTCTTAGACCCTTCTTTTTTTATATAAATTTTATGATAAACTTTTGAAGTTCTAAACAATCATGTTGAAATTTTGTTTGGAATTTATATATTAATTTAGGAAAATTGACATATATGATATTGAATCTTATCATAAAATGGTGTACTTCTTCATTTGTGTGAGTGTGCATGCTCAGTCATGTCCAGCTGTTTGTGACTCTGTGGGCTGTAGCCTGCCAGGCTTCTCTGTCCCTCGAATTCTCCAGGCAAAAATACTGGAGTGGGTTGCCATTTCCTTCTCCAGGGGATCCTCCTGACCCAGGGATTGAACCTGAGTCTCCTGGGCAGCAGCATGTGGATTCTTTACCACTGTACCACTTCTTTATTTAGTAAATTGATATTCTCTTTTCTTAGCATTTAAAAATTTTCTAAACATACCTTATGCTAATTTTATTACATGTATTCCTAGGAGCCTTATAGTTATAGCCTTATTGATATTTTGTATGATGTATTTTCTTCCTAAATTGGTTATTACTGGTATATGGTAAGACTATTGATTATTGTGTGTTGAACTTGATTCAGCAACCTTATTGAATTCTCCATTTGTCCTAATAATTTGTCTATAAATTCTTCAGGATTTCTATGAAAGATCATCGTATCATCACCAGTGTGTGACATTTTATTTCTTTCTAATTCTTATACCTCTTAACTTTTGTTTTGTTTTTGTTTATATTGATTATGGCATTCAGAAAAGGCTGGAGTGACAGTGGTGGACTAACATTTTGTTTGAGGGTTTTTTTTTAATGCTTATCAGTTTAAGAAAGTCTCTTTTAATTCTTATTTGCTAAGAGCTTTTAAAATAATGTATGAGTGATGATTTTTATGGATTTTTTTCCTTTAATATAATGTGGTATATTATTAGCTTTATTTTACTTTGAACCATCCTTGCATTATTGATATACATGCTAGGTTTTAAAAATTCTTTCAGACTTTGACGTCTATTTTTATTGTCAGGTAGTTCTACAATTTTAATTATTCATACAAACTTATTCATATAAAATTATTCATCCCTGTCAAACTGGTATAAAAAGCATTCTGGGTTCATTCAGAGAATTGGTCAATTTTCCCCATTTTCTGAAGTTGTTTGAACAAACTACAAAACCGTCTGGGCCTGATTGACATTTTCAGGGGCATACTTCTAATTGTCAATTAAATTTCTTTAATGCTTATCTATTCTGTTTTGTGTCTTTTTGAACAATTTTCACAATTTTAAAATTTCTTTTAAATTATCCATTTTATCCACATTTAAAAATTCATTTCATGATGTTCATATTATTCTTTCATGATTTAGAAGCTTTACTGTACTTGTATTATTAATTATTAAGTTCTGTATGATCAATTATTATTTGTATTAATTATAAGTATATTATTAATATTGTGTATATGTGTATTTTCTCTTAGTATATCTTAAGATTTTCTATTTTATTAGTTCTTTTTAGTAAAAAACTAACTTTCAGTTTTACATATCTTTATTATATCTTATTTCCTATTTCATCAGTATCTACTTTTCTCTTATAGTCTATTTTTCGTGTGTTTTATTTATTCTTGAAATGCATTGAGAATATATCATAGGTCAGGCACCATTGATATATTTGGCATACAATTAGTACAAAACTTTGGCAGTTAATAGAAATAACTGTTCCTGATTTAGCTGATCCAGCCTTCTTTTTAGAATCCCTAATAAGAGGTTCTAGATCTCTAATAAATGTCTAAAGTTGGAGACCCTCAAACCATCTACCCTGATACTTTTTTTAAATTAATTTATTTTTTATTGAAGGATAATTGCTTTACAGAATTCTGCTGTTTTCTGTCAAACCTCAACATAAATCAGCCATAGGTATGCATATATCCCCTCCCTTTTGAAACTCCCTCCCCTCTCCCTCCCCATCCCACCCCTCTAGGTTGATACAGAGCCCCTGTTTGAGTTTCCTGAGCCATACATACAGCAAATTCCCAAATTCCCGTTGGCTGTCTATTTTACATATGGTAATGTAAATTTCCATGTTACTCTCTCCTTAAATGGTCTTTCACAAGTCTTAATTTTTTTCTCTTTCCTCTGGTTTCTGGGCAAATTACTTGCTACCAAAATATAATTTACTAATTTACTTTTCAGCTATTTCAGGTCTAAAGATTATCCCATCTTTTGAGTTTTTAATTTTAAAAACTATATATTTTTCCAATTTTCAGTTGATTTCTTTTTACAGTTACCTTTTCTTCTTCCCTTCTGCTTGATTTTGTGTCATAATTTCTTCTATTTTTGCAGATGTGATTTCATCTGTTATTTTCCTGAACATTTTAAACATACTTCTTTTAAAGAGGATGGGATGATTTGAGAGAATAGCATTGAAACATGTATATTACCATATGTGAAATAGATCACCAGTCCAAGTTCAATGCATTAAATAGGGCACTCAAAGCCAGTGGGCTGGGACAACGCTGAGGGATGGGATGGGGAGGGAGGTGGGAGGGGGGTTCAGGATGGGGGACACATGTACACCCATGGCTGATTCATGTCAACGTATGGCAAAAATCACTACAATGTTGTAAAGTAATTAGCCTCCAATTAAATTAATTAATTCATTTTTTTAAAAAAGAAAAAATAAAGTATTTTTCAAGCTATTTTATAAAATTAATTTCGTCAGAGTGAACTAACATTCTGAATATTTATACTATTGGCTGTCTTTTTCAGTGTTATATTTCTTCACATGTTTTATAATTTTGGTTTATAGGCTAATTTTGAGTGGTATGTTTTGTTTGTATTTTTCTGGCTCTCTCTTACTCATTTGTTCTTATTCTTTCATTCTCTTTCCTCTCTCTCTCTCTCTCGTTAATGGGATCTCATTGTGTCTGTCATTTTTCAGTTGACTTCTACCTGGGTCCCCAGAACACAAACACATTAATATGCTGATTTGGAGTTCCTGTCCCATAGTGAGATTTGAAATAATACAGAGCCAGTCTCCAGCCAGTAGCAGCTTGGTTCGGATCTTGGTCTAGGCAGACTGTGTTGATGCCGCTTGCTTCCATAGGTCTTCAGCTACTTATAATCCAGGATTTCTGAATAAGAAAACTGTTGACTTTTTGGTCCAGGTGGTTCTTTGTTGTGAGGGACTGTCTTGTGCATTATAGGATGTTTACCAGCATCCTTTGCCTATACTCACTAAATACTCATTAGAAGGACTTCTTTCTCTCTAGTTACAACAACAGAAATGTCTCCACACATTGACAGAAGTTATTTGGAGAACAAAGTAACATCTTCCTCCTTGATAACCAGTGGTATAACCTCTAAGTCATGGGATCAATTAGCAATAATTGACTTAACTTCTTTTAACAAGCAGAGTGTTCTAGCTTTACATCTAGAATATGACCCATGTTTAGTGCTTCATATTAAATAGAGGACTTTAAATCCCCCACTCTAAAAGAAATTTCTGCCCCTGCCCCTTTCAGGCCCAGCATCCAGCAGGCTGTGACTTCATGCTCACTGCTACTGGTTCCTAAGGATGTATATTGTAGTTTGTATTTTGCTGTTGTCTTTTGGTATTTTCCTTTTATATTTTACTTTCACAATTATCTATATGAAACAGAGGGGACACATTACAACCTAAATTTAAAATTCTTTCTTACCCACAAGTCATGTACACATGGTCAGTCGCTTCAGTCGTGTGCAACTCTTTGAAACCCCGTGGACGGTAGCCCGCCAGGCTCCTCTGTCCATGGGATTCTCCAGGCAAAAATACTGGAGTGGGTTGCCATGCCCTCCTCCAGGGGATTTTCCCCACTCAGGGTTTGAATCTGAGTCTCCTGCGGCTTTTGCATTGCAGGCAGATTCTTTACCTCTGAGCTACAGGGAAACCCAACAGTCAGAAAGAAAGTCATAGAAGAAAGTTTTACAGAAAGTGTTTAAAGTTTTTTCTTTGAACTTGAGTTTTTTTTCCTGTTTGTTCAATTTCTTTAGATACTTTTTTATTACCTCCCTGCCCCAGCTTGATTATGATCTTTTTCTTCTTTTTTAAAATTTATAACAAAAGCCACTATAAACCTGTTTTGTTTGTAGCCAAATTGTGTATTTAGAGTATTGATCAGACTAAATAAAACCTCTAGATATTTTTTAATGACTTGAGCAGACATGTCTCTATGGCTTTATATATTATCTCTTTGGGACAGAGAATAGGCATTGCATGTTGCAAATCAAGAAAATGAGATTATCCTACAAAGTAAGGAGTAAAGGAAAGTGCTGCCTGTAGTTATAATGCAGAAGGACATTGAAGTCTGTGAGAGAGAAGAGGGCAGCAGGAGATTTAGACCTTGCTGGAAAATCTTCAGGAATGAAGCAAAATGTAGCCAAGTTGGAACCTACTCAGGCCCTGTCCCTCCATGTTAAAGTTAGTTAAGTCAAGTCCAGTATCTATTTATAGTTAAGCCTTGGTTTTCATTTAATGATGTTGGACAAGGATAGGAGAGTGGGGGAGGGGACTGCTAGGATGAAGGGAGGAGGCAAAGCTGCTGAAACTGATATGCTGATCTGTTGTTTGGATCCAGCCCTTCATCACACATAGATTTCTAGCCAAACATAATGAAAATTAGTTTTATTAGAGGGCAGTAATCCATGTCAACATTTTCACTACAAGCTGAGTGAAGACATCAAGTCCCTAAAGACTGAATAAACTGTAGAACAAATCATGCTGCTCTTTTTCATTGAGTCACCAGATGTGCATTGTCATGGATCCCACCTAAGGTTTAAATGCCTTTATAAATTGCGCTTTTATATGTTAACAAAATGAAGTTAATAAGACAATCCTGCATTAATGTTTAAACATAGATTGTTTTCGAGCTGTAAAGAGCCTTAGAGACAGACAACTGATTCAACATTTCAATGCTGTAGAGGAGAAAACCAAGATTTGAGAGTTCAAGGAACTTGTTTAAAACTGCAAAGTATATTGGTTCCAGAACAGGGACTAGATCCTATGTATTCCTCCTAATCCAAGCTCTTGCTACTTCTGCCCCAAAGAGAATCAATTTTAATTTTGGTTGCTAGCCATAAATACTTTTCTGGTTGACTTATGTTCTCTGCTTTTAAAGTTGGAAATAGATTAAAGTTTATAGCTCTCATAAATTAGCTTCAGTTACTAAGGAGATTAGTGTATTATTAATCCCTCCTATTTAAAAAAAATTCTTTACTAAAGCCCACCTTCCTTGAAAAGTGATATTGTCCAAAGGATTAACTCTCCAGCCATGCACTCAAACAGAGAGGATTGTGAATAGGGATGGTCTGCATTTTGAAAATCTTTGTTTGCCTGGTAATTGGGTTTAAATGTTGTAGAAAAGCAGAGGGGCTTATATTGACAATGTTTGTACTTAGAGGTGTAGACGAAATGTCTTCTTTGTATATGTAACTGTTGTTCACTCATAGCAATTTGATTTTATGTTGGAATTTCAATAGCATGGATTGGGTAATGGCCATCTAATTATTTACCCACAGGACGTAATATTATGTATGAAGAAGTATGTTATATAGAGCAATCACTTTTTATTTCTTCACTTCCTCTTCTTTTCAGTGATTTCTACTTGTGGCACATGTATGTTGTCCATGTCAATTAGCCATGTATGGGCCCACTACAATTTACAGTAAATCATTGGGTAAAGTGTTTTATAGGATACATGATATTATAAATGTGGAAATGATATAAACTCCTAGAATATATCAGCTATCAATGAATGTGCTTAGTCTTTCAGTTCCGTTCAGTTGCTCAGTCATGTCCAACCTTTGCGACCCCATGGATTGCAGCACGCCAGGCCTCCCTGTCCATCAGCAACTCCCAGAGCTTGCTCAAACTCATGTCCATTGAGTCGGTGATGCCATCCAACCATCTCATCCTCTGCTGTCCCCTTCTCCTCCCACCTTCAATATTTCCCAGCATCATGATATTTTCCAATGACTCAGTTCTTCACATCAGGTAGCCAAAGGATTGAAGTTTCAGCCTTAGCATCAGTCCTTCCCATGAATATTCAGGACTGATTTCCTTTAGGATTGACTGGTTGGAACTTCTTGCAGTCCAAGGGACTCTCAAGAGTCTTCTCCAACACCACATTTCAAAAGCATCAATTCTTTGGTGCTCAGCTTTCTTTATAGTCCAACTCTAACATCCATACATGACTACTGGAAAAACCATAGCTTTGACTAAACCAACCTTTGTTGGCAAAGTAATGTCTCTGCTTTTTAATTTGATGTCTCTGCTTTTTAATATGCTGAGATTTCTATTTCTTAAAATGGAGTCATATGCTTTGGTAGAATCTTCCATTTTGAAGGAAAGCTGATGTGCAATATAATCCATTTATGTGTGGGCTAAGTCACTTCAGTCGCGTCTGACTCTTTGCAACCCTATGGACTATAACCTGCTAGGCTTCTCTGTCCATGGGATTGCCAGGCAAGAATACTGGAGTGGGTTGCCATGTTCCCCTCCAGGGGATCTTCCAGACCCAGGGATCAAACCCAGTCTCTTATGTCTCCTCCTTTGGCAGGCGGATTTTTTATTACTAGTGCCACCTGGGAAGCCCCGTTTATGTGTACATGTAATGCTATATTGTTTTCCTGTGGTGCTATAACAAATTACCACAGACTTAGTGGCTTAAGGAGCTTCCCTGGTGGCTCAAACAGTAAAGAATCTGGCTGCAATGCAGGAGACCTGGGTTTGATCCCTGGGTTGGAAAAATTCCCTGGAGAAGGGAATGGCAATCCACTCTAGTACTCTTGCCTGGAGAGTCCCATGGACAGAGGAGCCTGGTGGGCTGCGTCCATGGGACTGCAAAGAGTCGGACACGACTTAGCTACTCACTTTCACTTCTAGTGGCTTAAGACAGCACACGATTATTAACTTACAGTTCTAGAGGTCGGATATCTGAAATGGGTATCAATAGGCTGAAACTGTGTCAGCAGCTCTGTGGCCAAAGCTTTTATAGTTCCCTACCCATTTAAGAGCCAGGTTGTCCACTCAAAGGAATGTATTATGATGGCTAACACATTAGACCAGACCAGTTTCTCAACCTCAGCCCTACTGACATTCTGGGCCAGGTAATTAATTCTTGGTTATGAAGGGCTGTCCTTTAAATAGTAGGATGTTTAGCAACATTCCTGGTCTCTCCCACTAGATGCCAATAGCACCTCTTATCCAGTCCTGACAACCAGAAAATGTCTCCAGATATTGCCAAAAATCCCCTCCGGAGCAAAACTTCCCTGCTCCTCCTTAAGAACTGCTGGACTAGGTAGGCATAGAAGGCTTGGGTTTGAATTCTGTCCTCCATACATTACTTTGCAACCTTGAGTATGTCACTTGAACCTGTTAAAATATTTCAACCTTTTTAAGATGAGTAAAATGGTTTTTAGGCTGCATGAGCCTCAGAAGGGACAGTATAGATAAAACAAGTCTGTAAACTGTAGTTGTTCTGCAAGAAATCAGCATTGTTGATATTTATTTATGTTTAGCACTTGAATTTAAGTATAGCTATTAATAGTTCAGTACTGATACGCTGTCTCATAATATTTGACTTTTTAAAAAATGTTCCATTTATGACAATTAGATTATAGCTTGAAAGAGATGTTTTAGGCATTTTTTCTTTGCTGTTGGTGCTTGTGAGAGGGCAAAAATAAGTAAGACTGGGTCTTTTTAGTGGAGGACCATCTTTGAAATAACTAGGAGTTGCTTTGTGGCCTTCTCAATACTCACAGGGTGCAGCCTGCCCATAGAACTTGCACAGATGTTCTGTAAATTACTTTGATCCATCTAGCAGTTATTGAACATCTGCTCCTGCTAGGAACAGCACTAGGTCCTGGGAAGAGAAAGGAAAACAAGTCAAGGTTCTGTCCCTCAGAGTACTTACAGGAGTAGTAGGAGAAAAGGCATCGACACTACGGAAGTGCTTTGAAAAGAGTCAGGGCAATATAAAGAGAAGACTCAGTTTGCAACAGAATGGATCATCATTCACAGAAATAGGAGCCAGCCTGGAGGAATGAGGTGGAAAGGGAGAAGGTTGGTGCACAGTGTCCCTGAGAAAAGTGGGTCCCCTTCTGGAAAGGGCAGTTCTCAGGAAGAGACAACTGGAGCTAATACAGTGCTGGGAATGGGTCGACCAGGGTGAGGGAGCCTGGAAATGGTACCACAGCATCCACTATAGGCTCTGATGTCCCTCAACCTTTTTTTCCTAAGGAGGCTTTAAAATTTAAAAATATTTTTAATTGAAATATCATTGATTTGCAATATCATATTAATTTCAGGTGTACAGCATAGTGATTCAGTAGAAGCCATTTTTAGACTTTTTTCCCTAATTGACCCTCCCACATGAAATTTCAATAGTATAGATATGCTGTTTATGTATTTATGTAGTGCATGTATATCTGTACTTTATATATAACAAAGAGTAAATTTTCTTCTCCCTCCAAAATCAATTTTTACCCTCTCGGTGATGATGTCACCCTGCTGAGAATGCATGCACTAAACCCATCACTAATGAATTGTGTTCTTGTTCTTGGTTCCCCTAATTCATAAAGGCCTTACCAATAATTTTATGTTTCAGGGGCTGCCCTAAAAACAACTCCCTTATCAGCTCTTGAGGGAAGAGACTAGAAGTGGAGATTCTGAGAAGCACAGACACAGTGATTCTGCTTGTGTGCCTTGTGTCTGCCCAACAGGTCCTTGAGGTAGGGCTTGAGGTGGAGTTGACTGTGTGGGCCATGTAGAAGTTTCTGTTTGCCAAATTTGACATATAGGGACATGGGTGCCGCCAGCAAAGTTTCTGCCCTCTAAAGGACCATGTGGTACATGAACCATGGGTGAGGGACCATGATGGCCTTGAGACCAAAACCCTTCAGTTTCTTGCCAAGCACTTCTGGCTTGATCTGGGGTTATTGGAAACAGGTCAAACTAAAAATAAAGTGCATTCTTATATTGTCTTTTGGTATTTTTATTCATGCATAGAGCTCTCTCAGAAACCTGGGAATGGGGAATTAAAGGTAGACGGCAGGCAGGATTTAATCCAGAGGTATCCTACACCACCAACCACAGACTCTTCCTAAAAGTGTTATTGTATTTCACCTTTTCCAAAGAATGGCAGCCTGGCCACAAACTATAGAGCCAGAAGTATGATGGGATAGATAGTAAAATGATAGTTAAGAAGTATAGTGAAGTCGCTCAGTTGTGTCCAACTCTTTGCAATCCCATGGACTGTAGCCCACCAGGCTCCTCTGTCCATGGGATTTTCCAGGCAAGAGTACTGGAGTGGGTTGCCATTTCCTTCTCCAGGGGATCTTCCTGACCCAGGGATCAAACCCAGGTCTCCTGCATTGCAGGCAGACACTTTACCCTCTGAGCCACAAGAAGCTCTGTCAGGGCTTCTAGTAGCTTTGTGTGTTAGGGTTTTGGTTGCTCTTAATCTAAGCTGACTGAACTAGCTTAAGGACGTTTCATAAAAGTATTATAGGACTACCCATGGATTCTAAGAACAGGGATATAACCAGATTGCAGGAAAAGTTTGGAACCTAAAATTAGAATTATACATGTAGTATTCTGTATACTGTCAGTGCTAACGTCTGCTTGATTCATCTTTCTCTGTTCACCATTCTTCTCAGCTTCTTGGCGCCCATGGTGACCAAAAGGTAGCCTGCTGTCAGAGGCTATATCAAATGGGCCCTGCTCCCCATCCACAACCTGCCAGCAACCCTTTAGCCTTGCAGTTCCTGATTCCAGATGCAAAAATATAATTGGGCTTGCTTAGGTGGAGTGAATGCTCCCGTTTCGTCAGCTTAACCAAACAAATAATGGCTTCTGGAGGCCAATTCCTGAAGTGGGAGTGGATTGCGTAAGCAAGTAGATAGTAGGTCCCAGAGAAAAGAGCAACGAATTGTTGGCTTGTAAAAGTGTCTGTTTATAGACAGTGATCACTGATTTTCCCTCCTGGGGTAAACCATTCAGTTTCTGGAAATTATGGGCATTTTGAATAATGGAAACGTGAGTGTTTAAACAATATTCTTTCCTTATTTTAAGCCTACAACTGGTAGGCTTAGTTGGTTGATACATAACCAAGGAATAATAACTTGATTTAAGTTTTAGTTACAGACTTCACTCTTAATTCTTAAATCAGAATTCTTATGACTACCTACTATGGATCAAAAGGGGAATGAGTGAGAATGCAGAAGGATTAGAAACAGAGTTGAGTGGTGGTTACCAGGGACTGGGGTGAGGGAAATGGGGAGATGTTGGTCAAAGGGCACAAATTTCCAGTTATAAGATTAATAAATTCTGGGAATCAAATATCCATTGACTGCTAAATGGATAAATAAAATGTGGTACTTCTGTGAAATGAAATAAAAACCAATAAAGTACTGATAGATGCTATGACATGGATGAACCTTGAAAACATAATGCTAAAGTGAAAGAAGCCAGACATAAAAGATGACATATTGTGTGATTACATTTGTATGACATGTCCAGAATAGGCAAATCCATAGAGATAGAAAATAGATCAGTGATTGCTAGGGGCTGGGGAGAAGTGCATGGGAGAATGCGTGGTTGCTAATGGGAATGGAGTTCCTTTCTGGGCTGATGAAATGTTCTTAAATTGAGTGTGGTGAATGTGGCATGACTCTGTGAACATACTAAAGCCCACTGAATTGTATACTTTAAATGTTGAATTATATCACATGTGAATTATACCTCAATAAAGCTGTTAAAAAATTAAAGGCATATTTTTGTGTGTGTATCTATGTATGTTTCTGTGTACATGTACTTAACACATATTTTTGACCTTTCTGGTTTTGGCAAATGCAGCAAGAATCATTATAGTGGGCCTTTATTCCATACGACTGCTGGAGGAATGTGTGTAAGAATCCTAAGCTCTGCGGTTGGTTGTGTGAAACTGAGTGGGTCATTTCACCTCTCTCAGCCTCAGTTCCTCATCTGAAAAATGGGGATAAGAAATCCTCTTGGCACTTTTTAAAGAATGAAATGAAATAATATATGTAAGTCAACTGATCCATTAGGCAGAGCAGGCACAGCACCTGGGACCCATAGTACTTCAGGGATTCACAGAATGGTTTCAGTGCTTTTACTCAAAAGAAAAAATATATCTTTTTAGGTCCAGAAAAATGTCTTAATAATGTATAATATTAATATACTCATTTTATACCAGTGGCATAGATATGTACTATATACTTTTTTGTGAAGGAGGGGGCCCATGAAGGCTTGCCTCAGGCCTGGGGAAGGCATCATGTGCAATTGAATGTGGCAACTCAGTGACATGGGCTGAGTCTATCTTATTGCTTTGCAAACTCAAGGAAAGTGAAAGCATTAGTCACTCAGTCGTGTCTGACTCTTTGCGACCCCATGGACTGTAGCCCACCAGGCTCTTCTGTCCATGGGATTCTCCAGGCAAGAACAGTGGAGTGGATTGCCATTCCCTTCTCCAGGGAATCTTTCCAACCCAGGGATCGAACCCAGGTCTCCTGCATTGCAGGCAGATTCTTTACTGTCTGAGGCTCCAGGGAAACAAACTCAAGGAAACCTTCCTCTAAAACCACACCAGCAATTTATCAACAGGGCAGGCAGCCTGTGCAGGGCACCTCACCTGCACACACCTGGAAGCATCCACCTAGAGGTGAGGAGGGTCTCTGGATTGGCCAGATGAGGTTACTGGTTGGTTTCTCAGTTTGTTAGTGCCTGTCCTCCTCTTGTAGGGCATCTTTGCCACTGTTGCTCCTATTTCCTGAGTCCCTGTTATGAAATAAGCACTTTATGTTCTTGTGGCTGATCCTCATGATGTCCTGGAAAAATAATTTGTGTTGTCCTGAGAATAACAGGTGCAGTCATGCCCTTCCCCATGTCCTCTGTAACCTTCTAATGTTACCCACAGCTGCAGTTTGGGGCAT
Source organism: Bubalus kerabau (assembly GCF_029407905.1). Lineage (NCBI taxonomy): Eukaryota > Metazoa > Chordata > Mammalia > Artiodactyla > Bovidae > Bubalus > Bubalus kerabau. Next base: position 146,478,168 of record NC_073647.1, on the reverse strand, counting down.
GCCGATAGCATCTCACTGCAAGAAGTCTGCCTGTGTCATCTATGTCACCTCTTCTTCTCTCTTTCCTCCTCCTTCTTGACATCTGCTGGGGGAGGGAGCTTCCTTTAGCATCCCACAAGCTTGTTTTGTTGCATGTGGACATGCAACAAAAACCTGAACGTGCTGAGGGGAACAGACACTCCACAGGCCATCCCTCAATCGATGGTGGAAAGAAGTAGGTAGAAAAATGCTACCGTCTTCTCCTTTGTAGTGGGTGATCCTCAGATGTGTTCTTTGTGGTTTCTCTGACAAGACTGAGCCCCTCCTGTCTATAGCAGGAACCCGCTCACTGATGCACCTCTCGTTGGCTTTTCTGCCGTTTCTACCTTACTTTCCCCAGTCTCCCTCTTGGGCTTCTTGAGATCAACTCCCATGTAAACTACCTGCATATCCATTTTTCTCCAGAGTCTTCTTTTGGTGGAGCTCAAATTAATATAACAAATTTGTAAATGCAAAAACACAGGTTTGGGCTGTAAACAGTAGAGCCAGGTTTGCAACCCAGCTCTGTCTGATCACAGGGCATTCTGTCTCTCAGCCATTACCATGACTACTATTAGAGGCCAGGAGTTTCTTAATTGTGATGAAGTCTGCCATTCATGATGCCACAGAGATATCCAGCTGAGACCTAGGTGGGCAAAAACCACATAGCTGAAAGCACAGGAAATCAGCAGTCACACAGCCAGCCTTGTCTCACTCTGAAGATTAGGTCCCTTCTAGGACCCCATGCTTCTCCTGGGTATTTATGATGGTGATGATGATGATGGTGGTGGTGGCAGCAGCTTTGGTGGTCATGGTTTACTAACTCATCGGTGTCCTGTGTACCACGTCATGTTGTCATATTTACTACATCTCACAATTTTGTAGGAAAGAAAAATAGCATCTCTTTATATTTTGAACACTAAAATATATCAGAATCATAACTTTCTCACTTATATTATTATTCTATTACTTAAGTTTATATTTGTAAGAGGAGTGTCATTTCAGTCATTCTGCTCACAGAGTCCTGCCACTTTTGCATGATAATCCATTACTTTCTCTAGAGTTGTAGTTGTGAAATATCACTTCATAAAACTGAAATTTATTTATGAAATGGTAGTAAATGGGAGATTAATGAAAATCAGGCTTATCTATTTTTTTTCCAGGGAGGAGGACAAAACATCTTTAAATAATAGTCTGTTTTATGCACAAAGTATAATTTCATACAGATTGCACATTTAATTATTGAATTAGTGTTTCTGAAGCAAATATCCTAAAAAGAACCAAAATGTGATTACTTTCTCTGATTTTTTAATTGTAGCCTGTAGTGTCGGCTGTGCTCTTAAGCTCTTGTACTGGTTCACTTAAAACTTCATTGAGAGAAGCCAGAAGATTACAAGTTATTTATTAGCCCGGCTTTGGGACTACTATTAAACATAAATTTAAGCTACAATATAAGGTCATTGTACAAGTATATTTTCATACCTAATTTAACAGTACCCAAACAGCCAGCAATAAGAACTAGATTACATTCCTTCATTGCTATTTTTAAAATTTGTATTTATAAAGGAGGATGGAGATTTTTAAAACCCTGAACATAACCTCAAATTGTCAGTTACTTTGCCTTTAATTCTAATTTGTTGGCTTCATGAATTTTTCCTCTGGGCACCTCAAACATCACCTGACCTGTCTCTGAACACTAAGTAATGGTGGGAATATCTTCCTTGGCTTGCTTTGATTTAAACAGAGTCTGGAACTGACTAGTGTGCTGTAATCACCACCAGTGATCCTCTTTTTTTATCCACTCACTGTTAGAACGGACTTTTTCAGGGAACTCTGGTCAGAAGATGCTGCCTATGAATAAGCTCTGTAAATTGTGCATAGTCACTGTCTGCCATCTTTTTAGACTTCTGTTGATATTATCTCTTGAGATGGTGGAAACTATGATAATAGAAATAAGTAGAAATAAGGTGGTTTTTTTTTTTTTTTTAAATATAAACCAGCACTGAATGTAGGAAAAAGTGAGAATTATATGTTGTCAAAATGCAAAGAGGCAAAGCAAAAACAAAACCCCATGGTCTGCAGAGGAACACATTTATACAGATTATAACCCTACCTGTCTGTAAGTGACAGGTAAGTATTTAAAAATCATAATGAGGATTCTTCCAATGTCGTTCTAAATGTAATACATAAAAATTTTAGGAATTACGTGTATAGCTCATGAATTAGCAACAGTAAGCACTTAATCGAATTAATACTTACTGAGGGAGAAGTATTTGAGCACCTGAAATAAGAAACAGAAGAGAATTAAGCATTGAATGAGGTGATTTCGCATTGTGGCATTTTTAATCACTATATTTTAAGCAACATTTGCATTTTGCTGAGTGTCTTTCTAACGTATTTATCTTATTAAATTACTATTGATAAGATAGGTTTCATTCGAAGGTGCAAAAGTGAAAATAACACCTAAACTAAAAAATGACTAAACTGACTCAGGCTCAGATGGAGATTACAAGATTTTAAAAAGTAAAACCAAGCCTCAGGAGGTCTAAAAGCAATTCGAGAAATTCATGGTATCTTTCACATTGAAAAGATGCTCCCACTGCACTTTCCCCGAATGTTCTTGGACTTCCTAAGGGAGATCCTGGTTATTGATTTCATTTTCACTTTAGCTGATGATGTGACCCCATCAGGATCCATCTATTCATTCTCTCTGGTTTCAATCATTAATCCTGTGCTCTCCAAAATCTGCCAATCACCTTGGATCTCCATGGACAACCCTTGCCCTCAAAGAGATCATAAAGCATGCACATAATTATGAATAAGTGGAAGCTGCAGCCCCTTCTTGGGATTCTCAAAAGTCAATAACACAGCAAGGAGCTTCATGAAATGTAAGACAACTCTTTGAAAATCATCACAGGGACACCCACTAAGTGTTGTACCTCCATTCCTGCACAGTTTTATTAGTTCTCTCACTTCATTTATATAACTTAGAAAATCTAAACCACTTCCTATCCTGTCCAACTGGGCATCACATTCAAATAAACACAAATGCAACAACAACCCCCCAAAATAGGAAAGTGAAAGAGAAATTCTCCAGGCCAGAATACTGGAGTGGGTAGCCTTTCCCTTCTCCAGGGATCTTCCCAACCCAGGGATCAAAACCAGGTCTCCCATGTCGCAGGCAGATTCTTTACCAGCTGAGCCACAAGGGAAGCCCAAGAATACTGGAGTGGGTAGCCTATCCCTTCTCTGGTGGATCTTGCCAACCCAGGAATCGAACTGGGGTCTCCTGCACTGCAGGCGGATTCTTTACCAACTGAGCTATTAGGGAAGCCTATCCCCAAACAGGAAAGCACCTTAAATCTTTGTTACAGTCAAAAAATTAAGTTGTACTTTAAAGAATTTCTTATTCTTTAGACAGTTAAAGTGAAATTTAATTCCATGGCACACAGAAAATCTACAATGACCTAAAAATCTCTAAATCCTACTCATCACAGCATAATTTTTGTCTCTCATCACTTTCCTCTTTTAACTCCCCTCTCTTCTCTTTCCTCTTCCTACTCAGCTTACTCAAGATCTTGTGTCTTTCACAGCACTGCTCCCCCCAGCTCCCCCCATCCAGTTGCTTTATGACTTTGTTCTTTTCTCCCTGGGCTGGAGTAGCTTTTGACTGTCATATAGGTTATTCTGTCTTCTCTGGATTTCATTCATGTCACCTTTTATCCATTATCTAGATCAATACAAACAAAGGCCAAGCCCTGTACTCTCTAGGCTTCCAAGGCAGAAGTAGAGATGAAGGGACAGCTCCCTTGCTCTGCATCAGCAGTTATCATTTTAACCTGGCACTCAGATATGGAATCTCTCATGAAAATTTAAGAGCTTTAACCACAGCACTCAAACCCAATCCTAGGGACCAAATGGAGACTATTGCCTCCACTCTCCTTCTCCCTTCCCCTCTCCCTCGTGTATAATCACTAACTCTTTTCTCCTCCGTCAGTTACTTAGCATAGATCCCCTGGCAGATTGCTGGATGCCAACTGTAGTGGATATTCTGGTGCTCTGTCCAGGGATTCAGGGATAACTCACTCAACCCAAGCTGCTGGGAATGGTACCTGCTGAAGGCTCACAGCTGTTCCTTTCGCTGGACTTGTCCTCTGCCCCATAGAACTGACTCTCCTAAGGTTACACTCCCTCTGAGAGGGCAATCCATAGCCACTGACTGGCTGATTTGGAGATACAAAAGCCTGGCCTCCCTGCCTCTTAAGGGCCACCCTGGCTCAACTTCCTTGTCTGGTCATCTGAGACCTCCATTGCAACTACATTGCAGGTCAGCTCTTTCTGCCTGATCCCTCCCTCCTTACTTCCTCATAAGTTTGTCTCTCTGGGATTCTCTTTTTTTAAAAAAAAATTTATTTGTTTATTTTGCATTTTTTTTATTTTTTTACTTTTCAATATGGTATTGGTTTTGCCATACATTGACATGAATCTGCCATGGGTTGGGATTCTCTAAGAACCTTTCTGTATGAAGCTCCCTGGCTTCATGAGTCTTTTTCTAGGGAACCTAATCCTAAGAGTACCACAAATGGTGCTATTTGTTGAGGACAGAGGCTCCAAATAACCTAGGTTTGAGCCTAATCACACAATAAATAACAACTGTATCTTTCATGTGTTGTGTAGATTTCATGTGAACACTGGAAATTTCTAGATGTCTGTAGAACATAGCCTTCTAACTCACGCATGAAACTTGGAGCTGCTTTGTGATTTAAGCAGAAGTTTCCCATTGTTGAACTCATTCATTTCTGCCTTCCTCACAATTATTCCTCATCAAAATGTATTTTGAGTGCTTGAGTGTTTTTGTCCTTTTGGGTCGTACTGATGGGCTCTTTGTACACTGTAATAGCTTGTGTTCTCAATTCTCCATTTGTTACATGCAGTGTGATTTTGCAGTGTACTAGAGTGGGTAAAGTATATTTTCACACTCCATTGTTGTTGAGCTCAGCCATATGACTTGCTTTAGCCAATGAAGATTAGCAGATGTGATGCAAGTACAGGTCTTACATAGGATTACATGGTTAAGTTTGGCCTTTGGTCTCCTAATATTGCTCTGATTAGAATATGCCCTAGGTAGCCATTCCCCTTTTAGCCTGGGCTTCATAGAACAGATCTAGAATCAACCTGTGGTCCAGAGCCAAACCCAGCTGATTCTAGCCAGCAACAGAGTTAACTAAGTCATGTGAGCAAGAAAATGCTTATTTTTGTGAGCTCCAGAGTTTTGGGGTTGTTTGTTAGGTAGTATTGCAGCTACAGCTGACTAGTACATACCATTATTTTTCTACTCATGGTTTAGCATTCTTCTGCTTAATTCATCTTAACATCTCTTCCTTTTCCTCTTCTGAACCTTATGGTTTTCCTTGGTTCATCCTCTGAATGCCTCTAAGGCCCAAAGTCCTGTTTTTCCCTGTTGTACTTTCATATATTTTAGTGGTGTTATATGTGGCATAAAAGGGATAAAGGACAAAGTTATTTGGGTTGGCATAGACTGAGAAAGCTTTATGCATGAAGTGCTACATGAGCAAGTCAGGGAAGACAAGGCATATTTCAGCTTCTGTGATTCTTTAAGAAACATTGCCTTAGCCCCTACTATGTGCTAGGCACTGAAGAATACAGTGATAAGCAAAGCAGCCAGGATCTGTGTTATCATGGAGTTTAGAGCTTAGTCTTGGAGGTAGCCACTAGTCACACAGTGACACAGAAAGATACTGGCATGAATGAAAGGTGGAGACGTTAGTGGTAAATGTTTGGGGATTCACAATTGGAAGCCTGACCAGCATGGTCACCAGTAACTGAGTGTTATCGGTGAGGAAGTAACCTGGTTAATCTGTGTGCCTGGGCAGGGGTTGTGGAAAGGCATCATTCTTTCTAAGACTTTGGATTAAAATGGTAGGGCTAGTCTCAAAGGATTGATAATGCAGAGGTTTCTGGAGCTTGAATTTCATGTCCATGGCAGCTGCTGGTGTGAGCACTTCAGGGTCCTTGCTCACCCCTAGAACTCTGTAGGCCTATCAACCCCACATAGGCACCCCGGAAATTCATCCCTGGATTTAAGGGTCCTTGATACCAGTCCTCCACTGTCCCTTTGTGTGGAGGGAGTGCCAGGTTGGGAGTTTCAGGTATCAAAAGTAGTAGCTGAAAATCCCTGGATCTCTCATTCTTGCTGTCACTCTCTGAAGTTTGGGAAATGATCACACTAATCCCACTTGGTTAGAATTCTTTTAACATAAAAGAACTTTGATTTACAGCCAGAGTAGTTGATCCAAAGGAAGAAGTTGAAAAAGCATTCAAGGAAAACATTTTTTCCTTGATTTTAATCTCATATTGGGGAATAGGGAGATATTATACAACAAAGGAAATGAACACTGTACTCTTTAACAAGTTTCCTCAACCTATGAGTCTGAGTCAAAAGAGAACAATATTCACTTCAAATGTTCCTTGGCACAGATCCTCTTAATCTGAATTGCATCTGCTATTTCCCAGGATAAAAAAATTTTTTTATCAATGGCTGAAATTGTTTGAGAACTGATTGTGGAATTTCACAACTTCTGCTCAGGGTTTAAAGGACACTTGACAGCCACTACCAATGGGATATACTAGACAACCTCAGTGCTCATTTCCAGGATAGGAGCCCATCTCATTGACATCCTTATGAAGGTTGGATGGGTTGGTCAATGCTGAATATGTAGCTGCAACTCAGTGATTTAGGTTAGTATTTTTAATGTCTTCATCCATTAAAAAATTATGAATATTTTCCATTTCCATTTTGACTTACCATATTCTTTCATCTTGTTAAATCAAAGGAATATGATAAGGCATATTTACAATGGACTAAATGTTTATGTTCCCCCTACAAATTCATATGTTGAAATTCTAACCCCCAAGGGGGTTGTATTGGTGGGTGTAGCCTTTGGGGGTAATTAGGTCATGAGAGCAGATGAAAGAGACCCCAGAAAGATCCATGGTTATAACAAAAAGACAGTCATCTATGACTCAGGAAGCAAACCTTCACAAGACACCAAATCTGCTGGTGCTTTGACCTTGAGCTTCTTAGTCTCCAGAACTGTGAGAAATACATTTGTTATTTATAAGCCACTCAATTCATGCTGTTTTTGTTATAGCAACCTGAGTGCACTAAAACAGTATGACTAAAAAATATACCTTTAAGAAGATTTTGTTCTTTGTGCATAAACCTAAGTTCTCTCTCCACAGTTCTCTTTTCTTCTTTAAGTATAAATTACAGTATTTTTCCTGGTAAATTATATTCAGATATATAATCCTTCTTTCCCCACAACATGAATGAAGAAAAAAACATCCTGTTAATAAACCAAACAACATCTTGTATTAGAGTTGCAGAAACCACTGGCCGTTTGATGTTTCAAGTCTGAGGTGTTTGAAGTATCCCTCAACACAGACACATATACACAAACAAGTTGTATAAACATCACACACACACACACACACCACCTTGTATTTGTAAGCCAAAGCAGCAGCTGACTGAGAGTAAGACACATACTCAAGCATTCTTTGGTACCTTTGTTTTGTGAGAAACAAAAAGGCTTTCATATTGAAGTTTGGTCAATTAAAAACAGCACTGGAATTTTCACATCTAAGGTCCTCTTCATTTGAATAGCATTCACTATTTCCCAGTATAAAAAATTATACTCTTAGGGGACTGAGTTACCTGAGAACTGATTTGGGAATTTCACAATTTCTGCTCAGGGCCTAAATGCTGCTTGAGAGCCACTACCAGTGGCATGGACTGGAGAACTTTGGTGTTAAATTCTGGGACAGGAACTCCACTCCATATTTTAGACCCAAGATCATATTCTTGGTGATTTCTTGAGCACACAGCCCAAATCAAGTCTACAATGAATGTGCATAATGACAGTCTTTATGACTTGGTAATGGTCATAAAGTCAGGTGGGCCGGTTCACTGGCTCTCAGTCATTGGGAATTTTTAATACACATTGCTCTTTGTTCTTATATACATCCTGATTTTCTGGGCAAAGCATGAGTCCATAAATACTCGGGTGAATTGAGTTAACCCTACCCAGTGGGAATTTTTGCAGCTTGATGTTAGAAGACTCAGATTTTAAATTTTAATTTAATTTTTATTTTATATAGGAGTATAATTGATTTTTAATGTTGTGTTAGTTTCAGGTGTACAGCAGAGTGATTCAGTTATATATATACATATATCCATTCTTTTTCAGGTTCTTTTCCCATATAGGTTATTACAGAATATTGAGTAGAGTTCCCTATGCTATACAGTAGGTCCTTGTTGGTTACCTACTTTGTATATAGTAGTGTATATATGTTAATACCAAACTCCTAATTTATCCCCTTCCCCCACCTTTCCCCTTTGGTAATCATGCATTTGTTCTCAGTGTCTTTGAATCTACTTCTCTTTTGTAAATAAGTTCGTTTGTATCTTTTTTTTTTTTTAAGATTCCACATATAACTGATATCTCATGATATTTGTCTTTCTCTGTCTGACTTACTTCACTTCCTATGATAATCCCTAGGTCTATCCATGTTGCTGCAAATGGACTTATTTCATTCTTTTTTATGGCTGAGTAGTATTCCACTGTATGTATGTACCATATTTTCTTCATCCATTCATCTGTTTATGGACATTTAAGTTGTTTCCATGTCTTGGCTCTTGTAAATAGTGGTGCAATGAACATTGGGATGCATTTATTTTTTTTAATCAGTTATTTCTCTAGATATATACTCAGGAGTGGGATTGCTGGATAATATGGTAGTTCTGTTTTTAGTTTTTGAAGGAACTTCCATACTGTTTTCCATAGTGACTGTAACCAATGTACATTCCCACCAATAGTATGAGTTCCCTCTTCCCTTTTCTCCACATCCTCCTCAGCATTTTTTTTTTTTTGTAGACTTTTAGATGATGGCCATGCTGACCAATATGAGGTGATACCTCACTAGTTTTGATTTGCATTCTTCTAATAATTAGCAATACTGAGCATCTTTTCATGTGCTTTTTGGCCATCTGTATGTCATCTTTGGAGAAATGTCTATTTAGATCTAGAAGATTCGGATTTGAGTTCTGGTGCTTATGCTTGCACATCACTGCTCTGATTCTCAGTCTCCTCCAATGTTAAATGGGAACAATGATAATTCACCATACAGAAGTTTAGTAAAGCTGAAAGATGTTGAATGTAGGAACTGAGCTTGGAGCTGACATATAAGCATACCTGGAGATTGTAGACAGTGGGCTTTGCCACATCAGCATCCCTTTCCTAGCCTTGGGTGATACCCATTAGGTGAGTTGTGGTGTAAAGCAGATTCACACCTTCCTCTGTGGAGGCCAAAGGCACAGATCTTTTTTCTCCTGCCCCATCATGAGCATAGCAAGGCCATGTGACCTAAACGCCACTAGTCAGATTCTTCTGCCTGAGCTGTTCCCTTGAGTGAGTGATGGAGAGACAAAGGCCTGGAGATGACTAGCAGGCTGAGGGGGCACTGGGTCCCATGGCAGTGACATTGCACAGGCATGGTGGCAGTGTCAGGTATCTAGGATAGTTTTGTTACATAGCTTCCTTTCATTCTTGTGCATTTTCAAACTTGACTTGAAAACAGTGATATTCTTCCAATATATTGCAATATATTCTTTTTTTAAAGTCAGAGTCAGGTTTATGTTGCTTGCAACCAAGAATTCTTGCAGATACCCAGACATACATTTTGTTTGATACACTTTAAAGTGCCTTATTAATGTGAGGTATTGCTTTTATTATTGTGATATGTCATTATCTAAGGAATAAATTAGAAATATTTTTGAAGGATTCAAAATTAGCCTTTTAAAAAGTATCAATTGCATTTTAATGTTGTAGCAAAATGTCTAATAATAGGGAATATTTATGATATAAATATTTTCAGGTTTTTAAAAAATCTTTAATTACCTTTTGGACTCACTACATTCACATCCTTGCTCAGCAACCTCCACCCACCCCAACCAACCCAATATACACAGCACTACTATGACCAGAAAAACCGCATGGTTGTTGTAGATTCTTTTCAGTCTTTATCATCTTTGTATTTTTTCTCCTCTACTGGACATATGTTCTTGGTTTCTTTCAAATGCTTTCATTCTGTGGTGGTTCCTCAGATATTGCTCAGAGTTGTTCTGTTCTCAATGTTGACACTCTCCCTGGACCTCTTTATCAGCCACCATGGTTGACTGTGGTTTCTGTCAACATTTATGGTTGGTAAAACCTGTACTGTACTGAAAACTCCAAAACAGAAGGGATTCATTCACATTCACCTCTACATATCTGTAGAGACTAACAGAGTACCTGGCACATAGTAGAGATCTTAAAGAATCTTTCTGGAGTTAACTTTGTTTCTTATATTCTGATAGTATCAAGTCTCTACCTTCAGCAAAGGTGGCTTCTGAGTTCCTGACTAGTAACATTCACAGCATATCTCTACTTGGATTCTCTAGAGGTCTCAAACTCAACATGTTTTTAAAAATTTAATTACGATACTTACTCTGGACCATAAGTGATCTGTCCCTCTGTGTCCCTGGCATCTGGTCTCTTGAGACAAACATCTTTTCAGGATTCTTTTCAGGATTCTTTACCCTCACATGATTCATCACGTCCTCTTGATTCTCTCTCTCTCCAGCTCTACTTCCTCTTCCTGGCATCAAGCCTGTACTAGTCCTCTTTTGGGTAGGTCCAAAAGCCTCCCACATAATGGGGCTCCTTCAGACGGACCCTCCTCCCGTCTAGTGCTTTGTCACCCCCACAGCCTTCCCCAAAACCCTACTAACTCCTACTTGTCCTTCAGAACTTAATCTCCACAAGTTCTGCACAATCTATGGGGTTTGTGCCTCTCTGTAGCAGATGCTCTGAGTGCCCCTGAGCATTTGCCATACTTCCTCACTGTGACCTGTTACCTTCCATCTACCAGCACATGCTCTCTGCCTCTTTGGACACTGCAGTCTGCCTGGCCTCATGATGGTGCCAACTGGAAGTGCCAAGCAGTTCACATCTGCCAGGATCAACCCTTAGTCTAATGACAAACGGATTTTAGTACATACACACACCAACTTCCTTAGCTTTGTTGGAATCACTCTGAGGCGTATTCTACACTGTCTCCCATAAGTTCCAGCGGGATCAAACCCAAGTTGCCAACATTGCTAATTTGCACTGCTGAACACCTTCCCTTTGCTGTCTCACTTCATACACTGCTAGTTTCCTGGGAACACCTCCAAAATAAATTATATGCACTCAAATGCTTGCTCACTACCTATAACTCAGATCAATCCTGACAGAAGCCTTGGGGAGACTGTAGAACATCCCTCAGAATCATCCCAACTGGGAGCCCAGGAGATCAATGTATTAGTATTTGCTCCCCAACACCTCATTTGCCATCAGCAAGGCCTGCTTCCAGGGGCATTAACTTTCTGGTATTTTCCAGCTTGCCTTCCTCGAGGAAGTCTTGCTCCTTCAGCCAGAAAAAAAGCCCTGAGGCAGAGATTTACAGGTATTCTTGGTGGGTAGCCTTCAACAGGCAGAGTTGAAGGTCAAGGTCAAGGGTGAAGTGTCAGCAGTATCTGCTCTATGGATTTAATTTTTGTACAAGATTTTGTTATATTGCCACAATGCAGAGGTTTTACTGTTTGCTTCTAGGTCTAGAGTCTTGAAATAGAATGCAAGACTATTTTGCCCCCATATTAAACACTGAGAACATCTAGTTGCTTGACAACCTCATTGAGCTGGTGTGTTAGCATCCAGATAGGCTCCGGGATTATGTAGTCAACATTACAACTGTCCTTCTGCATACTATTTTCCTTTGACTTTCCTTAGATTTTCATGAATTCATGCATGAGCAGCACCCTGGCCTGGGTTCATCAAATGGTTTCTGAGAATACGGCATATCTTGGTCATCTACCTACAAGAAAGTTTACAGAAAAAAAAAAAAAGCTGCCCTAGGCCTCAAGACATTTGACCACTGAAAGCTTAGACTTATTACAAATTGGCACCTCTATTCCATTTACTTTCTGCAGTCTTTATTTTTCACAAATGGAAACTTTTGTTTTGAAACTGTATTCGATTGTGGGGCTGTGTTTCTTAAATGCAAATATCTATTTGGATTATAAACATGGCACTATACATTGGTCTTCCTTTAAGTGTTTGTCAGTTTAGTGTATAAAACAGCTGAATTAATCATCTCTGCACTCCCCCAACCCAACCCTTTTTCAGAGTTCCCTGTGAAGAGCATCAGGCACACTGATTGCTGAAGCCAGACTCCTGAATGTCCATTTCAGCCATTTTCTCTACCTTGTGCCCATCCCACATCCAATCAGTTGCCAAGTGCCATGTCTTCTATTTCTTAAATCTCTCTTCATTCTCCCTCTCTACACCCTCACTGCCCTATGTTCAATCGCACCATGGCTTGTGACAGCCTCAGGATTGGACTCTTTGCCTTCAACTTGATCCATCAATGGAGCACTGTCTCCTTTTGTTTTTCAAGTGGTTTGTTGGAAAAATGAAAATCTGACATCCATCTCCCTATTGAAATGCTTTGATATTTCTCCATTGCTCTTCAAATCAAGTCCAAACTCTATGACCTTGTTTGTAAGACCCTTGGGGATCTGAATCCACCTCTTTACTTCTTCATCACTAGTCTGTCACTATCTAGCCTCTTCTTGAATTTTGTCTCAAGCAAATTAAACTCTTCAGCTCCTTAAATACACTTTGTGGTCTCTAACTTTTAAGTCTTTACATACGTTTTCCCCTCTGCCTGGAACATTATTGCTTAGCCATGATTGCTTGCTTTTCTCAAGAGACAAGTTCAAGCCCTGACCTGATGTCAGTTTTTGATTAAAACTGTTGACTTTGGCTTTGTTTTTTATATTAACAGTAATAAACTCCATAATTCCTTACAGCTTACAGAATGATACTTGCCTCCCCCCAGGGATTCAAAGTAATGTTTAATGTAATATATTTGAAAAAAAAAAAAAAAGGCAAGAGTCAATACCCTGCCATTATCATCAAGATCAAAGTTGGAAGAACAAATATTAATCATCTCTATTAATTGGCTTCAAGCTTCAATCCTACTGAATGTTTCTTGGTGGTCATAGACAAGCTGTAGACTAAGTTAACATGGATTTTCCTAGCTCTACCATATTTTTAAAAGCTATTAACATTTTGGCTCCAAACTTCTTTTTCTCTTCATGTCTAGGTTGCCAGGAACTGACAGACCATTTTGTCTAATTATAACAGTACTTGGACCTTATGATGAATTTGCAGAAAATCACTTCTGAAAATGGCTGCTTAAAAAACAGTGATACAAATGCATGCAACTGAAATTAATCAAAGTATTTCTGAGTAAACATTACCCTTGAGGCCCCGTGTTAAGTCTGTGAAAAGCAAGATAAGCTCATAATTTACATCAATGTTTACAGGACGACCAGCCATCCCAGTTTGCCCAGCCATCCCAGTTTGCCCAGTGTTGTGGGAGGAGAGGGAGGACTATGAGATGTAATTTTTCAGTGGTAAATTCAGGAAGTCCCATGCAAACCAGGATGGGTTGATCATCCTAGCTACATGTCAGAATATGGGTTCATAGCAACTCCGTTTTATAGAAAGCACCTTACAATTAGTTTTGAGGAAAAAAATGATTTATTAAATGCTTGGATCATGTGGGTAAAGAAATATTAAGACATTCATAAGCCAGGAAAATAACCCGATCCAAGACAACATGGTATGAAACCTTAAAGAGGGTCTCAAGAACTAGATTACCTGGGCTTGAAAACAGGTGTAGGTTGGGAGACCAGAATAGTAGGCCAAATGTGTACAACCTCTATATTCCAAGCCTGGAGGGGCCAGACCTTATTTGTGAAGTGCTTGGGTGCTAATTTTGGCTAATTTAGATAATCTGGGACAAGTTTAACAAAAATGACCATATAATAAAAGTGATGTTTTTGGAGGAGTAGTCTAAGCTTTGTTTTGATCTTTCATTTCTAAGAGAATGGAGAAATTGGCAGGAAATTGTATTCATCCAGAAGCCATTATTGCAGGCTTTGTTTTCTACTTTGCAAGCAAAAGCAAGTATTCAGAAACTTGTGCTTCTTCAACAATTCACAATATTACAAGGTATATTGAAAACTACCAGGTTGCCTTATTTTATGTAAAACTGTTTTGTGAAAATATAGATTTACATATGCAAAAAATTGAAAGGTTATTTCTTGTATTAAAAGATATATTTCTTTCCTAAATTAATGTTTAAAATAGTATTTTAAAATAGTTTTAAATTTGGGAAATATTATTTGTTATATAATATGAACATTGATTTACTTAGCTATCACTTCTCTGCTTAACTGGGACCTGCAGGATCAATAGCAGTTACTGTGATGAAAAAACAGAATTAAAGTCCAGGTAAGGGAAATACATGCAAAGACCTTGAGGCTAATAGAGTGTGAAAAATTCAAGAAATTAAAGGAAGCTCTCGATGACTAGAACATAGAAAGTAAGATGGAGCTGTGGGAAATGAAGCTGAAGAGAGGTAGTACAGTCCTGAAGGACATGTAGAAGTGGTTAAGGACTTTGGACATCTTCCTCCTTGTTTATAGGGGGCTCTTAAGTGTTTTAAGCAGGAGAATGGCAACCATATGCTAAAGCCAGAGCCAATTCATTGGCTTGTAACCTGTGCAGTAACATAGGATCCAGTGTTCAGAGGGGTCCACACTTGGTTTAAGGCTCTGTTGTCACCATCTTGGGATTCTTAACAATTTTTGAACAAGGCATCCTGTAATTTCATTTCTGGGCCCTGCCAATTATGTACCTGGCTCTGGCCAAGGCTCCAGGTAAATGGAGCATGGTGAATTCATGGCTACTGAATGCTAAGAGGACCATTTTTTTCCTGTTTGCTGCTTAAACAACAACAACAACAAAAACAGACTATAAGGGCAGTTTTAGGTTCACAACAAAATTGAGGAGGAGGTACAGAGATTTCCTATATACCCTCTGCCCCCACCTACAGACTACCCTGCTATCAAAATCCTGTACCAGAGTGTACATTTGTTACAATTATGTTGATACATCATCATCACCCAGAGTTTGTCATTTCCATTATAGTTAACTCTTCGTGTTGCATATTCTATCGCTTTTGACAATTGTATAATGACATGTATCCACCATGATAAATATACAGAGTAGTTTCACTGCTGTAAAAATCCTCTGTGCTCTTTTTGTTCATCCCTCCCTCCCCACCCTTCTTAAACCCTAGCAACAGCTGATCCTTTTACTGTCTCCATAGTTCTGCCTCTTCCAGAATGTCCTATAGTTGGAACCCTATAGTATGTAGCCTTTCCAGTTGGTTTCTTCTCAGTAATTTTTTCCCCCCTGTTCAGCTTTGGATAATTCTACAGGCCACTCTGTAATAGCCAAAGGTCATATTTCTACTCTTGGAATAATGAGAAAAGAAGGTTTTTCAAGGGTAATCAACTTTACAGGGTTAAAGGACAAATAAACATTCCAATGGCATGATATTCCTGGGCGATAATGTGAAGAAAGCATGGATGGATGTGGCAATTTTTATTCTGATGTTTTCTTCAGGCAGTTTTATGTTTCTAGATTAGTGCAGGGTATTCACAGAGTTGCCAAATCTTATCAACCAACTACTCATTCATTGCATATCCTAAGGAAATAAACTTCTAGAAAACTACTAGCCAAAGATATCTGTTAAATATAACTCCTTAGACCCCCAGACAATAAAATTACTGTGCATGCCAAACGTTTATGAAAGAAATTGAAAGTGAAGTCGCTTAGTCGTGTCCGACTCTTTGCAACCCCATGGACTGTAGCCTATCAGGCTCCTCCATCCATGGGATTTTCCAGGCAAGAGTGCTGGAGTGGGTTGCCATTTCCTTCTCCAGGGGATTTTCCCAACCCAGGAATCGAACCCGGGTATCCCACATTGCAGGCAGACACTTTACCGTCTGAGCCACCAGGGAAGCCAATTAGTGACATAACTTCTGGGGACTGACAAGGATTAAAGGTTCAAATATGTTCTAACAGGATGCTTGTTGCCTTTGAGGATCATCTTCTATCTAACCACAAATTTACCAGAGACTCTACAAGCCACGCTTTTCCCAGAGTGCAGCCCTCTCCACTAACAGTTTCCATTAAGCTAATGACTCCTTGCTTTCTGTGCCATATTGGACCTTAATTCTCTCTTCTTGAAAGAAACCAAAAACTGCAACTTCTGGGGCTTTTCTATAAATTTTATATTAGAATGTGTCATAAATACTGTAAAGCTTTTATTATTGTGTGTGTGTGGATTATATCATTCGTATACTATATTTCTGTGTATACTATATACTGTGAATAGTTTTGAGGGGTTTTTCTCCTTGTACAATTAAAACATGCTTGTTGCATTTTGCCAGATCTTCATCCTTTTTTTTTTTTTTTTTTTTGCTTTCTTGTTCCAATCAATTATGGCACACACTGGCTCCTGGGGGCTTTCATACCCAACAGCCAATACATGTGTCTCTTTTTGGGAGGACAAACCCTTAGGCTGTGGGTCCCACTACTTAGTGAGCACACAAATTCCTGGGAATTTACTCCTTCTGGTATGTGAGTAGGGCATGGTGGGGCAGCCAGTAACTGATTGGTGTTGTGGTGCTATACATATGTGCGTGTGTGTGGTGTTTAAATATTCCAGCTCCCTGATAAGATAAGTAATAAGGAACCCACACTATCCCCCCAACTTCCCCCAGTCCTGTGGATTAATTCATAGTTACTCTTCCCAGAATCTTTGCCTGATAACACATCTTTCCTTGGCATCTTTATTTTCCTGGTCTCACTTTCCCACTTTGCTTCTTGTTCATCCTGGGAATACTTCTTATGAATCACTTTTGCACAATTCTTCCCCTCAGGTCTACTTTGAGGAACCTGCTCTAAGAATTTGCTCATGCAGAAAATTTGCAGATCATTGAAGGTGTTAAAAAAAAAAAAGAACACGAAAAAAATCACACACCATTCTCCTATCTCAAGACACTCACTGTCAGCCTTTTTTCAATGAATAAAAAAATTTTATTGAGGTATATTTTGCATCTCATATAGTTTACCCTTTCAAATATATATTTCAAAGAGCTTTTAGTAAATTGCTAAGTAGTCTGTCCATCACTGCAAATTAGTATGAGAACATTTTCATTACCCCAAGAAGACATGTCATACGCATTTAAATGACATTAATCCTCATTTTCATCCATCCCAGCCCTTGGCAACCACCATTCTACTTTCAGTCTCTATGAGTTTGCCCATTATGGGTATTTCATATAAATGGTATCATGAAATATGTGATCTCTTGTGTCTGCCTTAATTTAGCATAATGTTTTTGAGATTCAGTAATGTTATAGCATGTATCGGTTCTTCATTTCTCTTTATTACCAGATAATATTTCATTGTTTGGATATACCTCCTTTTGTTTATCCATTCGTCAGTTGGCGGACATTCCAGTTGTTTCCACTTTTTGGACTATTGAATAAGGCTGTTATGAATATTCATCTGTGAGTCTTTGGCCATATGTTATCAATTCTTTGGGGTATATACCTAGGAGTGCTGGGTCACATGGTAATTATTTAAGTTTTTGAGGAACTGTCCAGATGTTTTATAAAGCAACTGAACTATTTTACAATGCATCAGTGTATGGGGATTCTAGTTTCTCCACATTCTTGTAAAGACTTATAGTAATGGACCGCTAAGAGACTCCATCTTTGTAGAGGTGTGATCTAGATTTTTCTCAAACATGAATGGATTTTTTAAACCTCCTTATTATCATTGTAGTGTATTTTTAAAGTATCAGATCCCCATCCAGGGCCATAGAGCCCTCTGAACACAGAAAGCTAGTATAATTTGTGTTTTCTCTTATTCTATTTGTCTTCAGCCTCCTTCTGATTCTCTTTATCAACCCCTCTACTTCTCCAAAATAAGGCTGATAATTAAAAGCATGCCCAATTAGTCTTACAATTATTTTTTCTTCTCAACATCAGCTGATTACTTTTTATAAAAGATTTTCATGGGAGCGTTTTGAGTGTCTCATCACTGAGTTTCAGGCTGATGTACTTGGTTCTCATAAGCTAGAGATAAGCTAACAATTCACATATATCAATGGGGACTTGGGAAGTGAGGGCAAAAGTTTTTGCAATGAGGTAAATTTTCTTCTGCAAGTCTCTCTCTCTCTCTTTTTCTTCAAGTCTCTTAATGAGACATCACCACATGACTGGGCTGGTCTGGATTTTGTCACTCTCGTGTATCAACCTTTCCCCTCCAAACCAGCCTATCAGGTTCCTCATTAGATAATTTTGTTCAGACTCAGCATTTCAGCAGATAGTAACTAAATACCTTCTTTCCTTCACCCAGAAAAGCTCCCTGTTTTTATAGAAAACAAGAAGAGCTTGCTGAAATACTTCTCAGAGGCAGGCTTTCCAAGTGAGTGTATTTTCCCAGGCTTTTGATATTTTAATCTATTCACAAACTCCTAGAAGCACAGTATGCCCCTTTCCATGCAATCTTTTGCCTAATATCCATGCATGAGAAGTTCCAAAAAACAGTTACAGAAGTTCTTAATTATTTAAAACCGTGGTGAAATAGACCAACACAAATTTCAGTGCAGCAGATGAATATATCTTATTACCCTACATACAGCTATTGACAATAGGATTACAGATTAAACAACAGATTTCAGATTTATTTTTTAATTACAGCTTTATTGAGAAATTAACATACCAAAAATTAACATTTTTAAAATATACAAATCAGGGATTTTTAGTATATTCCTGGAGTTGTGTAAACCATCATAACTATCTAATTCTGAAACATTTTCATTGCCACAAAAAGAACCACTGTATCTTTTGGCAGTCACTCCTCATTCCTCCTTGTCCTTCCCAGTCCTAGGAAACCACTAACCTACTTTCTGTCTGTATGGATTTGCCTTTTCTGGACATTGCATATACATGCAATTGTGCAATACGTGGTGTTTTGAGGTTGACTTCTTTCATTTAGCCTAATGTTTTCAAGATTCATCTGTGTTGTAGCACATGCCAGTACTTCATTTCCTTTCCATGTTGAATACTCTTCTATTGTATGGATATACCATATTTTGTTGATTGATTCATCATTTGACAGACAATTGGGTTGTTTCCACTTTTTTTGGCCGTTAAGAACAATGCTTCTATGAACATTAGTGTATAAGTTTTTGTGTAGACATTTGCTTTCACTTCTCTTGGGTATATGGGATTCCCTCGTAGTTCAGTCGGTAAATAATCTGCCTCAATGCAGGAGATGTGGGTTCAATTCCTGGGTGAAAAAGATCCCCTGGAAAAGGGAATGGCAGCCCACTCAAGTATTCTTGCCTAGAGAATCCCATGGACAGAGGAGCCTGGCGGGCTACAAGTCCATGGGGTTGCCAGAGTCGGACATGACTGAACGACTCAACCACCACCACCACCACTCTTCAGTGTATATCTAGGAGTGGGATTTTTGGGTCATATGGTAACTCTTTGTTCACGTTTTTGAGGCTCTGACAAACCATTTTTGCAAAGCAGCTGTATTCTTTTAAACTCACAATAATCATGTATAGTGATCTACATTTGTAGATCAGGAAATGGTGACCCAGAGAGCTTAACATTTTTTGCATAAGCTAATAAGTCAAGCCCATAATCTTCAAAATGTTGGCTCATTCCAGAAATGAGGCCCTCTCAGATTCCTCTAAGAATATCTAGCATTCCTTAAGAATGTCCATTACCTGGGGTAATGGGTGTGTCTACCTCAAATTATGAACATCTCAAGATGCAATTATGTAAATGGAAAAACATCTGTAAAAATCATACTTCTGTTTTTAACAGCAAAAAATGTTAATTCTTTCTACAGTGAACATGCATCTCTTTGAAAATCAAGGAGATGGGTTAAGTATATAGAAAATATCATGCCACTGAAATCATGTTACTATAAGGATTTATTCTGTTAAATGAAATTAACTCTTCTTCATTTGTTCTTTCAGTGGGGGTGAAGAATCCTGTGGCCCAGAGATTTTTACAGTGTTTTCCATCTTGCAGTATATTAAGGGATTAGTGTTTTCAGGAAATTCATTTCTGCTGAAAGACTCACTTTTCTAGTCCCTCAACAACATCATAGGGCTTCCCAGGTGGCTCACTGGTGCAGATTTCACCTGCAGTGCAGGAGATGCAAGAGATGTGGGTTCGATCCCTGGGTTGGGAAGATCCCCTGGAGAAGGAAATGGCAACTCACTCCAGTATTCTTGCCTGGGAAATTCCATGGACAGAGGAGCCTGGCGGGCTATAGTCAGGTCGCAATGAGTCAGACACGAATGAAGACATGCATACACACACACATACACACACCAGTATATGTGCTCTACTCTAGTTATTCCCAACAGATCTCTCCTCAGGACTGACCTATGGAATCTTTTCTTGAAGAGAGAAAATCCCAGATTTGTTTCCTGTTTTAAATTATTGGCAACTGATGTCTCAGAACCATGCAATTATTTATGCTTATAACTGCATTCCTATCTCCAATCACAGTACTCTTTATTACTGGCTGTAGTTCTTGGAACCCTTTAACCATTCTTGATGCAGGGTCTTCTTTCAGGTTACCCTCTAGGCCTATAATTATCTTCCAAATTCTTTTTTCCCTGTATTTAAAAAAAAAGAAGCATAGTTAATGTATAGTTTTCTGTTAGTTTCAAGTGTACAGCAAACTGATTCAGATATGAGCTTCCCAGGTGGCTCAGTGGTAAAGAATCTATCTGCAATGCAGGAGACACAGGAAATGGTGGTTCTATCGGGAGGCTCCCCTGGAGGAGGGCGTGGCTACCCACTCCAGTATTCTTGCCTGAAAAATCCCATGGACAGAGGAGCCTGGTGGGCTATAGTCCATGGGGTCACAAATAGTGGGACATGACTGAGCAACTGAGCATGCATGCATATGTGTATATACATATATATATATATATATATATATATATATTCATTCTTTTTCAGATTCTTTTCCATTATAGGTTATTACCAGATTTTGAGTATAGTTCTCTGTGCTCTACAGTAGGTCGTTGTTGTTTACCTATTTCATATATATGTTAAGCTGCTTCAGCTGTGTCTACTATGGACTATAGCTCACCAGGCCCCTCTGTCCTTGGGATTCTACACGCAAGAATACTGCAGTGGGTTGCCATTTCCTTCTTCAGGGGATCTTCCTGACCCAGGGATGGAACGTGCATCTCTTATGTCTCCTGGATTGGCAGGCAGGTTCTTTACCACTAGCACCACCTGTGAAGCCCATTTTATATATAGTATTTATATTTTATATACAGTAGCTTGTGTATGTTAACCCCAATCTCCTAATTTATCTGCTCCCTTCCCCACTATCCCTTTTGGTAACCATAAGTTTGTTTTCTATGTCTGTGAGTCTATTTCTGTCTTGTAAATAAATTCATTTGTGTGTGTATATATATATATATATATATATATATATATATATATATATATTTTAGATTCCACATGTAAGTGATATCAGATGATATTTGTCTTTATCTGGCTTACTTCACTTAGTATCATAATCTCTAGGTCCATCCATGTTGCTGCAAATGGCATTAAGTATTCTTTTTTATGCTGAATAATATTCCATTATATATATGTACTGCATCTTCTTTATCCATTCCTCTGTTGATGGACACTTAGATTGTTTCCACGTCTTGGCTCTTGTGAACAGTGCTGCTGTGAACATTGGGGTACGTGTATCTTTTTGAGTTTTAGTTTTGTCTGGATATATGCCCAGTAGTGGGATTGCAGGATCATATGGTAGTTCTATTTTTAGTTTTTTGAGGAAACTCCATACTTTTCTCCATAGTGGCTGTACCAGTTTACATTCCCCCCAACATTGTAGGAGGTTTTTTTTCCCCCTCCATACTGTTTCCACCACAAATTCTTATATAGAATCCCTTTTTCTTTGGCAGGCATGTATTCTTCATGTGGATTACCAAACACATTGCTTAAAATTTATGCAATTTCATGCCTTTCCATCTGCAGTAATTATAATCATAACATTTTGGAGCTGTGCACATGAAGGTTCAGTACTGCAAAGCAGTTTTGAGAGAAGAATGGTCTGAATGTATAAGAAATCCAGGTAGACTCTTGCTTGATAAATGAAGTTGCTTATATTCCTTGAAGCAGTAAGGTAATTCACACCACTCCCTCACACAGCAACCTGTGAACATACCCTCCTCTTTGGGGTACTGCATGGGGTATGACAGACTGGTTCCAAATAGGAAAAGGAGTTCGTCAAGGCTGTATATTGTCACCCTGTTTATTTAACTTATATGCAGAGTACATCATGAGAAATGCTGGACTGGAAGAAACACAAGCTGGAATCAAGATTGCGGGAAGAAATATCAATAACCTCAGATATGCAGATGACACCACCCTTATGGCAAAAAGTGAAGAGGAACTCAAAAGCTTCTTGATGAAAGTGAAAGTGGAGAGTGAAAAAGTTGGCTTAAAGCTCAACATTCAGAAAACGAAGATCATGGCATCCGGTCCCACCACTTCATGGGAAATAGATGGGGAAACAGTGGAAACAGTGTCAGACTTTATTTTTCTGGGCTCCAAAATCACTACAGATGGTGACTGCAGTCATGAAATTAAAAGACGCTTACTCCTTGGAAGGAAAGTTATGACCAACCTAGATAGCATATTCAAAAGCAGAGACATTACTTTGCCAACCAAGTTTCGTTTAGTCAAGGCTATGGTTTTTCCTGTGGTCATGTATGGATGTGAGAGTTGGACTGTGAAGAAGGCTGAGTGCCGAAGACTTGATGCTTTTGAACTGTGGTGTTGGAGAAGACTCTTGAGAGTCCCTTGGACTGCAAGGAGATCCAACCAGTCCATTCTGAAGGAGATCAGCCCTGGGATTTCTTTGGAAGGAATGATGCTAAAGCTGAAACTCCAGTACTTTGGCCACCTCATGCAAAGAGTTGACTCATTGGAAAAGACTCTGATGCTGGGAGGGATTGGGGGCAGGAGGAGAAGGGGACAACAGAGGATGAGATGGCTGGATGGCATCACTGACTCGATGGACGTGAGTCTCAGTGAACTCCGGGAGTTGGTGATGGACAGGGAGGCCTGGCGTGCTGCGATTCATGGGGTCGCAAAGAGTCAGACACGACTGAGCGACTGATCTGATCTGATCTGATGGGGTATGATCCTGGAGGAGGGCAAGGCAATGAACTCCAGTATTCTTACCTTGAGAATCCCGTGGACAGAGGAGCCTGGCGGGCTAAGTCCATAGAGTCACAAAGAGTCGGACATGACTGAAGCAACTTGGCATGCATGGAGTATGACAGAATACTGGCCAGGAAGGCATCACTGGGACCTGCCACTCTCTAAGGGGCTGATAAACACTCCAGAGGATGAGGATAAATGCCCAAGAAATGGATTCTGCTTTTGGCTCTGAAGCTGGTCAGACTGGCAAAATATCAATTACTTGGTAAAATAGACCTCATTAGCTAAAGTGAGTAATTCAGCATCTCTCTCTTATGGGGTTTTAGTGGCTGACATGTTCCCATTCAATGATAATTATCCATCAAAGTAATAAACACAATTAGCAGATTTTCATTTTTATAAAACTCTTATATAGATTTAATAGCACATTTCTCATTAATTGTATTCCTCAATACTTTATGGATTTAGTTTTGTTTGTTTCTTGGTTGTTTTCCTTATCTAGATGAAATCTATTTTTCCATTATGTTTTCAATTTGGTTATTGATGGCATATAGGAAATCTATTGATCTGTATGTTGTTCTTATAGCCAGTAACCTTATTGCTTTTTTGTACTAATTCTAATAAATTGTAAATTCACAGGATTGTATTTGAAGATAGGAAATTATTTCTTGCCACTAATAACAGTTTGACACAGTCCTTTTCCATATTTAAGCTCCTTTTTGTCTTCTCATCTTATGTATTGATGAAGACTTCTGGTACAGTGTTGAATATGAGCATCTTTGCCTACTCTCTGGTGGCTCAGAGGTTAAAGTGTCTGCCTGCAATGTGGGAGACCTGGGTTTGATCCCTGGATCAGGAAGATCCCCTGGAGAAGGAAATGGCAACCCACTCCAGTATTCTTGCCTGGAGAATCCCATGGAAGGAGGAGCCTGATGGGCTACAGTCCATGGGGTCGCAAAGAATCAGACAGGACTTCACTTTCACTTTCACTTTGCCTGCTCCTAGGAATAATGGGATCACTTCTAACTTTGTACTGTTAACTTAGGATGATTTCTAACAAGTTTTGGTAGATATCCTTGACTAATATAAAGCAGTTTCTATCTTGATTTATTAGTATCAATAGTTGTATTTTTCTTTTAATCTGAGAAGTCTTTGAAATTTTGTAAAATATATTTTAGCATCTATTGAGATGACAATGTTATTTTCTTTGACCTTTAATATAAAAACATAGAGAATTCCATTAATAGCTATCCTAATGTTGAACCTTTTTGAATTCCTGGGATAAAGCCAACTTGATCATGATTTGTTATTATGTACTTTTTTTATTTACTTAGCTTTGTAATCATTCTCCATAAAAAAATACTTATTGGCTGAGTATATAAAAATATCTAATGAACCATGAAGTTGTTTGAAATTATTAGCAGGAAATACAAATAAACTAGTTGGCTTTCACTTTTTTCTGAATAATTCCATTCCATGCAGACATGAGCAGTAGAATTTGATCATAAAAGAGAAATGATTTCTTGGCAGTGTCGACCATGTTTTCCCTGGTAATCCAGTGGATGTCTTAACATTGAGTAGCCTGTGTGGCTTATTTTGTATGTTTAAACAACCTGTTCAAGTTCACCAAAGTTGCAACAAGCATCACTTACTGACAAAACTCCTGACATTTACTTGATTTAAATGTGTTGCATTACTCTTTGCCCAGCAATCTCTGGTTGCAGAAGCTATAGCTTTTTCTTTTTTTATTTGCCAAGAGCAGTTAGGAAGGTATAGCTGTTCAGAATATTAACTCCTGGTTTCACACCCAACCTCAGCCATTAACTGGCTATGAAGACCTTAATTCTTCAATTTCATCATTTAAAAAATGGGTTATTATGACTATTAAATGAGTAAATATAAAACACTTAAAATACTACTCAGAGCATGGTGACTGTTATGTTTTAGCTGTGATTTTAAATAATTAAATTAGAGTTGTTAATTTTGTTACAGATGTCGGTATCTTATGATCACACATGAGAAATTTTTTTCTTATATATGACTCATGGAAGCATCCCACATGGAATTTGACTAGTCTTTTACTCATTCAAGGCATTTCTGAAAATAGGCAGTTTTGTTTGACTGTTTTTCCAATAAAAAAGGGCTGGATGATTTTTCCAAAATACTTTACATTTTGGAAAATTCAGAAAGATGAGGTTGAGGCTGATTATCAGAATAAGACAATCTGTCTACTGATAGAAAGAGAAAAATCATCAAACATTGGCAACCTGTAATCAACAAGCAAAGGGATCTGGGGAAGATGAGTTCTGAGTGGCAAGGGATAACCCTCACCTCTCATTGTTCTCAACAAGGCTCTTCTACCACCTGTGTGTGCACAAGGACAGTTAAGACTTAGCCAAAGTATCTTTTGGGGAATGAGAGAGAGATTGATTGATGAAGAGATTGAGATTATGTGCAGACTGTTCCCAGACTGACTTCCTGGATTCAGATCTGAGCTTCACCACTGCTCACCAGCCAGTTGACCTTGGGTATGTTTCCAACGCCTCAGTTCTCCTTTCTGTAAAATGGTGATGATAATAGTAGTTAATTCTCAGGGCTGTGGGGAGAATTTCAAGGGAAAATCCCTGTGCAGGAGCAACATAGAGCCCTGCACACAGGAAGTGCTCAATCCGTGGTGTCAATCATTAACACAATGAGGTCAATCATTTAACACAAAAGCATTTGTTATCAGTTCTTTTTGTTCTACTCAGCAGGTCATCATATCTCCAGTTAGGCAGCATGTTGTATATGGAAGATTGGCAGCAGGGGAATTCACTATTTGTTTGTGTTTTTTTTAAGACAATTCATTGTTTTTTTAGTATATTCAGAGTATTCACAGATATATGCAACCATCACCACAATGAATTTTAGAATATTTTGATCACTTCCAAGAGAAACCTCATACCTTTTAGCTCTCAACCTCTCTCTGCACACACTATATCCACCTAACTAGCCCTAGGTAACCACTAATCTACTAGGTAACCACTAAATTGCTATAGTTTATTCTGGACATTTCATATAAATTGAATTGTAGAATATTTGGAGTTTCATGACTGGTTACTTTCATGTACTTTAATATTTTCATGATTTATCCATGTTGTAGCAAGTATCAGTACTTCATTCTTTTTTATGGCTGGATAATATTCCACTGTGTGGGTGTAACATATTTTATCAGTTCACCCATTAATGGACATTTGAGTTATTTCTACATTTTGGCTATTAGAAATAATGCTGCAGTGAATATTTGCATACAACTTTTTGTGTGATTATGTGTGTGATATACACATACAACTATTTGTGTGTGCTATTTCAACTCTCTTGGGTATGTACCTAAGCTTCCCTAGTAGCTCAGACCATAAAGTGTCCGCCTGTGATGCACGAGACCCAGGTTTGATCCCCGGGTCAGGAAGATCCTCTGGAGAAGGAAATGGCAACCCCCTCCAGTGTTCTTGCCTGGAGAATTTCATGGACAGGGGAGCCTGGTGGGCTACAGTCTGTGGGGTCGCAAAGAGTTGGACACAACTGAGTGACTAACACTCACACACACACACACACACACATACCTAAGAGTGAAGTTATTGGTTCATATTCCATATCAGGAACTGTCAGACTATTTTCCACAGTGGCTGTGCCATTATACATTCTCCCTAGCAGTGTATGAAGGTTCCAATTTTTCCACATCCTCACCAACACTTATTATTATCTTGGAACCACTCTAGTGGGTGTGAAGTAGTATCTCATTGTGGCTTTGACTTGTACTTCCTTAATGATGAATGATGTCAAACATCTTTTCCTATGCTTTTTGGTGATTTGTATATTTTCCTTGGGGAAATGTCCATTTGGATTCCATTTTTAAAAATTGAGTTGTTTTTTCAATTATTGAGTTGTAACAACTGATTGATTTTATTGAGCTCTTACTCTCTGATAGATCACTGCTGCTCACACATCTCTGAATACATAGGTCTCCTGGGGCCCTGGTTAAAATGCAGATTCTGCTTCACTAGGTTCTGTGTGGGGCCTGAATGTCTACATTTCCCATTAGCTCCCAGGTAGTTCTGCAGCCCATAGATCCCATTTGAGTATAAAAGAAGGATGTTATTTCCAGGGGCTTAATTTCCTCCACAGTGTGAAAGAACTGTAGGAAACATGAGTTCAGAAAAGAAACTGGAAATTAAAAATGCAATTTAATGAAGTTAATTGTGAACACTATGGGTTTGTTCAAATGAGTTGCTTTTTTTGATAGTCATCATCCTCATAGTTCCCTCACCTACCCTATTGAACATATTATTTCACTTCCGAGGGGATGTCTCTGGCATTTAATGAGTCATCGCAGTAGTTAAGGCTAGTTGCAGTGGCTGGTGGTATAATTTGGAGGCGCTTTCTGTTCTGCTGTTGAGACATTAAAATGGAAAATATGAGGCCAGAAATGGTTTCTCTGGGAATGCACATACATAGCTAGAGCTCATAATGAGCCTGTCAACATCTTCTTCTCTGTCCCTCCTCATGGGAGATTTTGTCTCCAGACACAGTTTTCAATGAGACTTTCACAAGTGCTGAGTCTTGTACCTTTTACAGTAAAATATTTGCCCTGATGAAGTAATCTCCTTTGGAATTTGAGATTTCTCTCTGAAAATACAGCTAAACCTGTAAGCTGTGAAGAATTATAATAATTTATCTAGAGATACCTTTTAAGCAGCTGGAAGCACTGGAAATTTTCTAGACTGTAAGTTTAGGGAACTTAGGCTGAAAATTTCTGCCCCCAGATAAGTGGGCCTTAGGGAATCCGCCATATCCTTAGGTAAGAGGGTGATGGATGGTGAGTTCATTTATACAGTCAATCAAGATCTTGTTCCTTTAATAATTAACATTTAGTATACACACATTGATGAAATTGGAAAATATCTACTCTGAAGTAATGTGACTATAAGTTTTAAATTTAGCTTCAATAATACGGTTTTAATTTATAGTGGTATGCTACAGTAACACTATAGTATTACTATACAGGTAATACTGTGAGTCCAAGGGTTTGTAACCTTCTCTTTATTTCTTAGTTTAGACAGCAAGTAGAGATGCTCCATAATCAGCCCTTGAAAGTGTTTACTTTTTCCAAGTGGGCCCATGATTGTTCAAATATTTCTCTAAGGAAAGTCCCCTTGAATAGAGGAGTCATCCTCAGTCATGAAAACAAAAGAGATCCCGCACATGCACCATCAGTATTGAAGTGATAATCCTCCATTTGTGAAGTACAGTCACATTATTTAGATGGTGGAATCTCCACCATGTTATTTGCCAGCTGGTCTTAGGAGGTTGGAGTTGAGGGCAATGCCCATGCCTGACTGCTGAGACCCTAGGGCCTCTTCTGTGCTAAGCATAGCAGTGTTGCCTTTACATCTTTTTCATACTGAGCCACCACTCCTTTAACTCTTCCTTTAAAAGTGTAAAAATGCCCCTTTCTCCTTCCTTCCTCCCCCTCTTTCTTTCTTTTTTTTCCTTCAAAATTTAGTGAGAACACTCATATATCCTAGAGAGTGTGCCAGACATGAGAACATAGTACTCCCTTGAGATAATGATCTTGATGTGGTCCTTGAGACAGTCATAAGCTGTAGACTGGAAAGGAGGAAGTGCAAGTGTGGGCAGAAAGATGATGAATTCCATTTTGATTTTTAAGAGCTAGGAAGCCATTTAAAACTAAGTGCCTCATAGGTCTCTGTAAAGCTGAGAAGAGAGGTTGAGAGAGATAAAGATTTAGGTTGCCTTGGTCAATGGGGTTAATCTAACAAAATAAGTTATAACAAGGATAAATAAAAATTCTTTAAAAGAGGTAAACGCAGAAAAACCACCAGGATAGAGGGGATACAACTTAAAAGAATGCTTATGTGTTTCAGCTGGGAATAAGCTGGCAGCAGAAGAAAACTTGCTGAGACAATTTCCAAAGAATAAAATTTTTCTTGGGTTACTAACAGAAATATAGCATCTAGAATTAAGGAAGTGGTCGTCCTGCTGTATTTTAGGCTGGTTGAGACTATAATTAGAATAATGCATTGAGTTCTTAGCTCATGAGCTGTACAAAAATAGGGGGAAGCTTAGATTTTGTCTGTGTCCTATAGTGTGCCAACTCATGCTCAGAGATTTCTGTTACATGTAACAGCCACTCGTTACATCTAAGTCTACATCTAGGTGTGTGATCTTGGCCAAGGATGTTAGGACAATACTGATACTCTTGTTGGAGAGTTACTATGAAGGATAAATGTGGAAGCACATGTCAAGCCCTGGATACAGCCCGTGATACATAGCAGCCTGAAAGTGAAGTTGCTCAGTCGTGTCCCACTCTGCAACCCTGTGGACTGTAGCCCACCAGGCTCCTCCGTCCATGGGATTCTCCGGGCAAGGATACTGGAGTGGGTTGCCATTTCCTTCTCCAGGGATCTTCCCGACCCAGGGATCAAATCCAGGTCTCCCCAATTGTAGGCAGGTGCTTTACCGTCTGAGCCACCACCCACCACCCGTGCTCCTTTTGGGTCATGTGACCTTGGGTAATCTCTCCACTATACTGGGCCTCTGCTTTTCTGAAAAGGAATGTGGTCGAATTAGATGATTCCAGAGTCACTTCCTCCTGATGGCAAGTGCCTGGGGAGAACATCTCCAGTTCTTTTCCTAGTGTTTTCTTTCTAGTCATGGAATCACACGGCCATCAGAGGGCAAGCCACAAGTGTCAGTGACTATGGGACCAGTCCTCAGATGGTGACGGATGACCAGTTGGGAGGCAATCACCTGTCTTCTGAGATAAATCTGAAGCATTTCTGCCCTGTATCATAGAGTCTCCCTGCAGGACTGACTCTTGCCTGTCCTTGGTGATGTCTGTCTGGTGAACTCACGTTTTATTGGCTTCTTTCTTTTCCCTGTCTTACTTCTTCACTCCCCTACCATTGTTTTCTGGTGTCACATCCTATGAAGTGAAAGTCACTCATCTTCATCTGTGTCTGACTCTTTGCTACCTCATGGACTATACAGTCCATGGAATTCTCCAGGCCAGAATCTGGAGTGGGTAGCCTTTCCCTTCTCCAGGGGATCTTCCCAACCCAGGGATCGAACCCAGGTCTCCCACATTGCAGGTGGATTCTTTACCAGCTGAGCCACAAGGGAAGCCCAGTTGAGTGAAAGTCACTCAGTCATGTCTGACTCTTTGTGACCTCATGGACTGTATAGAATTCTCCAGACCAGAATACTGGAGTGGGTAGCCTTTCCCTTCTCCAGAGGATCTTCCCAACCCAGGGATCAAGCCCAGGTTTCCCACATTGCAGATGGATTTTCTTACCAGCTGAGCCACAGAAGATGGCCCCTAAGAGATGCCTGTGTCTAATCCTGAAACCTGTGAATATGCTACCTTGCACGGCAAAGGGACTTTGCATCTGTGGATTAAATTAAGGACTTTGAGCTGAGAGAGTAGCCTGAATTATCCCGGCGGGCCCAGTATAATCAACTAGGGTCTTTATGGATTAAAAAGGGAGGCAGAGCACTCAGATTCAGAAAAAGAGAGATGATGACAGAAATAGAGTTTTAAAGGTGCTATGCTGCTGGCTTTAAAGATGCAGAAAAGAGCCACAAACCAAGAAATGCAGGTGACTTCTAGAAGCTGGAATAGGCAAGGAAATGTATTTTCTGTTGGAGGCTCCAGAAGGAATACAGCCATGCCAACACCCTGGTTTTAGCCCAGTGAGATCCATTTTGTACTTTGACCTCCAGAATTTAAGACAGTAAATTTGTCATGTTTTGAACCACTAAATTTGTAGTAATAGGAAACTAATAGCCCTTCTAAGTAAACTATTTGCCCTGGATGAATCTTTGCTTTGACCTCTACTTCTGGGGTAATCCCAGTTAAGACACTTCCCAATCTCACATTGTATACTTATTTCTATTTAACTTAAAATATCAGTGCTTTTTAATTATTCAATAGGCATTAAGTTATTGTGTAATTCTCTCTGTTTGATGTTGCTCTAAGATTAGTCATAAAGATGAAATGAACTCAGCTCTTCTCTGCAAGGAGCTTACAGTGTAATGGTGGAAATAACCCCCTGTGCCTATTTAGTGCTTTTTCTCTGAGTAGTCACATAACCATAAGTATTTAATAAGCATTCACTGTGAACATTGATCAGAGCAATAACATATATACATATATGCCATAGTCACTACCAAAAAAAAGCAAATTCTCATTTCAATAAAATGGCAGTATCCCCCTAAAAGAGGCCAATCTCATTTTGTCGGTGAGAAAAAAAAAGGAGAACAAGGAGTTCTAAGTGAAAACCATGCAGGATCCCATTTTAGGGAAACTGAAGCAATGATTTCACCTTCTAGTTCCCGTAAGAAGCATGGAAAGTTTATTTTGTTCCCAAGGAAATTCACTGTTGTTTAGCTCCTGAACCATCAACACATTTAAGAAATTATAACCTGCTGCAGCATTTTGGCTGTGAAACGTATTGAAAGTTGAAGTCAGATGCACAAGATATGAGTTCAAATTCTGGATCTGTCAGTTCATAAAGTCATGTGATCTCAGGCAAAAGTGTAACTGCTCTCAACTGCATCTGGTAAATGAAGGTAGTTCCACAGCTAATTGGCTTATGGAGGCTGGCAAACACTAATGTTCATATAGTTGGGCATCTAGGAGAGTAAACTTCTCCAGCCTTTTAGGCTCAGATTCTGGAATCTTGTTCCTTTCATTTCTGTGAGCATAGTTGACATTCTCTCCCAGATCCCCTCCCCTTTCTTTTAACCCTTTGTCCTAAATGCAGTCAAAAGTATCCAATGTGTGTTACCACTTTAATTCTAAAGGTGTGTGGTCAGCCTTCCAGGTCATCACAGGTGAAAGTTTTGGTAAATGTTTCACTGTTGCATAACATGTCGCTTGTTTTTTCAACCACTGATATTTATTACCTCTGCCTGTTACCTGCTGGCTAAGCCAATTCTACTTACTATAGTATCAGGTCTTGGTTACAGCAGTACCTCATGGTAAAATTCATATATCTCTTCTAGGCTGGCTAACTGTTGTAACAAAAAGCTAACTGCTAGGACAATCTGAATGTCTCTGTGGCTTCACACAACAAAAGTTTATTTTTTTGTGCTGGCATTGGAATTGAATCAGGCATTTGAAGGGCAGACTTCCATTCAGGCATGCAAGGACTCAGTCTTCTTCCACCTTGTGGTACCTCCGTCTTCAGTCTGTGTGCTCCATGGAATGGCATGACCTGGAGCTCTGTCTCCATTCCATTGACCAGAACTCAATCAGATGGGCCCATCTTAGCTGCACAGTGGGGGTGGGTTGGAGCGATGTGCACCCATGGTTTAGCACAGATTCTTAGTCATCAGCTTGCCATTTCTGCCTCTCTATGCTTTCCTCAAAATGTTGCTATGTGGGTTAAAATGCATAATAGATGGAAATTCCTTTTAGAGGAAGAAGTGTGGCATAAATCAGAGAATTGTTTTCCTCAAAGAAACCTTGTTGCCTATTATGATTTGGTTCTCCTGAACACAGTTAGGTACCCAATAAGTTAGTGGGGTTTAAAGGACCTAACCTCTGATCACCAGGTATTAAAACTGTTCTTATGGGAAAATGCCTATCCACTTCCAAACCATTGGCCTAAAGTTAGCTACTAAGTTAGTAGCTTTCTCTATAAGCTTTATTGAGTTCATTTTGATTTAATTTCTGCCTTATCATGCTGCTGCTGCTGCTGCTGCTAAGTCGCTTCAGTCGTGTCTGACTCTGTGCGACCTCATAGATGGCAGGCCACCAGGCTCCCCCGTCCCTGGGACTCTCCAGGCAAGAACACTGAAGTGGGTTGCCATTTCCTTCTCCAACGCATGAAAGTGAAAAGTGAAAGTGAAGTCGCTCAGTCGTGTCCAACTCTTCGCGACCCCATGGACTGTGTCCATGGGATTTTCCAGGCAAGAGTACTGGAGTGGGGTGCCATTGCCTTCTCTGCTGCCTTATCATAGTTTAATTCAAATTTATACTTGTGGTTTTATGTGATTTCATGTTTTGTCTATGTTAAAGTATGATTGTCCCTTGACCTTGACTCATGAAGTCATTAGTAACAGTTACTGACTACCTACTCTATGTCAGGGACACTCTAGGTATGTTAAGTACATTCTCATTTTAATCCTCCTGGTGACCCTGCAAGGCATGCACAGTTATCTCTATTTGATTATTGAGAAAATACACTCAGAGGTAACTATATTGGTTTTATATTGCTATGTGACAAATTACTGCAAACTTCTGGTTGTGTTCTGTACTGGAGGCTCTTGTGGGAGAATCACTTCTGAGCCCATTCAGGTTGTTGGTAGAACTCAGTTTCTCATCCTTGTAGGACTGAGGTCTCTGTTGCCTTTCTCACTGTTGTCTGGGGGCCTTTCTCAGTTTTAAGAGGCCATCAGCATTTCCTGGCTTGTGGTCCTTCCATCTTCAGAGCCAGAAATTGCATGCCAAATCTTTCTCAGGTTTTCAGTCTCTCTGTCTTCTGTCTTTTAAAGGAGTCATATGATTAGAATAGGTCCATCCAGATAATCTCCATATCTTGAGGTCAACTTGGGACTTTAATTACATCTACAAAATCCCTTCTTAGTAGTATCTAGATTAGTGTTTGATTGTTTAACCAAGGAATGGGAATTTTGAGGGGCCATCTTCAGAATTCTGCCTGCCATAGTAACTAAGTCGCAAATTCACCCAGCAAGAGAGTTGTAGGGCACAGACTTGGAACTCAATCTGTGCAACATGAAAGTCTATGCCTTTTCCATCTACCAGGCTGCCCCTCTACAGAAATGAGTGGTGGGAAATACCCAAAGAGAATTCCCGGAAGGAAAGCGCAAGCCTAATTCCTAACCTAGAAGCATTTAATTTAAATAATTCTTACATTAAAAATTGTAGATTCGATGTTATAAAACTCTGCATCAAAGCAATACTGGCTCTTTCCAAAACAGCACCACCACAGCGGTGATACAATTGTGGGCTCCATAGACAGATCTGGATAAATTCCAAGAGCTACCACTTACTCCGAAACCCTAGCCTCAGTTTCTACACAGTAAAATGGGAATAATAATAGTATCTTAGAGTTGCATTGAGAGACTGAAACAATGACACTTACATGATGTTTATCATAGTTCCTGAGGCGATGTAAGCATTCGGTTGCTAACCATCACTCTCATTATCATCATCATGTTGCTATAGCCTACCTTCAGCCCATATGGTGACTATGTAGTAAACATAGTATCAAATATTTATAGTTTCATGTCAATAACATATAAAATATACCATGCTCATTTATCATATGAGCAGAAAAAGTTATTATGCCTATGATCTCACTTTTAGCTTGCATTATCTTCTGAAATCTCAACTGCAGATTAATAAATGTAAGACAGTAATTTTTTGGTCTCTTGGAGACTCAGACAAGAGGAGGACATATTTTCTCTGCTATTCTGGTAATTTAGAGTTTGTCCACTCGGTACTGATTCTGCCAATAGCTTAAATGGATATATTTCATGTCAAAACTCATGAGACTTGACTTAGTGTCACTTTCAGAACCCTTCTCTTACCTTGCCCTTCTCCTGTTCCCTCTTGCTCCAAGACCCATTATTGGAAGGTCTCTCACATATGTTTCATTTTACTTTTACTCCAGACTCAAGCTTGCTGTAAACAAGAAATTTATTTTTGGTTTTTTGCTCTGCATTTTATTCTGAGCTTTTCTTTTCTGCATTTTCACCACATTCCTAAGCTTCTGTTAAGCCAGCTTTTTAAATGTGAGAGAAATAAATGTCAGGAAATGAAGACTTCGTGGCAGCCAACAGAAGTGCCTGTTGAGTCCTCTGTGGGAGGCAGCTTGAGACCCCTGGATGGTTTAGGCAGACATTTGCATAAAGTAGTACGAAGGACAGAGGTCTCAGGAGGAAGCCCCAAGGCTATTTCTAAGCAGCGTATATTAAAGAAAATGTGGGGCTTAATTAGGATGGAGGATGTTATGGGAGAGGCTGCTGCAGTGCAGACATCCATCTGAAGTCAGTAATAGAAATGCTCATTGGTACAATAGTGTTACAAATGGTGCCAGAGTCAGAACTTAGAGTTTGATCACCTTACGAGGATTCCGTGTGTTATTAAAATGTAAGAGGAGATGAATTTCGAATTAATAAAACTTTGAAATCCTTCTAGCCTTCCTACCTTCTTTCAATACCTAAACTAGCCACCTTGGACATCCTTTACAAAGTAACAGGCCTCTTTTGCTTTACAAGTTAACCTTTTAGTATATTTGTTGTGCAAAACAGGATTTCTCAGTGACACTGTTGATATTTGAAAGTGAAAATGTTAGTCGCTCGCTCAGTTGTGTCTGACTCTTTGTGACCCCATGGACTGTAGCCCACCAGGCTCCTCTGTACATGGAATTCTCCAGGCAAGAATACTGGAGTGGGTTGCCATTTCCTTCTCTAGGGGATCTTCCCGACCCTTCCTGACCCATTGCAGGCAGATTCTTTACCATATTTGGGACCAGATGATTCTTTGTTGCCCTTTCAGCATTCACTCTTCATCAGAAGGCTGCTTATTGGAAACACTTGAAACTTTGCATTTGCAGGCTTTTTTTTTTTTTCTCATGATAAGAAGTTCTGGGGAGTTAAAGGCTATGAAAGCACCCCTCAACCAGTTGAAGGAATGATGAATGGGAAGTTGGTGGTTAGTTGCTCCAGCATCCTAGTCCCTCAATCAGAACAATTCTGAGGAGTGTTCTATACCCAAGCATTCCCAGGTGGGATTAAGCTCCAGTTCCCACAGAAGTAACTGGTTTGATAACACACCTCTATTAATTTCTTTCCTTTCTCTGACTCACCTCCCAAATAAACTATTTACCCTCAGATCCTTGTCTCAGGGTCTACTTGCTGGGGAACACAAACCGAGATTCTATGTTCCAAACATGGCAATTCAATATGTTTAGAGAAATCGTGAGCTAATTCACAGAGATTTGCCTGTGAAATGCTGTTGATTGGTGTTGTCACCAAGTGCTCTGAGGCCTGCATCCTGGGTGGGCCAGGGTGTGCACCAATGTGTATGTCTCTGATGATGTGGACGTTGTTATTTCTCGCGGGTTTGTTCTGAGTAGAGCTTTTGGGAATTGTGTTTTCCCACAAGTTCCACAAATGTTTCCACATTTTAGAAATTGTTTGAGCATGCTCTAAGCCATGACTTTGAAAGTCAAACAGTTTGGCTGGTGATATTATTTTTAAAGAAACAAAAACAGTTTTGTTTTTAATTTTGGCTTTTGTTATGCTTTGCAATCTTTTTCTGCTCTAAAGGCCTTAACTTCCTTTGTTTAATGCAGGGCTTTGCATGATGCTCATGGAGGTATTTCATAGACATTTTTTATATGGATGTGATTGCAATGAATTTTTCTGATAAAATTTGCTTTCTAAAGTTCTTATACATATAGTGTTTCATTTGATCCTCACACATACCCTGAATAATAGGATTATCATCACGGTTTAATGAAAGAGGAAACTAAGTTACAGAGAATTTAAGCAAGTTTCCGTTTAGCACTTCAACTATTCCTGAATTAACAAAAAACTTCCCTTAATGTAATCAGCATTCTGCAAAGACACAAAGGAGGAGAATGTAATCTCCAAGGGAAGAGTGACCTATATTAGCAAGCGGTAGGATGTGGTGAGCTTGAGGGTGAAAGGATATAGACCTCAGCCTTGGTCATAAATCTTGTCTTCTTTTAGATTTTTAGTTGGCTATATTCTCCTGGACAGGAGGGAAGCAAGCACTCTTTGCTAGCATGCTTTGATAAAATTAATGCTAGTGAGTCAGAGATTAAAAAGCAGCATTTTCCCAGGTGCTTTTCTCACCTCCTGGAAATCTCCACTA
The DNA here is from genome assembly GCF_029407905.1 of Bubalus kerabau. Lineage (NCBI taxonomy): Eukaryota > Metazoa > Chordata > Mammalia > Artiodactyla > Bovidae > Bubalus > Bubalus kerabau. Next base: position 146,440,897 of record NC_073647.1, on the reverse strand, counting down.
TTGCCTTCAGTCTCCAGTGGTTTCTTGGCATAATTAAAGTTACAGTCCATCTTTTCTGCATTATCAGGCAGGAGCCCAGAGGCACCACAGTGTTGGTTCACACACTGTCTTGCTTGCACTAAATTTGTACCTGGAGTGAAGAGGAAATGCATCACTATTTAAAATATCGACGGATCTTGAGGTCAAGTCCAAAGCTAATAGACTCTTTTCCTTCCAGTAATTTGACTCTTGCTGCTGATATCCAGCTCTGAGTCAGAGTCCCCACTGACAGGGGCCACTGATGTTGAGCTCAATTAGATTTTTCAAACCTTTGCCTGTTGCTCACTCTTGGTACCCAAGTTGCTCTTATGGTACCCAGTTAACTCACTTTGCCATCCCCGCAACAATGAGCCCCAGTTAGGATTAAGCCATTCTGCACTAACCAGGAATCAGATGGGAAAACAGAAAACTCTTAGATGTTTCAAAAAGAAAGTGATTTAATACAAGAGTAAGAGGCTTACTAAAGAACTGAGAAGGACTACAACTAGCATTCTAGAATTTAGGAAGATGGTACCTTTAAGAAAGCACCACTGATGATCTCAGCTACCTGCTAAACCTGGAAGCACCTAGCAATACCTGCATTTGGCATCTGCCAAAGCCTACACACTTACTTCCCACTTTCTTTGTTTAGTGCCAGGCTTTGTATAATGCTCATGGAGGTACTGGGCTCGGTCTTCTGCTTTGTGAGTGTGCCTGATTTGTGTGACCTCATTGTGAACTGTGATGGCAGATGTTCTAGAAAATGTAGCTCCCAGACTTCTAGCCCTTGGGATATAAGAAACAGCATAAAAGATAAAATATGATATTGAGTACCTTACTGTTCAGACCATATCCTGTCTCTAGAAATTTTCTGAAACTGCTCTGTGAGACTGGTGCATTCATAAAGAGGATGTTATTTCTCCAAAATTGAAAGTGCTAAGCAAAATATTTATGATCAGGGGCAGGTCAATAGAAAAAAGGGAGAAATCAACTGGAGAGATAGTGGCCCTTAAAATTAAGATTTTGTAATAGTTGTGATAGTTGTTGATGTGAAATAGGAAGATAATGGGACTTAGGCTTGAGGCAGAGCTACCAGGCAAGTTGGGCAATGTTGTACCCATATGCTACTATACTATGCATAGTTGTACCCTGAGATTTCCTACTTTCTGGTAAAATATGTTGTGCACTTTAATCGACTGGCTAGGTGTCTATTCTACTCCTGTATGCCAAGGACGGAGTCTTGGATAAATCTGTTTGGCCAGAGACAGGCCTTGGAAAAAAGTCTCCAGAAGGCAATGGGAATCGGGCAGAGGATCATCCCTATATACCTGCTCTATCAAACCAGTCCTACAGGGCATGGGACCTGGCCAGGAGTGCTAGAACCACTGTGGTATATTCTACTTGTCGTCTGATTCACAACATTTGCTTCCAGAAGCTGTGCTTTTGGCCTGGGTACAAAACTGGCAGGCAGAAGCATCCATGAAATTGACATAATGCTGTTTAAAAATGTTACTGCCTGTTACGAGTGACAGAGTCTAATTTATTATTCCTCATATATGATTTATTCCTCATAGAATGCTAGTTGTTGGTTTTCTGTAATGTAAAATAGTCTTTGTACATTTATGATTAGGTTTTGTTAGGCAATTTTACTCTACTTAGATTAATTAATAATAAACATCAAGCTATGATGTGTTTTTTTTCCCCTTGAGAGCACCTTATAAAACCAGGCCTCTGTAAAAATAAATTGTTTTTTTTTGTATGAGCCAAATTAAAGGTACTCTACCTAAGTATCTAGGAACTCTTGATTTAATCCAACTAAACATTAACTTCAAATATTCTTAATACCTTGATATCTAATGCTTCTGTTCCATTTCTTATAGAAAATTTGTATTAGAATTATAATGAATATTCTGAAAATTTTAAAAATTCTGATTGCAAAGTACTTTACAGATATATATGTATATATAATATTGAAATTTTGTTTCTTTGATAATGATTAGCAGGCAAACAGAAAGGCATAACTTAATAGTGAAAGTACTAAAATTTAAAGCTATTTTCCAAAGTAGTTAATTAATTGGAAGCTGTATTTTTTCCCCTTTCTATATATTTTGGAGATGTCCCTTAGTTGCACTAAACACTGGTTTATTGTCTCTTCTTGCTATCTCTCATTTTATTTTTTTTTCTTGGAGTAAAAACACCTTTTAGACTTCATTTGATTTTTCTGTTGACAATGATAAGGTAATATGTAAACAAATTTTTTATAAGAGAGTAGGTTTAGGGGCTGCATCTGACTATGACATTTAAAACATGATGTTTTAGACCTTGAAACTAGTGTAAAGTTTGACAAGTCAAAACTAAAAATGCTAAGAGACATAGTACAGAAAATAAGGCCTGCTGGAAATCATTCTAAGCTGATAAACAATGACTTATCAAACAGCATTATTTTTCAGTTGTACAAGAAACCAAGAATACCAATATTTATTCCAGAATTTAACTTTACCTTGATTTACTGTGTAAACATAAATGCGAATTTATGGCAATTCCTTTTAGACTTAAGTTATGACATGAAATTAGGACCTGTTAACTGTAATCAAGTTTTTAATTAGTATAAGTGAGAAATATGTGCAAAGTATGTTTTCAATCTTTGTATAAATGCATTATTGTTCTGACTCATGGGAGTATCTTTCTGATTAATCAAAGGGTGTGTACTTATTTGTGCATGCATGCATGTAAGAAAGAGAGGAATACTTACTTTTTGCTTCTCATTATATATATCTTATGGGATTTCATAAAACTGAAAAGTAGCTATGAAGAACAATAACACTCAGTTTTCTTTAAGAGACATTTCCATATGCCTGCTCTGTGACCCATGTTATTTATATACCTGAACATCTTTATTATTTTTAAATTGGTTTTCTTCTGGTTTTTTTAAATAGAATATTCCAACTCTTGGCTCATTTAAATACAGTTGGTAATTAATTTTTCAGTTTTAATATTGAAATTTCTTATTTCAAATAATATATTCATTTCATATCTTTTTGCTTTCATTTTATATCTTTTGAGTTTTCTAATAAAAGAGCATTTCCTTTTCTCTTTTCAGGTCAGTCCCTTGAAAAATGATATTAATATGTGGCCATAAGGATGCATTTATCCCAGGTGCTTAATGGTCATTACATTTTTTAAAATAACTTTTACTTGTTGTGGGGTTTCTCCCCAAAGCAGAAATTAGGCAGTACAAACAGATGGCATAGAAATTTCACAACAAGCGATTAAATTAGAAATATGACAGTTGGCATGTGTTCAAAGTAATAAAGTTCCAAAAATAGAAAGTGAATCAAATTAACATAAAGGCATTAACTTCTTCTGGGTGGCGTGAGTTTGCAAACGTCTTGAGTAATTAGATTTGCTTATACTCAAAATAGCCAGTGAACCTTGAGTGACATTGCGTTTCAAAGGTGGGAGCCAGAGGGAAGGTCACCGTTGGTATTAGAGTGGCAAAAAAAGAATCAATTTCACTTTGTTTTTGTTGGGAACTTATAGGAAATTTGGCTTCACCAAATGTAACTATTTCTTTTGGAGTAATAGCCAGCCTTGCTTTTATTTAATGTATCATTTTTAAAATATATTATTTCCTCATTATATACTTATCAATGTTGAACAGATCATATATATTTATGGTAAAAATAACTGACATGGTCCAAAACAGTATGTGCCTTTTAAAGGTCTCTCTCCCATCTCAATCCTGAGTCTAACATTTTACTTATCCAGAGACGACAACTGATACCGGTTTCTTTTAATTAAAATTAAATTGAGGTATGATTGACATATAACGTTATGTTAGTTTCAGGTGTAGAGCATGATGATTTAATATTTGTATACACTGTGAAATGATCACCATGATAAATCTATTTAACATCCATCACCTTCTAGTTTCTTGCAAATATTTACATTCTTCCTGTGATGGTATATACATTTGTAAGCATACATCTCTCTCTCTCTCTCTCTCTCTCTCTCTCTCTCACACACACACACATGTATACAAGCACACACAAATTTTAGTACACTCTTTGTACACAATTTCTTACACTTGACATTCCTTGGAGATATAGTTTCATATGTCTTCAGGTCCTTTATTGTATTTAACCTGTTTCCTACCGATGTTGTTTGGGGCCCTTTGCTTTGGATCAAGGGTTGACACTTTCTCTAAGGGACAAGTAGTAAACATTTTAAGCTTTTCAGGCCATGCAGTCTCTGTCACAACTACTCACCCGTGTCCTTATATCATGGGAGCAGCCTTAGACTATATGTAAATGAATGGATGTGGCTGGGTTTCAGTAAAATTTACTTACAAAAACAGGCAGCAGGCCAGATTTGGCTCCTGCTCTGGATGATCAGACTATTTTAATAAGCACTGTTATAGCACCAAGTACTGTGACTGGCCTTCAGCAAGTGTTTAGTAGATGTTTGTTTATTAATTGATAGGTTGTCTGGAAAATTTTTATTAGCAATAAGGAGAATGCTAAACAATGAAAGACTTGAACAGGATATCTTGGTATCAAAAAAAGTTAAAAGGAAAATACATGACATGAACAGCATTCTACATTTGGTGTTTTAAAAAAAATTAAGGTGGTACTTTGACTTCTTTTTCAGTGCGGTAAACAGTAATGAGAAAATTATGTAATGGAGGAAGGACTTATCTGACTCCTCCTAGCACTGCTACTCTCTCTTCCTATGGGTCCTCAGTCTCACCAGAAAACTACAGAACCGGGTCCAATGACGTGACTTGTTTTGATTTTGGGCAGTGAGTGTATCTTCTTGAAAATGACTATCATCCCCATTATGTCTTCATCTTCATGTCCTTCATGACTTTCCCCACATTCTCTTGTGAGGAATCCTAGATATCATGTGATAGCTTCCCTTTTCATTCGACACTAAATTTGATACCTTAGACTCATTTGAAATTGTAGATCAGGAAAAAAAAGGTCTAAGTCTTGCAGGCCAAATCCAATCTACTGCTTGTTTTTGGAAACATAAAGTTTTATTGGAACACAGCCACACCCATTTATTTCTGTGTTGACTGTGTCTTCCTCCATATTATAACCTGAGTAGTTGAAACAGAGACTGTAGAACTCACACAGCCAAAAATATTTCTTATCTGGCTCTTTATGGAAAAAGTTTGCCAAATCCTCTTGTAGATTGTATGATTCTTTTCTCACCTGAGAATTTGGCACTCTCTGCTCTAAAGCTGCAGGGGATTACTTCTAATTTTTTTTAGACTGAGACCTTGAAATAGGATTGTTTCTTAGTTTTTATAGAACAGGCATCATTGGCTGATTTGTCTTTTCACACAGTGAACTCCTCTTTTATTGAGCAGACAATTATTGAACACCTACTGTGTTCAAGCCTCGGAATACAAAGGCAGATAAGATTGATTTCTTGTTCTAAAAAGCTTGGCACCTGATGGTTGACACAGATAAATGACTCAGTGGTTATATTAAGTGATAGAAGTGTGAAGGGACTGCTATGGAAGGAGCCATCATATTATCCTGGAAGACCGTGAAGTCTTGCCAATGCAGGAAGATGAAGCTTGAGCTAAGTTTTGCTGGATAAGTGGGAGTAGGTCAAGGAAGGAAGAGGAAGGCATTCAGGCCAGGTGGAATGTACACTTAGCATGCACAAAAGTGCTGAGGTCTTAACCACTCTAAAATAAGGAAAGAAGGGATGACAGAGACAAAGAAAGGGATCAAAAGCATGGGTGGTACGAGAGTGGGTGAAAGTATTGCCTCCTCTTCCATACTGCCACTAGCTATCAAGGGATCATGACCTTGAAATTGCTGGAACATGAAAGACTCTAATGTTCTGGAGCTGTTGCCATCTCAGAACTCTTCAAAGAGAAGTAAGATAAGGTTTGTTTCTTCAGCTGAAAAGTAGGTATAGCCAGAGCAGACAAGTTGCCAAAGGCAAAATGACAGCTTCCAGTAAATCTCCGAAGTACTTAACCTGGAGGTAGAGGGAGTTTACATGACTTTACTCTAGAATTCTCCATGGTTGAGGGTGACATCTTCTTGGAAGTACTGTTCTCCTTTTCAAACTCTAGCTAAAGCTCTTCGTCTTAGGAGAGCAAGTAGGACTGATAAAGTCTTCATAACCCTCTGCAGCCCAGTTCAAGTTAAAAGCAAGAGAGAAGAAAACAAAAGCAAATTAAGCCTATTCTTTTGCCAAGAAGAAGTGTTATTTGATTTTTATTTGCATCCTGAATGTTCCTTGGAAAAGAACATGCCATTTGGCAATGTCCAAAGGCCTGCTGACAATCCTCCGACATCATTTTCTGTTTCCATTGCCTCACTCGGCACGAGGGCCCTCATAAGCTTTCCAGTCAACGATGAAGCCCAGATGTTGTGGATAAACCACAGCCTTTGGGGGGGAAAATAAGCAAACACCAATAATAAATAATGCCTCGAGGTCATGCTGTGGCCCCCTCTAAAGTGTCCTTATGGTCAGGCCTCATTGTTCCCAGCACATTGCTTGGATTTTAATTTTAACAGAAAATAACATGGAGCCTAGAGGCTTGGGAATGGTAACTCCATCCCAGTGATTCCTGGTGATGGTCCCATTCCAGCTTTCTTTAACGTGGTGACTTGAGTGCACATCGTGGTGTGTCAACAAGCCATTTCTGTTGAGAGTGATGTAGCGAGTCTGCTCCCAGTCTGGGTCATTTCTCATCCATACAAAATATTGGAGACCATGTTAGCCTTGAGTATAATTTGGGAGTTAAGATATGCTCAAAAGAAAGCCTGGGTTTGATTAACAGGTAAGAGGTTAGATACCTCCTTTCTTATGATTTGATCCCAAATTCCCATTTTATATTGTGGTACTAATGACATTTTTCTAACTAAGGATGACTTAATGTTACTTACCATGGGGATGGATTTTGGGTGAAGTTTCTCATGCATACAGGTTTTCCCATGATAATTAACACTGCATTGAATCAAAAGCCTCATCTTTAGAAAAAGTCAGTCTTCTTCCCATTTTGAAAGGATTATTCCTGAAAGGATGTTGTTCATACTTGGGCTCCTGTAATATCTCTATTCATTTTTTCATGGAATTATTGTTTGAGTCTTTTTTCTTCTGTATACTTTTTGCATTTCAGTAGAAATAAAGAAGAAATTGCTGAAATTCAGGAGATTGTTGTGGCTCTGGGGGTAAAACTTGCAGTCTATTGGTACCATTTGTGATCCCTGCAGGCTCTTAGCATTTTATTTCTGTTTCAGGATTGGGGCTGCTATCTTTCTCATCATAAGTAATCTAGCATTCATGCTGCATTCTATTCATAGCTGTTATGCTATCTCTGACAGCATAATTTCAAAGCTTCTGATCTGCTTCCAGAAAAGACTTTTACATGAGTGATAGGATTTATAGAGGAAACTGTCAACTCAATAACAGGTATTAACTTCTTGGAAGGAACAAAACATCTAGCACCATCTCCTCCTCCTCCCTTTTCTCCTCCTTTCCTATTAGTAAATCTTGGTCTGCAATAACTTTATATTTCGTTTTAATCACAGTGTCTTTGTTCTTTTCAGTAACAATGTCCTAGGGTAGAAAACGTGATTGTTGTTGTAGGGGAGAAGCAAGAAAAGAACTTATTTAGATGAAGATTTGATGAGCACCTACTATGTGCCAGTCTCTGAACAAGTTATTGGGACACAAACATGGATTAGACATGGTCTCTGTCTTTGGACCTAGTAGTGTGATAGTCATATAAATATAGTATAATATAGGAAGCAATTAGCAGGACTTTCTAGAAGCACTAAAGTCTCTGAAAGCAGAGCCATTTCTTGGAGAACAAATTCAGATTCTAATATTAAATTCATGGAAAACAAGGGCAACCTTGGAATTACACCATAGCACAATTAGCTACAGTTTGTTATCCTAATAATAACTGGTGTCCTATTCTGGAGAAACTCCTTTGTTTTAGTCCTCAAAAAAACAAAAAAACAAAAAAACAAACTACTTTTGTGGGAAACACAAAAAAAGCAACATTTTGCTTTTGGGGGGTTGGAGGGTGTGAGACTTTTTGAGAAACTCTGTTATTTACAAAGAATGGGTCTATTGCCGGAAGTTGCCCAGTGGAGTGTTGGCCAGCTAAATAGCAGCCTTGCCATGGTATGGCGCAGGTTGGCCAATTTGCACTGGCAATGTGGCCTAGCCTCTTGGCTCTTCCTTGCAACTCAAATCACCTCATGAGCCCTGGAAGCCACATGAAGGTCAGAGGTACCACTAATTCTGACTCCATGCACCTCACTCTCCTGGAAAGAAAGGTGTTGGATCTTAACCCATTACTCAGGAAAGTGTACTGAGCACTCATTATGTAATAAATAACAGCATTTGGAGGAGGAAAGAAGAGGAGTGGGAGGATGGTGATGATGGTGATGTTGATAATGATGATGATGATGGTGATGATGATGCTAATAGTGTTGATAGTGCTGCTGCTGGTGCTCTTGAATGTAAGGACACATGATAACAATAATAATGGAGCAGGGTCTGTTCCTTACTTATTCTTGCATATCTGTACTTGAATTTGTGCACAGAGAAGGCAATGGCACCCCACTCCAGTACTCTTGCCTGGCAAATCCCATAGACAGATGGGGTCGCACAGAGTCGGACATGACTGAAGTGACTTAGCAGCAGCAGCAGCAGCAGGGATTTCCAAATTTTTGTTGAAGGATGGAACGAGCAGTCAGTTTCTCTCTTAAAAGGTAACACAGAGCTTTCTGCCCTTCATGTTCAACACCCTCCAATGGACTTCCATTTCATCAGCATTAACACCCATCTTTCTTGCCTTGGTCTATGCATTCTGTTGCTCCTCTGGTATCACCCTGAATGGTATTGTTACTGCTCCCTAGACACACTGGCTTCTTTGCTTTTCGTCAAATATTCATATATGTTCCCATCTTGGGTTCTCTGCACATACTCTCCCATCTGCTGGAATGCTTTTTCACCAACTAGCCTTGTGGCTCACTCCTTTACTTTCTCAAATTTCTGCTCAAATGTCCCCTTCTCAGAGAGGTTTCTCCTTACCACTATGTATAAAAAGGCATCACCCCTGCTTCCTTCCCATGTCCCTTTATCTGGAGCTATGAGCTGAATATGTCCCCCTCAAGTTCATATGTTGAAGCCCCAATTCATTCCCACTATGATGATATTTGGAGGTGAGGCCTTTGGGGGTGATCAGATCATGAGGGTGGCACCCTCATGAGTGGGATAATGTTTTTATAAGAAGAGACATGAGAAAGATGATCTCCCTTTCCAACATGTGGGGATACAGCAAGAAGACAGCTGTTCATAAATCAGAAAGAGGGCTCTCACCAGACATAGATCTGGTGGCACCTTGATCTTGACTTTTTAGCATCCAGAACTGTTAGAACTGAATGATTATTGTTTAAGCCATTTGGTATTTGTTACAGCAGCCCAAACTAAGATACCTGGCTCTATTTTTCTTTGTAACATTTACATGGCATGCATTGTTTGTGTATTTATTTATTGCCTTCCTTTTCTCTCCCACTGTGTCTCCACTGACTGTAAACTACATGAGGGCACCTGCTTCATTTCTTTAGAGTTATTTCCCCAGAACCTAAAACAGTGCATGGTACATAGGCATGCATCTGTAAATGTTGGTAGATGAATTTGAAATGAATTAATGAGTTGTTTGTACCATCAGAAAACATGTTTTACAACCAGGCTTGTATTCTGAGACACCTTTCTAGGTTTGTCCTCATCACCCTTTTGGTTGTATGACCCTTTGCAGGACAAAAATTCCATCAGAAACGTTTGTTGTCCCCAGTGGAGCCCAGGGCAGCCTCATTTGCAGAGTAGTTGCTCAGTAAATTCTTATTCATTGAAAGGTTGCCTAAAACGCCTTCCTGCCGGGATTGCCCTTGCTCCTTGCTCTGCTTCACCACATTTTCCAACCTCCTTGTTTTCCTTCTTGTGTTTTTGCCATGTCCTCATGCGTCTTTTTCATTGTAGGTATCTACGGGAGAGGGAGATTATACAAAAGCATTTGTGCCTCTACTCTCAAATAAATGAGATGGGCTCAGGTTCATTTTGTATTATTCATACCACCAAAGACCAATTACCAAGAAGGTTATAAAAGTCAGAGAGTTTTTTTTTTTTCTATTTTTGATGAAATGCAGGTCCTCCTTTTAAAAACCCCAAATCTCTAACTTTAAAAAAAACTGTGTAAGATGATTCTTCAAAGGAATTTCTGGGTGATCACATTTAGATTTTTGCCATAGTGGTTTTTTTGTTTGTTTGTTTGTTTTTAGCATTTTTGGCAGCTTTTGAATATAGTACATTTCCACAAACTCAGTGCCCTAGAAATGTCTTTCTGAAATAGTTAAACCCATGTTGATATTCATGCTGAACTCAGTATCACTGCCTCCCTTACCCAAAGGAGATTGGCCAGTCACTTGCCAGCTGAAGCTGGCCTGGTATTTGCTGACACATTTTTCAAGAACTGATTGTGCAATACATGTTGATATTCTCTGTTCTTCTTCCTTCCCTTATTCATCCATTTGGCTCCTTCCTCCTTTCCCGACTCCCTCTATTCCCTCCCCTGTTGGCTTTTTGGAATCTATTATCTGCTTTAGTAAACCTAGTGGTAAATTGCCTCAAGGATAAAAATACTCTGCATTTCAAATCAGAAAGGACTGTTTTTCATATTTCTTGAGAATCTTGTTCTGTCATAACTCTTATTTTAAAAAGTTTTAAGCAAGTTCTTTTTTGTTTGTTTGAGATTGGATTTTTCTATTCTCAAGCCTGATTTGTCACAAATAAAACTTTGAAAACATACTTTCTCACATCCTTCCTCACAAAACATATCCTCAATGAATAGCTGTCATTTTCGTTAGTAGCATTGTCTTAATATTACATGAAATAAACTCCTCCAGGTTTTGCTTCTACTTGTATTAATCTTCTCTGATAGCTCGTTGGATTACCTTGCTGTAACAAAGCAGGACAAACTGGGTGGCTAGAACAGCAGCGGTTTTTTCTCTCACAGTTCTGGAGGCTAGAAGTCTGAGAGCAAGGTGTTAAGAGAGTTGGTTCTTTTCAAGGGCTGCGAGAGAAAATCTGTTCCATGTCTCTCCTATTTCCTGGTGTTTGCTGGGCTGTCTTTGATATTTCTTGGCATGTATGTGCATCAGCTGCATCTCTGTCTTCCATCTTCACATGGTGTTCTCCCTACACACATTTGTCTCTGTGTCTAAATCTCCACATTTTACAAGGACACCAGTTATATTGGGTTAGGACCCACTCTAATTCCCTCATTTTAACTGGATTATCTGTGTAAAGACCCTATTTCTTAAAGTCACATTCTGAGGTCCTGGGGTAAGAACTCCAGCAAATCTTAGAACAACCCTTTAACACTCATCTTCTGAAAACTGAAACTCTGGGTTTAGTAAATGGAACCCATTTTCTTCGTTATCAAGTCTTTAATTTTGACTCTTTAGATACAGTAAAACTTCACCTGATTAGGATGAAAGGCTGTAACAGATGGAATTTCCTAATTTACTGAGAATTAGCCTGTAAATGACACTGTGAGTTACCAGCTCAGATTCCTCCATTAGAATATAGATTACTGAAACTTTGATGACTAACAGACTTTTCATTCAGTTTATAATTTCCATTCTGACCTTTCACTCTTCATCCAGGCCCACATTCCATTTCACAAACCCACCTGCCCATAATGCACAATCAAGATACCCTAGTATTATCTGTAACTTTTGTATAAGTCCCTTTTTCCCTATTCTAATCACTCCTCCAGCTCCTGAATCTTGCATCTCTCTCTTGCATTTGTGTCCGTTCTCTGAATTTCTACATTCACCCTCCCCTAAAGAATTTGTCTTAGATATACTCTACTGGCTCTCACTGTCTCAAATCAAGTTGTTAGTTGAGCCACCCCGGGCAGCTAGGTCACCACTGCCAACAAGTCCACCCACCAGCACACAGAACAGACCCCCTTAGTTTCTCCACAAAGTGGGGAATTGGACAAAAGAATACATTGTCATCTTGAGATAAGTACTGTGATAGCCTCCTAGAGTTTTTCCATGGCTAGTCTCTACCCTGTCTGATTTGATTAAGGTGCAATTATTTGAATAATCTTTATAATGCATTGGAGAAGGAAATGGCATGATTCTGAAAATTCGATTTGCTGCTCAAAACTTTTCAAGGTCCTCCCCTCCCCAGTTGCCTATTCAATGAGTGCAAATTCCTTAGCCTGACATTTCACCTTCATATATCTGCTAGAGCTCCAAACCAGTGGCTCTCAGTCCTGGCTGTGCATTGAAACTACTTGGGGAAATTTACAATTAATTGATGCTTGGATCTCACTCCTAAAAGTTCTGATGTAATTAGTCTGGGGTGCATTGAAAACCTGAAAATCTCCCTAAGTGATTCTAATGTTCAGTCAAGGTTGAGAACCACCTGTTTAGAGCAACAAGTCTCCAGTGTTAATGTATACAGTAATTGCCTGGTTCAGATGCAGACTCTGAAACTCAGCAGGTCTGAAGGTGATAGAGTGAGCTTTCTGAGATCCAGGACCACATTTTGCCCATCATTGTCTCCAAAGTGTACTGTAAAGATTCTCAGTGAATATTTTAAAACTACATTTTTACCTACCCACAGCTTTCCCACGTTTTCCTCTGCACAGTGAAGTCTATGTAAACTTAGGCCTACCTCCTCTGGGAAAAATATCCACAACCACAACCAGAAGGCCGGCATTTTCTTCATTCATTCGTTCATCTGTTTGACCAACATTTACCAAGTACCCTTTATGGCCAGATACTGGGCATTGGGTTAATAAGATGACATTCCTGCCCTCAAGTTTACATGTTGGTGGAGGGATTATACTCTAGGCTGGCATTTTATAGATTTTCTGGGCAAGAACCAGGTGTTTTGTTCCAATCTGTTTTACTTTTGTAAAATACAAAATTCGGCTCTTTGGTGTCTCTGCAATGTTGAATAAAAGTTTCTGAGTGTTCTCAGGTTCTTCACTTGTCATGGGAATGGCAGAAACTAGTTTTTTCAGGATACAGTAGTCCATGGATCCCACTCTGAGTACCTCTGCTCTAGCACCTTGCCAGACAAAGTGGAGTCTGTGGACCGGCTGCACCAGCATCTCCAGCAGCTTCTGAGAAATGCAGAAACTCGGGTCCCAGCCCAGGCCTGCTGAGTCAGAATCTGCATGTTAACTCGATCCCTAGAGGACTTGGATGCACATACAGATCGAGCAGCACAGTTCCAGTGCAGTGGCTCTCGACTTTGGCTGCATATTAGATTTCTCTGGGAGCTTTAAAAAATTTCACTGACCAAGCTGTATGCCAGACAAATTAAGTTAAAATCCCTGGGGTTGGCACCCAAGCATCGGTATTTTCTTATAACTCCACTGGTGACGGTGAGAAACAGCCGATGAGAACCAGTGCTGAATGACTCAGAATCTAGGAGGTCCTGGAAAGTGGTTGCTGTTATTCAGTCACTCAGTTGTGTCTGACTTCTTAGTGACCCCATGGACCATAGCCCGCCAGGTTCCTCTGTTCATGGGATTTCTCAGGCAAGAATCCTGGAGTGGGTTGCATTTCCTTCTCCAGGGGATCTTCCTGACCCAGGGATTAAACCTGCACTTCCTGTATTGGCAGGCGGATTCTTTACCACTGAGCCATCAGGGAAGCCCGGAAAGTGGTTAACCTATTGCTTTAACCCTCAAATCAGCTTAGGTTTCCAGAGACCCATTTGTCACTCCCTTCCCTTCTCTTAGGAAACTCAGGACCAAATACAGAGTATTGTGTGGTGGGCAGTTTTAGGAGGATTGCTTGGGTCAGTGGTTCTTCACCTTTCTTTTTTTTTTTTTTTTATAGGAAGACTTTTTTTTTTTAATTTTATTTTATTTTTAAACTTTACATAACTGTATTAGATTTGCCAAATATCAAAATTAATCCGCCACAGGTATACATGTGTTCCCCATCCTGAACCCTCCTCCCTCCTCCCTCCCCATTCCATCCCTCTGGGTCGTCCCAGTGCACCACCACCTTTCTTCCCTAATAGTTTGTGAAATTGGACAGGTTCATCTTTAAAATGTGGTTTCAAGGGCTGTCTTTTAAACTGGGCTGGATCCCAGAGTGTGCATTGGAGCACACTGAACACATTTCATTGGGGTGAAGACCAGCAGCTATTCTTTTCCCTCTTCTTTTTAAGGGCAGAGTCTGCTCCCAGGAAAGTGTCTGGAAACACCAGATACTGTCTTTTCCAGCCTCCCTTGTGGCTTAAAAATGGCCCTGTGACCCAGTTTTGTCCAGTAAGATGTAAGGGCATGGTGCTGAGGAGCTCTCTCCCTGATAAAAGGAGAAGCACAAGGAGAAAGTCTATTAGAGGTCCACGCTGATGCCCGCTCACCTCAACTTTTTAGTGTTTCAATTTCTACCCCTGGCAGCTCAGATTGCTCAGTGGGCCAATTGGTTAAAGAAATAGAGGGACTGGAAAATAAATCCTGCTTAGAAATACTCCAGTATCTTCCTCCAAATGTGGGCCATGGACCAGCTGCATTCGCTCCACCTAAGCAATCATCAGAAAGCTCAGACCCTGACCTGGACCCGCAGAATCAGCAAGATCCCCAGGTGATTCCTATGCACACTAAATTCTGAGAAGTGGTGGTCTGTAAGAGACAGAGTTTTCTTTCTGGAACGGCTTTGTAACACCCCTGATCTTTCTGATGCCGTGTTAGGTGGGCTTGGCACAGAGGGAAGACCACCAAGAGTCTAGGCACATTCTTCACTTGGGAATTCAAACATCCATTTTCACACTGCAGTGTAACTGTTGTGACATGTTCCGTTGGAAAGTCACTACCTAGATGCCATCATGTCGAGCCACAAGCTATTTTTAGGCTTTCTGGACAGGCCAAAGATTCTGCTGCCCAAATGACTTCAAAAGATGTGAGGCTGAAACATTTCAGATTTTCCTGTAACCCTTGCTTTTGAAATAATGTCTTGGGTGTTTACTCTTGAGTTCAGCCCCATTGTACTAACTAAAGAAACCTGTGTATTACTATGTCCTACTTAATAGGTTGTGCTCCTCCTCCCACCCCACATCTTCATTTACAAAGACGTGTCATGTTTCCTGGCACTGTTTTATCTGAGAAATAGAACCCAAAATGGATTTTATATGCATAACATTTTATAGATGGTCATCATCTCCATCTCAGATTTTTCTTGGGGTTTGAGATGGGAAAGAACATTGAATGTAGACCTGGAAAAAAGAGGGGGTGGTGGAGGTTCAAGTTTCCTCAGTTACTGCTAGAAGAGTGTGGAAGCTGCCAGGAAGTGATTAACAAATAAGCAGGCAGCCACCTGAGACAGTTCACGAAGCCTGGAAGAGCAAGTGTAAAAAAGAAAAGAAAAGAAAAAACCCAGCAACACATGCTCCTTCAAAGAAAAGAAAAAGGCCATGGGAGAATGAAATTACTTAAGTCTAATAGAATTAGTCAAAAGTGGTTTCCAAATGTGCTTCATTACCCCTTGCTTTGTAACCCTCTGGACACTAAGCAACACTCTCATGGAATCTGGGAAAAAAAAACAGATGTAAGTTTAGGCTTAATACTTTCTTAATCCTTGGGCTATTATAGTTTATAGTGTTTTATAGATACAGTTTTGAAGAAGTCTTGCTACCATAATTAAATTCTTCCCACCATGATCATTTTAAAGGGCTTAATGGATGGAGAAAGACATTTACGTACAGGGAGTAATCTTTTATTGTAAACCCAATAAATGTTGGGCATTAGGGATATAAATATAAATAAGATAATGTTCCAGCATAAAAGGCAAAAACAATATATAAATCAGGAGTCCCACAGAAGACAATAAAGTGATTCTTAAATCATAGTTCATTTCTTAATTCTTCCAGTAGGAGAAGGCTCTTGTTTCATATTTTTCTTTATTATTTTGAAGGCAGGACTTCAAAAGAAATAACAACAGAAGGTTGGCGGCAGGCAAATCACAGTGGCTCCATTCCTTCATATCCAGATGGGCGTCACCCAAGTTTACCTACTTAAATTAATAATTCTTTTTTGTTGTTGTTGTTGGCAAAGTAATGTCTCTGCTTTTTATTTTTTATTTTATTTTATTTTTAAATTTAAATTTATTTATTTTAATTAGAGGCTGATTACTTTACAATATTGTATTGGTTTTGCCATACATCAACATGAGAATTCTTACCTCTTTTCACAAAAACATAATCCATTATTACTTTGTTCTACTTCACTTTTTTAAACTGGAAGGAAATATGCAACTGATGGTAAGATACTCTTTGAATAATAAACTTATTAAAATTTCCTGACTGCAATTTGAGGTATTACATTGAGCCAACATCAGCTCATGCAGTGCTCAGAGCAACTTTTATTCCTATTTGAGAGATATTGAGACTAGGTTTAAGGTATAATTTTCAACAAATCTCAGCTAGAAATGAAGGGATCCAGTCAGGGTGTCCACTTGACCCCCAGGCTTAAGTTTCTAAATGTTGGCTTGTACACTGTCTGCTTTGTAATCTGGAACTCATTGGTGACGAGCCATCTTGAAACCCAAATCTGTTTTATAAAAAAGTGTTAGTTTTATCTGAGAGAATTAGTTCCTATGTGAAAAAGTCTGAAGGAAGGAAGCTATACAGCTCCCCGAATTTTTGTATTTTAAGTTTAAGGGTTGTTGAAATTAATAGGGCTATTATTCAATCTGATATTTACAAATAAGCACAATATCTACTTGAAGTCAACGGTTGTTGAAAGGTGTCATAGTTTGGAGAATGGAATATTGATTTTCCAAATAGGATGTTTCTTATTCCTGAGCATATATGTAATAGAATCATGGAACATTTGTAGTTGCCAAAAATAACTTCCTATATTATGTAGAGCACTCCCCTCCTTTATTTTATAGATGAGAAAATCAGAGAAGGAAAAGCATTTGCTGCAGGCTACACAGCTTGCTACCATCTGAGATGAGTTAAACCTGAGAGGTTGTCTATTCAACACTGTGATGGATCGATCTCCAGCTGAACATTAAGTGTAATCATGAGCTATTTACATAATTTTGGTAGGAAGTTTCAGGGTGATGAGATAATTTCTTCAAAGATTTTCTTATTTATTTGTTTAAGGTAATGTTTTAATTTCTGCCAAACAGCTTCAGCCCTATTGGAAAACTTGGATTATGTAAATCTAGCATGAAATATTTATCATTTCTTCTATTTGCTAAAATGTTTGATCTTCTTACCACTGTATAGGAACAGGCTGGATTCAGAAAGGCTGATTGTTTATTCACAAGATAGAAATCACACTATGCAAATGACCAACATGTCAGTGCGAAATTAAGTTCCACCAGAGAACTGACGATATGATATTGACCCTTGCTTGAAACAAATAAACAAGATGAATGGAGTGAACTCCATTCCAAACAGGACACCAACAAATATAATGAAAACTTGAAAGGACTCTTGTTCTGGGTGCCAGATTTTTCAACCTCAAAATAAAGTGATTATGAAGTCAATTTCTAAATGACAGGGATAACCTAGCCTCTAGGGCTGGTTAGAACTTTGGTCATATTCTTAAGGCCACTCAGGTTTTTTGGCATGCTTTGAGCATTTTCCACTCTGTTCCGCATATAGTAAATCCCTGACTTCTGACTAAAGTTTGGCCTGCGAAATTTCCCCTGTACATGGATTTTAAGCATTCAAACATTTTGTGTTCTCTGAAATAAACATTAATTTGACTTATAGACCCCTGCTGTTGATTTATATCCTGTAGTCATATATTAACTTTTTTATCTTTTAATTTATTCTTTCTCTTCCCCATTACTGAGCATTATCCATCACATGGACAGTGCACATTTCAGATGTTTTATGTATCACTTTGTATGCTTCATAATGCCAAATGTCTAAAAGTATTTAAACCAGCCTAGATACAAGGGTTGTTGGCAGCCCTAAGACTGAAAAAAGAAAGAAAGTCACTCAGTTGCTTCCAACTCTTTGTGACCCTATGGACTGTAGGCTGCCTGGCTCCTCCATCCATGGGATTTCCCAGGCAAGAATACTGGAGTGGGCTGCCATTTCCCTGGGAATCTTCCCGACCCAGGGATTGAATCTGGGTCTCCTGCATTGCGGGCAGACTGTTTACTGTCTGAGCCACCGGGGAAGCCCCAAGGCTGAAGGAACCTTCTAAATCATCAAAGATTGAGTTAAACTGAATATAGTCTTAGCTTTAAAGCAATTTTCCTGCATTCTTATTCTTTGAAAATTGGTACCCTATCTATGAGTATATGCCCTTGACTGCATTGCTCAGTTCCTTAGGGAATCTTGATTTCAACAAAGATTGTTAAAATTAACCAAATTTAAAAATTAGCACTAGAATTTAAAATTTCCCCTTTCCTTTTCTACACACACACACACACACACACACACACACACACACACAATTATTTGTAGGGTTTAGGGACCCTGCATATAGCACACTGTTTAGGGGTACTGTCTTTGGAGTTAGGCTATCTTGAGTTAGACTCCACTTTGTCACCCACTTTTGACATTGGCAGGCTCCCATCCTCATGTGAGCAGCAAAGTGGGGGCAGGATATACTTACCTTTTAGCATTAGGATTTAATGAAATAATTTGACCAAAATACTTTTGCATCTTCCAAACGAGGGTCTCTTAAATCTGGCTCTCCTGACATTTGGAGCTGAATCGTTCCTTGTTGTGAGACCATCCTGGACACTTACTAGAGGATGTTGATTAGCATCCCTGGCCTCCACCCATTAGAAGCCAGTAGCGCCCACCCCCCACTTCACTTCTAGTTGTGACAACTGAAATGTCTCAAAACACTGCCAGATGTCCTCTGTGGAGCAAAACTTGCACAGGTCGGGAGCTGTTGCTCTAAAAGTAAAATACTGTCATTTTTGATAAAGCAAAGTAACTGTTAGCCATTCAAAGTCTTTGAAGAGAAGGAACCTTGGAATGAATCAAGCCACTAAGGACATTTGAACTGAGAAGCTGCACCAGGCAGAAGCACTCCCAAGCCCCTTTAAGAGCCCTGAGGGTCTTCTGTCTACATTTCCTTCCCTCCTGAAATTCTGTTAGTATCACAAATGAATCACCACTGTGTAAATTCTACTAGCTCCATTTTTCAAGTCATTACTTCATCTCTCATTTGAAACCCCGGGTAATAAAAGCTATTCTTTTTTGTTCCCTCCCCCCATACATATTTCCTTTCCTACTTGGAAGAGATGCTTTCTACCCCATATCTTTTTTTTAAAAATTTATTTTAATTAGAAATTTCTAATTTCTTTTAATTGGAAGATAATTGTGTTGGCTTTTTTCGTACAAGAACATGAATCAGCCATAAGTATACATATGTCTGCTCCATTTTGAACCTCCTTCCCACCCCCACCCCTCTAGGCTGTCACAGGGTACAGCACTGAGTTCCCTGTGTTATACAGCAACTTCCCATTGTGTGTGCTTAGTCGCTCAGTTGTGTCTGACTCTGCGACCCCGTAAACTGTAGCCTGCCAGGCTCCTCTGTCCATGGGGATTTCTCCAGGAAAGAATACTGGAGTGGATTGCCATGCCCTCCTCCAGGGGATCTTCCCGGCCCAGGGATCGAACCCAGGTCTCCCACATTGCAGGTGGATTCTTTACCATCTGAGCCACCATTAGCTATCTATTTTACATATGGTAATATATATGTTTCAATGCTACTCTCTCAATTTGTCCTACTCTCTCCTTCTCCCACTGTGTCTGAAGTCTATTCTCTATGTCTGCATCTCTATTCCTGGCCTGCAAATAGGTTCATCAGTACCATTTTTCTAGATTCCATATACATGCATTAATATATGATATTTGTTTTTCTCTTTCTGACTTACTTCACTCTGTATAAACAGGCTCTGGACTAGAACTGACTCAAATGTATGCCTTTTTATGGCTGAATAATATTTCATTGTATATATGTACCACAACTTCTTTATCCATTCATCTGTTGATGGACATATAGGTTGCTTCCGTGCATGTGTGCTAAGTCGGTTCAGTCCTGTCCAGCTCTTTGCAACCCCATGGACTGTAGCCTGCCAGGCTCCTTGTCCATGGGATTCTCCAGGCAAGAATACTGGAGTAGGTTGCCATGCCCTCTTCCAGGGGAACTTCTTGACCCAAGGTACATCTCCTGCGGCTCCTGCGTTGCAGGTGGATTCTTTACTGCTGAGCCACCAAGGAAACCCAGGTTGCTTCCAGTGTAAATAGTGCTACTATGAACATTGGAGTACATATGTCTTGTTTAATTATGGTTTTCTCAGGGTATATGCCCAGTAGTGGGATTTCTGGGTCATATAATAGTTTTATTCCTAGTTTTTAAAGGACTCTCCAAACTTTTCTCCATAGTGGCTATATCAATATACATTCCCACCAACAGTACAAGAAAGTTCCCTTTTCTTCACACCCTCTCCAGCAATAATTGATTTTAGATTTTTTGATGATGGCCATTCTGACTGGTGTGAGGTGATACCTCATTGTGGTTTTGGTTTGCATTTTTCAATAATGAGTGATGTTGAGTATCTTTTCATGTGTTTTTTGACCATCTGTATGTCTTCTGTGGAGAAATGTCTAAGTCTTCCACCCACTGTTTGATTGAGTGGTTTGTTTTTCTGGTATTGGACTGCATGAGCTCCTTGTATATTTTGGAGATTAATCTTTGTCAATTGTTTCATTTTCAACTATTGTCTCCCATTCTGAGGGTTGTCTTTTAATCTTGCTTACAGTTTCCTTTGCTGTGGAAAAGCTTTTAAGTTTTATTATGTCCCACTTATTTATTTTTGTTTTTAATTTCCATTATTCTAAGTGGTGGGTCAAAGAGGATATTGCTGTGATTTATGTAAAAGGGTGTTTTGCCTGTGTTTTCCTCTAAGAGCTTTATAGTTTCTGGCCTTATATCTACGTCTTTAATCTATTTTGACTTTATTTTTGTGTATGGTGTTAGGAATTGTTCTACTTTCATTTTGTTTTACACATAGCTGTCCAGTTTTCCCAGCACCACAATGGCTGTCTTTTCTCTATTGTATATTCTTAACTTCTTTGTAAAATATAAGATGCCCATAGGTTTGTGGGTTTATCTCTGGGCTTTCTGTCTTGTTCCATTGATCTATATTTCTGGTGCCAGTACCATACTGTCTTGATGACCATAGCTTTGTAGTATAGTCTGAAGTCAGGCAAGTTAACTTCTCCAGCTCCATTTTTCTTTCTCAAGATTACTTTGGCTATTCAAGGTCTTTTGTGTTTATATACAAATTGTGAAATTTTTTTGTTCTAGTTTTGTGAAA
This sequence comes from Bubalus kerabau, assembly GCF_029407905.1. NCBI lineage: Eukaryota > Metazoa > Chordata > Mammalia > Artiodactyla > Bovidae > Bubalus > Bubalus kerabau. The sequence continues at coordinate 146,419,493 of NC_073647.1, read as the reverse complement.
AATGCCATTGGTAATTTCATAGGGATTGTGCTGAATCTGTAGATTGCTTTGGGTAGTATAGTCATTTTCACAATGTTGATTCTGCCAATCCAAGAACATGGTATCTCTCTTCATCTGTTTGTGTAGTCTTTGATTTCTTTCATCAATGTCTTATAGTTTTCTGTATGCAGGCCTTTTGTGTCCTTAGGTATGTTTATTCCTAGATATTTTATTCTCTTTGTTACAATGTCTACGCCATATTTTAATATGTCTATATGTTGACTTAAATAAGATCGTTGCTAAAAAGATTAATATGTGCCAGTTGATCCTTGAATTTGCCTCCAGCAAGCCCACAGAATTTTTAACTTTGCATCTTAGACTCAAAGATTCTTTAACCTCAAAGAGTCTTTCCTTGTCAGCCTTAACTACAGGTTCAGGTCTCATAGATAGCGTATACTTGAGGTGGAAATGAGAGGGGAGTGGAGAAAGCAAACCCATTTTCAGAAAATGGAGTCTGCTCTCATGCCTTCCCATTGTACCTTTCTGAATGTCTAGCCCCAGTCTGAGACTTGAATTTGGGTAGATTGCTTGAACTGGGAGTTAGGGGTACATGCATGGAATAAATCAGTCCACAAACTATAGAATATTTTGTCCACCTCTCTCCTCTTCTCTCTCCCATTGTCCCTCCTCTGATTCTATTGGCATGCGGACTGGCTTCTGGGGAATAATCTGACAGGCATAGAATTTAATAGTGATTTTCCCCACCATTATTTACAGCTCCACAAACAAACAGTCTAAATCTAAGTAGGGGAAAGTCTCACAACCTTAAAGATAGACATAATTCACAAAAGGCTCAACATTCCCATTGATATGCCTTTAGTTCAGTTGAATTGACATATTGGAAGCCAAACAGTTATATGATGTTTACAGAGATTTTTATAAATGTTAACCAATTCAACACTCATATAAAATAGATGTGGTTGGTATTATTATTTATCCTCATTCCACTCATAAGGGGACTCAGGCACAGAGAGGTTAAGTAACTTGCCAAAGGTCATAAAGCTAGTAAGTGGTGGCACCAGATGTGATAAGCCTTGTATAACAGAGATAAGTAAGAAGCCTGTAGTTTCATGGGGGACCTCTAAATTGTTAATCCTGTGATGGAGTGTGTGTGTATGTGTGTAAGTGTGCTCAGTCGTGTCCAACTCTTTGCGACCCCATGGACTGTAGCCTGCCAGGCTCCTCTGTCCATGGGATTTTCCAGGCAAGAATACTAGAGAGGGTTGCCATTCCATTCTCCAGGGGATCTTCCCTACCCAGGGATCAAACCTGCATCTCCTGTGTCTCTGGTATTGGCAGGCAGATTCTTTACCGCTGAGCCATCAGGGAAGTGCCCCCACCCACCATTTGCCGTGATAGAGTGGTGCAGTGCTATTAATCTTGCCTTTTTATTTTCTGTATTTCTGACGGTTTGACCTCTGGAACCTTGCTGTCTCTGGAGGGAAATGCCCCTCCCAGGCCTAGTCAATTCCTAATCACAGTAAATAACTCACCTGCAAGCATGCCTTTCATATGCAAACTAGCCAATGCAGAGCTTGGACCCCAACCATTTCTTTTATAGGCCTCTCATGCTCCAGGTCCCTACTTCCCAGCGCTAATCACCCCAGGGCAGACACCAAACACTAGAGAGAGTTCTTGCATCCCTGAACCTATTTAAATTATTTATACTAGCCAATTCTAAGGCTGCTTACAATGCCTAGCCTATTCCTTTCCTTGAAAACCACAATAAAGGCTCTTGCCCACGTTTCCCCTTTGCTCTCTCAGCCTCCTGACTGACCCTAGTATTTCCCTGTGTGGCCTTGTGTAGTATAGCATGGACCTAACTCTTGGGACCTGTGAGTCACAAACTATCTTTTCAATGGCAATTGTCTCCTGATCTACTGGCCTCACCATACTTGAATAATAATAAAGTCTCCTTTTAAAAACAGTTGTGTGCCCATGAAGCTCCATACAGGCACACAGGAGATGAGCACTGCTGGACATTGCTTTCAGGCCACTCAGATGTACCACAGTGTGTCACAAAATGCCATTCTTCTGCTAGTGTTCATCCATAACCACAGTTTGGCTCCCCACTGCCCTGGTTTGTGTAACAGATGACTGTTCATAAGTTGCAGTACATAGAACCATCACTTTGCTTACACAGTACCGCTTACAAACTGCTTCCAACACCAAGTGATTGCTTTGTCCCTTCCTTATCTGAAGGAGCACTGTGCCTTGTTTAAAGAAACAATCTTTATTGAATTTTCTGCTTATTCTCTTGGGGCAATTAGCCATTTCCAATGATGAAAGCCACTGTTAGCCACTGGTTGGGAACTGATCACATTTAGAGGCCTCTACGTAGGATCTAAGACTCTCTTGAGCTGGACTAGTCATTTGGTCGAGGAAAGACAGTTATCTGTCAAATGGATAATTTAGCTTTTGGAACTCTTCCCAACTTCCAAAAGGTGAACATTTACCTTGATTATTGAAAAGAAGATTCTAGAACTGGGTGAAAGAGTAGAAGGAAATGTAAGGTTTCTTGTAGCAAAGAGCCCCTTCCTTTTCCTACCAGCTTTTTTCCTAAGGCTATAGTATTGAGTCTCATGGTACTTTTTCTAAATTAATTATTTTAAATATTGCAATTGCTGATTGTTTTGGTCCCTAGATACCCAATAAGCTTAGAGCTAACTGGTCTACCCTGGCTAGTTATCTCCCTAACACTTACTGATTTTCATCCTACATGAATTTAAAAGATCTTAGAGACTAAACTGAGGGATAGTGGCTGGAAACAGAGTATGGGAAAAGCATGAAGATATGTACACTGCGATTACAGGTCAGTGTAGGCCTTAAGTCACATTCCTTTCTGTATCCTCAGCATCTAAACAGTCAGTGATTAGGCGCTCTGCTAACATTAATTGAATGAGGGTGTTTTCCAATGTTAGATCGCTTAGGCTAGTTAAGAAGTGCGAGTTGTGGTCTGGATCTCTGGGAAACATTTCCTGAGAGAATGGGAAGAAAATGTTTACCCCCAAGTGTCTAAGTTTATGTCCATGTGGGTGGCTAAGGGGTCGTCTGTTCAATAGGGTTGCAGCTAGGCACAATTACAGATAAATTAACTTTCTTGGAGTCAATGGAATTGTTTTAAGTTTAATTCATAGAAATGAAACAAAGCCCTTACATGGATCTTGCCAAGAAAGTAGAGTAATATTCTCAAGCCCTCTATACTTGCTTGTTATGAGTAAGTTAATTGTCTCTGTTTCATTTCTCACACAGCACTTGGAGAGTGCTGCTGGCATCTGGTGGGTGGAGGCCAGAGATCTTACTAAATATCCCACAGTGTATAGGATAGCCCCCACAGCAAAGAATTATCTGGCTTCAAATATCAATAGTGCCAAGTTTGAGAAATCATGATTTTTATTTACACAGAACAACTGGATTAGTTTCCAGGAATCTATGCTGAAAATTGAGTGTCCAGAATATTAAGAAATGGAGAAAATGATTATTTAAAATTACTTTAATATTTTAAAAATTAGAAACATTTTTTGAAAAGCCAAATGGTTTTCATTATTGATGTCTTATTGAGATTATATACATAGCTTCGATCCCTGGGTCGAGAAGATCCCCTGGAGAAGGAAACGGCAACCCACCCACTCTAGTACTCTTGCCTGGAGAATCCCATGGATGGAGGAGCCTGGTGGGCTGCAGTCCATGGGGTCACAAAGAGTTGGACATGACTGAGTGACTTCACTTTCTTTTCCTTCTGCCTTTAAGAAATTCAGTCATTGGTTACTATTATACATGTTTGAGACATTAATTCTTTAACAAATAGAGAAAAAAAGTTACAAAAATATTGAGTTCTCCCACAATCTTCATTTAAAAAGCCATTCTGGGTCTCCTCTCTGGGCAGTTGACTTTTTGAGAAGAACAGATTTGTTGCTCTTCTTATTTTAGAGATAAATTTTATTGAGAGGTGCTCAACCACAAAGGGCTAAGGAAAGCAAAGAGAAATATAGTTCAAGATCTCAGAGTCCCTTTTCATTACCAGATTTAATTGGGTTTGGACTCTTTAAACATGAAAGCATGATATTCCGATAGTTCCAAATGTCTCAGATTAGAAGAAATTTAGTATGACTGATTCTTTTTCTCAAGTGATCTGCAAGACCAGTGAGCCAGTTCAATGTACATATTCAGTATTAAAAATATCAAAAGTCACTGTTAATCATACCATAATTAATTTTTGTCTCTTTTATTTGTATATACCTTGGGCTTTAGAGAGCTATGAGAAAGAACTCTGTATACCTTGTCGAAATGATGAACATATATTTACAAGGAGAAAGTCCCCTTTCTGTCACAAAGGATACTAGAATTTTTATTTATATCTATGTCTTTAAAGTGGGTTCTTGAGTCCTGTGATTCTCAAAGTATGGTCTGAGGAACTTTTCAGGGTTTCTGAGTCTCAGGAGTTCCTTGAGGTCAAAATTATTTTCATTATAGTATGAAAATATTATCTGTGTATTTAACTCTAATTCTTTTAGGAGTCTACAGTAAAATTTTCATAAGATTACATGGTGTGTGATGATTGATCGTGTCATTACATGGTCAGCTAATGGAGTGTGTGCTTATGTTCTAAAACTTTTTCAGTTTTAATTGCTAAATCAATAAATAGTATACATAAAAACCACATAAATGCATGCATTTGGAACCCTAAGTACTTTGTAGGAGCTTAAAGGGGTCCTGAGGCCAGAAAGTTATGAGAACCACTGCTTTAGTGAATGACAGAGAACATGAATCAGGTTAAACAAAAAATCGGGGCTCAGAATACTTCAAATACCATGGCTAATAGCATAAGCCAGAATCATCTCTTATTACTTTGTAGATATCAGGGTAGCAAGAGGCTCTTGGATTCTGTGAGGAGCTTGAGAAAACCAGAAGCAGTTGTTTCTGAGTTATTGTTTCAAATCCAGTGTCTAATTCAGAGTTTTGATATCTTGGCAGTATTGACATTTTGGGTAGGATCATTCTCGGTGGTGGAGGTTGTCCTGTGCATTATAGGATGTTTGGCAGCTGCTATGGTCACTGCCCATTTGATGCCAGTAGCAACCTCCAGTTGTGACAATCAAAAATGTCTCAAGACATTTCTGAATATCCCCTGAATAGCTAACTACCACAGTTGAGGATTATCTCTAAAGGCTCTGTTGTCGCAATAGGACATTTCTGCTTACATCCCATTTTCCAGAATTTAGTTACATGGCCATTCCTAACTGTAAAGGAGGCTGGGTAACATGACATTTTAGTCTAGCTGGATATATGCCAGCTTAAATTGAATCCTCAGAAGAAAATAAGTATCAAGGGGCAGCTCCAAGCCTCCATCATTCATGAAGAGAGAATTCATGTGTGAAATATTTGTGATTATGATGGTGCATTCTATCACCTTAAGACAAAAAAAAGTTGTTGGATTTTGCTAAAGTATTAGGTCTAGAAATTTGAAGGTTCTTTCAGAGAAACAATTTCTAACTCATAATTTTCTTTTAAGCAAAGATCCTATTATGCTGTTATTTGGGAGAATTAAAATACAGCATTCATCCTTGGTGGATAAAATTCAAATATCAGAAACAAATATGAAAATAATTGTACAGACTCTTTACTTTCTCCTAGTCATATTTTGGTCCAGGAATATGTTTTCTTGTGCTTCTTTTCACACCAATAGCTAAATTATTTTTCAATTTTCATTAAGATTTTATCCTCTCTCTTAATGGTCATTGTCCACAAGAAACAAAAAAAAAGATCTATCTCTTAATGAAAGTTAGCATGATTTGCATGAGATTCTCCAATAAGCTGGATTTGAGTCTAGGATTCAAGTTCAAGGGGGTTATTTGGGGAATATGATGGGAGGAGTAGAGAAGAAACATGAGACAGAGAAGGAAGAAATCCAATAAAGAGTGTATTATAAAACAAATTTCCACTTTAGCCAATGGACTACAGTCCCTTTAAGGAACCTGAGAGTCAGTATAGAACATATATCAGAGTTATCCCATCCAAGGGCAAGGAAGCTGGCTGTTTATCCTCCAGCTCTCATATGCCATTGGCTCTGGGCTACATCCAGAGACATGAGCTCCCCAGCACTTCTGGCCTGTGCTGTCTCTGACTAAGAGAAAGCCCTTAGGCAGGTGGTTGCAGACGTGTGCAGTAGGATGCCATTGATATGTACCAGAACACTGAATGCTTAGAGGATGTGGAGGGGGGAGCACTGACTGTGCTGCTCCGCGCTATAAGCTGGTCAGTTGGCTCAGCTCACTCACCAGGCTCTGGCCTACCAGCCTTGTTTTATGTTATGCTGTGGGATTATTGAGGTTGGCTAAGCAAAGGAAAACCAGCTGATACAGGACCTCAAAAGGATGCTGACAGAATACTTGGATAATGAATAAACACACAAATTTCATCAACTTGATGATCACGAAGACACATAATTTAACAAAAATATGAAGCTAGTTTGCAAGAGCCATAGCATACAGCTAAACATTCCACCTCAAAGGAGATCTGCAGAACAGCAATGGGAAGTAGAATGTTTTTGCTGTCGTTTAACTTGAACATATCACAGATCCATCCCCTCTAGGACATTAATCAGGGACATCCTTGCACCATACTTACTGTCAGATGTTAGCCAGACCTCTGCTAATGAGCGTCTGGAATGCAGCCCCAGAATCAATGTCTGTTCCAACACAGATGGGCATGGAGATGAGACAGGTGGGTGCTTTGGAATGCGGGGAAACAACATGGTGGCCTGAAGAAGCACACACGCCCTGGAGGCTCCGTTTATAGCATGTCAGAGCTGCTTGACTACTGTGGCCTGCTAATTGCAGCAAGAATGCCCATTATTTGGAGCATGTGCTGTGCTAAGACGCTTCTGTCGTGTCTGACTCTTTGCGACCCTATCGATTATAACCCACCAGGTTCTTCTGTCCATGAATTTCTCCAGGCGAGAATACTGGAGTGGATTACCATTCCCTTCTCCAGGGGATCTTCCCAACCCAGGGATCGAACCTAGGTATCTTGCAGGCAGATTCTTTACCATCTGATTCACCAGAAAGCTTGCTTTTGAGCCTAAGTAAACCAAATAGCCTCATGTAAGGGCCCAGTGTTCATTGGCAGATATTGCTTGAGACCACACTATTTGCAGAACAGCAATTTAAGCAATCTATTGAAGAAGACAGTATGGCTACCTTGAGCCTCACATAAGTGGGACTAATTCTAGAAAGCAAGTGTTGGTCAGTGAGCTGAGGGACATGAGGAAGAGATAAAGACTTCTGTGGGCAGTGGAGAGTGGGGGCAGGGGACCACACATCAGCAGCACTGCTGCTGCTGCTGCTAAGTCGCTTCAGTCGTGTCCGACTCTGTGCGACCCCATAGATGGCAGCCCACCAGGCTCCCCCGTCCCTGGGATTCTCCAGGCAAGAACACTGGAGTGGGTTGCCATTTCCTTCTCCAATGCATGAAAGTGAAAAGTGAAAGTGAAGTCACTCAGTCATGTCTGACTCTTCGTGACCCCATGGACTGCAGCCCACCAGGCTCCCCCGTCCCTGGGATTCTCCAGGCAAGAACACTGGAGTGGGTTGCCATTTCCTTCTCCAATGCATGAAAGTGAAAAGTGAAAGTGAAGTCACTCAGTCATGTCCGACCTTTCGTGACCCCATGGACTGCAGCCCACCAGGCTCCCCCGTCCCTGGGATTCTCCAGGCAAGAACACTGGAGTGGGTTGTCATTTCCTTCTCCAATGCATGAAAGTGAAAAGTCAAAGTGAAGTCGCTCAGTCATGTCCGACTCTTCATGACCCCATGGACTGCAGCCCACCAGGCTCCTCCGTCCATGGGGTTTTCCAGGCAAGAGTACTGGAGTGGGGTGCTATCGCCTTCTCCGATCAGTGGCACAGTATGTGGTTAAAAATATAAAACTAATAATATTGAGTGATATGAAGGGGAAATGGCGGGGGTGGGGGGAAGTAACAGGATATCAGTATTCAGAAGTATACACTAAAAGATCCTGTACCTGCACTGTGCGATACAGTAGCTCCAAACCACACATAACTATTGAGCACTTAAAAACTGCTGAGTTCGGGGCTTTCCTGGTGGTGCAGTGGTTAAGAATCCGCCTTACAATGCAGGGGATACCGGTTGGGTCCCTGGTCTGGGCAGATCCCAAATGCCTCCGGGCAACTAAGCTCATGCGCCACAACCACTGAGCCTGTGCTTTGAAGCCTGGGAGCCACAACTACTGAGCCCCAAGCTGCAGCTACACAAGCCCACGTGCCCTAGAGCCCATGCTCTGCAACAAGAAAAGCCATTGCAGTGAGAAGCCCTGTGCACTGCAATTAGAAGGTAGCCCCCTCTCGCTGCAACTAGAGAAAGCCCACCCACATCAAGGAACACCCAGCACAGCCAAAAATAAAAATAATTTTTTACAAAGTGGTGAGTTCAGATGGAGATGTACTGTAAGAGTTAAGTAGGCACACTGGATTTCAAAGACTAATATGAAAAAATACATAAAGTATGTCATCGATAATTTCTATGTAGATTGTGTGTTGAAATGGTAATATCTTGGCTATATTGGGTTAAGTAGAATATAATTTAAAATCAATTTCATCTGTTTCTTTTTACATTTTAATATGGATTTTGAACTGTGGTGTTGGAGAAGACTCCTGAGAGTCCCTTGGACTGCAAGGAGATCCAACCAGTCCATCCTAAAGGAGATCAGTCCTGGGTGTTCTTTGGAAGGAATGATGCTAAAGCTGAAACTCCAGTACTTTGGCCACCTCATGCAAAGAGTTGACTCATTGGAAAAGACTCTGATGCTGGGAGGGATTTGGGGCAGGAGGAGAAGGGGACGACAGAGGATGAGATGGCTGGATGGCATCACCGACTCGATGGATATGAGTTTGAGTGAACTCTGGGAGTTGGTGATGGACAGGGAGGCCTGGCGTGCTGCAATTCATGGGGTCGCAAAGAGTCAGACATGACTGAGCGACTGAACTGACTGACTGACTGATGGCTACTAGAAAATTTTAAGTTACATAGTGGCTCTCAACTGTGGGTTATGTTATATTTGTATTGGCCAGAACTATTCCACACCAGTCCAATACATGTTCCGTGTTCTGTACCAGTGATTCTCAACCAGGAGTGATTCTTGCCCTCCATGGGACATCTGCAATGTCTGGAGACATACTTGATCATAACAACTGGAGGGGAAGGAATATTGCTGGTATCTAGTGGATAGAAGCCAGAGATCTGCTAAACTTCCTACAATCAGAGGCAGTCCCACGACAGAGAATTATCCAGTTCTGAATGTCCACAGTGCCGAATTTGAGATGCCTTACTTCAGGTGATACAAGGATATTTTGCTTAAATTATCTCACTAAATCCTATGAATTCCAAGATGCACTGGACACCCCATACAATAAAAATGATCCAACATCAAATGTCATTAGTGTCAAGGCTAAGAAGCTCTGCCCTTGCCATCACTGTAGAGTGCTGGGAGACCCAACAAGGGGCTACAGTTTCAACTTAAGTGTGAGTGTGTAAGGGTTTTCTCTGGAGTAAAGACAGCGAGACCCATAATAACATCCTCTGCCGTACATCTGTGAATCGACAGGCAGTACATTAAATACCTTCTATTGGTGTTATTTAATCCCCAGGAGAGCACTAGTGAGGTGGGGATATCTCCATTTTACTGATCACACATTGCCTGCGGTTCATAGAACTCAAGGAACTTGGCTGACCAATTGCACTTAGAGAGGGGGAGGCAGATTGGAATCGCAACCATCTAACTCCACGGCATGAGCCTTATCCACCACAGGGATGAGGATTGTACCGCTTAGATAAAAGTTCAGGTCTCCAGATGCAATCTTTTTCTGTCCATCAGAAGGCCCACCCCCCTAGTCGAGTCACCTCACTGGTTTCCTATTGACCACTTTCGTCTTCCAGCTCTCTTCGTGCCACAGTGATCTTTCCCCAAACCCTAAACCTTTCAATATTTCTTTAATTACCCTTCAGATATATTCTTTGTCATGGGTTAGAAACTATGAATTGGATTCAAAGAATTTTTCTTAAGTCTGCACGATGTATTTGGGGCTGTGGTAAGAACTAAAAATAGCTTCACAGCATTATGTTAGTGACTGTCATTAATAGAAATGTATCTCATGGACAGGCTTAATGATGGCACTCTTCCCTGTAAACAAAGATTTGAGGGGGAGTATTTTGCTCATGTAGAGTGGGACCCGTGACCATGTGAGTAAAAACACATTTAGAAGATTTAAATAGTTATCAAACCAGCAACAAGTGTGTTGAAATGAGAACACTTTCATTTGGGGGTTAGGGCAACTTATGTTCTACTTTATTTTTTTTTTTAATTTTATTTTATTTTTAAACTTTACAATATTGTATTGGTTTTGCTCTACAGATTTGTTCTACAAACGATCAATACTTGGAGGAAAGAGCTATGATTTATATCTTTTTCTGTATTTCCAGCAATAACTGAATACACAGTGCACTTTGCTAGACACCAGCTATCAATTAAGTCAAAAACCTTGCGATGATCCTGAAATAGTTTTGAAAGTGTAAAAGCTATTCGCGCCCCCTAGTGGGGATAAGGTGATATACTATATATTTTAAAATACGTTACTGAAAATCTCTCTTCACCTTGGTAGCCCCAGCATGACTGAAGGCCTGTGAATAAAAAGCAGAAAGTGGTATCTTCTTAAAAATATACATTCTTATATTTTTTAATTTAGTTTACCTTTTGTAGTCTTACTGGTCTGTCTGCCCCTGCCTCTGCGCTTGTTGTTGTTGTTTAGTCACTCAGTCATGTCGAGCTCTTTTGGGACCCCATGGACTGTAGCCATGGGGTCCCAAAAGCATACTGAAGTGGGTTGCCAGTTCCTCCTCCAGGGGATCTTCCCATCCCAGGGACTGAACCCAGGTCTCCTGCTTGGCGGGTGGATTCTTTACCATTGAGCCACCTGGGAAGCCCACCCACTTCTGCCCTAGGCATTACAAAAAAACCTTTTGTATTAGTTGCAGTAAGCCTATGTCCTGAAAAGAATGAACTCTGAAATCTGACCGAATTAATAATATGCAAGTTTCTTTCCCTCTTATGTCACCATCCAATGAAGATATTTGATGAGCAGCCTTCCTTGTGGTGACTCAGAGCTCCTCACATCTTGTAGCTCAGCCCTAAAGGAAGCGGTCAGAAAACTTCCTGTGGAGGTATTTTAGGCTGTGTGGACTACAGGCTCTCTGTCCAAATGCTGCCAGCACCATGGTTTTGGCATGGGAAAGCTGCAGTAGACAATATGTAAGTGAATGAGTATGGCTCTGTGCCAAGAAAACTGTGCTTATCAGCACTGAGATTTGAATGTCATGTAATTTTTATGAAATATTCTTCCTTTTTAATGTTTTTTAACCAGAAAAATGTAAAAATCATTCTTAGCTCATAGGCAGTACAGAACCAGAGGGCAGTTGTAGCTTGCTGACCCTTGCATAGGGGTAAGGAATCTTTTACTTCCAATCAGAGATTGGAGAAGGGTCTTAAACGGGAGATTTTTCTGGACCAGCCTGGAAGTAGTGCACCATCCCTTCTGCTTCCATCAATGGCCAGAACTCAGTCATATGACCACAGCCAGGGAGGAGAGGGAGTAGGTTTTGGTGAACACGTAACAGTATAGCCACAATTTCTAAAACAGTTTACCTCGTTAGTTTAAAATGCAATTTCATTCATTCATTCATTCATTCTTTACTAGTCGATGCCATTCCTTAGCCATATTCTTCATAATCCCTTTGTATGTATTGGGTTTAAAGCCTAAAGGTCTTAAAGCGAGTATGTTCAAGAAAACATTTGTGATATTATAAATACCAAATATTTATAATGGCTAAGAAATGGCATCAAAGAATAAAGAATGAATGAAATTGTATTCTTAAAGAAACAACATGAACTCTAATAGAGACCGTGGCTACACTGCTAAGTGTTCACCAAATCCTTTTCTAACGCCTATTCACTTCTGCATGTCAGCTCAAGGCAGGTCAGTGTTCTCACAGAATCTAGTAGGAGCAGTGTTTCTCAGTCATGGATGTGCGTGTGATCACCTGGGGTATCGTACCAGCACTGCAGGGTGCCTGCACTTTCGCATCTTTAGTATCAGTCATGTTGGTGTTGCTGATCTGGGGACCACACTTTGAGTAGTAAGAGTTAGAATGCTGTGCTCATAAAGCTCAGTTTTTTCATCTCAATAATCTTATATACATTTGGCTTTAATGGCTGGGACCCTATGCAGCTGTCTGGATTTTGGACAAAATGGGGGTAAAAAGAGATAGTGAACTGAAGCCCAAAGCTTGGGCTAGCTCGCATTGTGTTTTTTGCCAGAAAAAAAAAAAAAAAAAAAACAAAAAAAAAAAACAAACAAACACCCAGTCTTTTCTTTGGCATTTTTCATGCTGCCTTACAGAATTTTAAAAGCTCAGACCAACTTTATACCACTGAAATGATCAGACAGAATTAATGAAATACTCTGCTTTTCCCTGATGTCTACTTTGGGACATTTGAAAAGCAAGAAGTATTGACTATGGTAGCATTATTATCCCACAGAATGAGCGTATCAAATACTTCTCATATTTGCACATTTTCATTGGTTTCATTCTAATCTCTATTGGCTAGATCTTTTTTGAGAATGAATTTTACTATATCATTGTCACTTTATTGTTTCTATAATAATTAACTCAGTATATGGGGAAATATTTAGGATGCTTTTTGTTGAAATATAGGCATCTTCAGAAGTGCTAGAAAACCTAACAGATTGTTAAAATCCTAACAATATTCAGAGTTTGTCATATATTTGTGGAGAATCTAAGTTTATTTACCAATGCCTAATAATGTTCCTAGAAAGTAAAAATAATTTCTAATCCAAAGTAGTACATATCAAAGCAGATATACTCTCAACTCTGAAATTAATGAAGAAATGTGATCATAGGGGAAACAACAACACATGAGGTCTTTGTACATTGTAAACTTAAAACTGAAAGGAAATATTAGTATAAGATGTGCTCCATCTAAATATAGAGTGAAATGAAATCATCTCTCCATGTCTGTGCTCAGTTGCTCAGTTGTGTCTGACTCTTTGTGACCCCATGGACTGTAGTCCGCCAGGCTCCTCTGTCCATGGGATTTCCCAGGCAAGAATACTGGAGTGGAGTCCCATTTCCTACTTCAGGAGATCTTCTCCACTCAGGGATCAAACTTGCATCTCTTGCGTCTCCTGCATGGACAAGAGGATTCTTTACGACTAGTGCCACCAATTTGAACAAATGTTAAAGCAAGAATGACAAATGGAAATTAAATTTCTGATGCAGTTCAGGTTTTAAAATAAATCTCATAGCACAAAAAAATAGTCCCTGTCATTAAATGAACTTGACAAATATGAATCAACAGTATATCCAGAAAAGAAAGGAAATTGAGTGATAGGTGGGTAGTGCAGGGTAGGATGGGATGTTGTGACCTAACTGGAGTGCTTATTTTTATTTCATGTTATTTTTCACCTTGCCAGGAGAGGGCAGCCAGTCCCCACACTGAAAATCACCTAGCAAATTAAATTTCAAATTTGCATCTACCATTTTCAGAGATTTTTCGTTTAAGCTTACATCAACTGTCCATTTTACTGACCATAATTGGAAGCTTGATGCATTCAAAGAGCATTAAACAAGCAGATCTGAATTTGGAATGTCTGCCCTGCTGCTGCTGCTAAGTCACTTCAGTCATGTCCAACTCTGTGCGACCCCATAGACGGCAGCCCACAATGCTCCTCCGTCCCTGGGATTCTCCAGGCAAGAACACTGGAGTGGGTTACCATTTCCTTCTCCAACGCATGAAAGTGAAAAGTGAAAGTGAAGTCGCTCAGTGGTGTCCAACTCTTAGCGACCCCATGGACTGCAGCCTTCCAGGCTCCTCTGTCCATGGGATTTTCCAAGCAAGAGTACTGGAGTGGGGTGCCACTGCCTTCTCCGAATGTCTGCCCTAGATCTCAGCAATTCTGTGTCTGCAAGCAAGTTTATGAACAACCTAGATTTCTTTGTCTGTAAAATAGATGTAATAATACCAGCTGCCTCCTCAAAGTGTGGCAAATAATGTTCATGAAAGCCCTGTGTCCATTTATTCATTCATCTCTTCACTTAGTCAATGCATTTAAGCCTTAATAGTCACAGTTCTGGATGCCAAAATCCAAAGATGAGGATTACACCGACTTTGCTTTCGAATGATCCTTTGCTAACTGAATAGAAACGGGATGGTGGCGCTATAACTGGGCCGCAAATAAAGGGATAGACTGGTGAGGCTTGGTCCTGTCTGCTCTATAGCCCTGCCCTGTTGTCCTCATCTCCCACTACTCTGCCCTTCACTCACTCCATTCTGATCATTCAGACCTCCCAGCTGTTCTTTAGACTCAACGAATTCCCTGCTTCTTTGAGGATTTGTATTTTCAGTTCCTTGCCTGAGTGCTCTTCCCTTAGTTATCTACAGGACTCACTCTTAGGAGTTGATTTTTAGGTCTTGTCTCACCTGTACAGTCCTTAGAGAGGCCTCTCTGTGCACATTATCTGAAATAGCATCTCCCTCTCTATTTCACTTTCTTTCAGTCTGAGAATTAAGACCTCAGTCCCTAAAGCATCCTTTTGTGTGTAATAAATTAACTTCTCTCCTATGTGTCTAGAATGATAATAGCTATGCATCATATTTATAAAACCTGAGAAATAGTTATCACTTTCTGTGCTCTGATGAGGCAAGCAAGTTGAATCTGTGGTTTAGTTCTTAACTTACGATACTGTATTATGAATATGTTTGTTTATTTGTTTTTCTCTCCTTTGTCTTCACTGAAACACAAGCTCCAGGAAGATAGAAATGATGGCATGTTCACTGTGATACTTCCAGCACCTAGAACCATGCCTGGCAATATGTCTTTGCTGGACTAATGAATGAATGGATGTTGAGAAAGCACTGGCAAGGTAACTCTTGATCTGAATCTACTAAAATAAGCAGGGACTTCCCTAGTGGCTCAGATGGCAATGCAGGAGACCTGGGTTCAGTCCCTGGGTTGGGAAGAGTCCCTGGAGAAATGAATGGCTACCCAGTCCTGTATTCTTGCCTGGAGAATCTCATGGATAGAGGAGCCTGGCGGGCTACAGTTCATGGGGTCTCAAAGAATCGGACACAACTGAGCGACTAACACACACACACATACACATACACAAGGTAAGCAGAGTTTTACTTGGGAGTGGGAAAAGTATTCCAAACAGTAACACAACATGGCTTAATGAAATGGGCTTGTAAACCTAAGAGTGCCATATTCAGGTAAAGTAGTAGCTTTCTGAAGTAATAAATCCATACTCTTTAGCTCTTCTGGGCTTTTTCTCCATCTTTGAGGAGTATTATATACTATATGCATATTGTGTTATTCACAATATATTTTTAACAAAAATAAGTCATATTCCCTGAACAGATTTCCACCTGTTGACTCTCTGTGTGTTCAGGAAAATACAAATTTTAACATTAGTCGAAAAGCTATATATAATTGAAATTTAATCTACCAGGGAAAATGCTACTAGATAAAATTTCAAACCTAGCACATTACTTTCGGAGAAGGCGATGGCACCCCACTCCAGTACTCTGGCCTGGAAACTCCCATGGATGGAGGAGCCTGGTAGGCTGCAGTCCATGGGGTCGTGAAGAGTCGGACACAACTGAGCAACTTCCCTTTCACTTTTCACTTTCATGCATTGGAGAAGGAAATGGCAACCCACTCCAGTGTTCTTGCCTGGAGAATCCCAGGGACGGGGGAGCCTGGTGGGCTGCCGTCTATGAGGTCGCACAGAGTTGGACACAACTGAAGTGACTTAGCAGCAGCATGTTACTTTGGCTTCTCAGAGTTATTCTTCTCTTATTAACAAAAAGAACCACATGTCAACTCGTTGATTAAAGCAATAATATTCTCCCAGTGCAAAAATCTTTCTCTCTCTCTCTCTCTCTCTCTCTCTCTCTGTCTTTGAGCAATGAAGTGTATATGCAGTGACCATTAGATCTCTGCTACTTAAAGTGTGGTCCCTGGACCAGTGCTGGTCCTTGTGTAATCCTTGAAGGTCTATAATGAGATAAGCAAACCAAGTGAGAGGATACACATTTAAAACCTTTAATGGAAATGTGACAGCATAATTTTATATGTAATTTATTTTATTTTTATTACATTTTCCAAAAACATCAATATACAATGAGTTCAAATAAAAAAAAATCAAACCCTGGTGTTTGAGTACAGGTTGTTTGAGGAACATTTCTATAGAGTGTGATCTGTGGACTGCTTTTAGTCCCACAAAATCGAAACTATCAGACACATGGAAGATTTAGCTTGGAGTTCATAAGCCTCAAACTTCAGGCAGGTGACAGTACCTCCTAATAGTGCTGAGAGCTGATTTTTATGAGGCACTTACTACGTTAAGTGCGTGAAGGTTCATTCATCGAAATACTACGTTTAAAAGAAATCTACGATGAATAATAATAGAAAATTCAATCTATATTGCGTGCAGTGCATGCTGGTTATGCAAACGAACGCTGAGTCTCCGCCCCCGAGATTCACGCCTTTCCCCGCCCCAGCTCCCCTGGAAGCCAGCTTCCGGTCCCTTGTTCTTTGTTAGCTGTGCTTTGTTAGTCGTGTCTGACTCTTTGCGACCCCATGGACTGTAGCCCGCCAGGCTCCTCTGTCCATGGGATTCTCCAGGCAACATTACTGGAGTGGGTTGCCATGCCCTCCTCCAGGGGATCTTCCTGACTCAGGGATTGAACCCAGGTCTCCTGCATTGCAGGTGGATTCTTTACTGTCTGAGCACCAGGGAATCCCACTGTATTCTAGCTGCTGCTGCTGCTGCTAAGTCGCTTCAGTCGTGTCCAACTCTGTGCAACCCCGTAGATGGCAGCCTATCAGGCTCCTCTGTCCTTGGGATTCTCCAGGCAAGAACGCTGGAGTGGGTTGCCATTTCCTTCTCCAATGCATGAAAGTGAAAAGTGAAAGTGAAGTCGCTCAGTGGTGTCCAACTCTTAGCGACCCCATGGACTGCAGCCTACCAGGCTCCTCCGTCCATGGGAGTTTCCAGGCAAGAGTACTGTGTTCTAGACATAATGCTAAAAACTTGAGAGCTATTCTTTAGAGTAAGGGATGGAGAAAAATAATAGTAGTAGTTACTGTGGTTGGGGAGAGGAGGTACCATGAAAATGACAGGTGTTCATGGTCTGTGCCAGCCAGGCTTCTTTTAGGAATTATACCTCAGCTGATAAAGAATCCGCCTGCAATGCAGGAGACCTGGGTTCTATCCCTGGGTTGGGAAGATCCCTTGAAAGAGGGCATGGCAACCCACTGCAATATTCTTGCCTGGAGAATTCTATGGACAGAGGAGCCTGGACGGCTATATTCCATGGGGTTGCAAATAGTCTGGGCACGACTGAGGAGGTTCGGCACTCTTTCATTCGACATTATAGTGAACCTTCTCTGTGTCAAATCCAGCACCCATATATCATTATCTTAAGCCGTCAACAAAATCCTTATTGAGAAGAAATCAGACTCAGAGTGTCGAGGAGGAGAAAACATGGAGTCAGGGGCCTGGGAACAAGGGACCGGAAGCTGGCTTCCAGGGGAGCTGGGGCGGGGAAAGGCGTGAATCTCGGGGGCGGAGACTCAGCGTTCGTTTGCATAACCAGCATGCACTGCACGCAATATAGATTGAATTTTCTATTATTATTCATCGTAGATTTCTTTTAAACGTAGTATTTCGATGAATGAACCTTCACGCACTTAAGTGAAAAGATCTGCTGCAAACTCTTGACCCAGAGTTACCCTTGACACTGCTCACCCTAACTGTTTTAGGAGTGCTCGTTCCCAAGGTGGGTCTTTTGTGTTGCACTTAGTATGCACTTACGCGTCGAAAAGGGTGTAAG
Organism: Bubalus kerabau; assembly: GCF_029407905.1. Classification (NCBI taxonomy): domain Eukaryota; kingdom Metazoa; phylum Chordata; class Mammalia; order Artiodactyla; family Bovidae; genus Bubalus; species Bubalus kerabau. Next base: position 146,401,466 of record NC_073647.1, on the reverse strand, counting down.
CTGCGCGGTCATAATTTTTGAAGGCTCTGTCAAGCGGACAAAGCCAATATGGTTGTATACAAAAACAGACTTTGCAAAGGAAAAGTTCTGAGACGGGTCTTTTTTTCCTGGGGTGGTTATACATAAGAGTTTTTTCTGTGTTCAGTTATTGTGTTAGGCTTTGGTCTTCTAAATTGATTCTGTTAGTCATATCCGGTTATGTGGTAACCCCGTGGACTGCAACCTTTCAGCTTTTCTTATCATCCATGCATGGAGGTTATTCTTACTCATACTCTTTAAATCCATGGTGCTGTTTAACCATCTCATTTTCTGTTTTTTTCTTTTTCTCCAACCTTTAGTTTTTCTTAGCATCATGGTCTTTTCCAGTAAATCAGTTCTTTGCTTCCGGTGGCCAAACTATTGGAATTTCAGAGTCAGCATCAGTTATTCAACAAGTATTCAGGATGGGTTTTCTTGAGAATGGACTGGTTGCATCTCTTTGCAATCCGAGGGACTCTCAAGGGTCTTCAAGACTACAGTCCAACAGCCTGCATTTTTTGGCCTTCAGCTATCTTTACCGTGCAACTCTCACATCCGTACATGAGTACTGGAAAAACCATACCTTTGACTGGACAGACCTTTTTCGGCAAAGTAATGTCTCTGCTTTTTAATATGCTGTCTTGGTTGGTCATAGCTTTTCTTCCAAAGAGCAAGCGTCTTTTAATTTTATGGTTGAAGTCACCGTCCTCAGTGATTTTAGAGCCTAAGAAAGTAAAGTCTGTGTGTTTCCATCGTTTCCCCATTTATTTGCCCTGGAAGATCATGGCATCTGGTCCCATCACTTCAGGGGAAATACATGGGGAAACAGTGTCAGACTATTTTTCTGGGCTTCAAAATCACTGCAGATGGTAACTGCAGCCATGAGCTTACTCTTTGGAAGGAAAGTTATGACCAACCTAGATAACATATTCAAAAGCAGGGACATTACTTTGCCAAAAAAGGTCCGTCTAGTCAAGGCTATGGTTTTTCCAGTGGTCCTGTATGGATGTGAGAGTTGGACTGTGAAGAAAGCTGAGCGCCGAAGAATTGATGCTTTTGGACTGTGGTGTTGGAGAAGACTCTTGAGAGTCCCTTGGACTGCAAGGAGATCCAACCAGTCCATTCTAAAGGAGATCAGTCCTGAGTGTTTTTTGGAAGGAATGATGCTAAAAGTGAAACTCCAGTACTTTGGCCACCTCATGTGAAGAGTTTACTCATTGGAAAAGACTCTGATGCTGGGAAGGATTGGGGGCAGGAGGAAAAGGGGATGACAGAGGATGAGATGGCTGGATGGCATCACCAACTTGATGGATGTGAGTTTGAGTGAACTCCAGGAGTTGGTGATGGACAGGGAGGCCTGGCATGCTGTGATTCATGGGGTTGCAAAGAGTCGGACATGACTGAGTGACTGAACTGAACTGAACTGAACTGATGAAACCAGATGCCATGATTTTCTTTTTCTGAATTTTCAGTTTTAAGCCAACTTTTTCACTCTCCTCTTTCACTTTCACTTTTATCAAGAGGCTCCTTAGTTGTTCTTCACTTTCTGCCATAGGGGTGGTGTCATCTGCATTTCTGAGGTTATTGATGTTTCTCACAGCAATCTTGATTCTAGCTTGTGCTTCATCCAGCTTCATCCTTAGCATGTTGTGTGCTGCATGTAAGTTAAATAAGCAGGGTGACAATATATAGCCTTGACATTCTCCTTTCCCAATTTGAAAGCAGTCTGTTGTTCCATGTCCAGTTCTAACTGTTGCTTCTTGACCTGCATACAGATTTCTGAAGAGGCAAGTCAGGTGGTCTGGTATTCCCATCTTTTGTAGAATTTTCCACAGTTTGTTGTGATCCATGCAGTCAAAGGCTTTGGCGTAGTTAATAAAGCAGAACTATCTTGCCTTTTTTTCTGGAACTTGCTGCTGTTTTTTTTTTTTTTTTTTTTTCTGGAACTCTTTGTTTTTCAGTGATGATTGGATGTTGGCAATCTGGTCTCGGGTTCCTCTGCCTTTTCTAAATCCAGCTTGAACATGTGGAAGTTCCCAGTTCACATAGTACTGAAGCCTGGCTTGGAGAATTTTGAGCATTACTTTGCTAGCGTGTGAGATGAGTGCAGTTGTGTGGTAGTTTGGGCATTCTTTGGCATTGCCTTTCTTTGGGATTGGAATGAAAACTGACCTTTTCCAGTCCTCTGGCCAGTGCGGAGTTTCCCAAATTTGCCGGCATATTGAGTGGAACACTTCCACAGCATCATCTGTTAGGATTTGAAATAGCTCAGTCAGAATTCCATCACCTCCACTAGCTGTGTTCCTAGTGATGCTTCCTAAGGCCCACTTGACTTCCCATTCCAGGATGTTTGGCTCTAGGTGAGTGATCACACCATCATGGTTATCTGGGTCTTGAAAATCATTTTTGTATAGTTCTTCTGTGTATTGTTGCCACCTATTCTTAATATCTTCTGCTCTGTTAGGTTCATACCATTTCTGTCCTTTATTGTGCCCGTCTTTGCATGAAATACTCCCTTCGCATCTCTAATTTTCTTGAGGAGATCTCTAGTCTTTCCCATTCTATTGTTTTTTGTTCCTCTTTACTTTCTGTCCTTAGAGTGGTGTCACCTGAATATCATATCTAAGGTTCTTGATATTGCTCCCAGCAATCTTGATTCCAGCTTGTGCTTCATCCAGCCCAGCATTTCGCACAGTGTGTTCTGCATATAAGTTCAATAAGCAGGGTGAAATATGCAGCCTTGTCGTATTCCTTTCCCAATTTTGAACCAGTCCATTGTTCCATGTCCAGTTCTAACTGTTGCTTCTTGACCTGCATACAGACCTCTCAGGATGGTCTGATATTCCCATCTCTAAGAATTTTCCACAGTTTGTTGTGATCTACATAGTCAAAGGCTTTAGCACAGTCAATGAAGCAGATGTTTTTCTGCAATTACTTTGCTTTCTGTATGATCCAATGGATGTTGGCAATTTGGTCTCTGGTTTCTCTGCCTTTTCTAATTCCAGCATGTACATCTGGAAGTTCTCAGCTCACATACTGCTGAAGCCTAGTTTGGTTATGCATATATGTGTATATATTTAAATTCTCTTTTTTTCTGATTCTGTTCCATTATAGTTTCTGACAAGATACTGAATATAGTTTCCTGTGCTATGCGGCAAATCTTTGTTGTTTTTGTCATTCTTAATAATACAAACCTCTCTCTCTTTTTTTCATCCAGTTCTAGAGGTCATAGCTGATTTTTAGCAATTTGCTATCTTAGGGTTTTCCTTTTGCCTTTTCAGCTCTCCAATACATGGGTTAACCATTCTTTATATTAAATTTTGCCTATGAAAATAATTTTATTTCTGCCTTTTGACAGGACATGATTGATACATCAACTACAGTTAGTAATTCATTGTATTTGCTTTATAGCTTATTTAAATCTTAGCTTAATGAAATCTTTCATTCAAATATTTTTATTTTACTAGAAGAGCCTGGTGGGCTTCAGTTCATAGGGTCACAAAGAGTTGGACATGACTGAAGCAACTTAGCATGCAAAAAATATAAGGTAGCTAGGAACAAACCTGACCAAGATGTATATGCCATAGAAGGAAATATTAAAGAGCACTTAAATAAAAGAAAGATATACTATACTAATACATTCATGGATGGGAAGACAAATATCCCTAAATATGCCAATCTTCTCCAAATTAGATCTTAGAAGGAGGCCTGGAATCTGCATTTTGTCATCCTAGGAGAGTTTGAAACTGTGGTTTTGGACCAACTTTAGAAAACACTGATGAAGAAGGATAGTATTTCAAGTCATAAATATCTTTCTTCTCCAGGGCATTTTATATCGAGACCTTCAATAGAGCCTAACCTCACAACTATTCTGTATTTGTCTTTACCATTGTCTTTATACACATTTCCTTGAAAGTCTGTAATTCTGGCTGAGACTTATGGAAATAAATCAGAACAAAATTCATGAAGCCTGTATATGCAGCATGTGTATTTGAATTTTTCAAATGCATGTACTCTCTCCCAATATTCCAGACAGGACAAGAGTTTTTATTTGAAGTACCCTGCTCCTTCTAGAGCTGGCACCCCAGCATCTGCCAATCTAATCATACCCTCCACAGCCAGCCATCAGTATGCCTGAGCAAGCTGGCTATAATAATCATTTCTAAAATCTTACAGTGTCTGCCAGAAATGTGGAAGTGTATAGCAAACGCTGAAATTGGCCAAATTCCTATAAAGACTAAAATCAGGGTGAGCACCCAAGGACAGCATTGGGTAATCGAATCAAACAATCGCCTGTTTGTTCTACAGAAACGCAAATACTCCTTTGCACTACCTGCAACCCCAATAGTGTGCAAGAAACATGAAATTCGACTCTTTCGTTGAAATAATACCCTTGGCTATTTTAAAGGTTGGTAGGAGCTTTCCTTTCTCTGAAAATACTCTGAGGTAGACAAGTCAAACTAGCATGGTTACTTTAACACCTGTTGATCCTTCAAGACATGGCTCAGATGTCACTTTAAACCTTCCTTAAACTTCCCCTCCACCAGTAGAAAATAATGCTCAAGATGTTACTTTGCAATAATACCTCAATCTTCTGAGTTATGTTAGTTTTTCTTTTCAGTTTTCTTTACTGGAATACAGTTGATTTACAATGTTGTGTTAGTTTGTGCTGTACATTGGGTCAGTTTACATATACATATATCCACTTTTTTTAAGATTCTATTCCATATAGATTATTCCAGATGAATTATTTTACTGTTTGTTATCACTCTCCATTGTTGGCCTGAGAGCCCTTATTCTAAATTGTGGTGTGCCTGGTGTCTGATTAAGGGCTCAGAATGCAGTAGGTGGGTTTCCCAGGTGACTCAGTGGTAAAGAATCCACCTGCCAATGCAGGAGACACAGGAGATGCAAGTTCCATCCCTGAGCTGGGAAGATCCCCCGGAGAAGGAAATGGCAACCCACTCCAGTATTCTTGCCCAGGAAATCCCATGGACAGAAGAACCTGGAGGGCTACAGTGCATGGGGTTGCAAAGAGTCGAACAAGACTTAGCAACTGAGCATTTACGCAATGTAGTAGAATGTAGTAGGCACTCGGTAAATGTTTAACTGATGAATGAAAACTTTCTGTTGCCACCAAGTTTACCCTGAGATGATCTTGGTCCTGTGGCTGCCTGAGGTCTTCTCAGTACAGGAAACTCTCTGAGAGGTCGCAAGAAAGGATATCACCTGGGCAATTGGAGGTTTGGCCCTCATCAGTATAGATTCAGAAAACCAAGTGGTCAGTGCATTTTCACCATTCAGAGGCTCTTTTTCTCAAAAAGTATGTATTGAGGGCTTTCTCTGAGCCTAGCATTCTGCTGGGTGCTGAGAATATAGGAGCTTCATGAGCACAGCCCCTGCCTTCACTTCATTTACCACTTGGCTGGGGGGAATCCATTCGACAAGCCCTAAAAGGAAACAACTCAAGGGAGTTCCCTGGTGGTCTAGTGGTTAGTTATGATTCTAGGCTTTCACTGCTGGGGCCCAGGTTCAATTCCTGGCAGGGGAACGGAGAGCCCACAAGCCAAAACACAAAACAAGACAAAAACCAAGCCCCTTGTACTGGAGAGTAGGACTGGCCTGGTATGGGAAGCACAGTGTGCTAGAGTTGCAAAACAGGAGCACCCAAAATATTTTGAGTGCTCAGGGGGCTTCCAAACACACTCCCAGAAGGCACTGTATCCAGAATAAGGCTCTCAGGCCTGATTTACAAAGTCAAAATGTCCCTTTATTAATAATGAGCAATGGGAGCATCTCACTGAATGCAAATGTACGCTGTGGACAGAGAATGTTGCCTGCCATTTCAGTAAACAAAGGATGTTGAGACCATAAAGCTACCAGGCACCTCTGTCACCCCGAGGGTGGGCTCTGAATGGATTCAGGATGGAGAAAAATAGGATAGTGCCCCTAGATAGTTAAAGTGTATATCAAAGGAATGATTTGAATGGGCCCAGACTCTTGCATCTTCCCATACTAAAATCATTAACTTGAGATGTGTGTTTTTGTGATTAGCAGTAATCTTTTGATGTTCTGATGGTTGACTACATATTTTTTTTTCTCAGCAAAGAACTTCCTATATATTCTGGCTCCTCCCTTACCTCTTTTTTTGCCCCACTGAGTGGCTTGCAGGATCTTAGTTCCCTTAGATCCCGTTGTTCTCCAAGCAGAGATTGAACCTGGGCCCCCTTCAGTGGAAGCACGGAGTCCCAACCACTGGCCCGCCAGGTAACTCCCCTGCCCCCTTACCTTTTTGGAGCAGTCTCTGAGAACTAAGAGACTGCATCCTGGGCTCAAGTCCTCAGTGAGTTTACCAAATAAAACATAATTTGGGGGAGTTCTCTGGCCGCCTAATGGTTAGGATTCTGCACTTTCACTGACAGGACTGGAGTCTGGTCCCTGGTTGGGGAACTGAGATGCCACAATTAGGTTTGCGTTTGTCTTCTCAGTCGACTACACACATCTCCATTCTGTCTCTCTCTGGAGTCAGATTCACACAGGGATACAGATTCTAATGGGAAGGTTGTTTGGTGAGCAAGAAATCAAAACAATTCTCCCTGTTAAGAGGCATTAGATTTGAATGTTGGGGCTTCTCTCCTCACACAAGGGATAGCCTCGGAGATGGAGCTGTTAGTTTTGAACTTCTCTTTTTTGGCCAAGATCCTCTCTTTCCCATTGAATGGGCTTTGCCAACCTGGCCTCACTGACTCCCCTTTTCTAGGTTTCCACTCTTCTGTTGAGGTACAGTGCTTCTTGAGATTTGTCAGTACCTTTGACCATATTATAGAGTATGACGAGGTCTGCTAATTTACTGCCAGCAAAGACAGTGTAGTAGTAGTAGCTTGTGTGTGTGTGTGTTGTGTAAAACTAAGAGCTAGCAATGACCCCACTCAGGATGTCACACACCAGGGGTAGTTGGCTGTATTAATCGGGGGGTCTGTATCAGCTTCTAGCTACTGCAAATGTTTCTGTTAGCCATAGTTCAATCAACAGCAGAGTCTTTGCTAAGTAGGGAAATGAAGGTTAGAAATGGATTTTCACTGGTGAAATTAGTAACGTGTTAGCCAGTATGATAGGTGTCAGTAATGGGCTAAGAGTGGTAAAGTTAATAATACTCAAGACATGTGCATTGCTTAAAATTTGTGAGTCTCTTCAACCTTGCATTTACAGGGTATGAGAACCTAGCCATCTGAAGCCTGTTCTCTAAGGAGTAATACTACAGGCCAAACCTCTAAATAGCCCTGTGTTCAGCTATGAACTCTGAGGGTTCCAGTTCCCTGATCCTGGCTGCAAGGCCAGCAGAATCCTGCAAGTTGATCTCTTAACCAGACAAATTGCTGGGCTTATTACTCCTGATAACTTTGGGCCTCAGGCTCTTGGTTGTTGTTAGCATCTGAATAGTGTTATTCTTTCAGTCCAGTCAGACTCTGTAATCTCGTGGACTATAGCCCCACAGGATCCTCTCTGTCCATGGAATTCTCCTGGCAAGAATACTGCAGTGGATAGCCATTCCCTTCTCCAGGAGATTCTTCCCCAGGATTCAATCTGGGTCTCCCACTTTGTAAGCAGACTCTTTACTGTCTAAACCATCAGGGTGACTCTAATCACTATTTTAAAAAAAAGTGTCTGCCAAAATAGGAGGGCCCAGTTCCGTCCCTGGGTCATGAAAATTGTCCAGTACATTTGCTCAGTTCCGTCTGACCGGCTTTCCTATCCGTCACTAACTCCCAGGGCTTGCTCAAACTCATGTCCACCTCAGTGATGCTATCTAAGCATTTTCCCCAATGTCGTCCCTTTCTCCTCCCATCTTCAATCTTTCCCAGCACCAGAAAAATCTCCTGGAAAACCCATCCACAGTTATGAGAACCTTACTGAGCAAAGACCAAGCAATCTTGCTGACTGATCAACCTGACCTGCCCCGTGAGAAATCTCTATGCAGGTCAAGAAGCAACAGTTAGAACTTGACATTGAAAAACAGACTGGTTCAAATTCTGTAAAGGAGTACATGAAGGCTGCATATAGTCACCCTGCTTATTTAACCTATATGCAGATTACAGCATCTGAAATGGCATGCTGCATGAAGCACAAGCTGGAATCAAGATAGCTGGGAGAAACATCAATAACCTCAGAAATGCAGATGACACCACCCTCATGGCAGACAGCAAGAAAGAACTAAAGAGCCTCTTGATGAAAGTGAAAGAAGAGAGTGAAAAAGTTGGCTTAAAACTCAAAATTCAGAAAACGAAGATCATGGCATCCATTCCCATCACTTCATGGCAAATAGATGGGGAAACGATGGAAACAGTGACAGACTTTTTTTTCATGGGCTTTAAAGTCACTGTGGACGGTGACTTCAGCCATGAAATTAAAAGACGCTTGCTCCTTTGAAGAAAAGCTATGACCAACCAAGACAGCATATTAAAAAGCAGAGATATTACTTGGCCGAAAAAGGTCTGTCCAGTCAAAGCTATGGTTTTTCCAGTACTCATGTATGGATGTGAGAGTTGCACTGTAAAGAAAGCTGAAGGCCAAAGAATGGAGGCTGTTGGACTGTGGTCTTGGAGAAGATGCTTGAGAGTCCCTTGGACTGCAAGGAGATCCAACCAGTCCATCCTAAAGGAAATCAGTCCTGAATATTCATTGGAAGAACTGATGCTGACACTGAAATTCCACTAGTTTGGCCACCTGATGCAACAAACTGACTTACTGGAAAAATCCCTGATGCTGGGAACGACTAAAGGTGGGAGGAGAAAGGCAACGACAGAAAATGAGATGGTTAGATAGCACCACTGATTTGAAGGGCATGAGTATGAGTAACCTCCGAGAATGGGTGATAGGAAAACCTGAAGTGCCGCAGCCCACGGGGTTACAAAATAGTCGCACACAACTGAGAGAGTCAACTGAGCAGACCAAAGCCTAGCCTCAGAATTTCATGCCATAAACACACAGATAGCTCTTAAGTATAACAACCCTAGAAAAAAAGCCTGCCTTAAAACTTTCACTTCATAAGGTCTGTTTTTGCATACAATGATGTTAGCCTTGTTTATCTCACAAGGTCTCCAAAAACTGTGTCACTGGAATTATATTCCTTCTCAGGCCTAACTAACCAAGTCCTAAGTACAAGACAAAAGACTCAGCTTGAGCATGAACAAGAACAAGCATAAGAATACTTCAGTGTGCCTGTGCACATATAGATGAGGGAACACGCATTCCTAACACAGTGAGGCTGAGGAGCATCAAGTGTAAGTCTGGGTCAAGTGTTTGCAGCAGATCTTTTCTCTTAAGTGGGTTAAGGCTCATTCATCGAAATACTATGTTTAAAAGAAATCTATGATAAATTGAAACTATCACGAGGAGTGAATTCTGGTTATTCAAATATTTGCTGAGTCCCCGCCCCCGAGATTCACGCCTTTCCCCACCTCAGCTCCCGGGAAGCCAGCTTCCAGTCCCTTGTTCCCAGGCCCGACTCCATGTTTGCTCCTCCTTGACACTGTGAGTCTGATTTCTTCTCAATAAGGATTTTGTTGACGGCTTAAGAAAATGATATATGGGCACTGCATTTGACACAGAGAAGGTTCACTATGATGTCAAATGAAATAGAGTGCCGAACCTCCTCAGTCGTGCCCAAACTATTTGTGACCTCATGGAATATAGCCCCCCAGGCTCCTGTGTCCATGGACCGCGAGTCAAGAATACTGCAGTGGGTAGCCATTCCCTTCTCCAGGAGAAGCTCCCCAGGATTGAACCTGGGTCTCCCGCTTTGTGAACAGACTCTCTACTGTCTCAGCCATCAGGGGGACTCGGCTGCTGCTGCTGCTAAGTCGCTTCAGTCATGTCCGACTCTGTGCGACCCCATAGACGGCAGCCCACCAGGCTCCCCCATCCCTGGGATTCTCCAGGCAAGAACACTGGAGTGGGTTGCCATTTCCTTCTCCAATGCATGAAAGTGAAAAGTGAAAATGAAGCCGCTCAATCGAGTCCAACTCTTAGAGACCCCATGGACTGCAGCCCACCAGGCTCCTCCGTCCCTGGGATTTTCCAGGCAAGAGTATTGGAGTTGGGGTGCCATTGCCTTCTCCACAGGGTGACTCTAATCACTATTAAAAAAAAAAAAAAGTGGCTGCCAAAATAGGAGGGCCCAGTTTCATCCGTGGGTTGTGAAAATTGTCCAGTTCATTTCCTCAGTTCTGTCTGACTGGCTTTCCTATCCGATACTACTAACACGTGGGCATGTGCAAACTCATGTCCACTGAGTCAGTGATGCTATCTAATGGTTTTCCCAATGTCGTCCCTTTCTACTCCCGTCTTCAATCTTTCCTGGCACCAGAAAAATCTCCTAGAAAACCCATTCAAAATTATAAGAACCTTACTGACCAAAATCAGTCCTGAATATTCCTTGGAAGAACTGATGCAGACACTGAAACTGCAACAGTTTGGCCACCTGATGCAAAGAACTGACTTACCGGAAACGACCCTGATGCTAGGAAGGACTAAAGGTGGGAGGAGAAAAGAGACGACAGAAAATGATTCGAAGAGCATGAGTATGAGTTAAGCTTTAAGAATATGTGATAGAAAAACCTGAAGTGCCACAGTCCTTGGGGTTACAAAATAGTCGGACACGACTAAGTCAACTAAGCACACCAAAGCCTAATCTCAGAATTTCCCCCGATAATCACATGGAAAGCTCTTAAATATAAGGACCCTAGAAAAAAAGCTTGCTTCAAAGCTTTCACTTTGAAAGGTCTGTTTTTGCATACAACGATAGTGGTCTTGCTTTTCTCACAAGACCTCCAAAAATTGAGGGTAACGCAGTGATGTTTTGCCTCAGACCTAACCAACCGAATACTAAGCCAAAGGCAAAAGACCCGACTTGAGCACGAGCACACATAACACAGTTAGGGTGAGGAGCGTCAAGGGTAAGTCTGGGTCAAGAGTTTGCAACAGATCTTCTCTCTTAAGTGACTGAAGGCTCATTCTTCAAAATACTACGTTTAAAAGAAATTACGATAAATTGAAATAGTAAACTGAAACCATATTGCATGCAACGCATGCTAGTTATGCAAATATTCATTGAGTCCCCGCCCCTGAGATTCGCCCCTTTCCCCGCCCCAGCAGCCGGGAAGCCAGCTTCCAGTCCCTTGTTCCGAGGCCCCTGACTCCATGATTTCTCCTCCTCGACACTCTGAGTCTGATTTCTTTTCAAGGGATTTTGTTGACGGCTTACAATAATGATATATGGGTGCTGGATTTGACATAGAGAAGATTCACTATAATGTCGAATGAAATAGAGTGCCGAACCTACTCAGTCGTGCCCAGACTATTTGCGAATCCCACAGACTATAGCCCTCCAGGCTCCTCTGTCCGTGGAATTCTCCAGGCAAGAATTCTGCAGTAGGTAACCATTCCCTTCTCCAGGAGAAGCTTCCCCAGGATCGAACCTGGGTCTCCCGCTTTGTGAACAGACTCTTTACTGTCTAAGCCATCAGGGTGACTCTAATCACTATTAAAAAAAAAAAGGTGACTTCCAATATAGGAGGGCCTGGTTCCATCCCTGGGTCATGAAAATTGTGCAGTTCATTTGCTGAGTCTTATCTGACCAGCCTTCCTGTCTGTCACCAACACTCGTGCTTGCTCAAACTCATGTCCATTCAGTTGGTGATGCCATCTAATTGCTTTTTGCAATGTGGTCCCTTTCTTCACCTGCTTTCAATCTTTCCTGGCACCAAAAAATCTCTTGGATATCCCCATTCAGTGTTATGGGAATCTGACCAAAGATTCCCATACAAGATGGAGGACTAGAAGGTCGTGCCCTCATCTTCTCCTGGGAGAAGTCCAAAATTACAACTCGGTGCTGAACAACCATCAACAGGAGAATGTTGGATCCCACCAAAAAAAGATATCCCACGTCCAAGGGCAAAGGAGAAGCCCAAACAAGATAGTAGGAGTGGTGAAATTTCATTTAGAATCAAACCCCATACCTGCCAGTGACACTTGGAGGGCTCAAAGAAAACCTTGTGCATAGCAGAGCTCAGAAACCCCACAGAGACTGAGCCAGAACTGTGTTTGAGTGTCTCCTGTGGAGGGACGGTGGGTCAGCAGTGGCCTGCCGCAGGGGCAGGGGCTCTGGGTGCAGGAGCCCTGGTCACCCAGCCTGTGGCATAAGCCCTCTTGGAGGAGGTCACCATTAACCCCAAGCATAGAGCCGCCAAGCAGATGGCCCACAAACAATCATAGCAAAGAAATTCTCGCGCTGTTAAGGAAGTTCTAGGACCCACAACAGATTTACCAACCTGGGGATCTGGCAAGGGAACTGAGAACCCCCAAGGAATTTGGCTGTGGAGGCCAGTGGGCTTTGATTACAGAACTTACACAGGACTGGGGAAACAGACTCTTGGAGGGCACAAACAAAACCTTGTGCACACCAGGACCCGGGAGAAAGAAGCAGGGACCCCACAAGGGACTGACCCAGACTTGGCTGTGGGTGTCCAGGAGTCCCTGGTGGAGGCGTGGGTCAGCGGTGGACTGCTGCAGGGTTGGGGGCACTGAGTGCAGCAGTGCCTGCCTGGGACCTTTGGAAGGAGGTGGCCATTATCTTCATTACCTCCACCTTAGTTTGGTCTCAGGTCAAACAACAGGGAGGGAAGGCAGCCCCACCCATCAACAGAAAATTGGATTAAACATTTACTGAGCATGGTCCTGCCCATCAGAACAAGACCCAGTTTCCCCACAGTCAGTCTCTCCCAGCAGGAAGCTTCCATAAGCCTCTTATCCTTATCTGTCAGAGGGTAGACAGAATGAAAACCAGTGTCAAAGAAAACTTATCAAACTGATCACATGGACCACAGCCTTGTCTAACTCAATGAAACTATGAGCCATGCCCTGTTCAGTTCAGTTCAGTCCCTGAGTCATGGCAGACTCTGCGACCCCAAGTACTGCAGCACGCCAGGGTCCCTGTTCATCACCAACTCCTGGAACTTGCTCAAACTCATGTACATCAAGGTGGTGATGCCACCCAACCATCTCATTCTCTGTTGTCCCCTTCTCCTCAAGCCTTCCCTCTTTCCCAGCATCAGGGTCTTTTCCTACGATTCAGTTCTCCTATTTTGGCAGTCACTTTTTTTTTTTTTTTTTTTTAAATAGTGATTCGAGTCACCCTGATGGCTTTTATAGTAAAGAGTCTGCTTACAAAGTGGGAGACCCAGATTCGATCCTGGGGAAGCTTCTCCTGGAGAAGGGAATGGCTACCCACTGCAGTATTCTTGCCTGGAGAATTCCACGGACAGAGGAGCCTGGAGGGCTATAGTCCATGGGATTTGCAAATAGTCTGGGCACGACTGAGTAGGTGCGGCACTCTTTCATTCGACATTATAGTGAACCTTCTCTATGTCAAATCCAGCACCCATATATCATTATCTTAAGCCGTCAACAAAATCCTTATTGAGAAGAAATCAGACTCAGAGTGTCGAGGAGGAGAAAACATGGAGTCAGGGGCCTGGGAACAAGGGACCGGAAGCTGGCTTCCAGGGGAGCTGGGGCGGGGAAAGGCGTGAATCTCGGGGGCGGAGACTCAGCGTTCGTTTGCATAACCAGCATGCACTGCACGCAATATAGATTGAATTTTCTATTATTATTCATCGTAGATTTCTTTTAAACGTAGTATTTCGATGAATGAACCTTCACGCACTTAAGTGAAAAGATCTGCTGCAAACTCTTGACCCAGAGTTACCCTTGACACTGCTCACCCTAACTGTTTTAGGAGTGCTCGTTCCCAAGGTGGGTCTTTTGTGTTGCACTTAGTATGCACTTACGCGTCGAAAAGGGTGTAAGCTGCGCGGTCATAATTTTTGAAGGCTCTGTCAAGCGGACAAAGCCAATATGGTTGTATACAAAAACAGACTTTGCAAAGGAAAAGTTCTGAGACGGGTCTTTTTTTCCTGGGGTGGTTATACATAAGAGTTTTTTCTGTGTTCAGTTATTGTGTTAGGCTTTGGTCTTCTAAATTGATTCTGTTAGTCATATCCGGTTATGTGGTAACCCCGTGGACTGCAACCTTTCAGCTTTTCTTATCATCCATGTATGGAGGTTATTCTTACTCATACTCTTTAAATCCATGGTGCTATTTAACCATCTCATTTTCTGTTTTTTTCTTTTTCTCCAACCTTTAGTTTTTCTTAGCATCATGGTCTTTTCCAGTAAATCAGTTCTTTGCTTCTGGTGGCCAAACTATTGGAATTTCAGAGTCAGCATCAGTTATTCAACAAGTATTCAGGATGGGTTTTCTTGAGAATGGACTGGTTGCATCTCTTTGCAATCCGAGGGACTCTCAAGGGTCTTCAAGACTACAGTCCAACAGCCTGCATTCTTTGGCCTTCAGCTATCTTTACAGTGCAACTCTCACATCCATACATGAGTACTGAAAAACCATAGGCTTGACTGTATGGACCTTTTTAGGTCACGTAATATCTGTGCTTTTTAATACGCTGTCTTGGTTGGTCATAACTTTTCTTCCAAGGAGCAAGCGTCTTTTAGTTTCATGGCTGAAGTCACTGTCTTCAGTGATTTTAGAGCCCAAGAAAGTAAAGTCTCACTTTTTCCATCGTTTTCCCATCTATTTGCCATGAAATGATGAGACCAGATGCCATGATCTTCGTTTTCTGAATTTTCGGTTTTAAGCCAACTTTTTCACTCTCCTCTTTCTCTTTAACTTTCATCAAGACGCTCCTTAGTTGTTCTTCACTTTCTGCCATAGGGGTGGTGTCATCTGCATTTCTGAGGTTATTGATGTTTCTCACAGCAATCTTGATTCTAGCTTGTGCTTCATCCAGCATGGCAGTTAGCATGTTGTATGCTGCATGTAAATTAAATAAGCAGGGTGACAATATATAGCCTTGACATTCTCCTTTCCCAATTTGAAAGCAGTCTGTTGTTCCATGTCCAGTTCTAACTGTTGCTTCTTGACCTGCATACAGATTTCTGAAGAGGCAAGTCAGGTGGTCTGGTATTCCCATCTTTTGTAGAATTTTCCACAGTTTGTTGTGATCCATGCAGTCAAAGGCTTTGGCGTAGTTAATAAGGCAGAACTATGTTACCTTTTTTCTGGAACTTGCTGCTGTTTTTTTTTTTTTTTTTTTTTTTTTTTTTTTTTCTGGAACTCTTTGTTTTTCAGTGATGATTGGATGTTGGCAATCTGGTCTCGGGTTCCTCTGCCTTTTCTAAATCCAGCTTGAACATGTGGAAGTTCCTGGTTCACATAGTGTTGAAGCCTGGCTTGGAGAATTTTGAGCATTACTTTGCTAGCGTGTGAGATGAGTGCAGTTGTGTGGTAGTTTGGGCATTCTTTGGCATTGCCTTTCTTTGGGATTGGAATGAAAACTGACCTTTTCCAGTCCTCTGGCCAGTGCGGAGTTTCCCAAATTTGCTGGCATATTGAGTGGAACACTTCCACAGCATCATCTGTTAGGATTTGAAATAGCTCAGTCAGAATTCCATCACCTCCACTAGCTGTGTTCCTAGTGATGCTTCCTAAGGCCCACTTGACTTCCCATTCCAGGATGTTTGGCTCTAGGTGAGTGATCACACCATCATGGTTATCTGGGTCTTGAAAATCATTTTTGTATAGTTCTTCTGTGTATCGTTGCCACCTATTCTTAATATCTTCTGCTCTGTTAGGTTCATACCATTTCTGTCCTTTATTGTGCCCGTCTTTGCATGAAATACTCCCTTCGCATCTCTAATTTTCTTGAGGAGATCTCTAGTCTTTCCCATTCTATTGTTTTTCTCTATTTCTTTGCATTGATCATTGAGGAAGGCTTTCTTTTCTCTCCTTGTTATTCTGTGGAACTCTGCATTCAAATGGGTGTATCTTTCCTTTTCTTCTTTGTCTTTAGCTCATCTTCTTTTCTTAGCTATTTGTAAGGCCTCCTCAGACAACCATTTTGCCTTTTTGCATTTCTTTTTCTTGGTAATGGTCTTGATTACTGCCTCCTGTACAATGTCATGAACCTCCATCCACAGTTCTCCAGGCACTCTATCAGATCTAATGCCTTGAATCTATTTGTCACTTCCACTGTATAATCATAAGGGATTTGATTTAGGTCATACCTGAATGCTCTGATGGCTTTTTCTACTCTCCTCAATTTAAGTCTGAATTTGGCAATAAGGAGTTCATGATCTGAGCCACAGCTCCTGGTCTTGTTTTTGCTGACTGTATAGAGCTTCTCCATCTTTGGCTGCAAAGAATATAATCAACCTGATTTTGGTATTGATCATCTGGTGATGTCCACGTGTAGAGTCTTCTCTTGTGTTGTTGCAAGAGGGTGTTTGCTATGACCAGTGCGTTCTCTTGTCATAACTCTGTTAGCCTTTGATGTGCATCATTTTGTGTTCCAGGGCCAAATTTGCCTGTTAGTCCAGGTATCTCTTGACTTCCTACTTTGCAATCCAGTCCCCTATAATGAAAAGGACATCTTTTCTGGGTGTTTGTTCTAGAAGGTCTTGTAGGTCTTCATAGAACCATTCAACTTCAGCTTCTTCAGCATTACTGGTTGGGGCATAGACTTGGATTCCTGTGGTATTGAATGGTTTGCCTTGGAAATGGACATAGATAGATCTTCATTCTTTCTGGAGTTATTTCTCCACTCTTTTCCAGTAGCATATTGGGCACCTACTGACCTGGGGAATTCATCTTTCAGTGTCCTATCTTTTTGCCTTTTCATACTGTTCATGGGGTTCTCAAGGCAAGAATATTGCAGTGGGTTGCCATGCCCTTCTCCAAGAGAATCTTCCCCAGGATTGAACCTGGGTCTCTGCATTGCAGGCTGACTCTTTACTGTCTAAGCCATCAGGATGGCTCTAATCAGTAAAATAATAATAATAATAAGCTGTCTGCTATTATAGGAGGATCTGGTTCCACCCCTGGGTTGTGTATATTGTCCAGTTCATTTGCTCAGTCTTATCTGACCAGCCTTACTTCCTGTCAGTCGCCAACACCCGGGCTTGCTCAAACTAACATCCATCCAGTCGGTGATGCTATCAAATCATTTTATTAAATATTGTCCCTTTCTCCTCCTGCCTTCAGTCTTTCTGAACAGCAGAAAAACTTAAGGGAAAACCCCATGCAGGCTTATGGGAATCTTACTGACCAAAGGTACAGCTGAAAAATCTCTTGGAAAACCCTGTTCAGAGTTATGGGAGTCTTACTGGCCAAAGATAAAACCTGTGATTTCAAATGATCAAGCACACAGAAAAACTCTTAGCTGCAGAAGTCCTAGAAAAACTGCCCGAAGTCACCCTCTTTTCAAGATCTACTTTTTCACACAAGAAATTTGGCCTTTTTTATCTCACAAGACCTCAAAAAATTGTGGGTAGCTCGCCTTTTTTATCCCTTGGGCCTACCTAACCAAATCTTAAGTGCAACACAAAAGACTCAGTTCAAGCAGGAGCAAGAACAAAGGTAAGAATCCCATACTATCACCTGTGTACATACTCATGAGGAGAGATATACTCCTAACACACTGAGGCTGAGGAGCATCAAGGGTCAGTCCTGGTCAAGACTTTGCAGCAGTTCTTTTCAGGTAAGTGGATGAAGGCTCATTCTTCGAAATGCTACATTTAAAAGAAATCTATGATAAATTGAAGAATTGAAACTATATTGCATGCAGTGCATTCTGGTTATGCAAATGAACGCTGAGTCCCCACCTCTGAGATTCACGCCTTTCCTGCCTCAGTTCCCATGAAGCCATCTTCCAGTCCCTCGTTCTCTGGCCCCTGACTCCGTATCTTCTCCTCCTCGAGGCTCTGAGTCTTATTTCTTTTGAATAAAGGATTCATCACCAGGCCAAATCTCAGAATGATTTTATGGAGCAGGTTTTTTGTACCACCTTCTTGGCCTTCTCAGTCCAGGTGGGGAAACCTTTGATCCATCCTGTGAATGTATCTATCATGACTAGTAGGTATTTATACCCTTTAGAAACTGGCATCTGGGTGAAGTCCATCTTCCAGTCCTCCCCTGGGTAGGTCCCATGCTGTTGGATGGGCTGGGCCAGCTGGGGTCTTCAAGGTCCTTGGGGGTTGTTCAATTGGCAGGTGGGACAACAGGAGACCACTTGCCTTATAGTCATTTGGAGGCCTGTTCCTCTGAAGAACCTTTCTAGTAATCTTTGGAGGGCCTTCTCCCCTAAATGAGTGGTAGCATGTAAGGAGTTAACCAACTTCCACCAGAGGTTCCCAGACAGAAAAAGGAGTCCCTCCTTTTGGAACCACCCCATATGATCTTCTTGAAAGCCCTCACTCTTAGCCTTAAGAGTCTTACCTTCAGTATATGAAGGAGTTTCTAGCAAATTAGTCTGTGGAACTAGGGTGGCAACCCCTATTAGGTCACTGTTCTGTAATGCTGCTCTCTTAGCTGCCTGATCAGCTGCTTGGTTCCCTCATGCCACTTCTGTGTTCCGTTTTTGGTGTCCTTTACAGTGGGAGACTGAAGCCTCAGTGGGAAGATGGACTGCCTCCAAGAAACTAAGGATTTGATCACCATACTTGATTGGGGAGCCTCGGGTGGTCAAGTGGCCTCTTTCTTTCCAAATAGCAAGACATACTTGGAGCCAGTGTAAATGGCTGCTCTTTTTACTTTTCCCAGCTCCAAAGCTCCAGTCAGCTTTATGAGCTTTATGAGCTTAGCCAACTGGGCTGGAGTATCTGGTGGCAAAGGTTTAGCATCTGTAGTCTCAAAATTGGAGACTACTTCATATCCAGCTCTTCTTTTTCCATCTAAGATAAAGTTGCTTCCATCAGTGTACCAGATTTCTTCAGGATTCATCAGAGGATCTTCTGACAATCTATCTCGGGGTTTTGTCCTATGGTCCAAAGTTTCTAAGCAAGAATGAATGGGGAGAGAGCCCTCGGGGTAGGCAGGAGAGTAGCTGGGTTAAGAACCTCACAAGGGAATATAGTCAGACCTGGATTTTCCATCAGCACTACTTGGTATCCATGATCCTTTGATCAGGCATCCATAAATGGCCTCTCTCATTCAGGAGTTGTTTCACTTGGTGGCTAATAAAAAAATATTTAATTTGCCTCCAAGAGAGAGTTTTAAAGCATCTTCTATCAGTACTGCAATAGCTGCAAGATTTCGAAGGTAGGGAGGCCAGCCTTGGGTGGTTGGGTCTAGCCTCTTGGATATGTAAGCTATTGGCTGGGACTCAGGTCCCAACCTTTGAGTTAAGACTCCCAAGGCTATTTCCTTTTTGTGGACATATAGTTGGAATGCTTTTTCCAGGTCTGGCAATCTCAAGGTGGGTGCTTGTGTTAAGGCTTGTTTGCGTGTAGCCTTTGCCTCCTTTGGAGGAGTTCCCCTTGTCAATGGGATGGAGTCGACTTGTCCCTTTAAGCTTTCATATAAGGGCTGGGAGATTAGACCATAGCTGGGTATCCAGATTCTACAATACCTGGTTAGCCCCAGGAAAACTCACAATTGTTTTCAAGCCATGGGGGAAGGCAACTGCAGGATTCCTTGTACGCAGTTGGAGGACAGCCTCCTAGACCCATGTGTCATCTGAACTCCAGGGTAAGTGACCTTTGTCTTAACCATCTGTGACTTAGCAGGGGAGACTTTATATCCCCTCTCTACCAAAAAGCTTAGAACCTTAATCACATGTTGTTGGATGTTTTCCTCATCTGGGGAGCAGACTACTAGGTCATATACATATTGCAATATTTTCCCATTTGGTCCCAGGTCCAGATCTAGGAGATCCCAGCATAGAACCTGTCAAAACAGGTGGGGGCTATCTCTGAACCCCTGGGGTAATACTGTCCAAGTCGTTTCAGCTGTAGGGGCTGAAAAGTTTCCCACAAGTTTATCACAAGGGTGGCTCCCAGCTTAGTGAGTATATCGCTTCCCAACAAGGGAGTAGGACACTCAGGGACCACCAGAAACTGGTGGGAAAATATTTGTCCACCCCAGAAACAAAGAATTGCTCAGGTAAATCTTGTTGTAATTGTTTTTCCTATAGCACCCAAAATGGTATAGGTTTGGGAGGAGAAGGCTCTGGAGTAGGAGGTCAGGACAGAATAGGTAGCCCCTGTGTCAACCAAGAAATTCTCGGACCTACCTGCCATATCCAGGTGAACCCTTGGCTCCATCCCCGTGATGGTTATCTGTGACCGGTGGGCTGGCTGGAGTGGGCTGCTTCAGTCCTATTGAACCATCATAAGGGAAGGCTTGGCACTTGACCTTGAGGCTCTTGGGTCCTGAGGGCAGAGTGCTACCCAGTGTCCCAATTGATGGCATTTGTAGCAAGCCACTTTAAGAGACTTGCCACGGTTTGGACACTCCTTGGCCCAATGTCCCGTCTGTCTACAGATTAGGCATTTGTCTCATGCCTTGTCCTTCAAGGACTTGGGGTTTGCCATAGGGCTTCCCTGGAGGGCGGCCAGCATCTGGGCATGCCTTAGCTCTTTCCTTCTCTCTCTTTCTGGGGCCTTGGACTCCCTCTCCTATTCTCTGTGATAAAAGGTATTGGTGGCTATCTGGACGATCTCATCTAAAGAGGCAGCAGGGTCCTGCTGCTATAGCTGTTGTATATTTATCCTTATGTCTGATGCACCCTGGGACAGGAATTTGTCCTTTAAAATCACCTGTCCCTCATAAAAGTCTAAGTCCAGATTGGTAAACTTTGGGAGGGCCTCTTTCAGACTTTCCAGAAAGGCAATGGGGTTCTTGTTGGACTCCTGAATTATTGTTGAGACTGGGCATGGTCCCACAACTAATAGGCTTCCTTCTATTTCCATGGGTGGACTTACTTAGGGGTGAGTCTTTCTGAAGCTTATCCTACCCAGTACTGTTGCAAACTGAGAGCTGGGCATCCCCGGGTCAGGGTGCAGATCCTCAGGAAGGTTGAGGCATGTCAACCTTCTGGAGATCAAATCCCCAGGCAGGCTGAGGACCCCTGGACTGGCAGATCTGCGAGCAGGCTGAGGCGTGACATACTCCAGGGGACCAGATCCTTAGGCAGGTTGGGGCAGGTCAACCTTCTGGGATCCCCAGGTTGGAGCTGGGTGTCCCCAAGGTCTCCAGTGTGACTAGTGCTGGGTACAATTAACGGGCTGTAATCTTAACTCATTGCCAGTTTGTCCACCCTGGATGGGAAGATACCATGATGTAAAGCAATCCAAGCCTGTGCCTTGAGACTGGACACCTGGAAAATAGCTCCAAGCCTAATCCTCTTAAGGTGATATAAGTCACTGATTTCTTCCTCTAGTCCTCCATAAGAACAGTTTAAAGTGTCTCCAATGGTAAACATTTTATTGTCATAGACCCATTCTAGGTAATAACAGAAGTAATGACAAAGGAGTGGGTTAACTGGTCCTGTTACGGGCATTCAGTTCAGTTCAGTTCAGTCGCTCAGTCGTGTCCGACTCTTTGCGACCCCATGAATCGCAGCACTCCAGGCCTCCCTGTCCATCACCAACCCCTGGAGTTCACTCAAACTCATGTCCATCGAGTCAGTGATGCCATCCAGCCATCTCATCCTCTGTCGTCCCCTTCTCCTCCTGCCCCCAATCCCTCCCAGCATCAGAGTCTTTTCCAATGAGTCAACTCTTCGCATGAGGTGGCCAAAGTACTGGAGTTTCAGCTTTAGCATCAGTCCTCCCAAAGAAATCCCAGGGCTGATCTCCTTCAGAATGGACTGGTTGGATCTCCTTGCAGTCCAAGGGACTCTCAAGAGTCTTCTCCAACACCACAGTTCAAAAGCATCAATTCTTCGGCATTCAGCTTTCTTCACAGTCCAACTCTCACATCCATACATGACCACTGGAAAAACCATAGCCTTGACTAGACAGACCTTTGTTGGCAAAGTAATGTCTCTGCTTTTGAATATGCTATCTAGGTTGGTCATAACTTTCCTTCCAAGGAGTAAGCGTCTTTTAATTTCATGGCTGCAGTCACCATCTGCAGTGATTTTGGAGCCCAGAAAAATAAAGTCTGACACTGTTTCCACTGTTTCCCCATCTATTTGCCATGAAGTGATGGGACCAGATGCCATGATCTTCGTTTTCTGAATGTTGAGCTTTAAGCCAACTTTTTCACTCTCCTCTTTCCCTTTCATCAAGAGGCTTTTTAGTTCCTCTTCACTTTCTGCCATAAGGGTGGTGTCATCTGCATATCTGAGGTTATTGATATTTCTCCCAGCAATCTTGATTCCATCTTGTGCTTCTTCCAGCCCAGCATTTCTCATGATGTACTCTGCATATAAGTTAAATAAGCAAGGTGACAATATATAGCCTTGATGTACTCCTTTTCCTATTTGGAACCAGTCTGTTGTTCCATGTCCAATTCTAACTGTTGCTTCCTGACCCGCATATAGGTTTCTCAAGAGGCAGGTCAGGTGGTCTGGTATTCCCATCTCTTTCAGAATTTTCCACAGTTTATTGTGATCCACACAGTCAAAGGCTTTGGCATAATCAATAAAGCAGAAATAGATGTTTTTCTGGAACTCTTTTGCTTTTTCGATGATCCAGCAGATGTTGGCAATTTGATCTCGGGTTCCTCTGCCTTTTCTTTGGCATTGTCTTTCTTTGGGATTGGAATGAAAACTGACCTTTTCCAGCCCTGTGGCCACTGCTGAGTTTTCCAAATTTGCTGGCATATTGAGTGCAGCACTTTCACAGCATCATCTTTCAGGATTTGAAATAGCTCCACTGGAATTCCATCACCTCCACTAGGTTTGTTCATAGTGATGCTTTCTAAGGCCCACTTGATTTCACATTCCAGGATGTCTGGCTCTAGGTCAGTGATCACACCATCGTTATTATCTTAGTTTTCTGAAATTCAAGTTTATCTGTGTTATCGATAAAAATTGTGGAAACAAATAAAAAGATGCACCGGAAGAGAGTGGTTAAGCTAAGATAACTATCATGCCTTGAATACTAACTATCTACCATGTCCTGTACTGAGAGTTTTATACATGTATCTCATTTAAATTTCATAATACTCATAGAAGAAAGACATATCATTTAAAACTTATTTTACAAATGTGGACACTTAGGCTTAGAGAAGTTGTCACTTGTCTAAGATCAAACATCTACTGAGTTGTAGAGCTGACATTCAAGCTCACATTTAACTTTGGCCTGGACTTTTAAATACTTCATTGCAGTCCAGGTGTCAAGTAATACGAATACTTAGGAAGCAGATGGACTAAAAGAAACACACATGCACATGCACACATGCTTGCATGGGCGTGTTTCATATCAGTAAACTTTCATCTGGAGTATTTCTCCTTTAATATTCTCCAATCATTAAATCAACGGTTTCCGAACTTTCCAGTTGTGGAGGATTCCCCTCCTTTATTTTAATCTCTCATGGTTCAGGTTACTAACTGTGGTAGTTTTAGTTTTTGCTGTCTAAAAAACTCCCACATAATGACATTATGATTTTTGTGCTTTAAAATGAACTCATATATGATTTCACAGTAGCAGCAAACAACATATGAAACATGTTAAATTTTATTTCTTGAGATCTCTTATTTATTCTACAAATGATGTTTGGTGAGAATAAAGTTTTCAGGATTACTTTGTATGACTTGAGACTCTCCTCACCCCTGCCTCCAAGCGTCTATGTACCACTGGTTGGGAATCTTTAAACTAGAGCAGTTAAGCTTAGACCCAGAATGAATGAGCTTCCTTTCCTGAATGCAGAAATGAGCTCCAAGGAAACTACTGAAGATGGGGATAAATGCAAAGGGCAGGGAAGTGGAGTGTCCATGATTTGATTCTGGACCATAGAAGATACTTCTGGTACCCTACCCACATCCACCAGGAGGCTTTAGACTGCAACCACATGAAACTCTTTACTAGAAGCCTTTCTCTGCCACCCCTCCCTACTTCATGTGTTCAGCCAATAGCATGGGAATCTGGAAAAGGCAGGAAGTTCCACCCAGGAAGCAACCCTTAACATGACCTTCCTTGCCTCTTGGGTGGGCAGATTTTAAGTCAAGCCTTCTGCAGTCTTCCATGGGACCCAGCAGGGTTGAGCCCTGGTTGCCCACAGTAGTCACCTGCTCATTAACGTGCTCTGAACTGGCCACCTTTCCTTCCTTGTCTCACTTCTCCCCTCCTGTCCAAATGCTATTTGGGACCACCTCTCAATTAAACTACTTGCACACTTTCTGATCTCACCATCTGCTTCTGGGAGAACCCAAGGTTAAGGTATAAATTAAGAAATTATTTTTTATATTTTCAAACTCTGCTGTAGGTACCAATAGTTTCAAGATTAGATTCAGTTCTTTCTCTGATATTCAGTGCCTTGAGAATGAGTCTAGCGTTTTGAGAGCTAGTAGGTTGGAGAGCCTGGTTAATATCAATTCTCGACAGAGGGGATGTGTAGTTACTAACAACATGTGTAAATAGAGCCTCATGCCATTATTCTTGTGTAGGTTTTTTTCCTCTGTAAATTTTGGCCATTGTAAATAAATAATTGACAGATTTTAAAAATATAATACATAGCAAATAGCTGGTATCCTTCAGTGCCTCCTTCCTAGCATTTTTTGGGGGACATTTTCCTTGAACTAAACTATGAAAGATAAATTAAATGCTTTTATTTGGTGAAAACATTGTGTAATAATAGAACAATGTATCCACTCAGCCTCATGGCAAGCAACGTGGGGTAGTAGAAGTGAAATTAAACTGGGAGTTGGGTGCCTTGATTTCTGCATGAGCTTGGGAAGTCCTAAAACATCTCCAGGTCCAATTCCCTTAGAGACTGAATTATTTCTAAGAATCCACACATCAATAAATGTGTATGATCTCTTTCACCACTACAAGTTCTAGTGTAAATTGCAGAATTGAAAGGGATGCAATCATGGACAGACTTCAATATCTCAAGCTTTCCTGCTCAACCACCCTGGAAATAGGGCATGCTTACAGTACCTTGAATACCTCTGAAGATAAGTATATGATTAGGATAGGCTAGAATAGTGGTTCTATGGGTGATTTTTTGCTTCCTAGGGGACATTTTGCAATATTTGGAAACATTTTTGGTTGCCAAAACAGGGGAAGAGGAGTACTAGTGGCACCCAGTAGTGGTGCTTCTAAACATTCTGCAGTGCACGGGACAACCCCATAACAAAGAGATGTGTGTGTGTGTGTGTGTGTGCTAGTCACTCAGTTGTGTCTGACTCTGTGACCTCATGGTCTATAGCCCGCCAGGCTCCTCTGTCCATGGGATTCTCCAGGCAAGAATACTGGAGTGGATTGCCATTCTCTTCTCCAGGGCATCTTCCCAACCCAGGGGTGGAACCTGGGTCTCCCACATTGCAGGCAGATTCTTTACCATCTGAGCTATCAGGGAAGCCCTAACAAAGAGTTACCCAGTGCCAAATGTCATTGGTGCCAAGGTTGACAAATTCTGGGCCAGAATAAGCTAACAAACAGAACAAAGTGTCTTATGGCTCAAAACAATAGAGATTTATTTATTTTTGCTTCCATAGCAGTTTTGGGCACTTCAAGCTAGACTAGGATGGGGTTGAAGAAGTCAAAAGGGAAAGATCCAGTTCTTCTCCATGTAAAGATGCCATCTTATGATGCGCTCTCTCTTTTTCAACATTTTGTTCTCAAGACCACTTAAGGTCCGTCCATTCCAGCTGGCTAGAGCAGGGGAATAGTATGGAGGAGCATGTGAGAAGTTTATGTGAGCCAAATTGAATAATAACACTCAGCTCTTCCTCTCATAGTCCATTGGCTGGAAATCAGTCAGTGAGTACTCCTAACTCCAGGACAAGTTGAGAAATATGGACTAATTATTTCCCCAGAAAGAACAGGAAAGAGTACTGCTGACCAGTTAGTATTCTCTGCTCTAATAGGCAATTGTACTACTTCCTTTATCATAAAAATAAGAGTGAGAATAATACCCTTAGTTGTTGAATACTCACATGTTTTCTGAATTTGTGTGCATTTTATCTGTTTACTTATTTAGTTCTCCCAATTGCCTAATGGGGTACATCTTATTGTCTCCGTTTTACATTTCAGGAAACTGAGGCATGAGAGGTTAAATAATTTCTCCAAAGTATTCAACTAGTAAGTGTCAGAGCCCAGTTATAAACTCAGGCTGATGCTAAAATCTGAACCCTACTCATTGTACTCCCATTCTCCTTGAGTATCCTAGTTATTATTTCTTCTGTCGAACCAGAACATGCCTTTCTCTAATCCCCACGCCAAGTTGCTGGTTACACTTTTGTCATTGGGGAGAAATAGGCAAATCTTCTTTAGACTTTCTAACACAGGGAAGTAGAAGCATGGGTAGAAGTCAAGAGATTCTGGGCCAGGATGATGGCAGATATAAGAGATGTAACATCGACAGGGTAGCATCTTGACTAGTGAGTATTAGATCTGAGACATAGTAAGTAGTCAGTAGCTGTTTTTGTTAAGTGAAAATATGAGTGCAGAGAGAGTTCCGAGTTCCCCAAAAATAGGGTTAGAAATAGCCACATAAGATTTACAGGTAAGCTGGATGGTCTGTGTCTGTCCATAGAAAGTAAAATTTAACAGGAAAATTAGTACATTCCATTGGGGATTTTGTATTTGGGGATGGTCTGGCAATGCAGAGGCTCGTGGGGACTTTTGACTCCATCTCAATAATTTAGTTTTCATTTGTTGTTTTTGAAATGCCAGTAAAACTTCATGAATCACATAAAGTTTTGAGATAAAGCTCAAATAAATTTTAGAGAATGTTTTGAGCAAATAAATTGTTTACTGCTTCTGGAAGGGGACAGATTTCTTCCATTACTAATTTGTATGAATCACTTTTTAATAAACAAGATGATTTTGTGCCCACGACAACGGCACATTTTGTCCTTTTAATACAAAATATGTTTTAAAAGAAAAATAAAAGTGAAACATTTAGCAGGGAGATGTCCAAAAAATATTTTAAGAGGTGTAAATTTCCATGGCCAAAAATTTTTTTTTTACCTTATTTCAGAAATTTGGCCAAAATTATTGAGAGAGAGCTTTGGTAATCAAAAAAGGAAGAGGTATATTTTTATGCCCTAATAGGTATATATTATATAGCTGCTACTCAAATTGATAATTTGAAGAAATAAAAATCACAACTCCCTAACGTGACAGTGTGATTAACACAGAGCCTAGGGTAATCACTGCATTAGAATGAAACTTTTCTTTCTTTTTTGATGAGTGTATTAGTAAAAGGTTTAGGAATGATTATAAAAAAATTCTCTGTGCCCTTACTGACCTATGAACTAATATTTTGTTATCTGAGAACCTGAGACAGTTTTTCCCGCTATGTGAAACATTGGTCCTGTTTTTTAGGAAATGATGATAGATACTCCAGTACTCATTGCAACATTATTCACAATAGGCAAAATATGGAAACACCATAAGTGTCCATCATGGATGAATGGAATCTAGAACAAAAAAGAACTTTGGACAATAAGAGAAGGTCAAATTATGAATATATCAAAAATGACAGAGGAGTTTGGGTTTCTGCTGATAAGAATGGAGAACTGATATGCTAGAAGACAGAAGACTGTGCATGCCAAAGAGATCAGAAATGGGGTGTATTAGGCAGCATAAAACAGCGGTTGTCACATGGAGGCAATTTGGTCCCCACAGGGGACATTTGTAATGTCTGGAGACACTATTGGTTGTCACAGCTAATGAAAGGGTAGTTCTACTGGTTTCTAGTGGTAGAGGCCAGGGATGCTGCTAAACTTGCTATGATATTATAGACAGTTCTCCACAACAATGAGCTTTCCAGCCCAAAATGTCAATAGGGCTGAGGTTGGTAACCCTGATACAGGCTAGTTGCTGCAAGAAATAACCCCATATCTCAACAACTTAACAGATATCTACCATGCTCACGAAAAGACCAAAGCAAGTGGTTTAGGTCAGTGGCAGTCCTGGGAGTTCTTCAAGTAACCACTCAGGGACTCAGACACCTTCCATTGTGTAAAGCCATTGTCTTTTACATGTAGGCACGAAGGTAGTTATGGAAGGAGTAGGAGAGTGTGTTTGTAGAGAAGTTCAGTTCAGTTCAGTCGCTCAGTCATGTCCAACTATTTGCGACCCCATGAATTGCAGCACTCTAGGCCTCCCTGTCCATCACCAACTCCCGGAGTTCACTCAAACTCATGTCCATCGAGTCGGTGATGCCATCCAGCCATCTCATCCTCTGTTGTCCCCTTTTCCTCCTGCCTCCAGTCCCTCTCAGCATCAGAGTCTTTTCCAATGAGTCAGCTCTTCGCATGAGGTGGCCAAAGTACTGGAGTTTCAGCTTTAGCATCATTCCTTCCAAAGAACACCCAGGGCTGATCTCCTTTAGAATGGACTGGTTGGATGTCCCTGCAGTCCAACGGACTCTCAAGAGTCTTCTCCAACACCACAGTTCTAAAGCATCAATTCTTCGGCACTCAGCCTTCTTCACAGTCCAACTCTCACATCCATACATGACCATTGGAAAAACCATAGCCTTGACTAGACGGACCTTTGTTGGCAAAGTAATGTCTCTGCTTTTGAATATGCTATCTAGGTTGGTCATAACTTTTCTTCCAAGGAGTAAGCATCTTTCAATTTCATGGCTGCAGTCACCATCTGCAGTGATTTTGGAGCCCCCCAAAATAAAGTCTGACACTGTTTCCACTGTTTCCCCATCTATTTGCCATGAAGTGATGGGACCAGATGCCATGATCTTCGTTTTCTGAATGTTGAGCTTTAAGCCAACTTTTTCACTCCCCTCTTTCCCTTTCCTCAAGGGGCTTTTTAGTTCCTCTTCACTTTCTGCCATAAGGGTGGTGTCATCTGCATATCTGAGGTTATTGATATTTCTCCCAGCAATCTTGATTCCATCTTGTGCTTCTTCCAGCCCAGCATTTCTCATGATGTACTCTCCATATAAGTTAAATAAGCAGAATGACAATATACAGCCTTGACGGACTCCTTTTCCTATTTGGAACCAGTCTGTTGTTCCCTGTCCAGTTCTAACTGTTGCTTCCTGACCTGCATATAGGTTTCTCAAGAGGCAGGTCAGTTGGTCTGGTATTCCCATCTCTTTCAGAATTTTCCACAGTTTATTGTGATCCACACAGTCAAAGGCGTTGGCATAGTCAATAAAGCAGAAATAGATGTATTTCTGGAACTCTCTTGCTTTTTTGATGATCCAGCGCATGTTGCACTTCCTCTTATGTATATAGGACCAGAAGTGACCCATCATTTCCACTCACATCCCTTTGGTAAGGCTCCACCTGAATGAAAGATGGCTAAGAAATGTGCTTTAGTTCTGTGCCTAAGAAGAACTATGTCTCTTGGAAGGTGGTCACGAGTCTTACTCCTCTTTGAAATCTCAGCTCACTTGGGCATAGTTCACTGTCCACGTTTCATGCATGACTAAACAGATGTGTAGAAATAAAGAAGGTGGGAATAAAAGCTTTGTTGGTGGTGGTGGTGCTTTGTTTTTTACTGGAGTCTCCTGGAGGAGAGGATGATGATTTAAGATGTAGAACATGATGAGTTTTCAGTAATGGTAAAATGTTCTAATAGAACCAGACCCTAAAATATTAGATGAGTGCAGCATCGGAGATATAGTTTTGGTACTGACTATCAGTTCAGTGGATTTCACTGCTATATCCTTGGAGCTCAGTTCAGAACCTGGCGAAGACCAGGATCCCTGGGGTGGGAAGATCCTGTGGAGTAGGAAATGGCAGCCCACTCCAGTATTCTTGCCTGGAGAATCCCATGGACAGAGCAGCCTGTTGAGCTATAGTCCATGGAGTCACAAAGAGTTGGACACAACTGAGCATGAGCAGGATGGGCTTAGCTGCTCCGCAGCATGTGAGATCTTCCCATCAGTTGAGTGGATTTCAATGCTATATCCTTGGAGCCCAGTTCACAACCTGGCAAAGAACAGATGATTAATATATTTAGTTGAATGAAATAGATCATCAATGTATGTTTCAATAAAAGAAATGAGGAAAAGAATAATTTTTCTTTTCATTATAATAGAAAGAAACCTGATGCTAACATATCTGCATATCAGTTAGCTATTGACACATAATAAGCCACCCTAAACCTCACTGGTTCCAAAAAGCAAATATCTACCATTGGTCACATACCTAATGCTCAGATAAATTATCCTTCCAGTCTTGTCTGGGCTGCCTTGTACATATGCGGTCAGCTGTGGGTGGCTCTGACAGAATGTGGTCCACTGGAGAAGGGAATGGCAAACCACTTCAGTATTTTTGCCTTGAGAACCCCATGAACAGTATGAAAAGGCAAAATGATAGGATACTGAAAGAGGAACTCCCCAGGTCAGTAGGTGCCCAATATGCTACTGGAGATCAGTGGAGAAACAACTCCAGAAACAATGAAGGGATGGACCAAAGTAAAAACAATACCCAGTTGTGGATGTGACTGGTGATAGAAGCAAGGTCCAATGCTGTAAAGAGCAATATTGCATAGGAAGCTGGAATGTTAGGTCCATGAAACAAGGCAAATTGGAAATGGTCAAACAGGAGATGGCAAGAGTGAATGTTGACATTCTAGGAATCAGCGAACTAAAATGAACTGGAATGGGTGAATTTAACTCAGATGACCATTATATCTACTACTGCTGGCAGGAATCCCTTAGAAGAAATGGAGTAGCAATCATGGTCAACAAAAGAGTCGGAAATGCAGTACTTGGATGCAATCTCAAAAACAACAGAATGATCTCTGTTCGTTTCCAAGGCAAACCATTCAATATCACAGTAATCCAAGTCTATGCCCCAACCAGTAACGCTGAAGAAGCTGAAGTTGAACGGTTCTATGAAGACCTACAAGACCTTTTAGAACTAACACCCAAAAAAGATGTCCTTTTCATTATAGGGGACTGGAATGCAAAAGTAGGAAGTCAAGAAACACCTGGAGTAACAGGCAAATTTGGCCTTGGAATACGGAATGAAGCAGGGCAAAGGCTAATAGAGTTTTGCCAAGAAAATGCACTGGTTATAGCAAACACCCTCTTCCAAAAACACAAGAGAAGACTCTACACATGGACATCACCGGATGGTCAACACCGAAATCAGATTGATTATATTCTTTGCAGCCAAAGATGGAGAAGCTCTATACAGTCAGCAAAAACAAGACCAGGAGCTGACTGTGGCTCAGATCATGAACTCCTTATTGCCAAATTCAGACTTAAATTGAAGAAAGTAGGGAAAACCACTAGACCATTCAGGTATGACCTAAATCAAATCCCTTGTGATTATACAGTGGAAGTGAGAAATAGACTTAAGGGCCTAGATCTGATAGATAGAGTGCCTGATGAACTATGGAATGAGGTTCATGACATTGTACAGGAAACAGGGATAAAGACCATCCCCATGGAAAAGAAATGCAAAAAAGCAAAATGGCTGTCTGAGGAGGCCTTACAAATAGCTGTGAAAAGAAGAGAAGTGAAAAGCAAAGGAGAAAAGGAAAGATATAAACATCTGAATGCAGAGTTCCAAAGAATAGCAAGGAGAGATAAGAAAGCCTTCCTCAGCGATCAATGCAAAGAATTAGAGGAAAACAACAGAATGGGAAAGACTAGAGATCTCTTCAAGAAAATTAGAGATACCAAGGGAACATTTCATGCAAAGATGGGCTCGATAAAGGACAGAAATGCTATGGACCTAACAGAAGCAGAAGATATTAAGAAGAAGTGGCAAGAATACACAGGAGAACTGTACATAAAAGATTTTCACGACCAAGATAATCACGATGGTATGATCACTCACCTAGAGCCAGACATCCTGGAATGTGAAGTCAACTGGGCCTTAGAAAGCATCACTATGAACAAAGCTAGTGGAGGTGATGGAATTCCAGTTGAGCTCTTTCAAATCCTGAAAGATGATGCTGTGAAAGTGTTCCACTCAATATGCCAGCAAATTTGGAAAACTCAGCAGTGGCCACAGGACTGGAAAAGGTCAGTTTTCATTCCAATCCCAAAGAAAGGCAATGCCAAAGAATGCTCAAACTACCGCACAATTGCACTCATCTTACATGCTAGTAAAGTAATGCTCAAAATTCTCCAAGCCAGGCTTCAGCAGTACATGAACTGTCAACTTCCAGATGTTCAAGCTGGTTTTAGAAAAGGCAGAGGAACCCGAGATCAAATTGCCAACATCCTCTGGATCATGGAAAAAGCAAGAGAGTTCCAGAAAAACATCTATTTCTGCTTTATTGACTATGCCAAAGCCTTTGACTGTGTGGATCACAATAAACTGTGGAAAATTCTGAAAGAGATGGGAATACCAGACCACCTGATCTGCCTCTTGAGAAACCTGTATGCAAGTCAGGAAGCAACAGTTAGAACTGGACAGGGAACAACAGACTGGTTCCAAATAGGAAAAGGAGTCCATCAAGGCTGTATATTGTCACCCTGCTTATTTAACTTATATGCAGAGTACATTATGAGAAACGCTGCGCTGGAAGAAGCACAAGCTGGAATCAAGATTGCAGGAAGAAATATCAATAACCTCAGATATGCAGATGACACCACCCTTATGGCAGAAAGTGAAGAGGAACTAAAAAGCCTCTTGAGGAAAAGGAAAGAGGAGAGTGAATAAGTTGGCTTAAAGCTCAACATTCAGAAAACTGAGATCATGGCATCTGGTCCCATCACTTCATGGGAAATAGATGGGGAAACAGTGGAAACAGTGTCAGACTTCATCTTTTTGGGCTCCAAAATCACTGCAGATGGTGACTGCAGCCATGAAATTAAAAGACGCTTACTCCTTGGAAGGAAAGTTATGACCAACATAGATAGCATATTCAAAAGCAAAGACATTACTTTGCCAACAAAGGTCTGTCTAGTCAAGGCTATGGTTTTTCCAGTGGTCATGTATGGATGTGAGAGTTGGACTGTGAAGAAAGCTGAGCGCTGAAGAATTGATGCTTTTGAACTGTGGTGTTGGAGAAGACTCTTGAGAGTCCCTTGGACTGCAAGGAGATCCAACCAGTTCATTCTAAAGGAGATCAGCC
Organism: Bubalus kerabau; assembly: GCF_029407905.1. Taxonomy (NCBI): domain Eukaryota; kingdom Metazoa; phylum Chordata; class Mammalia; order Artiodactyla; family Bovidae; genus Bubalus; species Bubalus kerabau. Next base: position 146,368,406 of record NC_073647.1, on the reverse strand, counting down.
CTGGGATTTCTTTGGAAGGAATGATGCTGAAGCTGAAACTCCAGTACTTTGGCCACCTCATGCGAAGAGTTGACTCTTTGGAAAAGACTCATGCTGGGAGGGATTGGGGGCAGGAGGAGAAGGAGACAACAGAGGATGAGATGGCTGGATGGCATCACTGACTCGATGGACGTGAGTCTGAGTGAACTCTGGGAGTTGGTGATGGACAGGGAGGCCTGGCGTGCTGTGATTCATGGGGTCGCAAAGAGTCGGACATGACTGAGTGACTGAACTGAACTGAACTGTGGGTGGCTCTGATGATCTTGGCTACCTCTCTCATATATTTAGAAGTTGGCTGATTTAGGGTAGTCATGGTGAGAAAACTGGGCTCATTTATGTATGTTTTCCATCACACTCTCATGAGCTTTTCTCATGGTGTGGGTAAGGATCCATGAGAGAGTATATGTACTCAAGACTTCTTAAAGTTTAGGCTTAAAACTGGTCTCATCACTTCTCCCAAAGCCTATTAGCCAGAACAATGGACAGGACCAGCTCATAGTCAAAAGTGGGGAAATAGACCCAACTCTTAATAGTAGTCATTGCAAAGTCACATTTCAAAGCATATGGATATGGAGAGGCTATTAGCACCATCAAATAAAATCAGTTCATCACAGTGTGCAAGGAGATTTCTATACAGCAAGGAAAGACCAAGCACTATCCTTGATTTGTTCACTTTTGAGCATCCTGACCTCCAAGATAGTAAATGACATTCTTAAAATAATTTCAAGGCCAGACTTATTACTTGATTTGTGAAGAACTAATTAAAATTCTAGTGTATTCCATGCCCTTTAAAAATAATTATCTTTCAGACTAAAGCTAATGGCTTTATATGCTAAATCCTGGCTCAGCTTGCCCTGAGTTATTCTAACCATTTTCATGTCATGGTACATAGAAAAAAATAATTTTGTGGCACATTAGAGTAAAAGGACAAGGATGCTTATGACTGGGAGGACTGGCCATGGAGGTTCTGGCTACCCCAGGTCCCACCTGGCTGGACCGAAGACTTCCCACCTCTTCAATCTGTAACCCAGCAGCGGGTGGGCTGATTAGGATCTTCTGTGGTAAACCAAAATAGCAATGAGTCCAGTGACTCTCACCACTTATTTGCAAGATCAGGCATAGAAAACAAACCTATTGACTCTCAGTCTCATGCACTTTCCATAAAACCATGTTGTCTTCAAAGATATGTCTCCAATCAACATATGTTTATCAAGTGCCCACTGTTTGTCTTGAAATGTGCAAGGCGCTGAGGGTGATATAGAGGTCATATATGGCCTGGTCCCTATCCTCGTTGGGGTTAGAAAAGGAACTCTCATCCACCTATTCTGGTCTCTTTTCTGGCCCAGTGTCTAGTCTAATGCAGGTAAGGAGGTTAGTGCCTGTTTCTTCTGGAGTTGCAAGCTTGGCATAGTCTTCCACCTCTGTTTTAGTAACTGCATTTCAACATAAGGTAATCCACAGAAGTACAGGGTAAACCACCAGTTTACTTAAGAATCCTTGACAATATGAGGCAGTATGAGGTATGTATGAATATAAGAGTTGGACTATAAAGAAAGCTGAGCACCGAAGAATTGATGCTTTTGAACTGTGGTATTGGAGAAGACTCTTGAGAGTCCCTTGGACTGCAAGGAGATCCAACCAGTCCATCCTAAAGGAAATCAGTCCTGAATATTCATTGGAAGGACTCATGCTGAAGCTGAAACTCCAATACTTTGGCCACCTGATGCTAAGAACTGACTCATTTGAAAAGACCCTGATGCTGGGAAAGATTGAAGGCGGGAGGAGAAGGGAACAGCAGAGGATGAGATGGTTGGATGGCATCACCGACTTGATGGACATGAGTTTGAGTAAGCTCCAGGAGTTGGTGATGGACAGGGAAGCCTGGCGTGCTACAGTCCATAGGGTCACAAAGAGTCAGACATGACCAAGCGACTGAACTGAACTGATGATGCTTGTATAGCTCAATGCAGGAGATCCTCCAGTTCTGCTACTTTTGTGCTATTTTAAGTATGTTCATTTCCTGTGATAAAATCACTACTAATAATTTACTAGTTTATTGTTTGGGAAGGGGAATCACTTACATTTTGCTACATAGTAAGCCACTTGAAAACTCAGTGCCTCCAAGAGAGGTGGAAAAATTTTTTCTGGAGAGAGCCAGATTGAGTATTTTCAGCTTTGTGGGCCATATGGTCTGTATCACTAATATCCATGTCTGCCATTATAGTGCTGAAGTGGCCCTTGGCAATACATAAATGAATGGCAGTGGCTGTGTTTCAATGCAACTTTATTTATGAACACAGTGTTTTGAATTTCATATAATTTATGTGTCACAAAATCTTCCTATGCTGTTTCCTTCTACCCTTTAAAAATCTAAAATCCATAAATAGCTGTCTGGTGGATGAGTTAGGTGGCAACTGGCCATAGTTGGTCTGCAGGCCAGAGTTCATGGTCTCCTGGCCTAAAAGGACCATCATTACTACTCGTTAGTCTTCAGGGTGGGTGAGGGTGTGGTGGAGCGATGTAAGCTTGGGCCCAGTGACTTTGTTTCAAGGTCTGGATCCAGTTAGCCTTGGCTTCTTACCAAGTGAGGGCTAATGTTCTCATTTGTGTGTTCATTCTGGGGCTCAGGCTTAGTGGCAGCAGCTCTTGAGTGAGGCTCTGTTCATGGCCATGGCACAAGACAGCAAGCCCAGTCATCCAGGCACTTTAGTTTCCTCATGCAGGCTAACATTCCATTGCTCAGAACAAGCCACTTGGTGGAACTGGAAATCAACAGGCAGGAAAATGCACTTTTAATGAGAGCAACTCCATACAGTGTGATTTCAGGAAATGGGGCTATTAATGTCATCTACCAGTCACATTTCTTTTCCTTTATTGAAAGGTGTAATGTAATGGTCTCCATTTATTTTTCCTCCAACCTTGTTCAAGGTGGAAAAGAAAGGAATCAACAATCCATCTTGGATTCTTTCTGGAGAGAATAGCTTCCTGTGACTATTACTCATTTGCAGGAAAATGTCATTTATAATTTTGCCCTCATTTGATATCTCTTTTACTGGAAAATGCACATTACACATTTTTGGCCATTCCACGACCTAATCTGATATACTAAAGGTCAACCAAATGTTTCTGTGAGAGAATTTCAAACTGCCTACTGCTGTGACTAGCCTTTGTTTAGCATCTGAAGGGTCCCTGTTACCCAAGAGTTTCTCTTATTCTGCATACCAGGAGGTGAGAGTTTATTCCTGGAAGTTGGATCTATGAAACCACTGGACCTTTTCCTGCAATGGTTGTATCTACATCATTGACTGAGGGCTGTTTCACACAGCTTTTTTTTTTCTGCCTTTAGCCACATTCCTTCCACTTCACCATTTGTTGATGCAACTTTTAACACAGGACAAAGTGTCTTATGTTTCTCTAACCTTTCTTATCTTCTGGATTTTTTTTTCTGATAACCTTCTGCATTTTAAAATTATGAATTTAAATTCCTGAATAGAACATTTCTCAAAACACCTCTTTTTTGAAGCATGTATCCTGAATTTTAAAAATAATAAATCAGTGAACAATCATCTTTCTGCAGCAAAACATCAAGAAGACCAAGAATGCACACAGTCCACCTGGCCAGGCTAGGAGGGCCACTTAGCTTTGTAAGACCTCAGTGTTTGCATCTGAAAATAAAAGTCAATCCCAACTTGGAAATTACGTGATTCTGAGGCATCATAAAAAGCACAAAACTAGAATTCTGTATAGCATTGAAATAAAAATTCCAAAAAGTTATTTTTATCATCTGGATATAGACCATATATTGGACCAAAAAACATTATTCTTGATCTCTCAGTTTCTTCCCTTCTTTTCTGCCCCCAACTCTTCCAGATCCTGAAAGTGAAAGTTGCTCAGTCTTGTCTGACTCTTTGCAACCCCATAGTCCATGGAATTCTCCAGGCCAGAATACTGGAGTAGGTAGCCTTTCCCTTCTCCAGGGGATCTTCCCAACCCAGGGACTGAACCTAGGTCTTCCCCATGGCAAGCGGATTCTTTACCAGCTGAGTCACAAGGGAAGCCCAAGAATACTGGAGTGGGTAGCTTATCCCTTCTCCAGGGGATCTTCCCGACCCAGGAATTGAACCAGGGTCTCCTGCATTGTAGGCGGATTCTTTACCAACTGAGCTATCAGGGAAGCCCTTTCCTTATCCTAGGTACCATAATCTCCAATTTTATTTTCTTTACCTGGTAAGATGACATGAGTCTTTGAGGAGCTTCTTATGGACAAATGTACATCTCCCCCAAATTCGTATGCTGAAGCTCTGACTGAGTGTGACTGTATTTGGAGTAAGGAGGAATTAAGGTTAAATGAGGTCATAAAAGTGGGGCCTGATCCAATAGTATCAGTGTCCTTATAAAAAGAAACATCAGAGAGCTTTTTCTCTCTCATTCTCTCTGTGTGCACACACAGAGGACAGGGGAGATTCCCCTAACTTTACCTTTTCATAATTAATTACATGAAGGTATTTATGAACACCATGAACATCGTACTGGATATGTCACACAGAACAGATCCAAAAGAAAATATACTTTCCCTTTTGATCTTTTGATATAGTGTACCATAGCTACAACTATGGTAAGACTTCTTGTGATATGTTTAGTAGCAAAACCTTCAAGAAAGCAGCATGGTGGTTGAGAGGGGAAACCCTGGAGCCAAAACATGGAATAGTTAGATCCTTGCTCTCCTTCCCACTGGCTGTGTGAGTTGGCAAGTTGCCTGAACTCTCTATGCTTGGTCTGTAAAAAGGGGGAAATAATTACATTTACTTCATAAGGTTGCTATGCGTATTAAGTGAATTAATATTTGTAAAATGTCTAGATCAAGATATAACACACAATACACATGATCTCAGTGTTTGATAAAGAGAATAAAAGTAAGCATAGAAAATCATGAAATGTATTCATCCATACAAACAAAATTAGAAAAAAAGGGGGAAACATTTGGAGTTTATGTGATAAAGTCATATATGTGATTGGGGAATTCTGTGAAAACCTTGCTATTTCTTTCACAAAGGCAGGAATGTTGAGACTGTGACAGGCAAGGGAGGGGTAGGGAGTGGAGAGTATAGATGCCTGGATCTCAGCTGTGACTTTGCCACTGGATGCCCTTGAGCTAGCATGTCACCTCCCCTCCCTGGAGCTTGCTTCTTCCTGTCTAGAAATAGTTGGATTAGATCTATATATTGGCTTATTCGAAGACCAGAAAAAAAAGATCTTTTGTGATCCTAAAAGCACATTGTACAATGCTGTTAGGTCACATTGGTTAAAGGTTTTACTTGAGTGAGAGGCAAAGAATAAACGATCCTAAACATTTTAAGAGGTAAGAAAATTCACTCAAATAACGAGAGAAAATATTAAGAGATATTGGTACCTAGAAGCTTGAAGTATTATACCACGATTGTTTTAGTTCTGAGCATTGACCACAGGGGTGGGGAAATAATTTGTGAGTCATTGAAATTTGTCTAATGACGCCTTTATAGCTGCTCTTGGTAGAAAAATATTCCTAACCTGACTACATATTCAAAGATTTGGAGATTGGGAAAAGGTGGTCACTATCATAGGGTGAAAGATTTTAACCTGAAAACCTTTAAGAGAATTACTGATTAGCATCCCTGTTTATTCTATACTCCCTGCTTCATTTGGTGGCCAGTGTTGGCTGGGGGACCATGCAGCCTCAAAACTTACTCTAGATTTATGGATCTTCCAGGTGATTCTACAGACTGTAGCTGCAGTGGTAGAGTGTGTTGTGTGCCAAGTGGCTTAAATGGTTTAGATGTCAATGCTGCACCCAGATTATGAATGTGTGTGTGTGTGAGAGAGAGAGAGAGGTCAGTCAATGTAGACCAAGGTTGCTCAACATCGATGCTATTTACACTCAGAGGCAGATAAGGCCTTGTGCACTGCGTGCTCTTTCACAGCATCCCTGTCCTCTACCAGGTAGAAGACAGAAGCACCTCCCCCACTCCCTGCACACACACATCAGGTGTGACAATCAAAACTGTCTCCAGATATTGTCACATGTCCCCTGAAGGATACAGTCGCTCCTGGTTGAGACCCATTGCCCTAGACTGACAATCAGATGGCTTGCTCTGTCATTGTCTGAATGACTTTAGGAAGGTACTCAACCTTTGTGAACCTTGGTTTCTCCCCTACAAAAATGGGGGTTAAAATCAGTAACTCAGGGGCACGCTAAAGGATTGAGAATTCATGTAAGTTAAAACGTATATTAGAAATAATTATGCTGTCCTTTTTGAAGACACAAAAGCAAATTTCCATACCACAAAAATGGTAGAAGCCCCAGAGATAAATATTCCTGTTAACTGAACAGATATCTCTGGTTTGGAAGATGTGTACAGTGAGATATAGAATCTTTCCTGCTCGAGTTCACCCTCTAGAAACTGCTTAAAAGCTGTGCTGCCTTCACCATCCCTTGCGCCACCCTAAGGTCACTTCATGGAGAGTGTAGGCGAAGAATCCACCCTGTAAAGAGCAGTTGTCAGCTGCCCCTCCCTGATCATAAACATTCGTGTTCCTTTGTAGCAGATGACTGAGTCACAGACCGCCAGATAGTTCTCAGGAACTCCTCTCCCCTTTAGGATGAGGTTTTTTTATATTTATACTCAACTTTCACCACTGAGTAACCCGTAGGGATTCAGGAGTGTATTAATAGATGAGGCTCAATTAAACAAGTATTCAGAGTCCTACAAGGCTCTGTGCTTGGTAAACAGTGGTGAAAACAAAGATGATTACCACACATCATGCTAGAGTAAGGAGGAAAAGCTTGCACATAAACAACACTAATAAAAGAGGGAAAG